>NC_044553.1:42521419-43985190 GCF_007565055.1 Rhinopithecus roxellana
TAACCAAGATTATTAGAACTGTGTGCAAAATGAAGAAAAATGGGCACCAAAAAATGTTCTGAAAGTTGCTCTGTGAGGCAGGTTGGCAATTTTCAGTATATTAACCACTGTCTAACTCAGAACCCTTTGGCCTTACTATTAACTGTGGGTCAGTAGGCTGGGTGACACTTGGTGGGACCAACCAACCCAGTTTAGTGGGGACCGTCTGAGTTACAGCACTGAAAGTCCTGAATCCCTGGAAACCATATCCCAGCATTGGGCAAATTACTTCATCCTCTTGAGCCTGTTTCATCATCTGTACAATGAAGGATAATATCTGCTCTGAAAGATTCTTGAGGATTAAATGAGAAAATGTTTGTATAATTCTTGACACATATGGTAGCTGTAGCTATTATACTCACTTGCATATTGTTATGATCAACTCCAATATCAGGTAGAAAAAGAAAGTATTCTTAGAAACATAACCTATAATTTGCTTTATATATAGTGGACTTCAGGAAGCTGCAATGTTTGCTTTTGTGAATTTCCTTCCCATTTTGTAATACACATTTTGTTTCAGGGACTAAGACATAGAAAGAAATTTAATAGTTCAACAGGTCTGATTTCTCTACTGGACAAAAGCCTGGCAGGTTTCCACTATCTTTCCACGGACATGACTCTTTTGCACTATGGGTTATTTATGTTAGTAGCCGCTTCTAAACTTGTGGACAGAAATCAGCCTGTCACCTCACAAAGGACATCAGGCATCATATCTGAAATTTGTTTTTAATTTCCATTTCACTTTTTTCCTTCATAATAGCACCAGATTATTCAGTCTTCTAATTATTTAGTGAATTCAGTACATTTGCTTGGGGCCGAACATCCGCATCTGCATTTCTAAGTTCTAAGCCAAATCATTCACTATATATGTCAGTTCTATCCCTGAAAAATAAGGGCTTTTATCACCAAACAGATGAAATACCATTTCTGACCTCAAAAGCTGAAGCAACTCCCTACTCCACAGTTATTAATGACAGCCTGAAGGAAATGGCTCACATCTATGCACCCCACAGACACAAGGGCAAAGTTGCTATAAGAACAGTTACAAACTTTGGGATAGATAATGGAAAGCATCACAAGTTACTCAAAGCCAAAATATGGCCTAGGAACCCTCTAAGCAGCAGCAGAGACAGCAGAAAGAGCCGGGCAGATAAGACTCTTAATAAAGGCTCCCATGGCCTCTCCTCCCATACTCATATTTCTTCTCCAACCAGTGTCCAAGGCCTGTGAGCACAAAACACAGGAGAACACAGAACTTCAGAGAAGCCTTGAGGGGCAACTGGTCAACCAATTAGGGCAGGTGAAAATGGATCTAGGACTGGCGCAGAATCACCTAGGGTATTTGAGGAAAATTCAAAATTCTGGGTCCCATCCAGGCCTCCGAATTAGGATCTCTGCAAAGGAGGCCTAGGGGATTTGCATTTATAACAAGCTTCCCAGGGGCTTTCTGGTTATACGCAATCAAGCTTGTAAGCCACTGTTCTAGGGAGACAATAGATGGCAAAAATGTACAACTATAGTTAGGCAAATAGCCTGTACATCAAGATCATATCTAACTTCTACTAGCCTCAGATACCAAATCTGTAAAATAGGGATAATAACACTGACCTAGCAAGGTGGATGTGAGAATTAAATGAAATAAATAATAGCCTCACACACAGTGCCTCACATACGGCAAGTGCTCAATAAAAGTTCACTCCTGGCCGGGTGCGGTGGCTCAAGCCTGTAATCCCAGCACTTTGGGAGGCCAAGGTGGGCAGATCACGAGGTCAGGAGATCGAGACCATCTGGCTAACACGGTGAAACCTCGTCTCTACTAAAACTACAAAAAATTAGCCAGGCGTGGTGACAGACGCCTGTAGTCCCAGCTTCTCGGGAGGCTGAGGCAGGAGAATAGGGTGAACCTGGGAGGTGGAGCTTGCAGTGAGCTGAGATCACCCCACTGCACTCCAGCCTGGGCGACAGAGCAAGACTCAGTCTCTAATGAAGACTTACAACAATAGTTCCTGTTTTGAACAAATATCACCAAGGAAAGCAGATGGCTAGGAAAGTTAAGGCCTCAATGTTAATGACTCATCAACTACAAAGGCCGAGGTCAACAGCTTTAACCAGCGATTGAGTCATGAAACATACCTGCAGACAGTGATTCTCAAGCTTCGGGTGCATCAGAGTCAGCTAGATGGCTTTAAAACACAGGCTCTAGGCCCCACCAGAGTTTCAGATTCAGTAGGTCTGGTGAGGGGCTGAAAATCTGCATTTCTAAGTTTCCAGGTGGTGCTGACGTTACTGGTCCTAATCTGACACTTCGCAATAAAAAAAAAAACTGGCCGGGCGCGGTGGCTCAAGCCTGTAATCCCAGCACTTTGGGAGGCCGAGACGGGCGGATCACGAGGTCAGGAGATCGAGACCATCCTGGCTAACACAGTGAAACCCCGTCTCTACTAAAAAATACAAAAAACTAGCCGGGCGACGTGGCGGCCACCTGTAGTCCCAGCTACTCCGGAGGCTGAGGCAGGAGAATGGCCTAAACCCAGGAGGCGGAGCTTGCAGTGAGCTGAGATCCGGCCACTGCACTCCAGCCTGGGTGGCAGAGCGAGACTCCGTCTCAAAAAAAAAAAAAAAAAAAAAAAAAAACTATGCTGTGTATATTTCCTGTTTGACACTACACTGGTTAGTTACATGTATATAGAGGAAAAAACTAAGAAACCAACAATTTCCGAGGCTGTGCTGCCTCTGTCCCTGAGAATCTTACTACGTTGTTTGAACGATGCATAGACAGGACAGAGAGATTTGAATTCTATCTTCCCACTCACTTGCTGTGTGACTCTGCATGACCCATATGATCTCTTCCAGCCTGAGTTTACTCATGCTGGAAGTAAAGGTGAGCTAGGCACTGGTTCCCAAACCAGGTTGTCCACCATCAATCACTACAGCAGTATTTTAAATAAAACATAGATTCCCGAGCCCTTGCCACAAACCTAATAAATTAGAATCTCCAAAGGAGAGACTGAAAAATGTGTTGTTGTTTCTTGTGGGTATGTTTATTATTATTATTATTATACTTTAAGTTCTAGGGTTCACGTGTACAGCGTGCAGGTTTGATACATGTGCCATGTTGGTTTGCTGCACCCATCAACTCAAAATTTACATTAGGCATTTCTTCTAATGCTATCCCTCCCCCTCCCCCCACCCCACGACAGGCTGCGATGTGTGATGTTCCCCGCCCTGTGTCCAAGTGTTTTCATTGTTCAATTCTCACCTATGAGTGAGAACATGCGGTGTTTAGTTTTCTGTCCTCACTACAGTTTGCTGAGAATGATGGTTTCCATCTTCATCCATGTCCCTGCAAGGGACATGAACTCCTCCTTTTTTTATGGCTGCATAGTATTCCATGGTGTATATGTGCCACATTTTCTTAATCCAGTCTATCATTGATGGACATTTGGGTTGGTTCCAAGTCTTTGCTATTGTGAATAGTGCCACAATAAACATACGTGTACATGTGTCTTTATACTAGCAGGATTTACAATCCTTTGCGTATATACCCAGTAATGGGATTGCTGGGTCAAATGGTAATTCTAGTTCTAGATCCTTGAGGAATCACCACACTGTCTTCCACAATGGTTGAACCAATTTACACTCTTTTGTGGGTATGTTTTAAACAAAAGCTTCCCATGCAATTTTCACGTACAGCCAGTTTTGAGGAGCCATTAACATGGTAATCTTTCTCCAGCATTAAAGCTCTTGGGTCTTTCTGATTTCCAATTCACTGGGTGCTGAGTCTATACTTACCCAGTAGCTTTCTCCTTTTATATTATATTTTGTTTTTATATTTATATTTGGTTCACCTGGATATTCTTCCTATAGGAAGCATACACTGTCTTCAAAGAAAGGAATCTACTATGCTTAGCAGTTCCATTTCTCATGTATCAATAAACTGGCATTCTGATTTCATTTTAAAAATAAAGTCCAGGATGGGTGCAGTGCTCACAGCTGTAATCCCAGCACTTTGGGAGGCCAAGGCAGGCAGATCACTTGAGGTCAGGAGTTCAAGACCAGCCTGGCCAACATGGTAAAAACTCATCTCTACTAAAAATACAAAAATTAACCCAGCATGGTGACATGTTCCTGTGGTCCTAGTTACTTGGGAGGCTGAGGTAGGAGGATCCACTTGAGCCCAGGATGTTGAGGCTGCAGTGAGCTGGGTGACAAAGACAAGAAAGAAGGGAAGGGAAGGTAGAAAAGAAAGGAAGGGAAGGAAGGGAGAAGGGAAGGGGGAACGGAAGGGAGAAGGGAAAGTAGGAAAGAAAGGAAGAAGGAAAAAAAAAGAAACCAGAGGCCCTTACAGACCACAGCTACATATTTGGATCTTACAACTACTACAGTGAAAGCAACTAGGGGATTTTAAGCAGAAGGATATGACCTGGATTCCTTTAATTTTTTAAAATTTTGTTTCATGCTCCTCAGAAGTATGAATTCCTTTTTTTGGACATCACTGGCTTTGTGTGAAAAATGGGCTATGGCAGGGAGGCGCAAGAATTGAAACGGAAAAGTAGCAGTACAGGCCTTTAACCAGCAGCTGGCACAGAGAAGGCACTTGGATATTTCTGCACTGCTTTAACATAGGGAAATCATGATATACTTGTTTCGCCTCCTAACATATTTCAGAGGAGTTCAAGGAAGAGACTCTGGGTGTTAGCAAAGTTCCATCTAGAAGTCACTTCCTTTGAACAACACACACAATTTTGGATTGTCCACAGTACAACTGGTTCCAATCAAGAAATATTAGAATAAGAACATAAAAAGAACACACCAGGGAACCAGCAGACCAGGCTTCTGGAACCATCCCTGCCATCAATTAGCCATGTGACCTGAGGCACAGCTCTGGACTTCCGGGAGAGGAGCCTGAGCTACAATTTCCAAGGTCCCTACCAGCTCTTAAATTACACAATTCTGTAAGTGTAACAAATGTGGTTTCCTTATCTGGGTGGCAAAATGGGCTGATGACTCAGGGTGAGGTTTTTTGTTACTGATTTTCAACCTCCCAGAGAAACTCTAATGAAGCTAGAATCAGGGTGTTAATAAAGAAACTGTCCAGTTTTATCATTTCCTTTCCAGGGTATGGTGGTCAGCCGGAAATCTGGGAAGTAGACATTCCTGGCAGCTGAGAGCTTATCGTGCAGAGACTGAGAGCCCAAGTCCCTGTGTAACCCTTCAGGTACATGTTCTCTGTGGTCCCTCACGCATGTGGCTTCTGCTCATGTGGAAGCACGCAATAGACAGGCCTCTCACCTCCTCCTGCTGGTAGGCTGTTCCGAGAGGGTCCACTCCTCTCTTATAGCCAACCTGGCACCTCCACGAGAACCCCATTTTGCATGATCCCTGGGGGCAGTGGTTCTCAGCCTCAACTGCAACTGCCCATCAGAATCCCATGTGGAGACAATAAATAAATTAAATAAATAAATAAATAAATAAATAAATAAATAAATAACAGGCTGAGCCCTACCCCATATTTACTGATTCAGAATTGGGGTGAGGGAGAGGTTAGAAAGACAACAGTGGTAGAGTTAGGCTTAGTTTTACGTGATGGAGAGAACGTGTAACTTGGGAAACTGCAAGCCAAAGAGGTTGAATGAGTTGTCTAATGCAGGGTTTCTTAGCCTCAGCACTGTTGACATTTTAGGCAGGATAATCCTTTGTTGGGGGCTGTCCTGTGTACTGAGAATGTTTTGCAGCATCCCTGGCCTCCACCCACTAAATGCCAGGAGTAACTCCCCAGTTGTGACCGTCAAAAATGTCTCCAGGCATTGCTAAATGTCCCATGTGGGGTGGGGCAGGGGAGAAAATCAACCCCAATTGAGAGATACTGGTGTGATATCACATAGTTAATAATCAGGAATATGGAGACTAAAAACCGACCTACTGAGTCCTGACTGTGTTGATTCTTCCACATTCAAGCAGGAGCTCCGGAACACAGGAATGAGCCACCGCCTGAGGAAGTACCACAACCCACTTCACTACACAGCCCTCTGTGCCTAGAGCAGACGTGGGGCCTAGGACAGCTGACCTTGTCCCTAACGAGAAAAGTCACATTAGGTCTCTAGTATTTTTTTTTTTTTGAGACGGAGTCTGGCTCTGTCGCCCAGGCTGGAGTGCGGTGGTGGCCGGATCTCAGCTCACTGCAAGCTCCGCCTCCCAGGTTCACGCCATTCTCCTGCCTCCGCCTCCCAAGTAGCTGGGACTACAGGCTAGTTTTTTGTATTCTTTTAGTAGAGCCGGGGTTTCACCGTATTAGCCAGGATGGTCTCGATCTCCTGACCTTGTGATCCGCCCGTCTCGGCCTCCCAAAGTGCTGGGATTACAGGCTTGAGCCACCGCGCCCGGCCTAGGTCTCTAGTATTTGACTGTGAGGACAATGCCTGATCTTTTCAAGGACCGCTAGACCTCTTCACTCATTCTTGGAGTTGTTTCCTTGTAATGATGAGATTTATTATGAAAATCACTATTTTCGTAATGATTTCTTAGCAAGAAACAAAGAAATCCTGACCACAATCATAGGTTATATTTTAAAACTCTCTGGTATTGCAAATGAACATTTAAGCCATGACCTATTTCTGTATGTTTCATTTCCCCTCTTATTAGGGATAGTACAGCAAGAATAAAAGTATCCTATTATCGTGTTTAACTAGCTGATTTAGACCTTGTCTTTGCTTTTAAAGATACAAATACACAGGAGATTAGTATTCAGCCATACCCTGATAGGACTTGACCAGCCTCCCATGAGGTTGGGATCAGGCCAAGGTAGATAAACTGTAGCAAATAAGGATGAACAGGTTTTTCAGTCTCTTGGCAACCAATTTTATTATTATGCTTTGACCTGGCAGCTGGTAAGACTTTATATGAATTAACCAATGAGACTACGAAAAAACAAGATTAGTGGTTCTGAAATATGGTATTCAAATAGCAGTTAGAGAAAGCATGTTCATTTTCAAGGCTGCTTTCTTTTAAAGAGGTACAAATAATTGTAATAAAAAATAATAAAATCTTGTTTAAAAAGAACAGATCTCTAGTAAGCAAGTCACATATACCTGTCTATCTACCTTGGTCCTTGTCATATGTATATCTTCCATATTTATTCTACCAAAATAAAAAGGGGTGAGGAGTTTTGTGGGAATAGGCCATTCAAAGCAAGCAGGCTTCCCATAAGACAACACTTAGTTGTTGTGGAATTATACTCAGTAAGACCACCTTAATCAAAGCACCTTACAATAAATACTCAAGAGGGTCAAAAGTGTAAACAAAGCCATAAACAAAATAAAAATAGGCCGGGTGCGGCGGCTCACGCCTGTAATCCCAGCACTTTGGGAGGCCGAGGCTGGCAGAACACAAGGTCAGGAGACCGAGACCATCCTGGTCAACAGGGTGAAATCCCGTCTCTACTGAAAACACAAAAAAATTAGCCCAGAGTGGTGGCGGGCGCCTGTGGTCCCAGCTACTCAAGAAGCCCAGGCAGGAGAATGGCATGAACCCGGGAGGTGGAGCTTGCAGTGAGCTGAGATCGTGCCACTGCACTCCAGCCTGGGCGACAGAGCGAGACTCCATCTCAAAAAAAAAAAAAAAAAAAACATTGAACTACAGGCTTTCTGGCATAACAGCAGGGAAGAGAACCACATGGGGCTTTCAACAGTCATGCAGCTCTCAGGGAAAAGTCAAGGTGTCTCATGAGAATGGCTTTGGCTGACACATGTTGGATCTGGGCACTGAAGGACAGTATGATAATGAGGTGATCTTGAGTGGATGGCTACAGATGTGATTAAAGGTCAACTTGAAAACATAAGTAACTTTTTCATGACCTCTTAAGGGACAGGATTATGCAGCAGAACCACCGCTGGTCCCAGAGTCCCAGGTCCAGCTCTGCCACTAACTCTATGTGACTTTGACAAAGTGACTTAACCTCTCTGGAGTAAATTCCGTTAACTATAAAAGACTAGAGATAAATGAAATATTCTCTAACTTCCTTCTAATTCTAATACTCCTTGGGTTTACAAATCCTCTCTTTTGGATATATGCACAATCACTAAAAGTCAGCCATGGCTCAATCATTCTTTGGACATTTTCACGATTGATGCATTTCCTATGCATAAACATAACCTCCAACTAGGGCTTCCAGGCACAAAACAAGACACCCACTTCAATATGCATTTTGGTTAAAGAACAATTTTTTAGTAAAAGTACATCCCAAATAATGCATAAGATATAGGAAACAATTATTCAGTGTTTATCTGCAATGCATATTTAACGTTTTTTAGTTTGCTAAATCTGGCACCCCACCTCCATCCCCACGTTAGAATCAAAACTCTTAACTCCATACACATGGGAGGTTGGTTGACTAAAGCACTACATGGTAAACTTCTGTTTAAGGGCAACATATACAGAGGAAAAACAAACAAACAAACAAAAAACAGGAAAGGAGGAACAAAATTTTCAGCATTCCTCTTGAGTAAGAGAGGCATCTAATTTTACTTGACACTAAATAAAATATGAGTGTTATTAGACCTCAATCATACAAGTACCTGCACAACCAGAGTGTCCAAACAGAGCTGAATGCTCTCTACTCCACACACCTTACCCTATGAACACAGGTAAATTACAGACCCTTTATCTCTGCCTCCAGCTCAGGGCTCCTGTCTGCACTTAGCTTAAGGGAAACCAAATCATAAACTCAAACTTCCTGACCAAGAAGCAGAAGAACAAATACAGTCCAAGCAAAATCTGCATGCGGCATAAAAAGTGAAGGCTATAGAAAGGAAAAATTACTCTCTTCAAGAACCAATCTTGTTTTAGCAATGGCAAGACCATTTCCCTTCGCAGGGGCCTGGCCAACATGGTGAAACCCTGTTTCTATTGAATAAATAAATAAGAAATGAATTTCCATTTTCTTAAATTTCCAAAAACCTTCACTCTTCCTAAATCAGCACAAGAGGACAACACCCTGGAGATACGCACTGAATGGCCCTGCCTAGTTCGCCCAGGATACAGACAGAGGGCTCCGGTCTGCCACTGTGGAAAGGACCGACAGCCTCACCTTTCTACTTATTTGAACTTCCCCTTTTTAAGGAAGATAAGACTATTATTTTTGGGAAAGTAGGACAGAAGATGAGAGACTTAGGAGATGCTGGTGTATCTATAGACATTGCTTCTCTTAGAAAAAAAAAATGGATGGAATAGTAGGAAAGAAATAGCAGAACACTCTACAGGCATACCACCCTGAATGCACCTGATCTCTGATCTTGGAAGCTAAGCAGGGTTGGGGCTGGTTAGTACTTGGATGAGAGAAATGGCAGAATGATCCCTATTGCTCCGTCTTCCGTTCCCTTTTTCATTAGTTCAGCACCTATCTTTTTGAGCGCTTAATATATGTCAGAAACCATTCTATGTGCTGTGGACATCACAGTGAACAAGGCAGATTCCTGGCCATCATGGAGCTTGTCTTCTATCAGTGAAAGACAAATATTGTGTGTATGTGCTGGTTTGTGTATGACAGTACTATAAATACTCTAAAGAAAACAAGGCAAGGTAAGGGGGCAGAAAATGATGGGATGGGTGAGGGATACTATTTTAGATGAGGTGGTC
Source organism: Rhinopithecus roxellana (assembly GCF_007565055.1). NCBI lineage: Eukaryota > Metazoa > Chordata > Mammalia > Primates > Cercopithecidae > Rhinopithecus > Rhinopithecus roxellana. The sequence continues at coordinate 42,531,092 of NC_044553.1, forward strand.
AAAGAAGGCCTCTCTAGAAAAATGACTTTTCACCTGAGTGAAATAAGTAAGAAAGCCACACAGACATCTGAGGGGAAGAGCATTCCAGGGAGAGGAAACAAGGGCAAAGGTCCTGAGGTATGGCTGTAGCAGAAGTCAGCAAAGGAAAGAGTGATAGCAGATGAAGCCACACTCCATGCAAGGGCTGTAGAGACCATGGTGAGGACTCTGTCTCTTCTGAGATAAAAAGCCATTGGAGAGTTTCAAGCAGAGTGACATAATAGACCCTGGCTGCTGCGTTAAGAATAGAGTGTGCAGCAGTAAGGGTGGAAGCAGGGAAGTCCTTTAGGAGGCTTTTGCAGTAATCCAGGTGACAGAGATGATAGGAACCTGGTGGAAGCAGCAGAAGTGGTGGGAAATGGTTATCATCCTAGATGTATTTTTTGTTTGTTTGTTTGTTTGTTTTGAAATGGAGTCTCACTCTGTCACCCAGGCTGGGGTGCAATGGTGCGATCTTGGCTCACTGCAACCTCCGCCTCCCAGGTTCAAGTGATTCTTCTGCCTCAGCCTCCCAAGTAGCTGGGATTACAGGCACCCATGACCATGCCCGGCTAATTTTTGTATTTTTAGTAGAGATGGGGTTTCACCATGTTGGCCAGCCTGGTCTTGAATTCCTGACCTCAGATGATCCACCTGTCTTAGCCTCCCAAAGTGCTGGGATTACAGGCGTGAGCCACTGCGCCCGGCCAGATGTATTCTTAAAGTAGAATCAGTGAGATTTGCTGAGGAATTTTTTTTTTTTTTTTGAGATGGAGTCTCACTAGGTTGCCCAGGCTGGAGTGCAGTGGCGCCATCTCGGCTTACCACAACCTCTGCCTCCTTGGTTCAAGCGATTCTCCTGCCTCAGCCTCCCAAGTAGCTGGGACTACAGGCACGTACCACCATGCCCAGCTAATTTTTTGTATTTTAGTAGAGATGGGATTTCACCGTGTTAGCCAGGATGGTCTTGATCTCCTGACCTTGTGATCCGTCCACCTGTTTCCCAAAGTACTGGGATTACAGGCGTGAGCCACCACACTTAGCCTGCTGAGGAATGTAATGTGGGGTATAAGAGAAAGAATCAAGAATGATTTCAGGATGTTTGGTGTGAGCATCTGGAAGAGTGAAGTTGCTATTCACTAAGATGGAGAAGACTCGGGGAAAAGCAGCTTTGGAAGAGAAAACTCAAAAGTGTGGCTCCTAGAGATTGTTGTTCACTTCAAAACCCTTACATCTATTCTAGAACCAAAACAACAGAAATTGAGAAGCTGACTTTAAATTTCATATGGAAGGCCAGGCACGATGGCTCATGCCTGTGATCGCAGCACTTTGGGAGGCTGAGGCAGACAGATCACCTGAGATCGGGAGTCCGAGACCAGCCTGACTAACATGGAGAAACCCTGTCTCTACTAAAAATACAAAATTAGCTGGGCGTGGTGGCACATGCCTGTAATCCCAGCTACTCAGGAGGCTGAGGCAGGAGAATCACTTGAACCTGGGAGGCAGAGGTTGCAGTGAGCCGAGATCGTGCCATTGCACTCCAACCTGCGAAATAACAGCAAAACTCCGACTCAAAAAAAAAAAAAAAAAAATTCATATGGAAATTCAGGGAACTGGACAGTCAAAACAATCTTGAAAAAGAACAAGGTTGAAGGACTCACATATCCTGATTTCAAAACACTATGTAGCTACAATAATCAAGGTAGTATGATACTAGCTTGAGGACAGACATACAGATCAATGGAATAGAATTGACAGTTCAGAAAGAAACCTTTACATTCGTGGTCAATTTATCTCAACAGAGGTGCCAAAACTATTCAAAGAGGAACAGTCTTTTAAACAAATGGTGCTGAAAGAACTGGATATCCACACACAAAAGGTTGAAGTTAGACCTCCTACCTCACATCATATTTAAAAATTAACTTAAAATGGATCAAAGAATGAAATGTAAGAGGTAAAACTATAAAACTTTTAGAAGAAAACATAAGTATAAATCTTCATGACCTTGAATTTGACAATGTTTTCTTAAATTTGACATCAAAAGCACAAACAACAAAAGGAAAAACAGGCTGGGTGTGGTGGCTCAAGCCTATAATCCTTGGGCTGATGCGGGTTGATCACTTGAGGTCAGGAGTTCGAGACCAGCCTGGCCAACATAGCGAAACCCCACCTCTATTAAAAATACAAAAATTAGCCAAGCATGATGGCGCATGCCTGTAATCCCAGCTACTCTAGAGTCTGAAGCAAAAGAATCACTTCAATCCAGGAAGCAGAGGTTGTTGTGAGCCAAGATCACGCCACTGCAGTCCAACCTGGGTTACAGAGTCTGACTCTGTCTCAAAAAAAAAAAAAAAAGGAAAAATAGATTAAATATACTTCAATGAAATTAAAAATTAAAGCAGGTCATAAAAATTAAGGAAGGAGGGAAAAAATCAAGGGAGGGAGGAAGAGAAAGGGTGGGAAGGAAGAAAAAAGTAGGAATGAAAACATAAAACAACATAAACCAACACAAAATACAGAAAATAATGATCCTCAGTCAAGTTCCTTCAGCATTATATTAACCTTTCTTCACTTCTAACCATCTGCAGAAACTGTTTTCCAGATTGTATTTTCCTTCTAAAGCAAGTTTTTAAGAAGGCCGGGGAAAAAAAAAAAGTAACAAGAACAGTGAGTGGAGAATCAACAAATTTAATTAGCAATGATTAGAGAAAACGTACATAGCACAACTCTATAATCCCTCAACCCCTAACTCCAACATCTGACTGATCAACCAACCATAAAAAGTGAGAATCCATCCAGAAGGAAAGAACAGCTGTTAGCTGTAGGGGTAAGGAAGAGGACCCTGTAGCAGAAGACCCTGAGGCCATGCGGGCCCAGGTGGCCAGCAGGAGCTGAAAGGCTGGGAAGGCTCCACAGTCCAGGGCTCACAAAATTCCCTTCGCTTCAGGCCTGACTTTGCTGAACTGGTGATCTATTGGGACAGAGACAGGCTTTGGCAATAGTTACTAAAGCCTGTCATCACATCAGCCCACCACCAGTCCCGACAGGAGGGCCTGGCTGCCAGATCGAGTTTTCTGTCTTACTGACAGGAGAAGGGAGAGCCCCTCCCTCGCAGCTAGTCTGCAGTCCAGACCCTCACCAACGAGAGGGCAACCAGGTTAAACAGTTAAACTGAAAGCAAAAGAGGGAGGAATGAACTGGGGGGCGTGCGGGAGGTCGGGGACTTTTCTCCTTTCCCTCCAGGAAAGTTTCCTACCCCGATGGGCACCCTCGCACCTGGATGCAACCCGGAGGCAACCTGAGACCCTGACCGGACCCGGGACCGCACCTGACCAGCACCAGGCGGTTGTCATCACTGGGGTCTGCACTGAGGGCCTGGGAGAGAAGCCACTTTTCCGGCGGGCTCGGGTGCCAGGAGGCGAGGAGAAAGGGCGGCGCAGCCTCCGACCCCAGCCCCAGGACGGCCCCATGGGGACGCCTCGCTCGGTCCTCCCGGAGGGACCGGACCCGCCGCGAGCCTCCCGCTCCTCAGGCCCCCTCACCTGGCTCGCCCCGCAGTCCTGTCCCCGCCCGGCTCGAGTCCCCGCGCGCCGCGTCCACCCGCCGCCGGCCTTTTTTGGGTGGTTGGCGGGTATTTTCCGCCTGGCCCCACATCACTTCCCGTAAAGGAGAGCGAGGTGGGGCGGGACCTTCTCTCCTCCACCTCCCGCCTTCTCCTGTCACCTCGGTAGCGGCCCCTGCCCGGTTGGCGGGGGTTAGGGGACTGTCGCGCTCTCCCCGGCGGCCACGCCTCCGAGGGGTCCTCTGTGAGCCCCGAAAAGGCCCTGCTCGCCTCCTTTGTCCCAACACTAGTTTCCACTGCCCCGTTCTGGAAGGCGCTAGAAGATAAAGGGGTGTTTTCGTTTTGAGACACGGGGGTGACATTTACAAAGTGCACCAAGGACCGGTGCGCGGCGAGGTGTCCTTTGGGGACTCTGCCCTATTCACCTCCCCCAAAAACCATGTTCTAAAGGTGTTTTCTAGGGCATCAGATCGCGGTCGCCACCGTAGCAGCCGGAGGTGCCAGGCGAATGCACGCCGGCCCCGCCCGGGGTTCCCGAGTCCTCGCGGCTCCTGAGGCGGCGTCCCAGGCCCGGCCCTGCCGCTGGATTCCCGCCCCTGCGGCTCCTGGCTCAGGTCCGCCTGGACACGGCCTTTCCGGGGCAAGGGAAAGTCTGGGATTCCTGGAAATAACATGGGAGAAAAATAAGTAAAATTTTTCGCAGGAAAAAAATCAATGTAATTCTGGAGGAAATGGCAAAAACGGAGTCTCTGCTCACACTGTCTAATTCAAGAATCTAAAACCACTGTAAATTTCTAAGAGTGTTAGAGCAATGAGTTTAAAAAGAAGGAAACTACAGTATGTGAAGGAACCGCCTCTGTCGGAAGAAACCTGCGTGCCTTTGCTGCCACCCAGCGGCTCTCTTCTCCCAGCGCCGACGGTGTCGCTCGGGCCTGCGGGATCGTGAACCTGGGACTGCGTAGGGGATCAGGCCTCCTAGTTCCCACTCAGAGGCAGCCAAGTTCATCCACCTCAGTGGCCTGGAGGTGTGAACAGCAGGCCTTGGGCCTGCCCCTATGGAGTCTAAGGCAAAGGCCCTCTGAACCAAATGTTTCCACTTGTAAGTAGAGTAAAATGTTGAGAAGCCTTAGTCCCGCTTCTCTTCTACCTTCTAAGCCATCTTGCTGACCTTTGTCTACGTCCACCGCAAATTCCAGCTGTCCCAGGCCCACCTGGCCAACTCCATCACCTTTCCAATCTATAGCTACTCACAGTTTGCATTACAGTAGTTAGCTTCTCAGATGGGTCCAATTTACAAAAGCACGTATAGGACGAACCATACGAAATTACCAATAGTCGGCAATTTCACACACATGATATAATATTTCCAGGCAACCATAACACAGTAAACTCGGGTTTAGAGATAACAGATGTCATAACAGGTTGGTAAGTTCAAGAGCTGTTCCCGTGTGAGAGAAGGGCCATCAGACTGTTGGTGAGGTTAAGAGAAAAAGGCCGGGTGCGGCGGCTTAGGCCTGTAATCCCAGCACTTTGGGCGCCTGAAGCGGGCGGATCATGTGGTCAGGAGATTGACACCATGCTGGCAAACACGGCGACACCCGTCTCTACTAAAAATACAAAAATTATCCGGGTGTGGTGGCACGCGCCTGTAGTCCCAGCTACTTAGGAGGCTGAGGCAGGAGAATCGCTTGAACCCGGGAGGTGGAGGTTGCAGTGAGCTGAGATGGCGCCACTGCACTCCACCCTGGGCGACAGAGCGAGACGCAGTCTAAAAATAATAATAATAATAAAATAAAAAATAAAGGGGGAAAGCTAGCCCCATGTTCATGTCTAGAGGAATAGTCCTGGGAATCACTGGTCAGCTAAAATCTGGGAAGCCAATAATGCAGTAATTGCTAATGGCTGGTATGGTACAGGGAAGGCCCACCTTCAGCTTTCCCCACTCCTGCGGCCAGGCAGGGCTCTCACCAGGAGTATACCAGACAGGAGATCAGAAAACCCAGGATGGCGCTATGGCCCATTCATCACCCATTCATTCACTCATTCATCAAGTCAGGCACTGTAATAGTAAACAAGGTAAACTGGTCCCTGACCTCAGGACTTACTTGAGAGACCAACGAATAAGTAGGCAACTCCAGGAGTGAGATAAGAGCCTCAGTGAAGGAAGTTAAAGATTGTTATTGGAGCACAGATAAATGACACCAAATCAAGAGAAAATGATGGATAAACTTAGAATGAATGAGGGCAAGGGGCAAGGGAGAAGAGAATTCCAGGAAAAGGGAGCAGAGGGAAGGCCTGGAAGCAAGATAGCATTTGACCCTGGAGCAACAGGAAGAGGTTCAGAAAAGCTGAAAGACTGAAAGCAATCAGAAAAGAATTTGGAGAAATAACAGAGGCTGTGTGGTGAATAACCGTGCAATGATGATCATGATAATAACTAACATTTCTTGATCATTTACTATGAGTCAGCCAATACGCTAATAGTTTTGACTACATCACCTCTTATGTGTCTTACAACTACTTTATGAAGTAGGTTCTATTCTTGCCTCTGTATTACAGATGAGGAAACTGAGTTCTAAAGCGATTAAGCAATCTGACCAAGATCATACAGCTAATAAGTGGCACAGCCAGGACTAAAACTTAGAACTCAAGTGTGTAATGGTTCTAAGACTAAGAATGGGTTTGAGAGGTCAATTAGCAGTCTGTAATCCAAGTGAGGGATAACAGTGATCTGATTAAGGCAGTGGCCATAAGGATGGAGATGAATGGACATATTTGACATATTTAGGAGAGTGAATCAAGAGGACTTGGATGTGGGGGTGTGAAAGCGAGGCAGGAGTCCACAGGGATGCCCAGTTTCTGGTTTGGGCAACAGGAAACCATTGAGCAATAGGAAGAAAACCTAGTTGCAATCAGGAGGAAGGGTGAAATAGGCCACGGTGATGAGTTTAGGACATTTCCATTTCGACACACTAGCAACAACAAGTGAAGCTTGGATATTTACTATGTAGTCAAATAGGCCTATGTGAAGCACAGAAAACATGTGCTGTAGCTATTACCCAAAAGGTACTGGAAGGCATTAGAATCAATGAGCTAATCTAGAAAGTGAGCTGAGAGGACAATAGGCTTGTTACAGAACCCAGATGAACACCCAGCATTTAAGGCATGAGCAACAGAAGTTCAAAAAGGAATCCAAAAACCCAGTATCCAGAGAGGTAGAAAGAAAACAAGGACAGTGTTATTACGGAAACTAAGTATACTGAACACATCTTGTGCGCCAGTTCAAAGTCATCTCTATGCCACTTCTTACTCCAGCCACAGAATTGATCACAATATACCTCCTGCTTCCCACCGTGGGGCTTTTCGGACACTGCTACTTGCAACATGGAGAGTTTCAGCTCCAGTTTTCCTAACAGAATTAAAGTTGGTGGAATCAGTAAGAATTCATGGATTTTAATATATAAAAATATATATATGTATGTGTGTATGTATGTATTATCTAGGTCTGTCTGCTAAGAGGTCCTAGAAGCAATTATATCAAAGTAGCTATGAGTACACTTAGCACCTGAATCTTGATTTCTTAATATCCCTTTCCAACAAAAGGAACCAATTACATGATATTAGATATAGAAAATCCTAAATAATAAAAAAAACTATTAGAGCTAATAAATGAAATAAACAAAGATGCAAGAGACTACATCAACACATAAAAATTAGCTGCATTTCAACACATTAGAAATGAACAATTGAAAAGGAAACTTTAAAAGTTCCATTTACAATAATATCAAAAAGAATAAAACACTTAGGCATAAATTTAACCAAGAAGGTGCAGGATTTATACATTGAAAACCACAAATCACTACTGAACAAAATTAAAGAAAATCTGAATAAATGAAAAGACATGGCTGGGCGCAGTGGCTCATGCCTGTAATCCCAGCACTTTGGGTGGCTGAGGCTGGTGGATTACCTGAGGTCAGGTGTTTGAGACTAGCCTGGCCCACTTGGCAAAACCCCGTCTCTACTAAAAATACAAAAATTGGCCAGGCGCGGTGGCTCAAGCCTGTAATCCCAGCACTTTGGGAGGCCGAGAAGGGCGGATCACGAGGTCAGGAGATCGAGACCATCCTGCCTAACACGGTGAAACCCAGTCTCTACTAAAAAATACAAAAAACTAGCCAGGCGAGGTGGCGGGCACCTGTAGTCCCAGCTACTCGGGAGGCTGAGGAAGAGAATCACGTAAACCCGGGAGGCGGAGCTTGCAGTGAGCTGAGATCCGGCCACTGCACTCCAGCCTGGGCAACAGAGCAAGACTCCGTCTCAAAAAAAAAAATACAAAAATTAGCTGGGCGTTGTGGTGGGCACCTGTAATCCCAGCTACTCGGGAGGCTGAGGCAGAAGAATTGCTTGAAACCGGGAGGTGGAAGTTGCAGTGAGCCAAGATCGCACCACTGCATTCCTGCTTGGGTGATGAGTGAAACTCCTTCTCAAATTAAAAAAAAGAAAGAAAATACATTTAATGTTCACGGATTCAAACACATAATATTGTGAAGATGGCTATATTCCCCCAGATAGAGCTACAGATTCAACAACATTTTTGAAGAAATGGAAAAGTATATGCTAAAATGCATATGAAATTGCAAAGGACCCAAAAATTTAAAAAGCTCATGCTTCCTGATTTCAAAACTTACTACAAAGGTACAGTAATTAAAAAAAAAAAAAAAAAAAAACTTATGGTATTGATGTACAGACATATAGAGGAGTGGAATAGACTTGAGAGTCTAGAAATAAAAGTATGCATCTATAGTCAAGATCATTCAATGGAGAAAGAAGTTGCCTCAGCAAGTGGTACTGGGAGAACTAGATATCTACATGCAAAAGAATGAAACCGAAGGCCGGGCGCGGTGGCTCAAGCCTGTAATCCCAGCACTTTGGGAGGCCGAGACGGGTGGATCACGAGGTCAGGAGATCGAGACCATCCTGGCCTACACAGTGAAACCCCGTCTCTACTAAAAAATACAAAAAACTAGCCGGGCGAGATGGCGGGCGCCTGTAGTCCCAGCTACTCGGGAGGCTGAGGCAGGAGAATGGCGTAAACCCGGGAGGCGGAGCTTGCAGTGAGCCGAGATTGCGCCACTGCACTCCACCCTGGGCGACAGAGCGAGACTCCGTCTCAAAAAAAAAAAAAAAAAAAAAAAAAAAAAAAAAAAAAAAAGAATGAAACCGAGGCCTGGCGTGGTAGCTCACGTCTGTAATTTCAACACTTTGGAGGCCATCGTGGGTAGATCACTTGAGCTCAGGAATTCCAGATCCAACTGGGCAACATGGTAAGATCACTTGAGCTCAGGAATTCCAGATCCAACTGGGCAACATGGTAAAACCCTGTCTCTACTAAAAACAGAAAAATTAGCCAGACATGGTGGCTTGCGCCTATAGTCCCAGCTACTCGGGAAGCTGAGGTGGGAGGATTGCTTGAACCCAGGAGGTTGCAGTGAGCCGAGATCCCTCCACTACACACCAGCCTGGGTGACAGAGCAAGACCCTGTCTCTGGGAAAAAAAAAAAAAGAAGAAGAAGAACAATAAGAAATTGGACTCTTCCCAATACCACATACAAAATTACATGATATACAAAAATTAACTCAAAATGAATCAAATAGCTGAATATAAGAACTAAAACTCTAAAACTTTTAGAGGAAAACATAGGCATAAATCTTTAGGCATAAATCTTTATGACCCTGGATTTAGCAATGATATTTTTTAGGTTTGACACCAAAAACACAAGCAACAGAAGAAAAGAGTAGATTAATTAGACTTCACCAAATTTTTTGTAAATGGTGCATAAAACACACTATCAACAGAGTGAAAACACAACCTACAGAATGAGAGAAAATATTTGCAAATCATATATATCTGATAAAATTATAGTATCAGAATATATAAAGAGCTGTAACTACTCAACAACAAAAAGACATAACCCAATGAAAAAGTGGGCATATGAATATAATTGGATATACATTTCTCCAAAGAAGACATAAAAATGGCCAACATCAAATGGAAAGATGTTTAATGTCATTAGTCATTAAGAAAATGTGAATCAAAACCACAATGAGCTGCCACTTCAAACTCACTAGGTTGGAAAGAAAGAGCAAGAGAAAGAGAAAGAGGGAAGGAGAAGGAAAGGGAGGGAAGAAAGAAGGGTGATTTGACAAGGACATGGAGAAACTGGGAATGTAAAATAGTACAGTCACTTTGGAAAACAGTTTGGTGAATCTTCAAAAAGTTAAACAGACGACCTAGCAAGCCTATTCCTAGAACTATGCCTAAAAGAACTGAAAACAGGCATCCAAACACATATTTAATACTTTTATATAACTGTTCATAGCAGCATTATTTACAACAGCCCAGAACTGGAGACAAATGGCCATCAAAGAATGAATAAACAAAATGTGGCACATCCATATAATGGAATTTTATTCAGCCATAAAGAGGAATAAAGTATTGATACATGTTACAACATGGATGAACTTCAAAAACATTACACTAAGTGAAAGAAGTCAAACACAGAAGACCAATATTGTATAATTCTACTTACATGAAACATCCAGAGCAGGTAAATCCATAAAGATGGAAAGCAGACAAGTGGTTTCCAGAGGCTGGGGAGAGGGAGAAATGAGGTGTTCACTGTTTATTGCACACGAGGTTTCCTTCTGGGGTGATGAAAATGTCTTGGAACTAGATAGATGTACGAAATGTCACAGAATTGTACATTTTAAAATGACCAAGATTAATGTTTTGTGATGCAGATTTTGCTTCAATTTTTTTTTAAAAAAGAACCAATACTTTTTTTTTTTTTTTTTTGAGACAGTTTCGCTCTTTCACCCAGGCTAGAGTGCAGTGGTGTGATGGCTCACTGCAACCTCCGCCTTCTGGTTTCAAGCAATTCTCCTGCCTCAGCCTCCCAAGTAGCTGGGACTACAGGCCCCTGCCACCATGCCCGGTTGATTTTTGTACTTTTAGTAGAGATGGAGATTCACCACATTGGCCAGGTTGGTCTCAAACTCCTGGCCCTGTGATCCGCCCGCCTTAGCCTCCCAAAGTGCTGAAATTACAGGTGTGAGCCACTGCGCCTGGTCCCAGTACTTCTTGATTCAAAATTTGGTCTGGGGCCCGACGCAGTGGCTCACACCTGTAGACCCAGCACTTTGGGAGGCCGATGTGGGCAGTCAGGAGTTCCAGACCAGCCTGGCCAACAGGGTGAAAACCCGTCTCTACTAAAAATACAAAAATTAGCTGGGCGTGGTGGCACACGCCTGTGGTCCCAGCTACACAGGAGGCTGAGGCCTGAGAATCACTTGAACCCGAGAGGCAGAGGCTCCAGTGAGCCTAGATGCCTAGATCGTGCCACTGCACTCCAGCTTGGGTGATAGAGTGAGACTCCATCTCAAAAACAAAGAAACACAAAACTTGGTCTGGGAAGGAAAAAGATGAGTCAGAAAGTAAAAGAGTGCTCAGAAAATGACAGTGACATGCCAAGGACACAGGATCCATCCTGAGGGAGGACTATTCTTCAGTTAAAGGCTTATTTATTTTTAATGAGACTGTAATTTTCCTTTTAAGCCACATTAGCAAAATTTGTTTTTCAAAAACAGCTACTGTGAATGTCAAAGTATATTATTAAGTATTTTATACCTAATTGTAAACTTTTTTTCCCAAAAGTCCTGCTTTACATTTGTTAAATGGAACACAACTTTTGGATAATGTTTAAAAATTAATTTCTATACTTGAAACATTTATTTAAAAAGAAAAAAAAAAAGGACACAGGAACCAGCTTGAAGGGGTTCCCACTAGCCAAATCTGAGTCAATTTGAACATCAAAATTAATAGTGTTTGTCAGGGCTGGTTTTGTGGGCCTGTAGAATCACACAAGGCTTGGCACGCAGAATTTTAATAATGTACAGTCATTGCCTCAAAACCCTTTACCATTTTACCTTTGAATTTGTGGTTTCTAAGTGAAGTCTGATGGCACAATGGAGCATTCTGAGAACCTGGAGCCTCTGATGACACATGGGCCTGAGGCCTGCTGCTGCCCACTTCCTACCCCCGGTCCCGTGGTCCCTGCCCAGCTTTGCATTCTCTGCCTTGCTTCAGAGCAGTGACTGGGTCACCTTGGCTGGGGGAGGCCCGTGTTTTGTCATCACCTTCCACCCTGGCAGAAGCCTAAGCATGGATAGGTACAGGAGGGTTGAGGGTTGGGCCCATATCCCAGGGCACTGTCAACCTAAAAAAAGGACATCAGGGAAAAAAAACCCCATAATATAATTATTTTATCTGGGAGTAAGCAAAAAGGATTATAACCTGGGATGCACAGTTACAGCAAGCCACAAATGCACCCAAAGAGGGGAGGGTAAAGAGAAACCTTTATCAGTAACACAGAGACGTTCATGTAAGCTGTTTAGAAACAGTTTATTGATACCAGAGGTTCAAAGCCAGAGTCAGTAGCAGTGAATGGCTTCACTGCTAGAGAAGCCATTATCAGGCAAGTCTTCTTTTGAGATTATCTTATCTGAATTGCTGCAGTCCTAAAAAATGTCTAGTAAGAAATCATGTCAAAGAAGTATGTGCATGTGTGTGAAACATGCAAGCCATGCAAAGCATAAGATGCATGAAGGACATGAGAGAATTTCTTGTGGGTTATTGCCTGGAAACAGCTTTTAGCTTTAGACATGCAAGTGTGAGCTCTCTCCTTTGTGCTCTCCTATCTCCAATTTGTCTGGGTCTGAGTAGAGTGGACTTTATCCTGTATTTGCAACTTTCATAGCACCATGGGGTGATCAAGAAGGCAGCTGTCCCCTCCCTAATCTAACAGTAACACAGCACATTCTGCAGGCCATTCAGCTAGGGCCTCTTACCAGTGCCATCCAACAATCGAGAACAAACCAGCATGGAGGATACAGTTCCCTGGGCATTGTCCATTTGCATCGACTGGAACAGCAGTTCATGAGAAGAGGAAATTGGCTTCCTTGTCCGCACCCAAGGCCCTGCATTTTCATTTCTGCTGAGCCCCACAAATTACGCAGCCAGCCCTGATAGTAGTAATGGATTGTAACCCACAAAATAGGAATCCATGAATCATGCTAATACATCATTTCTGTATGTTTCTGTCAAATTGAATCTATCAAATAATAAAAAAACCATCAACAAACCCAATTTAAGTGACATTCTACAAAACAGCAGGCCAGTATTCTTAAAAAATGTCACTTGTGACCGGGCACGGTGGCTCACGCCTGTAATCCCAGCACTTTGGGAGGCTGAGGCAGGCGGATCATGAGGTCAGGAGATCGAGACCACCCTGGCTAATATGGTGAAACCCCGCCTCTACTTAAAAAAATACAAAAAATTAGCCGGGCATGGTGGCGGATGCCTATAGTCCCAGCTACTTGGGCAGCTGAGGCAGGAGAATGGCGTGAACCTGGGAGGTGGAGCTTGCTGTGAGCCGAGATTGCACCACTGCACTCCAGCCTGGGTGACAGAGCGAGACAACTTCTCAAAAAAAAAAAAAGTCAGTTGTGGACCAGCCACAGTGGCTCATGCCTGTAATCTCAACACTCTGGGAGGCCAAGATGGGTGGATCACCTGAGGTCAGCAATTCAAGACCAGCCTGACCAACATGGCAAAACCCCATCTCTACTAAAAATACAAAAATTAGGCAGGCATGGTGGCTCACACCTGTAAACCCAGCTACTCGGAAGGCTGAGGCAGGAGAATTGCTCCAACCTAGGAGGCAGAGGTTGCAGTGAGTCAAGATCACACCACTGCACTCCAGCCTGAGTGACAGAGTGAGACTCTCTCTCTAAAAAAAAAAAAAAAAAAAAAAAATGTCAGTCGTGAAAGGGAGTGACTGAGAAACTGGCTCCAGAATAAAGGAAACAAGAGACATGACAACTAAATTCAAATACGATTCTGGATTAGTTCTGGGACCAGAAAAAAACAAGTTTGTCTTGTTCTAAAGGACATTAATGGAACTTGGGAGAATTTGGATGATATGTGAAGTTAGATAACAATGTTATATCAATCCTAATTTCTTGATCATTATATTGTGATTATGAAAGAGAGCATCTTTGCATTTAGGAATGAAATATTCAGGAATAAAAGGGCATCCTGCATATGATTTACTCTCAAAGGATTCAGGAAAATTATAATATACTTGTGTGTGTGTATATATATAAGTACATATACATTGTCATGGGAAGCAAGTTGGGAGTGCAACCAGGGTGTCTGGACCCAGAGAGATCTGTGGTGATAGCTAACAGATACGGTATTCTGAAAGGAAAGGTAAAAGGGGTGTTGCTTGGCTGGGCCCAGTGTTTCACACCTGTAATTCCAGCACTTTGGGAGGCCGAGGTGGGCAGATCACCTGAGGTCAGGAGTTCGAGACCAGCCTGACCAACGTAGAGAATTCCCGTCTCTACTAAAAATAGAAAATTATCCAGGCATGGTGGTGCATGCCTGTAATCCCAGCTACTCAGGAGGCTGAGGCGGGAGAATCACTTGAACCCGGGAGGCAGAGGTTGCGGTGAGCTGAGAATGTGCCATTGCACTCCAGTCTGGGCAACAAGAGAGAAACTCTGTTTCAAGAAAAAAAATGGGGTGGTGTTTCTTGACTTACATATATTTTTCAAAAAGGCAGAGGACAAGGGCGAGATGGGTAGGGAATCGAGAACTACTGGATAGAAGGCTGATGTCAGTCTCTACAATGCAAATCATGGTCCCTCATCAGTTTACTGATCTAAATCATTTCATAGACCGTAGACTTAGAGCCCAATGATTTAAATAGCCATATCCACCCCGGGGGAAGGACTCTTCAATGCCACAAAAATATGCAATGATCATTCTCTTGCTCCTTTTCTCAAGAGACCCAAAGCCATTAACCAGACAAATGTGCACTGGGGAAAGAAAAATACTCAGACTTTGATGGCCACTGGATACAGGCCTTAAGTTGACACTGGTACAAGCAGACTAGAAAATGCCACCATGACCTTTCAGTTAAGAGTGGGAGTTCATGAAGGTTAAAGGATGAATGCAGCTTTGGACCAAACTAATCTAATAGGACCCACTTTGCAGGATTTTTTTCTCCCGGTCTTTAAGTGGGACAGATATAAACTCAGTAGTTGGCATGTGAGAGACCTCACACCGACCTTGTTGTAAAAGCCTTTATGGTAGAAAGTGCTAACTGAAAGTCCCCGAATCTGCCTTACCTGGCTAAGACAGTAAATTAGAAGCAATTCATAGGCCAGGCGTGGTGGCTCACACCTGTAATTTCAGCACTTTGGGAGAATGAGGCTGGAGGATAGCTTGAGCCCTGAAGTTTCAAACCAGCCTGGGCAATATAGTGAGACCTCATCTCTACAAAAAAGTTTTAAAAACTAGCTGGACATGGTGGCACGTGCTTGTAATCCCAGTTACTTGGGAGGTTGAGACTGGTGGATCAATTGAGTCTGAGGTCAAATCTGCAATGAGCTGTGATTGTGTCACTGCACTCCAGCCTGGGGAATGGAGAAAGAAAGGAAAATAAAGAGAGAAAGAAAAAAAGAGAGAAAGAGCAAAAGAGAGGAAGAGAGAGAGAAAGAAAGAAAAGGAGAGAGAGAGAAGGGGAGGCGAGGGAAGGGGAGGGAAAGATTGTAGACATTAATGCAACCTTCAAAGATTTGAAGATCTAGGGATGGGGTCTCTATATCCCCATTCAATTCCCTCTGCTCCCTGCAAAAACCAGATAGAAAAAGTCTGGAGATGGATGGTGGTGATAATTGCACAGCAGTGTGAAAGCACTTAATGTTACTGAACTGTATACTTTAAAACGGTAAATTTTAAGTATATTTTATGAAAATTTAAAAAATAGATGGATTGTAGAGTACCACAAGAGCAAAAAACACTGAACTGCCTTAACTGCAGCTGCTAGTTTGAATGCAGTATCTTATTTTAATGACAGCTTTGAGATATAACTCACACACAATAAAGTTCAACCCTTAAAAGTGTACAATTCAGAGGTTTGCATGCAGTGTCTTCATGACAGCTTTGAGATATAATGCACACACAATAAAGTTCACCCTTTAAAAGTGTACGATTCGGTGGTTTTTAATATATTCACAAAGTTATACATTGATCACCACTATCTACTTCCAGAACATTTTCATCACCCTAAAATTCTTTTTTTTTTTTTTTTTTTGAGATGGAGTCTCACTGTTTCCCAGGCTGGAGTACAATGGCACGATCTCGGCTCACTGCATCCTCCTGCTCCCTGAGTTCAAGCGATTCTCCTTCCTCAACCTCTTTCGTAGCTGGGACTACAGGCGTGTGCCACCACACCTGGCTAATTTTTGTATTTTTCGTAGAGATAGGGTTTCACCGTGTTGGCCAGGCTGGTCTCGAACTCCTGACCTCATGTGATCTGCCCACCTCGGCCTCCCAAAGTGCTGGGATTGCAGACATGAGCCACCATGCCCAGTTCATCACCCTAAAAATAATCTCCATGGCTGGGCACAGTGGCCTGGCCAATATGGTGAACCCCTGTCTCTACCAAAAATACAAAAATTAGCTGAGCGTGGTAGTTTGTGCCTGTGATCCCAGTTATTCAGGAGGCTAAGGCAGGACAATCGCTTGAACCCAGGAGGCAAAGGTTGCAGTGAATCAAGCTCACACCACTGCACTCCAGCCTGGGTGACAGAGCGAGACTCTGTCTCAAAAAAAAAAAAAAAAAAAAATCATCTCCACTAGTAATGATTCTCCATCTCCCCTTCATTCAACCCCTATCAGCCACTAATCTACTTTCTGTCTCTAGACATTTACCTGTTCTAGACATGTCATACAAATGAAAACATACCAATAGGTGCCATCTTGTGCATGGCTTATTTCATAATGTATTCTAATTTTTTCTATGTTATAGCACATACTTTTTCTCATTTTGGCTGAATAATATTCCTTTATATGGATATACCACTTATTTATCCATTCATCAGTTAATGGACACTTGGGCTGTTTCCATTTTTTGGCTATTATGAATAATGCAATGAACACTCATTTACTAGCTTTAGTGTGAACATATATTTTCTTTTTTGCCTGTTTTTTTGTTTGTTTGTTTTTGCAGTTGCAAGATTTAATAGAGTGAAAACAGAGCTCCCATACAAAGGGAGGGGACCCAAAGAGAGTGGCCATTGCCAGCTCGAATGCCTGGGTTTATATCCCAATCATTGTCCCTCCCACTATGCTCTCAGGCGATAGATGATTGGCTATTTGTTTTCCTCCTGTTTTTGCCTAATTCGTGTTTTAGTGAGCTCTCTTTACTACCTGATTGGTCTGGTGTGAGCTAAGTTGCAAGCCCCATGCTTAAAGGTGGATGTGGTCACCTTCCCAGCTAGGCTTAGAGATTCTTAGTCGGCCTAGGAAATCCAGCTAGTCCTGTCTCTCAGTCCCCCTCTCAACAGGAAAACCCAAGTGCTGCTGGGGAGGTTGGCCGACGACCGCTCTAACTGCTTCCTGCTGAATTGGAGCATGGTAGGGGTTGTGCAGTTGAGATTTCCTCAGGAGGGGTGACTTTGATGTCATTAACATCAGAGCATGGGCTAGCAGGCTGGTCCAGGGGTCTGCAGTAGATCTTAGTCATGGACTGCATCTGGAGCTCCATTTGAAGAACGATTTGTAGCTTTACAGCTTCGATTCTGGAAGAGACGAACTTAACAAGGAGGTTAAAGATACAGGATCCAAAGAGGAGTAACAATATTATAGCCGTTAGAGGTCCTAAGAAGGGGAGAATCCAGGGCATCCATTGGCTGAGGAGGCCCCAGGGTCTGGTGTTTTGAAGTTCCTCTGCTCTACGTTGTATTCAGTCTTGAATTTCTTTAACTTTCTTGGTGACGATTCCGGATTAACATAATAACAGCATTCTTCCCCTAAAAACAAACAGGTTCTCCCTCTTTCGGCAGTTAGTAAGTCTAAAGCTCTTCAATTTTGAAGGACTACTGCTGCAAGGGAGTCAAGTTGATCTTGCAAGGTGACCAGGGAGTCGGCGACCCATTCCATGTCACCATTTAGTTCTTGAGATAGTTTGTAGTAGAACTGAGCAGAGGTTGTGATACCGCCAATGCCAGCACCTAGTCCACCTAGCACTCCTGCTCTGATAACAAAAGGAAGAATGGGTACTCTTTTGTTGCAGGGCTCAGGTACGACATAATTGTATAAATCTTGTTCAGTGTAGATGGTCATGGGGGCACTAAGAATGAGAGGAAGCACATAAATTCTGAAGAGCCATTCAAACAATGATAGGCTGAGGTACCACAGACAAAAAATATTCCTGAGGATAGGCAGACTATTCGTGTGGGAGGAGTTACCCACCTGATGCATTGGGAGTTGGTTGTGTCTATAGTATTGCTAAATTTTACACAGGTGAGGTTTGAGGTATGGGTTATTTCCAGATTGGAAACAAGAGGTCCTACTAAAATGGAAGTGGTGCTTATTTTTGTGCTGAAGTTGTTCCATTGTTCAGGTACAGGGATTGAAATGTATGGCCTGAAGTGCAGGGGGAGGCACATCCAACAGTTAGTAGGGTTTTGGGCTGAGACCTCATGAAGCCCAGTGAGGGTGGTATTAAATAGGCTTATCAGATGAGTATGGGTAGGGAGGGTTTCACGTAGTTCTGAGAGATCTAGTCCTTTGTAGGGGCTAGGCGTGCTATGTAGCCAGGTCAGTTGGGAGATTACTTCCTTTACGTGTTTTCTTTCTTGCCTGATCTTGAACTCCACTCCCATCAGACATACCGGTATGGGTGAAGTAAGTCCAACAGACAGTGGCTCCAAGTCATCCAGGACAACTAGGATTAATCATTTTCCCTGTCCAATAATGAGTATTTGCATGCATGCAAAGAGTGGCAGAGTTATAGCAGTTGCAGGGCATATGGGTGTGGGCGGTGAAGGTGGGGTTTCCCTTAGATAAACTCCTATACGATGGGGCATCAATATTTCTGGGAAACCACATTCCCCATAGAAACTCTTGGTAAGGGGCGCTACTGGTCGTACAGCGGCATGGAGGGGGTGAAGTGAGAGTGAAAGGGGGTAAGAGAACAGTATAGAGAAAAATATAAGGGAGGGCCATGGGGATTTGCGATTTTAGTTCCTTTCCTCATGCTTGTTGCTTGAAGAGCAGGCGCAGATCCTCTAGAGGTTCACAGGAATAGCTAGTGTTGTCTCCTGGATTTTCGGGTTCCTTTGGCAGTATCCAGGGTTTGACTCAAGTGTGATGTATCCAAGACTCAACTCCAACCAGTTTAACCGCAGTTGGGGTAGACAAAATGACTGGGTACGGTCCTTCCCAGGATGTACCTAGGGATGGGGAATTAGAGGGAAGGCACTTGACTAATACCATGTCACCAGGGTGGAATAATTATTTTCCCTCCTCTTGGTGACAGGCTCCTTGTAATGTTTTCAGAACTTGATATTTGGCTAAGGAGGTGATGTCTGCAACTAAGATGGCCGTCTCTCCATCAAGCACAAAGTCATTGGTTAGGAAAGGCCGTCCATACAGCATTTCGTGTGGGCTAAGTCCTGCTTTTTGGGGAGAGTTTCGGATTCTTAGTAAGGATATAAGCAACAGAGCAGGCTATGCAAGGTGGATTTCCTGGGTTAGCTTTTTTAGATGTTGTTTGTTTCGTTCATCTTCTCAACCTTCCCTGAGGATTGTGACCTCCAGGCGCAGTGTAAGTCATACTATATACCTAACCCCTGGGATACTCCCTGGGTTACTGTAGCCTTGAAAGCGGCACCATTGCCACTCCGTGAGCCTCGAGAAAGTCCAAATCTGGGAATTATTTCATGAACTAGTGCCTTTATTGCCTCTTGGGCCTTTTCTGTCCTACAGGGGAAGGCCTCTGCCCAACCAGTGAAAGTATCTACCCAGACTAGTAGATACTGAAATCCCTGAGATTTCGGCATGTGGGTAAAATCTAGTTGCCAGTCTTTTCCTGGGTAATGACCTATTCTTTGTTCTCCTGAAGGAGCTTGGCAATAAGGCAGGGGATTATTTCTTTGGCACACTTCACAGGCCCTGACTATCTGCTTAATAGTTTTGAAAAGGCCTGGTCCAGTAAATAATGATTTGGCCATCTGATGGGTGCTGTCGATGCCTAAGTGAAAGGTTTGGTGAAGAGTTTTAAGTAATTTCCATTGGTTAGCTGCAGGCAAAAGTATTTTTCCTTCTTCAGTGGCTAGCCATCCTGAGGGGAGGAAACTATGTCCTTGTGAGGTTCTCCATTCTATTTATTCTACTGAGTACTGGGGCTTGGTTTCCCAGAGGGGATTACCCCATACTAGCGGTCCTTCTATAAGCATTTCTAATGGAGGGTCCTGCCTTGCGGCTCTTTTGGCTTCAATATCAGCTTGGCAGTTCCCTTCTATTTCTCTTTCCTTTCTTTTTTGATGACCCCGGCAGTGTAAGACTGCCACCTCTTTAGGTTTCTGTACCGCCAATAATAATCTCCTCATAGCTTCCTGATGTTTGATAGGTGTTCCCTCGGAAGTTAGGGATTCCCTTTCTCTCCATATTGCCTCATGGGCATGGGGGACTAGGTAAGTATACTTAGGGTCTGTGTATCTATTTACTTTTTTTCCTTCTCCTAATTCTAGTGCCCCAGCAAGGGCTATTAGTTCTGCCAGCTGAGCACTAGTTCTTGGAGTGAGGGGATTACTTTCAAGTATTCCATTATCACTGACCACTGCATACCCCACTTTTCAAAGTCCTTTTTCTACAAAGGAACTTACATCAATATACAAGTTGAGGACAGGATCAGTCAAGGGAACCTCTAAAAGGTCCCCCCTCGAGCGGCGTAGGTTTGAGCAATTACTTGTTGACAATTATGTTCTATCTTTTCTTCATTGTCTGGAAGAAATGTGGCTGGGTTGTGTTGCAGCACTGGCCCTTCAAGTAATACAGCCTGATAATTAAGTAAACAGCTGTCTGACAGCCACAAGTCTCCTTTAGCAGTGAGTATGCCGGTCACATCATGAGATGTCCACACAGTAAGATCTCTTCCCCGTATCATTTTAACTGCTTCAGATACTAAGACTGCCACTGCCGCCACTACCTATAAACAATGAGGTCAACCCTTTGCCACTACGTCAGTTCCCTTATTCAGGTAGGCCATGGGTTGCAAGCTCATCCCTCGGACCTGTGTAAGGACTCCTAGAGCTATTCTTGTTTTTTCTGTGACATACAAAGAAAAGTCTTGCCCCATTGGTAAGCTTAACACTGGGGCTTGGGTTAGGGCCTTCTTTAGGACCTGGAAAGCCGCTTCTGCTTCAGGTGTCCATCTTACTAAATGGGTATTGGCTTTCTGAGTTTCTTTAGTGTATATAATGGTCTGGCTATTTTGCTGTACCTGGGAATCCATATTCAGCAGAAGCCTGTTATGCCAAGGAACCCTCTTAGTTGCTTTAGGGTTTTGGGATGAAAATAAGCCAGTACAGGCTGGATACGTTCCTCACTGAGGGCCCTAGTGCCTTTGGATAACTTTAGCCCTAAGTATTTAACCTGCTGTGAGCAGAGCTGAGCTTTTGGTTTGGAAACCTTGTAGCCACAAGCGGCGAGGAAATTTAAGAGCCCTTGGGTGGCTTGATGGCACAAAGTTTCTGAACGGGTGGCTAAAAGTAAATCATCCATGTCCCGAAGGACAAGAGTGTCCAGGTATGAGAAATGGCTCAAGTCTTGGGCTAATGCCTGGTCAAATAGATGGGGGCTATCCCTGAACCCTTGGCGTAAAACAGTCCAGGTGAGTTGAGACGTTGGGTTCAAAGGATCTTCAAAGCCAAACAAGAATTGAGAGTCAGATGTACAGGGATGCAGAAAAAGGCATCCTTAAAGACCAGGACTGGAAACCACTCTGCTTTCTCCGGTATTTGGGAAGGCAGAGTATAAGGGTTAGGTACAGCTGGGTATAGAGGGACGATGGCCTCACTGATAATCCTGAGATCTTGCACTAACCTCCACTGTCTGTTGGGTTTCTGTACTCCTAAAATTGGAGTACTGCAGGGGTTATTGCATGGTTTTACTAGGACTTGGGCTTTTAGGTCCTTAACAATTTTTTGGAGTCCTTGTTGGGCCTTGGGTCTAATTTGGAGTCCTTGTTGGGCCTTGGGTCTAAGGGGTTACTTCCTTTGGTAGGAAAAGGAGGCGGAATCCTTTAGTTTAACTTGAACGGGATAGGCATTCTTTGCTCGTCCTTATTGTCCTTCTGTTGCCTAGACTTCAGGATTAATTCCTTCTTCAAGCAGGGGACAACAAACGAGTGTTCCTTCTCCTATGTTCAGGTGTATAATGGCCACTGCTTTTGCTAGAATGTCTCTCCCTAACAAGGGAGTGGGGCTTTCAGGCATAATTAGAAAAGTATGTGAAAAGAGTAAAGTTCCCCAGTCACAAACTTAGTGGCTGGGAGAAGTGTCTAGTGACTGGCTGTCCTAGGACCCCTCGGATAGTGACAGATCTGGAAGACAGTTGTCTGGGACAGAAGAGTAAGACTGAGAAGACCACGCCAGTGTCCAGGAGACAGTTAACCTACTGGCCCTCAATGGTCAAGCATACCTGGGGCTCTGGGAGGGTGATAGCACGGGCTGGCACTTGCTCCGGGCACCCTCAGTCCTGCTGCTGGATCATCTGGTTAGTGGCTTCTGACTTAGAGGACCTTCATCCCCTGGGGCAGTGAGCCTTCCAGTGATTCCCTTGACATAAGGGGTATGGACGAGGGGGCGGCTTATTTCTACTTGGACAATCTTTTTTTAAGTGTCCTTGCGGACCACACTGGAAGCAAGCCCTATTAGGCATTCGATTTGCCCAGCTTTTCCCTTTTCCAGAGCCTCCAAAGTCCGCTTGCCTGAGGGCCATGACTAAAGCGGTGGCCTTTTTTTTAATCCCATTTGTTCCATTCCACCTGCTCCTCCTGATCTCTATTATAAAAAAAACTGAGGTTGCCAATTTCAAAAGGTTTTCTAAGTTTTGCTCCGGGCCTAAGGCGACTTTTGAAGTTTTTTTCTAATGTCTGCAGCTGACTGGGTGATAAACTTATCCTCTAAGATGAGTTGGCCTCCAACAGAATCAGGTGACAGAGAGGTATGCATCCTCAATGCCTTCCTTAGTCTCTCCAGAAAGGCGGTAGGATTTTCTTCCTTTCCCTGTGTTATAGTGGACATCACTGAATAATTCATAGACTTCTTCCTAGTTTTCCTGGGTCCTAGCACGCAAGTTAGCAAATGTCTGTGGCACCAATCTCCATGTTCTGAGGCCGTGTCCCAGTGAGGGTCTACAATGGGAATTGCCTGCTGGCCTATGGGGAATCATTCTCTTTCCTCTATTGTCATCCTGTCATTGACCTAACTGAGATACCAGAGATCGCCAAACTCTCGGACAGCAGTTATGGCGGCACTTCTCTCATTTGGGGTTAGTGTCTGATTTAGCAGTAACATTATATCTCTCCATGTCAGATCAAAGGATTGTCCTAACCCTTGTAAAACATCAATATAGCCATCAGGGTTATCTGAGAATTTACCTAGGTCTATTTTAATTTGCTTTCAGTCTGAGAGAGAAAAAGGTACATGTACTCTGGATGGGCCGATTTCTCCTCCTCCCACTGCTTGGAGGGGGCATAATCGGGGAATACTGGCACTCTTTGGTTCAATGTTTACCCCTTTGTCTATCTCCTTTTGGACAGTTTGGGTTGAAGGGGGGTCCTTATTAGTTGGGGAAGGAATCAGGGGACGCTGGGGCAGGGAGATAGACTCTGAGGGCTTCCTGTAGGGCATAAATCACACTTTTTACATAATTGCAAGTCGTCTCTTAATGAAAATAAAGTTTGTACATATGACACTTCACTCCATTTGCCTTCTTTTCTACAAGAGGTCTAGCTGTAAGATGGTGTCATAATGTATACTTCCCTCAGGAGGCCAGGTTTCTCCCCCTTGAAGAGGATATTGTGGCCAGGTGGTACTGCAGAAGAATGAAGTCATTTCTTTCTTAAGTGTCTGAGAGTCAAACTGGTCCCAATTCTCCAGAATACATCTTAGGGGCGTTTTTGCTTTGGGGGGAACATTTCCCATTACTTTGGAGGTCCCTTCGTGGTCGCCAAATGTTACCCAGGGTCCTTACGCCCAGAGCTCCCAAGATGGTGGCGGCTCCCAGATGGTGGCCGGCTGCTTCTAAGATGGTGGCAAGCCTCATGTTCTCTGACCTGGGGTTCTTGGCTTCACAGATTCCAAGGAATGGAATCTTGGGCCATGCAGTGAGTATTATAGCTCTATCAGAAGCCATGGAATCCGGAAGAGAACTGTGGAACCCAGTGACTAGTGTTCAGCTCAATTAGGACGAACCCAGGCACTTAGCCGTGCAGGAATAATGGCAAGCCTTTAGCCTGACCGGGAGTGGCAATGGGCGCCTCACTGGATCAGGAGCACAGCAGGCACCCTGCCGGATCCAAAGGGATGGAAGTCAGCGGCAGGTCTGCGACCGCAGGAAACAACAGGGGTGGACGGCGAGCGAAAGCTCAGCTCCAGCCGTTAACAAACATGGACCAGAAGAGTTCAGTTCCAAGATGTAATAGAGTGAAAACAGAGCTCCCATACAAACGGAGGGGACCCAAAGAGGGGAGCCCTGAACATATATTTTCAACTATCTTGGGCATATGCCTGTAAGGGGAATTGCTAGGCCATATAGTAACTCTACGTTTAACCATCTGAAGAACTGCCAAACTTTCCCAAAGTGACTGCACCTTTTTACTTTCCCACCAGTAGTGTATGAAGGTTCCAATTGTTCCACATCCTCACCAGCACTTGCCATTTTCCATCTTTTTGATTGCAGTCATCCTAGTGAACATGAAATGGTAACTCAGTGTGGTTTTGATTTCAATGAATGTACTATCTTCACTGGAAGAAAAAAAAACTCAGCCTCTGGCACTTGGTATATAACAACTAAATTGGCATCCTTTTCAAAAGGAGGATCAAAAGCAGTTTAGTTTAACTTGATGTGTTAGGATTATTCCTTGAATGTAATAACATTATATATTCCTGTCACGTGACCTGACTTTGCATCCTATGGGAAGAGTCCATGTCCCTTGCCTTGTTGACTTTAGGCTTTAGCGTGCGACATGCTGTAAGCCAAAATATGAGAAGATGTGATAATTTGCCACAATTGAGCAGAAACTTACAACTACTCTCAATCTCTCTCTCTCCTACACCCTGTCATAGCCCTGACAGGGGCTGCTCCTTGAGCCTCGGTCCCAGAATGAGAAGACACAAAGAACAGAATTCCAGTCTAGAGCCAAGCAAAGCCAAACCTGTTACCCAGCAGACACTTGGTATTTAAATTACAATTTTTATAACTACTTTCAAGTGCATAGGAAAAAATCTTGCCAAGCACAGTGACGGGCACGTAGAATTCTAGTGCTTTGGGAGGCCAAGGCAAGAAGATTGCTTGAGTCCAGGAGATTAAGACCAGACTAGGCAACAGAGTGAGACCCCATTTCTACAAAGATTTGTTTTAAGTGGGCCAGACGTAGTTGTGCACAACTGTAGTCCTAGCTACTGTAGAAGATGAGACAGGAGGAATCACTTGAGCCCAGGAGTTCAAGGTTATAGCGAGCAATGATGATACTACACTCAAGTCTGGGTGACAGAGCGAGACCCTATCTCTTTAAAAACAAAAAACAAAAAGAAAACCTCAAAAGCTCACCCTAAATTGTTAAAGGTACTGAATAAATCAATTTATACATCAATAATTTTCACTTTTCACTTTGTTAATTTTGTATTATTAGAATGCTTTAAGGAACATATACTACTTTTGTAATTTCTTCACTTTCTTTTTTAAAAAATTACCTATGCTAGGCCAGGCGCAGTGGCTCATGCTTGTAATCCCCAGCACTTTGGGAGGCCAAGGCGGGTGGATCATTTCGGGTCAGGAGTTCAAGACCAGCCTGGCCAATACGGTGAAACCCAATCTCTACTAAAAATACAAAAATTAGGCCGGGCGCGGTGGCTCAAGCCTGTAATCCCAGCACTTTGGGAGGCCGAGACAGGCGGATCACGAGGTCAGGAGATCGAGACCATCCTGGCTAACATGGTGAAACCCGTCTCTACTAAAAAATACAAAAAAACTAGCCGGGCGAGGTGGCAGGCGCCTGTAGTCCCAGCTACTCCGGAGGCTGAGGCAGGAGAATGGCGTAAACCCGGGAGGCGGAGCTTGCAGTGAGCTGAGATCGCGCCACTGCACTCCAGCCTGGGCGACAGAGCGAGACTCCGTCTCAAAAAAAAAAAAAAAAATTACAAAAATTAGCTGGGTGCGGTGGCGGGTGCCTGTAATCCCAGCTGCTCGGGAGGCTGAGGCAGGAGAATCACTTAAACCTGGGTGGGGGAGGTTGCAGTGAGCCAAGATCATGCCATTGCACTCCAGCCTGGGCATCACAGCGAGACTCCATCTCAAAAAAAAAAAAAAAATTACCTATGCTGGTCTCCACTTAACATAGCTGAGATTAACTTATAATGAATTTCAGAAATTCTTAAATCTTAAGATTAAAAGTAAATTCTTACACATCTTAAGAAAAAGAACATCAATAATAATAAAAACATGTTCATTTAGATAAAGAACTTTGTACATATGTGATTACATTTATAGATCTCATTGAAAATACAAGCTTAATAGAAGCATTTTCTTTGAAAACCGGCACAAGGGTGCCCTCTCTCATCACTCATATTCAACATAGTAATGGGAAGTACTCTTCAGGGCAATCAGACAAGAGAAAGAAAGAAAGAGTATTCAAGTAGGAAGAGAGGAAGTCAAATTGTCCTGTTTGCAGATAACATGATTGTGTATTTAGAAAACCCCATTGTCTCAGCCCAAAAACTCCTTAAGCTGATAAGCAACTTCAGCAAAGTCTCAGGATAAAAATCAATGTGCAAAACAAGCATTCCTGTACACCAATAATAGACAAACAGAGCCAAATCATGAGGGAACTCCCATTCACAATTGCTACAAAGAAATTAAAATACCTAGGAATACAACTTACAAGGGACGCAAAGGACCTCTTCAAGGAGAACTGCAAACCACTGCTCAAGGAAATAAGAGAGGACACAAATGGAAAAACATTTCATGCTCATGGATAGGAAGAATCAATATCATGAAAATGGCCATACTGCCCAAAGTAATTTATAGATTCATTGCTATTCCCATCAAGCTACCATTGACTTTCTTCACAGAATTAGAAAAACTACTTTAAATTTCGTATGGAACCAAAAAAGAACCCACATAGCCAAGACAATCCTAAGGAAAAAGAACGAAGCTGGAGGCATCAAGCTACCTGACTTCAAACTATACAAAAATGCTACGGTAACCAAAACGCCATGGTACTGGTACCAAAACAGATATATAGACCAATGGAACAGAACAGAGACCTCAGAAATAATACCACACATCTACAACCATCTGATCTTCGACAAACCTGACAAAAACAAGCAACGGGGAAAGGATTCCCTATTTAATAAATGGTGCTGGGAAAAATGGCTAGCCATATTGAGAAAACAGAAACTGGACCCCTTCCTTACACCTTATATAAAAATTAACTCAAGATGGACTAATGACTTCAATTGAAAACCTAAAACTGAGAGAAGAGAGGCAGACCCTCTCATATTGTTTTATACTCAGAAAAGGGGAAAAAAAAAGGCAAAACAAAAGGCAGGTAGCCTGGGGCCTAGGAACCAGGCCTGAAACCAGGCCTGGGCCTGCCTGACCTAAGCCTGGTAGTTAAAATTCCACCCCTGACCTAGCAACTGATGTTATCTATATATTCCAGACATTGTATGGAAGGACATTTTTCTGTTTCACTCTGACCACCAGTTCTTGCAGCCCCTGTCACGTACCCCCTGGCTTGTTCAATCGATCACGACCCTCTCATGCAGACCCTCTTAGAGTTGTGCCCTTAAAAGGAACAGAAGTTGGGCACCTGACAAGCTCAGATTTTAAGACGCTAGTCTGCCAATGTTTCCAGCTGATAAAAGCCACTCCCTTCACTATCTCGGTGTGTGAGGGGTTTTGTCTGCGGCTTGTCCTGCTACAAAACCATAAAATCTCTAGAAGAAAACCTAGGCAATACCATTCAGGACATAGGCATGGGCAAAGACTGCATGACTAGGTCACCAAAAAGCAACTCCAACAAAAGCCAAAATTGACAAATGGGATCTAATTGAAGAGCTTCTGCACAGCAAAAGAAACTATCATCAGAGTGAACAGGCAACCTACAAAATGGGAGAAAATTTTTGCAATCTGTCCATCTGACAAAGGGCTAATCTCCGGAGTCTATAAGGAACTTAAAACAAATTTACAAGAAAAAAAAACCCCATCAAAAAGTGGGTGAAGGATATGAACAGACACCTCTCAAAAGAAGACATTTACACAGCCAACAAACATATGAAAAAATGCTCATCCTCACTTGTCATTAGAGAAATGCAAATCAAAACCACAATGAGATACTATCTCATGCCAATAAGAATGGTGCTCATTAAAAAGTCAGGAAACAACAGATCCTGGCAACGCTGTGGAGAAACAGGAACGCTTTTATACCATTGGTGGGAGTGTAAATTAGTTCAACCATTATGGAAGACAGTGTGGAGATTCCTCAAGGATCTAGAACCAGAAATGCCATTTGACCCAGCAATCCCACTACTGGGTATATACTCAAAGGATTATAAATCATTCTACTATAAAGACACATGCACGGCTGGGCACAGTGACTCACACCTGTAATCCCAGCACTTTGGGAGGCTAAGGGGAGTGGATCATGAGGTCAGAAGATCGAGACCATCCTGGCTAACACGGTGAAACCCCGTCTCTACTAAAAATACAAAAAAAAAAAAAAAAAATTAGCCAGGCACGGTGGCAGGCGCCTGTAGTCCCAGCTACTTGGGAGGCTGAGGCAGGAGAATGGCGTGAACCCAGGAGGCGGGCCTTGCAGTGAGCCGAGACTGTGCCACTGCACTCCAGCCTGTGCAACAGAGCAAGACTCCATCTAAAAAAAAAAAGACACATGCACACGTATGTTTATTGCAGCACTGTTCAAAATAGCAAAGACTTGGAACCAACCCAAATGTACATCAGTGATAGACTGGATAAAGAAAATATGAGACATATATACCACGGAATACGATGCAGTCATAAAAAATGAGTTTGGCTGGGCGCAGTGGCTCATGCCTGTAATCCCAGCACTTTGGAAGGCCGAGGCAGGTGGATCAAGAGGTCAAGAGATCGAAACCATCCTGGCCAAAATGGTGAAACCCCGTCTCTACTAAAAATACAAAAATTAGCTGGGCGTGGTGGTGCACTCCATAGTCCCAGCTACTCAGGAGGCCGAGGCAGTAGAATTGCCTGAACCTGGGAAGTGGAGGTTGCAGTAAGCCAAGATCGCACCATTGCACTCCAGCCTGGGTGACAGAGCCAGACTCCGTCTCCAAAAAAAAAAAAAAAAAAGGGGTTTATGTGCTTTGTAGGGACATGGATGAAGCTGAAAGTCATCATTCTCAGCAAACTAACACAGGAACAGAAAACCAAACACCACATGTTCTCACTCATAAGTGGAAGTTGAACAACAACAACACATAGACACAGGGAAGGGAACATCACACACTGGGGCCTGTCTGGGGGTGGGGGACAAGAGAAGGGAGCGCATTAGAACAAATTCCTAATGCATGCAGGGCTTAAAACCTAGATGACGGGTTGACAGGTGCAGCAAACCACCATGGCACATGTATATCTACGTAACAAACCTGTACATTCAGCACAAGTATCCCAGAACTTAAATTAAAAAAAAAAGAAAATACAAACTTAAGATTAGGGTAAAAAGTAATACCAATTCTTAGCAACTTCAAAATCTTTTTAACTATACGAATAATAGCTTCATAACAAACTACTCCCTTAACACCATTATTAATACAAATTTGCTTAGTGGATTAAACATCTGTGTCACACCTGCCATCCTCTCAAACAGCATCTACCTTCTCTAAAACCTCAATTTGATCTGAGCCATCCCAATTCTCAACTACTCCTCCACAATGCCTGAGATGAAAAACGGCTGGGATTGAATGACTGCTGAAATATATTAAACCAATCTAATTGCAGGGTAACTCAGGGCTTTCTGCCTGAGGTAGCTTAACTTGGTTCACACATCTACAAATACTATTGTAAACACCCTCCCCAATTACTTTATACACACTGAGACTGGTACTCCATGATATTACATATGCTAAATTCCTAGAAAACCAAACCTCAAGTAGAAAATATTTCTAAAACATTCACTTTTGTTTAAAAGGAAATTACTTATCTGTCCTGGTAAAAAGACATAAAATGACAAAAATACAGTAAACATTAAGTGTTAGGTTAAAAAATCATTATCCATGATTTATTTTTAAATATATCTATGTTTTTGTTAGATTAAAGTTAAAATAATTACAATGGAACTTTAAGCAATTATTACGGTTCAACTTCATGAAGTATTTGTTTTCTTTTGTTGAGATGGAGTCTCGCTCGGTCGCCCAGGCTGGAGTGCAGCAGCGTGATCTCAACTCAGTGCCACCTCCATCTCCCAGGTTCGAGTGACTCTCCTACCTCAGCCGCCTGAGCAGCTCGGATTACAGGTGCACACCACCGAGCCCGGCTGATTTTCGTATTTTTAGTAGAGACAGGGTTTCAGGCAGGTCTCAAACTCCCGACCTCGTGATCCACCCGCCTCGGCCTCCCAAAGTGCTGGGATTACAGGAGTGAGCCACCACGCCTGGCCTAACTCCATGTAGTACTAACTTTTCTTCTCTTCTGATTCTTGCACCGACTGCCCCTTTAATTCCTTCTGATCTTTGGCATACTGTTCAAATACTGGTTGAAAAATATATATTCCTCCAGCAATTCCAAGGATAGTGGTAAAAAGCAGGTGCGGAAAAGTCAATCTCCTAAACATTGTTGCAAGAAATACAGCACAAGGAAAAGGTGGTTTTGGAAAGCCACACTCCACATCCAGGAAATCTCTTCAGATCTGTGTACAAAAATGGAAAGCAAAGCCATCACTTAGCACAATGTCCTTTTAAAAGATTTTATGTTAATACTTTGCACTGGAGTGAACAATATTTTTATGTTACTAATTAAAACAAGAATATAACTACATAAGGAGTAGAGGAAATGAATTACGGAAGGGTATAAGACAAAGCTAAAACCTTTTACTACATAATGTTCTCAATGGTTTTAAATGCATACTTTTTTTTTTTTTTGAGACGGAGTCTCGCTCTCTCGCCCAGGCTGTAGTACAGTGGCGAGATCTCGGCTCCCTGCAAGGTCTGCCTCCCGGGTTCACGCCATTCTCCTGCCTCAGCCTCCCGAGTACCTGGGACTACAGGCGCCCACCACCACGTGGACCCAGCTAATTTTTTGTATTTTTAGTAGAGATGGGGTTTCACCGTGTTAGCCAGTATGGTCTGGATCTCCTGACCTCGTGATCCGCCCACCTTTGCCTCCCAAAGTGCTGGGAATACAGGCGAGAGCCACCGCGCCCGGCCTGATTTTACTTTTAACTAGAGGACAAAAGACAAAAAGAAACTAACAACAACAACAAAAACACAGGAACCACTGAGCATGTTTCCACATCTGTACAAGAAGCTAAACCATCCCTACCCTGTCCACCTCGTTCAACAGGCATTTTTTTCTGAGAGCTGACGTTTACGATTATCATTACTTTTTTTTTTTTCCAGCCAGGATGGTCTCGATCTCCTGACCCCGTGATCCGCCTGCCTCGGCCTCCCAAAGTGCTGGGATTACAGGCGTAAGCCACCGCGCCCGGCCTATCACTACCATTTTTAATAACCACTCAGGCACCTCCGACTGTTCTGCGCCTGCTCCCCTCCAGAGATGAGACCGGACTCCTTCTGGCAGTTTTCGGACCCCCGAGCACAGAGACCGCCAAGCCAAAGGCGAGTAGTAATACCTGGGTTCGCAAACAGCGAAAAAAAACCGCAGGCGAGCCACCTCTTGGAGTGGTAGAGACAAAGTTGCCAGTTCCCGGTTACTTCCGGGCTTGCGAGCGACGGCTGCTCGCAAAAGCCAAACTTAGTGGATGGACGAGCAGCGCGCTCCTGCCGCTTTCTTCCGCCTCAGGAAGGTGGCGGCCGGGGATGAGGAGGCCTTCTAAGCAAGTGCGGAATGGAGCGGGGACGCGAAGATGCCAGCCTCACTTTGCGTGGTCTCCAGAACCGCTCCCACGAGAAGATAAAACTGCGAAAGAGAAAGTCTACCTTGTACTTGAGCACCCAGGAAAAGAACGCCAGGCGCCGCGGGGGTGAGTGAGGGGGTGCTGTCTGGAGAGCTCCTGCCCCATCTGAAAGGAGCCCCTGTATATTTCACTACCAGCCAGTTGCCCGTTGAGCTCTGTGTTGCCAGATCTTAACGAGTTTTGAAATGCTGGAAACACAGATTTTAATATAAATCCTGATTTTTAAATGTTGGCAACTAAATTCAAATTAAAAAAAACATACTCTGTATTTGGCCGACAGACTGTCCATTTGTGGTCAAGAGCAGGACTTTGGAGACAGCAGACAGATCCGGGTTTGAATCCTGATAAGTAATTTACAGCTTTATTTGGACAAGGCAGTTTAATTTCTGGGCCTCAATTTGCTCGTCTGTAAAATGGGGCTAATAATACCTATCCCATAATACTGTGTGGAGGATTAAGTGAGATGCATGTAAAGAAATTAACACAGTGCCTGGCATATATAATAGTAAGCATCAATATATTTTAAAATGTACAGAGGACCATTTTATATTGCACATATACAAAGGGTTGCTTCCCAAATTAGTAATTTATTAGCTGGTTTTTTTCATTAGATACACACGTAGTATGACCTAATTAACCTAAGGCCTCAGTTAATCCACTTTTTTTTTTTTTTAGTATTTATTTTAATATTATCTTTATACAATAAGTTGCAAGAAAAGTTGGTTAAACTAAAAGAGTGGCAGTCACCCAGTGATGAGGCTGTGGTTCTTGTATAACCTTCCCTACGCTGGCTTTGAGAGTGGTGTGGAGGGGCCGGAGGTCACTACTGTGCCTTACAAGGGGCAACCAGAGCAGCAGATTTTAGGTTCTGCAAGTGGAACTGCCTGACTTTTGTGCCACTATTACCTGTTTTGTTCTGTTTTTCAGATCTTCTTGGAGAGAATATTCATCTGGTCTTGTTCACCATAGCTTTACGAACATTAAACTGCTTTTTAGTGCAAACAAGCTTTGTTCCAGATGAATACTGGCAGTCTCTTGAAGTTGCACATCACATGGTTTTCAAATATCCTTTGTGGTTTCTTTTCCAGACGTAAGTGTGGAAATTGTGTTCAGTTTCTTTCAGAGTAGTCCCCCCTGCTCTCTTGTCTTCAGGAGATAGTTTCCAAGATCCCTAGTGGATGCCTGAAACTGTAGACAGTACCAAACTCTATATATATTGTTTTTATGTATGTAAAAAAAATACACACACTTATGATAAAGTTTATATAAATTAGGTACAGTGAGAGATTAACAGTATTAAAATATAACAAGTTTAACACAGTACTATAATAAAAGTTATGTGAACATGGTCTCTCTCTCAAAATATCTTCATATTTTCTGACAGTGGTTGACTATGGGCAACTGAAACCATGGAAAGTGAAACCACAGATAAGGGGGGACTACTATACATATTTTCAGTTTTCCGTATTTTCCCCAAATAATTTTAACTCATCCAAGTACGCCATTATTTTATACTAGTATTTCTCCTGTATCTTTCCTTTATGTTAATATACTTGACACAGCCGTTAGCATACATTCCCACAGTGCTTAGCACTTGGAGGATACAGAGAAAGTAAAAAACACATTACTGCCTTGAAGAAGTTAAGAGTTTAGTTGGCCAATTGAATTTGTAATGCAAATATCCAGTATAAAATGCTGTTTTAAGACTGCCACAAAATAAAATATTGGTTTACAAATGGAAATGAAAATAGATTTGCCAAGTGAAGTTGGGTGCACCTGTAGAGGCAGGAGGACCACTTGAGCCCAAGTTTTGAGACCAGCCTGGGCAAGAGAGTGAGACCCCATCTTAAAAAAAAAAAAAAAAAAAAAGGAAATAGGTTTCAATATTATTTGACATTTACTCCTTAATGTTACTAATTATGGTTATTTGACTTGGGAGTGGACAGAGAGATTGAGGAGTTACACTTATCCCTTAATCTTTGCAAGCATTTACAAGATTCTTCATCTTTTAGGGAAAGATAGTGTTCAGTTGCTGGTAAGTTCAAATAAAAGTAACCCAAATACTTATTAAAAGTAGATTTATTCTACCTTTTTCAAAGCTTAATGTATATTAACTAAATGATATTGGGGCCATAGAATTTGTTTTTAAAAGGCTACTGTTGCTAAAGTCCAGCCATAATCTGGGAAGCCCATGATACTACAGACATACTGTGATGTGTAACTCTTGAGTTTGTGCTGAAATACAAGACTGAGCATGAAAATGTCCTGATGCGAGGAATCCTGTTATGATGTGCAGATTTTCAAAATGACTATATTATGTATTATTTGGACATTAGAAGTATACTTCTTTCTTTTTTTGAGGGTGGATGGAGTTTCGTTCTTGTTGCCCAGGCTGGAGTGCAATGGCATGATCTTGGCTCACCGCAACCTCCACCTCCCGGGTTCAGGCAATTCTCCTGCCTCAGCCTCCCGAGTAGCTGGGATAATAGGCATGTGCCACCACACCCGGCTAATTTTGTATTTTGTAGAGATGGCCTGGTGTTCAAGTTACGCCTGGCATGTTTCTTCTCTTTACCTCACTCCACTGCTTTATTTTACTCTTTAGCAGGTCCTTACTGTAACATGGAAAATTATGGCATCAAAAATCTGGAGAGACTGCTAATGGCTGGGAGTTCAGAACTCCGCTGATTTTCATGCTAAAATCTACTTTGTTTTAAATTCAAGATTTCTACTTCTACTTAACCACCCTTGAAAAACTTCTCTTTAGTATTTTATAAAAGTCTCTAGCTCTTAACCGCATAATCATAGATAGTATCCTCTAGATACTTTGTAATTTATTAATATTCATCTTAAAATGTGGATCTCCAAACTGACACAATACTGAAGGCAGAATAACTAGTTCAGAATATGGTGGGTTCATTAACTTACATTTCTCAGAGCACAGGAATTCTTTTAGCTTTTTAATAGGTACCTCACACTGTTGGCTCATATTAAGTTTGTAGCCAAATTGACTTTTCATATGAACTGCTTTCAGGGGGCCTCGGAAGTAAGGATGAAGCTTATAGCTCCCTATGCAGAGTAAACAGAAGGCATGTACATGAGTGCCTTTTCCTGTATTTTACAGGGCACAGTTTATGTGGAACTAAGTACCGTGTACCTTTAACTTTCCAATTTTAGCATTTATTTACACATTGTGGACAAAAAGAACATAAAGCTAAAGTGCTAAAAGCCACTGACAACTCAAAGTAAAGCAGCTCCTATAATGTGGAGTTAATGAAGTTTGATTCAACAAAAATATGAATTAACGGCCGGCGCAGTGGATCACGCCTGTAATTCCAGCACTTTGGGAGGGTGAGGTGGGTGGATCACCTGAGGTCAGGAGTTCGAGACTAGCTGGCCAACATGGTGAAACCCCATGTCTACTAAGAATACAAAAATTATCCAGGCGTGGTGGCGGGCACGTGTAATCCCAGCTACTTGGGAGGCTGAGGCAAGAGAATCGCTTGAACTCGGGAGGTAGAGGTTGCCATAAGCCAAGATTGCACCACTGCACTCCAGCCTGGGTGACAGAGTAAGACTTTGTCACACACACACACACACACACACACACACACACACACATACAAATTCACATACAAATTTTTAGAAACACATCTTTTGAACAAACCAAGATTAAATTGTGCTCTACCATCGTGTTATTTTGTTAGTGTTAACTATGACACCTTTTTTTTGTAACTCTGAGAGATATTAGTACACAGCATTAGCATTTCTAACTATAATTTAGTTGTAATACATTTATTCTTTTTTTTTTTTTTTTTTTTTTTTTTGAGACAGAGTCTTGCTCTGTCGCCCAGGCTGGAGTGCGGTGGCCAGATCTCAGCTCACTGCAAGCTCTGCCTCCTGGGTTTATGCCATTCTCCTGCCTCAGCCTCCCGAGTAGCTGGGACTACAGGCGCCCGCCACTTCGCCCGGCTAGTTTTTTGTATTTTTTAGTAGAGACGGGGTTTCACTATGTTAGCCAGGATGGTCTCGATCTCCTGACCTCGTGATCCACCCGTCTCGGTCTCCCAAAGCGCTGGGATTACAGGCTTGAGCCACCGCACCCGGCCACATTTATTCTTTATTTCAATTTTACACTTAAATTTACTCTTTAATGTCATCTGAATACCATGTTCATATAATTGCAGAATATTTGTGCTTTTTTAAAAAGTAATTTGTTGGTTGGGTGCGGTGGCTCATGCCTGTAATCCTAGCACTTTGGGAGGCTGAGGCGGGCAGATCACGAGGTCAGGAGACCAGCCTGTGCAACGTGGCGAAACCTTGTCTCTATTAAAATACAAAAAATTAGCTGGGCGTGTGCCTGTAGTCCCAGCTACTCCGGAGGCTGAGGCAGGAGGAGGTGGGAGGTGGAGCTTGCAGTGAATGGAGATCACGCCACTGCACCCCACCCTGGGCGACAGAAAAAAATGTAATTTGTTATTATCTATATTTCAGGATAGAGAAGCAGCGTAACTTAGTAATTAAAGTCAGGCCAACCTGGTTTATAATGCTGGGTTTCATCCTAACTAGCTGTGCAGCCTTGTGAAAATTACTTAACCTCTCTGTGCCTCAGTTTCCTCATCTATAAAACAGTCCTTTACTCAGAAGATTGTTAGGACTAAATGAGTTGATACATATAAAGTACTTAGCATGATACATAGCACACAGTGCTGCAAATATTTGAATTTTTAAAAACCTGTTGCTAATGAATATAAATATACTTTTAAAATAGAAACTTAACACAGTGAAATGATTGGCTAACTATTAATATTTACATTAAAATTAGGGCCAGGCACAGTGGCTCACGCTTGTAATCCCAACACTTTGGGAGGCCAAGGTGGCAGTATCACTTGAGGCAAGATTAGCTTAGTGTGGCAGTGCATGTCTGAAGTCCTAGCTGCTCAGTAGACTAAGGCAGGAAAATTGCTTCACCCCTGGATTCAAGGCTGCAGCCTGGGTGACAGAGTGAGACCCTGTCAATCAATCAATGTAATAAAAAATAATTTACAAATATATTTGTAATATATATGTGTGTATATATGTGTATATATGTCATATATACACACACAGAGAATGAGACTGGTAAATATTTTATATTTTATATTTATATACAATATAGTTATATTTATAATATATTTATATATTTGTGTCTATATAGGTGTATATATGTCATATATACACATACAGAGAATGAAACTGGTAAATATTTTATATTTTATATTTATATACACTATAGTTATATTTATAATATATTTTATATTTATATATAATATATGTGTGTCTATACTTGTGTATTATGTCATTTATACACACACATACAGAGAGTGAGACTGGTAAAACTTAAAACTACATTGATTATTTTAATGAGAATATAATTTTTATAGAAAAAGGGATGTAGTTTTGCAGAAGAATAGAAAAATATATTGTCTATTTTTGTACTAAGAATGGCTTCCCATAGATAGTTGGATCAGCTTGTTGACTTTTATCATAATTCAGTGTGAACCAACACATGTTTTTAACATCCTGTTCTTCTTTTTAACTGATGAAGATTTGGATTCCTAGACTTGCCCAAGCACTTCTGTCTGCTGTAGCAGACATGAGACTTTACTCATTAACGAAGCAACTAGAAAATCAGGAAGTGGCAAGATGGGTGGTAAGTCCTAAATACTTTAGAAGCTGTATGCCAGTTATTTCATTCCTATAGGTATAAAGTACATGGAAACACTGATTCCCAGAACAATTTTAGAAGATAATTCATACAAGTTTAAAGAGATACGTCCATAATTAAGAACAGTAACATGCAAGTGGGGCACCTGCTATATCTTTCCTTCTGATTAAGCCCTGGACAGGGATGCCCTCAAACCCTTTTAGAGTCTAAACCCTGGGAGACAGCCTTTGGAAGCCCCTTCACTCCTCAAAACTGTCCTTGCCTCTCTTTCCACAGAATTGAGTAAGGATAGTTCTAAATTACCAACTACCTCACAAAGCATCTTAACTATTTACAACCCTTGTTCTGTTCCTCTAGCCAGCCTCTGTCTGAGGTGCAGCCCAAGAAATCTTTTTGCACTGAAACTCTTTCACTTCCAAATGAGATGTTGGAAGTATTAGGTTGGTGCAAAAGTAATTGTGGTTTGTGCCACAACAATATTAGGTTGGTGCAATTACTGGACTCATGTAAGGAAGAGAGTATGGTATAGAAGACTATCTTTTGTCATTTAACTTATTTCAAGGTGGAGAGACAGATTCCTGACATCTCCCATTCCAATCTTGAATGGATTTTTCCCATTTAAACAATATCCTGATGAGGGATTGGATTCTGTAGTACTGTTGTTAATTCACTTGGCTCTTTGTAAAGTTAATAAGCTTATATGAGCCTGTTTGAAAGTCTTACTACCTTTTTTATATTGTTTCTATTGGAAAATACATTCTAAATTCCAAGTAACCAATTTAGCAACATATTTCTGAAATATAATTTATAATAAATTAGAAAGGGAACATTTCTGTAGGTATTCTATTCTTTTGCATTAAAAAGAAAGATTGGTTTAGCAACTAAGTCCTTGCTAATTGATTCAGCGATATGGTTAGCATCATTATTTTGTGCTTATATTTTATGTGCATTGCTGAAGACTCAACATAAAATGGTAGGTAAAAGTCATGATGGCTTTGAAGTCCTTCCCCCAAAAATACAGCACTAGGGCTGGGCGTGGTGGCTCACGCCTATAATCCCAGCACTTTGGGAGGCCGAGGTGGGCGGATCACAAGGTCAGGAGTTCGAGACCAACCTGGCCAACATGGTGAAACGCCGTCTCTACTGAAAATACAAAAATTACCCAGGGGTGGTGGTGGATGCCTGTAATCCCAGCTGCTTGGGAGGCTGAGGCAGAATTGCTTGAACCCGGAAGGCAGAGGTTGCAGCGAGCCGATATCGTGCCACTGCACTGTAGCCTGGGTGACAGAGCAAGACTCCGTCGCGGGAAAAAAAAGAAAAAGATAAAGCACTAGGTTCTTCTAGTTTAGGAAAAACCTTTACTTTCATGAAAATTAGGAACATTTTTTAAAGGCTGTGTTTGGCCAGATGGGAAGCTAGTGCCACATGCTTAACAATTGCCTCAACAAGTTTCTTTTAACACATTTGTTTTGTAGACTTAATGGTGCTCTGTGTGCGTGTTCTTCCAAAAACTGATTCATTAATTTAGTCAATTTCCAAATTAAAATTTAATGTCTCCTGACTTTTTTTCCGTTTCCTGTTTTGTCTTAATTTTTCATCAGCATTCCAAAACAGGGAAACATTCCAAACAAGTGCAACATTCCAAACAAGGTCAATTTAAAAAGTCATAATACTTGTGTCAGTACTATAAGACAGTTTGAGAAATATTGATTGGAAGAACCTAGTTATGAATTTCAATCTTCTTAAACTCTACCAGAAAAGAATCTGTTTTTATGTGTTTCATTAATGGAAAGTGGGATTGATTTTAAATCAAATGGAGTGCCATAAAAATGCACCTGAAAGTACAAACTTCTTAACATGAGCAAATATAGATCTGCTATTATTTTAAACCTGTGTTTGATACAAGTTTCTAAAAACAATGTTTGGGCATGCCTACTTACTTTTAATATCATCTACCTTTTGATGTCCTTTTCACAATATTTAGACTTGCTTGCTATTTAGAAGAAAATATGTACTAAGGTTTTCCATTTCCAACTTCATACATGTTTGCTCTATACTTTTTCTTAGTTTTTTTGCCAGTTGTGCTCCTGGTTCACATGGTACTGCTGTACCAGAACCCTTACAAACACCATGGAAACTGTTCTCACTATAATTGCTCTTTTCTACTATCCTTTGGAAGGTTCAAAGTCTATGAACAGGTAAGAAAAATTATTGTTAATAATTATGTACAAAACTCTACTTTTGAAAAATCTTAAGTATCAACATATTGTAATGTCTAGTAGACCCCCTAATTTTCATGAGTCTTGAGAACCACAAATTTTCAGTTGATATATTATAGCAGAAAACAGATAATACTCCAGTAGAATAATTAAGGAGAGTTTAACAACAGGAATATTTGCAAAGGTGTAGACAATATTTAGGAAAGCCAATAGGGAAACACCATAGTACCGCCAGCCTTGTTATAGCAGGAAGTCTGTAGTATCTCTAGGCCCCAAAGAGCAAGGAGAAGAAATGGTTACTGGAATCTGTAAAGAGCTATAGTTATAAGAGAGGGCCCCAGCAGGGGACAGGCACAACCAGTCTTTAGAATAATGAGACAGCCAGGGGAATAAATAATCCTGACCCAACTCTTCTGCCTCTCAGCCAGAAACAGTCAGAAACCAGAAAGCAAGGTAGCCACTGATGCTGTCCATTCAGGTCAGCTTTCCTGCATGCAGACGAGATAAAGCCTGGAGGAGAAGAGATTTGGAAGGGCAAATAGGAAATACTTGGACTTTATTTGGCTTCCTTTAAACTGGGGAAACAAATACCAAGCAATGGGAACATGAGTGAAGGCACATAACTGTCAGTGGGCTTCATTTACAGTTAGTTACAGTATATTCAGGACAGATTATCCAGAGTAGTGGTAGAGTGTGGTAGGATGCATGTAAGAGGAGAAGAATAAGAGATGAGGCTGGAATGGGACTTTGAATTTGGATTTTATTCTGTAGGTAATAGGGAGCCATTTGAGGCGTTTGAGCAGCATGACATAATCAAATGTGATTTTGAAAAACTTCTTTTGTAATAACAGTATTTAGGATATACTGAAAGGAAAAAAGACAGAATTTGGGATCTAGTTAAAATTCTAGTATCCATTCTTCCTACACAAAAGGAGTAGGAAGTTAAAAGTTAGGAGGATCAAATCAAATAAGATCATTTCTGTCTTAGACTCTCTTAACTACAAGAAAAAGCATTCACTCAAGTTATGTATATGATGAGGACTTTATTATAAGACTAAAAGGGAAAATGGGCATCTCAAGCCTTGTGGCCAGGACTGGAAGAAAACTGTAGAATATCTCGGCCACACAAATGAATTGAAATGTTTTGCAGAATCCAAGGCAGTTTTGGGGAATGGGCCGTTTTGTTGTGCCTTTATATCCCAAAGAGCCTGTGAATCCTGCCTTAGTCTTCCATCATTTAGGGACTTAGCTAGTCTCTGTCCACTTCTGTTCTTCCTAGCAATTGCCCAAATTTCTCTGTATCTCATATTCAATTTCAGAGAATCTAATTAGGTCCATTAAATGTCATTGTCTCTATCTGGAGATAACTTTATTTCACACTAGCCAGCCTTAGATTGGTTACTTGGGCCCAGGTGCCATTCCCTAATTCAGTCAGGGAACGTCAGGAAGTGCAAGGGTCATGTGGTACAAAAGGACTGCTATATAAGCATTTTTCCTTGTATAAGCATGACAGATACTATTCCAGACCTGACAATAAAATGACATTTTGCACACTCCTTTAAGAAATGCAAGTATTGGCTGGGCACGGTGGCTCACGCCTGTAATCTCCACACTTTGGGAGGCCAAGACAGGTGGATCACTTGAGGTCAGGAGTTTGAGACCAGCCTGGCCAACATGGTAAAACCCCATCTCTACTAAAAATACAAACAATTAGCCGGGCATGGGGATTAGCCTGTAATCCCAGCACTTTAGGAGACCGAGGCGGGTGGATCACCTGAGGTCAGGAGTTTGAGGCCAGCCTGGCCAACATGGTGAAACCCCGTCTCTACTAAAAATACAAAAAATTAGCCAGGCATGGTGGCGGACACCTGTAATCCCAGCTACTTGGGGTGCTGAGGCAGCAGAATCACTTGCACCCAGGAGGCAGAAGTTGCAGTGAGCCACTGCACTCCAGCCTGGGTGACAGAGTAAGACTCTGTCTCAAAAAAAGAAAAAAAAAGTTCATATAGCTATTCATACCAAAAGGAAAATGTCAAATCACAGTGTAAGTAATAGATAACTTCAAGTTAATTTCCCACTTGTCTTATCACACATTTTCCTCTTACAGTGTCAAGTACTCATCCTTGGTGGCACTTGCCTTCATAATTCGTCCCACAGCTGTCATTCCCTGGACACCTTTGCTCTTCAGACATTTCTGTCAAGAACCAAGAAAGCTTGATCTTATTCTACATAATTTTTTACCTGTAGGGTAAGTGTGGCAATAATCCATCCATTAATTTTAGTAGCCTATAAATCACAGATTATGAACAAGATTTTATATCTTTCAGTTAATTATTTTATCTTCTAATGTCAATGAGCACTCTCAGTCCAAGGAAATAGAATATTGCAAAACTTATATTCTTATATTTATGATCCTGATTATAACTATTTTAATTTGCTTAACTGAGTGCTTTTGTAATTACTTCTAACTTAGTGCTTTCTGATGCTTTATTTCCTAAATATTTCTCAAATATATTTTAGAGATACTTGATGCTTTTACATTTGTATAAGGCTTTATAATTCATAATGTGTTTTCACATATTACCTCATAATTTTCATAATACTTCTATCTAGGCAATACATGTTTTTATTTTGTAGTAGAGAAAACAGGAGGCTGGGATAAATTAAAAATGTGTTAGTCAAAATCATTGACCTGGTTGCTGTACTGATATTGAAACCCAGGTCTTCTAACTACACTATGAGTGCCTAGGATCAGACATATCCCAAGTATCTAGTAGACTACCCCCAAATAATTATTTATTGAAGGGATGACTGCATTCTAACTCTTACAACAGTGATCTTTTTAATATACAATCATGCACCGCATAACGACATTTTGGTTAGCACTGGACTGCATTTATGACAGTGGTCCCATAAGATTAAATTACCATATTTTACTGTACTTTAGTTTCTCTGTTTGGCTATATATATTTTATATATATTTATTTATTTGAGACCGAGTCTCGCTCTGTCACCCAGGCTGGAGTGCAATGGCGCAATCTCACTGCACTGCAACCTCCGCCTCCCAGGTTCAAGTGATTCTCCTGCCTCAGCCTCCCAAACAGCTGGGATTACAGGCGCCTGCCACCACGCCCAGCTAATTTTTTTTATTTTTAGTAGAGTTGGGGTTTCACCATGTTGGCCAGCTACTCTCAAACTCCTGACCTCAGGTGATCCGCCCACCTTGGCCTCCCAAAGTGCTGGAAATACAGGCATGGGCCACCATGCCCAACCTGTTTAGCTATAGTTAGATACACAGATACATAGCATTGTGTTACGATTGCTTACAATATTCAGTATAGTACCATGCTGTATAGGTTTGCAGCCTAGGAGCCGTAGGCTATACCATATAGCCTAGATGTCTGTAAGCTGTACCATCTAGGCTTGTGTAAGTGCACTCCATGATGTTTGCACAGTGATGAAATTGCCTAATGATGCAGTTCTCACAATGTATCCCCATTGTTAAGTAATGCATGACTGTACTAGTATTCACTAGTCACAAGTATTTTTCGGGTAGCAATCTGAAAGGACTAAATTATCTTGCGTCTCTGTTGCTACTGTTGTCGTTTCTCAGGTGTATTAATAACATTGCATTAAATGTATTCATTCATTCAGGAAGTATTTAATCCTACTATGTGCCAGGCAGTGTTCCAAATGTAGGAGATGCATCAGTTTAACCACAAAAAGTACCTGCCTTCATGAAGTTTACATTCTAGTAGGGAGAGACAGACAGCTAAAAAGATAAGAATAAATATATATTTGTCAAGTGATGGTAATACAGGGAAAAATAATTGTGGCATAAGGAGGATAGAATGCCAGTGCTTGGGGTAACAGTGGAGCTGTTATTTTTAAATAAGGTGGTTGGGAAAGATCACCATGTAAGGTGACACTGGAGCCAAAACTTAAAGGAGTTGAGAGAGTGAACCATGTAGTTACTTGATGAGAGAATATTCCAGGCAAAAGGACCAGCCAAGTACTAAGTATGTTGGGCATGTTCAAGGAACAGCAAGGAGACTGATGTGGCTAAAAGAGAGTGAGCTTGGGAGAATGGAATAATGAGGTCGGAGAGATAGCAGGGGCACAGTTCATATCGGCTTTGACACTGAGGGAGATAGAAAGCCTTTTTAATCTCAGCAGCAGCATGATAATAACTTACTCATTTAACAAGCATTTAACCTACTTTGTATCCAGCATTTGATAATTCAGAGGTGAGTAAGATACAGTGTCTGCTCTCAAAGTCAAAGTCTGTGGGGGAAAAAGATATAACAATACAGATGCTCCTTGACTCGGGGTTACATCCTGATAAACTCATTGCAGTTTGAAAATATAAGTCAGGCAAGGCACAGTGGCTCACACCTGTAATCCCAGTGCCTTGGGAGGCCAGGAGTTCAAGAACAGCCTGAGCAACATAATGAGACCCCATCTCAACAAAAAAACATTTAAAAATTGGCCAAGTATAGGTGGCACTAGGCACGCCTGTGGTCCTAGCTACTTGGGAGGCTGAGG
Organism: Rhinopithecus roxellana; assembly: GCF_007565055.1. Taxonomy (NCBI): domain Eukaryota; kingdom Metazoa; phylum Chordata; class Mammalia; order Primates; family Cercopithecidae; genus Rhinopithecus; species Rhinopithecus roxellana. The sequence continues at coordinate 42,575,459 of NC_044553.1, forward strand.
CAGGAGGATCCCTTCAACCCAGGAGTTCAAGGTTGCAGTGAGCTATGATCATTCCACTGCACTCCAGCCTGGGAAACACAGTGATAACCTGTCTCTAAACAAAATAAATAAAAAAGAAAATATTCTACATTAAAAGTGCACTTAACACATCTAACGTACTGACTATCACAGCTTAGCCTATCATAAACATGCTCAGAACATTTACCTTAGCCTACAGTTGGGCAAAATCATCTAACACAAACCCTATTTCATAATAAAATATTTGAATATCTCATATAATTCATTGAATACTGTACTGAAAGGGAAAAACAGAATGGCTATGTGGGTACCATTTTAAAGTTAAAAAATCGTAGGTTGAATCATCATCAGTTAGGGATTGTAATTCTTACCCAGTGATTTAAAGGGTTCCAGTGGTCGGGTGTGGTGGCTCATGCCTGTAATCCCAGCACTTTGGGAGACTGAAACAGGCACATCACCTGAGGTCAGGAGTTCAAGACCAGCCTGGCCAATATGACGAAACCCCGTCTCTACTAAAAATGCAAAAAAATTAGCTGGGCATTGTGGCGCATGCCTGTAATCCCAGCTACTTGGGAGGCTGAGGCAGGAGAACACTTGAACCCCAGAGGTAGAGGTTGCAGTGAGCCAAGAATGCACCACTGTACTCCAGCCTGTGTAACAGAGCGAGGCTCCATTTCAAAATAAAAATAAAAAATAAAGTATTCTAAGTTAGATATAACAAAATTCTGCAGAAGAATAGAAAGTAATCTAATTCTGCTTGCAGAGGGAATATTAGTAGAAGCCTTATAAAGTGGGTGGTGTTTCAAGTAACATCAGGGTGAACATGAATTTGTCATGCATGGAGAATGAGCTCACTTAAAGCTGAAAAAGCCTAAAGGAACCTTTTCACATAGATCAGATGCTTGCTTTGTTTATTCTGAAGTGAAATATAGAAAAGAACAAATGAGATAATGCACGTGAAAATATTCTGAAGTTGTGCAGTATAGAACAAATGTCAATCACAGTCCTAATTAGTCTTATATTCAAGTCCTTTGATGCACAGAGTTGGCTTCAGACTTGAATGATGTAACAACCTTTTACATATTTAGCACCCTTTAAAAATAGTCAGTTACATATCCAAACAGTAATAGTGTCTCTAAATATACAGAAAAATATTGAATTCGTCTTAGGAAAAATTCTAATATATGTGGACCAATTTTTGTTTACTTTTTACATGGCCTTGAGAATTTGGGATATCATTTTGTCATTTTGTAAAATCCAAAATACTTCAATTGCCTTCCAGCTGCCACACTATCTCACCAATGATTGACAAGACAGGAATGACTATAGGTCTTACAGCCATTCCCAAAATTAAGAAGACAATATTATAAACAACTTTTTGCTAATAAACTTGACAAATGAACACATTTCTAGAAAAATGCAACTTACCGGCCGGGTGTGGTGGCTCAAGCCTGTAATCCCAGCACTTTGGGAGGCCGAGACAAGCGGATCACAAGGTCAGGAGATCGAGACCATCCTGGCTAACACGGTGAAACCCCGTCTCCATTAAAAAATACAAAAAAAAAAAAACTAGCCGGGCGAGGTGGCGGGCGCCTGTAGTCCCAGCTACTGGGGAGGCTGAGGCAGAAGAATGGCGCAAACCTGGGAGGCGGAGCTTGCAGTGAGCTGAGATCCGGCCACTGCACTCCAGCCCGGGCGACAGAGCGAGACTTCGTCTCAAAAAAAAAAAGAAAAAAAAAGAAAAATGCAACTTACCAAAACTGACAGGAGAATTAGAAAATCTGAACAGTACTATATATATTAAAGAAATTTAATTTGTAATTAAGATCTTCAAAGAAAGATGCATCAGGTTCAAATGGCTTCATTGGCAAATTATTCCATACCTTTAAGAAAGAAGAAACATCAGTTCACATGAACTATTCCACAGAATGGAAAAAGAAAAACATTTCCCAGTTCTTTTCATGACAATAGCATATTCTCGATACCAAAATCTAACAAGGACATTACAAGAAAGGTCAATTATAAACCAATGTTTCTCATGACTGTGAATGCAAAAATCCTGAAGAAATATTAGTAAACTGAATCCATACAATATTTAAAAGAATACATGACATCCAAGATTGGGTTTGTTCCAAGAATGTAATATTTGATATTTGAAAATCAGTCAGTATGATTCATGACATCAAGAGAATAAAGGAGAAAAATAATATGGCTTTCTTAATAGACACACAGAAAGCATATGATGAAACTAAAGGCCTAGTCATGATTGTCAGGGAGGGGGAAGACAACCCTTAGAAAACAAACTGTGGAAAGGGACTGATTCATACGACAGTTTCTATAAAAACTTTACAGAAAAATCGTGCTTAGTGTGAACATATTGAAACCCTTTCCCTTGAGATTGGGAAAGATACAAGGATGGTTATTATCTCCACTCCTGTTCAACAGTATCCATCCTATCTAGTGCAATAGGACAAGAAAAGCGAGTTAATGGTAGAAGGGAAGAAATAAAACTCTGTGACTTTGTATCATGATTGTATATGTAGAAAATTCAAAAGAATCTGAAGATAAACTATTAGATAAGTAGACAAATGAAGCATGCTCACTAGATACAGGGTCCATATACAAATATTAATTGCACTTGAATATTAAACCAGTGGGTAAAAGTTTGAAGAATAGTTACATAGTTCCAAAGTATCTTCCACAAGAGACCTATTAATTACAAATGATAATTTTATAGCAGAGAAACTTGGGAGACATACCTTAACTAGGTGACTGAAGTTAACATTGCTAGTAATAGGACAAGTCAATATTGTGAGATGCTTGATCTGAGGCACTGAGAAAAACATCCCTTCACTTGGGTGGTGTTAACTGTCAAAATGCATAACCTGAATCTAATCGTGAGAAAACATCAGATAAACCCAAATTGAGGTGCATTACGACCACGCCCGGCCTGTAATAAGTCTTAATATCTAGTAGTGTAGGCCAGGGAGCCACCATGCTCATCCTGTAATAAGTCTTAACATCTAGTAGTGTAGGCCGGGCGCAGTGGCTTACGCCTGTAATCCCAGCACTTTGAGAGGCCAAGGTGGGCGGATCACCTGAGGTCAGGAGTTCAAGACCAGCCTGGCCAACATGGCGAAACCCCATCTCTACTAAAAATACAAAAACTAGCTGGGCGTGGTGGCGGGTGCCTATAGTCCCAGCTACTCGGGAGGCTGACAGGAGAATCGCTTGAACCCAAGAGGCGGAGGCTCCAATGAGCCAAGATCGTGCCACTGCACTCCAGCCTGGGCGACAGAGTGAGACTCTGTCTCAGAAAAAAAAAAAAAGGACTTATTACAAAGCTATAGTAGTTAAGACAACTTAGAATTAGAATTAGTGCAAGGTAAAACAAATAGATCAGTGGAACAGAATATGGTCCAGCAGCATACAAACATATGCAGTCACTTTATGAGGAAGGTGATACTGTAGTACAGTAAGGAAGGGATAGTTTTCTTTTTTCTTTTCTTTTTTTTTTTTTTTTTTTTTGATTTTTTTTGTTTTTGAGACAGAGTCTTACTCTGTCGCTCAGGCTGGAGTGCAGTGGCGCAATCTCGGCTCACTGCAACCTCCGCTACCTGGGTTCAAGCGATTCTCCTGCCTCATCCTCCCGAGTAGCTGGGATTACAGGCACCTGCCATCACACCTGGCTAATTTTTGTATTTTTTTTTTAGTAGACACGGGGTTTCACCATGTTGGCTAGGCTGGTCTTGAACTCCAACCTTGTGATCCACTCGCCTCGGCCTCCCAAAATGCTGGGATTACAGGCATGAGCCACCAAGCCTGGCCTTGGATAGTCTTTTCAATAAATACATAGTTGGCTATCCATATGGAAAAAAAAAAAAATCTTGACTCCTACCTTCCCAGCATAAGCAAAAATGAAAAACAGAAAAGCAAAAAACTCCAAGGGAATTATAGATCCTGATGTAAAGGTAAAACAGTGGTGGTTGTGCAAGATATGACAGAATATCCTCATGATCTTGAGGCAGGCAAAACTTTCCTAAATAGACGATAAGTACTAACTATAAAGAAAAAGATAGATACATTTGAATATATTAAAATTAAAGACTTTTGTTCATCAGATTCACCATTAAGAGTGAAAAAGCATGGCCGGCGCGGTGGCTCACACCTGTAATCCCAACACTAGGAGGCCAAGGCAGGTGGATCACGAGGTCAGGAGATCGAGACCATCCTAGCTAACATGGTGAGACCCTGTCTCTACTAAAAATACAAAAAATTAGCCAGGCGTGGTGGCAGGCGCCTGTAATCCTAGCTACTCAGGACGCTGAGGCAGGGGAATTGCTTGAACCTGGGAGGTGGAGCTTGCAGTGAGCTGAGATCATGCCACTGCGCCACTGTACTCCAGCCTGGGCAACAGAGCGAGACTCCGTCTCAAAAAAAAAAAAAAAAAGTGAAAAAGCAAGCTACAGATCAGAAGAAGATGCTATAATACATGTAACCAACTAAACCCTTACATCCAGATTATATATAAAACTTGTAAAAATGTATAAGAAAAAGATAACTCATAGAAAAATGACTGAAAAGATTTCATCAGGTACTTCAAAAAATATTAAAATGGCCAATAAGGATAAAGAGATTCATCTCATTTGTTATTAGGAAATACAAAGTAAAACCACCATGAAATACTACTATACTATACATCCACCCAAATGGCTAGTATGATGTGGAACTTATATATTCCTGTCGGAATGCAAACTAATAACTACTTTGGAAAACTTTTAAATATTTACAAAAGCTAAATAAATACATAGTTGCACTTATAACTTAGGACAGGGGTCCCCAGTCCCAAGGCTGTGGACTGGCACCAGTCCATGACCTCTTAGGAACTGGACTGCACAGCAGGAGGTGAGCAAGCAAGCATTACTGCCTGAGCTCCACCTCCTGTCACATTCTTATAGAAGTGTAAACCCTATTGTGAACTGCACATACAAGGGATCTAGATTGTGCCCCGTATGAACATCTAATAATGTCCAGTGATCTGAGGTGGAACGGTTTCATCCAGAAACCATGCCCCACTCCCACCCCCGCAACCTGTTCATGGAAAAACTGCCTTTCAAGAAACCAGACCCTGGTGCCAAAAAGGTTAGAGACCACTACCTTAGGGCCCACCAATTCCAATCCTAGGTATATGTCTAACAGAAATGCATATATATGGATACCAAAAGATGTGTAAAAGAATGTTCATTGCAGCACTATTCACAATAGCTGAAAATGGAAGCATAGTGTCCATCAACAGAAGGAATACATACAGTGTGGTATACATAGTTACAATACACAGTATTGTAAATGAATGAACTACAGCATGCAAAAAAACTTGGTTCAATCTCACAAGCATAATGACTAAAGGAATTTGGATATGAGTACATATGGTATGATTCTATTCTTATAAAATTCAAAAAAAGATAAAACTCATCTGTTCTGTCAGAAATTAGGATAGTGGTTATCTTTGGGAAGCGGAAGGGTTACCTTTGGGTTACTTTTGGGGATGGGGTAGGGACTGATTGATTGGAGGGATAAGGGGGTGCTGCTAATACTCTTTATCCCGCTCTGTATGGCAGTTACACAGTTGTGTTCATATAGTGATGATTCATAGAGCATTATCCTCATAGCATATTTTTCTGTATATGTGTTTGTGGTAGGCAGTCACTGAGATGGCCTCCAATGATCTCATCCTTCTGCTGTTCATGTCTTTGTATAATCCCCTCCCCTTGAACATGGGCTAGATTTGTGGACTCAATTCTAATATGTAGAATACAGCAGAAGGGATGGGATATCATTTACAAGACTGGGTTATGAAAAGATATGGTGGCCAGGCACAGTGGCTTACATCTGTAATCCCAGCATTTTGGGAGGCCAAGGTGGAAGTATTGCTTGAGCCCCAGAGTTTGAGACCAGTTGGATAATATAGTGAGACCCCATCTCTACAGAAAATCCAAAAATTATCCAGTCATGGCAGCACACACCTGTAGTCCTAGTTACTTGGGAGGCTGAGGTGGGAGGATCACTTGAGCCCGGGAGGTCAAGGCTGCAGTGAGCCATAATCACACACTACTGCATTCCAGCCTGGGTGACAGAGCAAGACCCTGTCTCTAAAAAAAAAGAAAAGAATAAATAAATAAATAAGACTATGGCTTCCATCTTGGGTGCCTGTCTTACTCACTCTTGGCTGACTTACCCTGGGTTAAGCCAGTTATTATGTCATGAAGCAGCCTTAAGGAGACGGCCATATGTTGAGGAACTTAGCCCAATCAGCAACCATGTGAGCAAGTCTGGAAGCTGATCTCTCCACTCACAATTGAACCTTCACATGAAACTGTAGCCCCTGCTAAGAGCTTGACTACAATTCATGAGAGACCTCGAGCCAGAGGCACACAGCTAAGCAACACCTAGGTTCTTGATCCCCAGGAACTATGAAATGGTAAATATTCATAGTTTAAGTTAACAAGTTTTGGGGTAATTTGTTACACCGCAGTAGTCTTTCAATCATCTTTATATTAATATATTTTTACAATATTAATTGATTTAATTATGTAATCTTATCTACTGATCTTTATCAACAGATACCTTTCAAAATGTGTAAATCCATATTCAGCTGGTGAAACTGTAAAGCATTTTTATAGTGGCTTTTGATGCAAGGCACGTACACAGCCATATGCTAATAGTGGATTTTCAGCAAGCTGCAAATGTGAATCACTATTCTATTTTTGTTTTTCAGCTTTGCTACTTTGAGTTTGTCTCTGATGATTGATCGTATTTTTTTTGGCCAAGTAAGTAAAAGTATATTAAGCTAACAGCTATTTTTATTTTTAATCCATTAATACTTTAGAACAAACAATTTTTTAAATGATATGAGATACACTACAAAAGACTTCTAGGCATATCCTAATAAGCCTTTGGTTCAATTTGTTGTGCTTTCTACATAAAAGAATTAGTATTCCTAGTTAATATTCAGGAGAGTACATTTTAAGGCAGGGAATTATTAAATGAGCACTGAATGTTACTTGTTGTTGCTGTTTGTCATTATTGTCAGCTTTGTGCTGTAATTCAAATTGTAATGTTTTCAAAGCTTTATCTTAACAGGTAATGTGATATTGTAAGGTACCACACACAGTCCGAAAAATTTGTCTAGTATCCTCCTTATCTCTAACTAGATATAAAACTTGGATGGAACTGGAGGCCATTATTCTAAGTGAAATAACTCAGGAATGGAAAGCCAAATATCATATGTTCTTACTTATAAGTGGGAGCTAAGCTATGAGGATGCAGAGACATCAGAATGATAGAATGGACCCTGGGGACGCAGGGTGGCGAAGGGTGGGAGAGGCGTGAAAAATAAGAGAGTACATATTGGGTACAGTGTACATTGCTCCGGTGATGAATGGACTAAAATCCTAGAAACCACCTCTGAAGAACTTATTCATGGAATCAGAAGCCATCTGTGCCCCAAAAACTGTTGAAATAAAAAAAAAACTTAGATTGCTAAAATGTAAGTTTGAATCTCACTTTGAATCTCAAAAACCTAGTTTTACAAATTAACAAAGAACACATTAATACTTAAAGAAGAAAAAATAACAAGAAGGATTTCATGTAGTCATTAGTCAAAATTATTAGGTCGGGCGCGGTGGCTCACGCCTGTAATTGCAGCACTTTGGGAGGCCAAGGCGGGCAGATCACAAGGTCAGGAGATCGAGACCATCCTGGCTAACACAGTGAAACCCCATCTCTACTAAAAATATAAAAAATTACCCAGGCATGGTGGCGGGTGCCTGTAATCCCAGCTACTCAGGAGGCTGAGGCAGCAGAATGGTGTGAACCTGGCAGGCAGAGCTTGCAGTGAGCCGAGATTGTGCCACTGCACTCCAGCCTGGGCAACAGGGCGAGACTCTGTATCAAAAAAAAAAAAAAAAAATTATTAATGTAAACTATTGCCTGGTTTTAAGACTTCAGTTCTGATTTAATGTCAAAATTGTGTCAGTTCCCTAATGCCAAACATTACTACTTGGCACTAACACATTTCTATTTATTTTTCCTTCAACTGTGCCAGTGGACTCTGGTTCAATTTAATTTTTTGAAATTTAACGTGCTGCAGAATTTGGGAACATTTTATGGTTCTCATCCATGGCACTGGTACTTCAGTCAAGGATTTCCAGTTATCTTGGGTACTCACTTACCCTTCTTTATTCATGGCTGCTATCTAGCACCAAAGAGACACCGGATACTTTTGGTGACTGTGCTATGGACACTGCTTGTTTATAGGTAAGATTTTATTTGTTCAAAGGCTAAAACGTTTTATGTTACCGAGAAATCAAATCAAATTCTTCAAAAAGTAAACTTTATTTTTTGGAGGTGCCATTAACTTTTGTTAGTGGGAATTATCTTAGAAGATACAAGTAGTAGTAATTATGGAAGCACTAGAGTGAATACTTTAGATATGTAGTTTGCTTAATAAGGATTACACTCAATTTTTAAGAACTTGGACTAATTTTTTTGCTTTAAAAAAAAAAAAGGCACAGTTGCTCATGCCTATAATTTCAATACTTTGGAAGGCCAAGGTGGGAGGATTGCTTGAAGCAAGGAGTTCATGACCAGCCTGAGCAACATAGCAAGACCCCCTCTCTGAAAAAAATTTAAAATTATCAGGGCATGATGGCATGTGCCTGTAGTCCTAACTATTTGGGAAGCTGAGGCAGAAGGACTGCTTGAGCCCAGGAATTTAAGGTTGCAGTGAGCTATGATTGTGCTACTGCATTTCAGTTTAGGTGACAAAACAAGATCCAGTCTCAGTCAATCAGTCATCAATCAATCAGTCAATACCACCAAAATTTTAAATTGAAGGACCACGGAAATACATTCTAAAATAAAAATGATGTATCCTTGTTCCAAATTTGACTAATTTTACTTACTTGGATAGAAATAGAAATCCCGTTTTTAGAATGTAACTGTACTCTGTAATTTCAAATTGACATCATATTTTATGATTAGTTTTACCATATCATAATCACCTTATAACTAAAAAATAAGACTAATTCCTGAAGCAAGAAATTCAGTCTGAGTACTTAGAAAATAAACAGATCAAGTTAAATATGTTTTATATTAAATACATTACTTTCTCAATGCATCATATAACATGATAATTAATATTTTTAATAATATTTCTTTTTATTATAGCATGTTGAGCCACAAAGAATTCAGGTTTATTTATCCAGTTTTACCATTCTGTATGGTGTTCTGTGGTAAGTACTTTTGTTATAGAAAATAAATTATATAGAAATAGTCCAAAGACAACACATTCTCATTAAACTATTTTTATTTTCAACTAGGTTAATAAGGAATTACTTAATTACAGATTAATTATATGACTGCAATATTCCCTTTTTGTAGTCCAAATATCTTTTTTCCTATATCCTCTAAAGTGAGATAAAAACATAAAGATCCTAGCCCAGTGCAGTGGTGTGCACTTATAGTCCCAGCTACTCAGAAGCCTGAGGCAGGAGGTTCGCCTGAGTCCAGGAGTTTGAGACCAGCCTCGGTAATATGGCAAGTCCTTCTCTCAAAAAACAAACAAACAAAAAACCCACATAAATATCCAATACCCAAAGCAGTTTTTGGTGGTGGTGTTTCTATTCGGTGGTATTGTTTCTCACTAAAACGTAAAGTTAATGTCTGTTTTAGATTAGCTATTTTAAGTTTAGGGTTAAACTGTAAGGGTCTTCATTTTCACAAAGGAAAAATGTATTTATTGCTGTTGAAACTAGTTTTTAATGCTTTTACACACAAAACATTTACACCTTTAAAACTCTAAGGCATATGCAATTATTATTATTATTATTTTAGATGGAGTCTCGCTCTGTCACCCATGCTGGAGTGCAGTGGCACTATCTCGGCTGACTGCAACCTCCACTTCCTGGGTTCAAGCAATTCTCCTGCCTCAGCATCCCTGGTAGCTGGGATTACAGGCATGCAACACCATGCCGAGCTAATTTTTGTATTTTAAATAGAGACGGGGTTTCACCATGTTGGCCAGGCTGGTCTTGAACTCCTGACCTCAGGTGATCCACCCACCTCAGCCTCCCAAAAGTGCTGGGATTACAGGCGTGAGCGACTGCACCCAGCCTGGCATATGCAATTTTTTAAGTAATTAACTCCTGATTTTATTTCAGGCCTTTTCTCCATTTTTCCACAGTCTTAACATGTATTTTTTTTGTCACTTACAAAAATTCTTACATGACTCAATTCAGGAAAATCTGGGTTTTTACATTGGTTGGTTTGGAAAAATTATGAATTGAAACTTTATTAACTTCAAGTTTAATTCGGAATAAATGACTGTTGGCTTCCTTCAAATATTAAGACCTTAAAAAAAAATCACGTTGGGAGAGAAGAAATGACTAGCCAATTGAACTGGAGGCTGGAAAAAACCTAGGGAGTTACAGTTTTCAAACTTATTTTTTACTTAAAAAAAAAAAAGAAAAACATTGAGTCAAGCAGTGTTTGACCAAGTATACATCAACTCCTACAGATCTGAGATGTATAATCTCTTCGATTTAAGGAGATAAACATACAAATATAAAATCAAACATAAAAATCTGTATTTTTGATACATCTGAAGTTCTGAAACCAAAGCCTCAGTCTGTCATTACTTTACACTCTAACCATATACAAACGCAGGCACATACAGAAATATAGACATCTAACAGCTATTTGGCAAGCCTTAAGAATAGCTGGCCCCATTTGCCAGAGGAAATCTGTTCATAAATCACTATTCAGATGTTAAAATGGTTTTTGTTTTGTTGGGTTTTTTTTACAGCCACTTGAGTGTGTGTTATAATTAAGCATTGCCAGAGTACAGAGGCAAATGTTTTTGTGTGCCTGGAGGGGATAGGGAGGTTGGTTAGTAACTTGGTTTGATTTCTGTTTTCATAAACCAGATTTTTCCGGCATTCCTCCTCTGTGTCCTGTTTCTTTACCAAGTATTTACACGAAGACTGAGTTGTCTGAATCCTCATTCCCAGTCTAAAAGATTGAATCTTTAAGTGGCAAGATCCTTGTAACCAGGGCCTTTTCCCAGTTTTTTGAGATAAAATGCTGATGAGGGGTAAAGAGATCCCCTTCTAATAGGTGAGAATCACCCCTTCTTCCATTCTCTGTCTACTTAGAGGGATTCTTAAAAGACAGCGACCTAGAAAACCCCTTGATCTCCTCACAGGATGCATTCTTTTCCTCCACCCCCTACCTAAGGTTCTAGAGTGAGTCAAAAAACTGATTCCTAGGAGATTTGCACTTCCCCTAACAGTCAGAGCTCTTTAATGCCAAGAGGTTCCAACAGTAGGATCAACTCTGTCTAGTGATCTCACCTAGACAGAATCTTCGGACATTTAGAACAGTTCTCTTTGGAGCTCTTGATGTTTTAGAGACCTAGTTTGAATCTTTCCTAACTACTTGAAATTTTGAGTTATACCACAAATTTCAGCCATATGCTGCTTTTGTGTGACTTGTTTTAACCTATTTTTATATAAACATGACAACTCTATCAGCCATTGCTGTGTAAAAGGCTACCTCAAAACTGTAGTGGCTTGAAACTCCATTTATTATTATTTGCAGGTCTACATTTCTTTTTTTTTTTTTTGAGACGGAGTCTTGCTCTGTCTCCCAGGCTGGAGTGCAGTGGCCGGATCTCAGCTCACTGCAAGCTCCTCCTCCCGGGTTTACGCCATTCTCTCGCCTCAGCCTCCCAAGTAGCTGGGACTACAGGCGCCCGCCACATCGCCCGGCTAAGTTTTTGTATTTCTTTAGTAGAGACGGGGTTTCACCGTGTTAGCCAGGATGGTCTCGATCTCCTGACCTCGTGATCCGCCCGTCTCGGCCTCCCAAAGTGCTGGGATTACAGGCTTGAGCCACCGCGCCCGGCCAGGTCTACATTTCAACTGAGCAGTTCTCATCTCCACTGAGCTCACTTAAACAAACGTCATCAGCTGCAGTTTGGGTAGATACCTCTGTTGACCTAGGCTGGGCTCTCATGTCTGGGGTTCATCTAGCTGTAGGCCAAGTCTTCTCAGCTCTTCTGAGTTTTCTCTTCCTCCAACAGGCTAGCTAGGGCTTGTTCACTTGGCGTAGGCCGTGTTCCAAGAGAGGGAGCAAATATGCAAGACCCTTTGAGACAAGCGCTTGGAATTTGCACACTGTCACTTCTACCACATTCTTTTCATCAAAGCAAGTCACTGGGCCAGGTCAGATTCAAGAGGTGGGGAAATAAATGCTAACCTCATAGTGGAATGGGACACAGGAAGAAAAATAATTGCAGCTGTTTTTTCAATCTACAGTAACTTCTCTTGCCTAATTTGAATTTCCCTTACTCCTATAAAATAGGACTCAACTCTAGAAAATATATTTTGTGACTGGCTCTCATCTTTAGTGAATTGTTTAACAATGTGCCTCAGTTTCCTTATCTGTAAAAGAAAGGTGATATTTTAGCAACACTAATTCGGTTCTTAGATTGAATCTCTCACTTGTGCTGATAGAGTTCAGCACCCACTACTGATTCTGAGTTGAGTGTCTGCTTATCTGTTTTTACCACAGTGGTGGCTAATATAGACTTCTCTCTTACTGGGCCACTTTGTTTTTCCATATTCTTATCTTTTTTTTTTTTTTTTTTTGAGACAGAGTCTCACTCTGTCGCCCATGCTGGAGTGCAGTGGCACAATCTCGGCTCACTGCAACCTCTGCCTCCTGGGTTCAAGAGATTCTCCTGCCTCAGCCTCCAGAGTAGCTGGAATTACAGGCCCACGCCACCACAGCCAGCTAATTTTTGTATTTTTAGCAGAGATGGGGCTTGACCATGTTGACCAGGCTGGTGTCGAACTACTGACCTCAGGTGATTCACCTGCCTTGGCCTCCCAAACTGCTGGGATTACAGGCGTGAGCCACCACACCTGGCCCCATATTCTAATCTTTTTATCAAAATTGCATATGTACATTATTTCAGAAGACCTTCCACAAGGAATTTTTAAAAAAAATTGTTCCCCTGCTCTCCCTTCTATTTCCTCTCTCCAAAAACAATCACTTACACATTCTTTCAGCTGGTTATTTTGGTATCTACCTCAATATCTCTATAACACTTATAATGCCACTTAAAGGTCTTTGTTTTAGGCATTAACTATTGAATTCTATCGAAGATGAAAAGATGGCTTTACTTCCTTAACAAGGTAGCAACATAAAATTCTTCCTGGCCAGCTGCCAGTGGCTGACGCCTGTAATCCTAGCACTTTGGGAGGCTGAGGTGGGTGGATCACCTGAGGTCAGGAGTTTGAGACCAGCCTGGCCAACAGGGTGAAACCCTGTCTCTACTAAAAATACAAAAATTAGCCGGGTGTGGTGGCACGCGCCTGTAATCCCAGCTACTCGGGAGGCTGAGACAGGAGAATCACTTGAACCCTGGAGGTGAAGGTTGCATTGAGCCAAGATCGGCACCACTGCACTCCCACCTGGGTGACAGAGCGAGACTGTCTGAAAAAAAAAAAAAAAAAAAAATTCTTCTTGATACCTTAATCTGTGCCCAGTACCCTGATTATGGTTAATAGTTCAAAGTCTCTCTTTCCCAGCCTCATTCTACTGTATGTCCCATTCCAGAATTGAACCACCTTTTGTTGTTCTCATCTAAACACTGAAACTAAGCTTTCTCAAAGAGTATTTAAAAATAGAAACAATAATTCAGATCTCTCTCTAATTGGTAAAATGTGATAGGGATTTTTTTTCTTAACATTAGGTTTCCTGATAATTCTTGTCAAAACCAGGATGGAAACAGTAATGTACAGTCTCAGATACTCCCATCCTCTCTATTACTATGAACCTTACCTTGGTAAGAAGGAACTTATTAGTCATTGCTGGAAATTACAGAGTGCCACACTGGATATCCAAAATTTTAGAAGTGTGTATATCAAGCTAAATAATATGTGATGCTTAAGAGATATGGCTTTATAAAGGAACCATCTCATGAAGTATCTTCTTATATGCTCAGGTTTTTAGATTTTATCCTGAAGAGTAGTCAACTGAGACGTAATGGATTGTAAACATTTCTGTAACAGTAATCTGATGAACATGATCTGTTAGGAGCCCAGTGTTTCTTTTTATTATGAAAATAAATGCGGATGGTACAAAAACAATTAGTGTGCCATCCTCAAGTCATCTGGCCCCATTCCCCAGAGGTAACTATTGTTATCACTTTCTTAAGCAGCTCTTCCAGAAATGTTCTGTATACCCACTTTCGGTTATCTTTTTGTAGGCCCAGATAATAGGAGCAAATTAAGTATTTAGGGATGATGTTTAGCATCCAGTTGGCAATGGGTTATTACTATGTGACAGGAAGGGACCTATACTTTAGTCACTGGGGTACATACAAAGTCTTAAATCTTCAGTGATTGGGATTCACATCATTTACATGGTGGGGATGATCACTTTCTGAAGCTAGGTCATTTGAGGGTGGATTATTTCAGTGAGAACTGCATCTCCAAATTTTTGCATGCCATTAATTAGACTTACTGGACATCACCTACTGGAATCTTGTTCATTTGTTTTAAATATTGATGAAACAGAACTACTTGTCTATAACAAAACGATGGACCTTAGACTTCTCTTGTGGTTCACTCAGTCTAGCATTGGAACTGGAAAATCTTTCCAACCCTTCCCTTTAGCAACTCATTTCTGAAATTCCCTTTGGAAGCTTTCAGTGCCACAAGGTTTAAAAACCCCTCAGAGGCCTTAAATTCAGGACTCTTAATACTCTAAAGTTAGGTTCTTTTCTAACATGTGCACAAGTCATTTGATGAGAACTGAAGTTATAAAGATATTTTCTTTATATGTCAAATGCTTAGTAATGCTTATAGGATGCTAAACATGTAAATAAAGGCAGTTCTGGCTGGGTGCTGTGGCTCACACCTGTAATCCCAGAACCTTGGGAGTCTGGGGCGGGCAAATCACCTGAATTTGAGACCAGCCTGGCCAACATGGGGAAACCCCATCTCTACTAAAAATACAGAAATTAGCCGGTCATGGCGGCAGACACCTGTAATCCCAGCTACCCGGGAGGCTGAGGCAGGATAATCACTTGAACCCAGGAGATGGAGGTTGCAATGAGCCAGTTTGCCACTACACTCCCGCCTGGGTGACAGAGCAAGACTCTGTCTCAAAAAATAATAATAATATAAAAATAGTTCTATTTTAAATAAGGCTTTATCCCCAAACTTCATTTTTAAGTTGGAACCCTGAAATGTTTTCTTAGAAATAATACTGTGACATGTAGTAAGGCTCCCAGAATATTCCACAAAAGCTCCTCTGATCCATAATACTGTTGAAGACAATTTTGAATGGCAACTGTTTCAGTATCCACTGTCCCCAAGAAAACTAAGCTATCACCTGACTCTCTCTGGCAGTGTTCAGCTGTTCCTTCTCTTCCCAGCATTTTCTTTGTATTACTTCTCTAAGTAATACGGAGATTCACTTCTCACTAAAATGATCCGTCCTAAAATGAGCTAAGCGGCCGGGCGCGGTGGCTCAAGCCTGTAATCCCAGCACTTTGGGAGGCCGAGACGGACGGATTGCGAGGTCAGGAGATCGAGACCATCCTGGCTAACACGGTGAAACCCCGTCTCTACTAAAAATACAAAAAACTAGCCAGGCGAGGTGGCGGGCGCCTGTAGTCCCAGCTACCCAGGAGGCTGAGGCAGGAGAATGGCGTGAACCCGGGAGGCGGAGCTTGCAGTGAGCTGAGATCTGGCCACTGCACTCCAGCCTGGGCGACAGAGCAAGACTCCGTCTCAAAAAAAAAAAAAAAAAGAGCTAAGCTCAGAGAGTTAAAGTCACCATCATGTAAGGGAAGCATTACCTAACTTAAAGAGACGCCCTGTCTCACCAGTACTGAAGATGCTAGAAACACAAGCATGTTATCTTCCAGCATTCTACCCACAGTGCTATTTTCACAGTCTTGATCACCAAGTATTCTCATTTTGTATCACCCACCTGTATTATTGTATTCCTAGTGCCATCGTTTTTTTTTTTTTTTTTTTCTTTTTTTTCCTTTTTTTGAGACAGCATCTTGCTCTGTCACCAGGCTGGAGTGCAGTGGCGCGATCTCAGCACACTGCAACGTACGCCTCCCAGGTTCAAGTGATTCTCCTGCTTCAGCCTGCCTCAGTTGGGACTACAGGTGCATACCTCAGCCTGCCTCCTGCCTCAGCTGGGACGACAGGCATGCGCCTCCACACCCAGCTAAATTTTGTATTTTTAGTAGAGATGGGGTTTTACCATGTTGGCCAGAATGGTCTCAATCTCTTCATCTCGTGATCTGCCCACCTTGGCCTCCCAAAGTGCTGGGATTACAGGCATGAGCCACTGCGCCTGACCCAGTGCCACAGTTTCTAATAAAAATTTCCAACATTTAATGAATGAACAAATTATTATTTTGAGACAGAGTCTCGCTCTGTCGCCCAGGCTGGAGTGCAGTGGCGCGGTATCAGCTCACTGCAAGCTCCGCCTCTGACTCTCCAGTAGCTAGCTGGGACTACAGGGACCCGCCACCACGCCCAGCTAACTTTTTTTTGTATTTTTAGTAGAGACGGAGTTTTACCCAAAGTGCCGGATTATAGGCGTGAGCCACCGCGCCTGGCCTTGAATGAACAAATTATTAATAAGTGAATCACTTTACACATGCTTACCTTATAAGTATCTTCAAATAATTGAGAACAAACCGTATCTTCTAGGGCCTTGCTGTAGGATGGGCTTGCTGTAGTTTGGATGTTTGTCTCCCAAACCTTGTGTTGAAATTTGATCCCCATTGTTGGAGGTGGGACAACGGGAGGTGCTTCGATCATGGGGTTGGAGCCTTCACGAATGGCTTGGCACCACCCTGGGGTAATACGTGAATTCTCCTTATATTAGGTTTCCTGAGTTCCCCCGAGTGCTGGCTGTTAAAAAAGAGCCTGGCACCTTCCACTTTCTTGCTTCTGCTCTCTCACCATGTGATCTCTGCACACAATGACTCCCCTGCACCTTCTGCCATGAGTGGAAGCAGCCTGAAACCCTCACCAGGAGATGCTGGTGCCATGCTTGTACAACCTGCAGGACCATGAGCCAAGTAAACATCTTTTCTTTATAAATTGGCCAGCCTCAGGTATTCCATTATAGCAGAATAGACAAAGACAAGGCTTTAATGTGGCTTTTTGTATTTGAGCCTACTAAAGTAGGTGTTGTTTTAGCCTACCACCCAAGTCAAGTGCTTCAGCTTATGCTTGGGGATCTGCTGGATCTGACTGGGGTTATTACAGATGGTTGAACTTTTAGAATCCTATTTTATTTATTTATTTTGAGACAGAGTTTCGCTGTGTTGCCCAGACTGGAGTGCAGTGGCACTATCTCAGCTCACTGCAATCTCTGACACCACGCCCGGCTAATTTTTATATGAGATAGGGTTTCACCACGTTGGCCAGGTTGGTCTTGAACTCTTGACCTCAAGTGATCCGCCTGCCTTGGCCTCCCAAAGTACTGGGATTACAGGTGTGAGCTACTGCACCTGGCCCTATTTTATTCATTTTTATTTTCATAAAAATGAAAATAAAAAGTCAGGGTGTCACCCAAGCTGGAGTGCAGTGGCGTGATCATAGCTCACTGTCCCCTCAAACTCATAAGCACAGATGAACCTCCTGCCTCAGCCTTCCCAGTAGCTGGAACTACAGGTGCGCACTATCACGCCTGGGTAATTTTTTTTTATTTTTGTAGAGATGGAGTCTCACTATGTTGCCTAGGCTGGTCTTGAACTCCTGGCCTCAAGCAATCCTCTCATCTCAGCTATTTTATTTCAAATAAAGCTAATTGCAATTATCATTTTTTTTAGTAGGCTCCTCATTTTACCATTTCAAACATCTTATAAATGTAGATTTAAGTGATAGGCTTAGTTTTCTTACTCTTGCTACATTTTTCACCATACCACTTTTCAGATTACTTAATCAGAACTATTTCAAGTAGATTAAAAAGCACTAGGTGACATGGATATGTGATATTCCAACTCATGAGTTATGAACCGTGATGTCATTAACATATTTATAGGAGGAACAAAATAAAATACACTGCCTTGGCCCCATTGAGTATTGTACTAACATTTTGGGCAAACCAAGGTTTGGATGAAGAATACCCAAGTTCAAAAAAACTATTATCTAGTTCTATAAAAAGAGTATATGTAAATTATGAACAAAATGTCATGCTTACTAATAAGCTTAATCTTTTCCAGTGGAAAGGCTTGTTCTTGGTATTCTCAGTAGATCCTAATATGTCCATTAACAGTGGCTGTTGCTGAAGAAAAGGACTATCAGAGGGGAGAGAGACTTTTACTTATCCTTTTATACCCTTCTATTCATTCAACTTGGTTTTTTCCTTTGGTTTTTTGTTGTTTTGCCCCACAGAATAATCACTTTCATAAATCAAAAAAGAAAAATTGTTCAGCATCTCCAAATTGCCTGACTGTAGTGGGAAAAAAAAATTTCCCACTGCAGTGGGGAAAAAAAAGTAAGACATAGCACTCAGATACTTATGGAAAATCTCTCAGGTGCCCAATGGCTTATTTTCCTAAGAGGACACATTATTGAAACTCATATTACACACTAAAATACCAATTATTAGTGCTTGGGAGATTTAAGAGGTAGGTAAATGGAATAATTAAAAGTCCTATTTATTTAGCAACTACTGTGTACCAGGGCAGGCACTGGACATTTTTTTCTAACACTTGAAAAAGGTACTATTATCCAAATGATCAGCAAAGTAAAACAACTTGTGCTGGAATTCAAATCTGGACCTGTTAGACTCCATTACCGTAACCTTCCTACTATACCTCAATACCTTTTACTAGAAAAAGTCAAGACCTAGATGACAATAGTAGTGAATGGTCAGAGATGTGACTTACTGCTTATGTCTTATTTGTCGTAACAGTATTACAATTTATGTTATTTCCATTAAAAATTACAGATGTATTTGCAGTTAACATAACAAAAGATTGTCAGTGTTAAGGTTCAATATGTCTATCTTCATATAGGATACTCACTAACCCACCTGAAAACATGGAAGAAACCAGCTCTGAGTTTCCTGTTTTTATCAAATTTGTTCCTCGCCCTTTATACTGGTTTAGTTCATCAACGAGGTACTCTTGATGTCATGAGTCACATTCAAAAAGTTTGTTACAACAATCCCAATAAATCTTCAGCTTCAATATTTATAATGATGCCTTGCCACTCTACTCCTTATTACAGGTAATAACAGATGTTCCACTATATGCTGTTAAGAAACTGAAACTGACTACTTTAAAATTCCCTGTCAGATTCCTGGATTTGAATTAATTGGTCATTGATCAAATGGTAAATTTTAAACTCCCACTCATATTTATTCACTGATGGATTTTATTTTATTTTATTTATTTATTTTTTTTTTTTGAGACGGAGTCTCGCTCTGTCGCCCAGGCTGGAGTGCAGTGGCGCGATCTCGGCTCACTGCATGCTCCGCCTCCCGGGTTCACGCCATTCTCCTGCCTCAGCCTCCCGAGTAGCTGGGACTACAGGCGCCCACCACCTCGCCCGGCTAGTTTTTTTGTATTTTTTTAGTAGAGACGGGGTTTCACCGTGTCAGCCAGGATGGTCTCGATCTCCTGACCTCGTGATCCGCCCGTCTCGGCCTCCCAAAGTGCTGGGATTACAGGCTTGAGCCACCGCGCCCGGCCTTCACTGATGGATTTTAAAAACCACTTGAACTGTGTCAAAGAAAACCTTTTAAATAAACTTTATTATTCTTTAAAAACAATTTACTTAATTCTGATTTAAATCAGTATAAAACAATTTGTAGGTATTTGATAGTCTTCTTAGTAAAGAAACTTATGTATTACTTACCTTACTACAGATCTCTGTGATACATCTTTACACAATCTGAATTAAACTTAAAACATAGATTTTAGTCCAGATCTAATACTGGACTATTGCCCTCATCTTAAACTAGAATTTTTTTTTTTTTTTTAGACAGAGTTTCACTCTTGTTGCCCAGGCTGGAGTGCAATGGCACAATCTTGGCTCGCTGCAACCTCTGCCTCCTGGGTTCAAGTGATTCTCCTGCCTCATCCTCCTGAGTAGCTGGGATTACAGGCATGCGCCACCATGCCTGACTAATTTTGTATTTTTAGTAGAGACGGGGTTTCTCCATGTTGGTCAGGCTGATCTCGAACTCCTGACCTTGGGTGATCCGCCCACCTCAGCCTCCCAAAAGTGCTGGGATTACAGGCGTGAGCCACCACGCCCAGCTTTAAACTAGATTTTTAATCTCTTTGGACATCAGTTGTCTCACCTATAAAAATTAGGGAATGCGACTAGATGATATTCTAATGCTTGAATTAAGTGTTTCTGGGAAATAAACTAAAATTGCCTCAACTATATATGGCCTTTAAAAAGACATCCGTTTGGTCCTGTGCTTGTATTTCAGGAAGCTGTATTAGTTACCAATTACCCAATAATGGTACAGGGGCAAAGGACCCAGATTTCCTATGGAAAATTATATACCAGGCTGGGCGTGGTGGCTCACGCCTGTAATCCTAGCACTTTGTGAGGCTGAGGCAGGCAGATTGCCTGAGTTCAGGAGTTTGAGACTAGCCTGGGTTACATGGTGAACCCCTGACTCTACTAAAATACAAAAAAAAATTAGCCAGGTGTTGTCGTGCATGCCTGTAGTCCTAGCTACTCGGGAGACTGAGGCAGGAGAATCGCTTGAATCCGGGAGGCGGAGGTTGCAGTGAGCTGAGGTTGTACCACTGCACTCCAGTCTGGGCGACAAAGCGAGACTATACCTAAAAATAAATAAATAAATAAATAAATAAATAAATAAATAAATAAATAAATAAATAAATAAAATCTGTAACTATTTAACTCAGTCTGGCTTTAAACAATCTGGAGTTAATGTCTCATATGCACGTTCAATTAATTTAATCACTGTGGTTATCATTTTAGGAGAATTTAACACTTGGAATACTCCTACTTATTGTTAATGCCAGTCATGAATATACAGTTTAGAAAAATTGAGATCCTAGCAAAAACCACAGGCTAAATGGAAGACATCAAGTATCCTTTCAACGTGAGGATTCCCTACTATATGTGTATGTGGCTAAAACAGGGACATTCATTCTCTCTGCTCACATTAGGGGTAATACTGTGGAGAACCGGAATCCTAGAGGTACCAAGATGTTCTTTATACCTACTTGTAGTCAGTTGATGTCTTAGGCTTTGTACAGTTCACCAAGTTCTCCACACCTTTTCAAAGCACACAACAGAGGAAAAAGTCTGATGCCTATTTTGCATCAGACTTAGAAGTAGAGAGCAACGTATGTCCATTGATTAACATCCAAACAAGTAATGGTTTTATTGTGGCAAAGAAAGACTACAGTAGGCCGGCAGCTTTTATATAAGGCAGGCAGCTTTTTCTGAGGAATTTCTGCTTCCCTTCGAAACAAGACCTTCATTTCCAGTAAATAAATCACTATTAGGTCTTGTGTACATTTAATTTGTATGCATTTCATAAATAAAATAATTATTAACTTCATTTCTAACTGGAAATTTTAAATGTTTGTTATCAGTGCGGTTTAATTTTTCCTAAGGCAGTTATAAACATGGCTTTTTTCATGACCTAAGTAACTGGCTTAAATTGTCATAACTGGTATTAGAAATGAATCCATCTTTTTTATACTCTAATCTTTTTTTTTTTTTTTTTTGAGACAGAGTCTTGCTCTGTCGCCCACTGGAGTGCAGTGACGTGTGATCTCAGCTCACTGCAACCTCCGTCTTCTGGGTTCAAGTATTGTCCTGCCTCAGCCTCCTGAGTAGCTGGAACTACAGGCACATGCCACCATGCCCAGCTAATTTTTGTACTTTGAGTAGACACAGGGTTTCACTGGTTGGCCAGGCTGGTCTTGAACTCCTGACCTCCAGTGAGCCACCTGCCTCAGCCTCCCAAAGTTCTGGGGTTACAGGCATGAGCCACTGAGCCCGACCTGCTCTAGTCTTTCTATGCCACAATAAAACCATTACTTATTTGGATGTTAATCAATGGACATATGTTGCTCTCTACTTCTAAATCTTATATAAATATATAAGAAAAAACACACACACACTTCAAACTTGCCATGTGGCTGGGTGCAGTGGCTCACACCTGTAATCCCAGCACTTTGGGAGACCGAGGCGGTGGATCACCTGAGGTCAGGAGTTCAGGACCAGCCTGGCCAACATGGTGAAACTCCATCTCTCCTAAAAATTACAAAAAATCAGCCAGGCGTGGTGGCGGGCACCTGTAATCCCAGCTACTCAGGAGGCTGAGACAGGACAATTGCTTGAACCTGGGAGGTGGAGGTTGCAGTGAGCTGAGATTGTGCCATTGCACTCTAGCCTGGGTGACGAGAGCGAAACTCTGTCTCCAAAAAAAACAAAACTTGCCATGTAAGCATGTGATCCATCCCCTATCAGAGCAGAAAGGGAAGAGAGAAAGAATCCAGTTTCCTACTTTATCAAATACGCCTATGGAGAACTACTTTACTATTAACAAGTAAACTTACCTGGTCCTGAAGACCATTTACGCTTCTGGAACAGAATACCAATGCTACAGAATGTTGAGTCCCCCTACTGACCTACTTCTCTCCTTGAAATGGGAGTTCTATGAGCTAGTTTGGGCTTGTAGATTATACTGCTGCTGATGCATAGGTGCATGGTATGAGAATGATGTTTTTTATTTTTGAGAAAATGAGTTAAAGCCTTGCTGCTTCACTTAACTGCAACAGTTTACAGATTCAGATTTCACATTTTGCTAAGTATAAATGACTTATCTTAAGATTAATGAAAACTTTCATGTTTTACTTGTATTTATTTATGGTAACTTTTCTTTTCATAGCCATGTTCACTGCCCACTTCCCATGAGATTTCTCCAGTGCCCCCCAGACCTGACTGGAAAAAGTCAGTATGTTGATGAAGCAGATGTATTTTACCTAAATCCCTTAAACTGGTTACATAGAGAGTTTCATGATGATGCATCATTGCCTACTCACTTGATCACCTTCAGCATTTTGGCAGAGGTAAGTAAACATGAAAAAGAGGAAATCTCAGTGTTTTAATTGTATCCCAGGTTTAGGAAACCCTCAGGTAAATAGATAATATAACCTTTTTTTATGGTCTGTTTCAACCCACATTTCATAATTAGTCTTTTCTCTAGTCAAAATAAGCCCCAGTTCTGTAACTATCAAGGTATTTTACTTCCTATAAGTTAATTCTGTTATTAAGCAAAAAGTTGTAGAGAGCAATTAGAATAGGCAATTCTAAAATTGACTGAAACAGTACTCAGCAAAATGTAGCCTTTATTTACTTAAACATTTATTTGCTTCTAGGAAATAAGTGCTTTCCTAATTTCAAGCAATTATAACAGAACTGCTGTTTTCTTCCACACTCACTTGCCGGAGGGTCGAATTGGAAGTCACGTATATGTCTATGAACGGAAGTTAAAAGGGAAATTCAACACGAAGATGAATTCTGAACTTTCTGAGATAAACTAACATTGCTGGGTGGAAATATTCAGATGCTGCTTAAATACTTCAGTAAACACTGGGTAAGATTCATGGAACTTAGAAAAAAACTATATGAACTGCTTTACCAAATGTCACTACTGAGGAAATGTATAAAATACTACATAGTATAAAATCACATGTTAATACAATGCCAGATTTTCAATAAAGACCTTTAGTTTTCCTCGTGGTGTAGTTTTATTGTTTCTTCGACATTATTCGGATGTGCAAAAAATTTCACAAGAAAACAAGTCAGCAAGCTCTTAAGAGGGCAGCAAATTCTTCACAAGTCAGCAGGCTCTTGAACCCACAAAAAGACAAGAAGTGAGTGTAAGATTATAAAATGTTAATGATGAAATTCCAGCACAATGTACTTTTCTCAAGCTCTGCTGCAAATTTAACACAAACATCAGTGTTAATTACACTTTGTCATGTATGATTGAGCTTGCTTTAAGCTCTTACACTGAAAGGAAGTCTTATTTCATGCACAAAATCTGTTGCATGCCTGGCTTCCTTAATAAAACTACGGTTGAACATTTCCAGTGTCAAAAAAAATTCAGCGAAGCTAAACTACAGGAAAATGCAGGTTAGTAGGCTTTTAACTAATGCTTCTGAGTAATATAAAGTTATCAAACTGATACTTAGAAACAAAAAAAGACATTGTCATCTTGATAATTTCATTAGTTTCAATACCAAACATTGTACAAAGCATATTTTTCTCTTACAGTTGTCTAATTTAACTCAATTGTGAATCAGTATTTAGGATCAAAAGGTAATTGCCCCAATTCTATTTCAAGATTTGCCATTTGTCTTCCATTAGTGCGACCGTATTTATGCCATTTACCTTCCCTTTTATAAGGCTGTGGCTGAAGGTGCTTCTGTTCTTGTTTTCGATGCCTGGAGTTTTCAATATTTACCATACGTTGCTTTTTATCAGGTCGACTGAAAGCAGTAAACACATTTTTCATCTATGTTAGAGTTCAATGTATTTAAATTTTAAACAATTTTAAATGTTTTCTCCATTAATCTATTATCTGAACACTCTGAAAAAAAGATATTAAATATCTGAATTATAATCCTAGTATATCTATATAAAAATAAAGGAGTCTGTATTAGTTTTTTTTGTCCTCTAGAAGGAAAAAATAGACAATAACTCTACTGGCAAAAAGGGGAAACACTCAAAAGATAACAAAGAAAAGAAATGTGACAATAAAATAATGAGATGTGTTTCCATTATCTTTCCTCCTTTCCTATAAAAATCAATCCCTCCCCGTTGGCTTTATCACTCAGCAGAAATACATACACATCTCTCACAAACCAAGCAAAACAAGTCTCAACTTCTTCTCTTACAGCAAAAGCTCACAACACCTACACCGCTTTCCTCAGTGTCTATGATCAGGCTTCCGTCACTACTTCACTGAAGTCCATACTGCCATCCCCTGGCCGTCCAGTTTCCAAGCCAGGAAAACATTTTCCACACATCAACTTTTTAAAAAGCATGACACATTTATTCCTTTTACTTGAGATGGCCTTTGGATTTTCATACCACTCCCCACTCTTGTCCTTAGCCTTCCCTACAACCCCATAGATGTTGGTCTTCTCCCATGAGTCTGATATAGTCTCGGCAAGAGATGACCCTAGAATTGCCAACTAACCCTCTCCACTTGAATGTTAGTAGTTACCTCCAAACACAATTCTCATCTCCAATTACCCTTGCCCCAAACCTTGAATTCCCTATCTCAGTGGTACTACTATCCAAAAGATGACCCAACCCAGAAATCTAGAAGTCGCTGTTACTTTCTTCTCCTTCTCCTTCACAAGAAATATCAATGTTACTATTTTCCAAATGTTTTCTCCTTTCCTCTCCTACTATTGTCCCAGTTTAGATGCTCATCAGCTCGTGTCTGTATTGTACTGACCACCTTCTAGCATCACACCTTTCCCATCAATCTTCTAGGCTGCTACCTATACACTAGTCCCGCCTTATCCACGGCTTTACTTTCTGTGATTGAGGTTTTGGTTACCTGTGGTCAACTGTGGTCTGAAAATGTTAAATAGAAAATTTCAGAAATAATTCATACGTTTTAGGCAGGGCGCAGTGACTCACGACTGTAATCCCAGCACTTTGGGAGGCGGAGATGTGCAGATCACTTGAGGTCAGGAGTTCAAGAAAAGCCTGGCCAACATGGTGAAACCCCGTCTCTACTAAAAATATGAAAATTAGCCAGGTGTGGTGGCACGCGCCTGTAGTCCCAGCTACTCGGGAGGCTAAGGCAGGAGAATCACCTGAACCCAGGAGACAGGTTGCAGTGAGCTGAGATCGTGTCACTGCACTCCCGCCTGGCTGGCAAAGCGAGACTCCATTTCAAATAGTTTAAAAAAATAAATAATTCATAGGTTTTCAACTATATGCCTGTTCTGAGTAATGTGATGAAATAATGCAGTTCTGCTCCATCCCACAAGGGATGCGAATCATCCTTTTGTCATGTATCTACGCTACCCACCCATTAATCACCTAGTAGCAGTCAATCAGATACACTGTTATCGTACCACAGTGCTTGTGTTCAAGTATCCCTAAGATAAGGATTATTAAGGATGATTAAGTAACTTAGTGACCCCAAAATACAATAGTGATGCTTGCATTTGGATATGCCAAAGAAGCTATAAAGCACTTCCTTTAAGTCAAAGGGTGAAGGTTCTCAATAAGAGAAACAAAAATATGCTGAGATTGGTAAGAACAAACCTATGTGTGACTGTAAAGAAGGAAAAAGAAATCCATGCATATTATATATAAAATTATGTTCTATCCCTGGTTTCAAGCATCCAGTGGGGGTCTTGGAACATATATCCTGAAGATAAGGGGGAACTACCGTAATCTAAAATACAATATAATCTTATCCCACCACCTTGAAAATTCTTCAGAGGTTCTCCATGTCCTACAGGACAAAACCTTTAGCATGAAGAACCTTCCTTTTAAGTGACATTCCCTTCCCTGTCTGCATAGCAAATTCTCATTTCTCCTCCAAAAGCTACTTTAGAAACTAAGTTCAGTTAAAAGGCCACCTCACTCAAGAAGCCTTTCCAAACATCTCCAGACAGCCTGAGGCCACCATGCCCCCATACCTTAATTTCATTTATTTACTTAGCTTGTGAGCTCCTTTGAAGCAAAAATTTTTCACTTGTCTCCTCAAAGAAGCCTCAACTTTGTTCATTATAGGACTAGATACCTGCTTCATGACTAAAGACACCAGAATCAGTCTCATTATTTTATAGACACATTATATTTATTCAGAAAGATAAGTATTTCATAGGTAAAAAGTGAAGCTAACATTTTAAGATTAGGTAAGTTTCATGTTACAGAATATAAAGATGAAAATGGATAAAAAATTATTATGAGGTACACACATTAGAATCTGACTTGCTCAGTTGCCTCTTTGTGCCTCTACCTTTATCAAAGATAATTATGTGATTAAGTATTAAGTATCTTAAGTAAGCTGGTATGTGGAATGGACAAG
Organism: Rhinopithecus roxellana; assembly: GCF_007565055.1. Lineage (NCBI taxonomy): Eukaryota > Metazoa > Chordata > Mammalia > Primates > Cercopithecidae > Rhinopithecus > Rhinopithecus roxellana. Next base: position 42,602,660 of record NC_044553.1, read on the forward strand.
TGAAAATAGGTGGGGCATTCGAATTATTATATATGAGCTCTTCTGACTTCAGAGTAAAATTTGTGTTGCTCACTCCTAGCTTCCGAAAGTGAATAAATACACAAAAGATTAAAGGAAAATAATTTCACTCAAGGTGATCTTTTCATTATAAACTATACTGAAAAGAAACAAACTTGGCCAAAATAGGATTTTATATATTCTTAACTGGTTTTTAGGATAAAAATTAAACCATTTGCTCAAATCAAAGTGATTACGTTATAATGAAATGTTCCATTTGTAACAGCTAATACTTTTTAGACTCCACCTTTCAATTTATTCTGAATTCTCAGTGGCAATAAAGCACAACTCTTAGAAAAAGTAACCTTCCAAGAAACTCATCAAATCATAAAAATGCTATCCAATCTACAAATGTTACAAACTACTGTAATGACATGGTTTTATGTAAACCGACCTGGGTCCATATGGAGGGGAAAAAGTGTGACCAAAGAAGTGTCTATATATATATTCATCCAACTTCTCAAATACTCCATCATTATCTACTTGATATTCCTTCATGTTTCTAAGATAATCTTTAACATCATTAACAAAGTCAGTGAAGAGCTTCTGATCATGTATAAAGACACCATTTAGGAAAAACTTATTGATGAACTGATCAAGTTCGTTCCAGTGACAAAAAGTATTCAGTTCTTTTAACATGTACCTTTGAATTATCTGTCTAAATTCATCCATCCTTATAGGATTCACCACTGTGTTAAAAAGGCTCATGGACTCTTGTTGAGCACAATCAAATACACCAGAACAAGCCTTTCTGAAAGAATGAGAATTGTCTCTACAATTATGGCCAGGACTGCATTTCTTTGAATTTGTATTTTTTCTGAATTCTTTAAAGTGAACTGGCTTTTCTTTCCTTCCATCATTTTGCATAGTAGGGCCTCTATTATGATGGTTTTCTGTAGGTGCCTTATACTGTGGATGTAAATAGTCACTAAAAACTGTTCTTGCTTTTTCAGCTGCTTCTTTTGTAGCACCAAATCTTTTATTACCCTTTTCATCAAAGATATTCTTGGTGGTATCTTTAAAATGTCTGAAAGTGGATTTAACTGAGTCTGAGAATTTTTTCAGATTTTCCTTCACAGCTTCTTTAGCCTGCTTAATTTTCTCTTTGTGATGCCTCACAAACTCCTTGGTAGAATTCTTCATGGCATCAAATGTTTCCTTAACTGAACCCAAAAATGTTTCCTTTGACTTATTTTTAGCCCTGTGGTTTCCTCTGCCCCCTTTCTTTTTTCCATCCGTTTCTTGTTTTCCACTTTGATCTTTTGCCTCAACATACAATCTTTCCCACAAATCAGAACGCTGCTGTTCGAAGGTTAGCTTCCGTTCCAGCTCAGTGAGTCTTTCCCGTAAGATTGCTATTTCCTTTTTTTCAGTGTATACATTGGGAGAATCGGACTTGCCATGTAACTGACTACCACTTAACTGCTGGAGTTCCCCCCTTAAAGCCGTAGTTACTAGTCGTTCTTTCTCCAGTTCCCTCTTTAGCATCTTTGCTTCTGCCAACAGAGTCTCCCTTTGACTAAGAAAGCTGTGTTTTTTCTGCTTTTCCTCTTCCAAATGCTGCTTAAGTTTCTGATTTTCTTTAACTAATTCAGTACTTGTCCCTTTATCTTCCAATATTCTAATCTGTTCTCTTAGTTTGTTTAACTCTTCCTGTAATGAGGATAAGGCTTTTTCTTCCTTCTCCAGAGATACTCTTAAATACCGATTTTCTGTAGCAAGGTTCATTTTCTGAGTTTCAAAGGACATCTTCTCTGCTTCAGTAAGTGTCCAACACCTTGCAAGATTTTCTTTCAATGACTACGTTTTTTTGAAAGAGAAGAAATAAAATGTCAAGAGCTTTAAAAGCTGAATTTAAATCTTTAAGGTATAATAACACATAAGCTTTTGTGTCTTTACTTCTACAGAGACCACCCCGCCCCGGGTAGTATTTTCAATAGTATAAACACTGGGAAAGACAACGTTCATATGCAAGAAAACACAGAGCAGAGAGCTACATCAAATTGTGAACTACAGCATGGTGGAATAATTTTTTTTTTTTTGAGACGGAGTCTTGCTCTGTCGCCCAGGCTAGCGTGCAGTGGTGCAATCTCGGCTTACTACAACCTCTGCCTCTTGAGTTCAAGCAGCGACTCTCCGGCCTCCCAAAGTGCTGGCATTATAGGCATGAGCCACCACGCATGTCTGGAAGAACTTAAAAGACAGAAAGTTAGCTACAGCTTGCAGGACTAAAGGTTCTTCTGAATTGGGAAGAGAGATTACCTTTTACAAAAGGTAAAATTATTGGCTGGGCGCAGTGGCTCACACCCGTAATCCCAGCACTTTGGGAGGCTGAGGTGGGCAGACCACTAGATCAAGATATCGAGACCATCCTGGCCAACATGGTGAAACCTCGTCTCTAGTAAAAACACAAAAATTAGCTGGGCATGGTGGCATGCGCCTGTAATCCCAGACACTCGGGAGGCTGAGGCAGGGGAATCACCTGAACCTGGGAGGCAAATGTTGCCAGTGAGCCGAGATTGCACCACTGCACCCTAGCCTGGTGACAGAGCGAGACTCCATCTCAAAAAAATAATAAAATAAAATACAAAATAAAAGTAAAATTACATCGAGAGCTGACTTATGGCTTCAAAAATTGTTTGTACTCAGTGTACCCTTCAAAGAATGAAATTCTAATAATCTTAGTCCTATTTGAAACATTTTAGTCCTATGCAATTAACATTTCTAAGTAAGTACAGATAAGCTATAAATTCTATAAGCATGTTAGAGGACAGACTGAATCTTGAACATTTATAACTAACTTATCCAATTTTATGTAAACTTTTGAAGTGACTGTCACCCAGATTACAGCAGTTCTGTAATCTGTACAATTAATATAACTCTGAAGATTAATCTATAGATTACTATAACTGAAAGTCAGCACCTGTGGTAGAAATCATGGTCAATTCGGCTTATAGAATTTTACTGCTTCGATAAGGGTATCCTTGACTGATTTGAATTTTCTTTCAAACATATGCACTAGTAACAAAATTTAACCAAAAACAGTCAAAACTTAATGTGGTTCAACAGGTTCTTACAGCATTATCCATCCAGTTAAAAATATCTTATGTATAAATCTGCAAAATGATACTTAAATTTGGCTTAATTTATCACAAATGTTATGGTTAGACCAGTCAATTACCTGGGTTCAGAAACAAGCAAAAAAAAAAAAAAAAAAAAAAAAGTCCTTTAAGAGAATGACACTATTTTATACTTGAAAAATAACTATCTGAAATGACTGCTTCACCTTCTGGCTCATTAATCTTCAGAGAACAAATAAAGATTTAAAATTTAATCACAGTCATTTCATCTGTTCTACCTGTATGAGAGAAAAGAAGTTTCTTCTACCCAAAAAGCAGTGGACTGTGGAGTAGAAGAGACCGATACACTGGCGTGGCGTACTCTTGAAATGCACAAGCACAGGAAGCCACAGGATGAAAGAAGAGTACAGCAGTCCTCACGCAGTAAATACGATGCTGACATAAGTAGTGATAAGCAGATCCTGACCAGGTCTTCCAAAGAGCTTCAACATCTACCTGATCCACACTTAACAGCTAGAAGCAAGAGATCTGCAAAAACTGACTCACTAGCTGGGCACAGTGGCTCAATCCTTTAATCCCAGCATTTTGAGGCCAAGGCAGGAGGATCACTTGAACCCAGAAGTTCCAGAATAGCCTGGGCAACATAGTGAGACCCCATCTCTATGAAAAATTTAATAACAAAGTTGGACATGGTGGCATGTGCTTGTGGTCCCAGCTACTTGAGAGGCTAAGCCAGGAGGATTGCTTGAGCCCAGGAAGTTGAGGCAGCAGTAAGCCATGATCGCACCACTGCACTCCAGCTTGGGCAACAAGAATGAGACTCTGCCTCTTAAAACAAACAAACAAACAAACAAAAAACAGGCTAAGTGCAGTGGCTCACGCCTGTAATCCCAGCACTTTGGGAGGCTGAGGCAGGCAGATTACCTGAGGTCAGGAGTTCAAATCCAGCCTGGCCAACATGATGAAACCTCATCTCTACTGAAATGCAAAAAATGAGCCGGGCATAGTGGAGGGAGCCTGTAATCCCAGCTACTTGGGAGACTGAGGCAGGAGAATCACTTGAACCCAGGAGGCAGAAGTTCCAGTGAGCTGAGATCACCCCACTGCACTCCAGCCTGGGCCACACAGCAAGGCTCCATCTCAAAAAAACAAACAAATCCAAACCCAAACCAAACTACAAATTCTCTCTAGAGATTTATGTGTGGTGAGTTTTCCAAAAGCCAATGTTATCCTATGGAACCAGAAAACATTGTGGTGAAGAAAATGGCATCTTCTAATACAGATGGGAAAAACTGAACTATTTATAATTAACTTCATAAGTACCTCCCTGTGTCTACAGCCATACCACCCTGAATGCGCCCAATCTCCTCTGATGGCAGAAGCTAGGCAGGGTCTGGCCTGGTTAGTACTTGGATGGGAGAAGTACCTCCCTGAAAGATAACAATTTAGTTACAAAGTAGTATTTTTGCCTTTTCAAGAAATACAACCTGTAAGGGAAGCATACATAAATTAAGTGTGAGAATTGGGGGTGAAAAAATGGAGGAAAAAAAATAGCTTACTTTTCTTTCTTTCCCCTTTTTTTTTTTTTTTGAGACACGGTCTTCCTCTGTGGCCCAGGCTAGAGTGCAACAGCATGATCTCAGCTCACTGTAAACTCTGCCTCCCAGGTTCAAACAATTCTTGTGCCTAACTAAGCCTCCAAAAATCTGAGATTACAGGTATGTGCCACCACAACCGGCTAATTTTTGTATTTTGGTAGAGACACGGTTTCACCATGTTGGCCAGGATGGTCTTGAACTCTTGGGCTCAAACAATCCACCCACCTCGGCCTCCCAAAGTCACCAACTTTGGGAATTTGGGAGGTTGTCACCACACCCAGACACAGCTTACTTTTCTACCCTGAGTTTCTCTCTACATCCTTCCTAGGGAAAACTAGATAAAGACCAGCCATTTTGCTGATCCTCATAAACCTCCAGGGGTATTGGGGAATAACAGAACAGACAGTACAGTCTTGTGAGACAAGATCTAGATGAGTTATAGGCAGAAAAACATAACATGCTCTCCCTTCCATCAGAATGAAAAAAAAAACAATGAAAAGGAATGGCTATGTCCCAGATCAAGAGAAGATCTTAGAGAGGCTATAAAACCACAACTCTCCTCTTTCCCTCCTGCCAACTGAAAATGTCTGCTTCACTCTGTGAAAATAATGCTAATAAAAATATCTATATACACATATAATATGTCACTTTTAAAAGATGTTAACTATAAAATAGCAGCTAGGGATAAGAGTTCTTAAGTCAAATCCTTGGAATCAAATTAGCTCTCCAAAACAAAACAAAACAAAAAAAGGCCGTGGCCGGGCACAATGGCTCACACCTGTAATCCCAACACTTTAGGAGGCTAAGGTGGGTAGACTGAGGTCAGGAGTTCGAGACCAGCCTGGCTAACATAGCGAAACCCCGTCTCTACTCAAAATACAAAAAAACTAGCTGGGCGTAGTGGCGCACACCTGTAATCCCAGCTACTTGGGAGGCCAAGGCACAAGAACTGCTTGAACCCAGGAGGTGGAAGTTGCAGTGACCTGAGGCTGCACCACTGCACTCTAGCCTGGGCAAGAGAGCAAGATTCCATCTCAAATAAATAAACAAACAAACAAACAAACAAAAACAAATTAGCTCTGCCAGTTGCTACCTTGGGAAAGTCCCTTAACCTTTCTAAACCTCTTTCCCACCTATAAAAGTTAATAATTGCTTAATTCCCATGTTTTGAGAATAAGAGAAATACTCTATATGGTGCACTCATGACTGACTAGGCCACAGTAAGTACCCGTATTCAATTCAACAATGATCTGCATTATTACTGATTTACTAGTCTGCACTGCTAAGCACGATAAGCTCTAACTAATAAGCACAATAATCACTAACAATTATTTTAAATATTTGTTAGTGGTACATACCTTATAATCTATGAAAGACTCTTGTTCCTGTTGACACTGGGAAAGATAATCCTTCATATCATTCAATTCATCTTCATGTATCTTTCTGACTAACTGTTGACGCTTCTGAATCTGAACTGTGCCTAAAATAAATATTTTTATTAAGGGTATGTAACATAAATATTATCATTCAATGTTTTATTTATTTTTAAACACTGGTAATCTGCATATAAGCTATGTAATCTTTTTTGTTTTTTTTTGAGACAGAGTCTCGCTCCGTCGCCCAGGCTGGTATGGTCTCAGCTCACTGCAACCTCTGCCTCCCCGGGTTCAAGCAATTCTCATGCCTCAGCTTCTCGAGTAGCTGGGACTATAGGCAAGCGCCACCATGCCCCGCTAATTTTTTGTAGAGACAGGGTTTTGCCATGTTGGCCAGGCTGGTCTCAAACTCCTGGCCTCAAGTGATCCACCCACCTTGGCTTCTCAAAGTGCTGGGATTACATGTGTGAGCCATTGTGCCTGGCCATAACCTATGATGATCTTAACAATCATTTTATTCAGAGTATCAGCATTTCTGATTACATAAAGAATAAGTAACTGAGGCTGGGCACAGTGGCTCACGCCTGTAATCCCAGCACTTTGGGAGCCAAGGCAGGTGGACCATTTGAGGTCAGGAGTTCAAGACCCGCCTGGTCAACATGGTGAAACCCCGTCTCTACTAAAAATAAAAAAAAATTTTTTAAAGATAAGTAAGTGAAAGCCCATGATCATTCATCAGATGATGGTGAACATTTACGTAATATAAGTAAGGCCAAGTAGGCCAGCTTTTAAAAACATTTATTTACATATACCCAGGAACATTTAAGCAGTTCACTATACTTTGTATTAAAAAACACAGGCCCGCCCATATGGCTCTAACCAAGAAAACCATTTATGTAATGCTCTTATCTTGCTATATTGAAGGCACTCAGCTTTGTTGTTTTGGGGGTTATCTTTAAGTACAAAAAGTATTTCAGCCTCCTTTATACAGAGAAATGAACAGACCTGGTGTTTTTTCACAGGTCATAAAATCAATAAGGAAAAATGAAAACCTCTTTTTTTTTTTTAATATTTTGCCTAAAGGATACAACAAAGCCCAAAAAGTACAGCACAGAAAATAATTGGCTAATGGTGACTGTGCACCATTCTCAAAGCCAAATTTGTTAAGAATTCTGCAATGGTTAAATCTGTACTGGAGTAGCACTGTCCTTCTACCAACAGTGATAAAAGAATCGGACAGGCGTGGTAGCTCACGCCTGTAATCCCAGCACTTTGGGAGGCCAAAGCAGATGGATCACCTGAGGTCAGGAGTTCAAGACCAGCCTGACCAACATGGAGAAACCCTGTCTCTACTAAAAATACAAAATTAGTGAGGGCGTGGTGGCGCATGCCTGTAATCCCAGCCACTCGGGAGGCTGAGGCAGGAGAATCGCTTGAACCCGGGAGGCAGAGGTTGTGGTGAGCCAAGATCGTGCCACTGCACTCCAGCCTGGGCAACAAGAGCGAAACTCTGTCTCAAAAAAAGAATCTTAAACCAACTAGGATTCTTCATATTTTCACCCTAAAAATCAAAATGTTACTTTACTCAGGCATGCTGTTCACATGCTTCATGTATAAGGGGGGAAAAACCACGAAATCAAAAATAAGGCAAAATGTGGTTAGCTACCTTAACATTACATCTACTGAGTATAGATACTATAGAATTTTACAAAGAAAGGATGCGATGATCGCTATTTCTTCCCTTACTGCTATACAAATTATTTTAAATGTCTTCAATACATCTTGAAAAACACTAAAAACAACTTTTGCCAATTTACAGATAACTGTTACATATTCTAGCTATGATATTCTGTGTTAGAATTCATTTCCTCTCTTTAGATTTCCCAATTTATAGAAGCATGGCAAGCTTGTTTCAAAACTACTCAGAAGAATCCCAGATTTTTTCAAATGTTGAAGGAAATGTATCTATGGTTCCCAGAGTAACAGAAATCTTCTGCAATTTCTATTTCAAACTGCTAAGAAGATTAATTCCTTTGCCCACTGGAAAATAATCTAAAACTGTGTTGAGGTCTGAATTCAAGATAGTATAATATAGCATATGCTTGATTGCTGTCTTAATGTGGCCTTTTACAGTATTACTGACTAATCACTTGGGGGTTTTTCCTGCACCTTTGGCTGCCTAAACTATTATCCTCAAGATACAATCTTTGGCCTAGTCATGTCTACAAATGCTGACTATTGTACCATGTTGCACCACTGTCAGATTTTGCTATCACTCCTATTCCAATCTACAGATCTAGTCCTAACTTCTCATCAGAGCTTCTAGCCAACACATCCAGCTGCGTAGGGGCCTCTTTGTAGGGTGGGGGGGCGGGGGGAATCAAACCTCAACACCTGCCCCAAACCAAATTTGTCTAGAACAAATTTGGGTAAAACCAAACCAAACTGTGCTCACCATCTATTTATCATCTGGCAAAACTTCCCCAGTAACCCCAACTCCAAAAGTGAAGCAGCTAGCACATTTTCTACAATTTAATAAACTGCCATTATTTTCCATTATTCCTTCAATGTCCCTTATTCCATTCCCAATGTTATTCCAATTGTCAAGGTCCTCCTCACCAAATATCTGGATTACAGAACACCTAACTGACTGTTCTACATTTTCCCATACCACTTTTTCCACACCAGCAAAATGTTCCGGCACTCTTTTTCTCTAACCTGATAGCAGGTTACTCAATAAATCAAACTTTCCTATCAATTCCAAGATGTTTTACAATATAAAGTTGACCCTTGAGCAATGTGAGTTTGAACTACATGGCAGGATGCAAAATCCAATGGCAGGATGCAAACTCCAGGTATATGGAGAGGTGACTTTTCATGTATGTGAGGTCCGCCGTCAAGGGACTTTAGTATGTATGGATTTTGGTATGGGTGCCTCCTGGAACCCATCCCTCATGGACATCAAGGGATGACTATAACAGCACCCCACCTACTCCATTATTTCTAAATACCTACTCTGCTATAGTCCGGGCAGTCTTTTCACTGCTCCCAAACCCAAGATTACTTCTTCCTCAGGTTATCAGATTCTCTGTTGCTGGAATGTTCTAGCTTCCTTGAGTCTATCATAAACTCACTATGATGAGACACAACTTAAATCTTACCACCTCTATTTCTTCACCAGTCCCTGATATGCAGTAGGAGCTCAATGAATATTTGCTGAATGAATAAATTTAATGTTAAATGAAAAAACAAAAAACAAAAAAACAAGGTGACTCCAAGAATAGCCCCAAATGCAGAAGTTTGTCTGTTACATACACTCACACTCAACACCTTGGCCATGCCTCTTAGACCTACAGTCTTGCCCGGGTTTCTTTTCTTTGGATTTATTTTCCTTGGCCATGTCTATTGTGTTGAAGGACATTCAGAGTCCATTAACGGCACATCACTTTTGACTACAGCACAGAAGAATCTTGGAGTACAAATCTCCTATATAAAAAAAAAATTTTTTAAACTCTTCTCCTGTTCAAATCATTTCTCCTTAAGGAGCAACTGTATTACCAGCCAATAAACATCGGTTGAAATAAATGAACTGATTTAAAAAAAAAAAAAAATCTTACCACCTCTGGGATAATTCATTAAGTGTATCCTTTGAGCTGTAATTCATTCTGTGCTCTATAACTTAGCATCTAGATATCTTGTTATATAATAGTCTGCTGAAGAGCCAAGTAGTCTATCAATACTTGAAGCAACTCAAGGAGAAAACCAAATCAATTGAACTCCATTGATGATTTAGAATGTTGATAGTCACAAGTAAATATAAGAAGAAGAAAGACTGCTTCATTCATGAAACTTTTTAATAACACTTCGGAAAGCATTTTCAGATGGAGTACACTGGAGTATACTGCTTCACTATCCTCAGTCATGCTAGCTTTCTCTTCCCTGCAGTGTAAATCTGCCAATTCAAATGTATATGGCACCAAGGCTGACAAATGCAGAATGATTCAATTAGTAGTATGGTATTGTTAAATTATTATAAAGCGGGCCAGACATAGTGGCTCATGCCTATAATCCCAGCACTTTGGGAGGCTGAGGCAGGCGGATCACTTGAGGTCAGGAGTTCAAGATCAACCTGGCCAACAGGGCAAAACCTCATCTCTACTAAAAATACAAAAATTAGCCAGGCATGCTGGTGGGCGCCTATAATCACAGCTACTCGGGAGGTTGAGACAGGTGAGTCGCTTGAACCTGGGAGACGGAGGTTGCAGTGAGCCAAGATTGCATCACTGCACTCCAGCCTGGGCAACAGAGCAAGACTCTGTCTCAAAAAATAAAATAAAATAAAATTATAAAGTGAATGAATGACTATGGGATGCAATGACCGACTTCACGGTGAATGGGAAGTTCAAAACGGCTCTGAAATCAACTCCAAAGAATGTTGAGATCAGTGCTAAAATTTAAAAAAGTGATGTCTTGCCAGGTGCAGTGGCTCACACCTGTAATCCCAGCCCTTTGGGAGGCCGAGGTGGGCAGATCACCTGAGGCCGGGAGGTCAAGACCAGCCTGACAAACGTGGAGAAACCCTGTCTCTACTAAAAGTACAAAATTAGCTGGGCATGGTGGCACATGTCTGTAATCCTAGATACTCAGGAGATCTGAAGCAGGAGAATCACTTGAACCTGGGAGGCGAAGGTTGCAGTGAGCTGAGATCACGCACTGCACTCCAGCCTGGGCAACAAGAACAAAACTCCGTCTCAAAAAAAAAAAGTGATGTCTTTTAAGCAGTGATTTGGAAAAGTCATTTAGGTTAGGTCTTGTATGTTAATTAAACTAATCTCATTACTATAAGGCCTACTTCATAATATATTATCCAGGCTTTTCATATTCTGAAAAGGCTAATATGAAGTAAAGGACAATGTTTTATTAATTAACTATTCAGGTAAACTTTACTAATAACCAAAATCCTACATAACAGAGAAGTAACTTCTCATTTTGAAAGCACTCCTGTAAAATGATCTTTCTACAAAATATTCAAAGGTCATGTAAATAGTGAAGTTTTAATGCAATTTGGATTAACACTTTACATCACTATCCAATTTGTTTTGAAGAAAAAAATATTAAGATAAGATCTTCTCCTTTGTTACTCTCATGTTTACCTGTGGAGGGAAAATCATAGTCAAATACATACTGATTAATTTGTTTCAGCTAGTCTATAAAGGTAAATATATATTTGCAATCAAATCTTATTACAACAAATTTCAAGAAAGGATACAAATAGTCTCTCAGTATTAAATTCAAGCAGGTATCCATCAGAAATCTAAATACATATTTTTATTAATATAAATACAAGAAACACATCTTGCAAGCTCTGACTTTAAACAGGTATTGTCTTCATTAAGTTTATTCTAACATTACGCTATGTTGAATAATATACCTTTTCCACAAATCCACATAGGATACATGTAATTCTTCAATTTTTGCATAAGAAATACATTTTTCAAAGGAACTAGCAAAATGAAAGTTAGACTGTGGATTATGCAGGCAAAAAAATCTAAAAGTAGTTAATATAAAGCAAGCTAAAATTCGGGAAGTTGACAATATCTAAGACATTTCCTTTTTAAGTGTCTCTACCCCAAATTCCAATACAGCAAAGAGAGTCAAAGTTCAGGTTTCAAATATTCCAGTCATTGTACAAATACATACCTTAAATAAGAGATTCAGGCCAGGCGTGGTGGCTCATGCCTGTAATCCCAGCACTTTGGGAGGCTGAGGCAGGTGGAGCACCTTAGATCAAGAGTTCAAGACTGGCCAGGCGCGGTGGCTCACGCCTGTAATCCCAGCACTTTGGGAGGCCAAGGCAGGTGCATCACAAGGTCAGGAGATCGAGACCAGCCTGGCCAAGATGGTGAAACCCCATCTCTACTAAAAACGCAAAACAATTAGCCAAGCATGGTGGCGGGCACCTGTAATCCCAGCTACTCAGGAGGTTGAGGCAGGAGAATTGCTTGAACCCAGAGGTGGAGGTTGCAGTGAGCCGAGGTCGCACCACTGGACTCCAGCCTGGGCGACAGAGTGAGATTCCGTCTCAAAAAAACAAAACAAAAAAAAGTTTGAGACCAGCCTGGCCAACATGGCAAAACCCCATCTCTACTACAAATACAAAACAATTAGCCAGGCATGGTGGCAGGTGCCTGTTAACCCAGCTACTCGGGAGGCTGAGGTAGGAGAATTGCTAGAACCCTGGGGGTGGAGTTTGCAGTGAGCCAAGATCGTGCCACTGCACTCCAGCCTGGGCGACAGAGTGGGACTCTATCTCCAAAAAAAAAAAAAAAAGAGAGGTTCAATGGGTGAGGCTCCTAAATGAGAAAGTAAAGTAACACCAATGGAATACCTTCCTCACCCAAAAGGCATTTAAAGGCTTTGAATTGATAAGATGATCAACATATATAAATAGTATCAATCATAATAAAGAGCAAAGTATAAGAATAAAGATGAAAACCTCTCACTTCATGTTAATCATAGAAACAACAATGAAAGTTACAAAGTAAGATACTTACATGAAACCTCAAAGTAGAAATAATGAACACTTACTATTTCTACATTTCAAATGTAACTATTTCAACTGCGATTTAAATAATCTTCCTAATAAACTTACACTTCAACTTAGTTGAACTATTATTCTAAATGTAAATGATTTCCCTCATGGTGAGCATTTCAGATTTTTAATCTTCCATCTTTTAACTTTAAAAGAGTCACAAATATATGTCGTTATTATCTTTACATTTATTAATAACTGCTACCCAAAAAGCTTTGTGAGATAGGCAGCACCCACTTCCCGAATGAGAAAACTGAGGCTCAAACAGGCTTCAAGTTTTCAAGGCCATATATTTAATAATGGCACCGAAAACACATCCCAGGATTCCTCACTCTTAAGTGCCTCTACACTATCCCATCAGGTTACACATTTTTGAATACTTACCATAGAAATGTCCAAATCCCATGCTGATTGCAATCACCAAAGCAAGTATAACACACTTATTGAGACCACCACTGAACTGACGTTTACTCAACTCCTTAGAAGGTTCGGTTTCTTGTTCAGCAACTAGCCGGTCTTCAGATTCTGAAGTAGAAACAGTCTTCTTCCTAGCACGGCGTCGTCTAAAGGCAGGACTGGGCTGGTTACTGGTTTCATCACTACTTGATTCATCGTCACTAGGCTGAGATGAAAATACTATTAAGAAAAAAGTTGACATTTAGCTATTCAAAATCTTGGAAATGTTTCCCAGTAAAAATTACTTAGAATAATCAATGCCATCCCTTACATGCCTTTTTACATGATAGCCAAAAACAAAAACCAAACAACATAAACAAAAACACAGGTTTTCAACTCATCTACATAAAGCCAAAACATAAAGCATTTCAAATGTGATACACAAGAATCTGTTAATCATATTCATTTGTGCGTTGAGAGCCTATCTCTGTTTTCTTTTTAACCCTCCTTGCCTTATAGTTTACACTATTAGAATAATCCTTCATTCTCATAGCCTCAAGTTTCACTGTTGGCCAGGAGCGGTGGCTCATGCCTGTAATCCCAGCACTTTGGGAGGCTGCGGTGGGCAGATCACCTGAGGTCAGGAGTTCAAGATCAGTCTGGCCAACATGGCGAAACCCCTTCTCTACTAAAAATACAAAAATTAACCGGGTGTCATAGTGCACCTACGTAGTCCCAGCTACTTGGGAGGCTGAGGCAGGAGAATCACTTGAACCCGGGAGGTGGAGGTTGCAGTGAGCCAAGATCCTGCCACTGTACTCCATACTGGGAGACAGAGCAAACTCTGTCTCAAAAGAAACAAAATTTCATTGCTATTATAGGTATAAACAAGTATTATTTCTGGAAAGAGAAAACAATACTCTCCGTCTCTTCATTCAGTTTCAAAGAGGTAATTTAAGTGCAACTGTTTAAGGAACACAGGAAAGTACACAAGCATTTCCTGTGACTTATAAAGTAACTACCAAAAGTTTCCTTGGGTGCATCTGGTCTCTAGTTTCATTTCCAACCTGATTAGCCCACGATCAAGGTTCAAAGCACTCTATTTTAACATAGGTTTCCAGAAGTCAGATGAGTCCTTCCCTTCGACTGCCACTCTTACTAGAAGGTTATTAATTTTACCCTCTAGTAAATATGTCAGCATGAGGAAGTGACACAACAGCTATCTCCGATATTAAGGACTATTCTGGTGCTGCTCCTTTATGAAAATAATAGTAGAGAAAAGCAAACTGGTGGGAAAAATCTGCACAAGAAATCCTAAGTCCAAGAAACAAATTCCCTGGAAAAATCACCTTCCGTTTTTTCCGAACGCATTAATTTCTTAACGCGGTTCCATATATCAACAAACCGTATGTTGACATAGAAGCTTCGATTACTCAGAAAAATTTCCACAAGCTACTTAGAGGAAAAGCACTAAAAGGAAGGATAAAATATGAACTTGAATACAAAGAGCTCTAAAACAACAAACATTCATGCTCCAGAAAAGCAAAAACAGTTCTTCAGAAGACAGGATATCCATGCCACAGGAAAGCTGGTGATTTAGGTTAGACGATATTTTTCAGAGATGGATCATGGAGTATTCAGTTCACTTTCACACTTACAACAATAAACACAAAGACAGAAGGCACTACTGAAATGAATGAATATTCCTAATATTTAATGATACAGATGCCACTGAGAGATCTTTTTGGTCATGACCCTTATGCCCATCATGTATATCTGGTTATTCTTGATCACTAGTTTTTCAAAGATGCCGTCGCCTCAGGTGTAAGGTTATATTTCTTGGACAAAGAGAAAGAAAGGAAGACTTAAACAAAGCATTACATAATACAAAGGCATTCATGATCATGGTTAGCGTATTTAAGTCAGGTTTTCTGACATAAAATTAAGATAGGTAAATGTAGAAACAAACCATCTGTAAAACTTCTTTAAATAAATGTTCAATTCTACATTAACATTGCCTTCATTACATATTCTAACAAAACAGCCTAACCCATATTAATATATTCATGTCCTTATCTAATGCTTCCAACTTTTTTAACCCATACATATAATAGCTAAAATATTTTGATTTTTAACTTCTTTTAAAAAAGCTTAATTTGGCCCATAGATGCAAGCAATGCAAAGGCATGCAATAAGCTTGGCCAGTGCCTTTACAAGAGATTCTGAACACCTGTTTAGAGTATCACAGATGACAACAGGTATCTTGAAAGCACTCAGTAAATAGTAAATGTGACTATGCACACTCAGCTCTAGAGAAGCTGGTCAGAGTTAGTCACACCACCTTGGAAAGTGAGTTGGCTAGGAACATGGTGTTTCAGCTGATCATCCCATCCCCATATGCACTCAGGAATCTTCCACAGCTTCTCCCACCACCTTTCTTTTGTGAATAAACAGGAAAAAAAGATGCATAAAGCTATATTATAAAGACTAAAAAGAAAAAAAGAATTAAAAATACTTAATTATCACTTAACATTGCTATCGTACTAAATTAAAATGTAATAATCATGCCTTCTTAAAAACATACACAATACAAACTCTACACTACCAACTTTGCTTTTTGTCAGGAAAGAGAGTTCATATAGAGGAAGCAGGTAGTGTTCTTAACCCAACAAAACCTACACTGCCACAAGAATATAAGTCAGGAGAAGAAAAAACTGAAGTTGAAATCTTTAAGGATGAAGAAAGGGAAAGGAAAAAACACAATTAAGCAATGGCTATAGCACAAAATTAACGAACCAAAAGGGAAAAACAAAAACTCTTTTTTTTTTTTTTGTGACGGAGTCTCCCTCTATTGCCCAGGCTGGAGTGCAATGGTGCAATCTTGACTCACTGCAACCTCCGCCTCCTGGGTTCAAGAGATTCTCCTGCCTCAGCCTCCAGAGTAGTTGGGATTACAGGCCCGCGCTACCACAGGCAGTTAATCCCAAGTAGCTGGAATTATAGGCACCTGGCTAATTTTTGTATTTTTGGTAGAGAAGGGTTTTCACCATGTTGGTCAGGCTGGTCTCAAACTCCTTACCTCAGGTGATCTGCCTGCCTCAGCCTCCCAAAGTGCAGGGATTACAGGTATGAGCCAACGTGCACGGCCCCAAAACAAAAACTCTTGGCAACTGGTTTATATGTAGTGTTTTCAGTATAGTCCAAAATTTCGTCTTTAAACATTTGGTTTATTGAAACAATATCTTTAGGAGGAATAACAACGGGTAAAAAGATAGTTAATCAAATACTCCTCTTAACTCAGTCTACAAAAATCTCAAGAAGTCAGAATTCAGAAAGAAGATAAAAGAAGAATGAGCTTAGAAGTATGCAACTTCTTGAAAAAAGTTAACAATATATAATTTCTTTCTTTTTTTGAGATGGTGCTGGGATTACAGGCATGAGCCACCATGCCCGGCAACAGTAATTTCTTTTATGTCTATGTCAGTTTCTTATATATCTGACCATTCTGTAATACTCCAGCTTCAATTTAACTTTTCTGGGCCATGAACATTATCGAATTAAACCAGAGGCAGATAAGGAAGGGAGGAAAAAAAAAAACTACCTGAATACAACACAAATTTTGGAGTTTAAAAAAAATAATAAAATTTGATGACCAACAAGGATTCTAAAATCAATTACAATACCCCTCCCTAAATAAATATACTATGAATACTATTCTAACAAAGGCTGAATTTTCCTCTGACCACCAAGAATGCCACCTGAATATTCAAATAGCTGGATAAAGTGTTTTCAAGTTCATGTTTATAGGCAAACCATTGATATACTAGCTGAAAATAACTTCTCATTAAATAAGATAGCCAAGAATCTCTATTTTTTTTTTTTTATTTTTGAAACAGGGTCCTGCTCTGTCACCCAGGTTGGAGCGCAGTGGCACAATCTCAGCTCACTGCAGCCTCAACCTCCCAGGATCAAGCAATCCTCACACCTCAGCCTCCCAAGTGGCTGGGAACACAGGCGCACGCCATCATGCCTGGCTTTTTATTATTTGTAGAGATGAGGTCTCGCAATGTTGCCCAGGCTGGTCTCGAACTCTTGGGTTCAGGTAATCCACCTGTCTCGGCCTCACAAAGTGCTGGAATTACTGGTGTGAGCCACTATGCCCAGCCAAGAATCTCTACTTGACATTTTATTAGCTAAACTGGAATGACACAAATTATATTGTCTGATTCTGGTTGGCAAATGTAAATATTAAAGAATGGTAAAATCTAAAAAAATTATCTAAAATAGATACTACATGTTTCCTGTTTTTCTGTCAAACTAGGAAACTTTTACAATCACTAGCAGTATTTCAAGTTGTCTCTACCATAACTCACCCTGTTATAATTGTGGGTTAATAACTGATATTTCCAGGAACTTTATATTTACATACTTATATGACATTAAAAGATATTATACACACTGCTAAAACTGAGCTGAAGCATAGTGGAAAGAAATCAAGCAACTCACATTTTAATCTCTGAATGAGTCTGTCTGTACAACGGGTATTGATTACACTAAAAATGTGACTTACACTAGTGACATTTTCATAACAGAATCTAAAACAAAAGCTCTGAAGGTCAGGAGCTTTGGGAGACTAGCTGTATTGACAGCACCTTGAACTCTGTTTGGCATATGGTAGGTACTCAAAAAGTGTTTGTTGCATGATTAATAATTGAATATATCTGAAGAGACTTTAATAAGAATTTTTCTTTCACTATTTCTATAATACAAAATGTATACTACTACAAGCAAAAATAGTAACATCCCCAATCTCCCAATCTAAAAAGCACCAAATGAATTTTGGAGCATTTGTGATTTTAACAAATCTCACTGAAGCAATTTTGCCTTCTATTTAATGGCAAAAGATGGTTCTGTTATAGCAAAAGATTGCTATGCTCCAGAACAGTCTAGGAAAACACTGGGTATTAATAGATTTCACACACAAAATAGTCTTGAGTTTTACCCAAACATATTCAAAACTAGAGACTCAATTATTAGGGGCAGAAAAAAAGCCCTTATATAAAATGTGGTCGTACATGTCTTTATGTCTCTTATCAGTGTATTCTTACCAGTTTCTGGCTGACAGAAAGTATACTGGCTGCTAGAGGAAGAGCCCATGTTAAAGTCTTCTGAACTCTGTGCTTCTTCAACAATGACAACTTCTTGATTTCCAATTTCTTCTAACTTAGGTGGCTCAAGGGTAACAATATCAGAATCATCACTGGCAGTTCCAATATAGATACCGTCTTCGGGTATCTTTTCTTCCTCTGCCTGAAGAACCATAATTTTAGAGATGGTAAATCAATAATCATTTAAGGGCCTTATATTTTCTTAGAATACAACAGTGCTAAGTATTATAGTAATCTGAGTTAAAATAAAAGATATGATCCCTACCATTAGTAAATAATTACACAATAGTAGGCTCATCATATAGCTTGAGAACACTATCAGATCCCTTGACAACTCTCAGAATTAGATCAGACCACTGCGTTCTCCTAGTGGGCTGCAGAAGCTGAGAAGCCCACCTTTGCTCCTCAATAACCACAGAAAAAAGAGTTCATTTCTCTCACGAGTTCCATGGGTCTATTCGAGCACAGCTGTTTGCCAGAGACACTGTGCCACTAATGGCTGCACGACTCCCTGGGGAGCCCAAAAAAGACTCACTAAACTTTTTGGGTTATGTATGTAATAAACTTCAACAGCTGTATCTTGTACTGAATGCCTCTGAAGGTGTCCCCAAAAATCCCTATGCTGGAATGTAATCGCCAATGTGATAGTACTAAGAAGTGGGAAGTTTAGGAGGTGACTGAGTTATAAGGGATCACCCCTGGGAATATGATTAAGGTCTTTATAAAACAGGCTTCATGCAGCATCCAGCCTTTTTTTGCTCATCTCCTCTTAGAGATGTAGCAACAAGATGCCATTTGGAAACAAGACAGCATGTCATCGGCAGACACTGAACTTGTCCACACTTTGATCTTAAACTTCCCAGCCTCTGTAACTGTGAGAAATAAATTTCTGTTCTTTATAAATCATCCAGTCTCAGGTATTTTGTCAGATCAGTACAAACAGACTAAAACGCCATGTAAAATGATCATCTAGCTATCTACTTTTATATAGAAGTCAGGTAAAACCCCCAAGGACAAGTCTTAGGTTGTTGCCAAATTTTAAAATGAACCATCGTTTTAGACATGAAACCTAACGGTTTAATTGTTCAATATAATTCAAGAATGCAATCTACTTCCAAAGAGAATTATATTAGAGGTGAAAAGATAGATCTTTAACACAATACCAAGAAACTACTTTGCTTAGATGTCTTCTAAGACATCTAACTTAGAAGTTAAAATTGCTTATAATTCAAAATAGGAATAGAATGCATAAATAGAATTAGAGGCTTTAATTAGTATTCTAAGGATACTATTTAACATATATCCATATATTCATAGAGTAAAATACAAGTTTACCTCAATTGTTGAGCTGGTTTCCTCCAAAGCTGGATAAGCAGTTTCTTCTATAAGCACTGTGCTATTTTGGCTGCTTTCTGATACAAAGCAAAGATCAATATAATTATTTCTTAATTTAAAACTCTCTGTAGACTTTCTGCAGCCAACATATAATCTGGGTAGATAAAAATATCTTCCTGCCGGGCGCAGTGGCTCATGCCTGTAATCCCAGCTCTTTGGGAGGCCAAGACGGGCAGATCACGAGGTCAGGAGATCGAGACCATCCTGGCTAACACGGTGAAACCCCATCTCTACTAAAGACACAAAAAATTAGCCAGGTGTGGTGGCGAGCGCCTGTAGTCCCAGCTACTCAGGAGTCTGAGGCAGGAGAATGACATGAACCAGGGAGGCGGAGCTCGCAGTGAGCCGAGATAACACCACTGCACTCCAGCCTGGGCGACAGAGCGAGACTCTGCCTTTAAAAAAAAAAAAAATTTCTTCCTAGTATGTTAGAGTAGATTTAATAAAATGTTACATACAATTATATAAGTCACTCCACTGTTGCTAATAAATTGTATTTATTTGAAATTATCAGGTGATAATTTAGATAAGAAAATGCAATTATTTAAGCCTTTCTGGTTTTTTTTGGAGACAGAGTCTGGGAAATCTGTTGCCCAGGCTGGAGCGCAATGGCATTATCTTGGGTCACTGCAAACTCTGCCTCCTGGGTTCAAGCGATTCTCCTGCCTCAGCCTCCTAAGCAACTGGGATTACAGGCATATGCCACGGCTAAATTTTGTATTTTTAGTAGAGATGGGGTTTCGCCATGTTGCCCAGGCTGGTCTCAAACTCCAGACCTCAAGCTATCTGCCCACCTTGGTCTCCCAGAGTGCTGGGATTACAGGCATGAGACACCGTGCCCAGCCACAAGATGTATTAAGAACTCAAATCAAAACTACCTGGACTAAGTAAATAAAATCTCTACCTTACATTGCCA
This sequence comes from Rhinopithecus roxellana, assembly GCF_007565055.1. Lineage (NCBI taxonomy): Eukaryota > Metazoa > Chordata > Mammalia > Primates > Cercopithecidae > Rhinopithecus > Rhinopithecus roxellana. The sequence goes on from NC_044553.1 coordinate 42,623,238, forward strand.
AATTACTTGATCCAGTGTGTTTCTTAATACCTAATATGAAAAAATCTATCATTAGATACCTAGTGATACATTTCCTGCATTCTTAAAAGTTTATTCGAAGTTCCTAAAGACCATTCGAATGGCTGTCAATGCCTGCTACCGTAAGAATAAAAACCATGGCTTCAAACTATGATTTATAAAAGTATATTATGTATATGTACGTGTGTGTGTGTGTGTGTGTGTGTGTGTGTGTGTGTGTGTGTGTGTCTAAATGCTTTACAAGAAAACATCAACTATAAAAAGCAAGGACTCAGGCTGGGTGCAGTGACTCATACCTGTAACCCTAGCACTTTTGGGAGGCCAAGGCTGGACGACTGCTTGAGCCTACAAGTTCAAGACCAGTCTGGGCAACACAGCAAGACCCTGTCTCTACAAAAATAAAAATTAAAAAATTATTTGGGCATGGGGGTATGTGCCTATAGTCCTAGCTACTCAGAAGGCAAAGGCAGGAGGATTACTTGAGCCTAGGAGTTGAGGCTGCACTGAGCCATGATCATGCCACTGCATTCCAGCCTGGGAAACAGAGTGTGACCATGTCTCAAAAAAAAGTCAGAGAGAGGGAAGCCCAGGCACAGTGGCTCATGATGTAATCACAGCACTTTGGTAGGCCCACATGGGAGAATTACTTAAAGCCAGGAGTTCAAAACCAGCCTGGGCAACATAGTGAGACCATTTCTACCAGCAATTTTTTTAAAAAAGAAAGAACTCAAAACACAGAAAAACTAAATGTCACTACAGAAGAAATATTTTATAAGAATCTCCTCAAAGAAAATATGTGCAAACAGAATGATGACCTCACAATATATTTTTAATGAAAAAGAGCATAAAGGCCGGGCACAGTGGCTCACACCTGTAATCCCAGCACTTTGGGAGGCCAATGCAGGTGGATCGCCTGAGGTCAGGAGTTCGAGACCACCCTGGCTAACATGGTGAAACCCCATTTCTACCAAAATACAAAAAATTAGCCAGCTGTGGTGGTGCACGCCTGTAATCCCAGCTACTCAAGAGGCTGAGGCAGGAGAATCACTTGAACCCAGGAGGTGGAGGATGCAGTGAGCCGAGATCATGCCATTGCACTGCAGCTTGGGCAACAAGAGTGAAACTCTGTCTCAAAAAAAAAAAAAAGAAAAGAGCATAAAATATTAAGAAAAGTTAAAAATAATATATTTATGAGCAAAGTATACCAAATATCAACAGTAATTATTTCAAGATAAAAGAATTATCGGCCATTTTAAATTTATTTTGCTTACTATTTTTTTTCCCTATCATGAACATGCATTTCTTTTTTTTTTTTTTTTTTTTTTTTTTTTTTTTTTTGAGACGGAGTCTCGCTCTGTCGCCCAGGCTGGAGTGCAGTGGCCAGATCTCAGCTCACTGTAAACTCCGCCTCCCAGGTTCACGCCATTCTCCTGCCTCAGCCTCCCGAGTGGCTGGGACTACAGGCGCCCGCCACCTCACCCGGCTAGTTTTTTGTATTTTTTAGTAGTGACGGGGTTTCACTGTGTTTGCCAGGATGATCTCGATCTCCTGACCTCGTGATCCGCCCGTCTCGGCCTCCCAAAGTGCTGGGATTACAGGCTTGAGCCACCGCGCCCGGCCGAACATGCATTTCTTATGTAATTTAAGTCCCATAAAGAACAGGGGGGGAAAAATTATTTTTCAGCATTATATAGCCCCAATAGAAAATGTATTAATTTGGAGGTACGATTCTGCCACAGTACTGGGATGGGGTACTGGGGCCGGGCGCAGTGGCTCATGCCTGTAATCCCAGCACTTTGGGAGGCCAAGGCGGGCAGACCACAAGGTCAGGAATTCAAGACCAGCCTGACCAACATAGTGAAACTCTGTCTCTATTAAAAATACAAAAAAAATTAGGCCAGGCACAGTTGCTCATACCTGTAATCCCAGCACTTTGGGAGGTCGAGGCAGACTGATCAGGAGGTCAGGAGTTCAAGACCAGACTGGCCAACATGGTGAAACCCCATCTCTACTAAAAATACAAAAAAAAAAAAAAAAAAAAAAAACCCTAACTGGGCGTGGTGGCGGGCACCCGTAATCCAAGCTACTCGGGACATTGAGGCTTGAACCTGGGAGGCAGAGGTTGCAGTGAGCTGAGATCATCACGCCACTGCACTCCAGCCTGGGTAACAGTGCGAGACTCTGTCTCAAAGAAAAAAGAAACTTTTCTTTAACATATTCAAGTAAATGCATTTCTTGGAAGAAACTGTCCATAGCTTTCAGATTCTCAAAAGGATCTCTGACACACAAAAGCTGAGAATCACTTTTCAAATGAGAGTAGTAATCAACATGTAGGCTTAAAAAAGGTAACAGGTATAATCTCTTCTATTTCTGGACTTGACACATCCACTTTTTTCTCCTGAGGGGAAATGTTCTGTATGCATTTTACTGTAATATTTTTTAAAAGTTAATGAGGTAATTTAAATATGAACATAAGTGTATGCAGCAATTGTTCAGGAGTCCTATTTCTCTATATAAATAATGTGTGCATCTAATCCCACAGGAAGGATACATAATACAGATGCAATACAGTAGTCAAATTCCATTTTATCAAATTGGAACCAGAGTACAGGCATATCTCAGATATACTGCAAGTTCAGTTCCAAACCAATGCAATAAAGCAAGTCACATGAATTTTTTGGTTTCCCTGTCCATGTAAAAGTTAGGTTTACACTATACTGTAATCCATTAAGTGTGCAATCACATCATGTCTAAAAAACTGTACATACCTTCACTTAAAAATACATTATTGCTAAAAAGTGCTAGTGATCATCTGAGCCTTCAGTGAATCTTAATACTGTTGTTGGTGGAGGCTCTTACTTCAAAGGTGATGGCTGCTGACTGACCAGTGTGGTAGCTGCTGAAGGCTAGAGTAACTAGGGCAATTTCTTTTTGTTTTTTTTTTTTTGAGACGGAGTCTCGCTCTGTCGCCCAGGCTGGAGTGCAGTGGCATGATCTCCGCTCACTGCAAGCTCCGCCTCCCGGGTTCACGTCATTCTCCTGCCTCAGCCTCCCGAGCAGCTGGGACAACAGGTGCCCGCCACCACACCCCGCTAATTTTGTTTTTGTATTTTTAGTAGAGATGGGGTTTCACCGTGTTAGCCAGGATGGTCTCGATCGCAATTTCTTAAAAGTATAACAACACTGAAGTTTCCCACATGGATTGACTCTTCTTTCATGAAAGATTTCTCTGTAGCATGCAATGCTGTTTGATAGCACTCTGCCCACAGCAGAACAACTTTGAAACTTGGAGTGAATCTTCTCAAACCCTGCCACTGCTTTATTAACTAAGTTTGTGTAATATTCTAAATCCTTTGCTGTCATTTCAACAATACTCACAGCATCTTCACCAAGAGTAGATTGCATCTCAAGAAACGACTTTCTTTGCTCATCCATAAGAAGCAACTCCTCATCTGTTCAAGTTTATCATGAGATTACAGCAACTGGATCACATTTTCAGGATCCACTTTTTTTTTTTTTTTTTTTTTGAGACGGAGTCTGGCTCTGTTGCCCAGGCTAGAGTGCAGTGGTGTGATCTCGGCTCCCTGCAAGCTCCGCCTCCCAGGTTCACGTCATTCTACTGCCTCAGCCTCCCGAGTAGCTGGGACTACAGGCGCCTGCCACCACGCCCGGCTAATTGTTTGTATTTTTAGTAGAGATGGGATTTCACCCTGTTAGCCAGGATGGTCTCCATCTCTTGACCTCATGATCTGCCCGCCTCAGCCTCCCAAAGTGCCGGGATTACAGGCACGAGCCACCACACCCGGCCAGGATCCACTTCTAATTCCAGTTCTCTTGCTACTTCTACCACATCTGCAGTTCCTTCTTCCATTAAAGTCTTGAACCACTCAAAGTCATGACGGTTGAAATCAACTTCTTCCAAACTCCTGTTAATGTTGATATTTTGACCTTTTCCCACAAATCACAATTGTTCTTAATGGCATCTAGAATGGTGAATCCTTTCCTGAACATTTTCAGTTTACACACATTGCCCAGATCCATCAGAGCAATCACTATCTACAGCAGCTACAGCCTTATAAAATTCATTTATTAAATAATACAAGCTAAAAGTCAAAATTAGTCTTTGATCCATGGACTACAGATTGGATGTTGTGTTAGCAGGAAACAAAGCAAATGAATCTCTTTGTACATCTCCATCAGAGCCCTTGGGTGACTGACCAGGTATTACTATACAACGTCTAGCATTTTGAAAGGAATCTTTTTGTTCTGAGCAGCAGGTCTCAACACTCAGCTTAAAGTATTTAGTAAACCATGTTGTAAACACATGGCTGTCACCTAGGCTTTGTTGTTCCATTTACAGAGCACAGGCAGAGTAGATGTAGCATATTTTTTAAAGGCCCTAGGATTTCTCAAGGCATGGTAAGTGAACACTAGCTTCAACTTAAAGTCACCAGCTACATTTGTCTCTAACAAGAAAGTGAGCTTGTTCGTTAAAGCCTAGAAGCAGATATTGACTTCTCTCTAGTTAGGAAAGTCCTAGATGGCATCTTCTTCCAATAGAAGGCTGTTTTATCTACACTGAAAATCTGCTGGTTGGGGTAGCCACCTTCATCCATTATCTCAGTTAGATCTCTTGGATAACTTGATGCGCCTCCTACATCAGCACTTGCTACTTCACCTTGCACTTTTATGTTATGGACATAGCTTCTTTCCTTAAACCTCATGAATCAACATCAGCTAGCTTCAGCCTTTCTTTCTAAAGCTTCTTAACCATTCTCAGCCTTCACAGACTTGAGAGTTAGGAAGGACCTAGTTCTGGATTAGGCTGTGACTTAAGGGAATTTTGTGGCTGGTTCAATCTTCTACCAAGACCACTAAAACTTTCTGCACGTCAACAATAAGATTATATGGCTTCCCTATCATTCATGTGTTCGCTAAGGACTTTTAATTTCCTTCAAGAGCTTTTCCTTTGCAATCACAACTTGGCTAACTATCTAACCCAAGAGACTTAGCTTTCAACTTAGCTTTCGACATGCCTTCCTCAAATAAGCTTAATCATTTCTAGCTTTTGATTTGAAGTGACAGACACGCAACTCTTCCTTTCACCTGAACACCTGGAGGCCACTGTAGGTTATTAATTGGCCTAATTTCAATATTGTTGTGTCTCTAGGAACAGGGAGGCTCAAGGAGAGGAAGAGAGATAGGGGAACAGCAAGTCAGTAGAGCAGTCAGAACACACACATTTATTAAGTTCACTGCCTTTCATAGGCACAGTTCATGGTGTCCCAAAGGAATTATAATAGTAACATCAAAGATCACTGATCACAGATCACCGTAACAGATATAATAATAATGAAAACATTTGAAATATGACAATTACAGGCCAGGCACAGTTGCTCACGCCTATAATCCCAGCACTTTGGGAAGCTGACATGGGTGGATCATCTGAGATCAGGAGTTCAAGACCAGGCTAACCAACACGATGAAATCCCGTCTCTATTAAAAACACAAAATTAGCTGTGCACGGTGGCACATGCCTGTAATTCCAGCTGAGAGGCTGAGGCAGGAGGATCACTTGAACCCAAGAGGTGGAGGTTGCAGTGAGCCGAGATCATACCATTGCACTCCAGCATGGAAATAAGAGTAAAACTCCGTCAATTCAATTCAATTCAATAAAATAAAAATAAATGAAATATTGTAATTATAAAAATGTGACAGAGACATGAAGTGAGCATATGCTATTGGAAAAATGGCATTAATAGACTTGCTCAACACAGGGTTGCCACAAACGTTCAATCTGTAAAAAATGCAGTATATGCAAAGTACAATAAAGCAAAGCAGAATAAAATGAGAGGTATGTCTGTAACTCCATAACATGATAACTGGAAAAGAGATTAGTAAATCTCTTGTGATAAATGAATAATTTTTTTCTTAACTTTAATAATGACAAGTAAATATAAACTACCAAGCAAATTATAAGTAATAGAAACTACCAAACAAATTCACGTTAAACCATGAAACACTTTTTTTTTGTCACTGGTTACCTCTGTAGCAACAAAGTGTATCTGAAAGCCCAAAAATATACTACAGCTGCAAATAAACCCATGGGGCAGGCTGTTGGCTCTGGGTTCTGTGGGCATTCACTAAATCCACACTGAAGATTTTTTTTTTTTTTTTTTGAGATGGAGTATCGCTCTGTCACCCACGCTGCAGTGCAGTGGCGCAATCTCGGCTCACTGCACCCTCCGCCTCCCAGGTTCAAGCAATTCTCCTGCCTCAGCCTTCGGAGTAGCTATGATTACAGGTGCCCGCCACCACACCCGGCTAATTTTTTTGTATTTTCAGTACAGACAGGGTTTCACCATGTTGGCCAGGCTGGTCTTGAACTCCTGACCTCAAATGATCTGTCCACCTCGGCCTCCCAAAGTGCTGGGATTACAGGCGTGAGCCACCATGCCCGGCCTATACTGTAAGTTCTAATCCTCCAATGACCACTTAGATTAGCCAGAAAAGCCACCCACCTGGAAAGAAGGCAAGACTCATAATGTCATTCATATACTCTACTAGAAAAAAAAAAAATCAGAATTTGTGAACAACTTACCTCCCTGCTCTATCTGCAATGCTTGAAGTTCCTCTTGCTCTAAAGATGAACATTCTAGGGTGGGCTCACAGCTGTCAGCGGCTGGCACAGAATTTAACATTTCTGTATCTGATCCCTAGGGAAAAGTGATAATCTTTCAGTTATTTGCCTATTAGCTCCTCAAAGCTAGATTTGACTACATGTAAATGCTTCTTCCATTATTAAAAGTCTCAGATGCTGCCATACTCCAAGGGAACAATATCTAATCAGACAAGCTTTTGTTCAATTTAATCCACAAAGGCCCATGGCAGGAAAATGGCAGAATGGAGTCTCAGGTTTAAATTCTAAGTCAGGTCAGCCCAAAAGTGGAATGCTCTATTTTATGAGCTCAAGCAATAAATTTGAATCCCAGAGAATAAGGGTCTAAATTTAGTTATTTCTGTCATAATTTGTTTCGGCTTAACATTTATGGAACTACTCTAGACAAGGCACTTTGTTAGGTGTTGTGGGGTATAAAAAATTCAAAATCATAGCTGGGCAAGGTGGCAGGCGCCTGTAATCCCAGCTACTCAGGAGGGTGAGGCAAGAGAATCACTTGAACCCGGGAGGCAGAGGTTGCATTGAGCCAAGATTGTATCACTTGCGCTCCAGCCTGGGTGACAAGAGCAAAACTCCATCTCAAAAAAAAAAAAAAAAAAAAATTCAAATCCAAAATTCAAACTTACAACATATTCAAACTTATAACATATTCAGAGAAACAGCCATATGCAAATAAGTACTTATTATAGCAGTATAAACTAAAACTGTTTAAAGCTTTAATGACATGGATTAATAAACCTACAGGGCTAATGAATACTCTCCTTATACAATTTTGGACTATCTTTTTATTCTGAGGTTATCTTTCCTACTTTGATGTCAGACTGTCTTTTCATTAATAATAGCGGATCATACAATTTTTCTTTGTGTCTTAACTAGCAAAACAAAGTTAATGACCAAGGTGATTCTTTCTCTATGTCCCCACTATAGTCTGCTGACACACGCAATCGAAAGGTCTGCATTCTCTTGATATACATAACTCAAGACAGCAAAAATTAAAAGAATTCATGAAAAAGCAGTGTTTAAGATGAGCCCTAAAGAGATTTCTGAATGCAACACTCTGAGGTCATCTATAGTGGCAGGAGAATGGTAGAGGCTAAAGCAAAGTTAGAGTTGGATTAGTAACTGCTGGGGAAACCAAATCTGGCCCAAATCAGAATGGCGGTAACGGGAAAGGAAAAGGAAACACATGTAACAGACATTAGCAAGAAAGAGTAGATCCTGGAAAGCAGATACAGAAGAGAGATAAAAGTACAAATGTGATTTACTCTGGGACATAATGTCCAGTACAGAACACCCCAATGACATACTTGACTAAGTGCCAGAGAGGTCTGCTGTGATACTCCACCCTGCAGACTCACAGGTAAGACTCCCATAGCTGCCTTGCTCCTGTACTGTTAATTATCCTTGAAAGAGAAGTTGCTATGGGAATTGATCTAATCCTTTGAAGAAAACAAGTTAAAAATAGAAAAGTCACTGAAAATTTTAAAAAGAAAAATCATCTCAATCTCAAATGATATAGCTGCTTTTAAATTTTGAAACTTTAATGCAGAAAAGGCAAACTTGTCTTTTTCTGTTAATGTTTTCTTTTTTTTTTTTTTTTTTTTTTGTGAGACGGAGTCTCGCTCTGTCGCCCAGGCTGGAGTGCAGTGGCCGGATCTCAGCTCACTGCAAGCTCCGCCTCCCGGGTTTAGGCCATTCTCCTGCCTCAGCCTCCCGGGTAGCTGGGACTACAGGTGCCCGCCACCACGCCCGGCTAGTTTTTTGTATTTTTTAGTAGAGACGGGGTTTCACTGTATTAGCCAGGATGGTCTCGATCTCCTGACCTCGTGATCCGCCCGTCTCGGCCTCCCAAAGTGCTGGGATTACAGGCTTGAGCCACCGCGCCCGGCCTAATGTTTTCTAAACATAACTACCTGAACCTTAACTAAGAGTAAAAAAAAAAAAATTTTTTTATTTTTTAATTTTTAATTAAATTTTTAATAAAAAATTTTAATTCCGACTCAAATTTAAAAAAAAAATTTTTTTTTGTTGAGCTGGAGTTTTGCTCTTGTTGCCCAGGCTGGAGAGCAATGGCATGATCTCTGTTCACCACAAACTCCGCCTCCCGGGTTCAAGCAATTCTCCTGCCTCAGCCTCCCGAGTAGCTGGGATTACAGGCATGTGCCACCACGCCCGGCTAATTTTGTATTTTTAGTAGAGACGGGGGTTTCTCCATGTTGGTCAGGCTGGTCTCGAACTCCCTACCTGAGGTGATTCACCCCCCCTTTGGCCTCCCAAAGTGCTGGGATTACAAGCGTGAGCCACCACACCCAGCCTAAAACTTTTATTAAGAAAACAAGTGAGGATTGCAATACCATAAAAACAAATGGGAAAATTATAGATAAGTCCATTAAAACCTGGAGTAAGTATATTTCTGTTTATCAGTATACTGTCATTTTTCTTTTCTTTTTTTTTTTTTTGAGACGGAGTCTGGCTCTGTCGCCCAGGCTAGAGTGTAGTGGCGCGATCTCGGCTCACTGCAAGCTCTGCCTCCTGGGTTCACGCCATTCTCCTGCCTCAGCCTCCCAAGTAGCTGGGACTGCAGGTGCCCGCCACTACGCCCACCACCACGCCCGGCTAATATTTTGTTTTTTTTTTTTGTTTTTTTTTTTTTTTCTGAGACGGAGTCTCACTCTTTCACCCAGGCTAGAATGCACTGGTTCGGTGGTCTTGGCTCACCGCAACTTCCGCCTCCCAGGTTCAAGCGATTATCCTGCCTCAGCCTCCGGAATAGCTGGGACCACAGGCGCGCACTACCAGGCCCGGCTTATTTTTTGTATTGTTAGTAGAGACGGGGCTTCATAGTGTTAGCCAGGATGGTCTCGATCTCCTGACCTCGTAATCCGCCCACCTCAGCCTCCCAAAGTGCTGGGATTACAGGTATTGAGTTACCGCGCCTGGCCAGTATACTGTCATTTTTCTATAGTGAACATACATTACTGCCATGAGAAAATAAAATGTACAAGTTATGTATACTTGTTGTACATAGATCAATCTTCTATTATAAAATTCATTTTGTGCCGGGCGCGGTGGCTCACGCCTGTAATCCCATCACTTTGGGAGGCCGAGGCGGATGGATCACAAGGTCAGGAGATCCAGACCATCCTGGCTAACATGGTGAAACCCCATCTCTACTAAAAATACAAAAATATTAGCGGGGCGCGGTGGCTCACGCCTGTAGACCCCGCTAGTCGGGAGGCTGAGGCAGGAGAATGGCTCCAACCCGGGAGGCGGAGCTTGCAGTGAGCCGAGATGGCGCCACTGCATTCCAGCCTGAGCAATGGAGTGAGACTCCATCTAAAAAAAAAAAAAGAAAAAATTATATGAAAATGAAAGTAAAGCACAAGCCCTGACCAATAATAAACCCTCAATAAGTATTTGCCTAATGTCTCAAGGCTATGTACAATAATGTAGAAGATGCTGGCTCATAAAGAGTTCTCAGCAGTGAAGTTTAATATGAGAGGGAAAATGTCCATTGGAACTTTTTGCTTAAATGTAGAAAAGACTGATCTTCAAAGAACACCGTTTACATCACTGGTAACATTAATATTACAAATTACCTTATAAGAAAGTATTAAATATCATACCTCATGACTGATGACAGTCCAACCACAAGATGAATCACTGTCACTGGAATTTTCAGACATCTTTCAGGTCTACAAATACAAAAACATATTGACTTATGGGACACATTTTTTAAAATTCTATAGGAAGCACTATATGTGACACTAAGTTTGAAAAGTGGTTTACTGTCTTCCAGGTGAAACAGAGACAAGCCACCCATAAATTTACCATACAGAACATGACAGGACTGCATACCTAAAGGAACAGATATAAGGAAACTTCTAAGACAAGGAGACCCTCCTAGACTAGAACCGTCTAGACAGTCATATTGTTGGAATGAAGAAAAAAGTTATGTCTAAAAGAAAATGTAGCATTTGGCCAGACAGAGGTGAAAGAAAAGGAGAATCGTGAATGGGGAGCAGGCAGCAACAGTAAAGGACTCTATTTTCAATGAACAGTAAGGTGTGAAAAACATGACGGCAGAAACTGAGAAGCAGAGGGAAACTGAAAAGCTCCTATGCCAAGAAAAACGAAGTCTGTATGTTGGCAACATGAAGCAATTTACATTTTTCAAACAGAGAAGAAACATGATCAAACCGTTTTGAGACTGAGTCTCCTGCCTCAGTCTCCCGAGCAGCTGGGACTACAGTGCGCGCCACCATGCCCAGATAATTTTTGTATTTTTAGCAGAAATGGGGTTTCACTATGTTGGCCAGGCTGGTCTCGAACTCCTGACCTCATGATCCGCCCGCCTTGGCCTCCCAAAGTGCTGGGATTACAGGCAAGAGCCAACATGCCCGGCAATCAAACTGTTTTTATGAAAATAACTGTGTCAGCAATACTTCAGTTGGATTAAAGTTGGGGCGGTGGTGGGGAAGACACCAGAGGTTGGTTAGAAACATCTGGTCACTGGCAACAACCTGGACTCAAGCCCTAAACCAGCATACAATGGTCACTCTACCTGGTTTTTTGTTTTTGTATCTGAAACTCCTTTAAACTTCAAAACCCAACTTATTAAAAAAAATAGTATTTCTACTCATTTATTCTACATGTGTCTTATGCTTCTATTATTGGACATATACTGTGAACACATTAGATCCAACTTCTAACAGAAATCAACCGCAGACAATACGGAAGTAGTGCTCAAATAAGAACAGGGCAAAAATACAGATCTACATAATCTGTTTTTTTTGTTTTTTGGTTTTTGTATTTTTAGTAGAGACGAGGTTTCACCGTGTCGGACAGGATGGTCTCAAACTCCTGGCCTCAAGTCAGATCCATATAACCTGTTAATTATTCTGGAAACTCCTGAACATTGATATTCAAAAAGAGAGGATACAAAGAGGTTGGTCACTAATAGTATAAAAATTAACATGTTTCAAATGAATTATTTAAAACCTGAACTAAGACATCAATTGCATGACTTTTCATGTTATGATAGAGCATTTTGTAATAGGTTCACCTGAGGTCATCTAATTGCTTGATTTCTAATTTCAAGTGATTAAGGCCCAGGCAGTTTATAACTCTATAAATTTAAAGGTAAACTTACAGAAAACTACTAGGGTAAAATAAATTTTTTCTGTCCAGTCAGTAGTGGTTATCCAAAAAGCTACAGTTTAAATACCCTGTAGGATATTAACCATGTTTATATCTTAGCAACTTTATTTCAGCAATCTTTATTAAACTGACTATATAAATCCCAATTTCTCATTCAACCTGTCGGCATTCTTTATTAAACGGACGATATTTCTTTTTTTTGTGTGTGTGACAGGGTCCTGTTCTGTCATACAGGCTTGAGTGCAAGGGCATAATCATGGCTCACAGCAGCCTTGACCTCCCAAACTCAATTGATCCTCCTGCCTCAGCCCCATGAGTAGCTGGGCGCGTGCCACCATGCCCAGCTAATTTTTTGTAAAGACAAAGTTTGGCCATGTTGGCCAGGCTGGTCTGGAAGGCCTGGCCTCAACAATTCGCCCTCCTCAGCTTCCCAAAGTGCTGGGATTACAGGCCTGAGCCACTGCACCTGGCCTAAACTGACTATATAAACCCCAATTTCTCATTCAACTATTTTTCAGGACTTTCAAAAAAGTTTTTGATACGTATCAATGTCTATTTGCATGAGAATCGTGTTTATAATAGCTTGAAAATTATGCATGACATGAAAATACACAAAGACTTAGCAATTAAATTTGCAGGGGGAAAGGAGAATGATCAAAGGTCTCTATAAATGAGGTTGCAAATTTGATAGCATATTTTAAAGTAAATTAACAGTTGTCAAAATTTAAAAATTGAGATACTACATTAAAATGAAGATTTCTGGAGCTGGGAGCAGTGCAAAGTGCCTATTAATCCCAACTACTTGGGAGCCTGAGGAAGAAAGATCCCTTGAGGGCAGGAGTTCAAGGTGGTTAAGAGCCATAATGATCATGACTGTGAATTGCCACTGTACTCCAGACTGGATAACACAGTGAGATCCTTACTCTTCAAAAAAAAAAAGGGCTAGGTGTGGTAGTTTACATCTTTCACATCTCCAGCCCCAACACTGAGAGGCCAAGATGGGAGGACTGCTTAAGTCCAAGAGTTCAAGATCAGCCTGGGCAACAACACAAAAAACAAACAAAACGATATCTGATTCCTCACTAAAAAAAACAAATCAAAAGATCTGATGACAAGGAAAGATGTCCCAGTGAAAAAGAAAAAAAGCATCACGCAGGAAGAACAAAGGCAGAAAAATGTAAAAGAATATGAAAGTTCTTTTTTTTTTTTTTTTTTTTTTTTTTTGAGACGGAGTCTCGCTCTGTCGCCCAGGCTGGAGTGCAGTGGCCGGATCTCAGCTCACTGCAAGCTCCGCCTACCAGGTTCACGCTGTTCTCCTGCCTCAGCCTCCCGAGTAGCTGGGACTACAGGTGCCCACCACCTCGCCCGGCTAGTTTTTTGTATTTTTTAGTAGAGACGGGGTTTCGCCGTGTTAGCCAGGATGGTCTCGATCTCCTGACCTCGTGATCCACCCGTCTCGGCCTCCCAAAGTGCTGGGATTACAGGCTTGAGCCACTGCGCCCGGCCGAAAGTTCTTTTAAAAAATAAAAAATAAAAAAGACAATTTAGTACTAATGTAGTTTAAAAGATCAGATTTGATTTTTTTTTTTTTTTTTTTTTTTTTGAGATGGAGTCTCACTCTGTCACCAGACTGGAGTGCAGTGGCGTCATCTCAGCTCACCACAACCTCCGACTCCCTGGTTCAAGCAATTCTCCTGCTTCAGCCTCCCAAGTAGCTGGGACTATAGGCACGCACCATCACACCCAGCTAATTTTTGTATTTTTAGTAGAGACGGGGTTTCACCATCCTTACTAAAGGCCAGGATAGTCTCCATCTCCTGACCTCGTGATCCGCCCAACTCAGACTTCCAAAGTGCTGGGATTACAGGCGTGAAGCCACGGCATCTGGCCACGATTTTTTTTAATTTTTGATAGGATCTCGCTTTGTCACTTAGGCTGTAGAACAGTGACATGAACACAGTTCATCGCAGCCTTGACCTCCCAGGCTCAAGCTACCCTCCCACCTCAGCCTCCTGAGTAGCTGGAACTACAGGTGTGCACCGCCATGCCTAATATTTGTATTTTTTGTAAAGACAGGGTTTTGCCATGTTGCCCAGGTTGGTTTCACACTCCTGAGCTCAAGTGATCCACCTCCCTTGGCCTCTCAAAGTGCTGGGACGACAGGCATGAGCGGCTGCCATCCGGTCAGATTTGATTTTTCAAATGAGCATATATTGGCCGGTCCCCAAGGCTCACGCCTTTAATCTCATCACTTTGGGAGGCCTGAGGTGGGTGGATCATGAGGTCAGGAGTTCAAGACCAGCCTGGCCAAGATGATGAAACCCCGTCTCTACTAAAAATACAAAAACTTAGCTGGGCACGGTGGCAAGTGCCTGTAATCCCAGCTACTGAGGAGGCTCAGCCAGAAGAACTGCTTGAACCCAGGAGGCGGATGTTGCGGTGAGCCGAGATCACACCATTGCACTCCAGCCTGGGCAACGAGGGAAATTCCATCTCAAAATAAATAAAATAAAACAAAATACATATATTAAGATGGCAGGGCCGAGAGTGGCGGCTTGCACCTGTTAACAGCACTTTGGGAGGCTGAGGTGGGAGGATCACTTGAGGCCAGACGTTCAAGATCCGTCTGGGCAACATAGTAAGACTCCTCGTCTCTACCAAAAAAAAATGTTAAATCAGCAGGACATGGTGGCCCACACCTGTTGTCCTAGTTACTTGGGAAGCTGAGGCAGGAGGATCACTTGAGCTCAAGTTCAAGGTTGCAGCGAGCTATGATTGCATGACTGCACTCCAGTGTGGATAACACAGTGAGACTGTCTCAAAAAAAATTTTTTTTAAACATAGGGAAGCAACTAAACAACCCTAGACCTGTGGGATGCAAGGAAGCAACATAATATTCCATGAAAAAGATGAGCATCTAAACTTAATCAGTGTTGATGAGGGAAAGGGTTCAGAAGATAGCGGGAAGGGTTTAGAAGAGCTCTGAGAAGACATGAAAGATTATTATTTTTGTCATGATTTGGATGAAAGGTCTCACTCTGTCACTCAGGCTGGCGTACAGTAGTATGAACACAGCTCAAGGCTGCTGAGACAGGAAAATAGGGTCTGGAGGCAGGGTACATCAGGTTGATTCACACTTCAGCTATGACAGGAAATATCCTCTCCATAGGGCATACACCAAGGAAATGACTTTGTAACTTTACTTCACCTCTCCATTTACATAGGGTGCACACCAAGTAACCAATAGAAACCTCTAGAGGGTATTTAAGCCCCCACAAATTCTATAACAGCGCCCTTGAGCCCCCACGCTAGGGCCCGCCACCACACTGTGGAGTGTACTTTCATTTTCAATAAATCTCTGACTTCATTCTTTCCTTGCTTTGTCTGTGTGTTTTGTCCAGTTCTTTTTTTAAGATGCCAAGAACCTGGACACCCTCCACCAGAAACACAGCCTTGAACTCCCAGGCTCAAGTAGATGCTCCCACCTCAGTCTCCCAAGTAGCCAGGGCTATGCAGATATGTGCCACCCTGCCCAGCTAATTTCTTTTTAAGAGTCAGGGACCTGCTAGGTTGGTAGGCTGGTCCCAAACTCCTGGGCTCAAGTGATCCACCCATCTCAGCCTCACAAAGTGCTGGGATTACAGGCGTGAGCCACCGCACCCAGCCTAAAGATTATTTTATTAAAGGACTGAATAACCAACTGTAGAAGGGCAAAAGTGTAGGATAGCTCCCAGGTTTCCCGTTTAAGTGACTGGGTAACTGGAAAAATTCTATATGAAACAAGAAGTAGGTGAGGGCTTTGTGATAAGAAAACTGGCTGAAGCCACCAGGATAAGTGGCTCATGCCTCTAATCCCAGCACTTTGGGAGGCCGAGGCGGGCGGATCACGAGGTCAGGAGATGGAGACCATCCTGGCTAACATGGTGAAACCCCGTCTCTACTAAAAATACAAAAAATTAGCCAGGCGTGGTGGTAGGTGCCTGTAGTCCCAGCTACTGGGGAGGCTGAGGCAGGAGAATGGCGTGAACCTGGGAGGCAGCGCTTGCAGTGAGCCAAGATTGTGCCACTGCACTCCAGCCTGGGCAACAGAGCGAGACACCGTCTCAAAAAAAAAAAGAAAGAAAGAAAGAAAGAAAACTGCCTGAAGCCTAAAAAGCATTCTTTCTCAACTGTGTGAAAGCTTCCCTCCTTCCCTTTGCCTGATCCCATCTTCTAACAAACAGATTTCAAAAAAAAGACTTGGGAGAACTTACCATACTTGAATTTCTCAAATCAAAAAGCCCACTTCAATCAGGCCCCAGTTTAATGCTTTGTTTACTTCCTTGAGGGAAAGATAACATTGAAACCAGCCAGTTATCCCACAGAACTTTTATGGTTTCTTTGAATAAATACAGAAATTGATCCTCTCAGTCTTAAAACTTGAGAAAGTTCTATTTGTGTTATCTAAGCTCCTTTCTTAGGAAACAAACCATAAGGCCTCCTAGATAGGATCAAGAAGCTGAAGCTTACTTAACAGATGACAATGAGAAGCCAGACCCTGCATGATTGCCTAACTGACCACCTGTTGCCTGTTGACCAACTTCTCTTTCTCACCCCTCTCTAATTCCTGTTTGCCCACACATGGTTACATTTCTTCTCCGCTATATAAACCTCTAATTTCAGTCAGTCAGAGACGGATTTGAGACTGATCTCCCATCTCCTTGGCTGCAGCACCCAATTAAAGCCTTCTTCTCTGGCAATACTCATCTCTGTGATTGGCTTGCTTTGCGGCAAGCAGCAGGACCTAGACCAAACCCCTGGTGTTTTGGTAACACCATCCAGCCCAAATGAGAAAAAAAGATTTCCCGCTGGCCCTAACACCACCATGAAAATTTAGATAAGCAAAATTAACAGGCTTACTAAAGAACCCTATTAATTCAGCTCTTCTCAAAATGTTGGGGGCATACTACAATCAAAGCAAGAAAAAAAATAATAACTTTTTAAGCCCTATCCTAGACACAATGAATATGAAAGCCCCCTGGCAGTTTGAACCTCCCCATTATAGCTAGAGATCTTAAAATGTTAATCTCATTATGTCATTCCTTTAAAATGTTAAGATTTTCTTCAAGATAATGCCCCAAAGCCTTGAATATCAAGTCTTTTATCTCTAGCTCTCATCTCTTTTAATTCATTCCCTCTTTGCCCAACCTTCTCAGTTCCCCTCAAAATGCTTGGCTTTGTCTTTACTCCAGGGCTTTACATATTCTGATCAGTCGCCCATCCCTTTACCAGCACCCAAACTCCTGTGCTTATCTCAGCTAATGGTTCACTTCCTTTGAGAACCATCCCTTGACCCTAGCCCTAAGACTCTATTATTTTCTGCATCTAGCACTTAATACAGAGCATTGTGCTGTAATTGCTTGTTTACCAGCCTATAATGTATTCCCAACACATACTGAGTGAATGCTAAATACATATTAAGCAATCAATAAACAAGAAAGGTAACCACGTCTGGGGGATAGTGCAGTTAACTGTTCTTTACAGAACTCAAAATAAGGCTGGGTGTGGCAGATCACGCCTGTAATCCCAGCACTTTGGGAGGCAGAGGCGGGCAGATCATGAGGTCAGGAGTTCGAGACTAACCTGGCCAAATAGTGAAACACCATTATCTACTAAAAAAACAAAAATTAGTCGGGCATGCTGATGCGCGCCTGTAGTCTCAGCTACTAGGGAACCTGAATCAGAAGAATCGCTTGAAACCAGGAGGAGGAGGCTGCAGTGAGCCACGATCATGCCACTGCACTCCAGCCTGGGCAACAGAGTGAGACTACACCTCCAAAAAAAAAAAAAAAAAAGAACTCAAAATTCTGGAGAAGTCCATGAGCCTCTCCCATTATTCTGACCATTGGTAAATGTATAAACCCTCCCCCGATTTTAAGAGCTTTACTAATAATTTAGAAATAAGCAGAATATAGGACAGCTACAAAGGCTAAGAAATCATACAGTTATAAAACAAAGAATATTTTGTGAAGACAATAAACTTGAAGTTCTGTTTAGGCTCAGGCTTCCTTTTATTCCTCAGAGTAGTTTATTTTAACTCGATCTCAGTCATGTATTTCCAATTGCTTTTCATGTCCACTTGCAGGTTTCTCAAAGTGTCTAACACACAACAGCTACAATACTGAAATCATCTTCTTGCTGCTCCTCCTATTTCTGCTAACTCACAGAATTACAGTAGCCAAAAACAATATGGCCATTATAAGCAAGAGTCACCACACATTCAGGTCAAAAACCTTAGAGTTATGTCAACAAAAAGAGTCAAACCCTGTAAAATATTTGAAGAGATTTATTCTGGGATAGATTTATGCTGGAATAGAGAAGTTTAATTCTAAAAAGGATGGTCAGCGGAAGCTTCATTGCCAAAGTATATGTGAGCAAAGATTTGAATGAGTGAGGCGCCATTATATACAGTTAACTGGAGGAAGAGCACTTAAGACCAAATGAATAGTAGGTATAAAGTTGAGATCAAAGCTCTACCTTTGAGAAACAGCAAGGAGGCCTGTGTGGATCACCTAGCAGGAGAGAGGAAGACAAGATTAAACACAAGATAATAGGGTGGGCAAGGGGACAGATTGACTAGGGCTTACAGATCCTAAGACTCCTTTTAAAAAGCGTTTTAGCTTTTTACTCTGAGTGAAAACTAAAAGTCACAGACGGGTTTTGAGAAAAGGAATAAAAGATCACTCTGGCTACCTATTGGGACAGAATTGTGGGGGAGCAAAGGCAGAAGCAAGAAGTTCATTTGCGTGGCTGCTATGATAATCCAGGTGAGAGATGATGGTGGTTTGCACTAGGATGGATGCAGTGAAGACAGCGAGAAATGGACAGATTATACACGGATTTCAAAGGCACAGCCAACAGGACTTCCTGATGTATTGAATATGGGGTATAAAGGATGACTCCTGGCCTCACCGAGTACCAGAATGGAATAGCCACTGAGGCAGAAGATTTCAAAAAGAGCAGGTTATGAGAAGAAAATCAGTGAATTGGGCCTGGCGTGATGGCTCACACCTGTAATCCCAGCACTTTGGGAGGCCAAAGTGGGCGGATCACTTGAGGTTAGGAGTTCATGACCAGCTTGGCCAACATGGTGAAACCCTGTCTCTACTAAAAATACAAAAATTGGCCAAGTGGTGTGGTGGATGCCTGTAGTCCCAGCTACTTGGGAGGCTGAGGCAGGAGAATTGCCTGAACCCAGGAGGCGGAGGTTGCAGTGAGCCGCGACCACGCCACTGCACTCTAGCCTGGGAGACAGAACAAGACTCTCATCTCGGAAAAAAAGAAAAAGAAAAGAAAATCAGTAAATTGATTGGGAGCATTTTAAATCTGAGATAGTTATTATCACATCCAAGAGGAAACATCAAGTAGGTGTCCGGAGACTGAATTCAGGGAAGAGTTATAGACTAAATAAGTGATTTTAAAACACTTTGGTGGAAGCTGTCAAAATCTGTAAGAATAACCAAACAACATCAATTTTACCTCATAAAATATAACTGGAATGAATATTACCTGATATGATGGTGCCCCTCATCATTCCTGAGTAGCTACATTTTACTATGAAAAAGGTGAGGTTTCCATCACCATATCTTCTAGAACTAGACAAGATGGAGATGAATGGTAGCATTATTCTCCCACATGTCTACAATTCCGAAGTGAGGCAACCAATAGGCTATAGGCAAAGGCCCCAAAGTGCAGCTGTACTGTCATGTGACCAAAGATAAGACGGTCAGTTTGGAGTGCTTTTAAGAACGTATTTCTAAAAAATGCTTTTCAAAATGTCTGGGTCTTTCACCTCCACCAAAGGATATGAAAATGTATGCTTTAAAATGCATCACTTGAGAAAGGGAAGAGGATACAAGATCCCAACTAATGAAAACTTTTTTTTTTTTTTTTTGAGACGGAGTCTCACTCTGTCTCCAGGCTACAGTGCAGTGGCACGATCTCGGCTCACTGCAACCTCTACTTCCCAGGTTCAAGAGATTATCCTGCCTCAGCCTCCCAAGTAGCTGGGATTACAGGCACACACCACCATGCCCAGCTAATTTTTGTACTTTTAGTAGAGATGGGTTTCACCATGTTGGGGTTTCACCACGTTGGCCAGGATGGTCTCGATCTCTTGACCTCGTGATCCGCCTGCCTCAGCCTCCCAAAGTGCTGGGATTACAGGTGTGAGCCACTGCGCCCGGCATCAAAACTTTTTGAAAGTCTACTTTTTGTCTAATAAACCTATGGAAATATTTCAAATGAGCCTATCCTCATCTGGAACATGAAACTGCATTTATTCATTCAACATATGATTACTGAGTACCTACTATGTGCCATGAACTCTTCTAAGTCCTGAAGATACAGGATTGAAAGAAAGAAAACAAAAACAAAAGAAAAACCTCCCATGAAGAAAAGTACTTTTTAAAGACATAGTTAGCCAGCTGGTGCCCAGTGCCATGGAGAAAAAGTGAGGGCAGAGTAGGGGTGGGGATGGTGCAAGAACTGGAATGTTAAATAGGGTGGTTAGGGAAGGCCTCCTTGAGGTCCTGAAAACAGTTGTGAAGAATGAATGAGTAGTTTTCCATCTTTTTTGTGCCTGAACACAACTGAGATTTAGTTATATGGAATGAAACACCTAGAGATGAGCTAAATATTAAAAAGACCAACTGTTAGGCCGGGCATAGTAGCTCATGCCTATAATCCCAGCACTTTGAGAGGCTGAGGCAGGTGGATCACCTGAGGTCAGGAGTTCGAGACCAGCTTGACCAACATGGGGAAACTCTGTCTCTACTTAAAAATACAAAAATTAGCCAGGTGTGGTGGTGCATGCCTGTAATCCCAGCTACTTGGGAGGCTGAGGCAGGAGAATCGCTTGAACCAGGAAGCAGAGGTAGCAGTGAGCCAAGATCACTCCATTGCACTCCAGCCTGGGCAACAAGAACGAAACTCCGTCTTAAAAAAAAAAAAAACACAAAAAACAAAAAAACACTATACCCTATAAACATAGAGGCAAAGACAAAAGAGACTGCAGATTACATACATTTATACCCAGGGCTAAAATTTTTTCTTCCCACTCAAAGAGTCTCCCCGACCTTAAGAGTAAGTATTCTGTACAATAAAGACACACTCCTTAGTGTGACACTGAAAAGCTCCCACTATCTGGTTCTAATGTAACTTGCAACTAATCTGATTAGCTTTCCTCCTCATCTGGCCCAAGTAATTTACTTGTTATCTTCTGAACACAAAACGGACAACCCTAACTCCATGTCTTCACTTCCTGAAATGCTTTTCTTCCTAAATTCTGATTGCTGTATTTAAAGCTGTCTTCTCCCATGAAATTTTCCTGGATCACTGTTTCTGACATACACTGATTTCATCTTCCCTTGAATCTACAGCATTTACTATACTTCTCAGCATAATTTGCCTAATGGTAGCTTACACTACTTACTTTTTTCCTTGAGTTACTTTATTAATTAGTATTAAGTTCAAAGTTTTGATAAATAGCTCCAATTGTATTTATTATAGCTTTCTTTTTAGAGACAGGATCTCACTCTGTCACTCAACCAGACGGGAGTACAGTGGCGCCACCACAGCTCACTGTAACCTCAAACTCCTTGGCTCAAGAGATCATCCCACCTCAGCCTCCTGAGTAGTTGGGACTACAGGTACACACCACCAAGTCAGGCTACGTTTTGTATTTTTAGTAGAGATGGCGTTTCACCATGTTGGACCAGGCTGGTCTCGAACCCCTGACCTCAGGTGATCCACTTGCCTCGACCTCCCAAAGTGCTGGGATTACAGGCGGGAGCCACCACACCCGGCCAATATGTATTTGTTTCTAAAATACTTTTTCTTTATCATAAATATTCTATATATCAACCTGACCTGAAGTTAATCTCAAGGGTCAGATCCTCTAGTGGCCAGGGATAACTTCCCCAGAAGGAAAAATTTAAACTCCATTACTTCTTTGGCTCAAAGACCAATGTTTTAAACATGAAATGCATCTCTCAGAGGACCTGAGATTTCAAATTCAATGTAGTCTCACTGTTAAGAAATCAACTTAAAGATCCATTTGAGAGGCGGGGCGCAGTGGCTCACGCCTGTAATCCCAGCACTTTGGGAGGCTGAGGCGGGCAGATCACGAGGTCAGGATATCGAGACCATCCTGGCTAACACGGTGAAACCCCGTCTCTACTAAAAATACAAAAAATTAGCCGGGTGTGGTGGTGGGAGCCTGTAGTCCCAGCTACTCGGGAGGCTGAGGCAGGAGAATGGCGTGAAACCGGGAGGCGGAGCTTGCAGTGAGCCTAGATCATGCCACTGCACTCCAGCCTGGGCAACAGAGCAAGACTCCGTCTCAAAAAGAAAAAAAAAAAAGATCCATGTGAGAGTATTAAAAACAATAACTACTTCCTATTGTCAAACTAGACTGATGACCTTTCTTAAACTTATAGAAGTGAGATTAAAACAAATCAAAACCAACATTAAAAGCTCAATCACAGAAGTACACTGCAGTTTCGGGACATTCAATGCAACAGAGTGCAAGGTCAAGAGAGGAGCCAGGTTTCCTTCAGTCTGGAAAAAGCCACCAAGCTCTACCAAGAAACCAAATGAATACCCCACTTGACTTTTTTTCTTCATCAAACTTCCCAGTCAAAAAGTATTTATCCCAGCCGGGCGCGGTGGCTCAAGCCTGTAATCCCAGCACTTTGGGAGGCCGAGACGGGCGGATCACGAGGTCAGGAGATCGAGACCATCCTGGCTAACCCGGTGAAACCCCGTCTCTACTAAAATATACAAAAATCTAGCCGGGCGAGGTGGCGGGCGCCTGTAGTCCGCTGAGCCAGGAGAATGGCGTAAACCCGGGAGGCGGAGCTTGCAGTGAACTGAGATCTGGCCACTGCACTCCAGCCCGGGCGACAGAGCAAGACTCCGTCTCAAAAAAAAAAAAAAAAAAAAAAAAGTATTTATCCCATCATCACACTTCAAATATATAAGTGCTTCATGTAAATGCACTTATGCAGTACAATAATACTTCACATGAGTAGATAACTCCACGACTTACAAAGCAATTTCATTTTCATATCTGATTTCATCATCACAAATACCCCCATAAAGGCAGCTTGCTATTATTTACAAATTCCAAATGAAAATGAACAGAAAATTATAAATAATCACTTGCTCAACATCATTAAAAAGCCTGATTTCCAACCCAATGCTCTTTTTACATTTCAACATGCTGGCAATATGAACCAAAGTAAGATTTTGTAAGATTTTAAAAGAATAGTGATTTGGTAAGTACTTAAAAAGAAAAAAAAAAGATTTCAGGCTTCCTGTGATGACAGAAAAAAAAAACTCACACTTCTTATTTTCTAATACTTCCTCAGGTAATTCTATAGGCCCTTAAAGAGCTTTCCACACATTAAATGCCCTTTGGGGAAAAAAATCCCTTTATTCATCACTTAATTGCAATCCTTCCCATATTACAGGGCTGAATTTAATCTTAGAACTCAAATTGAGAGAAAATATGGCCAAGTTCATCTGGTGCAATACATTGCACCTGACCTTTGAAACCAAGTGTTTTACAAAGCCTAGTTAAAATTATGGAACTGTCAGGAAGGAAATGTGTGAAAATGTAATCCTTTATCACTGATAATACTGCAACTTCCTCATCTTCACCACAAAGAAACACAAACATAATTCAGCCTCCAGCAGTTCTGCATTGTTAGATGAGTCTGCATTTTTTGTTTTTAGTACCTTGGGCTTAACAGGCCTTGCTGCTGTGTTCATGTTCTTAACATGTTCAAAAACTACTACTTCCATGTTTAGCAGTTCATATACACCTAACTTTTTAAAGTCTTTCTTTATCTTGAATAAGAACATAATTATACAACCCATATAACAATACTGTGGAAGGAATTAGTAAATCAGACACATTAATCAATTTTGAATTTTTCTTAGCCCTGTGAATAGACCCAAAGCCTAATAACATATTGAGCCATCTCAGTACACAGAATACACAAAACTATAAGATAAAAAAATATTGAAAAGAAATTGACATTTGGAGTAGGCAAGCTCCAAAGAAGGCAACCTAAGAAAATAAAGCATGAACACTGTAACCTGAAAAACAACAAAGTGTTAAAAGTGTTTTTTCTAAAACACTTGAATAGATTTTTTTTCATCAAGTGTTAACTGACACTTGGCATTAAGGTAAACCCCCTTAATTTTTAAGAGGCAGATAGTAGCAAATGTACTGTATATTAATATGGAAGAACAATGTAGCCCTTTACAACAGAAAACAAAATGTGGCTAATGATTCATTACACTACTTACCAGTCCATATCCAATATAACCATAACAAAAAATAAAACAAAAACAGACATAAGCCAAAATATCAAACATATAAAACATGGTACTCAAAGTGATTCAATGTTAAGTTTCAGATTGTCCAGCCTTAAGTGAAGAAAAGCTAAGCACTTTCACCTCTGATTTCACTGTACAAGGTGAAAAGAAACCAGATCAAAAGATGGGATGCACAGGCCAGACATGGAGCTCTCATGCCTGTATCCAACCCTGGGAGGCTAAGGCAGGAAAATCGCTTGAATCCAGGAGTTCAGAGACCAGTCTGGGCAACATAGCGAGACCCTGCTTCTACATAACATTTTAAAATTAGGGCCGGGAGCGGTGGCTCACGCCTGTAATCCCAGCACTTTGGGAGGCCCAGGCAAGTGGATCACGAGTTCAGGAGATAGAGACCATCCTGGCCATCATGGTGAAACCCCACCTCTACTAAAAATACAAAAATTAGCCAGGCATGGTGGTGTGTGCCTGTAATCCCAGCTACTTGGGAGGCTGACGCCAAGAGAATTGCTTGAACCTGGGAGGCGGGTTGGGAGCCTAGATCACGCCACTGCACTCCAGCCTGGGCAACAAGAGCGAAACCCGGTCTCAAAAAAAAAAAAAAAAAAAATTATGAATTAAAATAATACCCTCACCATCTCCATCTTCCCCTATATGACCTGAGCTCAGAAAACAATAGTAAACCATTCACATTGGGTGTGTGTGATAAATACCCCGAGAAGTGTGGGGCCCAATAAGATTCTAATCTTAAAAGAAACGATGCGTTAATAGCGACATTTCAAGCACTATCCTGTAGACTGGAGGAGACAAATCTAAAATTCGTAGTACTATAGTTAGCTATTCTAGCTACAAGAATGCCCCACTGTGTTTTCAATAAAAGTAGAGCAGAACAGTACACATCTCACCACTCAACAAAATACCTTAGTTGGCGCTCCCAATAGTGCTAAACATAACGCGTACAAGGCACTGCATGAGGCAGCTGCTAATGAGGACAAATCGGTTAGGAAGACCAAAGCTAAAGGAGGCCAGTGAGCTGGAGAAGGGTATGGAGAGGTATTTGATCATCATCAGGCTGGCGTGCCAGCGGAAGTATCCGGGCATTATTTAATATTTAATCTTTCTATTCCTGACATCACGGGGGCTCAAACGTCATCCAAAGACAGGCTGGCATTAAACCTGGCAGGGTGACGCACATAACATCTTACCATATGGATTTTCATCAGTCCAGACCGACCAGCACCTCAGAGCCTGCCCAGTGAAGGAAGGAGGGTGCCCCAGGCAGTCCGCTCTCCCACAGTTGGCGCGCAGCTCGGTATAGCACACGGGGTTTGGAGGCTGCAAGACCACCGGACCGGATGCCCCAGGGGCCAGCTCGGGCCTCCGTGAATGTGGACTCGCGCACGGCCCGAGGAGGTCGCCCGTGCGGCCGCTGACGCCAGGCGTCAAGTCCCCGCCCGAGCAGCCCCAGCCTAGGAGGCGGACCACGCCACTGCTCCTCTACTGAGCCGAGGGTGTCGGCCAGGGACTCAGACAGTTGGCACAAACCCCCTCCCGGGGTCTAAGCCCGCCTAGTACAGTACCTGAAGGGGCAACGCCACCTCCGCCCAATTGTGCTGGCTGCCCCAGTGGCGGCGGTCACAGCTCGGGCGCCAATGACGCCTCTTATAAAAACAACAACCTGCTCGCAGGCTTCTGCAGCCCACAGGCGGTAACCGGCTGGGGGCCGCAGTGCATGCCGTGACGCGTAGTCCCGCTTGCGCCTCCTGCCAGGCACCGGTGAAGAGAAGAACTACCACTCCCGAAGAGGAGCGCAGGGCGCCGCCGGGCGGCTGCAGGAAGCTGGGCCGGGCGGCCGCAGATCCCCACAACATCCGGGAGTCGGTGACCACTTCCAGTTGCTATGGATACGAGTTGCAACCTCCAGAAAGGATTCGTGGTTTCTCCGGGAAAACAACTCCCCGGATTAAACGGATAGGTTTACACATACTGATCCACCCAGCTATTCATCTTCTATTTGCTACTTTAATTGGGTGCGGTTAAAACGCCACGTCCCTAGGCGTTCACCGGCTTTCTTGCCATCTACTGCATGCAAACTGACTTTGCCGAAAAAATTAACAAAGAAAATAGCGAAAATGACAGACCGCGACTGGGTGAGTTTAGGCAGAGGAATAGATGTTTGGGAATGTTGGTATTCGCTGGTATAATTTGAGGCACCACCTACTCCTACCAATCCCAACCCCACAACCCCGAAAAAGACTTTACAAGGCAGCTACTGAGCTTTTACATTTACACATGTAAATGCACGTTTCCTTAAGTCCGAATAGCCTCTAAAGGTGTAAAGACCATCGGGATTGTATGCACTCATACCCTACTGCAAACTGTTAGTGATGGTTTTGAACAAGAAAAACGTACTTTGTTAATTGTATACTTAAATTGTACTTTGTCAAAGAAGGGAGTTGTTTTAAAAAAGGATATGGTGACCGGGCGCGGGGCTCACGCCTGCAATCCCAGTAATTTGGGAGGCCGAGGTGGGTGGATCACCTGAGGTCAGGAGTTCGAGACCAGCCGGACCTACATGGTGAAACTCCGTCTCTACTAAATACAAAAAATTAGCCAGGAGAGATGGCGCGCGCCTGTAATCCTAGCTACTTGGGAGACTGAGGCAGGAGAATCGCTTGAACCTGGGAGGCAGAGGTTGCAGTGAGACGAGATTGCGCCACTGAACTGCAGCCAGGGCAACAAGAGCGAAAGATATCTTACATTTATGTTCACTCTTTACAGAAGCAATGAAAAGTTTAGGTTTCATTCTCTGTCCCCTAATTGTGGTAAAAGTAAATAAATGAAAAAATAAATAATAAACGTAAACATTAGCAAGGAAGATGGTGGGCCTGAACAGAGACAAAAGAGTGCCTCAAAATTAGACCTTTTTTATTTTTGCTTTTCTATTAACTATATTTAACATCAACAGTGACATCAAAAACATCTTAATTTTATAATTACAGCTTCTGCGATGGGCATTATTAACTAATGACTTGTTTTCATTTATCTTTTTAAGTATATATTTATCTATACCGAAGGACTTCGAAAAGTCAAGGTGGTCTGGCTTTCTCTAACTTTAACTGAAAATTAAATTACTAAGAAAGCTAACACCAGCTACTGGTAGATTTTTATACCTTTCAAGCCACTTTCACAGGCCAATTTTAAGATGTAATTTCTTCTGAAAATCATTTACAATTTTAACCTTTTTATCATTTAATAAAAGTTGTTGACATATGTGGCAGATAATTTAAACTCATCCTTTTATTATTCTTTGTATTGGCTGTTTGTTTCGTTCTTAATTGTAGTCAGTTTGAACTCCACATTTTAAGAATATCAGGTTTGAAGAAGGTGAAACCCAAATAAGAAAACTGCAGTGGTTGTCTATGATGTAAAGTATAAAGCAATGGGCCTTTTGTTTCAGAATCTATAAACATTTGTGAATTATCCTGGAAATCTAAAAAATTTTTAATTTAAGATTTAACTTTTCCAGATTTTGCGGTACTAATTATGCCAACGAAGTTTATCAGCTAATTTGTCTTCTGTTTTGACTAGATTTCATTTTCTGCAGTATGTTTTGAGCCAAAGCTGATCGGAATTCTAGAACCAGTAGTTAAGGAGGGTCATTTGATGACAAAAAGAGTTCTCAGGCCGGGCGTGGTGGCTCAAGCCTGTAATCCCAGCACTTTAGGAGGCAGAGACGGGCGGATCACGAGGTCAGGAAATCGAGACCATCCTGGCTAACACGGTGAAACCCCGTCTCTACTAAAAAAATACAAAAAACTAACCGGGCGAGGTGGTGGGCGCCTGTGGTCCCAGCTACTCGGGAGG
Organism: Rhinopithecus roxellana; assembly: GCF_007565055.1. Lineage (NCBI taxonomy): Eukaryota > Metazoa > Chordata > Mammalia > Primates > Cercopithecidae > Rhinopithecus > Rhinopithecus roxellana. The sequence continues at coordinate 42,651,346 of NC_044553.1, forward strand.
CTGAGGCAGGAGAATGGCGTGAACCCGGGAGGCGGAGGTTGCAGTGAGCTGAGATCCAGCCACTGCACTCCAGCCTGGGCGACAGAGCAAGACTCCGTCTCAAAAAAAAATAAATAAGTAAAATAAAATAAAATAAAATAAAACAGTGATAAAAATTGATTTCATTTGGCCAGGTGCAGTGGCTCACACCTGTAATCCCAACATTTTGGGAAGCCGAGGCAGGTGGATCACTTGAGGTCAGGAGTCCAAGACCAGCCTGGCCATCATGGTGAAACCCCATCTCTACTAAAAATACAAAAATTAGGCTGGGCACGGTGGCTCACACTTGTAATTCCAGCACTTTGGGAGGCCGAGGCGGGCGGATCACCTGAGGTTGGGAGTTCAAGACCAGCCTGACTAACATGGAGAAACCCCATCTCTACTAAAAATACAAAATTAGCTGAGCCTGTTGGTACATGCCTGTAATCCCAGCTACTTGGGAGGCTGAGGCAGGAGAATTGCTTGAACCCGGGAGGCGGAGGTTGCAGTGAGCCGAGATTGCACCATTGCAGTCCAGCCTGGATGATAGAGCAAGACTCCGTCTCAAAAAAGAAACACACAAAACAAAACAAACAAATCTGCTCCATCTCCATGCTACCACCTACTATATAGTGTCATCATTACTCACACGGACTACTGCAGCTCCTCACCACCTTCACACAGGCCCTCACAACAGCCAAAGTCATTTTACTAGAATTATATTACATCATGTCACACCTCTCCTTAAAACCCTTCAATAGCTTTCCATTGCTTTTACGATAAAGGTTCAGATTTTAAACACAGTCAACAAAACCCTGAGACATCTGACCCCTGGCTCTCTATTTCTCATCTCATGACATTTTTACCCTAATTTATTTGACTTGCCATACTTTGTCCCCACCTCTATCTTTTACTTCCTTGCCTTATAGTCAATCTTAGATTGAATGGTACTTCAGTGGCATGGCTTTCCCTAACCCCCAGCACTAGATTAGAACCCCCATTGTGTCTTCATTAATATGTTGTATTTTTTTTTCTTCATAGCAGTTACCACAATTGTAATTATTCAGTTAGCTGTGTAATTAGTTGCTTAATGGCTGCCCACATACCCAGGCTAACCCTGGATGTTTATCTTGTTCCTTTTTCACTCTAAAATAAAGCTGTACTTCCTCTTCTATGACTTTTCAGATTTTCCCTATGATTTACAGACTTTTCAATAAATTCTCATAGTTGTAGTACAGAATGTTTAAAAAGCTACCTTATGCATATTTTTGACAAGTTTGCTCTGTGTACAGGTGTATGTGATTTTAAGGGTAGTCTTCAATGTCAAGAGAAGTGACCACCAAACAGGCTGGAGTGCAGTGGCTGGATCTCAGCTCACTGCAAGCTCCGCCTCCCAGGTTTACATTCCAGGCCATTCTCCTGCCTCAGCCTCCCGAGTAGCTGGGACTACAGGCGCCCGCCACCTCGCCTGGCTAGTTTTTTGTGTTTTTAGTAGAGACGGGGTTTCACCGTGTTAGCCAGGATGGTCTTGATCTCCTGACCTCGTGATCTGCCCGTCTCGGCCTCCCAAAGTGCTGAGATTACAGGCTTGAGCCACCGCGCCCAGCCGCAATAAAGCTTTTTAATCACCTGGGTGCAGGCAGGCTGAGTCCGCGATGGAAGATAGGGGTGGGGCCGTTTTATAGGATTAGGGTTGGTAATGGAAAATTATAGTCAAAGGGGGCAGGGGTGGGGGTCACAAGGTGCTCAGTGGGGGAGGTTCTGAGCCAGGAGAGTGAATTTCACAAGGTAATGTCATCAGTTAAGGCAGGAACCGGCCATTTTCACTTCTTTTGTGATTCTTCACTTGCTTCAGGCCATGTGGATGTATACGTGCAGGTCACAGGGGATATGATGGCTTAGCTTGGGCTCAGAGGCCTGACATTCAATCCCCTCCAGAGAACAGAATTTCTAAAAAAGAGAAGTGGGTGGGACTGAATTTAATTTTATTTTTTTCAGAACTTTAAAGTGGAGAATGATTTTATGTGTTTATCTTTTAGGACAAGAAATGTACTTCACCTTCAAATTCAGACACAGAAATGAAATCTGAACAACTACCTCCTTGTGTGAACCCTGGCAATCCTGTGTTTTCGTGTATGTTGGATCCAAAGACACTTCAGACAGCCACCTCACTATCAAAACCTCAGATGATTATGTATAAAACCAATTCAAGTCATTATGGTGAATTTCTACCTATCCCACAGTTTTTTCCCTGCAATTATACTCCAAAGGAGCAAGTATTTTCAAGCCATATCAGAGCAACTGGATTTTATCAAAATAACACTCTAAATACTGCACCTGACAGAACCAGAACTCTTGATTTTCCTAATATTCAACACACTCTATGAAAATATATTCCTTTGTATATTGAAAAGAAAATATACTCGCGAAAAATGAGTGTTAAATCTAAGGGTAGAATACCTAATTAAGATAAAAAGTTTTAAATCAATTTTTAAAATAAGTTAAAGTATTTCAACTGATAACTGAATGACAATGACTTTTTAAATGAAAATATGTTGAAAATAGCAAAATAAAAGGTAGAAAGTGTTAGTCCATGTAATCCAAAAGCTTCAAAAGCCTTTCATATTTTATTTACTTATCTATTGAGTCTACTTATCAAGACAGAGGAACACAGGAGCTGTAAGAAAAAAAAAATGATTTAAGGAAGATTCTGACCAACAATTTCACACTTTTGTTTTTTGTCTTTTGTTTTTTTTTGAGATGGAGTCTCACTGTATTGCCCAGGGTGGAGTGCAGTGGCGCGATCTCGGCTCACTGCAGCCTCCGCCTCCCAGGTTTAAGTGATTTTCCTGCCTCAGCCTCCCGAGTAGCTAGGATTACAGGCACTCGCCACCATGCCCACCTAATTTTTTGTATTTTTAGTAGAGATGGGGTTTCACCCTGTTAGCTAGGATGGTCTCAATCTCCTGACCTGGTGATCTGCCCACCTCGGCCTCCCAAAGTGCTGAGATTACAGGTGTGAGCCACTGTGCCCGGCCAACACACTTTTATTTTTTATTTTTGGAGACGGTTTCACCTTGTCACCCAAGCTGGAATGCAGTGGCATGATCATGGTTCATTGCAACCTTGGACTCCTGGGCTCAAACCATCCCCCACCTCAGCCTCTACTAGCTGGGACTAGAGGCAGGAACAACATGCCCCCGGCTAATTTATAGGGTGTGTGTGTGTGTGTGTAGATGGAGTTTCGCTGTGTTGCCCAGGCTGACCTCAAACTCCTGTCCTCAAGCTGTCATCCTGCCTTGGCCTCCCGAAGTGTTGGGATTACAGGAGTGAGCCACGCTGCCCAGCCAATTTCCCACTTTTAACATAATGTTAGTTCCCACTGCTAGGCTGGTGGAAGAGATAACTTGAAATTTATTGATTCATTCAGCAAATATTTTTTGAACTTTGACTGATGACAGACTGTTCTATGCAAATAGAGGTACAGAAATAAAAGGCAGTGATTTTTATTGTTTTAATTAACAATATTGGCCAAGTGTGATGGCTCACACCTGTAATCCCAGCACATTGGGAGGCCGGGGCAGGTGGATCACCTGAGGTCAGGAGTTCAAGACCAGCCTGGCCAACATGGTGAAACCCCATCTCAACTAAGATACAAAAAAATCAGCTGGGCATGGTGGCGGGTGCCTGTAATCCCAGCTACTTTGGGAGGCTGAGGCAGGAGAATCGCTTGAACCCAGGAAGTAGAGGTTGCAGTGAGCCGAGATCACACCATTGGACTCCAGCCTGGGCAACAAGAGCGAAACTCTGTCTCAAAAAAAAAAAAAATATTTTGGGAGAATGAGATTAGCAAATTAATATGTGGTAATTTTTGTAATGTAAAGTTGGCAGTATGCACAGGCCTTTCAGACAGACAGAATTGCTCAAATTGAGACCAGAGAGATCAGGAGAAGTGACCTAGAGAAGATAAACTTAAATCAAAGGAAGGTTATTCTAGGCAGAAGAAACTATATGGATAAGAGTACAAAGATATGAGATAATGTGGTATATTTTTATAAATGCAATTAATTTTATATATCTTTAACATAGTGTGAGCAGTGGTAGGTGACAGGCTATACAATTCTTTAAAATCTGTGATTCCACTGCACACACAGATTTATTTCAGCTGCCATCTGTTTAAACCATATGTTGATAATTGGGTCTGAATATCTTTCTGGAAAAAAAAATCATTGTTATTTTCCCCTGTTGGTTTTATTTCAGGATATTACCATCAATTAGAAAGAATAAATTTGTGAGTCATTAGGAGATTATAAAAGTTGAATCTTCTAATCATAAAAGTTGCTTGATGTAAGGAAACAGCTCAATCTCTGCAGACTCATCAATTTCTTCCAATTACCCCCAAAACTGATAATTTGGTAATGGCACAATCAAAAAAAATTAATATTTTTCACTTCCTCAAAACATCACTGCACAAGATGTCCAAGTGAATTATGCAATAACATTTTAGTTTATTAGCCTGTTCTTGCAGTATAAACCATACAAACAATTTTCCCCCTTCACTGTAGGTGCCCAATTCATGGCAAGTGACTTTACCTTTTTATATGTAGAATCTAGAAACTAACCTAAAATTCCTACCTATGGCAGTGGTGCACTGTTGGGTCATTTTTGTTGTTGCTAAAATTCTCAGGATTGGCCGGCAGTAGTGGCTCACGTCTTTAATCCCAGCATTTTGGGTGGGCGGATCACTTGAGGTCAGGAGGTCGAGACCAGCCTAGCCAACATGACAAAACCCAGTCTCTACTAAAAATACAAAACATTAGCCAGGTGTGGTGGCGTGTGCCTATAGTCCCAGCTACCTGGGAGGCTGCGACAGGAGAATCGCTTGAACCCAGGAGGCGGAGGTTGCAGTGAGCCAAGATCACACCACTGCACTGCAGCCTGGGCAACAGAGTGAGATTCTGTCTCCAAAAAAAAAAAAAAAAATCAGGATACTCCAGGCACAGTGGCTCACACTTAAAATCCCAGCACTTCTGGGAGGCTGAGGTGGGCAGATTACAGGAAGCCCGTCTCAGCCTCCCAAAGTGCTGGGATTACAGGTGTGAGCCACCGAGCCTGGCCCAAAATTTGGTTATTTATCTGATCTCCTGATAAATCATGAGAGAGATGATAGCCAAATCCCCAAACAGGCCCCTTTTAGCTGGCAGGATAGGCAAGTCCCCACTGTTGTAACTCTTGCAAGGAAAGTGATCTGAAGTTACCAGACATCAACCCACTTTTCGTATTATGCTGTTTCTTGTTCCTGCTTGAGCTACCTTATAAATACCAATTGTTTTTGTTACCCCTAAAGGGGTGCTGCCTAAACAGAGCCAATTTATTAAGACACGAAAATTACAATGAAGAATAATTCATACAGAACCAGCTGTGAGGGAGACCAGAGTTTTGTTTTTGTTTTTTTGTTTTTTTGAGACAGTCTCGCTCTGTCGCCCAGGCTGGAGTGCAGTGGCCCGATCTCGGCTCACTGCAACCTCTGCCTCCTGGGTTCAAGCAATTCTCTGCCTCAGCCTCCCGCCACCACACCCAGCTAATTTTTTTTGTTTTTTCAGTAGAGATGGGGTTTCACCATTTTGGCCAGGCTGGACTTGAACTCCTGACCTCGTGATCCACTTGCCTCAGCCTCCCAAAGTGCTGGGATTAGAGGCGTTAGCCACTGTGCCCAGCCAAGGAGCAGAGTTTTTAAAGACAACTTGCTGGGTGAGGGGAAGCCAGTGAGCCAGAAGTGCTCATTGGTTAGAGATGAAATTATAGAGAGTTGGAGCTGTTTTCTTGTGCTGAGTTAAGTTAGTTCCTTGGTGGGTACCACAAGATTAGATGAGTAAGCTTATTGATTTGGGTGGTGCCAGCTGATTCATTAAGTGCGGGGTCTGCAAAATAACTCAACCACTGATCTTAGGAGCAGTTTAGGAAGGGTCAGAATTTTGTAGCCTCCAGCAGTATGACTTTTTTTTTTTTTTTTTTTTTGAGATGGAGTTTCGCTCTTGTTGTCCAGGCTAGAGTACAATGGCACGATCTCAGCTCACCGCAACCTCTGCCTCCCGGGTTCAAGCGATTCTCCTGCCTCAGCCTCCCGAGTAGGGGATTACAGGCAAGTGCCACCATGCCCAGCTAATTTTGTATTTTTAGTAGAGACGGGGTTTCTCCATGTTGGTCAGGCTGGTCTCGAACTCCCGACCTCAAGTGATCCACCTGACTCGGCCTCCCAGTGCTGGGATTACAGGCGTGAGCCACCGTGCCCGGCCTCCAGCAGTATGACTTCTAAACCATAATTTTTTTGGAGATAGAGTTTCACTCTTGTTGCCCAGGCCGGAGAGCAATTGCCCAATCTCCGCTTACTGCAGCCTTCACCTCCCAGGTTTAAGTGATTCTCATGCCTCAGCCTCCCAAGTAGCTGTGAATTATAAGCACCTGCCACCACGCCCGGCTAATTTTTGTATTTTTAGTAGAGATGGGGTTTCACCATGTTGGCCAGGCTGCTCTCTAACTCCTGACCTCAGGTGACCCACCTGCCTCAGCGTCCCAAAGTGCTAATTTTTAACCTTGTGGCTAATGTTAGTACTACAAAGGCAATTTAGTCCCCAGGCAAGAAGGAGGTCTGCTTTGGGAAAGGGCTATCACTGACTTTGTTTAAACTATAAACTAAGTTTTTTAAAGTTAGTCCTACACCCAGGAATGAACAAGGACAGCTTGGAGGTTAAAAGCAAGATAAATTCAGTTAAGTTAAATCTCTTTCACTGTCTTAATCATAATTTTGCAAAGGTCATTTTATTCTGCTACTTCTAGTAATGTCTCTTCTAAATCTTTACATAAGATGCTGCTTGATTCATGAGTCACTGATAAAGGCCAATTAGATCTTTAAACTAAATTTGTTAGGCCAGGCGCGGGGGCTCATGCCTGTAATTCCAGCACTTTGGCAGGCCGAGGCGGGCAGATCACTTGAGGTCAGGAGTTCGAAACCAGCCTGGCCAACATGGTAAAACCCAGTCTCTACTAAAAATACAAAATTAGCTGGATGTGGTGGCACGCACCTATAATCCCAGCTACTTGGAAGGCTGAGGCAGGAGAATTGCTTGAACCCAGGAGAGAGAGGTTGCAGTGAGCCGAGACTGCACTGCACTAAAGCCTGGGTTACAAATCCAGACTCCATCTCAAAAATAAATAAATAAGGCCGGGTGCGGTGGCTCACGCCTGTAATCCCTGCACTTTGGGAGGCCGAGGCAGGTGGATCACCTGAGGTCAGGAGTTGGAAATCAACCTGGCCAACATGATGAAACCTTGTCTCTACTAAAAATACAAAAAATTAATCAGGCGTGGTGGCGCCTGTAATCCCAGTTACTTGGGAGGCCTGAGGCAGGAGAATCACTTGAACCCGGGAGGCAGAGGTTGCAGTGAGCTGAGATCAGGCCACTGCACTCCAGCCTGGGCAACAAGAGTGAAACACCATCTCAAAAAAAAAAAAAAAAAAAAAAAAAAAAGGCCGGATACAGTGGTAGCTCACACACCTGTAATCCCAGCACTTTGGGAGGCCTAGGCGGGCAGATCACGAAGTCAGAAGATTGAGACCATCCTGGCTAACATGGTGAAACCCCATTTCTACTGAAAATACAAAAACATTAGCCGGGCGTAGTAGCAGGCGCCTGTAGTCCCAGCTACTCGGGAGGCTGAGGCAGGAGAATCGCCTGAACCCGGGAGGTGGAGCTTGCAGTGAACCGAGATCATGCCAGGCACTCCAGCCTGGGCGACAGAGCAATACTCTGCCTCAAAAGAGAAAAAAAAGTAGTTGGGCGTGGTTGTGGGCACCTGTAATCTCAGCTGCTAGGGAGGCTGAGGCAGGAGAATCACTTGAATTTGGGAGGAGAAGGTTGCAGTGAGCCGAGATTGTGCCATTGCACTCCAGCCTGGGCAACAGAGGGAGGCTCCATCTCAAAAATAAAACAAAACAAAAAAAACCTTTAAAATTTAATTAAAGAATTACAATAACTACATGCAAAAGGGAAGCTGTGCTATTGTGCTTAACACCTGCATAATCCCAGTGATACAACACAAATGGTGGTGCAATCCAATGCCAATACCATAATATTCCAGGTTAATATCTTACCCTTTGTTGTCTTTTCCCCCCTTGTCTACTTGGAGGTACTAGAGAACTATTTCGCTCAAAAATTTATCTTCACCAGATAGTGTTATGAAATATGACCGGTTTTCAGGTGCACAGCCTACAACTGAAGTTGAAGATAAATTTTCTAAACAGTTATTTTATACTAGGCTGAACTAGTCTAATCTTGAACAAGCATTAGAGAAGTATTAAACAAAAAATAAGGTTCTGTGCATTTGGAAACTAACGGAAAACCTGTCAACATTTATTATACCAAAGTCAACCATTCAGTCAATTAAATGGTATATTGATACAAACAAAAGTTATTTATAAACAATCTTTTATTTTAAAATTCTACCTTGTTAAAAATTAATCAGTAAGTGTCCTGGTAACTATACCAAAATATATTTTGTTACAAGGGCAAGCTTAATTCAGTAACACAAAAATGTATACGTATGTATTAATATGAAGAAATAAGGAATTAAAATAGATTCTTATTTATATTTATTCAGAAATGATTCAAGTCAGTTTATTTTGTATAGATTTATAATATTTTGCCCTCTACAGAACTAGAGTACTAAACAAAGCAATTCTGTACAATTGGCCATAATATGTACAAAGATTCCTAATGCCTCCAAGTCTTTTTAAAAAACTTATAACAATACTTAGTTACCTCTAATAGTCATTAAGATTTTAGTTCTGTTCCTTGAATTACATTCCGAATCTTCTCAGCATCAATTTGTACAATTTTGTTGGATGGATCAATCTTAAGTGCCGCTTCATAATCCTGTAGGCCTGTGTTTATATAGCAATGATGATTAATACAATATTTTATTAGTACTTCTTTTATCTAGACAATAGTTGTTTAAAATAAAAATAACCACTAGTAGCATGGTTCAGGACAAGTACCAAGTTGTAAATTGGATTCCCATCTTTACACACATAGTAGTATCTCCATAAGATTGCAGAAATTTTTCAGTGATTTAGGGAATTATTATTTTATTCAATGTTCTGTAAGCAACAGTTATTTTAAATTCATGCACAAATAAACTAACAACTTAAACTCATTATGACATAAATAAGAGGCCGAGGCAGGAGAATTGCTTGAACCCAGGAGGTGGAGGTTGCCGTGAGCCAAGATGGCGCCACTGTACTCCAGCCTGGGCTACAGAACGAGACTCCGTCTCAAAATAAATAAATAAATATTTTTTGTAGACTTAAACCATACTTTATTCATAGACTAGAACGTAGTATAAGCTTTCTTTTCTTTTCTTTTCTTTTCTTTTTGGAGACAGTCTCGCTCTGTCGCCTAGGCTGGAATGCAGTGTCACGATCTCAGCTCACTGCAAGCTCCGCCTCTCCGGTTCACGCCCTTCTCCTGCCTCAGCCTCCCGAGGAGCTGGGACTACAGGTGCTCACCACCACGCCCGGCTAATTTTTTGTATTTTAGTGGAGAAGGCTGTTGCCCAGGCTGTTCTCAAACTCCTGAACTCAGGCAATCTGCCCGCTTCAGCCTCCCAAAGTGCTAGGATTACAGGTGTGAGCCACTGTGCCCAGCCGGTAGTATAAGCTTCTTTCTGTAGCTATTATATGTACAGAATTCCTTTGAGAAAAAATGGTTAAAAATGAAAGCATTGTCTACTGCTTGTTAAAAATATGTAACTGGATCTCAATCTTTACACAAAAACGCAATGGAAAAAGATATTTATTTCAGAGTAAGGAAACTTGAGTTCTACTCCCTAAAATGCTATTGATTTGCTATGCCAGCTCAGGCAATTCACTGAACTTCTCAAAGCCTCAACTTTCTCATCTTTAAAAGAAGGGGTCTTTGTAACTCAAAACAATCTATGATACCATAATTTCTAAAGAACCTTTCATTCCTGTCTTGGTCATCTTTATCCTCCTGAAATTGAATAAGACATTTAAAAAAGGTTGGGGCGGCCGGGCGCGGTGGCTCAAGCCTGTAATCCCAGCACTTTGGGAGGCCGAGACGGGCGGATCACGAGGTCAGGAGATCGAGACCATCCTGGCTAATACGGTGAAACCCTGTCTCTACTTAAAAATACAAAAAAAAAAAAACTAGCCGGGCGACGAGGCGGGCGCCTGTAGTCCCAGCTACTCGGGAGGCTGAGGCAGGAGAATGGCGTAAACCCAGGAGGTGGAGCTTGCAGTGAGCTGAGATCCGGCCACTGCACTCCAGCCTGGGTGGCAGAGCAAGACTCCGTCTCAAAAAAAAAAAAAAAAAAAAAAAAAAAAGGTTGGGGCATATAAACCCAATGTGGATGCCTTGGTTAGAAAAAAATCTACAAATGGCAGAACCAACTTTAAAAATGAAAACAGAAATAATAACAATGTATAGCCTGGAGCCCTGGCAAGACATCATCAAGGTGGACTTTAGGCCTTGAGTGAATGGAAGCTGAACAGGCTTCTCCTTAGGGAGGTATGGGAGGAGAAGCCTTGAAGATAAACTTTGGCTACTACAAAATTTTGCCTTTGGTGCAGCATGAGTAACTGCAAATAACTGCAACTATATATATATATATATATATATAGTTTTTGGTTTTTTTTTCTTTTTTGCTTTTGAGACGGAGTTTCGCTCCTGTTGCCCAGGCTGGAATGCAATGGCACAATCTCGACTCACTGCAACCTCCGCCTCCCAGGTTCAGGTGATTCCCCTGCCTCAGCCTCCCAAGTAGCTGGGATTACAGGCATGTGCCACCACACCCAGCTAATTTTGTATTTTTGGTAGAGATGGGGTTTCACTATGTTGGTCTCCCAAAGTTCTGGGATTACAGGTGTGAGCTACCGCACCTGGCCACCTAAATCTATTTAAAATAAAATAAAATAAATGGTATGTTTTCTGTATACATGGAGCTAAATTACAGACCTTAATACAATCTAACAAATATAAGCAATATGCATGCACTATGGTAGATCCGTTATTTCCGAGCTTAGGTGTGTGTGTATATACACACATAGACACACAAATACATACATACATACATACAGGCTATGACCAAGGAAGCGCTTTGAGATAAATATCCATGATATCTCAAATCATTTATATATTTTATCATGTTTTTTGTTTGTTTGGTGCGTTGGTTGGTTGGTTTTGAGACGGAGTCTTGCTCTGTCACCCAGGCCAGAGTGCAGTGGCACAATCTTGACTCACTGCAAGCTCTGCCTCCCGGGTTCACGCCATTCTCCCGCCTCAGCCTCCTGAGTAGCTGGGACTACAGGCACCTGCCACCACACCCGGCTAATTTTGTTTTTTTATTTTTAGTAGAGATGGGGTTTCACCGTGTTAGCCAGGATGGTCTCGATCTCCTGACCTTGTGATTCGCCTGCTTCGGCCTCCCAAAGTGCTCAGATTACAGGCATGAGCCACCGCGCCTGGCCTGTCATGTATTTTTTTTTTTTAAGAGACAGGGTCTCAGCCGGGCGCGGTGGCTCAAGCCTGTAATCCCAGCACTTTGGGAGGCCGAGACGGGCAGATCACAAGGTCAGGAGATCGAGACCATCCTGGCTAACATGGTGAAACCCCGTCTCTACTAAAAATACAAAAACTAGCCGGGCGAGGTGGCGGCGCCTGTAGTCCCAGCTACTCGGGAGGCTGAGGCAGGAGAATGGCGTGAACCCGGGAGGCGGAGCTTGCAGTGAGATCTGGCCACTGCACTCCAGCCTGGGTGACACAGCGAGACTCCGTCTCAAAAAAAAAAAAAAAAAAGAGAGACAGGGTCTCACTATGTTGCCCAGGCTGGTCTCAAACTCCTGGCCTCAAGCCACCCTTCATTACAAGGGTGAAGCACCACACCCAAGATTTATCACATATATTTCTATGAAGAGTTGTCTGGTAACATAGCCTTTTTTTTTTTTGAGAAGGAGTTTCGCTGTTATTGCCCAGGCTGGAGGGCAATGGCGCAATTTCAGCTCACCACAACCTCCGCCTCCCGGGTTCAAGCGATTCTCCTGCCTCAGCCTCCCAAGTAGCTGAGATTACAGGCATGAGCCACTATGCCCAGCTAATTTTGTATTTTTAGTAGAGGGTTTCTCCATGTTGGTCAGGCTGGTCTCGAACTCCTGACCTCAGGTGATCCGCCCGCCTCTGCCTCCCAAAGTGATGGGATTACAGGCGTGAGCCACTGCACCCAGTCAATATAGCATTTTTTTAGGCTGAAACTTGTTGTTCACACTTATTTTAATTCCCTTCTACAATGAATTTTTAAAATATAATTTAGAAATAATGCATTGTCAGATATGCTGCAGACATTACTAAGAATAAATTAAATGCTAAAAAATTTAAAAATGGAGTCCTTCAAAGTCATGATCTTAAATAATTCCAATGACATTTTTTTCAGAGTATAATTTTGGACTTAAACCATTTCTATCAATTCCTTACCTTCTACATACAATTCTAGTTGACAGAATGCTGTTCCACGTCGTACATGTGCCTTCATTCTTGCATTAGCATTGTCTATAACAGGTGGCATCAGTAATTCCAGTGCCTTACAAAATATATATAATTATTACATGAAAGTTATAATTTCTTAATTTAAACAAGCAAAAGGCTGGGCATGGTGGCTCACACCTGTAATCCCAACACTTTGTGAGGCTGAGGTGGGTGGATCACCTGAGGTCAGGATTTTGAGACCAGCCTGGCCAACATGGCCAAACCCTGTCTCCACTTAAAAAATTACAAAAATTATCTGGGTGTGGTGGTGCGCACCTGTAGTCCTAGCTACTTGGGAGGTTGAGGCGGGAGAAATGCTTGAACCCGTGAGGCGGAGGTTTCAGTGAATTGAGATCGTGGCCACTGCACTCCAGCCCGGGCAACAAAAGCAAGACTCCATCTCAAAAAAAAAAAAAAAAAGGCCTCCAGTCCTCACCTAAATTTTTAGCTTAGCTGCTATAGGAATTTACCAAATATATATATATATATATGTACACACACACAAATATATATATAACAAATAATTATTATCAGGTCTTCCAGAAGAGATATGTTGAACAACTTAAGGAATTTTTCAATTGCTCCTGTATGGGATTCATACCCCTCCAAGGTTATTGTTAGGCTTATCATTTCACATCTCCACAGCTTTATTTTTACTAGGAGGAATTATTAAATAGCGTTTGTGGGCTTTTGTATTCAGATTGTACTCAGCTTATTCATTCATTCAGTAAATATTTGTTTGCATTGTGAGAGTCAAAGAAAAACTGGATCATAAAAGTAGTATGATATCAAAGTATGAGGACTTGGTTGTGTCCTCCATATCCTCAATCTCAAGAAGCTACCTAAGAGATTTTGCACATGATATTCCCTTAAAACAAGTTATCTAGATATGGAAAAAAGAAAAAGCTGTAGAAGTTCGAGACATTCACATGAAATACTAGTAATGGAAAGCAGAATATACTAAGTTACCCTGTAAATGAGAAAATGACTGTAGCGATATCTGGGCTGGGCATGGTGACTCACACCTGTAATCCTAGCACTTTGGGAAGCCATGGCAGAAGGATTACTTGAGCCCAGGAGCTTGAGGTTGCAGTGAGCCACTGCACTCTCACCTGGGCAACAGGCTCTCTCTTAAAAATTAAAAACTTAAAAAAATTTTGCTGGGTGTGGTGGCTCATGCCTGTAATCCCAGCACTTTGGGAGGCTGAAGCGAGTGGATTACCTGAAGTCAGGAGTTTGAGACCAGCCTAGCCAGCATGGTGAAACCCCATCTCTACTAAAAATACAAAAATTAGGCCAGGCATGGTGGCTCAAGCCTGTAATCCCAGCACTTTGGGAGGCTGAGGTGGGCAGATCACCTGAGGTCGGGAGTTTGAGACCAGCCTCACCAACATGGAGAAACCCATCTCTACTAAAAATACAATATTAGCCCGGCGTGGAGGCGCATGCCTGTAATCCCAGCTACTCAGGAGGCTGAGGCAGGAGAATTGCTTGAACCCAGGAGGCAGAGGTTGTTGTAAGCTGAGATTGCGATTGCACTACAGCCTGGGCAATAAGAGCAAAACTCCGTCTCAAAAAAAAAAAAACAAAACAAAACAAAATACAAACTACAAAAATTAGCCAGGTGTGGTGGTGTGCAGCTATAATCCTAGCTACTTGGGAGGCTGAGGCAGGAGAATCTCTTGAATCTGGGAGGAAGAGGTTGCAGTGAGCAGAGGTCACACCAATGTACTACAGCCTGGGTGACAGAGAAAGACATCGTCTCAAAAAAAAAAAAAAAAAAACCTTAAAATTTTTTTTAGAAAAGGGATATCGTTTTACTGCACACGTGGTAGAGATAACAAGGGAAAACCAAGTGTTCTTCCTTCTACCATGCACTGAGTCTGCAAAACTTTTTTTTTTTTTGAGATGGAATCTCACTCTGTCACCTAGGCTGGAGTGCAATGGCATGATCTCAGTTCACTGCAACCTCTGCCTCCTGGGTTGAAGTGCTTCTCCTGCCTCAACCTCTCCTGTAGCCTGGGACTACAGACCCATCACCACAGCTGGCTAAATTTTGTGTTTTTAGTAGAGATGGGGTTTCACCATGTTGGGCAGGCTGGTCTTGACCTCTGGTGATCTGCTTGCCTCGGTCTCCCAAAGTGCTGAGATTACAGGCGTAAGCCAGAGTGCCCGGCCGAGTCTGCAAAACTTTAATAAGAAAAAGGGTGGGCCAGGTGAGGTGGCTCACACCTGTAGTCCTAGCACCTTGCAAAGGTGAGGCAGGAGGACTGCTTGAGCCCAGGAGTTGGAGAACAGCCTGGGCAACATGGCCAAGCCCCATCTCTACAAAAACTACAAAAATTAGCTATGTGTGGTGATGTATGCCTATAGTCCCAGCTACTTGGGAGGCTGTGGTGGGAGGACCACTTGAGATTGGGAGGTGGAGACTGCAGTGATCTGTGATCACACCTCTGTACTCCAGCCTGGGTGACAGAGCCAGATTCTATCTCAAAAAAAAAAAAAAAAAAAAGGAGGAGGAAGAAAGAAAAGAGAGGGAAGGAGAGAGGGAAGGAGAGAGGGAGGGAGGGAGGGAAGGAAGGAAGGGAGGGAGGGAAGGAAGGAAGGAAGGGAGGGAAGGAAGGAAGGAAGGGAGGGAGGGAAGGAAGGGAGGGAGGAAGGAAGGGAGGAAGGAAGGAAGGAAGGGAAGGAAGGAAGGAAGGGAGGAAGGAAGGGAGGGAGGAAGGAAGGAAGGAGAGATGAAGAAAGAAACAAAAAGGAAAGAAAGGAAGGGAGGGAGGGAGGGAGGAAGGGAGGAGGGAGGAGGGAGGAAGGAGGGAGGGAAGGGAGGAAGGGAGGGAGGGAGGGAGGGAGGGAGGAAGGGAGGAAGGAAGGAAGGAAGGAAGGAAGGAGGAAGGAGGAAGGGGAGAGGGAGGGAGGGAGGGAGGGAGGGAGGGAGGGAGGAAGGAGGAAGGGAGGAAGGGAGGTAGGAAGGAAGGAAGGAAGGAAGGAAGGAAGGAGGAAGGAGGAAGGGGAGAGGGAGGGAGGGAGGGAGGGAGGAAGGGAGGAAGGGAGGTAGGAAGGAAGGAAGGAAGGAAGGAAGGAAGGAAGGAAGGAAGGAAGGAGGAAGGAGGAAGGAGGAAGGGGAGAGGGAGGGAGGGAGGGAGGAAGGAAGGAAGGAAGGAAGGAAGGAAGGAGGAAGGGGAGAGGGAGGGAGGGAGGAGGAAGGAAGGAAGGAAGGAAGGAAGGAAGGAAGGAAGGAAGGAAGGAAGGAAGGAAGGAAGGAAGGAAGGAAGGAGAAGGAAAGAAAAAAGAAAGGAAAGGGGAAAGGAAAGGGGTAAACACAACTGACCACCATTTACTAATTTCCAGCTGGGTACAATGGCTCATGCCTGTAATTCCAGCACTTTGGGAGGCCAAGGTTGTAGCAGCCGTTGAACCCAGGAGTTCAAGACCAACCTGAGCAACATAGGGAGACCTCGTTTCTATCAAAAAAAAAAAAAAAAGTACGAAACTTAGCTGGGTGTGGTGTTTGTGTGCCTATAATCCCAGCTACTTGGGAAGCTGAGGTGGGAGGATCGCTTGAGATTAGGAGGTCAAGGCTGCAGCAGTGAGTTGTCATCTTACTACTGCACTCCAGCCTGGGTGACAGAGCAAGACCTGGTCTAAAAGACAAAAAACACATTTACTGATTTCCTTGTGAACTTGAAGTGATACACCAGGGCAACACAGTAACCCTGGAGTTTTTTTGTTTCTTTTTTTTTTTTTGATGGAGTCTCTCTCTCTCTCCAGGCTGGAGTGCAGTGGCATGATCTCGGCTCACTGCAATCTCCACCTCCCGGGTTCAAGCAACTCCCCTGCCTCAGCCTCCCAAGTAGCTGGGACGACAGGCACGCACCACCACCCCCAGCTAATTTTTTGTATTTTAGTAGAGATGGGGTTTCACCATGTTGGCCAGGATGGTCTCAATCTCCTGACCTCATGATCGACCCACCTTGGCCTCCCAAAGTGCTGGGATTACAGGTGTGAGCCACCAGGCCTGGCCAGTAATAGCTGATTTTTAATCTAACTAACTATTCAGAGAAGTCACAAAAAAACACCAGATCCTTGTCCATTAGTAAAAAATCAGTTAAAAAAAAAAAAGATTCAATAAGAAAGACAATTTTTAAAATCTTTGCATTTCAATTATTTCAATTGAACAGAAAAAGATAATCATTTAAACCAATTAATAGAAGGATATATTTAAAGCACCATATATCATAAATACATATCCATACCTTAGAAGAATCTTCAATAGCCTTGTGTAAGTTTTTTAGTTTTAGGTGGCAAGCAGCCCGGTTCAAATACAATAGTGGCATTTTATTATTTAGTCTTATGGCTAAATTATATGCATTGATAGCTGCCAAATAGTTTTCTGTTGCAAACAATTTGCTAATGAGACAAAAACAGAGAAAAAAACAATTTAACATTGAAAGAGAAACACAGAAATAATATCTAATTATATTTGACAAACAGGATGCATTCTCTTTAGGGTAAACATTGTTGGCTGCACTGAATCCATCTCTTTTCACATATACCAGCCTGTCATTTGAATGGAATGGACCTCACTCCCACTTCCAAGGGTAGACATTAGTAATTTAAGCCAGTAGGCATATTTTCATTATTTTTGCTACAGTAATTGACTCAGGGATGGGCTTGTGTAACCTATAATGTTCTGTTTAGACTGAAGCCTGTGGGATGGTTTCAAAGTTGGAGAATGAAAAGTTGGGCATACTTCTCCCCCTGCTGGATATAAATGAAGAAGTCACATAGCCCACATTGCTGCTGACCATTTTTAACACCATGGGATGAGCTGGCATTAGAATAAAGCTGATACTATGGAAATACTAAAGGAATAAAAAGGCAGAAAGAAACCGAGCCCTTCATGATACAGTTCAGCTGCTGGATCAAACTTTACTTGAAATAGAAAACACCTTTAGCTGTTTAGTTATGTAAGACAATAAATTCCTTTCAATATAAAGCCAATTTGAATTGGGTTTTTTGGTTACTTGCAATGGATATACTCTTTCAGTTCAAATGTTCCAAAATTTTCTTCAAATAAAGAGATGTACACGATTAAAGGATCTCTTCAAAATGCAAAGTTTCTTTGTTTTTTGTTTGTTTGTTTGTTTTTTGAGACAGAGTTTCACTCTTGTTGCCCAGGCTGGAGTGCAATGGTACAATCTTGGCTCGCTGCAATCTCCGCCTCCCGGGTTCAAATGATTCTCTTGCCTCAGTCTCCTGAGTAGCTGGGATTACAGGCATGCACCGCCACACCTGGCTAATTTTGTATTTTTAGTAGCGATAGGGTTTCTCCATCTTGGTCAGACTGGTCTTGAATTCCTGACCTCAGGTGATCTGCCCACCTCGGCCTCCCAAAGTGCTGGGATTACAGGCGTGAGCCACCGCACCTGGCCTGTTTTTTATGTATAATTTCCACTTACAAAAATTTGAAAAAGTACATCAACAGGAATATGGAAAATACTTTGCTGAAAATAAAAATGTCATATAAATATAACTTTGTATTAATGTTCATTCCATTATACTGCATAGAATATTAAACATGTCAAAAGTAAACCTACAAAAGCAGCCAGTAAACTGAATAAAAGGTAAGATTACACCGTTGTCACATCTAACTTGAGCTAAACTCAAGCTGAAAATAACTTGTACAAACTAGAAAAGCTAATTCTGTGGGTAGTTTACATTTCTGAAATGCCTCATATCAGCGACGTTTCTGACTGCAAGTAACAGAACCACAACTCAAGTGGGCTTAAACAAGTAAGGAAATAAATTATCTCACATTTTAAAAGTCCATGGGATTAAGGCCCTTATAAAGAAGATTTAAAAAATAAGAATAAAAACTCCAGAGGAAAGAAGCTCCAAGCCCAATCAGCAGCTCAAAAGTGTTATCAAGGCCGCAGGCTCTTTCCATCTGTCCATTCTACTGCACTCAGCAGGAACCACAATCAGGCTGGTTTTCCTCATGGACATAATAGCCCAAGGTGCCACATACAGGCATAATACTCATTGGAAGAAAAGGTAACAGTATTTTCTGATACATGTTCCCTAAGAGAAAGAAAATCTTTTCCAGAAAATTCCCAGTTTACTTCCTTTCACCTCTCATTGACCAAAAGTACATACCCTTAAAACAAAAACACAAATAAAAACCAGTCTTTCTCTCCCTCACACTCTCTTTTCCTTTATCCTTGCCTCCCTCCCTGCCTGCTCCCTGCCCTGCCGCCATCTCTCTCTCTCTCTGTTTCCTCCTACCACCCACCTCCCCAATTTGACTCCTCACTACTATATACTGCTGTTTAGAATGCTTTTCAAATTCAAAAGCATGTCCATCTTTCCATGTTAAAAAATAGATAAATACATTTTTATAGAGTATATATAATACATGGATTATTCTTACAGTATTCTCTCATAAGTGCTAGGATTTCTGAAACCAATTTCCTCCTACTTAGGTACATTTAAGGGGTCTTGTTTTCCAATACTTTTGCTTTTATAAAGAACATTATAATAAGTATTTTTGTACCTATATATATATATATTTTTTTTTTTTTTTTTTTTTTTTTTTTTTTTTTGAGACGGAGTCTCGCTCTGTCACCCAGGCTGGAGTGCTGTGGCCGGCTCTCAGCTCACTGCAAGCTCCGCCTCCCGGGTTCACGCCATTCTCCTGTCTCAGCCTCCCGGGTAGCTGGGACTACAGGCGCCGCCACGTCGCCCGGCTAGTTTTTTGTAGTTTTTAGTAGAGACGGGGTTTCACCGTGTTAGCCAGGATGGTCTCGATCTCCTGACCTCGTGATCCGCCCGTCTCGGCCTCCCAAAGTGCTGGGATTACAGGCTTGAGCCACCGCGCCCGGCCATTTTTTTTTTTTTTTTAAGCAGGAATGCAACTAAAGCAATCATGAACTATTGAAGTCAATGAGAATTTATCCCTGGACTTGGAATAGGGTCACTGTCCTAAGTCACATGGGCAAGGGCTGCACACCTCAACAAAATATAGGCTCTTCTAATAAGGATGAAGGGAGAGAATAAATATTGGCTAGGTAATCTATAGTGTCTACAACGAACCTTATTTTTTAAACTGTAGTAAAATATATATAACGAAATTCACCATTTTAACCATTCTTATACGGAAAATTCAGTGGCATTAAATACATTTACATTGTGCAACCATCACCACTATCCATATTTAGAACTTTTTCATCTTCTCAAATTGAGACTCCACACCCAGGAGTTAGGGAATAACTCCATTCCCCATCCTCTCTAGTCATTCGCAACCACCATTTGACTTTCTGTCTCTATGAGTTTGGCCACTCTAAGTATCTCACATAAGTGAAATCATATGTTTGTCCTTTTGTGACTGGCCTATTTCATTTAGCATAATGTCTTCAAAGTCCATCCATGTTGTAGCATGTGACAGGACTTCCTCTCTTTTTAAAGCTGAAATAACACTGCATTGTTATGGATATAACACATTTTATTTATCCATTTATCCCTCAGTGGACACTTGTGTTGCTTACATGTTTTGGATATTGTGAATGTTATTGTTATGAACATGGTTGTATAAATATCTGTTTGTGTTCCTCCTGCTTTTAATTCTTTGGGGTATACACCAAGAAGTGGAATTACTGGATCATACAATAATTCTATTTTAGGTCAGGCATGGTGGCTCACGCCTATAATCCCAGAACTTTGCGAGGCCAAGGTGAGCAGACAGCTTGAGCTCATGAGTTTGAGACCATCCTGGGCAACATGGCAAAACCCTGGCTCTACAAGAAATACAAAAATTAGCTAGGCATGGTGGCTTGTGCCTGTGGTTCCAGATACTTGGGAGGCTTAGGTGGGAGGATGGCTCGAACCTGAAGGGTAGAGGTTGCAGTGAGCCAAGTTCACACCACTGCACTCCAGCCTGGGCTATAGAGCCAGACCTTATCTCAAAAAAAGAAAAAAAAAATCTATTTTTACTTTTTTTTTTTAGACGGAGTTTAGCTCTTGTTGCCCAAGTTACAGTGCAATGGTGCGATCTTGGCTCACAGCAATCTCCACCTCCCGGGTTCCAGTGATTCTCCTGCCACAGCCTCTCACGTAGCTGGGATTACAGGCATGCACCACCATGCCTGGCTAATTTTGTATTTTTAGTAGAGACAGGGTTTCTTCATGTTGGTCAGGCTGCTCTTGAACTCCTGACCGCAGGCGATCCGCATGACTCGGCCTCCCAAAAGTGCTGGGATTACAGGTGTAAGCCATTGCGCCCGGCCCTATTTTTATTTTTTTGAGGTACCACAATGCTGTTTTCCATAGCAGCTGAATCATTCTACACCGCTACCAACAGTGCACAGGATTCTAATTTCTTTGCGTCTTAACACTTGTTATTTTCTGTTTTTTTTTTCTGAGTAGCCATCCTAATGGGTATGAAGTGGCATTTCATAGTGGTTTTGATAGACCAAATGGTTAGTGATGTTAAACATCTTTTCATATTTACTAGCCATTTGTCTCTCTTCTTTGGAGAAATGCCTATTGAAGTTCTTTGCCCATTATTATTATTTTTTTGAGCAGAGTCTCTCTCCGTTGCCCAGGCTGGAGTTCAGTGGTGCCATCTCAGCTCACTGCAACCTCTACCTCCAAGGTTTAAGTGATTCTCATGCCTCTGAGACACAGATTAGCTGGGATTACAGGTGTGAGCCACCACGCCCGACTAGTTTTTGTATTTTTAATAGAGACAGGGTTTCACCATGATGGCCAACCTGGTCTCAAACTCCTGGCCTCAGGTGATCCACCCATCTTGGCCTGCCAAAAAGCTGGGATTACAGGCGTGAGCCACTGCACCTGGCCTCTGCCCATTTTTAAACGATGTTGTTTGTTTTGTTGTTGAGTAGTAGTTCATATATATTCTGGATCTGCAAATATTTTCTCTATTCTGTGGGTTGCCTTTTTACTCTATTTATAGTGTCTTCAATGCACAAAAGTTTTTAATTTTGATGTGGTCCAACCTAACCATTTTTTGTTGTTGTTGCCTATGGTTTTGGTGTCACATCCAGGAAAAGTTACCAAATCCAATGTAAGGAAGCACCCTGTGTTCTCTTCTAAGAGTTTTATAGTTTAGTCCTTACATTTAGGTCTTTGATTTTGAGTTCTTTTTGTACATGGTATTAGGAAAGGGCCCAATTCTTTTTCTTACTCTTGTTTTTTTAGATGGAGTCTTGCTCTGTTGCCCAGGCTGGAGTGCAGTGGCTCAATCTCGGCACACTGCAACCTCCACCTCCTGGGTTCAAGCGATTCTCCTGCCTCCGCCTCCAAGTAGCTGGGATTATGGGCGCCCACCACGACACCCAGCTAATTTTTTTTTTTTTTTGAGACGGAGTTTCGCTCTTGTTGCCCAGGCTGGAGTGCAATGGCACGATCTCGGCTCACCGCAACCTCCGCCACCCGGGTTGAAGCAATTCTCCTGCCTCAGCCTCCCGATTAGCTGGGATTACAGGCACCTGCCACCACGCCCGGCTAATTTTTGTATTTTTGGTAGAGATGGGGTTGCGCCATGTTGGCCAGGCTGGTCTCAAAATCCTGACCTCAGGTGATTCACCCACCTTGGCCTCCCAAAGTGCTGGGATTACATAGGAGTGAGCCACTGTGCCCGGCCAATTGTTATTATTTTTAGTAGAGATGGGGTTTCACCACGTTGGCCACGCTGGTCTCAAAATCCTGACCTCAAGTAATCCGCCCACCTTGGCCTCTCAAAGTGCTGGGATTACAGGCATAAGCCACCGTGCCTGGCCAGAAATTTTCTTTTTATTTTGAGATGGAGTCTCACTGTGTCGCCCAGGCTGGAGTGCAGTGGCACGATCTCAGCTCACCACAACCTCCACCTCCCAGGTTCAATCAATTATCCTGCCTCAGCCTCCGGAGTAGCTGGGATTACAGGCATGCACCACCACACCCAGCTAATTTTGTACTTTCAGTAGAGACGGGGTTTCTACTTGTTGTTCAGTCTGGTCTTGAACTCCTGACCTCAGGTGATCCGCCTGCCTTGGCCTCCCAAAGTGCTGGGATTACAGGCGTGAGCCACCACGCCCGGCCCTATTACCTTGTTCTTATCCATGTTATTGTACTTCCCACACAGTGTTTTAAGTATTTGTGTATGTCTCTCTCCTCCTGATTTCTGTTGTTCAGTGCCTATAGTCTGGCAAATAGCAAGCAATCAATAATTGCTTATTTAATGGCTGAATAAATGAATAGGAAGGAAGAAAGGGAGAAGAGAAAGAGGAAAGATTATGTATGGTTTTACTCTTGGGAGTAAGAAGAGCCAACCTGTCAGTTCTAGGCTTCTAACCTTCAGAAAAATTGCCAACTCCAGCTAAACGCCACAAAACAATCCCTGATGTTGTAACAGACAAGAGAAAAGACCAAGAAAAAGTAGAAAGAAAAGAAAAATACAGATACTGTGGTAGACAGATAATGCCCCCGCCCCCCCCAAAAAAAGATGTCCATATTCTAATCCCAGAACCTATGAATGTTACCCAACGTGGCAAAAAGGACCTTGCAGATGTGATTAAGTTAAAGAGTTCGATGGAGAGAGTACCCTGGATGATGTAGGTGGGATTTATATAAACACAAGAGGCCTTATAAAAGAAAGAAGGAGGCAGGAGAGTCAGAAAAGGAGAAGAGACCATGGAAGCAGAGCTCAGAAGAATGCAATCAGTGGCTGGGGAGCCACAATCCAAGGAATGCAAACAGCTTAGAAGCTAGAAATTTAAGAAAATAGCTTTTCTCCTAGAGCCTTCAAAAGGAATGCAGTTGACACCTAATTTTAGCCCAGTAAAACTCATTTTGGACTTCTGAACTACAGAACTACAAGATAATAAATTTGTGTTGTTTTAAGCCACAAACTTTGTGGTAGTTTGTTGTAGAAGCAATAGGAAAATAAACACAGAAGCGTGTATGATGAAATATAATAAATAATATCTATAGCTGCCTCAAAATATGAACACAAATTGCCACTCAGAATATACCAGAATTCACTGTTTTTGATCAGTATGTTAAAATATTCACGGCCGGGTGCGGTGGCTCAGGCCTGTAATCCCAGCACTTTGGGAGGCTGAGGTGGGTGGATCACCTGAGCTCAGGTGTTTGAAACCAGCCTGGCCAACATGGTGAAACCCCATCTCTACTAAAAATACAAAAATTGGCCGGGTGCGGTGGCTCAAGCCTGTAATCCTAGCACTTTGGGAGGCCGAGATGGGCGGATCACGAGGTCAGGAGATCGAGACCATCCTGGCTAACACGGTGAAACCCCGTCTCTACTAAAACATACAAAAAACTAGCCGGGCGAGGTAGCGGGTGCCTGTAGTCCCAGCTACTTGGGAGGCTGAGGCAGAAGAATGGCGTAAACCCGGGAGGCGGAGCTTGCAGTGAGCTGAGATCCGGCCACTGCACTCCAGCCCGGGCGGCAGAGCAAGACTCCGTCTCAAAAAAAAAAAAAAAAAAAAATACAAAAATTAGTTGGGCGTGGTGGCAGGTGCCTGTAATCCCAGCTACTCAGGAGGCTGGGGCAGGAGAATCACTTGAACCTGGAAGGTGGAGGTTGCATGGAGCCAAGACTGCGCCATCACACTCCAGCCTGGGGGACAAGAGTGAGACTTGGTCTCAAAAAAAAATAAAAATAAAAATCCATATACAAATGAGTAAAATGACTGCCCAGATATAAGATAATTTCTGGGATAATATGGTAATCTTTTTTGTGTTTACACCACTGACCTGAAAGGCAGTAAGATGGTACTCTTTTAAAAATGGATTTGAATAGGTCCCACACTGGGGCTCATGCCTGTAATCCCAGCACTTTGGGAGATCAAGGTGGACCAATCACTAGAGGTCTGGAGTTCAAGACCAGCTTGACCAACATGGTGAAACCCCGTCTCTACTAAAAATACAAAAAATATTAGCTGGGTGTGGTGGTGGATGCCTGTGATCCCAGCTACTTGGGAGGCTGAGGCAGAAGAACTGCTTGAATATGAGGGGTAGAGGTTGCAGTGAGCTGAGATTGCACCACTACACTCCAGCTTGGGCGACAGTATGAGACTCTATCTCAAAAAAAAAATAAATAAAATAAATGGATAAGAATAATCAAGCTCTAGCTTTGCAAAAACCTGTTTTTATGGGGGACATCAGGAAGGACTTATGTCAAATGTAAAAGGGATTTTAAAAGGAATTTTAATAAGCATTCCAAAAGATGTAATTTTTTTTCATTTTTATGACATTTAAATAAAAAAATAAAATTAGAGCCTCATTGCCTTGTTATCTGACTTTTTAAATATGGAGGCCCTGTCTACCTTATTTGCTTATTTGGATTATCTTTCCCCAACAATACACAAACAGACAAAATATTTAGAGAATGCGATAACTACTTTTTTTGTTCAAAGACAGGGTCTCACTCTGTTGCCCAGACTGGAGTGCACAGGCACAATCATAGCTCACTACTGCCATGAACTCCTGGGCTTGAGGGATCCTCCCGCCTCAGCCTTCCGAGTAGCTGGGACTACAGGTGCTCACCACCATGCCAGGCTAATGTTTTATTTTGTTTGTTTTTTTCGTAGAGACAAAAATCTTGCTTTGTTGCCCAGGCTGGTCTCGAACTTCTGGCTTCAAGTGATCATCCCACCTCGGCCTCCCAAAGGGCTGGGATTATAGGCACAAGCCACCATACTCGTCCTCTGATAACTACTAATGTCTTCATACATGATAAAGCTCATGATCAGAGTTCAAACAACTTACTTTCCTTTATCCTTCAACCATTCGGGGTTCTTTTCTTCTTCTTTTAAATCGCAAAGTTCAGGAATGTCAGTATTCATTGCTCTTCGTGCCTCAGCTTGTTTGTGTAGCCACTAGAATGAGAAAGAGGTCCTATGAAGAATAAAAAGGTCTTTTTTTTTTTTGAGACAGAGTCTCGCTCTGTCGCCCAGGCTGGAGTGCAGTGGCCGGTTCTCAGCTCACTGCAAGCTCCGCCTCTCGGGTTTATGCCATTCTCCTGCCTCAGCCTCCGAGTAGCTGGGACTACAGGCGCCCGCCACCTCGCCCGGCTAGTTTTTTGTAATTTTTTTAGTAGAGACAGGGTTTCACCGTGTTAGCCAGGATGGTCTCGATCTCCTGACCTCGTGATTCGCCCGTCTCGGCCTCCCAAAGTGCTGGGATTACAGGCTTGAGCCACCGCGCCCGGCCCTAAAGGTCTTTTTTTTAATTAACATTTCCTTTTAGATTTTCCATCTTCCTCCAGTGGATGGAAATATTATTTGTTATGCACTGAATGTTTGTGTCTTCCCCACCTCTCCTCCAAATTGATATACTGAAGCTTTAACCATCAATGTGAATCAGTATTTGGAAGTGGGGCCTGTGAGAGGTAATTAGGTTTCGGTCATGAGAGGAGAGCCTCCAGAATGAGTTTAGTATCCTTATAAGAAGAGAAAGAGATCAGAGCTCCCCCACCCACTATGTGGACACAGTGAGAAAGTGGTTGTCTACAAGTTATGATGAGGGCTCCTACCAAGAAACATGCTGACACCCTGATCTTACATTTCCCAGCCTCCAGAACTATGAGAAATGACTCTTCATTGTTTAAGCCACCCAGTCTATGGTATTTTATTTATAGCAGCCAGAGCAGATTAACATACTATTTGATAATGGTAATTTTTTTTTTTTTTTTTTTTTTTTTTGTCTTGCTCTGTCACCCAGGCTGGAGTGCAAATTGGCACAATCTCGGCTCATTGCAACCTCCACTTCCCAGGTTCAAGTGATTCTCCTGCCTCAGCCTCCTGAGTAGCTGGGATTACAGGGTATGCCACCATGCCCGGCTAATGTTTGTATTTCTAATAGAGACGAAGTTTCACTATTTTGGCCAGGCTGGTATTGAACACATGACCTCGTGATCCACCCACCTCGGCCTCCCAAAGTGCTGGGATTACAGGCATGAGCCACCCCACCTGGCTAAGGATGGTGATATTAATCTTGCAATATTTATACATTGTTAAACTTTTTTTTTTTTTGAGACAGAGTCTCACTCAGTTGCCCAGGCTGGAGTACAGTGGCACAATCTCAGTTCACTGTACCCTCCGCCTCCCAGGTGCAAGCGGTTCTTCTGCCTCAGCCTCCTGAGTAGCTGGGACTACAGGCATGCACCACCACGCCCAGCTAATTTTTTGTATTTTTAGTAGAGACGGGGTTTCACCATATTGGCCAGGCTGGTCTTGAACTCCTGACCTTGTGATCCACCCGCCTTGGCCTCCCAAAATGCTGGGCTTACAGGCTGGAGCCACCATGACTGGCCTTAAACTTTTTTTAAACCTCATTAGCTGGTTGAAATATAATAGATAGAAGTTTCTAGCCAAATTTCTTGTTTTCTGGGAGTTCATGTGATATTATTATTATTATTATTATTATTATTATTATTATTATTTTTCCTGAGATGGAGTCGCACTCTGTCCCCCAGGGCTGGAGTGCAGTGGCATGATCTCAGCTCACCATAATCTCCGCCTCCTGGGTTCAAGCAATTCTCCTGTCTCAGTCTACTGAATAGCTAGGATTACAGGCATGTGCCAGCACGCCCGGCTAATTTTTGTATTTTTAGTAAAGATGGGGTTTCACCATATTGGTCAGGCTGGTCTCGAACTCCTGCCCTTGTGATCTGCCCACCTCGGCCTCCCAAAGTGCTGGGATTATAGGCGTAAGCCACCATGCCCAGCCTATGTGATTATTATTTTACCTTTCTTCGTTATAGTATTTTCATTTTTCTATACTGAAAAATATACAGAAGGTCACTTGAGCCCGAGTTCAAGGCTACAGTGAGCCATGATTGCCCCACTGTACTCCAGTCTGGGCAGCAGAGCAAGACCCCAACTCTAAAAAAATAAAAAGGTGTGTGTGTGTGTATGTGCATAAACACAATTTAAAAATAATTCTAACTGTATAATTATAGAAATGTTACAAATACAGAAAATACATTGTTTAATAACACAAAATAATTAATATTTATATTGTCATTGTCTTTTTTTTTTTTTTTTGAGACTGAGTTTCGCTCTTTCACCCAGGCTGGACTGAAATGGCGCAATCTTGGCTCACTGCAACCTCCGCCCCCTGGGTTCAAGTGATTCTACTGCCTCAGCCTCCCGAGTATGCATCCAATTATAGGTATGCACCACCACCACGCCTGGCTAATTTTTTGTATTTTTAGTACAGATGGGGTTTCCCCATGTTAGTCAGGTTGGTCTCGAACTCCTGACCTCAAGTGATCCACCCATCTTGGCCTCCCAAAGTGCTGGGATTACAGGCGTGAGCCACTGCGCCCGGCCTACTGTACATATATTAAATCAGTGTTCTCTTATCACTATTCTAGCGCCAAAAAAAATCTGCAAAATATATTTTCTTATAAGGAAATTCTAAAATATATTCATGACATTATTTATTTAGTGTAATAAATACTTAAGAAGCGCAGAACCAGTACTAATTTCTTTTTTTTTTTTTTTGAGGTGGAGTCTTGCTCTGTCGCCCGGGCTGGAGTGCAGTGGCCGGATCTCAGCTCACTGCAAGCTCCGCCTCCCGGGTTCACGCCATTCTCCTGCCTCAGCCTCCCAAGTAGCTGGGACTACAGGCGCCCGCCATCTCGCCCGGCTAGTTTTTTTTTTTTTTGTATTTTTAGTAGAGACGGGGTTTCACCATGTTAGCCAGGAAGGTCTCGATCTCCTGACCTCGTGATCCGCCCGTCTCGGCCTCCCAAAGTGCTGGGATTACAGGCTTGAGCCACCGCGCCCGGCCACCAGTACTAATTTCAATAGATGAAATAAAAATAAAGTATTTTCATTTGTGGTAATTGTAACTACAGTAAGTATATCTACCTCCTCCTCTTCTGCTACTTGTGATTCACGAAGAGCTGTTGGGAATACTCGAGGGGTAAAGTTGATTTTAATACTGCCAACAGAACGAGGAGCAGGAATACTGTCTTCCTTTAACTTCTCAGTAAATATATTTTCTGAACTTCTCCCTTTAAAAACAATGGTAGCAAGCAAGTCACTTATTTCTCATTTTCTAGTTAACCATCGACTGACCTTTAATTACACATCAAAGCCAACCCCCAAGTCCTAAACAAATAAATCAAATATATTTTCTGCAAGAAAAAAATGCAAAATTTAGCACTGATAATACAGCAGCCAAAGACTTACCTGCTCTTTATCAATGGCCTCAGCTACTTTTCTGGGGTTCTGTTTTTAAAACCAGTGTTTAATTCACATCAACTCTAAGGGAGGATACTTTAGGCAACTCAACATCAACTCTAGAGAAGAGCACATAGGCAAAACCACCACTGCCAATACCACCTCTATCTCCTTAAACTCTATAGCAATATCTCCTATATACATTATCTCCTATATGCTTTCTTACAATAGTGTAAAAAGTTTTAGCCATTAAAGAAAACGAATGAGAATTGGTGGCAAGGACGGGCACAGCGGCTCATGTCTGTAATCCCAGCACTCTGGGAGGCCAAGGCGGGCCAATCACCTGAGGTCAGGAGTTCAAGACCAGCCTGGCCAACACAGTGAAACCCTGTCTCTACTAAAAATATAAAAATTAACCAAGCCTGTGGCGTGCACCTGTAATCCCAGCTACTTGGGAGGCTGAGGCAGGAGATTTGCTTGAACCTAGGAGGCAGAAGTTGCAGTTAGCCGAGATCGCGTGTTGGAGACTCCATCTCCAATAAACAAACAAACAAAAACTTGGAGAGGGTCTTGACTAGACATTTCAAAGGACTGGAGCAAGGAGGGAAAAAGCCCTCTTAGACTCAAACATGAAAGCCAAATAATGTGATAACAGAGGTGATCCCATCTGCCAGGATGGCCTTGTGGAACACAGTCATTCAGTACTGTTGCATAACAAAGTATGACATTAAAGATAACTAAATTTTTATCTTTATTTGATCTGCCCATTTGGGACTTTATTTTATAATGCTTGGCTTGAACCTACCTAATATAAGGTCCCAATAATTTTATATCCAAGTTAACTGTTGCTCACTCATAATGGTAAAAGACATTTCTAGGTATGTAAGAACTCAGCCAACACTACCTAGTCATCTTTTCTGAATACATTACTCAAAGAAATGTTCCAGAACACAGAGAAATAACATTAAGAACCCAGGAGTGGCAAACTTGAGAGCAAAATGAAAAAGAATGGGTTTTCTAAAGCAGTGGAGAACACACCAAAAATGTTGTAAATCGTATCTTTTTTTTTTTTAGAGATAGGGTTATTACTCTCACATAGGCTGGAGTGCAGTGATGCAATCACAGCACACTGCAGCCTTGAACCCCTTGGCTCAAGCAATCCTCCCATCTCAGTCTCTCAAGAGCTGGGACTACAGGTGTACACCACCATGCATGGCTAATTTTTTTTGTTTGTATGCTTTTTTTGTAGAGATGGGGTCTTGTTTTGTTGCCCAGGCTGGTCTTGAACTCCTGGGCTCAAGCAATCCTCCCATTTTGGCCTCTCAAAGTGTTGAGATTACAGGTGTGAGCCACCACACCCAGCCTGTAAATAATAGTTTTAAATACTAATACAAAAGAAGGAAAACAGGTCGTGGCGCAGCGGCTCACACCTGTAATCCTAGCACTTTGGGAGGCTGAGGCAGGTGGATCACTTGAGGTCAGGAGTTGGAGACTGCTTGGCCAATATGGTGAAACCTCATCTCTACTAAAAATACAAAAAATTAGTCAGGCGTGGTGGCGGGCACCTGTAATCCCAGCTACTTGGGAAGCTGAGGCAGGAGAATCACTTGAACCTGGGAGGCAGAGACTGCAGTGAGCCAAGATTATGCCACTGCACTCCAGTCTGGACAACAGAGCAAGTCTCACCAAAAAAAAAAAAAAAAAAAAAAAAAAAAAAAGAAAAGAAAAGATAAAAGAAAAGAAAAAAAAGAAGGAAAATAGAATAGAAAGTGAAAACGAAGTATACTTCATTTTACTTCAGATTACTATTAATACTAATGATTAATACGATATAGAACATGCAGGAAATCATCACTGTTATCCCATGAGGAAAACCAAAAAAAACTATTTTGCTACAGAAAAACAAATCTTCATGTGTTTATAAAAAATATTAAAGTGACCACTAGTTACAGTAAAAATAAGATATATAATTTCCAAACTCGTGTATCTAATTTACAAACTCTTCTATTTGCTATTTGCAAATTCAAAACGTAAAAAAGAAATTTGCTGTTTGTAGCAACACAGGTTACAACTTTTACTACAAAGTTTTACATGCAATTTTATGAAAAGGTAAAATGTTATGAACACATACAAATTCTTAATAAAAAATAAATAAACAAAAGGTTCAATATATAGTTCAGTTTCAAAAGTAAGTAAAGGAAAGGCCTCATCACCGAATTTAAAGCCAGGGTCATCTCAAAAGTGAACACAAAGCTGTTTGGAAAGATTTTAGATGCAAATAGATTAATATCAATGGCTGGAGAATGGAAATTTAATGCTGATATAGGTACAGAGGTGGGAAGGTGTAAATGAAACTAGAATCATAGAAGGGCGGCACCTCCCGGGTTCAAGTGATTCTCCTGCCTCAGCCTCGCGAGTAGCTGGGATTACAGATGTGCACCATGCCCCGCTAGTTTTTTTGTATTTTTAGTAGACACGGGTTTCACCATGTTGGCCAGACTGGTCTTGAACTCCTGACTTCATGATCCACCCGCCTCGGCCTCCCAAAGTGCTGGGTTTATAGGCGTGAGCCACCGTGCCCAGTGGGCGTCACTCTTAGTGAAAAGGATGCTTATACGATCTCTGCTCACTAGTCTTAGAAAGTAAAGCTTGGAAAAAATGTCTCTTGTAAGAAATTGAAGCTCCAGGTATTCCTCATCAACAAGTCTTTTGTAAAAAAGAATATATGATATTTCCTCAAACATACACACAAAGAAGTTTTTGCAGAAGATTAGTGGTCAGGCACAATTCGCAAGAGGAAACAATCCTCTTCCGAACAATCAGCAGACACAACAAATCAGACGAGTGGCTCCCTAAGATTTTGAAATAGCATGACAATCTGAAAGAGATGAATCATTTTAAACATACCCACTTAAAGACAGTAAAGACAGGCTAACATCAATAATGAAAACTAAGAAGCCAGTGACAAAGAACAGAGAGGTGTGGAAAAAAAACAGAACTTTCAAAATGAAAAATATTGTCACTGAAATTAAAAATATCTTGGACAAGTATAACATAAAATTAGTAATGGTTCAAGAAAATTTATAAACTAGAAGATAGATCTGAGATATTATACAGAACATAGCTGAGGAAGATAAAGAGAATACAAGAAAGTTGGCCAGGTGTGGTGACTCAAGCCTGTAATCCCAGCATTTTGGGAGGCCAAGACAGGTGGATCGCTTGAGGTCACGAGTTCAAGATCAGCATGGCCAAAATGGTGAAACCCCGTGTTTACTAAAAATACAAAAATTAGCCTGGTGTGGTGGTGCACATCTGTAGTTCCAGCTACTAAGGAGGCTGAGGCAGGAGAATTGCTTGAACCCAGGAGGCAGAGGCTGCAGTGAGCTGAGATTGTACCACTGCACTCCAGCCTGGATGACAGAGCAAGACTCCGTCTCAAAAAAAAGAAAAACATCTGTGTAATTTAAAAATACATACTGAAAACAAGAGAACACAATAATGTAATATTTGTTTGTTTTTGTGTTTGTTTTTGAGACAGAGTCTCACTCTGTCACCCAGGCTAGAGTGCAGTGGCGCGATCTCGGCTCACTGCAGCCTCTGTCTCCTGGGTTCAAGCAATTCTCATGCCTCAGTCTCCCAAGTAGCTGGGATTACAGCTGTGTGCCACCACAGCCAGCTAATTTTTGTATTTTTAGTAGAGATGGGGTTTCACCATGTTGGCCAGGCTGGTCTCGAACTCCTAGCCTCACGTAATTCGCCCACCTCAGCCTCCCAAAGTGCTTGAGATTACAGGCATGAGCAAAGAAGGTAAATTACCAGCCAAGAAGGTAATATTTGAAGACAATAGTTTTGAAATTCCCAGAACTGATGAATGACAAAGTTCTCTGAGTGATAGCATGCTCCAAGTTATGATATTATGAGACAAATAAACATAAAATTGAACTTATACTAATGAACCCACAATATACCAAGGGGAAGAATTTTAAAACAACCAGAAACAAAGGATAGATTACTTTATTAAGGATCAAGCTAGATCAACTGCACTCCATCCTGGGTGACAGGGTGAGATCCTGTCTCAAAAAAAAGAACAATATTAGAAATTAGTAAATTATATAACTATAGATAAAGTAGAGATAAGCAAATAAAAACTTTATAGAAATGAATTTGAAAAGATAAAACGCACAATTTAGAAGACAAATTACCAAAATTGACTTTGGAAAATTTCAATAATCAATAACTATTATAGAAACTAAATCTATTTTGTTTTTCAAAAAACCTCCATAAAAAAACTCCAGACCTAGACAGTTTTAGGGGAAGTTTTACTAAACTTTAAAACAAAAGATATTTCTCTTACCTAACTATATTGTTTCAAATAATAGAAAAATAAAAATGCTCTATAGTATATGGGTCTGGTACAATTTTGTATAAAATCTAGACAAGAACAGTATGAGGAATGAAAAATATAACTAAATCTCAATATGAAGATAAATGTGACAATTGCTTATAAAATATTAGCAAATTGAAAATATATATATATATATATATATATATATTCAATCTAAATGACTTTTTTTTTGTTTTTTTGAGACAAGGTCTCACTCTGTCGCCCACACTGGAGTGCAGTGGCGTGATCTTGGCTCACTGCAGCCTCTGCCTCCTGGGTTCAAGTGATTCTCCTGCCTCAGCCTCCTGAGTAGCTGAGACTACAGGTGCACACCACCAGCCTGGCTAAGTTTTGTATTTTTAGTAGAGACAGGGTTTCACCATGTTGCCCAGGGTGGTCTGGAACTCCTGACCTCAGGTGATCCACCCACCTCCGCCTCCCAAAGTGCTGGGATTACAGGAGTGAGCCACCATGCCCAGCCTCTAAATGAGTTTTCAACATGCCAAGTCTCACTGTTAAAGTAGTAAAGACATATAACCTGGTGGAAATAGCACAGGTTTCAGATGCAGAACAGATCTGGGTTCAAATTCTGCAAGTTTACTTATTCATAGTTATCTTTTTTTTCTGAACATCTATTTCCTCTAAAATAAGAATAGCAGCACTTAGACTGAAGTGTTGTGAAGACTGAGTGACCCAAGCAATAAAATCCCCTGGCACATAGTAGTCACTTAATAAATGTTAATTATTATTATTATTATATATGTGATTTTAAACTAAAATGTTATAGGAATTCAATGACTTATGTAAGGAAAATACTAAATATTTCTTTTTCTCTCTTTTTGAGATGGAGTTTCACTCTTGTTGCCCAGGCTGGAGTGCAATGGCACGATCTCGCCTCACTGCAACCTCCACCTCCTGGGTTCAAGCGATTCTCCTGCCTCAGCGCCTCCTGAGTAGCTGGGATTACAGGCGCCCACCACCATGCCCGGCTAGTTTTGTATTTTTAGTAGAGACAGGGTTTCTCCATGTTGGTCAGGCTGGTCTTGAACACCCAACTTCAGGTGATCTGCCCACCTCAGCCTCCCAAGTT
The DNA here is from genome assembly GCF_007565055.1 of Rhinopithecus roxellana. Classification (NCBI taxonomy): domain Eukaryota; kingdom Metazoa; phylum Chordata; class Mammalia; order Primates; family Cercopithecidae; genus Rhinopithecus; species Rhinopithecus roxellana. The sequence continues at coordinate 42,685,651 of NC_044553.1, forward strand.
CTGGGATTACAGGCATGAGCCACTGCACCCGGTGGAAAATACATCCAAAACAAAGTTTAATATTCTAAAATTAGATAAAACCAAACCCGTAGCTTTCAATATAGAATTATATTCATTGGGAGGTAGGAGGGAAAATGGCAGATCGGAGACAGGATTAACATGCAGCTGTCACTTGGATGGACAGAACAGCATCTGGAGACTCGCACTGTGAACTTTTACTCCAAGAATCACTTCAGGAACACCACAAGAAACACCGTAGGAAACCCGAAAGAATTCACAGACCCTTTGAAAGAAGTGGCTTGCTGCTGCAAATGCCACAAGACAGCTGAAAAACTGAGTTCCCAAAGTGTGAGGAGAAAAAGGTCAGTCTCTGAACATACATCCCCACTGGGGAACCTGAAAATCCAGATCACAGGGGAAGGATTTAACTTTACCCAGAACCGAAATAGATTTAGGGAGCTGAGCAAAATATAGAAGTAGAAGAAGCAACAGGAAGAGTCCTGTAGGCACTTCCATCCCCAGCTGGAGTCCAAAGAAGCCATTCCTGGCCTGATCCCACAGAGGTCCTTGGAGAAGGGAAGGCAGCCAGTGGAAATGAAGCGGGACCACAGGGTGAAGGAGGCTTGCAGCTGAACTTTGTAATAATTTTGACTGAGCAGGAATTTTCCTAAGCAGAAATTGGTGGCGGGCGGGGGGGGCAAATGGGAAATACAGATGCGAGTGCAGAAGCCACAGCCAATAGTGTGGGCAGGCAGAGACTGGTGAGGCCTAAGAGCCATCTTGCTTTCTCAGTGGCAAGGCTTATAGTCTGGGGCAAGATCTCAGCCCTGCTCACCGACTGCCTGGATATAAACTCAGTGCAGTTGGGGTGGCATGGCCGGAGTGAGACTGGCCTTGGTGGCTGACTGGGAGTTGGGTGAGGCCTGTCACTGCCGGCTTTCCCCTACCTCCCTGGTGACCTGTATGGCACAGCAGAGGCAGCCATAATGCCCCTGGGAACATAATTCCATTGGCCTGAGATTCACCCCTCCACCCCCACTGTGGCCACAGCAAGCCCCACCCAAGGGGAGTCTGAGCCCAGACCCAACTAACCTTGCCCCCACCTGATGGTTTTTCTCTACCTGCTCTATGACCCTGCCCGTCACCTGAGAAACCCGAGTACTTGTCCTGACCAACATCAAGATTATATCTCTCTTCTATACTGCAGCTGGTGCCCTTTTGGAAGTGCCACCTCCTGGCTGGAGCCCAACCAACTCAAGCCTCTGTAGCAATTCATAACAGAACACCTCTGCTCCAAAGGAGAAAACAACAGCTAATTCCACTTCCTGCAATACCCTGTCTAGCCAGAGGTCCTGAGTCTGTCCACGTGACAACTTCACTGCTAGCATAACCAGTACTTGAAGTGCACTAAATGAAATTACAACAAAAGACTCCAACAGCATCCACTTCACTCACCTGCCACCACCAGAACAGGTGCTGGTATCCATGGCTGGGAGACCTGCAGATTACATCATAGGGCTCTTTGCAGATACTCCCCAGCACCAGCCTGGGGCCCAACTGGTTGGCTAGAACCAGAAGGGCAGTAACAATCACTGCAGTATGGCTCTCAGGAAGCCCCATCCCTAGTGGCAGGGGGAGGGCACCATATCAAGGGAACGCCCATGGGACAAAAGAATCCGAACAGTAGCCTTTGAGTTCCAGATCTTACCACTGAAACAGTCTACTCAAATAAGAAGGAACCAGAAAAGTAATTCTGGTACTATGATAATACAAGGTTCTGTAACACCCCGAAAAGAATACACTAGCTCTCCAGCAATGGATCCAAACCAAGAAGAAATCTTTTTTTCTTGGTTTTTTGCCAAGAATTATTGCCAGATAAATAATTCAGAAGGTTGATTATTACGGTCCTCAAGGAGGCACTAGAGAAAGGTGAAAATCAACTTAAAGAAATTAAAAAAAAAATACAGGAGGATATGAATGAAAAAGTCTCCAGAGAAATAGATATTATAAAGAAAAGATAATCAAAATTTCTGGAAATGAAAGACACACTTAAAGAAATGCAAAATACACTGGAAAGTTTCAACAATAGAACTAAACAAGTAGAAGAAATAACTTCAGAGCTCAAAGACAAGGCTTTCAAATGAACCCTATCCAACAAAGACAAAGAAAAAAAGAATTTTAAAAAATGAACAAAGCCTCCAAGAAATCTGGGATTATATAAATGAGCAAACATAAGAATAACTGGTACTCCTGAGGAAGAACGGAAATCTAAAAGTTTGGAAAACATACTTGAGGGAATAATCGAGAAAAACTTCCTTGGTCTTGCTAGAGATCGAGACATCCAAATACAAGAAGCTCAAAGAACACCCAGGGAATTAATTGCAAAAAGATTATTGCCTAGGCACATAGTCATCACATTGTCTAAAGTAAAGATGAAAGAAAGAATCTTAAGAGCTGTGAGGCAAGGCCGGGCACAGTGGCTCACACCTGTAATCTCAGCACTTTGGGAGGCCAAGGAGGGTGGATCACAATGTCAGGAGTTCGAGACCAGCCTGGCCAAGACGGTGAAACCCCGTCTCTACTAAAAATACAAAAATTAGCCAGGCGTGGTGGCGGGTGCCTGTAATCCCAGCTACTCAGGAGTCTGAGGAAGGAGAATTGCTTGAACCCGGGATTTGCAGGTTGCTGCGAGCTGAGATCGTGACACTGCACTCTAGCCTGGGTGACAGAGCAAGACTGTCTAAAAAAAAAAAAAAAAAGGAGCTGTGAGGACAAAGCATCAGGTAATCTATAAAGAAGAACCTATCAGATTAACAGCAGACTTCTTAGCAGAAGCCCTGCAAGCCAGAAGGGATGGTGGTCTAATCTTTAGCCTCCTTAAACAAAATAATCATCAGCCAAGAATTTTGTATCCAGTCGAACTAAGCTTCATAACCAGAGGCGAGATAAAGTCTTTTTCAAACAAACAAATGTTGAATTTGCCACTACCATGTCAGCACTACAAGAAATGCTAAAAGGAGTTCTAAATATTGAAACAAAACTTCAGAATATACCAAAATAGAACCTCCTTAAAGCATAAATCTCACAGGACCTATAAAACAACAGCACAATGAAAACAAAATATGGTATAAGGCAACAACTAGCATGATGAATAGAACAGTACCTCACATCTCAATACTGACGTTGAATGTAAATGGCCTAAATGCTCCACTTAAGAGATACAGAATGTCAAAATAGATAAAAACCAACCAACCAATAAGTCTTTTAACAGACTTGCCTAACATATAGGGACTCATAAACTTCAGGTAACAGGGAGGAAAAAGATATTCCATGCAAATGGACACCAAAGTGAGCAGGAGTAGCTATTCCTTTTTTTCCCCCCTCTTATTTTGAGACAGAGCCTCTTTCTGTTGCCCAGGCTGGAGTACAGTGGCACAATCTTGACTCACTGCAACCTCTGCCTCCCAGGTCCAAGTGATTATCCTGCCTTAGCCTTCCGAGTAGCTGGGCCTACAGGTGCGTACCATCACACCCGGCTAATATTTGTATTTTTAGTAGAGACGGCGTTTCACCATGTTGGCCCGGCTGGTCTCGAACTCCTGACCTCGTGATCCGCCCACCTCGGCCTCCCAAAGTGCTGGGATTATAGGCATGAGCCAATGCGCCTGGCCAGGAGTAGCTATTCTTATACAAAACAAAGCAGACTTTAAAGCAACAACAGTTTAAAAAGATTAAAAAGGACATTGTATAATGATAAAAGGATTAGTCCAACCGGAAAATATCACAATCCTAAATGTTTATGCACCTAACACTGGAACTCTCAAATTTATTTATTTACTTTTTTTTTTTTTTTTTGAGACAGTCTCGCTCTGTCACCCAGGCTGGAGTGCCGTGGCGCAATTTTGGCTCACTGCAACCTCCACCTCCAGATTCAAGCAATTCTCCTGCCTCAGCCTCCTGGGTAGCTGGGATTACAGGCATGCGCCACCACGCCCGGCTAATTTTTGTATTTTTAGTACAGACGGGGTTTCACCATGTTGGTCAGTCTGGTCTCAAACTCCTGACCTCGTGATCCACCTGCCTTGACCTCCCAAAGTGCCGGGATTACACGTGTGAGCCACTGCGCCCGGCCAGAATTCTCAAATTTATAAAACAATTACTATTAGACCTAAGAAATGAGATAGCACTACAATAATAGTGGGGGACTTCAATACTCTATTGACAGCACAATACAGGTAATCAAGACAGAAAGTCAGTGAAGAAATAATGGATTTAAACTATATCCTAGAACAAATGGACTTAACAGACATTTATAGAACATTCTACCCAACAACTGCAGAATATGCATTCTTTCACCAGCACATGGAACATTCTCCAAGATCAACCAAATGATAGACCACAAAACAAATTTCAGTAAGTTTTTGCTTTTTTTTTTTTTTTGATACGGAGCCTCACTGTGTCGTCCAGGCTGGGGTGCAGTGGCGTGATCTCAACTCATAGCAACCTCCACCTCTTGGGTTCAAGTGATTCTTCTGCCTCAGCCTCCCAAGTAGCTGGGATTACAGGCCCCCGCCACCACACCAGCCTAATTTTTGTATTTTTAGTAAAGACGAGGTTTCACCATGTTGGCCAGGCTGGTCTCAAACTCCTGACCTCAGGTGATCCACCCGCCTCGGCCTCCCAAAGTGTTGGGATGACAGGCATGAGCCACTTTGCCCAGCCATCTCAATAAATTTGTTTTTTTTTTTTTTTTTGAGACGGAGTCTTGCACTGTTGCCTAGGCTGGAGTGCGATGGCACAATCTCAGCTCACTGCAAGCTCCGCCTCCCGGGTTCACGCCATTCTCCTGCCTCAGCCTCCCGAGTAGCTGGGACTACAGGCGCCCACCACCACGCCTGGCTTATTTTTTGTATTTTTAGTAAAGACGGGGTTTCACCATGTTAGCCAGGATGGTCTCGATCTCCTGACCTTGTGATCTGCCTGCCTCGGCCTCCCAAAGTGCTGGGATTACAGGCTTGAGCCACCGTGCCTGACCCATCTCAATAAATTTAAGAAAATCAAAATTACATCAAGTACTCTCTAGGACCACAGTGGAATAAAACTGGATATTGACTTCAAAAGGAATGCTCAAAACTATACAAATATATGGAAATTACATAACCTGCCTCTGAATGATCTTTGGGTCAACAATGAAATCAAGACGGAAATTTTAAAATTCTTTGAACTGAACAATAAGAGTGATACAACCAGTCAAAACCTCTGGGATACAGCAAAAGCAGTGCTAAGAGGAAAGTTCATAGCACTAAATGCCTACATCAAAAAGTCTGAAAGAGCATAAACAGACAATCTAGGTTCACACCTCAAGAAACTAGAAAAACAAGAACACATCAAACCCAAACCCAGCACAAGAAAAGAAATAACAAAGATCAGAGCAGAACTAAATGAAACTGAAAGAAAAAAAATGCAAAAGAAAAATTAAACAAAAAGCTGGTTCTTTGAAAAGAGAAACAAAATTGATAGACCATTAGTAAGATTAACCCAGAAAAGAAGAATATCCAAATAAGCTCGATTAGAAATGAAATGAGAGAAATTACAACAAATACCACAGAGATACAAAAAATTATTCAAGGCTACTATGAATACTTTATGCGCACAAACTAGAAAACCTAAAGGAGATGGATAAATTCCCAAACCTAAAAGGAATTAATCCTCCCAGATTAAGCCAGGAAGAAATAGAAACTCTGAATAGACCAATAACAAGTAGGGAGATTGAAACAGTAATTTAAAAACTGCCAACTAAAAAAAGTCCAGGACCAAATGGATTCATAGCTGAAATTTTTTTTTCTTTTTAAAGACAGGGTCTTGCTCTGTTGCCCCCAGGCTGGAATACAGTGGTGAGATCTCAGCTCACTGCAACCTCCACCTCCAGGTTCAAGCGATTCTCCTGCCTCAGCTTCCCGAGTTGATGGGGTTATAGGCATGCGCCACCATACCCTGCTAATTTTTGTACTTTTAGTTAGATGAGGCTTCACGATGTTGGGCAGGATGGTCTCGGACTCCTGACCTCAGGTGATCGCCTGCCTTGGCCTCCCGAAGTGCTGGGATTACAGGTATGAGCCACGCTCCCGGCCCAACAGCTGAATTCTAACAGACATTCAAAGAGAACTGGTACTAATCCTACTAAAACTATTCCAAAAGATAAGGAGAAAATCCTCCCTAAATCATTTCATAAAACCCGTACTACCCTAATACCAAAACCAGGAAAGGACATAACAAAAAAAAGAAAACTACAGACCAAATATCCCTGATGAACACAGATGTAACACTCCTCAACCAAATACTAGCTAACCAAGTGCAACAGCATATCAAAAAGGTAATACACCATGGTTAAGTGGGTTTCATACCAGGGATGCAGAGCTGATTTAACATACACAAATCAATAAATATAATATACCACATAAGCAGAAGTCAAAACAAAAATCTTATGATAATCTCAATAAATGCAGAAAAAGCATTTGAGGCTGGGCGTGGTGGCTCACACCTGTAATCCCAGCATTTTGGGAAGCCAAGGCAGGCGAATCATTTGAGGTCAGGAGTTTGAGGCCAGCTTGGCCAACATGGCAAAACCCTGTCTCTACTAAAAAATACAAAAAATTAGCTACGCGTGGTGGTGCACACCGGTAATCCCAGATATCGGGGAGGTTGAGGCAGGAGAATCGTTTGAATTTGGGAGGCAGAGGTTGCAGTAAGCCGAGATCATACCACTGCACTCCAGCCTAAGGAACAGAGTGAGACTGTGTCTCACACACACAAAAAGCATTTGACAAAATCCAGCATCCTTTATGACTAAAACCCTCAGCAAAATGGGCATAGAAGGGATATACCTTAAGGTAATAAAAGCCATCTTTGACAAACGCACGGCCAATATTATAATGAACAGTGAAAAGTTGAAAGCGTTTCCCCTGACAACTGAAATAAGACAAGGATGTCCACTTTCACCAACTCTATTTAACGTATTACTGGCAGCCCTAGCCAGAGCGATCAGACAAGAGAAAAAAATAAAGAGCATCTAAATCAGTAAGGAGGAAGTCATGTTGTCACTGTTCGCCAATGATATGATTGCATACCTAGAAAACCCTAAAGACTCATCCGAAAAGCTCCTAGATCTGATACATGAATTCAAATAAAGTTTCAGGATACAAAATCGATGTAAACAAGTCACTAGCACTACTATACACCAACAAGGGCCAGGCTGAGAATCACATCAAGAACATGACCCCTTTTACAACAGCTGCAAAAAAAACCTCAAAACAAAACAAAACAAAAAAACAAAAAACTTAGGAATATACCTAACTAAAGAGGTGAAAGATCTCACAAGGTAAACTACAAAACACTGCTGAAAGAAATCGTGGATGACACAAACAAATGGAAGCACATCCCATGTTCATAGATGGGTAGAACCAATATTGTGAAAATGACCATACTGCCAAAAGCAATCTATAAATTCAATGCAATCCCCATCAAAATATCATGATCATTCTTCACAGAACTAGAAAAAACAATCCTAAAATTCAAGTAGAACAAAAAAACAGGCCACATAGCCAAAGCAAGACTAAGCAAAAATAACAAATCTGAAGGGATCACATTACCTGACTCCAAACTATACTACAAGGCCATAATTACCAAAACAGTATAGTACTGGTATAAAAACAGGCACATAGGCCAGTAGAACAGAATAGAGAACCCAGATGTAAAGCCAAATACAGCCAGCCAATCTGACAAAGCAAACAAAACCATAAAGTGGGGAAAGGACAACCTATTCAACAAATAGTGCTGGGATAATTGGCAAACCACATGTAGGGGTATGAAACTGGATCCTCATCTCTCCACTAACACAAAAATTAACTCAAGATGGATCAAAGACTTAAGTCTACGACCTGAAACAATAAAAATTCTAGAAGATAACACTGGAAAAACCCTTCTAACACTGGCTTAGGCAAAGACTTGATGGCCAAGAATCCAAAAGCAAATGCAACAAAAACAAAGATAAATAGATGGGACTTAATTAAACTAAAAAGCTTCTGCACAGCAAAAGAAATAATCAGCACAGTAAACAGACAACCCACAGAGTGGAAGAAAATCTTCGCAAACTATGCATCTGACAAAGGACTAATATCCACAGTCTACAGGGAACTCAAACAAATCAGTAAGAACAAAACAATCCCATCAAAAAGTAGGCTAAGGACATGAATAGACAACTCTCAAAAGAAGATATACAAATGTCCAGCCAGGTGCAGTGGCTCACGCCTGTAATCCCATCACTTTGGGAGGCTGAGGCAGGCAGATCACCTGAGGTCGGGAGTTCGAGACCAGCCTGACCAACATGGAGAAACCCCATCTCTAAATTAGCCAGGCATGGTGTAATCCTAGCTACTCGGGAGGTTGAAGCAGGAGAATCGCTTGAATCTGGGAGGCAGAGATTGCGGTGAGCCAAGATCGTGCCATTGCACTCCAGCCTGGGCAACAAGAGCGAAATTCTGTCTCAAAATAAATAAACAAATAAAGAAAGAAAGAAACAAATGTCCAACAAACATATGAAAAAATGCTCAACATCGCTAATTATTAGGGAAATGCAAATCAAAACCACAATGCGATACTGTTAAGAATGACCATAATTTAAAAATGAAAAAATAACAGAGGTTGGTGTAGATGTAGTGAAAAGGGACACTTTTACACTGCTGGTGGGAATATAAACTAGCACAACTACTATGGAAGACAGTGTGGAGATTCCTTAAAGAACCAAAAGTAGAACTGCTATTTGATCCAGCAATCCCCCTACTGGGTATCTACCTAGAGAAAAAGAAGTCATTAGACACTTGCACACTTATGCTTATAGCAGCACAATTGCAATTGCAAAAATATATAACTAGCCTAAATGCCCATCAACTAATGAGTAAAGAAAATATAGTGTGTGTATACATATATAAAATCATGGAATACTACTCAGCCATAAAAAGGAATAAAATAAAATAATGGCATTCTCGGCAACCTGGATGGAGTTGGAGATGATTATTCTATATGAAGTAGCTCAGGAATAGAAAACCAAATACCATATGTTCTTGCCTTTTGTTTTTGTTTTTTTTTTTTTTGAGACGGAGTTTTGCTTTTGTTGCCCAGGCTGGAATGCAATGGCACAATCTCAGCTCACCACAACCTCCGCCTTCCAGGTTCAAGCAATTCTCCTGCCTCAGCCTCTTGAGTAGCTGGGATTACAGGTATGTGTCACCACACCCGGTTAATTTTGTAATTTTAGTAAAGATGGGGTTTCTCCACATTAGTCAGACTGGTCTCAAACTTCCAACCTCAGGTGATCTACCCGCCTTGTCCTCCCAAAGTGCTGGGATTATAGGTGTGAGCCACTGCTCCCGGCCCATGTTCTCGCTCATAAATGGGAGCTAAGCTATGAGGATGCCAAGGCATAAGAATGCTATGGGCCTGGGGACTTGGGGTGAAGGGTGCAGGGGTGAGGGATAAAAGACTACACATTGAGTGCAGTGTACACTGCTTGGTTGATGGCTCTACCAAAATCTCAGAAATCACCACTAAAGAACTTATACATGTAACCAAGCACCACCCGTTCTCCCAAAACTACTGAAATAATAATTTTACACACACACACACACACACACACACACACACACACACACACAAAACAAAACAGATTTATATTTGTATCAGCCAGACATGGTGGCTCATGCCTACTTTGGGAGGCCAAGGCAGGCAGATTGCTTGAGCTCACGAGTTCAAGACCAGCCTGGGCAACATGGCAAAACCTCGTCTCTACAAAAAGTACAAAAAACATTAGCTGGACATTGAGGCACATGGCCTGTAGTCCCAGCTACTTGGGAGGCTAAGGGAGGATGGCTTGAGCTGGAGAGGCAGAGGTTAGAGTGAGCTGAGATCGCACCACTGCACTCCAGCCTGGGAGACAGAGCCAGATCTTCTCTCAAAAAAAAAGAAAAAGAAAAAGAAAAAAAGAAAAAAAATTACATTCATTTATCTATTTTTGAACACATCAAGCAAGATTAAAAGCTAGAAGCAAACTTTATTTGCTGTAGAGTAAGTTTGCTTATAGTATTCATCTTCCTAAGTGATGTGAGGAAAAGGTCTTTTAGTGAAATTCCTAGTTTCTTATCTCTAATGGAATAAATGAATGCTTCTGACACTGCTAGTCCACTCCAAGTCTTTTTGGGCCTGAGCCTGAGTTAAGCACTTATTTAACAACATCTCTGTAAATTTCAAAAGAAAGCACACAAGCAAAGAAGACACTCTTCTTTTCGAATCCTTGAATGAATCCTTGCTCATTTTTTGTTTTTTTTTTTAGACGGAGGAGTCTTGCTCTGTTGCCCAGGCTGGAGTGCAGTGGCACGATCTCACTGCAACCTCCGCCTCCCAGGTTCACGCCATTCTCCTGCCTCAGCCTCCCGAGTAGCTGGAACTACAGGCGCCTCCTTGCTCATTTTATTAGAAAACTTCATTACCGGCCGGGCACGGTGGCTCACGCCTATAATTCCAGCACTTTGGGACGCTGAGGTGGGCAGACCACGAGGTCAGGAGATCAAGACCATCCTGGCTAACACAGTGAAACCCCGTCTCTACTAAAAATACAAAAAATTAGCCGGGTGTGTTGGCAGACACCTGTAGTCCCAGCTACTCGGGAGGCTGAGGCAGGAGAATGGCGTGAACCCGGGAGGTGGAGCTTACAGTGAGCTGAGATCCTGCCACTGCACTCCAGCCTGGGCGACAGGGCGAGACTCCATCTCAAAAAACAAAACAAAACAAAAAAGAAAGGAAACTTCATTACCCTCGAAAGAAGAAATGTCTTTTACTTTAGTCTTTGTACTGAATTGGTTATTCTCAATATGCCAAAATAGTAACCTAATGCTGTGAATATATTTACAAAAAAAGAAAAGTGTCATATATACGTCACTAACAGGACCCACTACTCAAGAAAGTCTTAATCATTTTACCTTTTGGAGCAAGATTTCTCGATGCCGAATTTCTAGTACTAGTCTTATATTTTAATTTTTTTCTTTCTTCTTTAATTTGCTTTTCTCTTTGACATAATTTCTCTTCTTTCTGAATTTTTTTTTGCTCTTCAGCTTTTCTTTGATATTCTTTCCAGGCTTCCAATTCTTTAGTGGCTTTTATCCGTTCATTTTCTTTCATATCTTCTATTTTCTTCCTCTCTTCTTCTTCAATCTATAAAAATTGCAATTACCAAATTCTTTAAAATACATAAAAGCAACATTTCTTTAAATGAGAAATTCATTACAATAATTAATTATTCATACCTCTAAACTCTTGCCATTGTATCTGTAACAACAGATAGTAGTGAATTCTGAATTAAAATGGGAAAGGTAAATGATTCAGGAGAAAAACCATTGGTGTTGGCATCATGGAACAAAGGTTTTAGTCCCAGATCTACCATTAGCTATATGATCTTAGGCAATCACTTTCTCCAACCTCAGTTTACTTATATGTAAAATGTGGGCAGGCATTCAATTAGATGATATCTAAGGGCTTGGTAGAAAAAATAATACAAATGTATTATTCTAGGAGTTAAGCCACTTCTCTCAAAATCTATACACACACACCAACACATATACTCAAACATTTGCTTTTCAGCTTATCCCAAGTCTTACTCTGTCAACTGAAGTTGTGTCAACTGAAGAGAGAACAGTAGAAAAGGAAATAGGAAGGACGAACAAGATGGTCTGTCTCTGTGGGTGGAAATATTTGAAGTCTTAATCCTGCTGCAAAACCTATGTTTGCACTAGCAGTTGTCTGACACTTTCAAAGAGCTAAATATCAGGTGAATTTGAAAGCAGTATCTTGTACAGGTGTGTGGCAACTTTTCTCCCTTTCACAAACTTCCCTCACATGGGCAAGAAAAAAAAAACCTGTGAAATAGAGTACCTAGTTGGTGTACATGATTGACTCCATGTATCTGACTTTCCTATGGTAAGAAAAATTTCTTACCTCTATCCACTAGAGAAGCACTTACTTCAACGATCAAAATGTCTGTGCTATCCAATATAGTAGCCACTAGCCACAGGTGGCTAATTAAGTACCTCAAATGTGGCTACTGAGACTCAGGAACTGAATTTTTAATTTTATTTAAGTTTCATTAATGTACATTTAAATTAATTTACATTTAAATAGGACATCTGAAGTGGTTCTAGAATATGGATATGCTAGGATGAAGGTCCCTAAAGGTTGTATTACTTTAAAATAGAGATTTGACATTACAAGTATGAAACCTGTGCACTCAAAGGTGCTCTATAATATCTACATGACATAATACTCTCTTCTAGAAGACTGATTATTTTCCTGTGAGATGCTGACTTTAAAATAAATTTCACCGGACATTGAATGAAAATTTCCTGTAGTCCCAATTTTACCTCAGGCTTAAATTAAGCACAAATATGCAATTATTACTACATATTCTAAGTTCAGAGAGTTGCCAGTGAGCTGCCAACAGACTGAATCAGGAGGAATCTACACATGGCAATGAAACAAAATTTAAATGACTCACAATAAGGCATGATGAACACTCCGTATTAGAGAGGAAGCCACAACCTAAAAGAAGACGACTTTACCCAGACTAATTATATGTCTGCCTTTTTTCACTCTCTGCCCCAAGACATGAAAAAGGGAGAATATGTGAAGAGTCAGACACCCTCACCCATCATAATCCCTACAAGAAGAATGAATTTTACATGAAGTTTTTAAAATGCATAAGACTAAGTCTTTTTTTTTTTTTTTTTTTTTTTGAGACGGAGTCTCGCTGTGTCGCCCAGGCTGGAGTGCAGTGGCGCGATCTCGGCTCACTGCAAGCTCCGCCTCCCGGGTTTCCGCCATTCTCCCGCCTCAGCCTCCGAGTAGCTGGGACTACGCCCGCCACCGCGCCCGGCTAGTTTTTTGTATTTTTAGTAGAGACGGGGTTTCACCGTGTTAGCCAGGAGGGTCTCGATCTCCTGACCTCGTGATCCACCCGCCTCGGCCTCCCAAAGTGCTGGGATTACAGGCTTGAGCCACCGCGCCCGGCCAAGACTAAGTCTTAATTACCAAAAATAAGACTGTTCTTACAATGAAAAATAACAGGAAAGTTCTGGTATTATAGCCAAGATGTAGTTAAGGGAGCTATATGCATAATGTTAATTTATAATAAGCTATATTAGAGACAGAAATAGTCCAGCTCTTCAGGGAGAAGTGATGAAGAGGAGAAACCAAGTAAGGCTTCACAGAGTAAGTAACAGAAGGAACTACAATGAAGAGAAAAACATGAAGAAGAAAGTAACACAAAGCTTATGAAAAACAGAAAAGAGAGACTACATGCACCAGAGAAAAACAGAGTGTACATTGACCGGGCGCGGTGGCTCATGCCTGTAATCCCAACACTTTGGGAGGCCGAGGGAGGCAGGTCATCTGAGGTCAGGAGTTCGAGACCAGCCTGGCTAACATTGTGAAACTCTGCTCTACTAAAAAATACAAAAATTAGCCAGGCATGGTAGCAGGTGCCTTAATCCCAGCTACTTGGGGGGCAGAGGCAGAAGAATCGTTTGAACCCGGGAGGTGGAAGTTGCAGTGAGCTGAGATAAAGTCACTGCACTCAAACCTGGGCGAAAAGAGCGAGACTTCTCTCAAAAAAAAAAAAAAAAAAAAAAAGGAAAGAAAAAGAAAAACAAGAGTGTACAGAGAGGCCGGGCACGGTGGCTCAAGCCTGTAATCCCAGCACTTTGGGAGGCCGAGACGGGCGGATCATGAGGTCAGGAGATCGAGACCATCCTGGCTAACACAGTGAAACCCCGTCTCTACTAAAAAATACAAAAAAAAACTAGCCAGGCGAAGTGGCGGGCGCCTGTAGTCCCAGCTACTCTGGAGGCTGAGGCAGGAGAATGGCATAAACCCGGGAGGCGGAGCTTGCAGTGAGCTGAGATCCGACCACTGCACTCCAGCCTAGGCGACAGAGCCAGACTCCGCCTCAAAAAAAAAACAAAGTGTACAGAGAAAAAACAAACTGTTTACGCCTGTTATATACCCTCACAACACTCCATAGTTCACTTCCAGTCACCAAATTTGTGGGGCTTTCCTGTGCTTACCAATTCTCTAACACCAGCTATGTGTCCTCTAATTCAGTTCTGACATTATCTATCTGGAGCTAGCATTAGATCCCACAGGTTACAGGCTCAATTCCACAAGACAGTCCCCACATAGGTACCAATCATAAGTCCAGGTCTCCCATGTTTCTTTTTTTTTTTTTTTTTTGAGACAGAGTCTTACTGTCGCCCAGAGTGGAGTGCAATGGCGTGATCTCTGCTCACTGTACGCTCCGCCTTCCGGGTTCACGTCATTCTCCTGCCTCAGCCTCCTGAGCAGTTGGGACTACAGGCGCCCACCACTACGCCTGGCTAATTTTTTGAATTTTTAGTAGAGCTGGGGTTTCACTGTGTTAGCCAGGATGGTCTCAATCTCCTGACCTCGTGATCCGCCCACCTTGGCCTCCCAAAGTGCTGGGATTACAGGTCGGAGCCACCGCACCCGGCCCAAACAGTTCTTAAAGATATTTTATTATTTATTTATTTATTTATTTATTTGTTTGTTTATTTATTTATTTATTTATTTTGAGATGGAGTCTGGCTCTGTCACCCAGGCTGGAGTGCAATAGCGCGATCTTCACTCACTGCAACCTCTGCCTCTCGGGTTCCAACAATTCTCCTGCCTCAGGCTCCTGAGTAGCTGGAATTACAGGCATGTACCACCACACCCGTCTAATTTTTATACTTTTAGTAGAGACGGGGTTTCACCATGTTGGCCAGGCTGGTGTCGAACTCCTGACTTCAAATGATCCACCCGCCTCAACCTCCCAAAGTGCTGGGATTACAGGTGTGAGCCACCGCACCCAGCCCTTAAAGATATTTTAAATAAAAATCATCTAATACAGGAAAGACACAATTTAACACAGACACTGACAAATGTTAAACAATCCTTGAAGGTCTTTTAAAGAAAAATCATCTAATACAGGGAAGACACAACGAAGGAATCTGCAGTAACAGAAAAATTCAGAAGGCTAAAATAATAATCATTGTACATAAAGGAACTGGATGGCCGGGGGCAGTGACTCATGCATGAAATCCTAGCACTTTGGGAGGCCCAGCCAGGTTGATCACTTGAGGTCAGGAGTTCAGGAACAACCTGGCCAACATGGTGAAACCCCATCTATACTAATAATACAAAAATTAGGTAGCACACACCTGTAATTCCAGCTACTTGGGAGGCTGAGGCAGGAGAATCACTTGAACCTCGGAGGCAGAGGTTGCAGTGAGCCACGACCGCCCCACTGCACTCTAGCCTGGGCGACACAGTGAGACTCCTTCTCAAAAAAAAAAAATAATAATAACATAAAATAAAGAAATTGGGTTTTAGGTGTTTGTACTGTTCAAAAAAGGATGCCATTTACTACAGGCTATTAGTTTAATACAGACAGCAAATACAACTAATAGGAGAATAATGAATAGTTCCTAAACCAAATTTTTGAAAAAGAGGAAACGTGTAATTCTTTTAATCTAGAATGAATGAATGGTCAACAAGGCATTGTTCTTTTTAAGCCAATCCCACTTGTGAATTACATGCAAAAATTATAAATAAAATATTAGCAAACAGCCCATTGCGGAGGCTCACGCCTGTAATCCCAACACTTTGGGAAGCCGAGTTAGGCGAATCACTTGAGGTCAGGAATTAGAAACACGCCTGGCCAAAATGGTGATACCCCATCTCTACTAAAAATACAAAAATTAGCCAGGTGTGGTAGCACACACCTGTAATCCCAGCTATTCAGGAGGCTGAGGCACAAGAATCGCTTAAACCCAAGAGGCAGAGGTTGCAGTGAGCCAAGACTGCACCACTGCACTCCAGCCTGGGCAACAGAGTGAGAGTCCATCTCAAAAAAAAAAAAAAAAAAAAAACAACCAAAAATATGTATATATGCAAACTTAACCTAGGAAAATATTAAAATTATAATACACCTTGATGTTGATGAAATAGGGCTAACTTAACCTAGGAAAATATTAAAATTATAATATACCTTGATCAAATAGGGTCTTTCTTACTTAAGGTATTAGGAAATCAACAGAGAAAAACAATATGATGTCAGTGTATGCCAAAATGTCAGCTGATATTGGGAATAAAAATAAGAAATAAAAATTTATAAGCTGGATAGAAGGACCAAGACTACGTTATATTTCATGTTGAAATATTAGAAATAGCCAGGCGCAGTGGCTCACGCCTGTAATCCCAGCACTTTGGGAGGCTGAGGCAGGTGGATCACCTGAGGTCAGGAGTTCGAGACCAGCCTGGCCAAAATGGCAAAATTCCCATCTGTACTAAAAATACAAAAATTAGCTGGCATGGTGGCACACAACTGTAGTCCCAGCTACTCAGGAAGCTGAGGCAGGAGAATCTCTTGAACCTGGGAGGTGGAGGCTGCAGTAAGCCGAGATCATGCCACTGCACTCCAGCCTGGGTGACAGGGCAAGACTCTGTCTCAAAAATAAAAATAAAAAATAAAAGAAATATTAGAAATATTTCCAGCAAAATCACTAAGGCAAGTATACCTAATGTTTTACTATTTTCCTAGAGGTCAGAACCTAAATGATAAAATTTTAAAAATAAGAAATACAAATATAGATTACAAGGAGATAGAATTGCCACCATTTGTAAATAATAGTACACTACTTAAAATAACCAAAATAATAAAGTGACAAACCAAAGTAAGTTCAGCACAGCAGTCACATATAAGATCAACTAGCCAGACACAGTGGCTCATGCCTGTAATCCCAACACTTTGGGAGGCTGAGGTGGGCGGATCACAAGGTCAGGAGTTTGAAACCGGCCTGGCCAACATGGTGAAACCCTGTATCTACTAAAAATATAAAAATTAGGCAGGCGTAGTGGTGCATTCCTGTAGTCCCAGCAAATCAGGAGGCTGAGGCAGAAGAATCGCTTGAACCCAGGAGGTGGAGGTTGCAGTGAGCCAAGATTACGCCACTGCACTCCAGCCTGGGCGACAGCATGAGGCTCCATCTCAAAAGAAAAAAAAAGATCAACTTATACAAATTTATAAAAACAAACTTACTTTCCTACAAACTGGCAATAAATAATTAGAAACTACAATGGAAACATTAATTTCATCAGCAATCACCAGAAAAACATAAATGAATAAGTTTAGCAAAATATAAGCAGGTCATAAGGCCAGGCGTGGTGGTTCACGTCTGTAATTCTAGCATTTTGGGAGGCTGAGGTGGGCGGATTACCTGAAGTTGGGAGTTCAAGACCAGCCTGGCCAACGTGGTGAAATCCCGTCTCTGCTAAAAATACAAAAAATTAGGCAGGTGCAGTGGCACGCACCTGTAATCCCAGCTACTCTAGAGGCTGAGGAAGGAGAATTGCTTGAACCTAGGAGGTGGACGTTGCAGTGAGTGAGCCAAGATCACACCACTGCACTCCAGCCTGGGCTACAGAGAGAGACTTTGTCTCAAACACAAAATAAACAAACAAAAAATATAAAAGCAAGTCATATATGGATGTTAAATAATTTTGCTGAGAGATGTAAAGTAAATCCAAATAAATAGAGATAAATGCCATGTTCCTGGAGGGAAATCTCAATATTATAAATATGTTGATGCTCTGCAAATTTACAAAGTCAATGTAAATTCAACCAAAACACCAAGAGGACTTCTTAGGAAACTGGATAAGTAAATATAAAATTCATCTGCAAAGACAATGTGCAGATTTTGTGGCAACATGAAGAGGCTGGCAATTCCCCTCCACAAATATTAAGGATAAAACTGGATAAAATTAACAAAAACAACCATTTCAGGGGACTGGAAATTAACCAAAAGAAGACTACAAAGAAGTCTTTAGTCTAGAAAACTGCTAAAGTTATACGTATGAACAGTAAGAAGCTGTGCCCTTCGGCCTGAGGTTGCTCCTAACACCCCCTTCCAACTAGGATGATGAGCCTGACAATTTTACAGACTGAGTATCCCTTGTCCAAAATGCTTGGAACTAGAAGTGTTTCAGATTTTGGATTTTTTTCAGATTTTGGAATACTGCAGAATACATACTGGTTGAGCATCCTTACTCCGAAAATCTGAAACCCAAAATGCTCCAGTGAGCACTTCCTTTGAGCATTGTGTTGGTGCTCAAAAGTTACAAATTTTGGGGCATTTCAGATTTTGTATTTTTTTATTATAAATGCTCAACCCATACCAACATGAAACTACCAAAAAGAACCTAGCAGCTTCTTGCTACAAAGGGTGCGCTCATTTCTGGGTAGGGCAGTGAAAACCTGTAGCGTTGGTGGATAAAAGTGGTAGGCTAGGGCTGGGCGCGGTGGCTCAAGCCTGTAATCCCAGCACTTTGGGAGGCCGAGACGGGCGGATCACGAGGTCAGGAGATCAAGACCATCCTGGCTAACATGGTGAAACCCCGTCTCTACTAAAAATACAAAAAACTAGCCGGGCGAGGTGGCGGGCGCCTGTAGTCCCAGCTACTCGGGAGGCTGAGGCAGGAGAATGGCGTGAACCCAGGAGGCGGAGCTTGCAGTGAGCTGAGATCCGGCCACTGCACTCCAGCCTGGGCAACAGAGCGAGACTCCGTCTCAAAAAAAAAAAAAAAAAAAAAAGTGGTAGGCTTGGTTGGGAATAAAGAGGAAAAATTTGCAGTTGTTCTGAGGTTGAGGTCCTGGTTAGGATAAGTGCCTAAGTAGTCAGAAATTTAGTGGAAAGATCATGTAAATGAGAGAGCTACGGATGCATGGTGAGTCTATCACAACCTTTTAAGGCTCTCTCATGAAACAATGGATAGAAGACAATCCATTTTCAAAGTACCGACAGAAAAAAACAAAACTATAAACTACAACATTTATATTTACCAAAACTATTCTTCACAAGTGAAAGCAAAATACATTCCAAGACAAATGAAAACAGAGGGAATATGTTGCTAATAGACCTGCTCTATAAGATACACTTTTTTTAAAAAGGGCCAGGCATGGGGAGGTGGTTCACACCTGCAATCCCAGGTGTGATTTGGGATGCCAAGGCAGGAGAATTGCTTGAGGCCAGGAGTTCAAGACCAGCCTGGGTAACACAGAGTATCCCCATCTTTTTTTTTTTTCTTTATTGAGACGGAGTCTCGCTCTGTTGCCCAGGCTGGGGTACAGTGGCCGGATCTCAGCTCACTGCAAGCTCCGCCTCCCGGGTTTACACCATTCTCCTGCCTCAGCTTCCCGAGTAGCTGGGACTACAGGCGCCCGCCACCTCTCCCAGCTAGCTTTTTTTTTTTTTTGTATTTTTTAGTAGAGATGGGGTTTCACCATGTTAGCCAGGATGGTCTCGATCTCCTGACCTCGTGATCCGCCCGTCTCGGCCTCCCAAAGTGCTGGGATTACAGGCTTGAGCCACCGCGCCCGGCCAAGTATCCCCATCTTTACTAGACAGACATGGTGGCATGTGCATGGAGTCCCAACTACTCAGGAGACTGAGGCAGGAAAACTGCTTGAGACCAGAAGTTTGAAGTTACAGTGAGCTATGACTGTACCACTGTACTCTAACCCGGACAGCAGAGTGAGACCTTATCTCTTAAAAGAGAAAAGAAAACAAAGGTACACTAAAAAGAGATCTTCAGGCTGAAAGGAAAATGATACCAGATATTAACTAATTCGTATCTACAACAAAGAATGAAGAGTATGGGAAATGGTGAATATGTGGGTAAGCATAAAAGACAATACAAACAGATTTTTTTAATGTGGTCTATATATATTAATAGAACATGATTCAGCCTTAAAAAGGAAGGAAATTTTGACACAAGCTAAAACAAGGATGAACCTTGAAGACAAAGTATGCTAAAAAAAAAAATATAAAACGGTCACAAAAGGACAAACACTGTGTAATTCCACTTACATGAAGTACCTAAAATAGTCAAATTCATAGAAACAAAAAGTAGAATGGTGGCTGTCAAGGGCTGGGAGGATGGGGAATAAAGAGTTATTGTTTAATGGGTACAGAGTTTTAATTGTGCAAGATGAAAAGAGTTCTGGAGGGCTGGGCACAGTGGCTCACGCCTGTAATCCCAGCACTTTGGGAGGCCAAGGCAGGCGGATCACCTGAGGTCAGGAGTTAAAAGACCAACCTGGCCAACTTGGTGAAACCCCGTCTCTACTAAAAATACAAAAAATTAGCTGGGCGTGTTGGCACGTGCCTGTAATCCCAGCTACTCGGGAGGCTGAGGCAGGAGAATTACTTGAACCTGGGAGGCGGAGGTTGCAGTGAGCTGAGATCGTGCCACTGCACTCCAGCCTGGGCGACACAGCGAGACTCCAACTCAAAAAAAAAAAGAAAAGAAAAGAGTTCTGGAGATGGCCAGTAGTGATGGTTGCCAACACACTTAATGCCACTGAACTATATACTTAAAGATGGTAAATTTTATGTTAGGTATATTTTATCACAATTAGAAAATAAACTTTTTAAAAATACAATATATATATATTTTTGCTTTCTACTCTTCATTTATTTAAAAACCTAAGAAGGCCGGGCGCGGTGGCTCAAGCCTGTAATCCCAGCACTTTGGGAGGCCGAGACGGGCGGATCACGAGGTCAGGAGATCGAGACCATCCTGGCTAACACGGTGAAACCCCGTCTCTTCTAAAAAAATACAAAAAACTAGCCGGGCGAGGTGGCGGGCGCCTGTAGTCCCAGCTACTCCGGAGGCTGAGGCAGGAGAATGGCGTAAACCCGGGAGGCAGAGCTTGCAGTGAGCTGAGATCCGGCCACTGCACTCCAGCCCGGGCGAGAACGAGACTCTGTCTCAAAAAAAAATAAAAATAAAAAATAAAAACCTAAGATTTTTTAAGAAACAATGATTTTTAATGTAAAATCATAACACATATTGTTGGGATTACAACAAGTATATATGCATATACATACACCTGAATGGCACTAATAGCACAAAGGTAGGAGTAGAAAATGGAGTTATATTAGAGCAAGTTGCTATATTTTACTGGAACTGAGTCAGTATTAACCTGAAGTAGATTGTGATCAGTTAAAGGAACATAGAACAACAACTGAAAAATAAATTTTAGGAGGTTTCAAGATGGCCGAATAGGAACAACTCCAGTCTACAGCTCCCAGCATGAGCAACGCAGAAGACGGGTGATTTCTGCATTTCCAACTGAAGTACTAGGCTCATCTCACTGGGCTTGTCAGACAGTGGGTGCAGGCCACGGAGTGTGCGCTGAAGCAGAGCGGGGCATCGCCTCACCTGGGAAGCGCAAGGGGTCGGGGAAATTCCCTTTCCTAGCCAAGGGAAGCCGTGATAGACAGTACCTGGAAAATTGGGACACTCCCACTCTAATATTGCACTTTTCCAATGGCTTCTTAACAAGTGGCACACCAGGAGATTGTATCTTGTGTCTGGCTCGGAGGGTCCCACGCCCACGAAGCCTCGCTCACAGCTAGCACAGCTAGCACAGCAGTCTGAGATCGAACTTCAGGGTGGCAGCAAGGGGTAGAGAAGACCTGATGGAGCTGAAAACCACCGCATGAGAACTACGTGATGCATGCACAAGCTTCAGTAGCCGATTCGATCAAGTGGAAGAAACGGTATCAGTGACTGAAGATCAAAGTAATGAAATGAAGCGAGAAGAGAAGCTTAGAGAGAAAAGAGTAAAAAGAAACAAACAAAGCCTCCAAGAAATATGGGACTATGTGAAAAGACCAAATCTACGTCTGACTGGTGTACCTGAAAGTGACAGGGAGAATGGAACCAAATTGGAAAACACTCTTCAGGATATCATCCAAGAGAACTTCCCCAACCTAGTAAGGCAGGTCAACATTCAAATTCAGGAAATACAGAGAACGCCACAAAGATACTCCTCAAGAAGAGCAACTCCAAGACACATAATTGTCAGATTCACCAAAGTTGAAATGAAGGAAAAAATATTAAGGGCAGCCAGAGAGAAAGGTCGGGTTACCCACAAACGGAAGCCCATCAGACTAACAGCAGATCTCTTGGAAGAAACTCTACAAGCCAGAAAAGAGTGGGGGCCAATATTCAACATTCTTAAAGAAAAGAATTTTCGGCTGGGCGCGGTGGCTCAAGCCTGTAATCCCAGCACTTTGGGAGGCCGAGACGGGCGGATCACGAGGTCAGGAGATCAAGACCATCCTGGCTAACATGGTGAAACCCCGTCTCTACTAAAAATACAAAAAACTAGCCGGGCGACCTGGTGGGCGCCTGTAGTCCCAGCTACTTGGGAGGCTGAGGCAGGAGAATGGCGTGAACCCAGGAGGCGGAGCTTGCAGTGAGCTGAGATCCGGCCACTGCACTCCAGCCTGGGCGACAAAGCGAGACTCCGTCTCAAAAAAAAAAAAAAAAAAAAAAAAAAAGAATTTTCAACCCAGAATTTCACATCCAGCCAAACTAAGCTTCATAAGTGAAGGAGAAATAAAACCCCTTACAGGCAAGCAAATGCTGAGAGATTTTGTCACCACTAGGCCTGCCATACAAGAGCTCCTGAAGGAAGCACTAAACATGGAAAAGAACAACCGGTACCAGCCACTGCAAAAACATTACAAAATGTAAAGACCATCGATGCTAAGAAGAAACTGCATCAACTAACGAGCAAAATAACCAGCTAACATCATAATGACAGGATCAAATTCACAAATAACAATATTAACCTTAAATGTAAAAGGACTAAATGCTCCAATTAAAAGACACAGACTGGCACATTGGATAAAGACTCAAGACCCATCAGTGTCTGTATTTAGGAGATCCATCTCACATGCAGAGACACACATAAGCTCAAAATAAAGGGATGGAGGAAGATCTACCACGCAAATGGAAAACAAAAAAAAAAGCAGGGGTTGCAATCCTAGTCTCTGATAAAACAGACTTTAAACCAACAAAGATCAAAAGAGACAAAGAAGGCCATTACATAATGGTAAAGGGATCAATTCAACAAGAAGAGCTAACTATCCTAAATATATATTCACCCAATACAGGAGCACCCAGATTCATAAAGCAAGTCCTTAGAGACCTACAAAGAGACTTAGACTCCCATACAATAATAATGGGAGACTTTTAACACCCCACTCTCAACATCAGACAGATCAACAAGACAGAAAGTTAAAAGGATATCCAGGAACTGAACTCAGCTCTGCACTAAGAGGACCTAATAGACATCCACAGAACTCTCCACCCCAAATCAACAGAATATACATTCTTCTCAGCACCACATTGCACTTATTCCAAAATTGACCACATAGTTGGAAGTAAAGCACTCCTCAGCAAATGTAAAACAACAGAAATTACCACAAACTGTCTCTCAGACCACAGTGCAACCAAACTAGACTCAGCATTAAAAACCTCACTCAAAACTGCTCAATTACAGGGAAACTGAATAACCTGCTCCTGAATGACTACTGGGCACATAACTAAATGAACGCAGAAATAAAGATGTACTTTGTACCCAATGAGAACAAAGACACAACATACTAGAATCTGTGGGACACATTTAAAGCAATGTGTAGAGGGAAATTTATAGCACTAAATGCCCACAAGAGAAAGCAGGAAAGATCTAAAATCGACACCCTAAGATCACAATTAAAAGAACTAGAGACGCAAGAGCAAACACATTCAAAAGCTCGCAGAAGGCAAGAAATAACTAAGATCAGAGCAGAACTGAGGGAGATAGAGACACAAAAAACTCTTCAAAAAAAATCAATGAATCCAGGAGCTGGTGTTTTGAAAAGATCAACAAAATTGATAGACCACTAGCAAGACTAATAAAGAAGAAAAGAGAGAACAATCAAATAGATGCAATAAAAAATGATAAAGGAAATATCACCACTGATCCCACAGAAACGCAAACTACCATCAGAGAATACTATGAACACCTCTATGCAAATAAACTAGAAAATCTAGAAGAAATGGATAAATTCCTGGACAAATACACCCTGCCAAGACTAAACCAGGAAGAAGTTGAATCCCTGAAAAGACCAATGGCAGGCTCTGACATTGAGGCAATAATTAAAAGCCTACCAACCAAAAAAAAGTCCAGGACCAGAAGGATTCACAGTCAAATTCTGCCAGAGGTACAGAGAAGAGCTGGTATCATTCCTTCTGAGACTACTCCAATCAACAGAAAAAGAGGGAGTCCTCCCTAACTCATTTTATGAGGTCAGCATCATCCTGATACCAAAGCCTGGTAGAGACACAACGAAAAAAGAGAATTTTAGACCAATATCCCTGATGAACATCTATGCAAAAATCCTCAATAAAATACTGGCAAACTGAATCCAGCAGCACATCAAAAAGCCTATCCACCACAATCAAGTTGGCTTCATCCCTGGGATGCAAGGCTGATTCAACATACGCAAATCAAAAAACATAATCCATCACATAAACAGAACCAAAGACAAAAACCACATGATTATCTCAATAGATGCAGAAAAGGCCTTCAACAAAATTCAACAGCCCTTCATGCTAAAAACTCTCAATAAACTAGGTATTCATGAGATGTATCTGAAAATACTAAGAGCTATTTATGACAAATCCACAGATGATATCATACTGAATTGGCAAAAACTAGAAGCATTCCCTTTGAAAACGGGCACAAGACAGGGATGCCCTCTCTCACCACTCCTACTCAACGTAGTGTTGGAAGTTCTGGCCAGGGCAATCAGGCAGGAGAAAGAAATAAAGGGTATTCAATTAGGAAAAGTGGAAGTCAAATTGTCTCTGTTTGCAGATGACATGATTGTATATTTAGAAAACCCCATCGTCTCAGCCCAAAATCTCCTTAAGCTGATAAGCAACTTCAGCAAAGTCTCAGGATACAAAATCAATGTGTAAAAATCACAAGCATTCCTATACACCAATAACAGACAGAGAGCCAAATCATGAGTGAACTCCCATTCACAATTGATTCAAAGAGAATAAAATACCTAGGAATCCAACTTACAAGGGATGTGAAGGACCTCTTCAAGGAGAACCACAAATCACTGCTCAACGAAATAAAAGAGAACACAAACAAATGGGAAAACATTCCATGCTCATAGATAGGAAGAATCAATATCATGAAAATGGCCATACTGCCCAAGGTAATTTACAGATTCAATGCCATCCCCATCAATCTGCCAATGACTTTCTCCACAGAATTGGAAAAAACTACTTTAAAGTTCACATGGAACCAAAAGAGAGCCCACATTGCCAAGACAATCCTAAACAAAAAGAACAAAGCTGGAGGTGTCACGCTACCTAACTTCAAACTATACTACAAGGCTTCAGCAACCAAAACAGCATGTTACGGGTACCAAAACAGAGATATAGAACACTGGAACAGAACAGAGCCCTCAGAAATAATATCACACATCTACAACCATCTGATCTTTGACAAACCTGAGAAAAACAAGAAATGGGGAAAGGATTCCCTATTTAATAAATGGTGCTGGGAAAACTGGCTAACCATATGTAGAAAGCTGAAACTGGATCCCTTCCTTATACCTTATACAAAAATTAATTCAAGATGGATTAAAGACTTAAATGTTAAACCTAAAACCATAAAAACCCTAGAATAAAACCTAGGCAATACCATTCAGGACATAGGCATGGGCTAGGACTTTATGACTAAAACACTAAAAGCAACAAAAGCCAAAATAGAAAAATGGGATCTAATTAAACTAAAGAGCTTCTGCACAGCAAAAGAAACTACCATCAGAGTGAACAGGCAACCTACAGAATGGGAGAAAATTTTTACAATCTACCCATCTGACAAAGGGCTAATATCCAGAATCTACAAAGAACTTAAACAAATTTACAAGAAAAACATCAAACAACCCCATCAAAAAGTGGGCAAAGGATATGAACAGACATTTCTCAAAAGAAGACATTTATGCAGCCAACAGACACATGAAAAAATGCTCATCATCACTGGCCATCAGAGAAATGCAAGTCAAAACCACAATGAGACACCATCTCACACCAGTTAGAATGGCGATCATTAAAAAGTCAGGAAACAACAGGTGCTGGAGAGGATGTGGAGAAATAGGAACGCTTTTACACTGTTGGTGGGACTGTAAACTAGTTCAACCATTGTGGAAGACAGTATGGTGATTCCTCAAGGCTCTAGAACCAGAAACACCATTTGACCCAGCCATCCCATTACTGGGTGTATACCCAAAAGATTATAAATCATGCTGCTATCTTTACATGCACACATATGTTTATTGCAGTACTATACACAATAGCAAAGACTTGGAACCAACCCAAATGCCCATCAATGATAGAATGGATTAAGAAATGTGGCACATATACACCATGGAATACTATGCAGCCATAAAACGATGAGTTCATGTCCTTTGTAGGGACATGGATGAAGCTGGAAACCATCATTCTCAGCAAACTATCACAAGGACAGAAAACCAAACACCACATGTTCTCACTCACAGGTAGGAATTGAACAACGAGAACACTCGAACACAGGATGGGGAACATCACACACTGGGGCCTATCGTGGGGTGGGGGGAGGGGGAAGGGATAGTATTAGGAGATATACCTCATGTAAATGACGAGTTAACGGGTGCAGCACACCAACATGGCACGTGTATACATATGTAACAAAGCTGCACGTTGTGCACACGTACCCTAGAACTTAAAGTATAACAATAAAAAAAAAGAAAAATAAATTTTAACAATATTTAAAAATATATGTAAATATGTATGTATTATGTATGTAATCCTAGCACTTTGGGAGGCCGAGGCGAGTGGATCACCTGAGG
This sequence comes from Rhinopithecus roxellana, assembly GCF_007565055.1. Classification (NCBI taxonomy): domain Eukaryota; kingdom Metazoa; phylum Chordata; class Mammalia; order Primates; family Cercopithecidae; genus Rhinopithecus; species Rhinopithecus roxellana. The sequence continues at coordinate 42,712,554 of NC_044553.1, forward strand.
TCAGGAGTTTGAGACCAGCCTGGTCAACACGGTGAAACCCCGTCTCTACAAAAATACAAAAATTAGCCAGGCGTGGTGGCAGACGCCTGTAATTCCAGTTACTCGGGAGGCTGAGGCAGGAGAATCGCTTGAATCTGGGAGGTGGAGGTTGCAGTGAACTGAGATCAAGCCACTGCACTCCAGCCTGGGTGACAAGAGTGAGACTCTGTCTCAAAAAAATAAAAAATAAAATAAAATAACAAATAAAATAGAATAAAATGGCAAAGCAGTTCATTGTGGTCTTTTTGTACATTAGTTATACATGCCCGTGATAAACACGGCATGTGCATTCACTGATAAGGATCATTTTGAGGTCCTATGGCATTACCTAGACAACTAGCAACTCATACCTTATCTGCATGATCAGGCAAAGCTCTTTCGAAGATTAAGGTTTCTGGGTTTCAACTTTAAGAAACCACAGCAGAAAAATGCACTTCAAATTTGACCTATCCAGTTTAAAAGATCAGTCAGAAAAAAGAGTTCCACTGGAGTGGAAAACAAAACAAAAACAAGAAGTGATAAAAAAAAAATCAAGATAGAAGTTGGTAACCTACAGAACAAAATAGTGAAGAAGGAAAGCAGGCAGTAGCAGCCAAGATTACCAAAGAGGAAAAAAAGCACATTTTGGAAGATTAGTCTGGCATCAGTATTCCAAGCTTCCACTAATCACCTCACATCCCTATACCTCTACCTCAATCTCTCCCTTTCTGTCGATGACCCTGCCTCTTGTTTTTGTTTGTTTGGTTGGTTGGTTTTTGTTTTTCTTTTTTGAGATGAAATTTCACTCTTTGTCACCCAGGCTGGAGTGCAATGGCGTGATCTCGGCTCACTGCAACCTCCGCTTCCTGGGTTCAAGCAATTCTCCTGACTCAGCCTCCAGAGTAGCTGGGATGACAGGTAGCTGCCACTACACCTGGCTAATTTGTGTATTTTTAGTAGAGACAGGGTTTCACCATATTGACCAGGCTGAAATCGAACTCCTGACCTCAGGTGATCTGCCCGCCTCGGCCTTCCAAAGTGCTGGAATTACAGGCATGAGCCACCATGCCCGGCCAACCCTGGTTCTTTTCCAAGCAAAGTAAAAATTCCTTTAATTATCTGTGTGCTTAAGAATTTTCCAGATCCTTAGATATCTATTCTTTGTTCCTTCTGGGCAACATAGTGAGATTCCATCTCTAAAAAATTACAAAATATTAGCAGAGCATGGTGGCATATGCCTATAGTCCCAGCTACTTGGGAAGCTGAGATGGGAGGATCTCTTGAGCCTGGAAGGTCAATGCAGTGAGCTGTAACTGCACTCCAACCTAGACAACAGATCCTGTCTCCAAAAAAAAAATTTTTTTTTTAATTAACAAAAAAGATAAAATATCCCGATATCACCAGAAAACGGCTCCATCATCAATCTTCTCTCTTGTATTATCAACCTTCCCCTCTTTACTAGCTTCCTTCTTCAACATATAAGTATGCTCAAAATTTCTCCATCTTTACAAAAACTCTGCCTCCTCCCTGCAACCTCTTCAAACTCATTAGCCAGAATGAGCTTTCTAAAAGACAAACCCAACTAATTTTACATTTTTGTTGAAAATCTCTTAAGACAGTTCTCTATTACCTTTGAGAAATTTTTTCAAAATCTTAGGATATTATTTCTGACCAATAAATGTTCCCTTGTGTGGCCTATTTTCATATACTTATCCAAACTGTGATGTCATTTTCCCATTATACCTCACTTTCCAAGAAGAAGTATAATCTATTTTTCCAATCTTTTTTTTTTTTTTTTTTTTTGAGACGAAGTCTCGCTCTGTCGCCCAGGCTGGAGTGCAGTGGCCAGATCTCAGCTCACTGCAAGCTCCACCTCCCGGGTTTACGCCATTCTCCTGCCTCAGCCTCCCGAGTAGCTGGGATTACAGGTGCCTGCCACCTCACCCGGCTAGTTTTTTGTATTTTTTTTTTTTAGTAGAGACGGGGTTTCACCATGTTAGCCAGGATGGTCTCGATCTCCTGACCTCCTGATCCGCCTGTCTCGGCCTCCCAAAGTGCTGGGATTACAGGCTTGAGCCACCGCGCCCGGCCTATTTTCCCAGTCTTTAAATCTGGACTTGGCTATATGACTTGATTTGGCTAATGGTACATTAGGAAATATGACACAGCAGGGGTTTTAAAAGCACTTCTGCAATGGGGTTTTCCTTCTCTTGCTACCAGGAACCTAACCGTGATTCATTCTCCAAGATTCAGCTTGACCATACTCTCAGGGGGAAATACCAATCTTCTTTTTTTTTTTTTTGAGGTGGAATCTCACTCTGTCACCCAAGCTGGAGTGCAGTGGCGTGATCTCAGCTCGCTGCAAGTTCCACCTCCTGGGTCCACGCCATTCTCCTCCTCAGCCCCCTGAGTGGCTGGAACTACAGCTGCCCGCCACCACGCCTGGCTAATTTTTTGTATTTTTTTAGTAGAGACGAGGTCTCACCGTGTTAGCCAGGATGGTCTCGATCTCCAGACCTCATGATCTGCCCACCTCAGGCTGGGATTACAGGCATGAGCCACTGCGCCCGGCTGAAATACCAATCTTGTACCAGTGTTTTTTTTTCTTTTTCTTTCTCTTTTGTTTTTATTTTTTTTTCTTTGAGTATCTTGGCTTATGCAACTTTCACCTCCCAGTTTCAAGTGATCCTCCTACCTCAGCCTCCCAAGTAGCTGGAACTACAGGTGCACACCACCATGCCTGGCTAATTTTTTTGTATTTTTAGCAGAGATGGGGTTTTGCCATGTTGCCCAGGCTGGTCGCAAACCAGTGTTTTCTTTATATCCTCCAATGATCACTTATGCATATTTGGTACAACCTTTGATTTTTCTTGTCTGTTACCCTCTTTAGACTATGAGTAAAGTGAAAGTGAAGACTAGCTTGTTCAGCTCTGTCTCAGCACCTTTCACGGTGTTCAATAATGTTTGTTAGTTAATGAATGATAGATGTGCAACACAGATACAGAGAAGCTGATGTAGTGAACCAAATCTGAAACAACAATGACTTGAAATAAAGGTGCATGTAAACATACATAAAACTCAGCTGGGCGTGGTGGCTCATGCCTGTAATCCCAGCACTTCGGGAGGCTGAGGCAGGCAGATCACCTGAGGTCAGGAGTTTAAGACCAGCCTGGCCAACATGGTGAAACTCCATCTCTACCAAAAAATGCAAAAATTAGCCAGGCGTGATGGCACATGTCTGTAGTGCCAGCTACTGGGGAGGCTGAGGCAGGACAATCACTTGAACCTGAAAGGCGGAGGTTGCAGTGAGCCAAGATCGAGTCACCGCACTCCAGCTTGGGCAACAGAATGAGACCCTGTCTCAAAACAAACAAACAAACAAAAAAAACAACAAAATTATCATTATTAATATTGTCACACAATATCTGAAACCATTATTTTATGGAGCTTAAAAGAGAGCCAAAGAGAGTCAAAATAGCAGATGGTTTATCTTCCTTCGGGCCCTATTAAGTACAGATGTGGATCATCTCACTATCATCAACTCAAGAACGAAGCAGGCACAAAGAAAAGGCAGTGCTAGAGATGCTGCAGAGAGATGGGGTCCAAATGTTGATTTAACCACATCTGATCATTGTTCTATCTCTGAACTTTTTTTGCTAGATGACTCAAATCCCCTTTATAATTAAATCCTAATCTTTTAAATTTAAACAGAGTAAACTATAAAATGGCCATGAATTTTTCCCATCCCTATATACATACTACTTTGCAATGTGACTTAATCCTTCTTTCCAAGAAGAAATACAGTGTATTTTTCCAATCCTTAAATCTGGGCTTGGCTATGTGACTTGCTGTGGCTAACGGTACATTAGCAAATATGACACAGTAGAAGCTTTAAAAGCACTTGTGCAGTGGGGCTTTCCCTCTCTTGATGCTAGGATTCTTAAGACCACCAAGCAAAGAAACCTGGGCTAGGCTCCTGAAGGATGAGATACCACATGGGGAGACGCTTCAGCTCTCTCAGTCAAGGCTCTAGACACGTGAGTGAAGCCACCCTAGAACATCCAGTCACAACTGAGCCAGCCTCAGATTACAAGAATCATCCAACCAACACAAAAAAGTTTGAGAAATAAGTGTTTGTTGTTTTAAGCCACTAACTTTTGGATGGTTTGTTACACAGTGTTAGAGATTAAACATTTGTTTCCCTCCAAAATTCCTATGTTGAAGCTCTAACCCTCAGTGTGACTACATTTGTACATAGTCTGGCCTCTATAGAAGTAATCAAGGTTAAATGAAGTTATTAAGGTGGGGCCCTGATCTCATAGGATTGGTGTCCTTATAAGAAACACAGAAGAGCTTCCTTGTGTGCTCTCTCTCCACCATGTGAGAACACAGCAAGAAGGCCCCAAGAGCAGAGAGTCTAACCAGAAAGAGACCCTACCAGACCTTGATCTATGAGAAAATAAATTTCTGTTAAAGAACGTTTTGTTATGGTAGCTAAAGCAGAATAATACCTGTACACACAGCATAGCGAATTGACACAGCCCCGCTAATTATTTTTTAAAAGGTTACTACTTGAAAACCACTAATTTTTGGTAGATGTCCTTCAAGTTTTAAATTAATTTACGCTAACTTAAGCTAACAATAGGTTGCCTTTTGTTACTATTTGTTCTTACTGGATCATCAAAGTTCTTTTCTAAGAAGTGTCTAAGATTGCACAGAGTGAATACACCTTCAGCTATTCACCAAAGTAGATGTTTGCTACAGGTACATAGTACTACAGTAATGCATTCATATTAATTCATCCAAATGTGTGAGCACCACTTTACTTGATAATGGCTATAATAAGGATGAAACAAAACATAGTCCCTCAACGCTACTGAGGGAAGAGAGAAAACAGTTTGTGGAACAGAATACTGGCTTTTGTAGGGTCCATCCTCTTAATATAACCCGTATCTTCATATTTTATATATTAATTCCTCTAAATCACCTTTCCAAATACCAAAGTCAAGCTTTCATACATTAGTAGATTAAAAGCTTCAAGGTACAGCATAGGGGTGCTTCCTGCTGGTCAACTGTTCTGTTTTGACACACCAATACAGCAGCATGTGTGCCATTATTTAACTGTTTTATTATTTCAGTGAATATTTAACTATTGCCACAAATTTTATATTATTTTTTTAAATTCAGGAAAATGATAAAATCAAAAGGTCAACAGCTGTGATCACACAATAAAGAAAAGATGGAATTAAGTATACTAAAGGCAGGAATCTTTGACCAGCTGACCAGTTCAATTACTAAGTAAAAGACAAACTATATGGCTGAATGTGGTGACTCATGCCTGTAATCCTAACACTTTGGGAGGCCAAGGCGGGTGAATCACTTGAGGTCAGGAATTCGAGACCAGCCTGGCCAATATGGTGAAACCCCGTCTTTACTAAAAATACAAAAAATTAGCCAGGCGTGGTGGTGCACATCTATAGTCCCAGCTACTCAGGAGACTGAGGCATGAGAATTGCTTGAACCTGAGAGGCAGAGGTTGCAGTGAGCCAAGATCGTACCACTGTGCTCCAGCCTGGGCAACAGAGCCAGACTCCATTTCAAAAACAAAAGACAAGGTATATAACCATACGCTATATATAAAAGTTAAGTAAAAGTGATAAAAGAAGTGGAGAAATCTTTGGAATCATGAACTGTTGATGATAAAAAAAAAATGCTAGTTATGAAAATCCAAAAAAACAGTCATGGGTCCATAAAAAATCTTAAATAATGCATACTATAGCTTCCTTAGTCATTTCAAGATGTCAAAATGGGAACCTGAGATAAGAAATTTTTTTTTTAAGACAGAGTCTCACTCTGTCAGCCAGGCTGGAGTGCAGTGGCGTGATCTCCACTCACTGCAACCTCCATCTCCCAAGTTCAAGCGATTTTCCTGCCTCAGCCTCCCAAGTAGCTGGGATTACAGGTGCCCACCACCATGCCTGGATGATTTTTGTATTTTTAATAGAAATGGGGTCTCACTACTGTTGTCCAGGCTGGTCTTGACCTCCTGACCTCGTGATCTGCCCACCTTGACCTCTCAAAGTGCTGGGATTACAGGCATGAGCCACCATGCTCGGCCTGAGATAATAATTTTTTTGTAAAAATTAGTCAAAATAGGTAAATCTATTGAGACAGAAAGTAGATAAGCAGTTGCCTAAGACTAAATGTTAGGGTAAACGGGGGGTGGCTGCTAATGGGTATTGGTGTTTTTGGGGGGTGATGAAAATGTTCTAAAATTGATTGTAGTAATGGTTACACAACTCTGAATGTACTAAAAACTATTAAATTGTACACTTTAAATGGGTAAATTATATGGAATGTGAATTGTTTCTCAAAAATATATTGCTGATTAAAACTTTCACTTAAAACTCTTAACAGTTAAAAAAATTTGACATAGTGTTTTAAATATGCTTTTCTTGTTTTAAAAATCATATCCGTTACTCCAAGATTTATAAAGAAGCAAAACACTTGCACCATTGCAACTTTATTTTTACTCCCCTAGAAATAGAACCCTCTCCCTGAAACAATTATCCAACTTTTACACCTTTGACTTTCATTCAGATTTTCAAGAACATATATAGGCCAGGCGCAGTGGATCACACCTATAATCCCAGCACTCTGGGAGGCTGAGACAGGCAGATCATGAGGTCAGGAGATCAAGACCATCCTGGCTAACATGGTAAAACCCTGTCTCTACTAAAAATACAAAAAAAAATTAGCTGGGTGTGGTGGCGGGCACCTGTAGTCCCAGCTACTCAGGAGGCTGAGGCAGGAGAATGGCACGAACCTGGGAGGCAGAGCTTGCAGTGAGCCGAGATCACGCCACTGCACTCCAGCCTGGGTGACAGAGTGAGACTCCATCTCAAGAAAAGCAAAAATAAAAATTAAAAACACATATAAATAGCAGACAGCCTATATAACACAGTAAGTCCTATAAAAAAAAGTATGAAGAAAATGCTGAGGAAGTCCAGTAGCTGGAACTCACTAACCTCACACAATCTACTATTATCTCTTTAGAGGACTTGCCTGTCAATCTGCAACTTACCTTCATCATGACACTTAGTGCATATTTTTGATCTTCCCTCTTTGCTGCAGCTTTTGCTTCTGTAGCTTCTTTTGCTCTCTCTTGTGCTTGTAAGATAGATTTTTCTCTAATTCTTTGCATCATCTCTTTGTCAACTGAAATGTACAGAATATTGCTAAATTAGAATTATGATAAATTTGCTTTACTTATGAGAAAACTACTTAAATAAACTGAGCCAGGATGAGATTTCTTTGGACCCAACTTCACAAGGAGCATGGAAAACATTTTTCAATATTAAACTGGCCAAGAAGCTAATACTAAAAGGTAAGCAACTAACTGTAGTCATAATGAATGACCACAGAATGAAGGGGGTGGAGAGGAAGAAGAAGGGGTGGGGGAGGGACAGAAGAGGCAGGTAATGAGAGGGAGAGGGTGAGGATGAAGGTGCAAGGACACATTTATCCTCTTCCTTCTCTGTTAGGAAACTAGGGCTATTTGCTTATAAACCTGATCACAATAAATCATCACTCCAAGGTCTCCAAGGAAAGATGAGTTGAGATCATCTAAAATGATCAATCGCCTTCAAAAATATAAAGCAATAATTTACACCTAATGAGAGTACAAGGCCAGCCCTATGAAAAATTATCAAGTAGCATGAAATTTTTAATATATATATCATATATAATATGTATATATTATATATTTTTATATAATATATTATATCTATCATACGTATATAAAACCTTGCCATTCACAGTTTGTTTGTTTGTTTGGTTTCCTGAGACAAGATCTCTGTCACCCAGGCTGGAGTGCAGTTGAGCAATCACAGCTTACCACAACCTTAACCTCCTAGGCTCAAGCAATCCTCCTACCTCAGCTTCCTGAGTAGCTGGGACTACAGGTGTGTGCCACCACATCCGGCTAATTTTTAAATTTTATGTAGAGACGAGGTCTCACTATATTGCCCAGGCTGGTCTTCAACTCCTGGGTTCAAGCTATGCTCCTACCTTGGCCTCCCAAAGTGCTGGAATTAGAGGCATGAGCCACTGCGCAAGAACTCAGTTATTTTTATATTTGATGTGGCTCAATGTTTCACAAAGTGCAGGCTGTGATCCATTAGTGGGTAAATTATCTTATAGAAGGAAGGCTCAGGGCCTGAGGGAAAAGATCTAGCCTTTGAGCAGAAAAAAAAAAACAGAAGGGGAGATGAGAAAACTTGAGGGGAAGATAAAGTTGGGGAGAGTAGATAAGGGGTGGGTAGAGGGATGAATCATATCCCAAGCATGGGTTCTTAACCTTTTTTTTTTGAGACCGAGTCTCACTCTGTTGCCCGGGCTGGAGTGCAGTGGTACGATCTCGGCTCACTGCAAGCTCCACCTCCCGGGTTCCCGCCATTCTCCCGCCTCAGCCTCCGAGTAGCTGGGACTACAGGCGCCGCCGCCACGCCCAGCTAGTTTTTTTTTTGTAATTTTAGTAGAGACGGGGTTTCACCGTGTTAGCCAGGATGGTCTCGATCTCCTGACCTCGTGATCCACCCGCCTCGGCCTCCCAAAGTGCTGGGATTACAGGCGTGAGCCACCGCGCCCGGCTTCTTAACCTTTTTTGTGCAGCAGACACTTTGGCAGAGTAGTGAATATAGATCCTTTCACAATGTTTTAAAATGTATGAAATAAAATATATAGGTCTACAAAGAAACTGTATATATTAAATATAACTTTGTTATATTAAAAACACTCATAAAACATTAAGAAATAAAATTGTGATATACTACTTTTTTTTTTTTTTGAGCCAGAGTCTTGCTCTGTCGCCAGGCTGGAGTGCCGTGGCCCGATCTCAGCTCACTGCAACCTCCGCCTCCTGGGTTCAAGCAATTAGCAATTCTCCTGCCTCAGCCTCCCAAGTAGCTGGGACTATGGGCATGCATCACCACGCCCACCTAATTTTTGTATTTTTAGTACAGACGGGGTTTCACCATGTCGGCCAGGATGGTCTTGATCTCCTGACCTCGTGATCTGCCCACCTCAGCCTCCCAAAGTGTTGGGATTACAGGCAAGAGCCACTGCGGCCGGCCGAATTGTGATACACGATTATGTGCTTCTTTAATTAATGCATTAATATATAGCAACAAGTCTAATATTATAATTTCAAAGTAGTAATGAGTATAAAAGAGGTATCTCTGACATAAACATACTTTTGTTTTTGTTGATACTGCTTGCTGTGGTCTGAATGTTATACGTCTCCCTAAAACTCATATGTTAAAATCCAAACCCTTAAAGTGATGGTATTTGGAGGTAAAGCCTTTTGGGAGGTAGTATCCTTATAAAGAAGGCCCCAGAAAACAGATTTGCCCCTTCCACCATGCGAGGACACAGTAAGGTGCCAGTTACAGGAAAGTGAGCCCTTACTGCATACCAAACCTGCTAGTACCTTGATCTGGACTTCCCAGCCTACAGGACTGTGAGAAATAAATTTCTGTTGTTTATAAGCTTCTCAGTTGATGGTATTTTGTTATAGTACCCAAACAGACTAAGACACTACTATCGTTTGTTGCCTATCTTCACAATTGAAGAGAATGTTAAATTTCAGTTAGAGGTAAGTAAAAGTGTGTAATTTTATTCATCCGACTGAAACTAGGTCTGAAGCCTCTTCTCATCTCTCCTCCTGTTTAAAAACAGGAAGGTAGACAGTTGAGTCAGCTTCAGGGGCAGAAATACCGGAAGAGCATTAACTTCCCAAATGAAATACTCCATGTCTAATAGAAATAAAGAGTGTATCAAGAAGGAATTTCCAGAACAAATGAGAAAAATTAGAGTTTGAATAATGAGGCAGAGGGCCTTGGTGTATAAACTGGAGTTCCACGATATTTTATGTGAAAAAAAAAGGTTAAATAAATAATCTCACTGAATTGCAAGTAAAATTGAGTTTGATTTCTTTTTTTTAAGAGAGGGTCACATACTGTCACCCAGGTTGGAGTGCAGCAGTATGAGCACGGCTCACTGCAACCTCCAACTCTTGGGCTCAAGTGATCCTCCTACCTCAGCCTCCCAAGTAGCTGGGACTATAAGGCACATGCCACCACGCCCAGCTAATGTTTTTCTTTTTTTAATAGAGGTGAAGTCTCCCTATGTTGCCCAGGCTGGTCTTGAATTCTTGGGCTCAAATGATCGTCCTACCTTGTCCTCCTAAAGTGCTGAGATTATTTTAGGCATGAGCCACTGTACCTGGCAAAACTGAGTTTTCTTTCTTTCTTTCTTTCTTTTTTGAGACCGAGTTTCGCTCTTGTTGCCCAGGTTGGAATGCAATGGCACAATCTCGGCTTTCTGCAACCTCCGCCTCCCAGGTCAAAGTGATTCTCCTGCCTCAGCCTCATGAGTAGCTGGGATTACAGGCATGCGCCACCACGCCTGGCTAATTTTGTATTTTTAGTAGAGATGGGGTTTCTCCATGTTGGTCAGGCTGGTCTCGAACTCTCGACCTCAGATGATCAGCCCGCCTCGGCCTCCCAAAGTGCTGGGATTACAGGAGTGAGCCGCCGCACCTGGCAAACTGAGTTTGATTTCTCAAGGAATCTCAAACCTGGTTTCTGAAGTAGAATCAGTGTTCATTAATTGTGATATAAATTAATGGTTTTTTATTTATTTATTTATTTTGAGATGGAGTCTCGCTCTGTTGCCCAGGCTGGAGTGCCGTGATGAGATCTCAGCTCACTGCAACCTCCAACACCCGGGTTCAGGCGATTCTCCTGCATCAGCCTCCCAAGTAGCTGGGATTACAGGTACCCACTACCACACCTAACTAATTTTTGTATTTCTAGTAGAGACAGGGTTTCACCATGTTGGCCAGGCTGGTCTCAAACTCCTGACCTCAGGTGATTCACCTGCCTTGGCCTCCCAAAATGATGGGATTACAAGCATGAGCCACTGCGCTCAGCTTAAGTTAGTTTTAGGACTGTTTTGATTTGTCTAAATCAGAGGCTGGCAAACTATGACCCCTGGGCCAAATCCAACCTGTTACCTGTTTCCCCTCAGCCCACAGGCATTGAATAATTTTTACATTTTTAAATGAATGAAAAAAATCAAAATAATATTTTGTGGCATGTAAAAATTAGATGAAATTCAAATTTCAATGTCCATAAATATGAATCATCTGTGGCTACTTTTGTGCTACAATGGCAGAGCTGAATAGATGTGACAGAGGCCATAGTGCTTGCGAAGTCTAAAATACTATCTGGTCCTTTGCAGAAAAAGTTAATCTACAAGAGTCAAAATAAATGTACATTCAATTTTAGGTAAGAAGTCAAAACAGCCTGGGTGTGTTTTATGACATCCTCAGGCCCCAATATAGACGTACTGAGTCACAGAGGAAGTTAGAGGTCAAAACACAGGAATCTGATTATTTAAAACTCTTTAGGTAGTCTGGGGCTCACTAAAAAAACAAAAAAGAAAAAAAAAAAATTAAGTAAATTGGCTGTGTTAACCTACCTTAACCAGTATTCTCTGAGCTGAATACCCGATCTCAGAAAAATAAATTCTACCTTGGTCTTGGAAATTAAAAATTAAATTCCACTATAAGATACCAAGAAAGCCTTGATAGAAAGAATGGTTGCAACTCTTTCTATCCTCAAGAGTCCATATTCAAGGCTTAATGCCAAAGACTTAAAAGAAATCCCAGGCAGTAAACATGAAGTATTAGAAAACGTGACAACTAAAGAAGGAAGAAGAAGAACAGGGCTAAAGCAGTAGAGGACATGTACTGACTATCGAAGCTGATCTTGGTATCAGTACAAAGTACTGACAACTGGCTTAGTAAGATTACAGAGAACTAGCTTTAAAACTGGGGATGTCAGGCCAGTTACAGTGGCTCAGGCCTGTAATCCCAGCACTTTGGGAGGCCAAGGCGGGCGGATCACTTGAGGTCAGGAGTTCGAGACCGGCCTGGCCAACATATAGTGAAACCCTGTCTCTACTAAAAAATACAAAAATTAGCTGGACATGGTGGCATGTGCCTAGAGTCCCAGCTACTTGGGAGGCTGAGGCTGAAGAATCACTTAAACCTAGGAGGTGGAGGTTGCAGTGAGCCGAGATCACGCCACTGCACTCCAGCCTGGGCGACAGCGAGACTCTGTCTCTCAAAACAAACAAAACAAAACAAAAAACAACTGGGTATTTCGATTTTGGCTGCTCATTATAATCCCTGGAAAGCTTGTCAAAAACTACCAACACCTGAATCCTATTCCCAAAAACTGATTTGACTGGTTTAGGGTATTATTTTAAAATTTCATAGCTGATTCAAATATGTAGCCAGGGTTGGGAACATCTGCTCTAGAGTGAAACTGCTAAGGCTCCAGTTCCAGGCTGCCAGTCACTAGCTGTGTGATTTTGCCAATTACTCAACCTTTCCATGTGTCAGTAGCCTCCCCTGTAAAAAAAGGGTAATAATACCTAAGTGACAGATTGTTTCACGGAATTACAGGTATGTTAACGCCTAATGTAAAGTTAAGCATTCAACAAAGGCTTACCCTTAAGCTTACCATCAGGAGGGCTTACCCTTAAGATATGCGCCCACATCTTCCGCTTAATGTGCTCCAACTTTAACTAATTTGGCCTTTAGGTTTACTTAAATGGCTGCTGACGCACTGTATCACTTAAATTAGGCTCATAAGCCTTTTTTTTTTTTTTTTCTAAAAGAGCAATTGAAAGAGTTCAGGATATGCCACCCCAAACTATGCTGCTTTCATATAGCAGTCATTTTGAGTTAAAGGCACCTGAAAAGCAGCAAATGCAGGGAGAGGTTTTCTCTGAACTCTTATCTGCCTAAAAACAGATTTTCCAAAAGGAACTCAAGGGTCATAAATCCCTTCCCCTGGAGTTTCATTAACCAGGGAATATTGACTATTCTCCCAGATGAGGAAACTACCAGTCAACACCACACTCTGACAAACTGTTAAAAACTACCACATCTCGGCCGGGCGCGGTGGCTCAAGCCTGTAATCCCAGCACTTTGGGAGGCCGAGACGGGCGGATCACGAGGTCAGGAGATCGAGACCATCCTGGTCTACACGGTGAAACCCCGTCTCTACTAAAAAAATACAAAAAACTAGCCGGGCGAGACGGCGGGCGCCTGTAGTCCCAGCTACTCGGGAGGCTGAGGCAGGAGAATGGCATAAACCCGGGAGACGGAGTTTGCAGTGAACCGAGATCGCGCCACTGCACTCCAGCCTGGGCGACAGAGCGAGACTCCGTCTCAAAAAAAAAAAAAAAAAGGAAAAAAAAAAAACTATCACATCTCCTATCTATTCTTCTAAGGATCCATTCATCTTTCCTAAAAATCATTTCCTGTTCTAAGTGGCCTATATCCCCTCCCCCTTCCCCTATTAAGAGAGTCCCTAAACTCTAAAATCTCACTGCTTTGGGGGGTATTCACTTTTTTCCCTGTGATGCCCCTAAGCACTAATATTAAAAATTAATAAATTTCTATACATTTTCTTCTGTCAATCCTTCTGTTGTTAGTTTATTTCATAGACCCAGCTATTGAACCTTGGAGAAAAAAAGGAAAGTCTATCTGGCCAGGTGTGGTGGCTCACACCCGTAATCCCAGCACTTTGGGAGGTTGAGGCAGGTGGATCACTTAAGTCAGGAGTTTGAGATTAGCCTGGCCAACATGGCGAAATACTCCACTAAAAATACAAAAAACTCAGCCGGGCGTGGTGGCGGGCACCTGTAATCCCAGCTACTTGGGAGGCTGAGGTAGGAGAATCCCTTGAACCCGAGGGGGCGGAGGTAGCAGTAAGCCGAGATCAAGCCATTGCACTCCATCCTGGGCGACAGAGCGAGACTCCGTTTCAAAGACAAAAAAAAAAAAAAAAAAAAAAACGAACTTACCACCCGTCACAGCAAGGGTCTCCCACATGGCCGCTTCTTTTTTATACAAGGTGAAGACAATGGTGTCATTCCCAATCTTTGCTTTGCTGCTCTCATCGTCTATGGGAGCATAAAGAAATGCCTCAAATAAAAATGGAGGAAAGTTGACCTATGCAGAAGGGTGAAAACAGAAACTAAGTTACACAAATTAAGCACGCGTATTAAGAAACGCGTGAAAAAGGTAAAATAACTTTCTAAACCGCCCACTATATTCCAGGTAGTGAAAGATTAGCAAGGCACATGAGGAAGCCCTGAATCAAAGTAGTCTCTGATCTGACGATCTGTCTACAGATGGTGTGCCACCTGTATGGGATTCATTTCTTTTAACAGGATTAACAATTTAGGACGTCTATCTGTAAAGATGAGCCTGTTGCTCGTGCCCAGCTGCGCTCTTGTAGAAGCTTCGGACCACACCACCGGGGACGGGCAGGCAAGACTTGCATTCTTACCTTCAGATAGTTTTCCGTGCAGAACACGTCCGTGTCTCTGACGCACACGCCTTTGAGGGGCAGAGACAGAAAGACCGCAGTCTTCGTCTGCTGCCAGCTGTAATCGCTAACCTGAAGGGGCATTCCGGGATCAACGGGAGCGGAGCGCGGCTGGCTGCTGCTTTCGCCTGCTTGGTTGCTAGGGAAGCTGGGGTTACCAAGGGCCAGCCCTTCCGGGCCAGGCCGACGGAAGCCCTGCGTTCCCAGCGTGCTCCGCCGCCACCACCTGGCGGACTCCATGCGTGACTATGTAGGCCCCCAGACCGGAGTGTATTACCGATTCTTAGTTACCTTGCAGTCTAAGCGAGCGGTCAAAGAAGTAGGCCCATATCCTCTGATTAAGAAAAAAAAAGAAAAAAAAAAAAAAAAGCACTCCGTGGGTTGGGCGCGATGGCTCACGCCTGTAATCCCAGCACTGTGGGAGGCCGAGGCAGGTGGATTACTTGAGGTTAGGAGTTTGAGACCAACCTGGCCAACATGGTGAAACCCCATCTCTATTAAAAATACAAAAATTAGCCAAAGGTGGTGGTGTGTGCCTGTAATCCCAGCTACTTAGGAGGCTGAGGCAGGCGAATCCCTTGAACCTGGGAGGCAGAGGTTGCATTCAGCCGAGATCGTGCCACTGCACTCCAGCCTGGGGCAACAAGAGCAAGACTCTGTCTCAAAAAAAAAAAAAAAAAAAAAGAAGTGGTGGTCGTCATCAAAAGGCATAATAAAGACTGTTAAGATCTCTGAAATACGCCCTTCAGCCAGAGACACAGGGACATTTGTGGTTGAACAAGTTAAATTCATTGCTCACTAAGCAAGAGAGAACACACATCATGAGGTGTCTCAGTAAGACAGTGTTAGAATTTAGGAGAATGAGGTTTGGTTCCCCATAGTTTGGGTGTTTCAGAGAGCAAAGGTAATTCTATTGATTGGAGTTCAAGACATGCTACCCCAAATTATGACACTTTAATTAAATTTCTAAAATTTAAATATTTTAAGCAGAAGGAATTGGAGAAGGAATATCTCACCTCTCCCTTCCCTGGCCCTTCTCCCATGAAGCAGGTCATAGGATAAGACCCTCATGTGAGAAGTGTTCTCCCTGTACTCAAATGAAAGAAGCACCCTTATCTCCAAATAAGAAATCTGAACAAACAAGGAGTGCAAAGTTCTCCCCACTGTACTACACTTAGTTCATATCCTTTGTATTATTACATTTTCCTATGACTTTTCATTCTCTGTCAAACCTAGCATAAAAATGCTCAGGTTTAATCATTTCTTCCATTCTTCATGTCCTTAAGAAGGTTCCCATGTAACGTAAACTAATACTGAATAAATTTGTATGCTTTTTATCTTCTTAAACTGTCTTTTCTTACAGAGGCCCCAATCAAGAACTTAGAAGGGTAGAAGGAGATGATATTTTTTCTTCCCTACCTGATGACTGGTAAAAAAAAAAAAAAAAAAAAAAAAAGAGAAAAAAAAAGAAAAAAAGTCGCTGTTGCTCCTGAATGACTACTGGGTAAATATTGAAATGAAGGCAGAAATAAAGATGTTCTTTGAAACCAGTGAGAACAAAGACACAACATACCAGAATCTCTGGGACACATTTAAAGCAGTGTGTAGAGGGAAATTTGTAGCACTAAATGCCCACAAGAGAAAGCAGGAAAAATCTAAAATCGACACCCTAACATCACAATTAAAAGAACTAGAGAAGCAAAAGCAAACACATTCAAAAGCTAGCAGAAGGCAAGAAATAACTAAGATCGGAGCAGAACTGAAGGAGATAGAGACACAAAAACCTTTCAAAAAATCAGTGAATCCAGGAGCTGTTTTTTAAAAAATATCAACAAAATAGGCCACTAGCAAGACGAATAAAAAAGAAAAGAGAGAACAATCAAATAGATGCAATAAAAAATGATAAAGGGGATATCACCACCGATCCCACAGAAATACAAATTACCATCAGCAAATACTATAAACACCTCTATGCAAATAAGCTAGAAAATCTAGAAGAAATGGATAAATTCCTGGACACATACACCCACCCAAGACTAAACCAGGAAGAAGTTGAATCTCTGAAGAGACCAATAACACGTTCTGAAATTGAGGCAATAATTAATAGCCTATCAACCAAAAAAAGTCCAAGACCAGATGGATTCACAGCCCAATTCTACCAGAGGTACAAAGAGGAGCTGGTACCATTCCTTCTGAAACTATTCCATTCAATGGAAAAAGAAGGAATCCTCCCCAACTCATTTTATGAGGCCAGCATCATCCTGATACCAAAGCGTGGCAGAGACAAAGCAAAAAGGGAGAATTTTGGGCCAATATCCCCAACGAACATCATTGTGAAATCCTCAATAAAATACTGGCAAACCGAATCCAGCAGCACATCAAAAAGCTTATCCACCACAATCAAGTTGGCTTCATCCCTGGGATGGAAGGCTGGTTCAACATATGCAAATCAAAAAATGTAATCCATCACATAAACAGAACCAATGACAAAAACCACATAATTATCTCAATAGATGCAGAAAAGGCTTCTGACAAAATTCAACAGCCCTTCATGCTAAAATCTCTCAATAAACTAGATATTGTTGGAATGTTTCTCAAAATAATAAGAGCTATTTATGATGAACCCACAGCCAATATCATTCTGAATGGGCAAAAACTGGAAGCATTCCCTTTGAAAACCGGCATAAGGATGCCCTCTCTCACCACTCCTATTCAACATAGTACTGGAAGTTCTGGCCAGGGCAATCAGACAAGAGAAAGCAATATAGGGTATTCAAATAGGAAGAGAGGGGGTCAAATTGTCTCTGTTTGCAGATGACATGATTGTATATTTAGAAAGCCCCATCGTCTCAGCCCAAAATCTCCTTAAGCTGATGAGCAACTTGAGCAAAATCTCAGGATACAAAGCCAATGTGCATAAATCACAAGCATTCCTATACACAATTAACGGACAAACAGAGAGCCAAATCATGAGTGAACTCCCATTCACAATTGCTACAAAAAGAATCAAATACCTAGGAATCCAACTTACAAGGGATGTGAAGGACCTCTTCAAGGAGAACTACAAACCACTGCTCAATGAAATAAAAGAGGACACAAACAAATGGAAGAACATTCCATGCTCATGGATAGGAAGAATCAATATCATGAAAATGGCCATACTGCCCAAGGTAATTTATAGATTGAATGCTATCCCCATCAAGTTACCAATGACTTTCTTCACAGAATTGGAAAAAACTACTTTAAATTTCATATGGAACCAAAAAAGAACCCGAATAGCCAAGACAATCCTAAGCAAAAAGAACAAAGCTGGAGGCATCACGCTACCGGACTTCAAACTATATTACAAGTCTACAGTAACCAAAACAGCATGGTACTGGTACCAAAACAGATATGTAGACCAATGGAACAGAACAGAGGCCTCAGAAATAACACCATACATCTACAACCATCTGATCTTTCACAAACCTGATAAAAACAAGCAATGGGGAAAGGATTCCCTATTTAATAAATGTGCTGGGAAAACTGGCTAGTCATATGTAGAAAGCTGAAACTGAATCCCTTCCTTACACCTTATACAAAAATTAACTCAAGATGGGTTAAAGACTTAAATGTAAGACCTAAAACCACAAAAACCCTAGAAGAAAACCTAGGCAATACCATTCAGGAGATAGGAATGGGCAAAGACTTCATGACTGAAACACCAAAAGCTATGGAAACAAAAGCCAAAATAGACAAATGGGACCTAATTAAACTAAAGAGCTTCTGCACAGCAAAAGAAACTATCATCAGAGTGAACAGACAACCTACAGAATGGGAGAAAATTTTTGCAATCTATCCATCTGACAAAGGGCTAATATCCAGAATCTACAAAGAACTTAAACAACTTTACAAGAAAAAACAACCCCATCAAAAAGTGGGCAAAGGATATGAACAGACATTTCTCAAAAGAAGACATTTATGCAGCCAACGGACATATGAAAAAATGCTCATCATCACTGGTCATCAGAGAAATGCAAATCAAAACCACAATGAGATACCATCTCAAGCCAGTTAGAATGGGGATCATTAAAAAGTCAGGAAACAACAGATGCTGGAGAGGATGTGGAGAAATACGAACACTTTTACACTGTTGGTGGGAGTGTAAATTAGTTCAACCATTGTGGAAGAGAGTGTGAAAGTTCCTCAAGGATCTAGAACTAGAAATACCATTTGACCCAGCAATCCCATTACTGGGTATATATAAAAGGATTATAAATTATGCTACTATAAAGACACGTGCACACATATGTTTATTATGGCACTATTCACAACAGCAAAGACTTGGAACCAACCCAAATGTCCATCAAAAATAGACTGGATAAAGAAAATATGGCACATATACACCATAGAATACTATGCAGCCATAAAGAAGAAAGAGTTCATGTCCCTTGCAGGGACATGGATAAAACTGGAAACCATCACTCTCAGCAAAATATCACAAGGGTAGAAAACCAAACACCACATGTTCTCACTCATAAGTGGGAGTTGAACAATGAGAACACATGGACACAGGGAGGGGAACATTACACACTGGTGCCTGTTGGAAGGTGGGGAGCTGGGGGAGGGATAGCATTAGGAGAAATACCTAATGTAAATGAGAAGTTGATGAGTGCAGCAAACCAACATGGCACATGTATACCTATGTAACAAACCTGCAAGTTGTGCACATGTACCCTAGAACTTAAAGTATAATAATAATAAAAAAGTAGCTGTTATACATTTTATCCAGAAAGGGGATGTCTATTATCTTGTGGGTGACACAAAGACCTTGTTTTTGCCTGTGCTTAGATAATACTATGAAGTGGCCTTGTTTTGTCTCATTTTATTGTGATCTCAGAGTACTTTTGTCTCAGCTTGGCATTCTATGAGATTTAAATTGTTAATGTTCAACAGAATAATATCATGGCCAAGCTGTGAGTGCCAGGTCAGCTTCTGAATATCAGAGGCTGCTTTTTTTTCCTCTTTCTCAATAATCAACAAAGAGAACACATAAACAAAGTATATAGAGAAAAAGAAACACAACCCCACAATAAAATGGGCAAATTGGCATAATCTTATTAATGTGAATACCTGCTTATTTTATAACCAGCAATTCCACTCCTATGTTTATATCTTAGAGATTTCTAGCAAGTTCCTAGGTGATGCTGATGCTTTGTGAACCACGGTCCGACAACAGGGTTATTCAGCCTCCACATTATTAACATTATAGTCTGGATCATTTTGGATAATTTAGGCGGCCTTGTGCATTTTAGGACGTTTAGCAGAATCCACCCTTTTAATTCTAGTAGCACTCCTGAGTTCTAATAACAAAAGTGTCTCCAGACATTGCCAGATGTCTTCTGGGTTTGGGGGGTGGGTGGGAATAGCAAAATTTCCCTCATCTGGGAATTACTGCCCCAGAAAAAGTCTTGGTCCTATACACTAGGCAACATATATAGGTGTTCATAGCAACTTCATAGAAAAAAACCTGAAAACAAGCCAAATGTCTTTCAACAGGTATATACACAAAACAGAATCTCATACAACAATAAAAATGAGTGAATGATAGCTATACATTGGATGGATGAGTGAAAAAAACAAGTGAAACAATATCCTCAAGAAATAACACTATTTTATACAACTTTTATTTTTTTATTTTTATTTTTTCTTTCTTTCTTTCTTCTTCTTTTTTTTTTTTTTTTTTTTTTTTTTTTTTTTTTTTTTTTTTTTTTTGAGACGGAGTTTCACTCTTGTCACCCAAGCTGGAGTGCAATGGGGTATCTTGGCTCACTGCAATCTCCGCCTCCCAGGTTCAAGCGATTCTCCTGTCTCAGCCTCCCGAGTAGCTGGGATTACAGGCACCCACCACCAAGCCTGGCTAATTTTTTGTATTTTTAGTAGAGACGGGGTTTCGCCATGTTGGCTAGGCTGGTTTCGAACTCCTGACCTCAGGTGATCCGTTCACTTCCATCTCCCAAAGTGCTGGAATTATAGGCATGAGCCACCGCGCCTGGCCTTCATAAAACTTTTGAACAAAGGAAACTAAATCCACTAGATAAGGATTCCTAGGTATGTGGTAAAACTATACAAACACTTCTCTACTTACAATGGGGTTACCTCCTGATAATCCATCATAAGTTGAAAATATCCTATGTCAAAAATGCATTTAATACACCTAACCTACCAAACATCATAGCTTAGCCTACCCTACCTTAAACATGCTCAGAACACTTACATTAGCCTATAGTTGGGCAAAGTCATCTAACACAAAACCTATTTTATAATAAAGTGTTTAATATAACCTGTAATTTAATGAACACTGTACTAAAAATGAAAAACAGAATGGTTGTATGGGTACTCACAGCATGGTTTCTACTGAAAGCATATAGCTTTTGCATCACTGTAAAGTTAGGAAATCGAAGCAGAACCATCATAAGTCAGGGGTCGTCTGTAAAGGTAGGCACTAGAAAGGATCATGGTTAACTCTTTTGTGAAGTTCATACAAGTGGGACCCTTTTTGGTAACCAACAGTACTGATTACCACATAGTCACACTATATGAATTAAAACGAAGGTCCTGGATGCACTTGGTGTCTCACGCCTGTAATCTCAGCACTTTGGGAGTATCGCTTGAGGCCAGGAGTTCGGGTTACAATGAACTATGATTATGCCACTGCACTCTATCCTGGGTAACAGACACTCTCTCTAAAATTAAATTAAAACAATAAATAAAATAAATACAATTAAAATTAAATACAGAGGTTCTCAGAATATAGTCCTCCCCATCCCCACCAGGAATATCACCATCATCTGGGGACCTGTTAGAAATGCAAATTCCAAGACCCCTTCTAGACCTATTGAACCAGAAGTTCTGGAAGTGGGGTGCAGCAATCTGTGTTTTATCCAGCCTACCAGGTAATTTTGATACACACCAAAGTTTGAGAACCACTAGATTAAGAGATAAGTTTTACTGGGGAAAGCAGAAACTTACAAAACCAAGAGAAAATACCAGTTCCCCCCTTCTCCCATCATCCCAAGGAGCAACACGTAGGGGGCCAGGGTACTTTCCTGGATATGTGGGTTCACATAATAGGAGAAGAATCCCATCCCCTTGTTGCTCTCCTTTTTTTTTTTGAGACAGAGTCTCGCTCTGTCGCCCAGGCTGGAGTGCAGTGGCGCGATCTCGGTTCACTGCAAACTCCGTCTCCCGGGTTTATGCCATTCTCCTGCCTCAGCCTCCCGAGTAGCTGGGACTACAGGCGCCCGCCACCTTGCCCGGCTAGTTTTTTGTTTTTTTTTTTTTAGTAGAGACGGGGTTTCACCGTGTAGACCAGGATGGTCTCGATCTCCTGACCTCGTGATCCGCCCGTCTCGGCCTCCCAAAGTGCTGGGATTACAGGCTTGAGCCACCACGCCCGGCCTGTTGCTCTCCTTTTTATAGGGCACACACAAAAAGAACCTTGTCAGTAAGGAAATTACTAGAGCACCAGGCAATCTGTTTATAGGCCTTTTTTGTTTGTTTGTTTGTTTGTTTGATTGATTGTTCGTGATGGAGTCTCGCTCTGTCGCCCAGGCTGGAGTGCAGTGGCCGGATCTCAGCTCACTGCAAGCTCCGCCTCCCGGGTTTATGCCATTCTCCTGCCTCAGCCTCCCGAGTAGCTGGGACTACCGGCGCCCGCCACCTCGCCCGGCTAGTTTTTTGTATTTTTTAGTAGAGATGGGGTTTCACCGTGTTAGCCAGGATGGTCTCGATCTCCCGACCTCGTGATCCACCCGTCTCGGCCTCCCAAAGTGCTGATATTACAGGCTTGAGCCACCGCGCCCGGCCAAGATTTTTCTTTTTTTTTTTTTTTTTCTCTAGGAAATGAAATTCTCCAAGACCTTTTAGTTCTATTTAGTGGAGAACAACTTTACAGACCAAAATCTAGGCACTAGGTTTTAAATGCATTATTTTACTATTTTTAATTTGGGCTTTAGGAAATGATAATGTGATTTAAAATTAAATGAGGATATCTAGGTAGAGGTCATGTAGAGGGTGAAGTGACCCTGCATAATTTTCCTTTTGTTTTGGGTCCTAATATCTTAGATATATATTTGTAGGGTATGAGCTTGATTGTTTTTCGTATTACACTTGTTTTGGCACAATACCAATTATTTCTTTTTTTTTCTTCTTCTTCTTTTTTTTTTGAGACAGAGTCTCACTCCATTGCCTAGACTGGAGTGCAGTGCATGATCCTGGCTCACTGAAACCTCCACCTCCTGGGTTCAAGTGATTCTCCTGACTCAGCTTCCCTAGTAACTGGGACTACAGGTGTGTGCCACCATGCCAGGTTAATTTTTTTGTATTTTTAGTAGAGGCGGGGTTTCACCATGTTGGCCAGGCTGGTCTCGAACTCCTGACCTCAGGTGATGTACCCACCTCAACCTCTGAAAGTGCTGGGATTACAGGTGTGAGCCACCACGCCCAGTCTAGTTATTTAATTAAAAAAAAAGTTTTAAGAAACTCTTAAGGAGAACAGCTATTATTAAAGTAGAATTTTGTATGCTTAATTAATCTTTAAAGAGGATTAATAAGGGGAGAATATAAACAAACATGAAGATTTGTTTTTGTTTTGTCCACACATTTTTAAAACATTTTAAAATTGAGTTTAGTTTATAACTGAGTAGAGTTTAAAATGTTAATATTTTGTCATTAGATAAATGCAAATTCCTATTTGTATTTATTACCTATGCCAAAACACTAAGCTGTTGAAAAATATATTAAAGTATATCAGTATATTTAACCACATCAATTTTGAAATACAATTAATATTATTCATAAAATATTAAACCATTACCCTGTACATGTAGCAGGACAAGCCGCAGACAAGAACCCCTCAGATGACACTGAGTTGTGGAAGGAAAGGGCTTTGTTCAGCTGGGAGCATCGGCGGACTCATGTTTCCAAAAACCAAGCTCCCCGAGGGAGCAATTCCTGTGCCTTTTAAGGGCTTACAACTCTAAGGGGGTCCACGTGAGAGAGTCGTGATCAATTGAGCAAGCAGTGGGTACGTGACTGGGGTCTGCATGCACCAGTAGTCAGAATGGAACAGAACAGGACGGGATTTTCATGATGCTTTTCCATACAATGTCTGAAATCTATAGATAACACAAGCAGTTAGATCAGGGGCTGATTTTTAACTACCAGGCCCAGGGCACGGTGCTGGGCTGTCTGCCTGTAGATTCCATTTCTGCCTTTTAGTTTTTACTTCTTCTTTCTTTGGAGGCAGAAATTGTACATAAGATAATATGAGGGGTGGTCTCCTCCCTCATACATATGAATCAAATGTTACACAGTAGTTATAAATTAAGCTAAGAAAGTATTTAATAAAATATACTATTTCCTTACATTGTCTGAATATACCTTCATAATGACCTGGAAGGCCAAATTTACATTTGGAATTCTCAGTCCCCTTGGGGTTTCATGCAGGTACATAGCAGAGGTAACAGTCTGTCATTGGACATAAAGATGTACACTCAAGACTCACAGGCCGCCCTCAGAAGGATTAGCCAGAGAAAAGACTCATGGGAAGTAGCCTGGGGCTGTTGGGCAGGGAATTCCAGGTAGCAAAACCATGATGTAGAAGGGTGAGCAGTTTCCAGGTGAACAGCTTCCTTACACCTGGAGAAAATGCAACTGGAAGCGGTTCAGCGAGGGGGCCTTTAAACCAGGGGGCTCAGGATCTAAGGTCAGGAATGTTGGGAATGTTAACTTCTTTCCAGGGTAAAATCCCTTTTTTAAAAAAAAAATTCCTTGGCATCAAAATTTGGTCCTCTAACCAAGTGTTTGTAATTGGATAAATTGGGTTAGTATGCCTAGTCTACTTTTCTTTTTTTTTAAATTATTGTTTTTTTAGAGACAGGGTCCTGCTCTGTCACCCAGGCAGGAATCCAGTGGCACTGTCATCATAGCTGACTGCAACCTCGAACTCCTGGGCAGAAGCCTCCTTCCCACCTCAGCCTCCCAAAGTGCTGGGATTTCAGGCGTGCACCACTACACTCAGCCAACGCTACTTTTATTAGCTGCATGACCCTGAGTAATGTTCTCCCGCTTGAGCCCTAGTTTCCTATCTGTAAAATGCAAGCAATAATATTTATATGTAGGGTATTGAAAGGATGAAGATTTTGTGTAAAGCACTCATTATTATCAATAATTTATTCAGACATTTGAGCAGATCCATCATTTTCTTCTGGGACTTTACCAGAAGCATTTTTTTAAAACTTTTCTATAGAGACAGGGTCTTCATTATTTTGCCCAGGCTGGTTTTGAACTCTTGGCCTTAAGCAATCTTCCCATTTCAGCCTCCCAAAGTGTTGGAATTACAATCATGAGCCACCATGCCCAGCCACAATCATTTTTCTGATTCACATCCTGACAGACATGAAATGCTTTTTCTATCTGAGTGAGAACAAAACTGAAACTTTTAATATTCACGAACTGAATACTTTTGAATTTGATAACTATACCTATGATAGTGCGTTCAGTCATTTTTGCATGCTATAAATACCTGATGCTGGATAATTTGTAAAGAAAACATGTTTAATTGGTTCATGGTTCTGCACGCTTCACAAGAAGCATAGTGTTGCCATCTGCTTCTGGTGAGGCCTCAGAAAGCTTACAATCATGGTGGAAGGCAACAGAAAGCTAGCATGTCCCATGGTGAGAGTGGAAACAAGAGAGACAGGAGATGCCACACACTTTTCAACAACCAGATCTTGGGTGAACTCAGAGCGAGAACTCGCTCATCACCAAAGGGATGGTGCTAAGCTATTCATGAGGGATCCTCCCCCATGATCCAAACACCTTTCACCAGGCCCCACCTCCAACACCGAGGATTACATTTCAACATGAGATTTGAAGGGGACAAACAGTCCAAGTCATATCAGATAGGTACCACAAATCCAATCAGCCTCCAAGTCCTAAATATCTCTCAGATCCATCCACTTTTCACTGCTTCTGTCTTAATTTCTTGATGTGTCAGTAGCTGAGGATACCAAGTCTTCTGCAATGCCCTAAGTGTTTCCTCCTTAGATTAAGATGCAATCATTCTTTCTTTCTTTCTTTCTATTTTCTCTTCCTTCGTTTTCTTCTTTCTTTCTTTCTGCATTTTTCTTCCTTTCTTTCTCATTATTTCGTCCTTTCTTCTCCTCCTGTCGCTACCTCCTTCCTGTCATTTCATCGTCCGTTTTTCTTTTTTCTTTCTCCTTAGTCCTTACTTCCTTCCTTCCTCGTCTTTCTTCTTTTCTTTCTTTTTCTTTCTTCTTTCTTTCTTTCTTTCTTTCTTTCTTCTTCTTTCTTCTTTCTTTCTTTTCTTTCTTTCTTTTTCCTTCTTTCTTTCTTTCAATGGGGTCTCACTATGTTGACCAGGCTGGTCTGGAACTCCTGGCCTCCAGCGATCCTCCCATCTTGGCCTCCCAAAGTGCTGGGAGCCACTGCACCCAGCCAAGACCCTTTCTAACCTATAGCTTATAGCAAAGGCTTCAGGTGAGCATGAGAGAAAAGCAG
The DNA here is from genome assembly GCF_007565055.1 of Rhinopithecus roxellana. Taxonomy (NCBI): domain Eukaryota; kingdom Metazoa; phylum Chordata; class Mammalia; order Primates; family Cercopithecidae; genus Rhinopithecus; species Rhinopithecus roxellana. Next base: position 42,738,608 of record NC_044553.1, read on the forward strand.
AAATAACCTGCCGACGATAATACTGAATGGCTGATGCTAAATGAAAATGGAGGAGAGAAAAATTCTCTACTGGTATACAATATATAAGTGTTTAATAAGGATTTGGTCAATATTTTCCCCAAAGGAAAGAACATACTATGGATAGTGAAGGCACTGAAAAATTATGCTAAGTGTATAATCTCTGAAACATGTTTATATTAGTACTATTTACCTAAAAATTGAACTAGAAAAGGTTGAGCTTTACTTTAAATTTGACATGTCTTCCCAGGCAGTTCTTACAATAATGTTGTGCTACTTCAGAAATATGAAATATATCAGGCAATTTCAATTATTTTTACCATTCCTTTTTTAGCAAAGAATAAATCTAGTGGCGAGATGGCGCCATTGCACTCTAGCCTGGCGACGGGGCGAGTCTCTATCTCAAAAAAAAAAAAAAAGAATAAATCTTTGTGATTTTTAGGGGCCTTTTGGGAAAACTCGAACACGGTTAGGTCTAAAAGAGGTCTTGAATCCTTGAAAATATAATTTAGGGTTCGATCTTGGAAAACCATAATCAAAAAGTTATAGGAGAATCTGTCTCTTGATTAAGAAAAAATCATAGAAATCTGGGAACAATGAATTATTATTATTATTATTATTATTATTATTAGAGACGGAGTCTCACTCTGCCGCCCGGACTGGAGTGCAGTGGCCAGATCTCAGCTCACTGCAAGCTCCGCCTCCCGGGTTCACGCCATTCTCCTGCCTCAGACTCCTGAGTAGCTGGGACTACAGGCATCTGCCACCACGCGCAGCCAATTTTTGTATTTTTAGTAGAGTCGGGGTTTCACCGTGTTAGCCAGGATGATCTCGATCTCCTGACCTCGTGATCCGCCCGCCTCTGCCTCCCAAAGTGCTGGGATTACAGGCATGAGCCGCCGCGGCCGGCCCGAGAACAATGAATTATTTTAACTTTACCTATAAATCAAGGATGCCATAGGAGGTGACACTGGATCTCATGGTGCCTAGAGAAAAGAAAAATATAGGGTGAAAAAAATCCTAAAAGATAACACAATTGTAAGGAACTTCAGCTTTTTCAGCATGAGTACTTTGCTTTTTGTTTTTGTTAAGTACTGTAATCAAGGCCATGACAAAATCAGAAAACTTTTCTGATGAGATATAAAATTTCACGCCAGGCACAGTGGCTCACACCTATAACCCTAGCACTTTGGGAAACTGAGGTGGGCAGATCACTTGACGCTTGAGCTCAGTAGTTTGAAACCAGTCTGAGCAACATAATGAGACAATGTCTCGCCAAAAAAAAAAAAAAAAAGAAAATTACCCAGGCATGTTGGCTCACACCTGTAGTCCCGCTACTCAGGAGGCTTAGCTGGGAAGATTGTTTGAGTACAGGAACTGAAAGCTGCAATGATCCATGTTGGCACCACTGCACTCCAACCTGGGAGACAGAGCAACACCCTGTCTCAAAAAAATAAAATTTCTTTATCTGAGTAGATTAAATTGAAGGTAAAAAAAAAAAAAAAAAACACTTCCTGTGATTAACAACAGTCTGAAGGCTCTGAAACCAATTTATCATTTTAACATAAGGGAAAAATAAATTATAATTTTGTATTAACCTAAACTTTAGGCAGTTAAAAACTTTACATTTTTACTTTATCTTCAATTTCTACTCATAAAACGCATAAAAACTGGGCAAAACTTACTAACAGTTGTAATAAATTTTATTGCTTCTTTTCAGGCTCATTATCTGTAGTTATGATAAACCAAGGCAAATAAAGTTCACTGTTTGCATGACTTTAGTTTTCCTCACCATTCAAATTTCATCCTTTACTATCTTGTTTAACATTCTACATCAAACACTTTACTTTAAATAATACTGTTCTCTTCATGTTCCTCTGTCACACTGCACCTACAATAATCTCTACCACTTGTATCATTTAGAGCTGTAATAAAAGAAACTACTCTTACTTCATGGAAACTACTAGAAAGTGGCAATTGAGAACTATTTGTTATATATACCAAGCATTTAGTAGTCCAGAAAAGCTCATAAGTTCACATAATGCAATCTCATATGTCCACACACATCCCTTTCACACATTAAAGTGGAAAAAAGTAACACGTTCATTAATAAGACTCAAAGAACCACTCTATAACTTATAAAAATAAAATCCAAAAGCACGTGTATGAAATAACAACTAAGATTGGTCTGGGGATTCTCTATTACTTAGAAATTAGCAAAGCAGGCTGGGCGTGGTGGCTCACGCCTGTAATCCCAGCACTTTGGGAGGCCAAGGTGGGCGGATCATGAGATCAGGAGATTGGGACCATCCTGGCTAACACAGTGAAACCCCATCTCTACTAAAAATACAAAAAAATTGGCCGGGCATGATGGCGGGCGCCTGTAGTCCCAGCTACTCGGGAGGCTGAGGCAGGAGAATGGCGTGAGCCCGGGAGGCAGAGCTTGCAGTGAGCTGAGATCACGCCACTGCACTCCAGCCTGGGCGACAGAGTGAGACTCCGTTTAAAAAAAAAAAAGAAAGAAAGAAAAAGAAATTATCAAAGCATTCAAAGATTATTCATGACTTAATTGAATATAATTCAGAATCTTAAAGTGAATATTTACAGCGATATACTATACAGCCTAATGTGCTCTGTTTTCAAACTTCTATTTTAGGTTCAAGGGGTGCAGGTGCAGGTTTGTTCCACTGGTAAACCGTGTGTCATGAGGGTTTGGTATATAGATAATTTTGTCACCCAGGTAACGAGCATAACACCTGACAGGTAGTTTTTCAATCCTTTCCCTCCTCCTACTCTCTACCCTCAAGTGAGCTGCAGTGCCTTTTGTTTCCTTCTTTGTATCCATGGGTACTCAATGTTTGGCTCCCACTTACCAGTGAGAACATGTGGTATTTGGTTTTCTGTACCTATGTTAACTCGCTTAGGATAATGGCTTCCAACCCCACCTATGTTGCTACAAAGGACATGATCTTGTCCTTTTTTATGGCTGCACAGTATTCCATGGTATATATGGACCAGTTTGTCTTTATCCAGTCTACCACTGATGGGCATTTAGGTTGATTCCATGTATTTGCTATTGTAAATAGTACTGCAATGAACATATGCATGCTTGTGTCTTTATGGCAGAATGATTTATATTCCTCTGAGTATACACCCAGTAACGGGATTCCTGGGTCAAATGGTAGTTCTGTTTTAAGTTCCTTAAGAAATCTCCAGACTGCTTTCCACAGTGGCTGAACTAATTTACATTCCCACCAACAGTGTATACGCATTTGCTTTTCTCCACAACCTCACCAGCATCTGTTATTTTTTGACTTTTTATTAGTAGCCATTCTGACTGGTGTGAGATGTTTATCTCATTGTGGTTTTGATTTGCATTTCTCTAATCATTAGTGATATTGAGCATTTATTCATATGCTGATTGGTGTGTATGTCTTCTTTGAGAAGTATCTGTTCATGTCCTTTGCTCGTTTTTTAATGGGGTCATTTGATTTTTGCTTGTTGATCTAAGTTCTTTATAGATGCTGAATACTAGACCTTTGTCAGATACATAGTTTGCAAAGATTTTCTTCCATTCTGTAGGTTGCCTGTTAACTCTGTTGATAGTTTCTTTTGCTGTGTAGAAGCTCTTTAGCTTAATTAGGTCCCTCTTGTCAGTTTTTATTTTTGTTGCAATTGCTTTTGGAATCTTCATCATGAAGGCTTTGTCAGGGTGGTGCCCAGAAGAGGATTGATAGTTTCTTTTGCTGTGCAGAAGCTCTTTAGTTTAATCAGTTCCCACTTGTCAGTTTTTGGGTTTTGTTGCAATTGCTTTTGGAATTCTCATCATGAAGTCTTTGTCAGGGCTGACGTCCAAAATAGTATTTCCTAGGTTTTCTTCTAGGGTTTTTAGTTTTAGGTTTTATATTTAGTCTTTAATCCATCTTGAGTTCATTTTTGTATAAGGTGAAACATAGGGTTCCAGTTTCAACATTCTGTGTATGGCTAGGCAGTTATCCTAGCACAATTTATTGACTAGTGAGTTCTTTTCCCACTGCTTGTTAGCACTGGCTTTGCTGAAGATTATATGGTTGTAGATGTGTGACTTTACTTCTAGGCCCTCTAACCTGTTCCATTGCTCTATATGTCTGTTTTTGTGCTAGTACCATGCTGTCTTTGTTATGGAAGCCTTGTAGTATAGTTTGAAGTCAGGTAGCATGATGTCTCTAGCTTTGTTCTTTTTGCTTAGGATTGCTTTGGCTATTCAGGCTCTTTTTTGGTTCCATATGAATCTTAAAATAGTTTTTTGCTAATTCTGTGGAAAATGTCAGTAGTTTGATAGGAACAGCATCAAATCTGTAAATTGCTTTGAGCAGTATGACCATTTTAACAATATTGTTTCTTCCTATTCATGAGCATGGGATGTTTTTCTGTTTGTTTGTTTTGTCTCTGATTTCTTTCACTACTGTTTTGCAATTCTCATTATAGAAATCTTTCACTTCCCTGGTTAGAAGTATTGATATGGTTTGGCTGTGTCCCCACCCTAATCTGATCTTGAATTCCCATGTGTTGTGGGAGGGACCCGGAGGGAGGTAACTGAATCATGGGGGCAGGTATTTCCCATGCTGTTCTCATGATAACGATTCTCATGAGATCTGATGGTCATAAAAACAGGAGTTTCCCTGCACAAGTGCTCCTCTCTTTGCCTGCCACCGTCCATGTAAGATGTGACTTGCTCCTCCTTGCCTTCTACCATAATTGTGAGGTTTCCCCAGCCACATGGAACTCTAAGTCATATTAAACCTCTTTCTTTTGCAGATTGCCCAGTCTCACGTATGTCTTTATCAGCAGCATGAAAATGGACCAATACATGTATTCCTAGGTGTTTTATTCTTTTTGTGGCTATTGTGAATGAGATTAAAAAAAAAAAATTTTGGCTCTCAGCTTGGACATTATTGATGTGTAGAAATGCTACTGAATTTTGTACATTGACTTTTGTATCCTGAAACTTTGCTGAAGTTGTTTATCAGATCTAGGAGACTTTGAGGCTGTTTATCAGATTAGGTGACTTTGGGCAGAGACTATAGGGTTTTTCAGGTATAGAATCATATTGTCTGTGAAGAGAGATAGTTTAACTTCCTCTCTTCTTATTTTGATATCTTTTATTACTTTCTCTTGCCTGAGTGCTCTGGCTAGGAGTTCCAGTACTGAATAGGAGTGATAAGAGTAGGTAGGCATCCTTGTCTTGTTTCAGTTCTAAAGGGGAATACTCACAGCTTTTGCCCATTCAATATGATGTTGACTGTGGGTTTGTCATAGACGGCTCTTATTATTTTGAGGTATGTACCTTCAACGCCTAGTTTGTGGAGGGTTTTTAACATGAAAGAGTGTTGAGTTTCACTGAATGCCTTTTCTTCTTTATTGAGATGGTCATTTAGTTTTGTTTTTAGTTCTGTTTATGTGATAAATCACATGTATTAATTTACCTATGTTGAACCAACCTTACATCCCAGGGAAAAAGCCTACTTGGTTGTAGTGGATTCGCTTTTTGATATGCTACTGAATTTGGTTTGTTAATATTTTGTAGAGGATTTTTGCACCAATTTTTACCGGAGACATTGACCTGAAGTTTTCTTTTTTTGTTGTGTCTATGCCAGGTTTTTGTATCAGAAAGATGCTGGCATCATAGAATGAGTTAGGAAGGCGTCCCTCCTCCTTAGGTTTTTGCAATAGTTTCAGTAGGATTGGTACCAGTTCTGCTTTATACATTTGGTAGAATGTAGTTGTGAATCCATGTTGTCCAGGTATTTTTCCGGTAGGTAGGATTTTCATTACTGATTCAATTTCAGAACTCATTATTGATCTGTTCGGGTTTCAATTTCTTTCTGATCTTTGGATGTTGCATGTTTCCTGGAATTTACCCATTTGTTATAGGTTTTCCAGCTTGTGTGGATAGAGATGTTCATAATAGTCTCTGATGGTTTTTGTACTTCTATGGGGTCGGTGTTCATGTCCTCCTTGTCATTTCTGATTGTGTTTATTTGGATCTTCTCTCTTTTTTCATTAGTCTAGCTAACAGTCTATCAATCTTGTTCTTTCAAAAAACCAGCTTTTGGTTTTGTTTATCTTTTATATGGCTTTTCTCCTCTCCATTTTGTTCAGTTCAGCTCTGATTTTGGTTATTTATTTTCTTCTGCTAGCTTTGGGGTTGGCTTTATGTTTTTCTCCTAGTTTCTCTAGGTGTAAAGTTAGGTTGTTAATTTGAGATCTTTCTTACTTATTTTATTTTATTTTTATTTTATTTTTTTGAGACAGAGTCTCGCTCTGTCACCCAGACTGGAGTGCAGTGGCGCGATCTTGGCTCACTGCAACCTCTGCCTCCTGGGTTCATGCCATTCTCCATCCTCAGCCTCCCAAGCAGCTGGGCAGCTGGGACTACAGGTGTGTGGCACCACGTCTGGCTACTTTTTTTTTTTTGAGACAGAGTCTCACTCTGTTGCCAGGCTGGAGTGCAGTGGCGCACTGTAACTTCCACCTCCCAGGTTCAAGTGATTCTCCTCAGCCTCCTGAGTAGCTGGGATTACAGGCGCCCGCCATCACACTCAGCTAATTTTTGTGTTTTTAGTAGAGACGGGGTTTCACTATGTTGGCCAGGATGGTCTCGATCTCCTGACCTCGTGGTCGGCCCACCTTGGCCTCCCAAAGAGCTGGGATTACAGGCATGAGCCACCACACCTGGCCTGAGATCTTTCTAATTTTTGATATGGGTGTTTAGTGCTATAAACTTTTTTTTTTTTTTTTTTTTTTGACGGAGTCTCTCTCTGTCACCAGGCTGGAGTGCAGTGGTGCTATCTCAGCTCACTGTAAGCTCCGCCTCCTGGGTTCAAGTGATTCTCCTGCCTCAGCCTCCCTAGTAGTTGGGACTACAGGCATGCGCCACCATGCCCAGCTAATTTTTGTATTTTTAGTAGAGATGGGGTTTCACGTTGTTGGCCAGGATGGTCTCGATCTCTTGACCTTGTGATTCACCTGCCTCGGCCTCCCAAAGTGATGGGATCACAGGTGTGAGCCACTGTGCCCAGCCTAAACTTTCCTGTTAACATTGCTTTAGCTATGTCCTGGAGATTCTGGTATTTTGTATCTTCATTTTCATTCGTTTCAAAGAATTTCTTAGTTTCTGCCTTAATTTGTTTACCCAAAAGTCATTCCAGAGCAGATTGTTTAATTTCCATTTAATTGTATGGTTTTGAGAGATCTTCTTGGTAAATAAATAAAAATAGAAATAAAATAATGAAATAAAATTTTCTATTTTTATTGCACAGTGGTCTGAGAATGTGGTTGGTATAATTTTTTTTATTTAGTTGAGAATTGCTTCATGGCTGAGCATGTGGTCGATTTCAGAGTATATGCCATGTGCAGATGAGAAGAATGTATGTTCTGCTTTTGTTGAGTGAAGTGTTCTGTAGATGTCTGTTAGGTCTATTTGGTCAAGTGTCAAGTTTAGATCCCAAATATCTTTGTTAGTTATTCAGCCTCAATGATCTGTCCAGTACTGTCAGTGGGACATTGAAGTCTCTCACTATTATTGTGTGGTTATCTAAGTCTCTTTGTAAGTCTGTAAGAAATTGTCTTCTGAATCTAGTGCTCTAGTGTTTGGTTAATATATATTTAGTCTAGTTAAATCTTCTTGTTGAGTAGAGCTCTTTATCATTATGTCATGCCTTCTTTGTCCTTTTTGGTCATTCTTCATTTAAAGTCTGTTTTGTCTGAAATAAGAATTGCAACTCCTACTCTTTTGTGTTTTCTTTTCTGTTTACTTGATAGATCTTTCTCCATCCCTTTACTTTGAGCCTGTGGGTGTCCTTGCATGTGAGATGGCTCTCTTGATGATAGCATACCATTGGGTCTTGCTTCTTTACCCACTTGCCATTCCATGCCCTTTAAGTGGGATTTTTAGCCCCTTTACCTTCAAAGTTAATATTGATATGTGCTGACTTGATCACATCATTGTATTGTTAGCTGGTTGTTATGTAGACTTGAAGATTTGATTGCATATTTGCTTTCGTTTCAATGGTCAATATGCTTGAGTGTCTTTTTGTGGTGGTCAATAATAGTCTTTCATTTCCCTGTTCAGCGCTTCCCTTAAAAACCTCTCGTAAGGCAAGTCTGGTGGTAATGAATTCCCTTAGTTATTTCCCCTTCACTTATGAAGCTTCATTTGTCTGGATATGAAATTCTTGGTTGGAATTTCTTTTCTTTAAGGATGCTGAATATTAGCCCCAAGTTTTTCTGGCTGGTAGAATTTCTGTTGAAAGGTCCACTGTTAGCCTGATGGGGTTCCCTTTTTAGGTGACTTGCCCTTTCTCTCTAGCTCCCTTTAATATTTTTTCTTTCATGCTGACCTTGAAGAATCTAATGACTATGTGTCTTGAGGATGATTGCCTTGAATAGTATCTTGCAGGGCTTCTCTGAATTTCCTGAATTTCAATGTCAACCTTTCTAGTAAGGTTGGGGAAATTTGCATGGTCAATATTCCCAAATATGTTTTCCAAGCTGCTTTCTCTCTCTCCTTCTCTTTCAGGGATGTCAATGGGTCATCAATTTGGTCTCTTTACATAATCCCATATTACTCAGAGGTTTTGCTTATTCAAAAAAATTCTTTATTTTTGGCTGATTGAATTAATTTGAAGAACTGATTGTCAAGCTCTGAGATTGTTTCTTCAGCTTGGTTTATTCTACTATTAATACTTCTGATTGTATTATACAATTCTTATAGTGAGTTTTTCAGCTCTATCAGCTCAGTTTGGTTCTTTATACGGCTATTTCATCTTTCATCTCTTGAATCATTTTAATGGATTTCTTAGATTCCTTGGAATGGATTTCAACTCTCTACTGAAGCTCAATGATCTTCATTGCCATCCAGATTCTGAATTCTATGTCTGTCATTTCAGCCATTTCATTCTGGTTAAGAACCATTGCTGGGAAGCTAGTAAAGTCGTTTGGAGGTAAGGAAACACTATGGCTTTTAGAGTTGCCTGAGTTCTTGTACTGGTTCTTTCTCATCTGTGTGTTGATGTTCCTTTAACTGTGGTGTAATTTCAGTATAGCCAGTTGGATTTGTTTCTGGTTGTTTTCAGAGGGTTGCGCAGGGTGTTTACTAGGGGCTGGATTTTTGTCCTTGGTTTCACAGGGTATACTAACAAAGTATTTTTGATGTTGAAGTTTGAGCTGCGATCCAGTAAATGGCGCTTAACCATAGTAGCAGACAGATAGGCTCTTAGCCATATGGCCTCTCTTTCATTTCCTCACATATGCAGCCATGCTCCCTCTCGGTGCTCTCAGAATATGGGCTCCTCTCCCACTTGAGTGCTGGCCACAGATCTCAGCTTGGCACTCCGGGCCTGCACAACACAGCTTTGTGGCAAGCTCGGGCTTTTTGTTCCCTCCCCAGCTTGGTGTCAGCAGGGCAGGGACCTTGGCAGTGGCAATGGCAGAGGGACTTCCACTCATCTCTTGAGGCTCTGCCCCAGAGAAACACAGGGCCACTGCCAATCAGAACAATCAGCCCAAGGTGGGGAGGCTGCACTGTGGGCTCAAGTCTGGGATCCTTGCTTGGTGAAGAGCAGGGGGATGGAGGGCTCATGGGGAAGAGTCTGACCTCTTCTCTGCAGGGTGGCTATGGCATGCTGGAGGTGTGAGTAAAGCACTCAGGCTATTTTTTCCTTCCCCAGCCTGATGGCAGCAAGGGTAGCTACTGCTACAGTGACAGAGGGGCTGTCAGTTGCCTGCAGAACCTCCACCCTAGAGAAACACAAACCTACTGCAGGCTGTGCTACAGGCCCAAACCGGGGACCCTACCTGGTGAAGAGCAGTGGGTTGAGGGTAGAAAAGAGAGACTGGGCTCCTTCATATATGGGAGCTGCCAGCAAGGCAATTAGGCTCTTTGTTCCTTCCCCAACCAGAAGGCAGCAAATGTGGGTACCACTGCAGTGGCAATGGCAGACAGCCTGTGAATGGTCTCTGAGATTTCCTCCTCAGAGAAATGCAGAGTTGCCACCGATTGAAGGGATCAGGCAGGGTCAGGGAAGCTGTGCTGGGGGCCCAGGTCTGGAGGTCCCTAATGCACTATTGATATTAAAAAGTTTGTCAGAGGCCAGGAGCAGTGGCTCATGTCTGTAATTCCAGCACTTTGGGAGGGTAAGGCTGGATAACTGCTTGAGGCCAGGAGTTTGAGACCAGCATGGGCATCAAAGTGAGACCACCATCTTTACAAAAGAAAGAAGTTAGCCAGACATGGTGGCATGGACCTGTAGTCCTAGCTGCTCAGGAGGCTGAGGTAGGAGGATCACTTACACCCATGAGTTTGAGGTTACAGTGAGCTATGATAGTACCACTGCACTCCAGCCTGGGCAACAGAGCGAGACTTGTCTCTAAAAAGAAAACAAACCAAAACAAACAAATAACAAAAAAAGTTTGTCAGAATTATAAATCGATCCACTTAAACAAAAGTATTCACTGTTCCTTATCTTAAATATTATGTAGGAACAATATTAGCTTATCAGATTAAATCTATGTAAGAAATGTCAGAAATTCAAAGTAGCAATTCTCTTCGAAATGCAAATCAAACCCACAATGAGATAACATCTCACCCCAGTAAGAATGGCTATTATTAAAAAGTCAAAAAATAATAGATGCTGGCAAGGTTGCAGAGAAAAGGGATCACTTATACACTGTTGGTGGGAATGTAACTTAGTTCAGCCACTGTGGAAAGCAGTTTGGTGATTTCTCAAAGAACACAAAGCAGAATTACCATTCAACCCAGCAATACCATTACTGTGTATATACCCAAAGGAATATAAATGATTCTACCATAATGACACATGCACACATATGTTCATCACAGCAGTATTCACAATAGCAAAGACATAGAACCAACCTAGATGCTCATGAATGGTAAACTGGATAAAGAAAATGTAGTACATATATACCATGGATTACTATGCAGCCATAAAAAAGAACAAAATCATGTTTTTTGCAGCAACATAGATGGAGCTGAAGGCCATTATTCTAAGTGAACTACCACAGGAACAGAAAACCAAATACTGCATGTTCTCACTTGTAAGTGGGAGCTAAGCACTGAGTACATATGGATGCAATGAAGGAAACAGCAGACACCAAGGCCTGCTTAAGAGTGAAGGGCGGGAGGAAGGTGGGAATCAACAAACCACCTACCTGGCTCTATGCTTATTACCTGAGTGATAAAATAATCTGTACATCAAACCTCCATGACACAAAAATTTACCTTTATAGCAAGCCTGCACATATTCCTGAACCTGAAATAAAAGTTTAAAAAATAATTACCTTTATGAATAAACAAATCCGTAGTTTTAAAAAGAATGAAACTTGTATACTTGTATTTTTTCTTCACACTGATATAATCAGAAAAATATATGACTTTTTTTTTTTTTTTTTGGGAGACAGTCTCACTCTGTCTCTCAGGCTGGAGTGCAGTGGCACAATCTTGGCTCACTGCAACCTCTGTCTCCCGGGTTCAAGCATTTCTCGTGCTTCAGCCTCCCAAGTAGTAGCTGGGATTACAGGTGTGTGCCACCACACCCAGCTAATTTTTTTTTCTTTGTTTTAGTAGACGGGGTTTCACCATGCTTGCCAGGCTGGTCTTGAACTCCTGGCCTCAAGAGACCCACCCACCTCAGTCCCCCAAAGTGCGAGATTACAGGCATGAGCCACTGCACACAGCCTGATACAGTTATTTTTTAAACCCAAATTATCAAATAAGTCTAGTTTAATTGCATGAACTTGATTTCTTTCTTTCTTTCTTTCTTTCTTTCTTTCTTTCTTTCTTTCTTTCTTTCTTTCTTTCTTTCTTTCTTTCTTTCTTAAATGCTTTTGAGCTAGCAGCTTCTGTGAGAAGCACTTTTTTTTTTTTTTAAAGCAGGCTATCACATTTAAAGCATTAGACATTCAATTTACATTGAGGAAATGTTGAGAATATTAGATTTATATAAGTGCTATTTGGTTTCTCTAAAAGGATTGTCGTTTTAGGCCAGATAATTGTTTTGTCATGCAGGGCAATCCTAAGCATTGTGAGATGTTTGCAGCATAACAAACCTCTACCCACTAGATGCCAAAAGCACCCCCAAATTGTAACAGCCAAAAATGTCTCCAGACATTGCCAAACATTCCTGAGGGAAGAGTGGTGATATTGCTCCAAAACAATCATAATGGTACTCTTTAAAGAGTATTCTAATTTATTTTACTTATACCCTCCCACCCCATTCCCCCACCGCCCCGAAATAGGAATATATCTCAAACTCACACAGCCAGAGGTAAAGATGCTCAAAAACACTAGATGCTCAAAAACACAAGGCTCTTGCAGCTTCAGCGTAGCAAATTAGCAACGGGTCCTAAGCAATTAAAGGACACAAACTCACCTGTCTGTTATCCTTTTCAGTGGACCCAAGACTGGTTTGTGCACAGAGTTAAACATGTGGAACTGTAAGTCCAATTAAACCTCTTTTTCTTCCCAGTCGTGGATATGTCTTTATCAGCAGCGTGAAAATGGACTAATATAGTTATCAAGTCTCTTCAGTTTTCTCCAGTCTCAAAAAGCTCTTTAGTCTTTGGAAGAGTACAGGCCTTACCTTCTGTAGGATGGTCCTTGAGCTGGATGTTTTCTTATGATCAGACTCAGGTCATGAATTCACGGCAGGAATGTCATGGAGATGAAACTATGCCCTTCTAAGAGTATCAGCCATAGTACAGCGCATATGCCGTTGACTGTTCCCACCTCTGGTGATGGTAACATTGGTCATCACCTGTCATGTTGGTGTCTGCCAAGTTTCTTCACTGTAAAGTCATAATTTTCCTCTTTGTAATGGATTCGTGTCTTGTGGGAGGCAGATAATCTGCAATCACACCAATATCCTATCCCTTCATCTTCCTGCAACTAGTCTTAGCCTCCATTGACATAAAGCTATTTATAACATTTTCTACTTTATCTAAGATAATCATGTTTTTATTCCTAATATTGCTTGTTTGTATAATCTCTTTCTGTCCCATCTCTCTTATTACATGTTTATTAGTTTTTTGAAAGAGAAGAAAAAACAACCTTTATTTTTGTTGATCTTCTCCCATTTTTCTTCTATTTCACTAACTTCTGCTCTTACATTTGTTTTCATTCTTCTACTCGTTTTTCTTCAACCTCTTGAGTTAAATCATAATTCATTTTTTAAAAAGCTCCTTGGTTTTCATAGGTTCATTTAAGACCGTAAACTGACCTTCCAAATACTGCAAGAGCTGTATCCTAGAATTTTTAAGTTAGGTTTACTGAGGTATAATTTACATGCAGTAAAATTCACTCGTTTGAGATATATTGTTCTATGAGTTTTGATCAATATATATAGCTCTGTAACCTCAACCACAACCAAGATATTAAATATTTCCATCTCACCAAAGTTTTCTCGTATTTCTTTGCAGTCAGTTTCCTCCTTCTGTAACTGACTCAAGTTCAAGTGCTCACCGTTAGAAGTCAAAGCATGAGAAATGAGGTGTGACAAAAGGGAAACGACTTTTATTCAAACGCTAGCAGATAGGGAATGTCCAGGCTCATGTCCTTAACAGACTATTTCAAACTTTAGGCTGTGGACAGGGGTTTAAAGAGGGGAACTTGGAATAGAAGGCATGCAGGAGTGGTGCTGGGTACGAGGTCTGTGTGTCTTGTTCCACTGGTTATCCTGAGTCATGGTCCACTTGGAGTGCAGGCTCGCATCATCTCAACAGCTAACATCTCAACAGTTAGCTGTTGACTAACTGCCTTGAGGTAATCTCTGGAATTTCACACCTGGGTTTCCATGCCTGGTTTGTCTCAAGATTAGCCCCTGCAACTTCTAGACACATAATTAGATAAATTACCAGTGCACAAGAGTGTCTGGTGGGAAGGCAGGGGAACAAAGAGTATTAAGGTATGCTTCAAGGCTAAAAGGAAGGAAAAAAAAAAAGTCTCAATGCATTTTGAACCTAAGCTACTCAGTTACATCCTCCCAGCCCCCATCCCTGGCAACCACTGAACTGAATTCTTTTCCTATTCTTTTGTCTTTTTTCAGAATGTTATATAAGGAAATCATGTAGTATGAACCCTTCTCTTTTCTTCTTATTTAGCACAATGCTTTTGAGATCCGTCTGTGCTGTTGGGTGTCATGCATTCTTTTTGTTGCTAAGTATTATATAATATACATGTACAGACTTGTTTGTCTATTCTATAGTTGGTAGACATTTTGGTTGTTTCCAGTTTTTGGTAATTATGAATAAAACTGCTATAAACATTCAGGAGTAAATACTTAAAAATATAATTGCGGGGCCATATGATAGGTTTAAGTTTACTAATTTTATAAGAAACTCCTCAACTACTTCAAAAGTACAAATTTTACATTTTTACCAGCAATGTTTAAACGTTTCCATTACTCTGCATATTCACCAGGACTGGGTATCAATAGTTTTATGGGCTTTTAAAACATTTTATCAAATCTAATAGTTATCTATTTGTACCTCACTACAGATCTAATTTGCATTTGTCTGGTGACTAGTGACATTAGCATCTTTTCATGTGCTTATTTGTTTCACTCTTCAGTGATACGTCTGTTAAATGTGTTTTATGTATTCTGGATGTGCTTTTCAAATATTTTATTTCATTGTATGGTTTGTCTTTTCATCCTTCACAATGTCTTTTAAATAACAGAAGTTTTAATTGTGATAAAGCTTAATTTAACAACTTTTAAAATATTTGTTTGAGTCTTAACTAAAAAGTTTTCTAACCTAACACACAAAGCTTTTCTATTTTCTTCTAGAAATGTTATAGTTTTAGGTCTTAAATGTAGATGTGTTTTATTTTCAGTTAAATTTTTATATGACACCATGTATAGGTCCAGGCTCATTTTTTCCACACATGGTTGTCCAATTGTTTCATATCATGTGTTTAAAAAGAGTACCCTTTCTCCATTGAATTATCTTGGCAATGTTTTCAGAAATCAATAGACTCTCTCTCTCTATATATATATAGAGTCTATTGATACACATATATATAGTCTATTGACATATATAGTCTACTGACATATATATATAGTCTATATAGTCTATTGACATATATATGTGTGTATATATATATATATGGGTCAAAGCAATTACAAACAAGAAGAAATACCTTTTATATTTACCTTCATTTTTGCTACTTCCAACACTATTCATTTTTTGGTGTGGATACAAGTTTCTCTGCAATATAATCTTTCTGCCTGAAGAACATCCTTTTTTTCAAACTTCTCAAAAGAAGAATTATTTATTATTTCTTTTCCTCTGTGTGTGTGTGTGTGTGTGTGTGTGTGTGTGTGTGTGTGTGTATTTTTTATTTCCACAGGTTTTTGGGGAACAGGTAGTATTTGGTTACATGAGTAAGTTCTTTAGTGGTGATTTGTGAGATTTTGGTGTGCCCATCATCTGAGCAGTATACACTGAACCCAATTTGTAGTCTCTTATCCCTCACCCCCTTACCACTCTTTCCCTGAGTCCCCAAAGTCCATGTATCATTATTATGCCTTCACATCCTCATAGCTTAGCTCCCACTTATGAGAGCATACAACCTGAAGAACATCCTTTAATCTTTCTGGTAGCACAGGTCTGCTTGCAACAAGTTCTCAGCTTTTGTTTGCCTTGGCTGAGCTGGGTTGGTTTGGGTTTTGTTGTTGGTAGAGCTGTGTTTAGTGCAACACAAACTTCAAATTCCTCTACAGGTGTGCTACTAAGGTTTTGTGCTTAGGGGAGAGGCACAGGACCTGTGTCTCGGTAATGGGACTTCCTCATTATTCTTTCCCTTCCTCTCATGGCCACTAAACTCTGCCTTATCTTTGTGATTGGTCTTGGGACACAGTTTCCTACTCCTTTCCAGGACTTCCTCTCATGATCTGCTTGACATCAATGAAGCATCCTTTGCCCAAGAAATTCCCTGCTCTTCCTACAGTGGCAGAGAGTTTTTCTTTTACCCTTCCTCCAGCAGCAATGGATCTTTGCCTTTGTTCTGGTATTGGGATAGTGTCCTACCTGCTACCAAGAAGCAAACAAGGTTTTCTTCTGGCCCTCCCCTAAAAACAATAATTCTTTGCCTGTGTCCAGGGACAAAAGAGTTTGATGATCCTTCCCAATGTTTTAAGTCTTTTAATTTGTAGGAGAGAAGTGGTTAGACAATTGCACTTTATGCCTGTCCCCAAGAATCTACTAATCACATGAACACTTGAACCACTGCTGTGGGTGGTGGGTGAGGGGGATTTCTTCAGTCTTCTCTCCTCCCCCCAATCATTTTCTTGAGCATCCAGTGAAGGCCTACAAGTGAGTGCAAATTCACTTTGTGTCTGAGGCCCCCACCTATGACAAACTGACACACTAACCCACGTATGGTCTTTAAAAAAATTTAGTTGATTTCTTCTTTCCCATTGATATGATGGCCACCTTTCTCTTCCACTTTGCTAAATGTGGAATAGTTAATGTGCTTTCTCTCCTTGGGGAATCTTGTTTCTCTTTGCTATTCAGATTACTTGATTGCCTTTGAAATTAGCTCTATGATGGTTTTAGAAAAAGTTACGGTTTTGCGGATTATCCAGCTTTTTCTCATGGTTAGAGTGGAAATGAGGTTCTTTGCAGTTTTCTATATCCTAAACCTACCCCTTTAGTTTTGATGTGTAGTATTTAAGTTGTCTTCAAGGTATAAATGTTACATAACTTTCCTTCTGATGAATTAATTACTAAAGAGTTTACTTTTTTTTTTTTTTTTTTTGATGGAGTCTCACTCTGACACCAGGCTGGAGTGCAGTGGCATGATCTCAGCTCACTGTAACCTCTGCCTCCCAGGTTCAAGTGATTCTCCTGCCTCAGCCTCCTGAGTAGCTGGGACTACAGACGCCCGCCACCACGCCCAGCTAACTTTTGTATTTTTAGTAGAGACGGGGTTTCACCACGTTTGCCAGGATGGTCTTGATCCGAGGTGGGTGGAACACGAGGTCAAGAGTTTACTTTCATTTTCTAAACATACATGGTTTTTTTGTCATTATCTTTTGGCCAGACAACACAGTCTGCATACTACCAGTCAATAGTATTCTGTTATAGCAGCCTAAGTGAACAAAAATATATATTAAAAATCATTTGTTTAAAATTTGATGCTTGGACTATCATTTTCTGAAATAAATTTGTTTGAAAATCTTAAGCAGTTGCTGCTTATTTCTCCCCATAATGCTCTGTGATTGTATCTCCTGCTTTATATATGTTGAGGCTCTGTTGCAATCATACATGCCCACGATTATTTTATCATTTTGGTGGGGTTTTAAAAATATTTATAAAATGCTGTTGGGTGAAAATGGGGGCAAGATGGCCAACTAGATGCAACCAGATGGAACAGCTGCCACTGAGGGACTGAGATGACTGTTATACCCCTAAGAGATCTTCAGAGGGAAGGCACCAGAATGAACAAAAGGAAGACACAGAAGCTAGGCTGAAGGGGGAGGAAGCTGGGAGCCCTGTATGGGGCTACTGTGCACTAGGACTCATTCCTGACCCTCAGAGACTCTGAGGGAACAGTTAAGTTGAACTGGTAAGGAGCAACCCACTCTTGCTGTGTGCCTCTGGAATCCTGGCAGGAGACTCCCTGACCACCAAGGACCCTTGAGTTGGCAGGGATAGCTGCTCAGAGAAGTGGTAGGGGCAGCACATCTGCTGAAGAGGAGCCCAGAGGATTTGGTGCGGGAGCATCTGTAGTGAAGCATGGCCAGGAGAGCCCATCTCTCTAGGCTCAACTTGCTCCCATAAGAGACTTTAGCCCTAGAGGAAGTGTTGGACCTGAACTCTGCTAGGTGGTCTTGCCCATCAGACAGGCAGGTCTGACATGAGCATCCCTTGGTCTGCTGGCCCCTCCTGGGGCCCAGGCCTGACTGAGCCTGCTTGCCAGACAGCCTTGGGTGTCCTGGGGGCCCACATCATAGTTCCTGTGCTGGTGGACCATGCCTGACCATCAGAGAACTACAGCAGGACAGCCCCTACAGCCACACACCAGGCCACCCACTCCCTCCCCACACTGCTGCTTTGCCTGGCCAACAGCAACCCCCACATTGCTTTGCTGGCATGCCCTTGCACCAACACTGCCATGGGAATGAAACTAGGCACAGAGAACAGCAGAACCTCCCCCGACTTGAATGACTACCCCTGCCTGTGGTGCGCAGAGAACACATACAGACTGCGCCTGCCTGCACCCCATTCTAACACTACCACCAGCCAACCACACACAGTCACCAGCAGGGGCCCCTGGAAGCTGTACTGCCTCCGCCACTGTGGTGAATACCTGCACAAAGGCAGGCACCCCAGCACCTTCTACACTCTGCTGCAGCCAACAGGTGTGTCCCCACCATGCTGCCACTATGCCACTACTGCTGCTGCTGCTGCTAGCACATGTGTACAAGGTGCCCGGCCTGCTATATTTCTTTGATTAGTATTATTCTGGTATAGTTTTTCGTAACTCTTTATTTTTTTTTTTTTTTGAGACAGTCTTGCTCTGTTGCCCAGGCTGGAGTGCAGTGGTGAGATCTCGGCTCACTGCAACCTTGGCATCCCGGGTTCAAGCGATTCTCCTGCCTCAGCCTCCCAAGTAGCTGGGATTACAGGCGCCTGCCACCACGCCCAGTTAATTTTTGTATATTTAGTAGAGAAGAGGTTTCATCATGTTGGTCAGGCTGGTCTTGAACTCTTGACCTCAGGTGATCCGTCCACCTTGGCCTCCCAAAGTGCTGGTATTACAGGCGTGAGTCACTGCACCCGGCCTGCTATATTTCTTTGATTAGTATTTTTTTTTCCTATTACGGGTGTGAGCCACTGCACCCAGCCCTTTCATTTCTTAATTGCACTTACCCTTTTACTCTCTGTATCATTAGAATAAAAACCTCATGAAGAGTGATTTTTGTCTGTTTGATCTACTGCTATAGTTATAGCATCTAGAAGAGTGCCTGAACATAGAAGACAGTAAATATTGAATGGATTAATGTCAACTTATTTGGGTTTCATCATTTCTATCTTATTGTTTAGCTTACCTTTCAGAATCCTATGCAAATTTATTTAAAGTTTTGGTTTATTCCATTATTTTCATCGAGTGGACTGAAATTTCAAAAGGTATTGATTAGCTGGTCTTCCTGTCTTCAGATCTCATGTGTTCAGAAATTTTGATTCACAGTGTCTTTTTTGTTCCCTTCTTTTATCTTTCTTTCCTCTGGGTTCATCCTTTTCTTTCTAGCAATTTTGGGTTGCCTCCAATTTGTGTCTTAGGGACCCCAATTCAGCGAGGTGTTATATGCTAATTCACTGCTTCAGTTCTTTCTTCATATTGTAAACCAGTTACCAACTCTGTAAATTTTTAAAACTGCGTATTTCTACCCACTTAGCCCGGCATCTTCCTATAAATCAGAACCTGACCTCAGATGATCCACCCACCTTGGCCTTCCGAAGTGCTGGGATTATAGGCATGAGCCACTGCGCCCGACTGAAAGTCTGTTCTTAATATTTGCTACAATGGTGTCTCTGCCCCAGGGATCATTAAGCTGCTGAAGTTGGAAAACTCTTCTCCAAATAATTTTTACTAACAGAACTGAAGTCCCAAATTGTTAAAATCAAAGTAGATATGTCATGCTCATAATTTCTTAAGGAAATCCAGGACTCCGTTTTCTGGATAGACTTCACAGAAAAAATAAATATACAGCAATATATATACACAGCAAAAATAAAAATATATATGACTAAAAATACTGGTTCTCTCTTCAGTATAAAATTACACTGATAAACTGTAGGCTATTCCCTGCTTGATGTGATATTGGACATCTCCCACCCAAAGCCAAGATTCTTATACCTACTTGTCCTGATGAAAGTCAAACGCTTAAAAAAGTTATTTTTCTCTTTAAAAACTAGCTTTATTTAAAAGAATCTGAAGCATAATAACACTATAGGAAACAAACTTACAATACATATTATTCAAGAAAGCCTGCCATACACCATTTCTACTAATAGTAGGTCTATATACTGATAAACAACATTCTTTATACAATGCACAAATGACATTAAGCATTATCCCTGAAAAGAATGGCCAGCAGTAACATGGACTGTCTTGACAGCAGAACACCTACTTGTCTTATTACTTATCTACAGAATAAAAAACTAAAATGCAGATGACAAATTAAACTCCTCCAATTTTAAATTCTAGCATAGTTTTGGGGGAAGAAGGGATTGGAATCAGAAGAGGCAAATTGTGTTAAGTATCTCAAAAAGAAAAAGGAGTCTGGCTTACCGTTATTTCAGTAGTTCCTATGAAGTAATTCAGAATTGAGAATGTATTTGTTTAACACTTGGAGGCCCTTACAGAGTCAAACTTCCCATTATCTACTATATTCAATCAGTTATCAAGCCAATTTTATTTGTCTGAAAACTGTAACCTGGTCATTAACCACATAAAAAAATAAACAATTTGGGGTAATCTAGTCATTTCATACTTTATTTAAATTTTTCCACAAAGCAGTTCGTGAATTAATAATACTTCTTTAGACTTCTATGATCTAAATAGAAACAGATCCAGTTCTAAAAGAATGTATGTGAAAATAGCAGACAAAAATAAATCCCTAACATGTAATACTAAATTTTTAACATAAAATATAGAACTATGAAAATTTGGGGCATTCAAGTCAAATGTAATAGGATTATGATACAGTATGGTACCTAGCATTTTAAAAAATATTAGGACTGAATCAGATTTATTGCTATATCAATCCTATCAACAGTCGACAATCAAAAGTACAAAATATACCATAACCATGCCAAATATGATGCAGTATAGAGATATCATTAACATAACATAGGTAGACATTTTGTAATATACAACACTGATATAGTAAAACCTTATTCAGGATAATT
This sequence comes from Rhinopithecus roxellana, assembly GCF_007565055.1. Lineage (NCBI taxonomy): Eukaryota > Metazoa > Chordata > Mammalia > Primates > Cercopithecidae > Rhinopithecus > Rhinopithecus roxellana. Next base: position 42,759,602 of record NC_044553.1, read on the forward strand.
TAAACTGGTATGTCTAGAATTTGAATTTTTAAAAAGAGATGCAGTTTAAGCACTCACAAGCAATCATTTTTTTCTTTCAAATGTGTAATTTCAAATATACAAATTTGCATTGGCCAAGTATTACTTATTACAATTCTTTTGGGTACTTGTCTTAATGACAAAACAAGAATGCTTTTAAATTACTATTCTTAAGTAAACACCTCTAAAATAAAAAGCTTAAAAATTTGCCTTCAAGATGGAACATTTTTCTTTAAAATCTTGATTATAACCTTTATTACCAAATCCTTTCATCAGGTAGTACAAAGTAAACAGCATTCAAGTCCTTGAATCAATGGTTAAAAATTCCAGGTAAATTAGAGGAGTCTTATGATATCTTCATTATGTCTTAATAAATGAAGATAAACATTACAGTGCTACTTATTTTGGTTATGAGGGAGTGAATGATGTCTTTTTTGGCTGGGAAATATCAGCATAAGTTCAAAGTGACTACATAATTTTAGTAGTATGGGCTAAAAAATCCTAACATGCACTGCCATTTAAGGTAATTACTTAGTAAATTATACCTGTAAGTGGAAAATAAAAATTTTAAGAGTTATTGTATTACAAGTGTCATGAGTTGGTAACACTAAAATTTACTCCTCTCCCATTTGAAAGACATCAGGCCATCTATTAATCCATAAATATTGATGTTTCACATACTTCATAGAGTAGCTTAAAACATACCAGCATAAGAAATAATTAGTATTACATAGTAATTTCCTTTGCCATAGGAATAAATGTTGGACAAAGTCTGGAAACATTTTTTTTTCCAATTTGAATTACAGTAATTTTGCCACAGACCACAGCACTAGTGCATGTGTTACTTTAGACATGCTCTAAGAACAAAACAAAAAGTTACTGCAAAAATACATGTCACCAATGTGGAACACACTCAGATTTGTATAAAAGTACTGAACTAATATCCCAAAAAGAGGTATATGTAAACAGTACATAAGGAAGAAATAGTTTTAATATGAAACAATCATTTAAGTCACATACATCATGATAAGAAGCAGGACTTTCTTTTATAAAAGATAATATTTTGACAAACAAGCAACATCATCTACACACCTACAGAACAAGAAAGGTACAGGTACTTAGAGTAAGTTTTAATATAATTGCAAGTAATGTATTATTGAAAAAGATGCTTATTCATTGAGTTTCATCAAAAGTTTTAAATTAAATACAGGCAGCCTCTGATATATTAACACCTGGTGTATATATGGCCACGGTCTTTCCTTCATTTCCCCTACACCACTTGTCCTGGGAGATGCTAATGCTATCCCTAGTCTCTTTGCTCCAGGGGTGCTTCCAAATTCCCATCACTGTACCACAAGTTGGAAGATGCAGATTTGACTTTTATAATGCTCTACTGGATAGAACAGTAAGTTACTAAAAATTAGAAATGAGAAGAAAATCTCTAAGTTCAGAATTAGAGGAGAGGAAGCTGTGCAAAGTCACAACAACCTAAAGGAAACTGGATGTACCCTCAGACAGTACCAGCTAATTCACTAAACGTACTGCTTCCCATGGTATCTGAAATGTGGTCATATTGTCTGAAATGTTAGATATTAAAGATTCATTCTTAATAAACATCCTTTTTTAAAAAAGAAATTTAATGGCACTTTTCCCACTATCTGCATTCATACCTTAGTAGAAAATGCTTTTCTCTTAAAGTCTAGCCAACTACTGCCACACAAAGACACAGGATTTCTGATGGGAGGAAAGATATAAAATGTTGAAGCACAGAGCATCCAGGAGAGGAAAAGCCAAGCCTGCTTATACATTTCACCAGGGTTTAGCATGGTAAGGGGGCAAATGCAAAGAAACCCATACCAAAGAACTTAACCTCCTAATCACATCAGGAAAAAGACAAGACCTCTGCTTCTTTCTCCCTCCTACATTGATTGATTGGTTTCCTAAAGAAAACTGAGAGCTCAGCATGATACTAACTAGATTATGGTCTAAATGAGCCTTTAGGAGCTTCCCTATTGCGTAGAGTTCCAAGCCACTATTTACAAATGAACTTTGGGAGCCTGGATGCTTTTAAATTTTTTTTAATTGAAAAAAATATAAAACAGCACGAATGTTCATGCATATGAAAACTCTATGCACTGCAGAAAGAAATCCAAAACTCTTGACAACTCCCTTTTAAAAAATCATTGCTTATATATTTTCTTACTATTAAATACAATTACTATAGTACATTGAACAATAAGTGCTAAAAGTCTAATTTGTTCAAGACAAACAAGTCTGAAAGAATATTGAATGAAGACTCTTGATACTTATTTGGATTAAAGTTGGCAGAGTTCATGATGACCCATACTATTAAGAGGTTTTTCTGCCACTAGGCAGAGTTTGGAATCTAAAACAAACCACCAAAAAACTAGATTTCTTCACACTGTGTTTATGAAGAATAAGTACTAGTATAAGAAAATCTTCAGTTTTATGTATATAACCTTCTAATTTGAATAACAAGAATCGTAATAGCAGTACTCTAAAGTATTTCACACAAAAGGAAAACACTGATCACAAATCTAATTCTAAGCACTCTATCTGAAGAACAATTTATCTTTCACAAGCTAAGCTGTTTCAGTATTAGTGAGTCGAGGAACACCTAGAAGCATGTGGACCAGAAATTCTCTAGTGCATGAGCAAATCAAGTTCTGAGAAAGGAACTGATGCTTTTAAAATATTTCTGTCTGGCCGGCCTGGTGGCTCACGCCTGTAATCCTAGCACTTTGGGAGGCTGAGGAGGACAGATCACTTGAGGTCAGGAGTTTGTGATCAGCCTGGTCAACATAGTAAACCCCGTCTCTACTAAAAATATAAAAATTAGCCGGGTGTGATGGTGAGCAACTGTAATCCTAGCTACTCAGGAGGCGGAGGCAGAAGAATCGTTTGAACCAGGGAGGCAGATGTTGCAGTGAGCCGACATCTCATCACTGCACTCCAGCCTGGGCGACAGTGCAAGATGGCTCAAAAAAAACAAGACAAAACAAAACAAAAACAAAAAAACACCTTTCTGTCAATAACCTGGCTTTGGTGAGTAAACCTAGATGCTCATAGTTAGCCAGGTTGAACTTCAGCAAAACTCAAGGATGTCAGAGAGTGTGTGAGTGTGTGTGTGTGTGTGTAAGATGAGGACTTTCAGTGAAGGAAAGGGATAAAAAAGGTACAATTCCACTTGTGTTTTTTTCCATCACTGCGTATTTTTAAAATTGAAGGCAGCTTATCATTTGTCCTAAGAAGCCATTTCAGTTTGTATAATAGCCTTCTTCAGACAAATTATCATCTGGCTTTCTTATATTTCATCACTTTTTCCATCCAAAAGCATCTATATAACTTTTGACTTAGCATTACGTAGAGACAAATGTAGAACTAGCAAGAAAATTATTTCAAACACATGCACACTATTCATCAGCATGATTACAGCTTAGCTATGATTCACTGTCAGAATGAACCATGAGTTTTTCTTCTGAATATTTACAGATTCTTATTTAAGTAAGGTGGTTTGAAGACCTAAACACCTGAATAAAAATTCACCTGTTTGTAGGTTTTTAAAAACAACTATATGGAAATAGAAAATGAATTATATTGCATAACAAATACTGTTAGACTAGCTTGGGAGAGGTTATTTCATTTTCACAAAAACAGTTAACTACTGAAACTTAAAGAAATAAAGGGTTTAAGAAACTGCATAATCGATTTTAGTAATGATCACAACTCAAGTACTACCGTGTAAAGTGTTAACTCCTGAGAACACTGGAAAGTCCTACTCAAAATATCTAGCTCTATTCAGGGTAATAACAAATCATGATCTGATGCTACAACTAGGCATATAGCATGCAGTGCATCATTTATTAAAAATCAGCACTCATTAAACTTTCAGGAGCAACATAACCAGGTTCTTAAACATTTAGAGAAGTATGTATAACAAAAACTCCAAGTAAGATGAGATCTTCAAGTATGCTAGTGAACACCATCAAATGTCTGTCAGCCCAAAATACTGCATTTTAACCTGCTTCAACTCGTAAAGTTTTCACACAAAGGAGTACCTAGAAGTATAGTTTATATCATTTTGTTTCCCAAAATTGTAAAGATAAATATTTTACAACTACTGAAAATATTTTGTACTCATCTCTAACTAGTCAAGGGTAAATGGAGAAAACCTTATACTACCTTGTACCATATGAAATTGCTGTTTTTGTAGGTCAAAATTAAAACACTGTATTTAAAAAAATAAGTTTTATTCAATCAAAATATGCATCAGGAGCATGAACAGTTTTCTTCCAACAGAATATTAAAGGTTTAACTTTTATAAAATTCATCATTTGTTAGGCTGTATAAATCGTTCACATCTTCCAGTTACTTCATCTCAATTGGGGAATGCATTGTTTCTTAGAAAAAGCTCCAAATGATAAAGACAGTAGTCCATGGAATAAAGATCCAGTGACTAAAATGGACATGACAAAATTTCATAGCCCAAGTCACTTAACTTTTGCTTTAGTAGCTTCTGACATGTGAGGTCGAGTCCTTGTCTTAAAAGTGTAGATTCCTGTGTGTTACCCAAAGGACATTGTTTTTAAATCACATTTTTCATGCATAATTTAAATTTCTTGACAATATGCTGCTGCCATCATTGTTTCACTTGGGTTTAAATAATAGTAATTATTTATTTCCTTCGTAGATCACCACACAATCTTCAGAATTGTTTTTGGTTGCAATGATAATGGTGGCAACATATTAGGGAGCTTTACCAGCCTCCAACGATTGTATAAATTGTCATTAGTTGTCAGACACTATACTTTTTTTTTTTTGGCCACAGGTTAGAAACTGCTCCAAAAAATGGATTTCTGCTGTTTTGAATCTTAATGAGCACACCTCCAACTGTCTCCATTCTTGATCATCCCTCAAGAGGGTACTCTCAGGTCCATTTTTATACTTTCCCCCAGTCACAGTGGGAGCTCCTTAAGTCTTCTGCAAGGCTTCAAATTGTTGTTTGCGAGTTAGATTTCACTTTGGCTCTTAATTGATCTTTGTTTAAAATGGATTTTGATCTCCCCTAAGGTTCATTTTTGAAATTTAGATCCCTAGAACAAGATTTTTCAAACCACCACTGAGTAGTTCTTTTACTAGCAGAGCCCTCTAAGGCCAAATGGATGTTTCTACCTTCCTCATTTGCAATATATCCCAGTTCAAAATTATACAAAAAGTATTCACAATTCTTCTGTGGATACTACAGTATTCCTCTGGAAAACAATAAACAATAACAAAACAACTCGATATCAAAGAAAAGTAGGAGCATAATACTATCATAATTCTAAATAGCACAACTGGGACATACGTTACGCCAACTACTAATTGCAGTCAATTTTCAACTGATCTAATATTAGCAATTTCATGTGGTACCATCCACAAGTTAATCAACAATACTTACTGAGAATTTACTATATGCTAAGATCTGTCTTGTATCTGTACAAACAGATATCCTGAAAACTCACTTGAAAATATGAAACTCATTAATTCCAAAGACCCTAGTGGAGGAGGAATCTGGTGTCATACTATTATTTTTTTAATCCATAAAAATGTATGCTTTCCCCCATGTTACAGTTACATATATTATGTTGTGAAGACGTGTTAAGTGGATCCTTGATAAACTTTTTGAACTAAATCTTTAATATGGTACAACCAAAGTTGAGCACTGAAATACACGTATTTCAATGATTCTAACTTTCAAAAGTTAAAACTTGCCTACATTTATTATATATTATTTTGAAGTTTCAAGAGGCTTTTATGTTTGTGATAAATAACAACAACTAACATTTATTTATAAATGCTTCTAAAGCACCCCCATATACATTATTCTCATTTAAGACAGCAAGCAAAGACAATAAAAAATTTGCTCTAGTATGAGTGATTAATAAAAACTAAGTAAATAATGTTTTTGTGTATGCATTTAAAAAAATAATGTAAAACATTAAAATCCTGTGCCAATGAACTTTCACAATACACAGGAAAATAAACCCACTTTAGTTAATGCCTATGATTAAGCATCACTGCCCACTGCAGATGGACCGAAAGTGTCTCTAGTACGCATTAACTGGACATCCTTGTCAGCCATACAGGTATCACAGCCCCATACTGCAGATGCTTCTGCAGTTAAGAGGCCATAAGCTGTTTCAGTCATTCCAGTACAGATCCGATGAAACCATTTCTGACAAGAGGCCTCACATAAGATGGCATCCTGATCATCGTTCACCTCGTTTGTACAAATTCCACAAGGATACACTGGGTCGGAAGATGAATGGCCATGACGGTTTGGGTGAAGAGAAGATTTATTGCTTTTTTCAGTGGTGCAGGCATCTGCTGCACCTCTTGGTTGTCGTGGCTTATTCTGCGTTCCATTTGCATGGTTATTGTTTGTGGCTTCAGTGCTACTTGAACGGCTGTTCTCTTGATTTACTGCATTGTTTCGATTAACATTTTTTAATTCAATATTACTCTGATTCACTGTGTCATCCATATTCAAGTGAGGTGGATGAGCAGAGGAATTTTGATTAGTGTTTTTGGTTGCTCCTTGAGTAAAGTCTTGTTTTGGGGGAGGTGCTTTTGCTTGACCAAAAGTGTTTGGGGGAGGAATAAAAGAATGATTAGATTCTAATGGAGAAGTAAAATTTGAATTATTTCCAGGAACAAAATTAGATGCCAAATCAGGGTTAGAAACTTGGCTAGCGTTCTGTGGAGGAATCTGACTGAAATTTTCAGCAGGACTTTGTCTAAAATGTTGATTAGGCATGTTGACATTCTGACTTAGTGCATTATTATAAGATGGGTTACCGAAACTTGAATTATCATGTGGCCCAAAAGTAAAAGCATGAGGTCGATTAAAACCCATGCCCAGAGGATTCTGAGGAAATGGGTGTGGCTGGTTCCTGAGTGAGTAAGGACCACAGTATGGGGAAGACATTCTTGGGGGAACGTGAGGTGGCATTCTGAATGTACTATAGCCTCCAAAGCCAGGATAACCAGGGCCAAGATATGGATTTGACGAAGGTAGTGGTTTATAGGAAATAGTATTATAGTTGTCATCAAATGGATTAGCAGCCACTAGATGGTCAGAGTTTGGATTCGGTGGTGGAGCATACTCAGACAATGGAGGAAAAGAAGGTCCCTGAAATGAGAATGTAAAGTAAAATACATGTTTTTGATCAAATATGTTATTAAAATTGTCCTGTTACCTTAATACCTGTGAACCCAGTATTAGTCAAATTTCTCTTGCAGTGTTGTTACAAACATTTATTATCTTCACTTGACCTTTCAGTTATGACTAATGTTTACATTTAATTATACTTGCTGACAAAAATATTTAGGTTTATTTCATTTATGAAAGAAAATAAGGTATGATTTTCTGAGCTCAAATCCATTGTAACTTCAAACCCCAAAAGTATTTAACTTTCAAAAGAAACTTCATTATCCTAATTTTCATTTAATATGCTTACCTATAACTCTGGAATCTTTCACTTAAATACTAAAGTAGTCTAACCTAAAACACCTTTCATACACCAAATAGTCACAAAATTTAATAACAACAATCAGAATCTAAGTTTTTCCCCTAGCTTAACTTCAGGGAGATACAATTAAAGTATTCCCAAAACATTAAGCTCTGGGCCCCAGACTGAAAAAATAAACTGCCAGTTTTAGTCACACTGCAAGTTTAACAGATGGTGGTCAAAATGATCAAAAGATCAGTAATCTGTACACACAAACTTACTAGTAGCCTTTATCATAAAAAGACTGCTTCAAATTTATAAAGAATAAAGCCATAAGAGCCTGTATGTATAATTGCTTGTTATAATCGAAAGTTATAACAAAGGCCTCCATCATGATTGCTTCGTGATATGCACATAATACTAAATTACTATTATAGTTGAACAATTACTTCAGGTTAAAATTGTTACTATATATTTTTAAATCTTTTAATAGAACTACAGGCATTCATGCCCTTGAAAAACTTTTACATTAGATTTAAGAACAAGCATTTTAATTTTAATTTTTTTTGCGACAGAGTCTGACGCTGTCACCAAGGCTGGAGGGCAGTGGTGCGATCTCAGCTCACTGCAACCTCTACCTTCCAGGTTCAAGCAATTCTCATGCCTCAGCCTCCCGAATAGCTGGGATTATAGGAGTGTGCCACCACACCTGGCTAATTTTATATTTTTAGTAGAGAGGGGCTTTCCCCATGTTGGCCAGTCTGGTCTCAAACTCCTAGCCTCAAGTAATTCACCCACCTTGGCCTCCCAAAGTGCTGGGATTATAGGTGTGAGCCACCACACCCAGCCTCTTTAAGAACAAGCATTTTAATTTGCCCACACTTCCTTTCTGCGAGATCTACTCTATGCCGATAGTCCGACAATAGCCACTAGTTACAGACTTAAACAACAAAAAAAAAGTACAGCCGGGCACGGTTGTAATTATGCTTGTAATCCTAGCACTTTGGGAGGCTGAGGCGGGCGGATCACAAGGTGAAGAAATTGAGACCATCCTGACCAGCATGGTGAGACTCTGTCTCTACCAAAAATACAAAAATTAGCTGGGCATGGTGGCGCTTGCCTTTAGTAATCCCAGCTACTTGGGAGGCTGAGTCAGGAGAACTGCTTAAACCTGGGAGGCGGAGGTTGCAGTGAGCCGAGATCACCCCACTACACTCCAACCTGGCAACAGAGCAAGAATCTACCTCAAAAAAAAGAAAGTACCATCACTTGAATGATTGATTGAAAGTACAATGAATGATTGAAAGTACAATCACTTGAACAGAAAACAAAACTTATGACCAAGTTTAAATTTACCTCATCAGCCTGATCATACTAGTAAAGAAAAACTGTTATTAAAGAAAATGTCAGTTTACCTGTGTATTTGCCTTGCGTTTTTTCTTATCCGGGCTTCCTAGTTGTACACCTGGTCCTCCTAACCCATCCAGTCCACTATCACCACCTAAAAAAAAAATTCAGATAATATTTCCCACTTGTAAGTGAAGTTATTTTATATCTCACAGTAATATCTATTATATTTACCTGTTAATGTTTTCTGTTTTTGTTAGACACGAGAAATACTAAGCTTTCATTATCTTTATTTTTCAAAAAAGTCTTTCCCATAGTTTCAGCCAGATATAGCCATTCATCCCTGCTCCCATGTTTATTATTCTTTCAGTGAAAAAGCAAAGTCTCTCTCTCACTCTAAAACCTTTAGTAATCTGGTTCCCTGTCTCAGAGGCCACCACTATTACTAGTTTCTGGTCTACCTTTCCAAAGATAATCTAGATATATTCAAGTATAATATTTTTTTTTGGCAGAAAGAACACAAATGCTTTCTTACTTGGAGATCATTCCATATCACTCTATTTAGAACTTCTTTATTCTCTAATAACTGAGTAGTATTCTATAGCGTGACTACACTATGATTCATTAAACTAGTCCCCCCCATACTGATGACAGTTTAAGTTGTTTCCAACAAAAATCCATGTATAAATGCCTTCAGAGAGATTTACAAGTAGTTCCTAGAACCAGAATTATGGCATCAAAGGTATATGTGTTTTAATTCTTAAAGATATTGTTAAAAATGCAACAACGTTTCCAAATATTGCTTTCTCAACAGTATATGATCAAGGAAAGCAAAAGCTTGACTATCAATTTAAGAGGTTAAAGAAAGTTTATGAAACGAATTTTTTCAGCTTTAAGAAACATTTTATTATGGAGAATTCTGAACATATACAACATACAGAGAAGAATAAAATTAACCCCATATGCCTATCAGCCAGCCCTAATAACCATCAATTCATGTTCAATCTTGTGTTTTCAACACCACCTTCACCTTTCTCCATCCAGTACTACTTTGAAGAAAATTTCAGACATCATTTTATTGGTAAATATTTCAGAATGTATTTCTAAAAACTAGGAACTGAAAAAAAGTACAATGCCATTCTAGCCACTATAGAAATTAACAATAATCCTTCATATTATTTCATACCCAATCCAAATATCTCATAATATCTGTATGGTTTGTTTAGATTGGGATCCAAATATGGTCAATAGATTACAACTGGTTTGACATGTCTTTTAACTGATATACTTCCCTCCATCACTGTTTTTTCCTTGCAATGTATTAAGTGAAAGAACCAGATTGATTATTGTTCCAATTATTAAGCTATCATCTTTTAGCTCCAACCCCTCTTAGTGACACTGGGACTGGGACTTTGCAAACTACATTTTTCTTTTGCTGGGGTCTTCCAACAGGAGCTCTAGAGGGATACTTGAAGGCCAGGGGAGGTGATAGGGAATTGCTGCTCCTCCTGTCTGCTTAGTCTTCTTATCTCTATCATCCCAATAGGCCTTCTATCTGGCACTGGTAGTTCATCCCACTTCCCAAACCAGCTTCAACATGTTCTCTCAGAGGTATTAATACCAGCTGGGCAGCACCTCAATCTCTAAGTCTGAGTCCAAGCTCTATCTCTTCTAATCCTCTAGGTTCTCATAACCCCAACTTCTTTTCTTTGTTAACTAAGTCCCAGATGTGGAAGTTGCTTCCTGCAGTTACTGTCCACGCTACCTCAGTTTTTACTTTTTTGGTTTTTCAACACCTGTTTAATTCCTTATATAAAATTATATTACAAACTATATTACATTCAATTGCAAGTGTGACTTATGTTTTCTAGCCTGGAATGTTTGATATATCTGGATTTTGCTTATTATATTTGCTGACTGACATAGTTTAACATGTTCCTTATTTCCTACAAATTGATATTGGGTCTAGACCAGTGATCCCCAACCTTTTTGACACCAGGGACCAGTGGTGGGGGATGGGAGGTGGGGATGGTTGTGGAATGAAACTGTTCCACCTCAGATCATCAGGCATTAGATTCCCATAAGGAACGCACAATCTCGATCCCTCGCATGCACAGTACACAACAGGGTTCACCCTCCTATGAGAATCTAATGCTGCTGCTGATCTGTCAGGAGGCGGAGCTCAGGCAGTAATGCTCGCTCACCAGCCACTCACCTCTTGCTGTGTGGCCTGGCTCCTAACAGGGCATGGACTAGCACCAGTCCATGGCTCAGGGGTTGCGGATCCCTGGTCTAGACGATAGGCTTGATCAGATTCAGATTTCTGTTTTTTGCCTTGCAAAAAAACAATGTCCACTTAAACAGAAGCAGAGGGAACACTTCCTAACTCATTCTATTGGGCCAATATTACTTTGATACCAAAGCCAAAAACATCACAAGGGAAAAAAAACAAAAAAACTACAAACCAACATCTCTTAAGAATACAGATGTGGCCGAGTATGGTGGCTCGTGCCTATAATCCCAACACTTTAAGAGGCTGAGGCAGGGGATTGCTTGAGCTGAAGAGTTTGAGACCAGCCTGGAAAACACAGTGAGATTCCATCTCTACATTAAAATTAAAATTTTAAAAAAAAATTAGCCAGGTATGGTGGCACACGCCTGTGGTCCCAGCTACTAAGGAGGCTGAGGTGGGAGGATCTCTTGAGCTCAGGAGTTGGAGGCTGCAGTGAGCTGTGAACATGCCAGTGCACTCCATCCTGGGCAACAAAGCAAGACCCCATCTAAAAGAACACAGATGCAAAAATTCTCAACAAAATACTAGCAAAACAAATGCAGCAGAATATTCAAAGGATAATACATCACGACAAAGTGGGATTTTTCCCAGAAATGGAAGGTTGATTTAGCATATTAAATCAATTTAATATACCATATTAATAGAATGAAAAGAAATACACACGATCATTTCAACAGAAGCAGAAAAGCATTTGACAAAAATCTAATACTAAGGAGGGGCCAAGACGGCTGATTAGAAGAAGCTGCAGGCCAGGCACAGTGGCTCACGCTGGTAATCCCAACACTTTGGGTGGCCAAGGCGGGCAGATCACTTGAGGTCAGGAGTTCGAGACCAGCCTGGCAAATAAAGCAAAACCCCGTCTCTACTAAAAATACAAAAATTAGCCAGCTGTAATGGCAGGCACCTATAATCCCAGCTACTTGGGAGGCCTAAAGCGGGGAGAATTGCTTGAATCTGGGATGCAGAGGTTCCAGTAGGCTGAGATCTCACCACTGCACTCTAGCCTGGGCAACAGAGCAAGACTCTGTCTTAAAAACAAAACAAAAAAAACCATGTGGTCCATGGCTCTCAGGGAGAAGAATGAAAATGGTGAGTGAATAAAGCACCTTCAACTGAAATATCCAGGTTCTCACACTGGGACTGACCAAGTGAATAACTTGACCCACAGAGAATGAAGAAAAATGGGGTAGAGCAACTGCCCACCCAGGAGCGGCACAGAGGCAAAAAAAAAAGGCCCCACCTCCAGTCAAGGGAAGCAGTGAGTGACTGTGTGACCCCATCCAGGAAACAATGCTTCTCCCACGGATCTTTGCAACTCATGGATCAGGAGATCCCTTTGTGAGCCCATGCCACCAGGGCCTTGGGTCCAATAAACAGAGCTATGCATGCACCGTCTCAGGAGAGCAGCCACTCAGGCACACACACAGACCCAGGGGTTTTACATACTCCAGCCCCAGAAATCCTTGCAAAGATGAAAAAGAATGCTGCAAGGCAAGAGATCCACCCATACATTGCCTAGGAAGGGGGCTGAATCCAGGGAGCCAAGCAGCATTGTTCTGCAGGCCGCACTTCCATGGCACCTCCCAAGTTAAGATCCATTGACTTGGAATTCCAGCCAGCCAGCAGCAACAGACTGGAGACTGGCTGAGACAGAGCAAGTTCCTGGGAAACGGGTGGCCACCATCTCTGCAGTTCAGCTGACTCAGCTGTTCTAGCCTGCTGGCTCTGGGGAGTCCAGGCAGTCTGGACAAAGGGGAGTCCTCTACAATGCAGCACAGCTGCTGTGCCAGCTCATGGCCAGACTACTTCCTTAAGTGGGACCCTGATCCATCCCTTCTCACAGAGCAGGGTCTCCCTGTGGGAATTTCCAGGCAGGGTTATACAGGCAGAACTCTGATCTCTCCCCAGGATGGAGCCCATGGGGAAAGCGGCAGCAGCTATCTCTGCAGTTCAGTCAACTCAGTGTTTCCTGCCTGCTAGCTCTGAAGAGTCTAGGCAGTCTGGACAAAGAAGGATTCCCCCAGTGCAGCACACCTGCTCTATCAAAAAGCAGCCAGACTGCTTCTTTTTTTTTTTTTTTCTGAGAAGGAGTCTTACTCCATTGCCCAGGCTGGAGTGCAGTGGCGTGGCCTTGGCTCACTGCAATCTCTGCCTCCTGGGCTCAAGCAATCCTCCCCCCTCAGCCTCCTGATTGGCTGGAATTACAGGCACTTGCCACTACCACCACTTGCCACCACCATTAATTTTGTTTTGTTTTTTCTAGTACAGATGGTGTTTTGCCATGTTGGCCAGGCTGGTCTCAAACTCCTGACCTCAAGTGATCCAACCACCTCGGCCTCCCAAAGTACTGGGATTACAGGCGTGAGCTACCGTGCCCAGCCCCTAGACAGTGGTGAAACCTCTGAACAGGAGTCTCCAGACACCTCCTACAGGAGCACTCAAGCCAGCAACAGGTCAGGCAGGACTGCCCTGAGATGGAGCTGCTAGAGGAAGGAACAGGCTGCCACCTTTGCTGTTACACAGCCTTCACTGGTAATATCTCCAGGTACAGGAAAAATTGAGGCAACTAGGGTCAGGAGCAGACCCCCAGCAAACTGCAGCAGTCCTACAGAAGAGTGGCCTGAATGTTAAAAGAAAAACAAACAGAAGCAATGACAACAACAATATCAACAAAAAGATGCCACAAAAAACCCATCCAAGGTCAGCAACCTCAAAAATCAAAGGTAGATAAGCCCAAAAAGATGAAAAAGATCAACACAAAAATGCTGAAAACTCAAAAAAAAAACTGCCTCTTCTCCTCCTAATGATCACAACACTTCTCCAGCAAGGGCACCGAACAGGGCTGAGGTAGCTGGGCGTGGTGGCTCAAGCCTGTAATCTCAGCACTTTGGGAGGCCAAGGTGGGTGGATTACGAGGTCAGGAGATTGAGACCATCCTGGCTGACACAGTGAAACCCCGTCTCTACTAAAAATACAAAAAAAATTATCCGGGGGTGGTGGTGGGCACCTGTAGTCCCTGTTACTGGGGAGGCTGAGGCAGGAGAATGGCATGAACCCAGGAGGTGGAGCTTGCAGTGAGCTGAGATTGCACCACTGCACTCCAGTCTGGGTAACAGAGTGAGACTCTGTCAACAAAAAAAAAAAAAAAAAAAAAAAAAAAAGAACTGGGCTGAGGCTGAGATTGGCTGAATTGACAGAAGTAGATGCCAGAAGGTCAGTAATAATGAATTTCACTGAGCTAAAGAAGCATGCTGTAACCCAATGCAAAGAAGGTTAAGAATCATGATACAACAATACAGGTGCTGATAACCAGAATAGCCAGTTTAAAGAGGAATATAACTGAACTGACCTGATGGAGCTGAAAAACACAACATGACAACCTCACGATGCAATCACAAGTATCAACAGCAGAATAGACCAAGTGAAGGAAAGAATCTCAGAGCTCAAAGATAATCATTCTGAAATAAGAGAGGCAGACAAGAATAGAGAAAAAGGAATGAACTAAATCTCCAAGGAATATGGAATTATGTAGAGAATAAATCTACAACTCATTGGTGTCCCTGAAAAAGAGGGGGAGAATGGAACCAAGCTGGAAAACATACTTCTGGATATTATCCAGGAGAACATCCTCAACCTAGCAAGATAGGCCAACATTCAAAGTCAAGAAATCCAGAGAACCCCAGTAAAATACTGCACAAGAGATCAACACCAAGACACATAATCATCAGATTCTCCGAGGTCAAAATGAAAAAAAAAAAAATGTTATGGGCCACCAGAGAGAAAGGCCAGGTCACCTACAAAGGGAAACCAATCAGACTAACAGTAGACCTCTCAGCAGAAACCCTACAAGCCACAAGGGATTGGGGGCCAATGTTCAACATTCTGAAAGAAAAAATTCCCAACCAAGAATTTCATATCCAACCAAACTAAGCTTTTAAGCAAAAGAGGAATAAGATCGTTTTCAGATAAGCAAATGCTGAGGGAATTTGTCACCACTGGGTGGTGGTGCCTTGCAAGAGCTCTTGAAGGAAGCACTAAATATGGAAAGGAAAAACTGTTACTAGCCAGTACAAAAACACTGAGGTACATGACCAATGACACAATGAAGCAACCATATAAACAAGCCTGCAAATTAACGAGCTAACATCATGATGACAGGATCAAATTCACATATAACAATATTAATCTTAAATATAAATGGAGTAAATGCCCCAATTAAAAGACACAGAATGGCAAGCTGGATAAAGAGTTAAGACCCATCGTTATGCTGTCTTTGAGAGATGCATCTCACGTGCAAAGACACACATAGGCTCAAAATAAAAGGATGGAGGAAAATTTATCAAGCAAATGAAAAACAGAAAAAAGCAGGGGTTGCAATACTAGTTTCTGTCAAAACAGACTTTAAACCAACAGAGATCAAAAAAGGGCATTACATAATGGTAAAAAGTTCAATTCAACAAGAATAGCTAACTATCCCAAATACATGTGCACCCAACACAGGAGCACCCGGATTCATACAGCAAGTTCTTAGGGACCCACAAAGAGACTCAGACTCCCACAAAATAACATTGGGAGACTTTAACATTTTACTGACAATATTAGACAGATCATCGAGACAGAAAATTAACAAAGATATTCAGGACCTGTACTCAGCTCTGGGTCAAGAGGACCTGATAGACATATACAGAATTTTCCACCCAAAAACAGTAAGATTTACATTCTTTTCATCACCACATGGCACTTACTCTAAAATTGATCACAATCGGAAGTAAAATACTCCTTGGCAAATGCAAAAGAACTGAAATCATAACAGTCTCTCAGACCACAGCACAATCAAATTAGAACTCAAAACTAAGAAATTCACTGAAACCACACAACTACATGAAAACTGAACAACGTGCTCCTGAATGACTCCTGGGTAAATAATGAAATTAACACAGAAATCAAGAAGTTCTTTGAAACTAATGAGAAGAGACAACATACCAGAATCTCTGGGACGCAGCTAAAGCAGTGTTAAGAGGGACATTTATAGCACTAAATGCCCACATCAAAAAGGTAGAAATATCTCAAGTTAACAAGCTAATATCACAACTAAAAGAACTAGAGAACCAAGGGCAAACAAACCCCAAAGCTAGCAGAAGAAAAGAAATAAGCAAAATCAGAGCAGAACTGAAGGAGACAGAGACACAAAAAACCCTTAAAAAAATAAATAAATCAGGTTGGTAATTTGAAAAAATAAAATAGACTGCTAGCTAGACTAATAAAGAAGAAAAAAGAATCAAATAGATACAATCAAAAATGAAAAGGGGGATATCACCACTGATCTCACAGAAATACAATACAGAAATACAACCATCAGAGAATATTATAAGCACCTCTATGCACATATACTTAAAAAAAAAAAAAAACTGGAATAAATAAATTCCTAGGCACATACGCCCTTCCAAGACTGAACCAGGAAGAAACTGAATTGAAGAATAGTAGCAAGTTCTGAAATTGAGGCAGTAATAAATAGCCTACCAACCTAAAGAAGCCCAGGACCAGATAGATTTTCAGCTGAATTCTACCAGAGGTACAACTGAAACTGTTCTAAAGAAATGAAAAGAAGGGACTCCTCCCTAACTCATTTTTATGAGGCTAGCACCATCCTGATAACAAAACCCAGCAGAGACACAGCAAAAAGAGAAAACTTCAGGCCAATATTCCTGATGGACATTGATGCAGAAAACCCTCAATCAAATACTGGCAAACCAAATCCAGCAGCACATCAAAAAGCTTACCCACCATGATCATTTTGGCTTACTCACTGAGAATGCAAGCTTGATTCAACAGAGGCAAATCAATAAATATAATTCATAAACAGAACTAAGACAAAAAACACATGATTATCTCAGTAGATGCAGAACAGGCCTTCAATAAAATTTAACACCACTTCATGTTGAACACTCAGTAAACTAGGTATTGAGCAAATATACCTCAAAATAATAATAACCATAAATGACAAACCCACAGCCAATTATCATACTGAATGGGCAAAAGCTGGAAGCATTCTGCTTGAAAACTGGCACAAGACAAGGATGGCAGAAGGGGAAGCAGGCACCTTCTTCACAAAGTGGCAGGAGAAAGAAGAGTGAGCAAAGGAGGAACTTGCCAAACACTTATAAAACCATCAGATCTCCTGAGAACTCACCTGTATCACAATAATAGCATGGGGGAAACCACCCCCATAATCCAATTGCTTCCCACCAGCTTCCTCCCTTAATACCTGGGGTTTACAGTTCAAGATGAGATCTGCATAGGGACACAAAGCTAAATCATATCACCTTCCTTACACCTTGTACAAAAACTAACTCAGGATGGATTAAGACTTAAATGTAAACCCAAAATGATAAAAACCCTAAAAGAAAATCTAGGCAATATCATTCAGGACATAGGCAAGGGCAAAGATTTCATGGTGAAAACTCCAAAAGCAATTGCAACAAATGCAAAAATTGACAAACGGGATCTAAACTACAGAGCTTCTACGCAGCAAAAGAAACTATCATCAGAGTGAACAGACAACCTACAGAATAAGAGAACATTTTTGCCTTCTGACAAAGGTCTAATATCCAGAGTCTACAAGGAACTTAAACAAATTTACAAGAAACAAACAACCAACCCCATTAGAAAGTGGGCAAAGGACATGAACAGACACTTCTCAAAAAACGACATTTATGTAGCCAACAAACATGAAAAAAAGCTCAACATCACTGATCATTAGAGATATACATATCAAAACCACAATGAGATACCATCTCACATCAGTCAGAATGGCGATTATAAAAGTCAAGAAGCAACAGATGCTGGCGAGGTTGCAGAGAGAAAGGAACGCGTTTACACTGTTGGTGTGAGAATAAATTAGTTCAACCACTGTGGAAGACAATGTGGTGATTCCTCAAAGATCTAGAGGCAGAAATATCATTGGACCCAGCAATCCCTTTCCTGGACATAGACCCAAAGGAATATAAATCATTCTGCTATAAAAATACATCCACACTGGCTGAGTGTGGTGGCTCATGCCTGTAATCCCAGCACGTTGGGAGGATGAGGCAGGTGGATCACCTGAGGTCAGGAGTTCAAGACAAACCTGCCTAACATGGTGAAGCCCTTTCTTTACAAAAATACAAAAATTAACTGGGCACAATGGTGGGTGCCTGTAATCCCAGCTACGCAGGAGGCTGAGGTGGAAGAATCACTTGAACCTGGGAGGCAGAGGTTGCAGTAAGCTGAGACTGTGCCATTGCACTCCAGCCTGAGCGACAGAGCAAGACTCCATCTCAAAAGAAAAAAAAAAAAAAAATCCACGCATATGTTCACTGCAGCACTATTCACAACAAAGACATGGAATCAATCCAAATGCTCATCAATGATAAAGAAAATGTGGTATATACACACCATAGAATACTATACAGTCAAAAAAAGGAATGAGAACATGTCCTTGGCAGAGACATGGATGGAGCTGTAAGCTGTTACCCTCAGCAAACTAAGGCAAAAAGAAAACACTGCATGTTCTCACTTACAAGTGGGAGTGGAACAATGAGAACACATGGATACATTGCGGGGAACAACACACACTGGGGCCTGTCAGGGGGAGCCGGAGGGAGAGCATCATGACCTTGGATTAGCCAAGTTTCTTAATTATAACACCAAAGCACAAGAAACAAAAGAAAAAAACATAAATTGCACTTCATCAAAATTAAAAACTTTCGGTGAAAGTTTTTCATCAAAGAACACTATCACAAAAGTGAAAAGACAACCTACACAATGGGAGAAAATAATAAGACTCTGATAAGAGTCTAGTATCCAGAATATATTAATAATTCTTACAACTCAAAGTAAACAGCCTAACTGAAAAGCGGCCAAAGGTTTTGTTTTTGTTTTGTTCTTTTTTTTTTTTTTTTTTTTCCCAAATGTATCTTTTATTTCAATATGGTGTTTGGTTGGTTACATGAATAAATTCTTTTTTTTTTTTTTTTTTTTGAGAGGGAGACTCGTTCTGTCGCCCAAGCTGGAGTGCAGTGGCACAATCTCAGTTCACTGCAACTTCCGCCTCCCAGATTCAAGCGATTCTCCTGCCCTAGCCTCGTGAGTAGCTGGGATTATAGGTGTGTGCCACCACGCCCAGCTAATTTTTGTATTTTTAGTAGAGATGTGGTTTCACCACGTTAGTCAGGCTGGTCTCGAACTCCTGACCTTGTGATCTGCCTGCCTCAGCCTACCAAAGTGTTGGGATTACAGACGTGAGCCACCACGCCCAGCCACGAATAAATTCTTTAGTGGAGATTTCTGAGATTTTGGTGCACCTATCACCCGAGTCATGTACACCGTACCTGACGTGTAGTCTTTTATCCCTCACCCAGCCAAAGGTTTCGACAGACATTTCTCCAAATATATACAAATGGCCAAGAAACACATGAAAAGATGCTCAGCACCAATAGTCATTATAAAAAATGCAAATTAAAACCACAATGAGATAACACTGGATGGTTGTCATCAAAAAGACAAATAATAACAAGCATTGGCAAAGATATGGAGAAACTGGAACTCTCATACTTTGCAGGCGGGAATGTAAAATGGTACAGCCACCGTGGAAAAGTTTGGCAGTTCCTTAAAAATGTAAAACATAAAGTTACCATATGATCCAGCAATTCCTCTCCTAGGTATATATCCAAGACAACTGAAAATTTCTTTGCACAAAAACTTGTACAACATTTTTAGCAGTATTATTTGTAATAGCCAAAAAAGTAGAAACAACCCAAATGTCCATCAATGAGTGAATGGATACACAAAATGGTATATCTATACAATGAAACATTGCTCAGCTATAAAAAGGAATGAAGTATTGATACATGCTACAACATGGATGAACCCTGAAAATGTTATGCTAAGTAAAAGAAGCCAGACACAAAAAGCCACATGTTGCATGATTCCATTTATAGGAAATGTCCAGAATCAGAAAATCTTTAGAGACAAAAAACAGATTAGTAGTTGCCAGCCCACTAGGAAAGGGAGGGAATTGGGAGTTACAATGGTATCTTTCTGAGGCAATGGAAAGTAATACAGAATTAGAAAGTGGTGGGTAAAGTCCTCTAAAGCTTTGACTGCTCAGAGCTCCTCTGCTCCTAGTGGCCAGAACAGAGACGTGGAGCAGCTCTGCAGCCCAGGGGTTCTGGTGGCCACGCATGTCCCGGGGCCATGCAAGGCACAAGTGTGGCAAAAGACAGAAACAAAGAAAGTAGTGACTTTTTAGTACCGTACTAAAAACCACTGAAATGTATACTCTAAGATAGTTTAAATGGTGAATTTTACATCATATGAATTTTATCTGAATTAAAAATAAATTTTAAAACCATTTATAATCTCTCAGTCTGTAGTTCAAAAATCAGAAATTGGGCGGGGTTCTCTGCTCAGGATATCAGGGTATCAGTAGGGTGAGTTCTTGTCTTGAGGCTCTGAGGGAAATCTGCTTACAAGTTCATCATTCTTGTCTGTAGCCAACTTCAGTTTCCTGTGGTTGTAGGATTAACATTCTGCTTTCCTTGCTGGCCGTCAGATCTTATCTCCTAGAGACCACCCACATTCCTTGATTCATGACTCTTTCTGCTTTCAATGTGTATCAAATCCTTGTGCTTCAAGTCTCTGATTTCTTCTTCTTGAACCAGCCATAGAGAACCCTTTGCTCTTAGAAGGTTCATGTAATTAGATCAGGTACACCCACTTAATCTCCCTATCTCAAGGTGAACTGTGCCATATGATATAGCCCAATCAAGGGATTAAAATCCATCAAATTCACAGTACTGAGCATTACACAGGGAGGTACACTAGCAGGATGGGACATCTTGGTGGTCATCTTAGAATTCTTTCCCTACATAAACCACCACTGATAATCAAAGCTTAGGTCCACTGATTTACCAGAGGATGCAAAATGGGCATATTTTCATTCACTTTCATTTACCTTACTGAAGGGGGCCAGCCCCTCCACACCTGTGGGTATTTCTCGTCAGGTGGGATGAGAGACTGAGAAAAGAAATAAGCCACAGAGACAAAGTATAGAGAAAGAATAGTGGGCCCAGGGGACCGGTGCTCAGAAGACGGAAGACCCGCACTGGCACCGGTCTCTGAGTTCCCTCAGTATTTATTGATTACTGTTTTCACTATCTCAGCAAGGGGAATGCGGCAGGAGAACAGGGTGACAGTGGGAAGAAGGTCAGGAAGAAAACATGTGAGCAACGGAATCTACGTCACAAATAAGTTCAAGGGAAGGTATTATGCCTGGATGTGCACGTGGGCCAGATGTATGCTTTTCTCTACCCAAACATCTCAGTGGAGTAAAGAGTAACAGAGCAGCATTGCTGCCAACACATCTCGCCTCCCGCCACAGGGCGGTTTTTCTCCTATCCTAGAATAGAACAAATGTACAATCGGGTTTTATACTGAAACATTCAGTTCCCAGGGGCAGACAGGAGACAGAGGCCTTCCTCTTATCTCAACTACAAGAGGCCTTCCTCTTTTACTAGTCCTCCAAAACAGACCCTTCACAGGTGTCGGGCTGGAGGACGGTCACTTCTTTCCCGTCCCACGAGGCCATATCTCAGAATATCTCAGTGGGGAGAAACCTTGGACAATACCCGGCTTTCCTGGGCAGAGGTCCCTGGGGCTTTCCGCAGTGCATTGTGCCCCTGGTTACTCAAGAATGGAGAATGGCGAAGACTTTTACCCAGCATACTGCCTGTAAACATACTGTTAACAAGGCACATCCTGCACAGCCCTAGATCCCTTAAACTTTGCTTCCATACAATACATGTTTCTGTGAGCTCAAGGTTGGGGCAAAGTTACAGATTAACAGCATCTCAGGGCAAAACAATTGTTCAGGGTACAGGTCAAAATGGAGTTTCTTATGTCTTCCTTTTCTACACAGTCACAGTAACAGTCTGATCTTTCTTTTCCCTACATCTTACCATGTATAAACTTTCATTTCTCTATAATGTATATTCAAAAATCATATGTATTTTGGACAGGCACAGTGGCTCATGCCTGTAATCCTAGCACTTTGGGAGGCAGAGGCGGGCAGATCAGGAGTTCGAGACTAGCTGGACCAATATGCTGAAACCCTGTCTCTACTAAAAATAAAATTAGCCAGGCTGGTGGCGGGCACCTGTAGTTCCAGCTACTTGGGAGGGTGAGGCATGAGAATCGCTTGAACCCGGGAGGCGGTGCTTGCAGTGAGCCGAGATTGCGCCATTGCGCCCCAGCCTGGGTGACAGAGCAAGACTCCATCTCAAAAAAAAAAAAAAAAAAAGATCATATTTATTTCCTTTTCCATGTATGTCCTTTGCCTTTTTTTTTCTTTTCTTGAGATGGAGTCTCGCTCTGTCACCAGGCTGGAGTGCAGTGGCACGTCTTGGCTCACTGCAACCTCCAACTCCTTGGTTCAAAAGATTCTCCTGCTTTAGCCTCCCGAGTAGCTGGGATTATAGGCATGCGCCACCACGCCCAGCTAATTTTTGTATTTTTAGTAGAGGCGGGGTTCTACCATGTTGGCCAAGCTAGTCTCGAACTCCTGACCTCGTGATCTGCCTGCCTCGGCCTCCCAAAGTGCCGGGATTACAGGTGTGAGCCACCACGTCTGGCTTTTATGTTCAACTTTTATTTTTGATTCGGGGATTACCTGTGCAGGTATGTTACCTGGGTATATTGTATGATGCTGAGGTTTGGGGTATGAAATGATCCTATCACCCAGGTGCTGAGCAGTTTTTCAAACCCTGCCCCTAATTGCACTGCCCCTCAGTAGTCCCCAGGGTCTACTGTTACCATCTTTATGTCCATGAGTAACCAATGTTTAGCTCCCACTTACAAGTGAGAACATGCAGTATTTGATTTTCTCTTCCTATGTTAATTTGCTTAGGATAACGGCCTCCAGCTGCATTCATATTGCTACCAAAAAAAAAAAAAAAACAAAACAAAACAAAACCATGATTTCATTCCTTTTTTATGGTTGTTTATATTCCATGGTGTGTATGTACCACCATAGTCTTTATCCAGTCCACCACTGATGGGCACCTAGGTTGATTCCATGTTGTTGTGACTGTGAACAGTGGTGCTATGTACATGCAATTATGTGTCTTTTTAGTAGAACAATTTGTTTTCTTTGGGGTATATATCCAGTAATGGCATAGCTGGGTTGAACAGTAGTTCTGTTTTAATTTATTTGAGAAATCTCCAAACTGCTTTCCACAGTGACTAATTTATATTCTCACCAACAGTCTATGTGCATTCCCTTTTCTCCACAGGCCTTATCAACATCTGGTTTTGATGTTTTTTTGTTTTGTTTTTTGAGACAAGGTCTCACTCTATTGCCCAGGATGGAGTGCAGTGGCATGATCATAGCTCACTACAGCCTTGCCTTCCTGGGGTGAGGTGATCCTCCCACCTCAGCCTACCAGGTAACTGAGACTACAGGTGTGGGCTGCCACGTCCAGCTAATATTTTGTATTTTGAGTAGAGACAGGGTTTTGCCATGCTGTCCAGACTGATCTCGAACTCGTGGGCTCAAGCAATCCACCCACCTCAGCCTCCCAAAGTGCTGGGATTACAGGCATGAGCCACTCATGCCCGGCCATTCTGACTTTTTAAAATAGCCATTCTGACTGATGTGAGATGGTATCTTACCGTGGTTTTGATTTGCATTTCTCTGACGATTAGTGATGATGAATATTGCTTCGTGTTTCTTGGCCACTTACATGGCTTCTTTTGAGAAATATCTGTTCATGTCTTCGGCCCACCTTTTTTCTTTTCTTTGAGACAGTATCTGGCTCTGTCACCCAGGCTGGGTGCAGGGGTGTGAGGACAGCTAACTGCAGCCTCAAACTTCTGGGCTCAAGAGATTCTCCCGCCTCAGCTGCCTGCGTATGTGGGACCACAAGCATGTGCCACAATACCTGGCTAATTTCTGTTTTTTATAGAGACAGGGTCTTTGTTGCCCAAGCTGGTCTCAAACTCCTTTTGCCCATTTTTAATGGGGTTGTTTTTGGCTTGTTCAATGGTTTAAGTTCCTTATAAATTCCGGATATTAGACCTTTGTCAGATGCACAGTTTGTGAACATATTCTCCCATTCCGTAGGTTGTCTGTTTGCTCTGTTGTTTCTTTTGCTATGCAGAAGCTCTCTAGTTTAATTAGCTCCTACTTGTCAATTTTTGTTTTTGTTACAATTGCTTTCAAGACTTCGTCATATATTCTTTCACAAGACTGATGTCCAGAATGGTGTTTCCTAGGTATTTTAGGATTGTTATAGTTTGAGGCTTTAGATTTAAATCTATAATCCATCTTAATTATTGTACATGGTGATAAGTATGGGTCCATTTTCATTCTTCTACATATGGCTAGCCAGCTATCCCAGCACCATTTACTGGGCCTTTCACCATTGCTTGTTTTTCTCAATTTTGTCAAAGATCAGATGGCTGCAAGTATGTGGCTTTATTTCTAGGTTCTCTATTCTGTTCTACTGGTCTAAATGTCTGTTTTCGTACAAGTACCATGCTGTTTTTGATACTGCAGCCTTATATTTGAAGTAATGTGATGCCTCCAACTTTGTTCTTTTTACTTAGGATTGATTTGGCTATTTGGCCTCTTTTTCGGTTCCATATGAATTTTGACACAGTTTTTTCCAATTCTGTGAAAAATTCCATTGTAGTTTGATAGAAATAGTGTTGAATGTGTAGACTGCTTTGAGCAGTGTGGCTATTTTAATGATATTGATTCCTTCAATTCATGAGCATGGAATGTTTTTCCATTTGTTTGTGTCATCTATGGTTTATTTTATCAGTGTTTTTTAGTTCTCCTTGTAGAGATATTTCACCTCAATGGTCAGACATATTTCCTAGGTTGTGTGTACATATGTCTGTGTGTAAATAGGATTGCTTTCTTGATGTGGCTCTCAGCTTGTATATTACTGGTATATCGAAATGGTACTGGTTTTTGAATGTTGATTTTGCATCCTGAAACCTTGCTAATATTGTTTATAAATTCTAATAGTCTTTTGGTGGAGTCCTTAGCATGTTGTAAGTATAGAATCATATTGTCAGCAAAGAGAAATAGTTTGGCTTCTTTTCCTATTTGGATGCCTTTTATTTCTTT
Source organism: Rhinopithecus roxellana (assembly GCF_007565055.1). Lineage (NCBI taxonomy): Eukaryota > Metazoa > Chordata > Mammalia > Primates > Cercopithecidae > Rhinopithecus > Rhinopithecus roxellana. Next base: position 42,784,947 of record NC_044553.1, read on the forward strand.
CTCTTGCCTGAATGCTCTAACACTTCCAGTACTGTGTTGAATAGGAGTCATGAGAGTGGGTATTCTTGTGTTGTTCCAGTTCTCAAGGGGAATGCTTCCAGTTTCTGCCTATTCAGTATGATGTTGGCTCTGGGTTTGTCACAGAGGGCTCTTATTATTTGGAGGTATGTTCCTTCGATGCCTAGTTTGCTGAGAGTTTTTATCATGATAGGATATTAGATTTTATCAAAAGCTTTTTTCATGTTTATTAAGATGATTATATGATTTTTATGCTTAATTCTGTTTATGTGGTGAATCACACTTATTGATTTATGTTGAACCAATCTTGCACCCCAGGACTGAAACCTACTTAATCATGGTGAATTAACTTTTTGATGTGTTACTGAATTTTGTTTGCTAGTATTTTGTTGAGTATGTTTACATCTATGTTCATCAGGGATATTGGCCTGTAGTTTTCTTTTTTTCATTGTGTCCTTGCCAGGTTTTGGTATTGGAATGATGCCGGCTTCATAGAATGAGTAAGGAAGGAGTTCCTCCTCCTCAATTTTTTAGAATAGTAGTATAACTGGTACCAGTTCTTCTCTTTTTGAATTTCTGGTAGAATTCAGCTATAAATTCATCTGATCCCAGCGTGTATGTTTGTTTCATTGATACTTTGTATGGATTTTGGTGTCTCAATTTGTTCAATTCAGCTCTGATTTTAGTTATTTCATTTCTCCTGCTAGCCTTCAGGTTAGTTTGTTCTTGTTTTTCTAGTTCTTCTAGGTGGGATGTTAGATCATTAATTTGAGATCTTTCTAACTCTTTGAGGTGGTGTTCAGAGCTACATATGTTCCTTTTAATACTGTTGTCACTGCATCCCAGATATTTTGGTATGTTGTGCCTCTGTTTTCATTTATTTCAAAGAATTTTTAAAATTTCTGCCTTGATTTCATTACCCAAATGTCATTTCATTACCCAAAAGTCATTCAAGAGCAAGCTGTTCAATTTCCATGCAACTGTGTGATTTTGAGAGATCTTCTTGGTACTTCTACATTTATTCCACTGTAGTCCAAGAGTACGGTTGGTATGATTTCGATTTTTTTGAATTTACTGAGACTTGCTTTACAGCCAAGCATGTGGTCAATCTTAGAGTAAGTTCATGTGCAGATGAGAAGAATGTATATTCTGTGGTTGATGGACGGTGGCTGTGCCTGCCATTGGGGTCCTGTAGACATACCTACCACTCCACAGCAGGCACTCCAATCTCTAGCATGAGACTGAAATGTCTATATAGCCACACTGTCAGGTCACCAAGGAATTCCTGATTTTGTACATACCCAGATTTAAAATGGCATGCTGCTCTCAGGGTCTAGGAATATGTCTGCAGCTCTTCCCAGTGTTTTTCCCTCATAGTATCTGCAAGATTTTCCCCAAGTTAGCTCCAGGGCTTGGGAGAAACAAAGTGCTTTCCCTCCACCTGGGTTGCTCAGATCCCCAGTGGAAAGGTGAGTCAGCAAGTCGGGCTCTCTACCTCTCTCACATACTTAGGCCTCACTCACTTTTATCAACTGGATGCCATTATGGGAGCTGTTTGCCAGTGTTCTCCTTTCTGGGATTGAGGGTATCCTTCACAATTCCATTGGATACTCATTTTCCTTTTTGAATTAAAGCTCACGGAGTTGATCTTTATGTACTATCTTGCTATTTTGAGGTGGCTGAGGCATGCCAAAAGCCTCTAATCTGCCGTCTCGGGGAAAAAGGAGTCTGCTTTTGTTTTTAAGAAACGTTTTTTTTCAAATTTTACTCTGATTTATCAAAAATATCTAAACTAGCCATTTTCAATCTTCGCTGCATGTTAGAATCACTTGGGAGCTAATATTCCTTGCCATTTTTCTACTGAGTGTTTGATCCTCTTCTTAGTGATTTATAGAAGCTCTTCATATACTAAAAAAAAATACTGAACATATTTAAACTGTAAATACTTTTGTCAAGTTATTATGTTTTGATTCCTTGCTATAAAATTTTAAACATATTTAAAATTTTAGAGTTTTACATTTATAAAAATGTGAAGATAGTAAAGAGAATTTGCATATACCCTCTACCCAGTTTCCTCTATAAAGCTATCCAGAATTTAAAAAAATAATTTTATGTAATAAAATGCATAACACTTTATTTTTTAAATTCTGGGCTTTGTCTTATGCTTATGTCTCATTTTTAGAAACTAAAAAATAATTCTCTTAGGTTTTTTTCCTAATATTTTTATGGCTTAATTTTTTTAATTTTAGTTTTTAATTGCAGTAAAACACATATAGTTTACCATCTTAAAGTATACAGTTCAGTGGTATTAAGTATATTCACATTACTGCACAACCAACCTCCAGAATGTCTTCATCTTGTAAAACTGAAACTATATCCATCCAGCAACAACTCCCCATTTTTCCCTTCTCACCCCTATGATCCCCATCAACTTCCCCATCCCCTGGGATTCCCATCTACTTTCAGCTTTTATGAATTTGAACTACTCTAGATATTTCACACAAGTAGAATCATCCAATACTTGTCGTTCTGTGACTGACTTATTTCATTAAGCATAATGTCCTCAAGGTACTATAGCATGTGTCAGAATTTCCTTCCTTTTTGTGGCTGAATAATAATCCACATATAGTATGTACATACTACATTCTGTTTATCCATTTATCTGTAGATGGATACCTCAGTTGTTTCTACCTTTTAGCTACTGTGACTAATGTTAATAACATACATGTTATAATACCTCTTTGAGACTCTATTCTCAACTCTTTCAGATATATACACAGAAGTGAAATTGTTGGATAGTTTATCCTATGATATGGTGTGGCTGTGTCCCTACCCAAATCTCACCTTGAATTCCCATGTGTTGTGGGAGGGATCTGGTGAGAGGTAACTGAATCATGAGGGCAGGTCTTCCCTATGCTGTTTTTATGATAGTGAATAAGTCTCATGAGATCTGATGGTTTTAAAAACAGGGTTTCCCTGCAGACGCTCTCTCTTTGCTTGCCACCATCCACATAAGATGTGACTTGCTCCTCCTTGCTTTCCACATGATTGTGAGGCCGCTCTAGCCACGTGGAACTATAAGTCCATTAAACCTCTTTTTATTTATAAATCATCCAGTCTTGGGTATGTCTTTATCAGCGGTGTGAAATCATCCAGTATTTTTCTTTCTGTGACTGGACTAATACATCCTATTTTCAATTTTTTAAGGAACTATCAAGTTATTTTTTTCAAACTATGGCCATATTTTTATGTTATATCTTTACTCCATTTGGAATTTATTTTGGGATGTGAGATAAAAAACAATATTATTTTGTTCCAGATGGCTAGCCACAACAGGGAATACTATTCCATTTATTAGAAGTCTTCCTCTGTGTCCCTCAATAGGGTTTTTAAAGAGTTTTTATCTAAATATTCAATATAATCTCCATCAAAATTCCAATGGCATTTTCCACAAAAAAAGAAAAAAAAATCCTAAAATTCATATGGAATCACAAGTTTCTGAATAGCCTAAGCAATCTTGAGAAATAAGTGAACAAAAAATCACTTCCTGATTTCATACTATACTACAAAGCTGCAGTAATATCGGCATAAAAACACACACATTCACCATCGAACACAATCAAGAGTCCAGAAATAAACCAACAAATACATTATTAATATGTGGCAAGGGTACCAAGAGTACAAAATGGGGGAAAGGATAGTCTAGTCTCTCCAACAAATGGTGCTGGAAAAACTGAACATCCACATGCAGATGAATGAAACTAGATGCCTATCTTATAACTACTCACAAAAATTAACTGGAAATGGACTAAAGATTTAAATGTAAGACCTGAAATTGTAACACTCCTGGAAGAAAACAGAGGAAAAAACTTCCTTGACATTGGTCTTGGCAATGATTTTTGGGATATGACCAAAAGCGCAAGCAACAAAAGCAGAAATAAACAAGTGGGAATACCTCAAACTAAAAAGCTTCTGCATAGAAAAGAAAACAAAACGAAAAAGCAGCCTACAAAAATGGGAGAAAATATTTGCAAATCATATACCTCTTAAGGAGTTAATACCAAAAATATACAGGTACTCATCCAAAAGCAAAAACAATGCTTAATCAATAGAGAAAGGACCTAAATATACATTTTTCCAAAGAATACATAAAAATGGCCAACAGGTACCTGAAAAGGTGCTCAACATCACTACTCATCAGGGAAATCAAATCAAAACCACAATGAGAAATAACCTCACATTTGTTAGGATGTATTATCAAAAAGACAAGAAAAAAAAAAAAGGCAGGTGTGGTAGCTAATGTCTGTAATCCCAGCACATTGGGAGGCCAAGGTAGGAGGATCACTTGAGGTCAGGAGTTCAAGACCAGCCAAGGTCAACATAGTGAGACCCTGTCTTTAAATTAAAAAAAAAAAAAAAAAAAAAAAAAAAAAAAAAAATAATAATAATAATAATAAAAGGCTGGGCACGGTGGCTCATGTCTGTAATCCCAGCACTATGGGAGGCCGAGGCGGGTATATCACAAGGTCAGCAGTTCAAGACCAGCCTGGCCAACACAGTGAAACTCTATCTCTACTAAAAATACAAAAAATTAGCCAGGCATGGTGGCAGGCACCTGTAATCCCAGCTACTCAGGAGGCTGATGCAAGAGAATCTCTCAAGCCTTGGAGGCAGAGGTTGCAGTGGGCCAAGACTGTGCCACTGCACTCCATCCCGGGCAACAGAGCAAGACTCCATCTCAAAAAAGAAAAAAAAAAAAGGCAAGAGATAGTAAGTGTTGGCGAGGATGTGGAGGAAAGGGAAACCTCATCCATTGCTGGTGGGAATGTAAGTTGGTACAGTCATTAAAGAGAAGTTTGGAAGTTCCTCAAGAAATTAAAAATAGAACTACATTATGATCCAGTAATCCAACTTCTGGATATACATCCAAAGGAAATGAAATCAGTATCTCAGAGGGTTATGTGTACTCCCATGTTTGTTGCAACATTATTCACAAGAGCCAAGACATAGAAACAACATAAGCATCTGTCAACAATGGATGGATATAGTTGATCCTTGAACTATACACATTGTGATATAGATTCTTGAATAATGCAGGTGTTAGAAACTCTGATCCTCTGTGCAGTCAAAAGTCCATGTATAACTTTTGATTACCCTAAAACTTAACTACTAAAATAGGCTACTGTTGACTGGAGGCCTTAACAGATAACATAAAGACTTGATTAACAAATATATTGTATGTTACATGTTTTATTACATACTGTGTTCTTACAATAAAGTAGGCTAGAGAAGATATAATTAAGAAATCATAAAAGAAAATACATTTATAGTAGTATATTTATCATACTGTATGTTTTCATCGTCTATTTACAAGATGAATCATCTGTCTGAAATGGTAGGCAACCAAAGTTGAAGACCTCAATCTACGGTACATATCAAGCAATTCAGCTTTTTCTGGTAATGTCATGGCTTTTCTGTTTCTTGGGAGCACTTCCAGCATCACTAGTGGTACTCTGTATGGGTCCCATGGTGTTATGTAAGGTTTACGGTACAGCACTAAAGATGATGAAAAATATGTGAGAACCAAAAGGTACGGCTTTTTACTGTGATGTGCAATTTATTGGAGAAATGAACTGCTTTCATAGAGATGATTAGCACCATGTGGTATTTTAAGCAGATACTTGCAACATTTGACCTCACCACAATAGCAATAAGAGGTGGCTATGAAATTACAGTAGTACAGTAAGTACAGTTAATTTTATGCAGCTATGATTTAATACTGCATCATTGTTTACATTTCCCTCAACTGCAAATAGTGCCACTTAGGGTCTACAAATGCTTGTGTATGTAAGTTCTGATAAATTTTAACTTTTTATAATAGATTTGTGTAAGTTTTATGGTAGTAAATGATAAAGTAGACTAGTATCTACATATATTTTATGCACTTAAGACATACTTAACTTTTTCTTAATTTGTTCGTATTTCTAGGCTACAGGGTTCATCTGTGAGTTTTTTTCTATTTGTTTCAATTCTTCAAAAAATTTCAGGTTCAAACCCATGTTGTTCAAAGGTATACTGTATATGTGTGTGTATATGTACATAAGATACATAAAGATATCTTTAAAGATAAACGATATATAAAGATATCTTTATAAGAAGAGCTAATGTCATTTATTTTTTATCTACCCACAGTATATGGCCTTATCCATAGGCAATAAATGTTTGTTGAATTAAATTGAGTCCAAGTGTTTTTGTTTTTGTTTGTTCCTTCACTTGCTATAGTATATTTCAACAGTTAACTGATGTAACAATTAAAAGACAAAAAGTAAGACAATTTCCACAATACCAGCTTGTTACAAAAATTAATTCAGTGAATGTTTACTGTGTCAGATACTGGGATAAGCACTTTATATACATTATTTCATCTGATCCTCAAAAAATTCTATGGTTATACCCATTTTATAGATGAGAAAACAGAGGCTCAGATTTAACTAACTTGCCCAAGGTCACAGAGTTGTGTCTTTCTGACTCAAAAGCCTATATATGAAGTTTTAAAGTATGTATTAGTGGTTCTCAAACTTCAGTATGCATAAGGATTACCCCAAAAGTTTGTTAAAATATAGATTCCTGAGTCCCACTCCCGAAGATTCTGTTTGAGTAATTCTGGGACACAGCCCATGAACTTGGATTTCTAACAATCCTCCTCAGGTAATATAGATATTGGCGGTCCATCAACCACACACTGAGTAGCAATGTACAATTCTCTCCCCTAGGCTACACTACTTTGCTTTTTAAGCTTTATGACAAATACTGTAGTTACTACTTTTTAAAAAATCACTATTTTTTTTTGTAGGAAATAGACATGCTCATTATAAAGAAATATAAGCAATGCACACAAATACAAAGAAAAAAATCAATCACCCTGTTCACATCATTCTATACTCTCTGCTTCATCTCTACCAGGCTACGCCAATAGGGTGTGCTAGAGGGAGACTGGAAGGCTGGAGGAGAAAAATGAATATGCTCCTTCTGTTCCTCTCCATGGCACCCCTGGCCTGATGTCTCCTCCCCTGCACTGGCAGTTTGTTTCAGTCATAGCAGTTGCAGTAAATCTAGTTTGTAGCATTTCCAACACTTGCAGAAACAGACTTCTGTGCTCCTCAGAGACACGTGCACCGGGTGTCTGGGTCCCAGGCCTACAGGGCTGCTCTTCCAAGTCCAGAGGTATTAATACCAGCTTAAACAGTATTCCTTTCTCAGAGATTTGAGTTTACACTCCACAGGGCCCCTCCTCTGAGTTTGTACAATTTAATAATTTCAGCCTCATTCCTTTGTTCCATAGCCTTAGGAATGGCAGCTAGTTCCCCCAGTTGCTATCTCTGTGAAAACTTTGGCATCTTATTTTTATTACTTAAATCTCTGTTAACAATACTTTATATTAAATTCTTTGTTAAAAATAACTGATGTGGTTTCTGTTTCCTGACCAAATCCTAGTTGATTTACATTTCAAGTCCGATCAGCCAGAAACTATCATTACTATTAACATCAATAAAGCTGTTAAGGTTAATTTAAAAAAGAAAAACGGCGGGTGTGGTGGCTCATGCCTGTAATCCCAGCACTTTGGGAGGCTGAGGCGGGCAGATCACCTGAGGTCAGGAATTTGAGACCAGCCTGGCCAACATGGTGAAACCCTGTCTCTACTAAAAATGCAAAAATTAGCCGGGTGTGGTGGCGGGCGCCTGTAATCCCAGCTACTTGGAAGGCTGAGACAGAAGAATCACTTGAACCCAGGAGGAGGAGGAGGTTGCAGTGATCCACTGAGATTGTGCCACTGCACTCCAGCCTGGGCGACAAAGCAAGATTCCTTCTCAAAAAAAAAAAAAAAAAAGAGAGAGAAAAGTGAGGAAAAGATTCTGTAAAGCAGCCTTGTTCCATCATCTTAACTTAGAAGCCTGTTAGATATGACATCCATGTTCTTTTCCTTAATCTTCATAAACCTATGAGGTAGGTGTGAAAGTAAAATAAATCTCGGGACCCCAAAATCACTAAGCCAAGGGAAAGGTCAAGCTGAGAACTATGTAGCTAGGCAAATTTGCCTCCCATTCTATTCCTAAATAAGACAGCAACAAAGTTTAAAAAAAAAAAAAACCAACTACGTACCTCCCTCACAATTTGCCCATAAGGAAGAGTTCTGTTGAATTTCACCCTGCCAGTGTAAACTGATAGCTTATCTTCAAACGTGCAGGACAGACACTCATCCCTCTGCTAACCTGAGACAAATGCCTATCTGATCGGTTTCTCTGCCCTGTTGTTTATGTAAAAAATGGAGATTCACTGAGTCAGACTAAATCGTGTATTCAGTGAAAGGCTGATCAAGGACTCAAAAGAATGCAAACTTTTGTCTCTTATCTGCCTATGACCTGGACACCTGCTTACCCCTCACCCCGCCGCTTCTTTTGGACCAAGCCAATGTATCAATATTAGTTGATGTCTCATGTGTACCTAACATGTATAAAAGCAAGCTATATCCCAACCACCTTGGGCACAGGAACCCCTGAGGCTGTGTCATGGGTGCATCCTTAACCTTGGCAAAATAAACTTTCTAAATTCATTGAGATCTGTCTCAGATACTTTTGAGTTCATAAAGCAAGTCATTCTCAATTTTTAAAAAGTTAAGAAAAATAAACGTAAAACAGTCACACCACTGATCAAAAGAAGCAATGAAATCTAAAACTAGATTTTTGTTTTAAGTGTACAGTCAGTGACTTTTATTTACCTGGTTATGTAACGATCATCACCATCTAACTCCTGAACATTATCATCCCCAAAAGAAACCCTATCCCATCAACAGTCACTCCTCATTCCCCCACCCCCTGACAATTACTAATCCACTTTTTTTTTTTTTTTTTTTTTTTTTGAGACAGAGTCTCATTCTATCACCCATGCAGGAGTGCTGTGGCACAATCTTGGCTCACTGCAACCTCCTCTGCCTCCAAGGTTCAGGTTTCAGCAATTTCCCTGTCTCAGCCTCCCGAGCAGCTGGGATTACAGGTGGCTGCCACCACGCCTGGCGAATTTTTGTATTTGTAGTAGAGACCGGGTTCCACCATGTTGGCCAGGCGGGTCTCAAACGCCTGACCTCAAGTGATCCACCTACTTGAACCTTAATCTACTTTCTATCTATGAATATGCCTATTCTGGACATTTCATATAAATGGAATCATACAATATGTAGCTTTTTGTATACAGCTTCTTTCATTTAGTATAACATTTTCAAGGTTCATCTATGTTGTAGCATGTATCAGTATTTCACTCCATTTTATGGCTGATTAACATTCCAATATATAAATATACCACATTTTGTTTATTCATTCACTAGCTGATGGACATTTCAGTTATTTCCACTTTTGGGGCTACTATGAATAATACCTCTATAAACATTCTTGTACAAGTTTTTTTTTTTTTTTTTCCCCACAAGTTTTTGTGTGAGCATGTTTTCAATCCTCTTGAGTATCTATCTAGAGGTGGAATCACTGGGTCATATAGCAATTTTATGTTTAACTCTGAGAAACTGCCAAACTGTTTTCCACAGCGGCTGCACCATTTTATATTTTCATCTGCAAAGTATGAGGGTTACAGTTCACATCCTCACCAACATTTTTCTGTTTTTGTTTTAATACAGCCTCCTAGTGAATGAATATAAAGTGATATCTCATTGTGGTTTTGATTTGCATTTCCATAATGACTAATGATGCCAAGCATCTTTTTATGTACTTACAGACCATTTATATCTTTTCTTTGGAGAAATGTCTATTCAAACCCTTTGGCCATTCATTTCTTAGGTTGTATTTTGTTGCTGAATTGTAAAAATTATTTATATATTCTGGATACTAAGCTCTTAGCTACAAGATTTGCAAACATTTTCTTCCATCGTGTGGGTTGTCTATTTTTACTGACAGTATCCCTTGACACTCACAATTTTAAAATTTTGATGAAGTCCAATTTATCTATTTCTTCTTTGGTTAATTGAGTAAAACTAGGCTTATCTACCTCTAAGATACTATTGCCTCCCTAAAATCTTATCCATACAGTAAGTCTTCCTCAGTGACTCATAGGAAGAAAAAATGGAAACTTCTGGTTCAAATTAAAAGAACTTCTATATTTTAATTTTAATTTGATGTCATAATCCCATTTGGGAAGATGGTAAATAAAGAATTGACAGTAAGAGCCAGTGCTCTCCTCAAGTTCATTTTTTTCAAATCTAATGGTTTGAATAAACCTATTACCAATTTATAATGATTCAGTAGTCCATATAAAATGAACTGATGACTGCAGATGAATAATTTGCATGCAGTTTTTCTATAACACCATATACCCACATATTGAACAGAGAAATGTGATGCCCTTGAATCTGAAAACCTTGAGATGGTGATGAGTCTGACATAGAAAAAGAATTAGCAATGGTCTTAGAAGTCAAATAATAAAGTGGTTATATAAATAAACGAAGGCGCCAAACTTCAAAGTCCTATCTTCCTAACATGTCATGAATGTTTCATTTTAACAAAAGTATAAATAGAAAAAGGTAATTCTTTTTTTTTTTTTTTTTTTTTTGAGATGGAGTCTTGCTCTATCGCCCAGGCTGGAGTGAAGTGGCACAATCTTGGCTCACTGCAAGCTCCGCCTCCCGGGTTCACACCATTCTCCTGCCTCAGCCTCCTGAGTAGCTGGGACTACAAGCGCCCACCACCATATCCGGCTAATTTTTTGTATTTTTAGTAGAGACGAGGTTTCACCGTGTTAGCCAGGATGGTCTCGATCTTCTGACCTCGTGATCTGCCCGCCTCGGCCTCCAAAGTGCTGCGATTACAGGCGTGAGCCACTGTGCCTGGCCCAGCCCACAGCATTCTTAAGACTACTGAACAACTGTAATTTTACAATTAAAATGCTGTAATTTAAAAATGAACAAAACGTACTCTTAACGGTATCTATCATTTTTGCTCACTTTTCAAGAATCAAATAATTGCTCATACTTAATATACAGCAAAACTCCTGATGCTTGAAATCATTTAAATACATTTTTCATTTTCAAGCAATCTGTGAGCAAAACCACCTAAAATTCTTTTTTGAACATTGAGTTTTATGGTAATAATTTTATATTTAAGAATCTAACATTTCCCTCCGCAAAACAAGTCTTCAAATTCCCACTGGTCTCCCACTTACCTCTTTGTGTTACTGAGGTCCATGGGGTTTAAGGTTGCTTAGAAAGGTAAAGCTTAGGAGAATAGGTGGATGGTATTCACATGTGAAGATAGCTATACAATAATACCTCTGATAATGAACTTCTTTCATGAACAAAGTCAGGCAAATTTTTAGCCAAAACAACTCAGAAATCATGGGGAACAAAGCTGCAGATATTCATGAATATTATTCAATAAACAGTTTCTATTTGTCTTTTCCAACAAAATGGTGAAACCTCAGAGTTTTCTGCTTAAAAAATTTTTTTTTGTTGTTTTCTTTCTGTAGGAAGAAAACATTTCTGTTCTCTTCACACCCACTCCTAAACAAAATAAGAATCTGCTGTAGGTTATTTACATTTATTGACTGACTGATTAAATATACCTAAAAGTGAATGCTGATCACATTACTTAAACAGAATGCGTATTTTAGACCTATTTCTGATGTTAATAGCAGACAGATAACTTAGAATGCAGAAGACAATGTTCTAAGTGGTTTATATATATTAACCAATTTAATCCTTCAAGCAACTCCATGAGATAAGTACCATTATTGTTCTCATTTTGCAGCTGAGGAAACTGATGCAGGGATGTTAAGTAACTTGCCAAGGACTATACAGCTAATAAATGGCAGAGCTGGGATAAAAACCTTGGCAGTCAGGCTCACAGTTACAATGCTGTACTGTTTCTCATTATTGCAGTTGGCACATCTATAGAGATTAGGAGTAAAAAAGGAGATCTGAAATCATTCTTGACCATACTTTAAGGCTAATTTTGATGTTAAAGATGACTCAGACCTCTTGGGTTGCTTAAAACAAGAATGTCAGAAGACAAAACTGTATAATCTTCCCAGGAGGTAACTTCTCTACACACCTGGGAAAAGCAAACCAGGAAGACTAATGGCTTGACGCTACTGAAACCTCTTCATTAATGTTCATCAAATTGGATTCCAGAAACATTTGTTGAACTTGTGGAAGTATAAAATAAATAAAAGTAATAATTTCTCCCTGTAAGGATCTTATAACCTATAGGAAACAACCTTTTTCTTTTGAAACTCTTAAATTTAATGTGATAAACACTATGATAGAGATGAGCACAGGATACTGAGGGAACACAAGGAACTCCCACCTAATCTTGGCTGAGTGGGGAGCTCAGGAAAACATCCTGGGAGATTTCAACTGAGCTGAAACTTTGAGGATGAGTATCGCCCAAAGGTGGGAGAACAAGCGGGCAGTTTTAGCAGGAGGGATAGAATATGCAAAGGAAGTTTTAAAAGCAAGAGAGACCACGACAACATTTAGAGAGGAAGTGTGAATACTGTAGGACTGGAGCATAAGAAATAGGGAAAGCACTTCATGGAGTGTGAAGAATAGAGGACTTAAGTGGTAGACCTGGGCCAAATCAAAAAGAGCCAACGTAAGAAAGTTTGATTTTTACTTGAAAGGTAATAGGAAACCACTGAATAATTCTACAAAAGAGAGTAACGTGGCTCAATTGTGTTTGGGGACCACTATGGCAATGTAGCATAGTAGCTAAGAGCTTGGGCCCTAGATTTTGAGTTGTGCCTTTGCTGCTTATTTACTGGATAAACTTATATATGTTACTTAAGCACATACTACTTAACCTCTCTGAATGTCAATTCCTCAACTGTAAACCAACAATAATAATAACATCTAATTCACAGATTTACTGAGAGGATTAAGCAAGAAGATCCATTTAAAACACTCAGAAAAGTACTTGGTAAGCTATTCATCACAATCAGTGGCAATGTGGAAATGGATTAAGAGGGACTAAGGGGGAAGCCATGAAACCAATGAGAGGGTTACTGAAATAATCAAAGGGAAAAGCAAAACCTAAAATAAAGAAGCGGCTGTGGAAAGGTCAATAAGTCAATGGGTTCAAAACATTAGGGAGAGGCCAGGCGCGGTGGCTCACACCTGTAATCCCAGCACTTTGGGAGGCCAAGGTGAGCGGATCACCTGAGGTCAGGAGTTCGAGACCAGCCTGGCCAACATGGTGAATTCCCCCCCTACTAAAAATACAAAAATTAGCTGGGCGTGGTGGCATGTGCCTATAATCCCAGCTACTCAGGAGGCTGAGGCAGGAGAATCACTTGAACCTGGGAGGCAGAGGTTGCAGTGAGCCAAGATCATGCCATTGCACTCCAGCCTGGGCTACAGAGCAAGACTCCATCTCAAAAAACAAACAAACAAAACAAAAAAATTAAGGAGACAGAAATTCTAGGACTTGGGACAGTGTTGCATGGGAGTAGGGGATGGATAAAGATGGCCATGTTCCCCAAGAGGGGGAATATGGGAGAAAAAGCATCATGGACATCTCATGGATAGAAACATTTTATTCCACACATTAAAAACAAAATTCATTTATCTACCCCTCATTAATCCATTCCTCCTCCATCATCTGTAACACCACTCTCTCACGGTTTTTCTCCTACCTCTCTGACTACTCCTTCACATTCTGCTTTTCAGGGTCTTTTTCCCCGCCTTGTCTCCCAAATGTTAGTGTTTCCAAAGTTGATGGTCTCAATGCTGTTCTCTTTTTACTGCTCACTCTCTCTTGTGTGAGCTCATATACTCCCAAGGCATTAATTAGTATTCACCTGTTTACTGATGACTTCCAGATCTCTACTTCTGGGTCGGACTACTCAACCCAGTTCCAAACCAAATATATCCATTGTATACACTGGAATATCCCAGGAGGATACTCATTCAATGTGTCTAAAACCAAACTCACTTTCCTGATAATCTGCCTAGCTCTTATATGGACCAATTTTAAAAACAAAAATAAAAAACCTTTCCTTCAGACTTTCTCTCACAGGCTCTTCCCCAACCCCCAATTTGTGACTGCATAAATTATGCTCCTTCTCCAATCTTAATCCAAATCCTCTGTATTAATCCCATCGAGACAGTCTATATTTTCTTGTAAAGTCCATTTTTAGTAACTTTTATGACATTTCTGTACTATTCCATTCTAAAATACATCCTTATCCCTTCTACGTTATTTCTACCTCTGGTTAAAAGCACTGAAATAAATGCCCTCAACTTCCTTCGTCATCTCTAAATTTTTTTTTCTCCATTCTCCTTTTCTCCAGGACTAAACTTCCATGTGTATACTTGATGCTAATCCTGTTCCCTTAGCTGCAAAGACCTGATTTATGAGAATAGAAACCTTGTCTGTCTCATCTCCAGCTACTGGAATAATGACTGTATAGCATATGGTCTATATTTTTAAAACATGTATTGAATGCTTTATTAATAAATGAATTATCCTCTCTCTCTCTCTCTGGTGCCTTTCCAGTTTTTCCCCTCTCCTTCTACATTGGGTTCTTCTGCAAATTTTCAAATATGTTTAAGTCTTTTTCCAATGAAGAAAAAAAAGACTAATATTTTCTCTTGACTCTCTTTTTAAGATATTTGCTATGTCTTTCTGTCTACCACCAAGATTATTTTAAGTTTTAAGCCACATCTTCATCGTTTAATCTTTTACCACATTTTTTGTTTTTGTTTTGAGACAGGGTCTTGCTCTGTCACCTAGGCTGGAGTGCATTGGTGTGAACATGGCTCACTGCAGCCTCGACCTCCTGGGCTCAAGGGATCCTCCTACCTCAGCCTCCTGAGTAGCTGGGACTACAGGTGCATACCACCGTTAATTTTTAAATGTTTTGTAGAGATGGGTTCTCCGTATGTTGCCCAGACTGGTGTCAAACTCCTGGGCTGAAGCGATGCTCTATGCCTCAGCCTTCCAAAGTGTTGGGATTACAGGCATGAGCCACCATACCTGGCCCCACGTTAATGTTCAACACTTTGAAATGTGGTCTCCTCCTAAAACTGCCTTCTCAAAATCACAAGAGACCTCCTAGACCCTTTCTCACATTTTTATCTCCTCTGATGTTTTTTGTACATCACTTAAGACTGCTTCTTAGAACTCTTCTCCCTCCTTGATTCCCAAAAAGATGTGCTCTTTTAATTCCTATAATCACAGCCCTTACCATGCTATTTGTAGCTATTTATTTGTCACTGTTCTGTACTAGACTTAACAATTTCTTGAAGACAGGTGTCGTATCTTTTTTTTTTTTTTTTTGAGATAAGGTCTCACTCCAATTGCCCAGGCAGGAGCGCAGTCGTGCGATCTCAGCTCACTGCAGCCTCAACCTCCCTAGGCTCAGGTGATTCTCCCACCTCAGCCTCCCAAGTAGCTAAGACCACAGGCACATGCCACCATGCCCAGCTAATTTTTTGTATTTTTAGTAGAGACAGGTTGTTGCCCAGGCTGGTCTTAAACTCCTGAACTCAAGTAATCCACCTGCCTCAGCCTTCCAAGGTGCTGGGATTACAAGCGTGAGCCACCGCGCCCAGCCAGGTGTCATATCTTAATCAGTGTATTTCTACTATATGGCACTGTGATTGTTCAATAAATATTTGTTGAATACATGAATGAATATGGCCATCAGATCAATGCCTAAAAGAGTTCTAGGAATACTGGAGAATGGGAGTGTTGGTTAAAATAACCATGACAGTTGATATTCTAAGGGAAAAGGGCAAATAAAAGCAGTATGAGGGGCAATGGACTATCAGAAAGCAGCATAATTCATGTATTCACTCATTCATTCATTTGACATTTACTATGGGCAAGGCAAATAAGACAATCAAGACGTAGTACCTGTCCTCACAGATCTGTCTTATAATCAAAAGCTGAAGGTTTGGGGTGGAGTATTAAGAATTGGTAGAAAATAGAAGTAAGATACCACGTCACTAAAGAGTAATTCTAAATCTAATGTTAATATATAAGGACAGTTTGGAAGACCACAGCCAGCTGCTTCTGGTCTACTCACACCTCTGTGATCTAGGTCTATTAGTAGCAGTTCTCAAACTTCAGTATGCATAAGGAGCACCTGGGGATCTTGTTAAAGATGAAGTCCCGACTCTGTGGATCCCAGAAGTCCTGATTCTGTAGATCCACGAATCTACACGAATCTATGTTTTAATAAGCATCACAAATGATTATGATGCTTTTAGTCTGCAGAGCATGCTACTGTAAAGTCCTCAGTCATTCATGTTTTAATTTTGCCATATCTGGGTTCTACCTATAATATTACTTTATTAATAATTCATTTAAGTGCTATATGTGTGTATTTATACACATATGTATCTTAGCCTTATCCTAAGCAAGGTATTTGGTGACTTTTTTGTTTTAATACATGTAAAATAAATACATAACCATTAAAAAGGTCTGTCTCTATTACATCAGCATATGGAAAAGTTTGAAAAGCACTGTTCCAGAGTTTATGCCCTGCAAACATCACATCCTGCATGCAGTCTGATGATATAAATTATATTAACAAAAAGTTCCAGGGCAATGAAGTTCATCAGAATTGTGCTTCGGAAGAGCTCATTATAAAACAATCCAAAATTTTTTTTTTTTTTTTTTTTTTTTTTTTTGAGACGGAGTCTTGCTCTGTCGCCCAGGCTGGAGTGCAGTGGCCGGATCTCAGCTCACTGCAAGCTCCGCCTCCCGGGTTTAGGCCATTCTCCTGCCTCAGCCTCTGGAGTAGCAGGGACTACAGGCGCCCGCCACCTCGCCCGGCTAGTTTTTTGTATTTTTAGTAGAGACGGGGTTTCACCGTGTTAGCCAGGATGGTCTCGATCTCCTGACCTTGTGATCCGCCCGCCTCGGCCTCCCAAAGTGCTGGGATTACAGGCTTGAGCCACCGCGCCCGGCCCAAAAATATTTTTTAAATGAATGTTCTAATGATTACAAAATGACATTAAGGAAATCCTCCCCATAACATGAAAATATTGACTTTTTATTTTAAAAAGTGTTTTGTCTTTTATTCTGGTACTTAACTCTCAGAATATTCTTGAGCTGACACCGGAGCCAATCCCAATAGCTAAGCCGTAGAACTTAACAGCAGTTGGAACAAAATGAAGATATATCTGTGTTCTTGCCCCCAATAAAACACTCATCCATTTTATTTAGAATTACATTTGATTAGGACTGATAATTCAGTTCAAAGGTATAAACTTGACACCTCTTTCTTTTCCTTTAACCCCAAAACAATTTATAATAGTAGGCAAAATTATACAGCAAAAATATCAGGGGAATAATTGTATCTCAGGAAGGTCTATTCCTTAAAGGCTTTGGCAACTCACAACCACAAACAGAAAAGACAAAATATTTCACCAAATCAAAGGTTGTGCTGATATTAAGCCTTTAAAAACAATACTCTTCTCTAAATTATGTTTTCTCTTAAATGGCTAAGAAAATCATTTTCTACCAAAATACTCTTGAGTGGATGTCTTTTGGATTGTGTGTCACAAGCTAGTTCTCTATTTGTTTAATTTCTGGTCACACTGAACAAAAACAAAAATGAGCGACTGTGGTCCTTCATCTCTACATCACTTAAGTCAGCCGAAACTTACCTTATTACTTACTGATTTATAAGGCACTTTACCCTGTTTACCCTGTTTGGATGACTACTGCAATCGCCTCCCTACTAGTCTCCCCTGCTTCAGCCTTTTCTCTACAGTCTGTTCTCCGCACAGCAGCTTACGATGCCCTGTTTAAAATGTCAGATCACTCACTCTTATGCTCAAAACTCTGCAGACCTTTTCTCAGAGTAAAAGCCAGTCTTTTAAATGGCACACCAGGCCCTCTAATACACAATCATCCTACAGCCCACAGCATTAAGACTACTGAACGACTGTAATTTTACAATTAAAATGCTATAATTTAAAAATGCACAAAATGTACTCTTAATGGTATCTGTCATCTTTGCTCACTTTTCAAGAATCAAATAATTCTTGATCCTACCCCTCAGCCCCTGTCACAGGACTCTTTCCTTACTCACTTTGCTGCAGTTACAATAGCTTCTTTGCTGTTGATTGCATATACTGGGCATATTCCAGACACAGGGGCTTTGCATTTGCTGTTGCTTTTCTGAGAGTGCTCTTCCCACGTGAATCCATATGGCCCTGCTCTATCATTTCCTTTAGGTCTTTGCTCAAACATCATCTTCCAGGTGAGCCCTTTCATGATCACCTTACGTACAATCCATACTTCCCACCCCCACACATATTTCCTCTCCTCTTTTCCTCTTTTGTAGTCCACCATATCACCTACGATTTGGCATTCTGTATCTACTGTTTATCATTTGTTTACCCCACAAGAGGGTGAACTCCTTCTGGATGAAGATCGTCTATCTGCTTTGTTCACTGCTGTATCCCAGTAACAAGAACAGGTCTAGCACATAGTAGATGTTCAATAAATATTTGCTAAATGAACTATATTACTCCAATTCTAGAACTTTCAGTCTTAACCCTATTCAGAGCTAAAAGGCATCCCCCAGTTTCCGGGTGGCATTTGACTTTCGTGAACTTATATGCAGTATCTTTTGTTTGACACAGGGTTCCCTCTGATTTTTCTTAAACAGTAGTAAGACGACAGGAAAATTCCTAAACAGTGTGCAAGAAAGATGAAAATCAATCACGCATAACACTGATTTTAGATAATTTCTTATCCATAAACCAATAGAGAAAATGCCTTCTGAATTTGTAGCTTCTCCTCTTAAACCTAAGGAAAATAAACTGAATATCTGTTGCCTTTGCCGCGCCGGGGTAAAAAGGGGGCCAGGAGAGACGTGAAAGCCCAGGAGCCCTTCTTCAAGAGCGTCAACTCTTGTGCACTCCAACTTACTTTTTTGAGGGGGTGGGCATCGTTCGAGGTCTCTGCCAGGGGGTGTCTGTTTTTCACCCTTTGAGGTGCCTATTGTGCTGTATCTTGAGAACGAGGAGAGGTGGGCGAGGAGGGGGTAAGAAGGGATGCTGCGTTCGGCTCCAAATGCCTCCGAACACAAAGTCGGGAGGCGAGGGATCCGCGCGGGTGTCTCGGGGGCCAGCGGGGGCCCGGGCCGCGCGCTCGGATCGCAGCCTCGGCCCCGGGGCGCGGGCGGGACGCGGGCTGCGCGGAGTTAGGCCCGGACAGAGCCCCATGGCCTCCCGGCGGCCGGGCACGGGGCCCCGCGCACCTCACTCACCCCGGTTCCCCCAATCCGGCACCCTTCTCGGTTACCTCGAACTCTCTTCAGCGAAATGGGATCCTTCTCCTGTTCTGCTGACATTACAGACCGCAAAGCATGACTCCCCCCCAGGCCGCGGGAATTCGGTCTCTTTGATGCTGCGGCGGCGGCTCCTCCTCCTCGCGGGGCCGCTGCGGCTGCGAGGCGAGCCTCGGAGCCGAGGCACGGCCGAGGGCGGTGGGGACGCGGGCCGACTTTGCAAAGTTTGGGAGGAGGACGAGGCCTCGGGGCGGCGGGGCGGCGTGCGGGCACCGGCGGGGCTCAGCGGCGGTGGCCGGGAGCGCGGCCTGGGGGCGGCCCCCCACCCGGGGCCGGCATGTGCTGAGGGCGAGTGCGCCGCCGCCACCGCCGCCTCCTCCCACTCCTTCTTCTTCGCCGCCGCCGCCGCCTCAGGAGCCGCTGACAGGGGAGGCAAGAGGCTGGCGGCCCGGCCCTGGCGGCACACTCACAGCGCCCTCTGAGGAGGAGGTCTGCTCTCTCGCCGCTCCCGAGTCGCAGACACAAAAGCCCCCAGACTGGAGCCGCCTGCAAAACCCGCTCTGGGGCGGGCGAGGGACGTGGCGCGGCCCCGCGGCTTCCCCGCCCTGAGCTCCCCAGCCCCGCGCGGGGACGGGCTTCGGGGGGCGGGGGCCGCTGCCTAGTCCCGCTGCGCCTCCCGCCACCGCCGCCGCCTCGCGCTCCGCCTCGGCCCAGCCCCCACGGCCCGCGCGCGCCTCTCGCTCCGCGCCGGGGCTCGCGGGCCCGCGGCTCTTGCAGCCCGGGCGGGCAGCGCGCGCCTAGGGGCCGCCCCACCCCGCCCCGCGCCAGACGCTCCCTCGCAGCCCACCAGGCCCGAGGACGCCAGACCCCGCGGCCGACGCGACCGGGCCCAGCTTTCGCAAGGAAAGGGCATCTCCGAACTTCATCGGAGGCCACAGCAGCAGGCATCTCGGCCTCGCAGCCAGGGATCGCAAAGATGAACGTACCATGCGAGGAAACTTTGTAAGCCGGAGCTGGAGAGTTCTCGGCGGGCATGTGGGGATCCAGATTCCCCGACTCCGTGTCCGCGTGGCCGTGGTGTGGACACCTGTTTGTGGAATGCCTCCACTTGGTATTTTAACGACTTGACTCTTCAAGAAAAAGCGACGTAGAATGAATATCAGAAAGGACGGTGTGTGTGTTGGGGGGGTGTTGAAGCAGTGACGCGGCTGAATCTCATTTAGACATTAAATTTTAGGAGGAACACCCCCAGTGTGATTGTAAATTAGATGTAATCACCCGTCCACATTCTTCAGTTGGGCTGTGTGACCGGAGGCGACTTGGGTAACCTCTCTGGGTCTGTTTTCTGGTCTATAAAAGGCAGTGGGGCTACATCTCGAAGGTTTCTTCTAGCTCTGACATTGTTTAACGTACTTCTACGAAATTGTTTTTTCTCTGTTTGTTTGTTTGTTTGTTTGTTTGCTAGGTTTTCTGGTTATCCACTGGGCTTATTTTGATGTAAGAATCACCAAAAAGCACTCATGAAGCGTGGGAGGACATAGAAATAGCTACAGACTGGAGTCTCGTCCTTCCAGAGACTGACACCCAACTCATTCAGCTGCACAGTGTCACAGAACAGATGTAAACATGAAGCCAATGTACAGCCTCAACAGTTGCATACCAGACAAGCGCCACATAGTGTGGTCCGGGGCAAATGTAACCCTTTATCTAATCAGAGTGGTCTGGAATGATAGAATTCCTGATTAAAAGAGTCAGACTAGGACAGGCTAGGGAAAATATTCTTACAGGAAGCACTCTGAGGAGAAGGTTCCTGCTAACTAGAATGTAACCTCCATGCAGGCAGGAATTTTGACTGGTTCGCTGCTGTATCCTCTGGTACCTAATGATGACTAACACATAGTAAGTGTTCGAGAAAATATTTACTGATGTATGAATAAACAGACTTCAAGTGGCCCTGGAACGACTGGGATGGCAGGGCTTTGGTAAGAGTAATAAAGCCGAAGCAAATGGTAATATAATAGCAGATTGGGGGCCGGGTGCGGTGGCTTACGCCTGTAATCCCAGCACTTTGGGAGGCAAAGGCGGGCGGATCACGAGGTCAGGAGATCCAGACCATCCTGGCTAACATGGCTAAAAA
This sequence comes from Rhinopithecus roxellana, assembly GCF_007565055.1. Lineage (NCBI taxonomy): Eukaryota > Metazoa > Chordata > Mammalia > Primates > Cercopithecidae > Rhinopithecus > Rhinopithecus roxellana. The sequence continues at coordinate 42,806,410 of NC_044553.1, forward strand.
GACAAAAAATTAATTAGCCGGGTGTGGTGGCGGGCGCCTATCGTCCCAGCTACTTGGGTGGCTGAGGCAGGAGAATGGCGTGAACCCGGGAGGCGGAGCTTGCAGTGAGCCAAGATGGCGCCGCTGCACTCCAGCCTGGGAGACAGAGCAAGACTCCATCTCAAAAAAATAAGTAAGCAAACATAAACATAAAAAAGCAGATTGGATCTGATAGTCTACCTTATAGGGTTGTTGGAGGAAAATTTGAAAGCTCTTTGGTAAGTCAACAAAGAAATGAAGGCCAGGCGTGGTGGCTCAGGCCTGTAAATCCCAACACTTTGGGAGGTTGAGGCAGGAGGATCAATTTAGCCCAGGAATTTGAGACGAGCCTGGGCAACAAAGCTAGACCCTTCTCTACAAAATAATTTTTAAAAATTAGCCAGGCATGGTGGCATGGGCCTGTAGTCCCAACTAGTCAGGAAGCTGAGGCAAGAAGATCCCTTAAACCCAGGAGTTAAAGGTTGCAGTGAGCCATGGTTACACCACTACACTTCATCCTGGGTAACAGAGCAAGCAAGACCCTGTCCCCGCTCCAAAAAAATATGGAAATGACATGTTTTCATTTTATAACTCTTAGTGCAAGGAGAATGGCTCAGAAAAATCATTGCTAAGAGATTTTGAGTTCTTTATTGTAATTCCCTAAAGCTAGAGACTCAGAAATAGTATGAAAATCAAGAGAAATGAATTGGCTTCTTTTTCATGATTCATCAAGAATAAAAAGACCATCTTACTTGGGCATAGTCTTTTAGATCGACTTTACTTCCAAATCTTGATGGCTTGCTTGCACATAATCAGAATTACCTGGAGAGCATTCCAAAATTTCAGATTCCTAAGTCCCTCCCCAGATTTACTCAAGTCAGAATCTCTAGACGTCTGTTTTTAAAGGCTCCCTAGATGATTCAAAAGCAATGAGCAGATTTGATGACTTGCATTTATCAGCCATTTGGTGTAAAACATTGTCACCCAAAGATATGCAGAGATTGAGACAATGGTTCCTGTCCTTAAGAATTTCACAGTTTGGTGGAGAAAGTAGAGGTTTAAGGTAACATGAACAATGCAAAATGCCAAGCACTGCAATAGACTACCTTGTCAGCAGAGGAGAGAAACCCTCAACTCAGCTAGGGAGGCAGGTAGCTGATGATGTTTTCAGGAGAGCCTTAAGAAGAACATATAGGAGGCTGGGTGTGGTAGCTCACGCCTATAATCCCAGCACTTTGGGAGGCCGAGGCGAGTGGATCACGAGGTCAGGAGTTCAAGACCAGCCTGGCCAAGATTGTGAAACCCCGTCTCTACTAAAAACACAAAAAAGCCAGGCATGGTGGCAGGTGCCTGTAATCCTAGCTACTCAGGAGGCTGAGGCAGAGAATTGCTTGAACCCGGGAGGCAGAGGTTGCGGTGAGCCAAGATTGTGCCACTGCATTCCAGCCTGGACAACAGAGAGAGAGACTCTGTCTCAAAAAAAAAAAAAAAAAAAAAAAAAAAAAATACGTATAGGAGTTGTTTCCAGGGGTTGAGGGTAAAGGTTAGGTAATGAGGAGTTATTGCTTAATGAGTACAGTATTTCAGTTTGGGATATTGAAAATTTTCTGGAGATGGACAGTGGTAATAGTTACACAACAATGTGAATGTAATTAATGCCACTAAATTGTACTTGGTGGCTAAAATGGTAAATTTTATGTTACATGTATTTTACCATAAAATGGTTGAGGTGAGAACATGTAGAAAATAAAACAGATTGCAAGGGCAAATGGAGTCTTGTAATCAGAGGGAACAGAGTTTCCAAAGGACAAGAAAGGTGAAAACGTATGAATCTTTTGGAGACTGTAAGTAGTTAGAACTGGCTGGAGCATAAGGTACCCTTTGAGAAGTGGCAGGAGCTGATTTTGAGGAAGTAGACAAGAGGCCAGACCTCTGAAGGGCACTGCATGCCACACCAAGAATTTTTGATTTTATCCTGAAAGCAATGGATAAACATTGAAGAGTTTAAGCAGGTGAGTGACATGTTTAGGTCTGACTTTTAGAAAGATCATTCTGGCTCCTAGGTGAAAGATGGATTACAGAGGCATAAAACATTAGTATCTTAGTCTATTTGTGCTGCTATAACAGAACATCAAAGACTGGGTAATTTTTAAAGAACAGAAATTTATTCCTCACGGTTCTGGAGGGTAAGAACTCTTAAGATTAAGATGCTGGCATTTGGTGAGGGCTACTCTCCACTTCCAAGATGGTGCTTTGAACACTGTGTCCTCCGGAAGGAAGGAACACTGTCCTTACAAGGCAGAAGCTGGAAGAGCAAAAAAGGGCACATTCCCTTTATCAAGCCCCTTTAGAAGGGCACCTAATCCTGTTCATGAAGGAGGAATCCGCATGGTCTAACCACCTCTTAAAAGCAACGCCTCCTGGCCAGGCACGGTGGCTCACACCTGTGATCCCAGAACTTTGGGATGCTGAGGCGGGCAGATCATGAGGTCAGGAGATCAAGACCATCCTAGCTAACACGGTGAAACCCCGTCTCTACTAAAAATAAAAAAAAATTAGCCGGGCGTCTCATGCCTGTAATCCCAGTACTTTAGGAGGCCGAGGCGGGTGGATCACGAGGTCAGGAGATTGAGACCATCCTGGCTAACACGGTGAAACCCCGTCTCTACCAAAAAAAATACAAAAAATTAGCCAGGCGAGGTGGCAGGCGCCTGTAGTCCCAGCTACTCGGGAGGCTGAGGCAGGAGAATGGCGTAAACCCGGGAGGCGGAGCTTGCAGTGAGCTGAGATCCGGCCACTGCACTCCAGCCTGGGAGACAGAGCGAGACTCCGTCTCAAAAAAAAAAAAAAAAAAAAAAAAATTAAAAAAGGAAATTATAGAGAAAATGAGGTAAGAGATGGATGAAGGCCTTATACATTGAAGTGGGGTAGTGGAGAGGAAGCATAAGAAATGGTGGTAAAAACTGACAACATGGTAATTGTTTAGATGTGGAAGGTGAAAGACAAATCAGGAATTTGCTCCCAGACTTGTTTTAGGTGACATAGAATACAGGGATACATTGATGGTGGTAATAGTTGGTGAAGCAGGGTGATGACGAGCTTAGTTTTGGACACCTGAGTCTGCTATGTCTCTACTAAAAATGCAAAAATTTAGCCAGGCATGGTGGTGGGTGCCTGTAGTCCCAGCTGCTCGGGAGGCTGAGGCAGGAGAATGGCGTGAACCCGGGAGGCGGAGTTTGCAGTGAGCCGAGATCGCACCACTGCACTCCAGCCTGGGTGACAGAGTGAGACTCTGTCTCAAAAAAAAAATAAATAAAAAATAAAATAAAATAAAATAAAATAAAATAAAACAAAATAAAACAGGCAATGAGCTGGATTTGGCCCACAGGTGATAGTTTGCTGACCCCTGGGCTAGAACGTAGACTATATAAAGGACTCTGGAGGTCAGATGACAGGCCTAGGCTGCAGACACATATGAAGGAGACATTATCTAAGAATGGATAAACTCATCCAGGACCAAAGGAAACTAAGAGCCAAGAACAGACGCAAGGAAATGATGACAGTTTAAAAGGTTAACAAAGATAGAGGAGCCTGTAAAGGAAATCACGAAAGAATGAAAAAGAAAACAGGAGTGTTAGGGCGATCAAGAAAAGGAAGAAATGATCAACCGTATCACATGCTATGGAAAGAAGTACTCATTTCTATCATCAGTCATCCTTGGCCTGGCATCTACTGAACTTTCTGATTTTCTTATATTTTAAAGTATTGATTTTATTGTCTGCTTTTAATATTTTTCATCTCAAATTTTGCGCGTTTTTATTGCTGATGGTTTCATGGTGGAGTGCTTAAGCACTCAACCTCTAATCTAAGTTGGTTCGATTGACATGTATACTTTTTTTCAAAAAAAAAATTTCTGTAAGTTCTGTTTTAAAATATTTGAAATCACAGATTTGTGTTACATTGAATAGAAATAAAAATCAAATCCAATCTAGATGTTTGGAAGTTTTGTAAATTGGTTTGAATCCTTTCATGTTATAATTGAAATTGCAGCCAGTTTAGCAACCTCTAGCCATTGGGCAGTCATATCCAGGAGGCTTTTGTTGACAAATATAGTGCTATCAAAAGCTCAAATTTGAGGGCAATAACAACAGCAAACTTTGGAAGATGGTTTGTATGAATCGGGATTCAATCAGGACACAGGGGGCACACAGTTTGAATGGAGTTAATAAAGGGTTATTAACTATTGCAAGGGACTGAAGTAGTAAGGGATTAGTATGAAGTGACGTAAGGGATAGTATGAAGTAAAGAGAATGCTAAAGTATTTGAGAAAAACAGATGTAAGCAGCAGCCACTATCCTTAAAACTAATATAAAGCATCTGAAGAAGAGGTCCCCTTCCTCTCCAGGCCAAGAGAGTGCACAGCTCTTATTGGAGAGTGCACAGCTGCGGCTCACTGGATGCCAGAGAAGCTGCTGTGGTGCTACCTTCTGAGGGAAGTGCCAAAGGAAAACGCCCTGGGTGTTGCCAGCATTGCAAAGCCGGCACTGATGTTGCCAGCACTGCAGGACCTGGAAGGAGGCTATGCATGCTGCAGAAACCCATTCAGAGGAACAACTGAAACAGGAAGGAAAGCAAAAGCCCCTTACTCTTATATGTGTTATAATGTCTCATAATACTCTTATAATGTCTCTCTAGCACCCTCTACTGACAAAGTTTAACATCATGCCAGCTGGCAAAAGCAAAATATTAATATTTAGAGTCCAGCTCCATTTTTGCAGAGCAGGCAGTGAAGGATAAATTTGGAGTTGAGAAGCAATAAATTTATTATTGACACAATGATGTGTCATTAATTAAATGATGTGTACTTTAGCCTAGCAAAGCTCTGTAAGGGACCTCTTATCAATAAGCACCTCTGGTTCTGGAATATACTACGTCATAAAATGGTGACTCCCAAATATTTGCTGTCATGCCCTAAATACATGTTTATTTTCTATATTATGAAATACGGGACAAAGTTTTACTTCAAATTACTTTTGATCTTATTCTCTTTAGCCTTTCTTTTTTTGAGACAGAGTTTCACTCTTGCTGCCCAGGCTGGAGTGCAATGGCATGATCTTGGCTCACTGCAACCTCTGCTTCCCAGGTTCAAGTGATTCTCCTGCCTCAGCATCCCGAGTAGCTGGGATTACAGGTGCCCGCCACCACACCCAGCTAATTTTTGTGTTTTTAGTAGAGATGGGATTTCACCATATTGGCCAGGCTGGTCTCGAATTCCTGACCTCCATGTGATCCAACTGCCTTGGCCTGCTGGGATTACAGACTTGAGCCACTACGCCTTGCCCTCTTTAGGCTTTTATATCCCATCCATCATCAGATTCCAGAAATTTTACCACCTATATATTCTCAGATGTGTCCATTCTTCCCTATCCCCACTACCACCATCCAAGTCTAGCCAAAAATCATTTGTTTATTTTCTGGACTTATGCAATAATCACCCAAGTTTTCTCCACATTTCTTGTCCTCTATTCAATTCATTTTCCACTTAGTAGCCAGACTGCTGTGTTTTTATTTTTTAACTTTTTATTTTGAAATAATTATGGCTTCAAAGGAGGTTATAAAGAAATGTATAGGTAAGTCTTGTGCATCCTTCCCCCAGCTTACCCCAATTTTTTTTTTTTTTTTCTGGAGATGGAGTCTTGCTCTGTTGCCCAGGCTGGAGTGCAGTGGCACGATCTTGGCTCACTGTAACCTCCACTTGCTGGGTTCTAGCAATTCTCCTGCCTCAGCCTCCTGAGTAGCTGCGACTACAGGCACACACTGCCATGCCCGGCTAATTTTTCATATTTTAGTAGATATGGGGTTTCACCGTGTTGCCCTGGCTGGTCTCAAACTCCTGAGCTCAGGGAATCCACCCACCTTGGCCTCCCAAGGTGCTAGGATTGTAGGCGTGAGCCACCACCCCCAGTCACCTGATTTTAACATCATGCAAAACTATAGCACAGTATCAAAACCAAGAAATGCACATTGGTGCAATTCATAGAACCTATTCAAATTTCACTAGTTTTACATGCACTTGTGTGTGTTTATGTAGCACACAATCAAGATACTTAACTGTATCACCATTACAAGACTCTAATGACAAGACTACCGTGTTAGCCCTTTATAGCCACTCATCCCCTCCCCCATCCTTAATTCCTAGCAACCCCTAATCAATTCTGCATTTTTATAATTATTTTATTTGATGAATGTTACACAAATGAAATCAGGAATATGCATTTTTGAGACTGACTTTTTTCTTTTACACAATGCAATTTCCTTGAGTTTCATCCAAGTTGTATGTGTCAAAATTTTGTTCCTTTTTACTACTTCATAATATTTCAGGTATAGAGATATCACCATTTAACGCTTCTCTCTGAAGAACACTTGGGTAGTTTCTACTTTTTGGCTATTATAAACAGAGTTGTTATAAACATTCACATACAAGTTCTTGTGTGAAAATAAGTCTGCTTTTTTTTTTTTTTTTTTTTTTTGAGACAGGGCCTCCTTGTTGCTTAGGCTAGAGTGCAGTGGCACCCAGGCTGGAGTGCAGTGGTGTGAACACGTTTCACTGCAGCCCTGACCTCCTTGGCTCAAGGGCTCCTCTCACTTTAGCTTCCTAAGTAGCTGGGACTACACGTGTGCACCACCATGCCCTGCTGATTAAAAAAAAAAAAAATTGTAGAGACAGAGTCTTGCCATGTTGCCCAGGCTGGTCTCAAACTCCTGGGCTCAACCAGTCTTCCTGCCATGGCCTCCCAAAGTGTTGGGATTACAGGTGTGAGCCACTGCGCCCAGCCCAAGTCTGCTTTTTTCTAAGATAAATGATCAATAACACAATTGCTGGGTCATATGGTAAGTCCATTTTTAGTTTTGAAAGGAACTTCCAAACTATTTTCTGGAGTGAAGAGTGCTTTTTTTAAATACACAAATCTCATCATGTCATTATTTTACATAAAACTCTTCAATGCCTTTCCACTGCGGTATAATTAAGGCTTGATTTTTATTATTTTTATTTTATTTTGTTTTATTTGTTTGGACAGAGTTTTGCTCTTGTTGTTCAGGCTGGAGTGTAATGGCACGATCTAGGCTGACTGCCACCTCTGCCTCCCGGGTTCAAGTGATTCTCCTGCCTCCTGAGTAGCTGGGATTACAGGCATGTGCCACCATGCCAGCTAATTTTGTATTTTTGTATTTTTAGTAGAGACAGGGCTTCTCCATGTTGGTCAGGCTGATCTCGAACTCCTGACCTCAGGTGATCCACCCACCTTAGCCTCCCAAAGTGTTGGGATTACATGCGTGAGCCACCACACCTGGCCAAGGTTTGATTTTTTAAAATATATACTGCAAGACATTACTATAATTTCCACTGATTTCTCCAGCCTCATTCTGTGCCACTTCCCTTGCTCTTTATGCTCACTGGGCTTTTGAACATGTCCTCAATTCATCATTAGTCTCCTGCCACGGTGGCTTTGCAAATGCTGTTTGGTTTTCCTGGGATGCTCTTCTCCCTGCTCTTAGTCTAATGAACTTAAACTCTACCTTTCATTCTTTTTTTTTTTTTTTTGAGATGGAGTCTCGCTCTGTCGCCCAGGCTGGAGTGCAGTGGCCGGATCTCAGCTCACTGCAAGCTCCGCCTCCTGGGTTTACGCCATTCTCCTGCCTCAGCCTCCCCAGTAGCTGGGACTATAGGCGCCCGACACCTCGCCCGGCTAGTTTTTTGTATTTTTTAGTAGAGACGGGGTTTCACCGTATTAGCCAGGATAGTCTCAATCTCCTAACCTCATGATCCGCCCATCTCAGCATCCCAAAGTGCTGGGATTAGAGGCTTGAGCCACCGCGCCCGGCCTATACCTTTCATTCTTAACTCAAGCATTATTTCCTCAGGGAAAACTCTCTAGTCTAAGTAAGGTTCCTTTTTTCATCTTTCTTTCATCTCATCTCTCAGTTTGAAATTATATAGTAATTTCTGTGAGTATCTGATTAAATCCTGTCTTCATCTCCAGATTAAAATTCATGTAAGCAAGAATTGTGTTAATTTTTGCTCGTTAATGCCTGGCATGTAGCAGATGCTCAAAAATACTTTTTGAGTGAATGAATGAATGAATGAATTGTACACTGGCAAACATTTCAGTGCCAAAGCATTCATATTCTATAATTTTATGTATCCATTATTCATTTAATGTATATTAACCAGTAATCATGTTCAAGGTAGTTTACTGAGCAATAGATTACTATAGACAAATTTCAGATTCACACAAAATTTATATTAATGCATCCTGAAATACATGTTATTTCAAACAAAGACTTTCTAAATAGTTCTACTGGATAAACATTGAAAAATTAAAAAATTAATAGGTGGGCCAGGTGTGGTGGCTCACGCCTGTAATCCCAGTACTTTGGGAGGCCGAGGCGGGCAGATCACGAGGTCAGCAGATCGAGACCATGGTGAAACCCCATCTTTACTGAAAATACAAAAATTAGCTGGGCGCGGTGGTGGGCGCCTGTAGTCCCAGCTACTCGGGAGGCTGAGGCAGGAGAATGGCGTGAACCCGGGAGGCGGAGCTTGCAGTGAGCCGAGATCGCACCACTGCACTCCAGCCTGGGTGACAGAGCGAGACTCCATCTCCAAAAAAAAAAAAAAATTAATAGGATATTTGTAATTCTTTTAAAATATTAAGGAAGTTTCGCCTGGGCAACATGGCGAGATCCTGTCACTATGAAAAAAAAAATTGTTTTATTTATTTATTTTTGGAGACAGAGTCTCACTCTGTCACTCAGGCTGGAGTGAAGTGGTGCCATTTCGCCTGACTGCAATCTCCGCCTCCCAGGTTCAAGTGATTCTCCTGCCTCAGCGTCCCCAGCAGCTGGGACTACAGGTGCCCGCCACCATGCCAGGCTAATTTTTTGTAGTTTTAGTAGATACAGGCTTTTGCCATGTTCCCCAGGCTGGTCTCGAACTCCTGAGCTCAGCCAATCTGCCCAACTTGGCCTCCCAGAGTGCTGGGATTACAGGCATGAGCTGCTGAGCCTGGCCTAAAAATTTTTTTTTTTAATTAGCCGTGCGTGGTGGTGAGCATCTTTAATCCCAGCTGCTTGGGAGACTGGGGTGGGAGAACCGCTTGGACCCAGAAAGTCAAGTCTGTAGTGAGCTGTGATTGTGCCTTTGCACTCCCAGCCTGGGTAACAGAGTGAGAGACCCTGTCTCAATAAAATAAGATATAAATAAATAAAAATTGAGAAAGTTTACAAGTCAAGAAAGGGACAAATGTAGCTCTCCATCTTGATCACTGTTTGTCATATGGACTTGACATAACTCTCTGCAACCAACAACCAAAGACTTGAGTTTAATATTATCATCATAAGAAGGTCCCTGGTATTTTTTCCTGGACAGCATGGTTTAAAAAATTCATGGTTGTGACATCATATTATAAGGGACATACCTCTAGTGATGCATCTGTCTGTAATCTTTGATCCTAAAGGCTTAGTGAGTCATGTACTTCTTATGTGATAGCTGATGAAGCCAATATGGCAAAGTCATGTGGGATTTTTGCCTTGTTTTGCTCTGCTTTTTACAGCGATGGGAAAAAAAGGCAGATTTTTTTCAGGACATGAATACTGCCAACATAGGCAGACTGCAACACTGTGGGTTGCCTGAGAAATTTTTTTAAGAACGTGAGAATGAGCAAGATGTGTGCATATTTGTGAATGAAACACAGCAAGGCAGGACTACCTAAGAAACATGACAAGTCTTGGTGTTAAAATAACAAACTGTAAATATGAAACAATTGGGATTTTATAAAATCTCTTTTTTTTTTTTTTTTTTTTGAGACGGAGTCTCGCTCTTGTCACCTAGGCTGGAGCGCAGTGGCACAATCTCGGCTCACTGCAACCTCCGCCTCCCAGGCTCAAGTGATTCTCCTGCTTCAGCCTCCTGAGTAGCTGGGATTACAGGCACCCACCACCACACCTGGCTAATTTTTATACTTTTAGTAGAGAGGGCTTTCGCCATGTTGGTCAGGCTTGGCTCGAACTTCTGACCACAGGTGATGCATCCGCCTCAGCCTCCCAAAATGCTGGGATTACAAGCATGAGCTACCTTGCCCAGCCTATAAAATCTCTCTTAAGAAGACAGAAAATGTGCCAATTTTAAGCCTTTTTGGTTTGTATGTGTGTTTGGAGGGAAAGAGTGGGAACAGGAAGGCAAAATGATAACAACTTTGTACTGTAATATTCCTTTAAGTCTTTCATTTTTTGGTACACTTGTGTATTTTATAAAGATATTTTCATACCACAAAATTCACCATTTTAATGTGTACCATTTTGTATCTAGTATTCTCACTTTTTAGTATACTTTAGTATATTCACAGAGTTGTGTAAGCATTACCACTGGCTAATTCCAGACCATCTTCGTCACCCTAGAAAGAAACCCTATACTAGTTAGCAGTCACTCCCTCTCTTTTCATTTCCTAGGCCCTGGCAACTACTACTCTCTGTCTCTATGAATTTGCCTATTCTGGACATTTCATTTAATATAAATGAAATCACATATGGCCTTTTGCAACTGGCTACTTTCTTTTTTTTATTTTTTTTATTTTTTTGAGACAGAGTCTCGCTATGTCGCCCAGGCTGGAGTGCAGTGTCCGGATCTCAGCTCACTGCAAGCTCCGCCTCCCGGGTTCACGCCATTCTCCTGCCTCAGCCTCCCGAGTAGCTGGGACTACAGGCGCCAGCCACGTCGCCCGGCTAGCTTTTTGTATTTTTTAGTAGAGACGGGGTTTCACCGTGTTAGCCAGGATGGTCTCGAACTCCTGACCTCGTGATCCGCCCGTCTCGGCCTCCCAAAGTGCTGGGATTACAGGCTTGAGCCACCGCGCCCGGCCTGCAACTGGCTACTTTCACTTAGAATAATGTTGTCAAGATTCCTCCATGTTCTTTTTTTTTTTTTTTTTTTTTTTTTTGAGGCGGAGTCTCACTCTGTCGCCCAGGCTGGAGTGCAGTGGCGCGATCTCGGCTCACTGCAAGCTCTGCCTCCCGGGTTCACGCCATTCTCCTGCCTCAGCCTCCGGAGTAGCTGGGACTACAGGCGCCCGCCACCACGTCCGGCTAATTTTTTGTATTTTTAGTAGAGATGGGGTTTCATCGTGTTAGCCAGGGTGGTCTCGATCTCCTGACCTCGTGATCTGCCCGCCTCAGCCGCCCAAAGGGCTGGGGTTACAGGCGTGAGCCACCGCGCCTGGCCTCCATGTTATATATATATTAGTACTTCATTTATTTTACGGGTCAATAATATTCCGTTGGATAGATATACCAGTACATTAATTTCTTAAATTTTTAAATTTTATTTTCGAACTCACAGAAGAGGTACAGGAAAAAAAAAAGGACTTAAGTATATCCTTCACTTGGATAAATAAGTAAACATTTTGCTTCAATTACTTATTTGTTTGCCTTCTCTGTTTTCCTCCCTGTCTGCACACTCACACATTATTATTATTATTATTGCCATTGTTATTATTTTCTGAACCTTCATGCCTTTCTACTTGTAATAATTCAGTGTATATTTCCTAAAGACGAAATGGTCTCTTACACAGTCATAGAACAATAACAAAATTAAGGAAATTTAACACAAGTTGAAATACTTTTATCTAACTTGCTGATCATATCTAAATTCATCAATAGTTCCAGTAATGTCCTTGAATGTCAGTTTTTTCTCCCCCGATCAAAGATCCACATTGTATTTAACTGTCATGTTCTTTCATCTGGAATAGTCCCTCAACCTTCTCTTGTCATTCGTGACACTGATATTTTTAGAATACAGGCCTGTCGTTATTATAGGGTGACACTCAGCTTGGGTTTTTCTGATGTTTTTTCACGATTAGATTAAGGTTGATGTGTTTTAGGCAGGAATAACGCATAATAATGAAGCTTTGTCCCACTCAGCGCACCACCTCAGGAGGCACATGAAATCCATTTGTTATATTATTGGTGATGTTAACTTTGATCAGTTGGTTAATGTGATGTCCTCTATGTTTCTCTACTGTAAAGTTACCATCACTATAAAGTTAATAAGTGCTCTCTGGGAAAAGACTTTGAAACTATGAAATATCCCATTCTGCATTAAACTTTTATCCACTATTTTTTTTTGCATCCTTTGATGATTCCTACCTGAATTAGTTATCAGTATTACAGCTGCAAAATGGTCATTTCTAACTCTAGCATTCCTTTTACATTTCTTGTTTGGCATTCTACTTTCTCTTTTTCTCTATCAAAATGGACGTATGCATTCATTATTTTATTCAGTGGGTTATAATGGATTACTTGTTATTCATTCTGATAATCAGTTTGTTCCAGAATTGGCTAGAAGGAGTCCCTTCAGCTGACGTTGGTGATCTTTTGAACATGTACCATAGTTTCTTGAGCTCTTCCTTACTTTCTGACACAACAAAATGTTCCAGGTTCCAATACTTTTCTCTGCTCCAGCCCTGGAATTAGCAATTTCCGGAAACTAAGGAGTCCTGAGGACTAGTATTTAGAACACAGATTCTGGGTGCTTAGTGTGCTCATTACCACTGCAGTGTCACTAATTATAGGCTTTTTCTGGGAAATAAAATGAAAGTTTCCTATGGTTCAACTATATATGTTTATTTATTTACATGTATTCACATGCATATATAATGAATTCATATTATTCAATATATATGGATGCCTCTAATTCCAAATCAGTTTCACATGGTTCTTCCTCACCTTCATCCTTCCACGTTTTTTTTTTTTTTTTTTTTTTTTTTTTTTTTGAGACGGAGTCTCGCTCTGTCGCCCGAGCTGGAGTGCAGTGGCCAGATCTCAGCTCACTGCAAGCTCCGCCTCCCGGGTTTACGCCATTCTCCTGCCTCAGCCTCCCGAGTAGCTGGGACTACAGGCGCCAGCCACGTCGCCCGGCTAGCTTTTTGTATTTTTTAGTAGAGACGGGGTTTCACCGTGTTAGCCAGGATGGTCTCGAACTCCTGACCTCGTGATCCGCCCGTCTCGGCCTCCCAAAGTGCTGGGATTACAGGCTTGAGCCACCGCGCCCGGCCTTCCTTCCACGTTTTTATCTTTCTTCTCCCACAGGGAGAACTCTGCTTCCCAGAGTTCCCATTTTTATTATGGCTTTTGTTATAAACGAAATGTGAAAGGACATGTTTCATTTCTAATTTCAAAATTATATTAACATTATATGCAAAGTATAAGCATGTGTATGCATGCACAATTTGAGAGTATATGGTTACTCATTTAAATGAATTCTGATATTTTTAGAATATCAGAATATCAATATGCTTACACAACTCTGTAAATATACTAGTTAGGCCCCTTACACAAAAATATCCTCCTCATCCCATGTCATCCCACAATTGTAGCTTCATTCTTTTGGATTGTAAAATTGCTTTGGTGTTTAAGAGTTATCTATTAAAATGTAAATTACCTAGCTTTAACAGCTTAATAATCAGTTAATATCTGAAAGGAATTAGTAGATAGCTTTGTGAGACTGAGCTGGAGGGTACTGAAGGTGAAGGCTGACACAGAGAGAGGATTGAAGGAAGTTAGGGAGGGTTGACTAGTACAAATGTTAACTTTTTGTAGTTATAAATTTTCTTTTATGCATAAATTGATCATAATACAGGTTGAACTTCTGTAATCCAAAAATCTGAAATCCAAAATGCTCAAAAATCTGAAACTTGTTGGGTGCCGACACCACAGGTGGAAAATTTCACACCTCAACTCATGTGATGGGTTGTAGTCAAAATTCAGGTACATAACACAGTTTATTTCTGTAGATAATGTGTTGAAAATATTGCATATAAGGGCTGGGTGCGGTAGCTCACGCCTGTAATCCGAGCACTTTGGGAGGCCAAGGCGGGTGGATCACTTTCACCATGTTGGCCAGACCATCATGGTGGAACCTCATCTCTACTAAAATACAAAAATTAGCTGGGCATGGTGGTGCGCACCTGTAATCCCAGCTACTCAGGAGACTGAGTCAGGAGAATCACTTGAACCCAGGAGGTGGAGGCTGCAGTGAGCAGAGATTGTGCCACTGCACTCCAGCCTACGGGACAGAGCAGACTCCATCTCAAAACAAAACAAAACAAAAAGCTCTATACAATTATTGCAGGTCCCATCTCTAAGATATCTCATTATGTATATACAAACATTCTAAACATAAAAAAAAATCCCAAATCTGAAACACTTCTGGTCCCAAGCATTTTGGATAGCGGATACTTGACCTGTATGAATAGATATGTCAACATGGGCTATCTTCCTCTTTAAATAGTTCTTCAAATATACCCTTTGATAAAATTTATACTTTTCTCCATAAAAGTCTTGCATATTTGGTATGATATATTCTTAATTCTTAATTATTGTTGGTATAGTAAACTACATCTTTTTGGTTGTTTGTTGCTGATACATAGTAACTCTGTTACACTTGTATTTTGATCTTATACCCAACTATCTTTCTTAACTCCTGTATTTGGAATGATAGTTTATCTGTTCCTTGGATTTCTGATGTAGACAATAACACTATATACATGTAATGGCGATTTTGTTTCTTCCCTTGCAGTTCTACCCACAGACCCATATGATGCTATCTGGCTTATCCAGTACATTGTTGAATAGGAGTGCAACAGCAAGCATCTTCGACGCTACCCTAACTTAAGTATGTTTGCTATAGGTATTTGATGGATATTTTATCAGGTTAAAATATGTGATTAGTTTGCCCAGAGATTTTTCTTTTTTAAAATAATGAATACTGGCCAGGTGCAGTGATTCAAGACTATAATCCCAGTATTTTGGGAGCCCAAGGTGGGAGGATGGCTTGAACCCAGAGACCAGACTGGGCAACAAAGTGAGACCCCATCTCTACAAAAAAGAATTAACAATTAGCTGGACATGGTGGTGCATGCCTGTAGTCCCAATTATCTGGGAGGCTGAGGTGGGAGGATCACCTGAGCCTGGGAGGCAGAGGTTGCAGTGAGCCATCATTGTGTCATTGTATTCCAGTCTGGGCAACAAAGCGAGACCTTGTTGCATTCCAGTCTGGGCAACAAAGCAAGACCTTGTCTAATAATAACAGTAGGTTCTAGTACAATTTTATCAAATACTTTCCTACTTCTATTTATTTATTTACTTATTTGAGACAGAGTCTTGCTCTGTTACCCAGGCTGGAGTGCAATGGCACAATCTGGGCTCACTGCAACCTCTGTCTCCCAGGTTCAAGCCATTCTCCTGCCTCAGCCTCCCAAGTAGCTGGCATTACAGGCTTCTGCCACCACGCCCGGCTAATTTTTTGTATTTTTAGTAGAGATGGCATTTTGCCATGTTGGTCAGGCTGCTCTCGAACTCCTGACCTCAAATGATCCACCCCCCTCAGCCTCCCAAAGTGCTGGGATTACAGGCATGAGCCACCATGCCCAGCCCCTACTTCTTTTTAAACATTCATATAGTTTTTATTCATTGGATTACAATTAATGAAATTTCTGATGTCAAAACACTTATTTCCCGGGATAAATAATACTTGGTAATACTTTATTTCCACATGCTAATATTATATTTAGGACTTTTGTATTTATGATCATAAGTGAAATTAGTCTATAATTTATCTTTGCTGTTCTTTGCCCATTGTTGGTGTTAACTGTACCATCTTAAAATAATTTGTCTAGTTTTTTTCTATTTTTTGTAACAGTTTATATAAAATAGAGAATATTTGTGTCTTGAAGATTTGTGATTTGTTAGAAATTGCTGTTAAATGGCCACGTGCTATGGCTCATGCTTATAATCCCAGCACTTTGGGAGGCTGAGGTGGGAGGATCACTTGAGGCCAGGAGCTCACGACTAGCCTGGGCTAGTCTCTTCTTAAAAAAAGTAAGACCTTAACAGTAACAAGTTCTGAAATTGAGGCAGTAATAAATAGCCTACCAACCAAAAAAAGTCCAAGACCAAGTGGATTCACAGCTGAATTCTACCAGAGATACAAAGAGGAGCTGGTACCATTCCTTCTGAAACCATTCCAAACTATTGAAAAGGAGGGACTCCTCACTAACTCATTTTATGAAGCCAAGTATCATCCTGAAGCCAAAACCTGGCAGAGATGCAACAAAAAAAGAAAACTTCAGGCCAATATCTCTGATGAACATCGATGAAAACCCTCAATAAAATACTGGCAAACCAAATCCAGCAGCACATCAAAAAGCTTATCCACCATGATCAAGTCAGCTTCATTCCTGGGATGCAAGGCTGGTTGAACATATGCAAATCAATAAACGTAATCCAGCATATAAACAGATACCACATGATTATCTCAATAGATGCAGAAAAGGCCTTCGATAAAATTCAACATCACTTCATGTTAAAAACTCTCAATAAAACTAGATATTGATGTAACATATCGCAAAATAATAAGAGCTATTTATGACAAACCCACAGCCAATACCTATTAACTTTTTTTTTTTTTTTTTTTTTTGAGACAGAGTCTCACTTTTTCGCCTGGGCTGGAGTGCAGTGGCAAGATCTTGGCTCACTGTAAGCTCTGCCTCTAGGGTTCATGCCATTCCCTGCTTCAGCCTCCCGAGTAGCTGGGACTATAGGCGCCCGCCACCATGTCCGGCTAATTTTTTCTATTTTTAGTAGAGACGAGGTTTCACCATCTTGGCCAAGCTGGTCTCGATCTCCTGACCTTGTGATCCACCTGCGTCAGCCTCCCAAAGTGCTGGGATGACAGGCAATGAGCCACCACACCCGGCCTCAATTAGGATATTTTTCAGGTCATACATGTTGCAGCATGTATCAGAACTTCATTTTTTTTGAGAGAGAGACTTGCTCTGTCGCCCAGGCTGGAGTGCAGTGGCGCGATCTCGGCTCACTGCAAGCTCCACCTCCTGGGTTCACGCGATTCTCCTGCCTCAGCCTCCCAAGTAGCTGGCACTACAGGTGCCCGCCACCACGCCCGGCTAATTTTTTGTATTTTTAGTAGAGACAGGGTTTCACCCTGTTAGCCAGGATAGGATGGTCTTGATCTCCTGATCTCGTGATCCGCCTGCCTCGGCCTCCCAAAGTGCTGGGATTACAGGCGTGAGCCACTGCACCTGGCCATAACTTCATTTCTTTTTTATGGCTGAATAATATTTCATTGTATGGGTATACTGCATTTTGTTTATCCATTAATCTATTGATAAATACCTGAGTTTCTTCTACCTTTTGCTTATTTGTGTATATACCTAAGAGTTGAATTGCAGGGTCATATGGTAAGTATTTATTTACGTTTTTGAGGAACCCAAACTGTTTTCCACTGTGGTGCACCATCTTACATTTCCATAAGCAATGTATGTTAGCACATTTTTACCAACACATTTTTCTTTTCTTTTTTAAAAATTATAGCCCTCCTAATGAATATGAAATAGTATTTCATTATAGTTTTGATTTGTATTTCCCTAATAATTAAGCATATTGAGCACCTTTTCATGTGTTTATTGGTCATCTGTATATCTTCTTTGAAAAAAATTTTAATTCAACTCCTTTGCCCTTTTTTCAGTTGGGTTGTTGGTGTTTTTGTTGTTGAGTTTTAGAAGTTCTTTACATACTTTTTAAACCATTATCCTATATGATTTGCTATTTCTCCCATTTTGTAGATTGTCTTATTTTCTTGATGGTATCATTTGACGCATGTAAGTTTTAAATTTTTTTTTTTTTTTTTTTTTTTTTTTTTGAGACGGAGTCTCACTCTGTCGCCCAGTCTGGAGTGCAGTGACATGATCTCGGTTCACTGCAAGCTCTGCCTCCTGGGTTCACACCATTCTCCTGCCTCAGCCTCCTGAGTAGCTGGGATAAAAATCAATCGGTCACAGATAGATGGGTTCAGTTCTGGTCTCTCAATTCTATTCCATTGGTCTATATGTCTATCCTGATGCCATTACTAATCACTTAAGTGGTATTTTTTGGTCACTTTAGCTCTGCAGTAAGTTTTCACATTGGGAAGCGTGAATTCTCTTTGTTCTTTTTCAAGATTGTGTAGGCTATTTGGGGTCCCTTCCAATTCCATATCAATTTGAGGAGTGGCTTTTCTATTTCCCTACAAAAAAAGCTGTTGGAATTTTGATACGGATTGCAGTTAAATCTTTTTTTTTTTTTTTTTTTTTTTTTTTTTTTTTTTTTTTTTTTTTTGAGATGGAGTCTTGCTCTGTTGCTCAGGCTGGAGTGCAGTGGCGCAATCTTGGCTCACTGCAAGCTTTGCCTTCTGGGTTCACACCATTCTCCTGCCTCAGCCTCCCGAGTAGCTGGGACTACAGGCGCCCTCCACCACACCCGAATAATTTTTTGTGTTTTTAGTAGAGACAGGGTTTCACCATGTTAGCCAGGATGGTCTCGATCTCCTGACCTCATGATCAGCCCACCTCGGCTGCCCAAAGTGTTGGGATTACAGGTGTCAGCTGTGACACCCGGCAATGAAATCTCAATACTCTTAAGTTTTCCTATACATGAACATAGTATGTCTTTGCATGTATTTAAGTCTTTAATTTCTGCCAGCAGTGTTTTGTAGTCCATAGTGTACAATTTAACCAAGTCACCTCCTTGGTTAAATTTATGCTTATTTAATTCTCTTAGATGCTATTGTAAATGAGATTGCTCTCTTAATTTCCTTTTCAGATTGTTCATTCCAAGTTTATAGAAATGAGACTGAGTTTTGTGTGTTGATCTTGTTCCCTGCAACTTTGTTCGATTCCAGGTCATTATATTTTAAGAGCATGTATTGTAAACAACCTATAGCAAGATTTTTTATCCAACCTTTAAAGGGGCAGTATTTGCTTTGTTTGTAACTACAGATATTAATTGTGCTTTTCCTACCGTATTACTTTTTCCTTTTTGCTCAGGATTATTTTTGCTTTTTTAACTTTTCCTGTCTTCTATTTTTCTTTTTTTTTTTTTTTTTCCACTTTTATTTGAGGCAGAGTCTCACTCTGTCATCCAGGCTGGAGAGCAATGGTGCAATCTCGGCTCACTGCAACCTCCGCCTCTCAGGTTCAAGCAATTTTCCTGCCTCAGCCTCCTGAGTAGCTGGAATTACAGGTGCTCCCCACTGTGCCTGGCTAATTTTTGTATTTTTAGTAGAGACGGGGTTTCACCATGTTGGCCAGGCTGGTCTCAAACTCCTGACCTCAAGTGATGCACCTGCCTCAGCCTCCCAAAGTACTGGGATTACAGGTGTAAGTCACCATGTCTGTCCCTGCCTTTTTTTTTTTTTTTTTTTTTTTTATACACAGTCCCGCTCTGTCACCTAGGCTGGAGTGCAGTGGCACAATCTTGGCTCACTGCAACCTTCGCCTCCTGGGTTCAAGTGATTCTCCTGCCTTAGTCTCCTGAGTAGCTGGGACTACAGGTGTGCATCACCACACCCTGCTAATTTCTGTATTTTTTTTTTTAGCAGAGATGGGGTTTTGCCGTGTTGGCCAGGCTGGTCTCAAACTCCTGACCTCAGGTGATCTGCCCACCTCGGCCTCCCAAGTGCTGGGATTACAGGTGTAAGTCACTTTGCCCAGCTTGGACATTTCTTTTAAATGAAATCATAACAATGTGTGGTCTTTATTGACTGAGTTCTTTCACTTAGCATAATGTTTTCAAGATTCATCCATGTCATAGCATGTATCAGTACCTTATTCATTTTTATGGCTGAATAATATTTCATTGAGTGGATATACCACCCATCATTTGTCCATTTATCAGTCAGTAGGCATTTGGATTGTTCCCATTTTTTCAATACTATGCATAATGCTTCTATGAACTTATGGACAAGTTTTTGTGTGAATATATGTTTTCATTTTGCTTGAGTATATATCTATGAGTGGGATTGCTGGGTCAAATGTTAACTTTGTTTTTGAGAAACTGTTACTTTCCACAGTGGCTTCCCCATTTTTACATCCTACCAGCAAGGTATGAGGGTTGTAATTTCTCCACATTCTCATCAGCAGTTATCTTTTTTTTGAGACAAGAGTCTTGCTCTGTTGCCCAGCCTGGAGTGCAGTGAGGCAATCTCGGCTCACTGCAGCCTCCGCCTCCCGAATTCAAGCAATTCTTATGCCTCAGCCTCTCAAGTAGCTGGGATTACGGGTATATACTACCATGCCCAGCTAATTTTTTGTATTTTCAGTAGACACAGAGTTTTGCTGTTTGCCAGGCTCGTCTTAAACTCCTGTCCTCAAGTGATCCACCCACCTAAGCCTCCCAAAATGCTGGCATTACAGGCGTGAGCCACTGCCCCCGGCCTATCTTTTTGATATAGCCATCCTACTGGGTGTGTAGTAGTTATCTCATTGTGTTTTATATTTTTGGCTCATCATTGCTTCTTCCTTCTCGTATCTTCCTTGTGGATTCTATTTCTTTCTTCCTAATGTACATCTTTTATCATTCATTTACAAGGATGTATTAGTGGTAAATTCTCTTGATTTTTATCCAGAATTATTTTTTAACACTAACACTTAAATAATGATTTATTTTGATATAGAATTGTATATAGTAGCTTTTTTCCCTTGTGATGTTTTGAAGATATTATTACACCATTTTTTTTTTTTTTTTTTTTTTGGGAAAGAGTCTTGCTCTGTTGCCCAGGCTGGAGTGCAGTGGCTTGATCTCAGCTCAGTGCAACGTCTGCCTCCCAGGTTCAAGCAATTCTCCTGCCTCAGCCTCCCTAGTAGCTGGGACTGCAGGAGCACGCCACCATGCCCAGCTAATTTTTGTGTTTTCAGTAGAGACAGGATTTTACCATGATGGCCAGGTTGGTCTTGAACTCCTGACCTCATGATCTGCCCGCCTTGGCCTCCCAAAGTGCTGGGATTACAGGTATGAGCCACCATGCCCATCCCACTTTCTTGCTTCTTTTATTGCCAATAAGAAATTTTCTTAGTGCAATCTATATAATCTTTGCTCTAGCTACCTGTAAGTTCTTGTCTTTGTTGTTCCACAGTTTCACTATAATGTGGCTTAGTATAGACTTACTTTTGTATTTCTACATTGAGGTTTGTGCTTCCTGAATCTGAGGATGTATGGTTTTCATCATGTAGTAATTTTCCCTTTGAATATGACTTGTTCTTCATTATCTTTAGTCTTTCATTTTAAAACAGCTGTCTTAAATCTTTATCTGTTTTATATTCTCCATGTTTCTCTCTGTGCTGCATTCTAGCTGATTTCCTCATAGCTATCTTCCAGTTTTAGAAAATTCTTTTGCTGTTTGATAAATTTAAGAGTTCCAAAAATTCAAAAATTGTATTTTTTTTTTATTTCTGGAAATTCCATTCATTTATTTTTCTAACTTGTTTTTTATGTAGTTTTTACCTTCTCATATTTCAATTCCTTCTTTGATGCTCTCCACAGTAATCAGAATATCATTTCAAAATGTTACTGCTCTGTTTTTCAGTCCCCATTTCATTCACAATTCTAGAGATTTTTTTTTTTTTTTTTAAATAAGAATTCAACTATGTTAAAAAGAAACTTTTTTTTTGAGACGGAGTCTCGCTCTGTCACCCAGGCTGGAGTGCAGTGGCTGGATCTCAGCTCACTGCAAGCTCCGCCTCCCGGGTTTACACCATTCTCCTGCCTCAGCCTCCCGAGTAGCTGGGACTACAGGCGCCTGCCACCACGCCCAGCTAGTTTTTTGTATTTTTAGTAGAGACGGGGTTTCACCATGTTAGCCAGGATGGTCTCAATCTCCTGACCTCATGATCCGCCTGTCTTGGCCTCCCAAAGAAAAAGAAACTTTTTGGGTCATATCTGCAATTTCTAGATGGTTTCAGTGGGAAGATTTTCAGGATTTTCTTACCATTTAAAAATTTTAATACTAAAAAAAAATTTATCCTGATGTAGAACTGTGACTATCTGGGCAAGTCCATAACTTTTGGGCTGCCTACTATTTAATTCCTGAGGTGAGCGACCATCTACTGGGATGGGAACATTTTTATTTCCTTGTTATTAAATAGTAAATGTCAGATGAAATCAATTCTTAGATACCTTAAGTAGGTTTTATTCCTACTTCTTGGAGTGAACTCTGTAGTCATCCCAACCCATGATATGAAAGCCATCCTCCTATAAATGGAACGTTTTCATTCTCTATTCCCCCAAAAGAAAACCGAAGAATAAAAGAAAACATGGGTGTGTCTTTTTTAACTAAGGAAAACTTTTATTTGAATTGTGCAATCAATCAGTATTTAGACAGCAGTTTCATAAACATTTTGGCATTTAAACTTTTATTTGTTTTTGGCATGACCTATAGGGTAGTAGATAAACTATCCAGTGGGGTGGGAGGGAAGTACTAAGCAATATTTACTATGATACTAGAAAAAAAAATCTACATTATTAAACAAATATGTTTTAAGAAGACATTAAAAAGATACATTCAAAATCAAGGCAAACATTTGCTTTCTTCGTGCAATGGCATTCACAGAGCTGATCCCCTGAGTCAAGTACAAAATTAATATAGCTCAGCTCTATAGTCCATTAGCAAGTCTACAAATGCTGCCCCTACAAGAAAATGGTATATGGAGTGAAAGGATCCAGAACACCCACAACATAAAATAATTTAACTGGTTCCCACACTTTCATTTAATTCACATCTTTGAAGAAAATAGAAAAAAAATCATACACGCAGATATATAATTTTGTCCAACAACAGCAACAAGCAGACACATTTTCTTAACATATGTCCTCTACTGACAGGCTAAGGCAATGTGTGTTTATTCAGGCTTTGCAATTTCCTATTAACAGGCTCAAGTTGCTAATCATCAGTAATACTTTTCATTTGCAAACAAAGTAGATATCCAGAATGTGATAACAGGAAACAGAACATTTTAAGGTCAAGATCTGTCATATTTTTGTTTTTAAAGACAGTTCCACAGAAAAACTTCTATAACACAATTTTTTTTTAAGTTGTAAGTCAAGACTATGTCTATATACCATGAACTACTTACAAGCTGTGAACTTAAGGAAATCTGCAAAGCTGTTCAGAATCGTATATGGATAAGAAAAAAGGGAAAATATTTCCTTTCTCTAAAAAAAGAAGACAATCATATAATTCTTCCCAACAAACCCTACATATGAACTCGAATAAACCAGAATCAGGTGCCAGTATGTGTTGCCCTATATAAAATTCATTCATTTGGAACAGTTTGCAGAAATATTAAAATACTCCATAATCTTGAAAAAGATATTTTAGAGAAAAATCCTAAATATGTACTTTTCTCCTCACCCATCTACCCTGCTGGGCAATATGATTCTCTCTTTAACTCTTTAAAAGCCAACATACCAAAAAAAAAGAACATTTAAATTGGAGTAAGATGACTTCAAATTTAGTATTTCAAAAGTACAGTCAATTCCCATTTTTCTCTTAAGAATTTATCCACCTAACAGATGAGTGTTTCAATTTCAGCTGTATCTTTTACCAACCACTTTCTTCTATTGGTTTTTCGTATGTGTACAGGAGATGCAAACATTTTTCATTTCAACAAAGGCAAAATATAATTGCAAAGGCTGACTTGTAAACAAAGAGCCTGTAAGATCTTTCACAGACTCATACAAATGAGTTTCGGATTATGATTATTTACACTTGAATTTTCTCTTAAATTTTCAAAGCACTATTGTTTCATTTTGCACAAAAAATTATCCTCATTTCACGGATAGAGAAGGAACAGAAACAGGTTAAGAATTTTTGTACCAAATGATTCTCAAAATTCTCAAGATTAGAACTGAGGTGCTTCAAAGCCTAACTTATACTTGTTCTGATTTATGACTCTCCGTTAACTTTGCTCCCTCCTAAATCAATGCAAATAATGAATTAGTTTATGTTCATAAAAAATCACGGACTCTTCAGACCTAACAAGAAAGGATTATTGGTTACACACCTGGCTTTTTCAAGTTAATGAATTCCTGTTTGGAATATGGGAGCTACAGAAAATTACAAAAGATAAAATGCAATTCTGAAGACCTTGTCGAATAATGAAACGCTTGACTAGAGAAGGACGCTAGAAAGCATGCCTACCTTATTTCTAATGTAACTCTAAGCACAAACAGCCTTCAGACACAATTTTGGCTGAGAGAAATGGAAGGTTTTGAAGGAGGAGAGAAATTAGGAGATAAGGGATGAGTTACAGCTGCCTAAATTCCTCTTGTGAATAAGTGGATTTAAATAAGGCAGTCTTCTCTTTTTTGATTGGTTATTACTCTGTAGAAAGGTTGTTCTGAACAACCTGGCCTTTGTGGATACAAGCGAAAAAAAGTTGTATCTGATCATACTATGGAAGGCACTATGACCCTGGGTGATTAAGTATCTTTTTTTTTTAATTTTTTTTTTTTTTTTTTTTTTTTAGCTGAGACAATGTATCAGTCCTATATACTTTCGAGTAGAGGATTAACTAATCAGGGTTTGTGTCTTGCCTAAACCATTCACTAGCTGTGACTTTTGGCAAGAGATCGGAAACCTGTTTCCTAACCCCTAAAATGGGGATAATACTTGCTTTGCAGAATGCAGCAGCAGTTTGCAGAGATGAACCATGAGCTTGGCACACTGTAGATGCTCAACAAATGGCATCACATTACTTCC
This sequence comes from Rhinopithecus roxellana, assembly GCF_007565055.1. Lineage (NCBI taxonomy): Eukaryota > Metazoa > Chordata > Mammalia > Primates > Cercopithecidae > Rhinopithecus > Rhinopithecus roxellana. The sequence continues at coordinate 42,831,074 of NC_044553.1, forward strand.
TAGAGTCGGGAGAAATTGTAAAATGACCAGCTTTCTTCTGCTTACTCAGAGTATTATTCTGGCCTTTGTCCCATAATGGAGACAGCTTTATCAATTTAGTTGAAGAAATGCTGAAAATTGGGGTGGAATTAGATATTATCTTTTAAAGCTGAAAGAGGGCCGGACTCACGATGATCCAGAAATGAAAAGAAACTAGAGCTTTGAGAACCAGTAAAACGTCAATGGGAACCAAAAAAGAAGGACAAGAAAGATCCAATTTCCTAGGAGATGTATACACATGCTGATGTAAGGAGAGGCTCTTGCTTCTCGGGAAATCTGAGGATTAACAAAACTGAAAAGCATTCAGTGGCTTAGTGAAGCTGAAAAGATGAACCAGATTTAAAGGCAGAAAGGCTGCAGGTTGTGAATACGTTATTAAAACAAAACAAAGAATAAACCTGTTCATCACTCTGAGTTCCTGTGTTTTGAGGTCTTCCCCCAACTCTTCTTCCCCAGCAACATAATTACTGAAGAGAAAAGGAGAAAGGGTAACTGTAAGAAGAGTTTTCAATTTTTTTCTGAATAAATTCCATAAAGCTAGAGGCAAATATTTAGGACACTTTCTGATAAACATGAGATGTTATTTTATGAAGCACATATTCAGAAAGTTTAAAGCTAAACTGTTTTACAAGTATTTTGGAGAGAAAGTTTAGTGTATACTTTTGTTAGGCTACAGGCCAAAGTTTTCATGCTTTTAAACTTTAAAGATCCCCAAGGGGCACATGGCCTCAGATTTCCAATCTCTTTAATGCTACATTTTACAGAGACCAGAATTCCATAGAAAGAATGTATCTCTTGTGGGCAAAATAGTGGCCACCTACAGAAGTCCATGCCCAAATCCCTGGAAGCAGTGAATATGTTACCAAACGTACCAAAAGAACTCTGTAGATGTGATTAAGTTGAGGAACTTCAGTTGGGGAGATTATCCTGGATTATTTAGGTGGGCTCAATGTGATCACTGGAATCCTTAAACCTGGAGAACCTGTATCAGCTGGGGTTGGAGAAAGAGAAATGATAATTGAAGGAGCATCAGAGAGATGCTACCTGGCTGGCTTTGAAGATGGAAGGAGGGGTTCCTAGCCTTAAAAAACTGGAAAAGGAAATAGATTTTTCCCGAAAGCCTCAAAAAGAAACAGCCCTGCAATCGCCTTGATTTTATCCCAGTGAGACCCGTGTTAGACTTCTGATCTGCAGAACTTAAGAAAAATTTGTGTTATTTTAAGCCACCACCTTCATGGTAATGTGTTACAGCAGCAATAGGAAAAATAATACAGTATCTGGTAAAAAATACAAGACTGTCATGTTAATCTTACACACCATCAATGGCTTAAAAAAGGAAAATGAGGAGATGAAAGCCTGAAACATACACATTGCATTAGCCTGTGATCTTATGTCCTGAGCATAAATCAACTTAAAACACAGAATTCTATGGTTACATTCTTCTAAACATCAATAAAAAATCACAATTAGACAATTGGTTGTGTATGGTGGTCTCCAGAACCTGCTACTCAGTGCTCACAAACTGCAAAGATTATTCTGACTATTAAACCAATACAATTTTATCAGAGACCCATGTGGCAAATGGTCAGGAATAAAGTCTGCAAAATACATGTGTAGTCTTAGTGACTGTTTAAACATAACTGGAGCTTTTTTTTTTTTTTTTTTTTTTTTTTACATTCAGTATTCAAAATTTACATTCAATGAAACAGAAATGTATATAAGTGAACCACTATAGCCACTGGTGAAGTGAAACCACATCTGGGTATTCTTGCATTAAAAAAAAAAATGATGCTTTCAATTCCAACTTTTTGTGACACGATCTGAATTGTTTTCAAAGGTGTCTTCGTAAGAACTTGAACAATGATCCTGGGTTGTCAACCATGAGCACATTTCTGGCAGAAGTCCTTAACAAAGCCAAAACAAACTGATGCAAACCCCTCTGTCATTGTTCTCAGTGTTGGCATTGCTCTTGTTTGAAGCACAGACAAAAGTATAGCATTTGACACTAAGAATCTAATTTCTTTGGTAAGGCAAAACTGATTTTTAAAAGTCACTTAATGGATAAAGCTGTATTTCTGCTTTTCGGCTAATCAAAATATAAAACCCCAGATTTCATTAAAATTTTTTTCCCTTCACCCAAGGTTCCACTGAAGTTTGAAAACTGAGCTCCCTTGGTGCAATGCAAACATTTCAATTTAACAACTCTAAATTCCAATCTAACAACTTTAAAGAGCACATCTATCAAAGCATAGCCCACTTAAAGAGTGACATGATTTGTTTGCCTCTTACATTCTTAGAGATGAAAAGCATCCCTATTATTAACGGACTGCCGCAAGCCGTCTGAACTAACCAGGTAATGCTTAAAGCAGGAAGAGAACTATATGGGCTAATTCAGAGGTACCATAATACTCTGCAACATAAAAGCTTGCTGATATTTCTGTTGACATTTCACACTCAAGGTGCTTTGGAAAGTATCACATCATTTGGCAAAAACATCATGTGGCTGAATCAGCAGATTAAATGACAAGTCCCCATGCATGTTATTTGTATACAGCCTGGGTTCTGAAGAGACATGTTTGGTTTAACATAAAAACAAGAAACAACAGTTTAATGTACAACTAAATTTGCCTACATGCGGAGGTAACCTTAAATATCTTTGGTTTTTTCCTTTTAATTTGCTGATAAAAAGTACTTGAATAAAAACACTGATAAATACCAATATAATTGTATTGCTTTTAATTATGTAAACTTAGGCCTTTGATATCTTTTGCTACTAAAGCTAGATTCTCTATCAGCCTCTAAATAAATTTATTTCAAATCTGCTCATCTTTACTTACAGGCTAACCTATATATTTTAATGGTCTTTGGTATGAAAATACTGATGAGCAGTATCTTGTAATATTTGGCATAAAAATGACATGCATCTATCAGTACTTACAGCAAATACATCTTTGGAAAAGAAAATAGTTACCATATGCATATTAGCCCCTTTGAAGTAAAATACCATGAAGTAATACCACTATGACAGATGAGTGAAAACCTTCACATTTTAATTACAATTTCATACTTATGACTTCAAAGAAGCTTGCTTTGGTCAAGTAAAAAGAAGTCTTTGCTGTATTACTAAATATCTTATTCAATGAGACCAAAGTATTTATTTTTGGTGAAAAAAATTTTTTTCTCTCCAACAAGTAGTTTCAACAATATAAAAATACTTTAATACTGTATAGTTGAAGATTTACTCGCTGAAGAAAAAATTATACCTGAAGTTCTTTGGAACTATCTGCTGGTAAAGTATTACAACTTATTTTAAATGCTCTGGTAACAATAAGGTAGTTAACATTACTAATCTATTTAACTATAACAATCAATATAAACCCTATTGTTTTGGGTTAGTAACTACTTGTGTAAGTTTCATATCTATAGATGTTTCTAGTTAATTCAATTTGGGGGGAATTAGAATCAAAATTTTACTTTCTACTGAAAAGTCTTTGGTAACAGGATTATTATGAAAAAGTCTGTAGAAGAACAAAATGAAAAGGTAAAAAATGTACTGGTAAATAATTATCAAATAGTTATATCCTAAAGTTCTATTATAACTATAAGCCTATTCATCAAAAACCAAACAAACAAAATACTTACCTCGAGGATCTTAGCTCATCTTTTAACCATTTAAAACCATTCAAATTCACGTAGTCCTAGACACATCCTCCATAACCATGATGGATGATGTTTCAGCTTTAGATTTTGTTTGCCTTTTAATGAAAGCTTAAAAATAAAATGATCTCATTGTACTTAATTTTAGATACTGATAAAAATTGGCCCTATATGCTTCTACTTACAAACCACAAAGCGCCATACCCTGTCAATCTGCCCATGCTTCCATGAGGCAGCTCAAAAGTAACAAAATGTTCCCTGAGTACAGGAAAAAAAATAACACTAGAATAACTTTAAAAGGAGGTAGTATAAAACAGGAGCTATAAAGGCAGGAGCAGCATTTTTCCTTGCTGCAGACTGTTCACCTAAAGCTCTGCTTTTTTTGTTTGTTTTGCAATGAATTCCCTACTTAGATAACTAAATGGGGGACTTTGAATTTAGTTCAGAAGTGGTTCCTGGCACTGAACTTTAGTCTTAATCACATCCAGTTTGGCACAAAATTACAGATTTAAAAAAAATTAAAAATGTTATGTCTACAGTCATTGGACTAGCAGATGATGCTGTGACTATTATTTGCTAATATTCTTTTGATTTTAGAACATCAGTTAACATGACCCTGCCTCCTCTAGGAACAAAGTATTTCAAGTGTAAACCCACTCAGATTCCTTTTAAAACGAGAATCCAAAGTCACTTCCAGAAAATTTGAAAAAAAGACTTTTAAAAGGATATGGGACCCCTTCTCTCCAGGTATTTAGTTCTTTATCCTCTCTCACTGCTCGGCACCTAGGTAACTGTCTCATGATGAGAGAAGGCCTATGGTATGTAGCTGAGTAAACAATTCACTGATTTCAAACCAGCAAGAGGATGAACTCACTCCTGGAGTTAGCATTCCTCATTCACAGCATTGACACTGAAGGAAGATTAAGTAGACACCATATTCTCTTAAGAATTCAAGAAAACACAAGTAGGGTGACAGAACTCTGAATATTTATCCCTAAACAAAACCTGCACTAAAAAAAAAAAAGCTTTGGTAAGATACTATACATCCAAATAGTTATTGATAAAATCCAAGAAACTCTTAAGGCAACTTTTTGTACTCCTGTCCTAAACGATTTCATGAATATTAAAAAGGTATAAGGCAAAGAATTTCACAATATATACTGAAAGGCACTGTTACCATAATAACTTCAAGTTCATTTTACTGTCTACTGTTGCATTTATCTTCATTCTTAATAGTTTACGAAATGTCTTCACTCCTTTAAGCCAAACTGGGATTTTAAAAAAAGGGAAAAAAAAAACATCTTAATCCATTTTCTTTAAAATTCCATTTTCTGCATGGAGTTTTGCAACTAATACTGGCAAAGTTGAGGATGCTTTGCAAACTAGACAGTGCAGCCTTTGGCCAACTGTCAGGCAAAGGGGAAGGCAGAAAAGGCACAGTTCTGGGCAGCTTGAGGTTTGGGATACAGGAGATAAAGCACTCAGACTCTAATGCCCAAAACGTAAAGGCCCTTTAAGAAAAATGATCCCTATCTGGTATTGATTAGTTCTGTTCTCAAAAGAGATGTACTTTCTTGTTTTGGTCATTCGTTAAAAGAAATAGTCCCACTTTTCCTCTTCTCAGTGGTTTAATGGTCCTCACTGCCAGAGGTATGAATTTATTCAAACCATGCAGATGTCATAGTTTCTGTTTTAAAAAAAATCAGAGCTTCAGATAAACATTCTTACTCATCTACCTATATGACTCCTTTGATCACACGCATTACACACACAGCAATGAAAACACAATACTACTAGGAAGTATCATTGGTTATGTAGCTGAGATAAACTCTAACAAATAATGAGGTAACGAAGTTGTCTTCAGAGTTTGCCAGGAGGCAAACTGAGGTAGATAGTCAACAAAGGGGCTTTCAAAAGTCTTCCCTTTGCTCCAGTGATATATTTTACAATCCAGTCAAACATCTCAACTGTTCTTTCACATTGCTGACGATGAAACATTCAAATTACACAAGTTTAAAAATAATAAAAAAAAAACACATTCAAAAAAAGTTGAAAAACCCCATAAAGATACCAAGATTTTCACAAAAAGCTTTGGCTCCCTGTTCATTGTCCTTCGAACAGACTTACTGGTGAGAATACCTGAGCATGGCCGTCTAGATTGGAAAATCATTTTTATCAAAGTATAGCAAGGCAGATGGCAGCTGCAGAACTAAGGAGGAAGTCTGCTCAGTAACGGATGACACAGCAGGGTCTTCACACTTCCCCATTGTGGAATCTCCACCTGAATTATTGCCAGTGAAAGAATCAGAGGTTGGGGGGAGTGGTACTTATAACTGAGGACAGATGTATCTCATCGTTGGACTCATGAGAGAACCGTCCAGAATCCCCAGTCTCGTGGCTGCCTTCACTATTTGCTGAATGTTCTGTATCAGCTGCAACACCAAAGGGTCTTGAGAAGCTGGCTGTCTGACCTGGGGAGCTGGGGGAGTCTTCATCACTGATTAATACAGTGGTGCCTGGCTGGTAAAAGCACACAGCTGGAGTAAATCTTCTTTGAGGCTAGACAAAAAAAGATAAAATGGCAATGAGAGTCCAGACTGATCAAATCCATGAGCAAAAGCTCATCAGGTCCCCTCAGACAGGTAGGAGCACATCAGAATTACCTGTGGCAAGCGAAGTGTCAAAAGCTTCTTCAGTGCTTTTGATGCACGCTCCTGCTCCTATCCCTTTCCCCACTGACGCCACTCCCCACTGAAAACCACAGCTCTGATGACTATTCCAACTTCTATTCAGTTATCATTCACCTCGCGCTCCACAGAGTCATGCCCCAAATTAATAAAATCACAGCCATGAAGAACACAAAAAAATTAAAACAAAGCATGAATTCACATTTTCCTCTTTTTTAACCATCATTTCACATATCATGCATTGCCAAAAATTTTTCTCACTTGGATAGGTTACCTGTTCAACTTGTATCTTCTTTGAATCTTGGAAAAAAAACCATTTTTTCTTAGAGTTGTTTTTAATTATAGGACCATAGCTATTAATTATCAGGTCAGTTCCTCCCTGAGGAAATAAAAGAGGGGAAATGTAAAATATCTTGGTATCATAGATTTCACTTTATCACAAGCAGTGCATACTTTAACTTTGACTATATGCTTTACATTTCCCTTTTAATTTTACCTTTATTTTAGATTCAGGGAGTACATGTGCATGTCTGTTACATGAGTATATTGTGCGGTAGTGGGGACTGGGCTTCTAGTGTGCCCATTACCCAAATAGTAAACATTAGTACACAAAATGCTTAAATGTTAACAAAAATGATCATAGATGTCATTATTTCTTCTTTAAAACAGGCAGTACAGCTGGGCACAGTGGTTCATGCCTGTAATCCCAGCACTTTGGGAGGCCGAGGGGGGTGGATCATGAGGTCAGGAGTTCAAGGCTGGCCAGGCCAAGACGGTGAAACCCCATCTCTACTAAAAATACAAAAATTAGCCAGGCGTGGTGTCAGGCGCCTGTAATCCCAGCTCCTCAGGAGGCTGAGGCAGAGAACTGCTTGAACCCAGGAGGTGGGGGTTGCACTGAGCCAGGATCATGCCATTGCACTCCAGCCCGGGCAACAGAGCGAGACTTCCATCTCGAATAAAAACAAACAAAACAGGCCGGGCGCGGTGGCTCACGCCTGTAATCCCAGCACTTCCGGAGGCCGAGGCGGGCGGATCATGAGGTCAGGAGATCAAGACCATCCTGGTTAACACGGTGAAACCCCGTCTCTACTAAAAACACAAAAAAATTAGCCGGGTGTGGCAGCGTGAGCCTGTAGTCCCAGCTACTGGGGAGGCTGAGGCAGCAGAATAGCGTGAACCCAGAGCCGAGATTGCGCCACTGCACTCCAGCCTGGGTGACGGAGCAAGACTCCGTCTCAAACAAAAACAAAAACAAAACAAAACAAACAAAAAATAGGCAGTACAACATAGGGTATTTGTTAGTGGTCAAAACAATATAAGATTTTTAAGATTTAAAGTATATATTCCAAAACACATTAAGATATATATATGGCCGGGCGCAGTGGCTCAAGCCTGTAATCCCAGCACTTTGGGAGGCCGAGACGGGTGGATCACGAGGTCAGGAGATCGAGATCATCCTGGCGAACACGGTGAAACCCCGTCTCTACTAAAAAAAAAATACAAAAAACTAGCCGGGTGAGGTGGCGGGCGCCTGTAGTCCCAGCCACTGGGGAGGCTGAGGCAGGAGAATGGCGTGAACCTGGGAGGCGGAGCTTGCAGTGAGCTGAGATCCGGCCACTGCACTCCAGCCTGGGTGACAGAGCGAGACTCCGTCTCAAAAAAAAAAAAAAAAAAAAAAAGATATATATATATATGTGCTATATATTCCAAGACTTATTTTCAAATGGTATAGCAAGGAAAAAGTATATAAAGATATGAAATTATCACATTAACAATTATTAATCTGTATATGCTGTACATTATTCTCTCAACCTTTCTGTATGTTTGAAAATTTTAAAAAGCAGATGGGGATAAAAAACCCATAATGAACCCACATATGCTCAACAAAATGACATTAGATGGAGTATCAACTCTAGTGCTAACCCAAGGGAATTAAGAGATTCTCCAAACATGTTTCTCTCCCTCACTTCAGGTCTCTACCTCTCTGCTCCTTTCATTTTAGTTTCTTTTTTTCCCTACAACATCCTCCCCACTCTGCTTCTCTCCTCTCTCATATCTACTTTCAAACTAGTAATAATACAATCACAGTATATATATTAGTACTTTTTTTTTTTTTTTGTGAGACAGAGTCTCGCTCTGTTGCCCAGGCTGGAGTGCAGTGGCTGGATCTCGGCTCACTGCAAGTTCTGCCTCCCGGGTTTACGCCATTCTCCTGCCTCAGCCTCCCAAGTAGCTGGGACTACAGGCGTCCGCCACCTCGCCCGGCTAGTTTTTTTGTATTTTTTAAGTAGAGACGGGGTTTCACCTTGTTAGCTAGGATGATCTCGATCTCCTGACCTCGTGATCCGCCCGTCTCGGCCTCCCAAAGTGCTGGGATTACAGGCTTGAGCCACCGCGCCCGGCCTTTTTTTTTTTTTTTTTTTTTTGAGACTGAGACAGAGTCTCGCTTTTGTTGCCCAGGCTGGAGTACAATGCTGCGATCTCAGCTCATCACAACCTCTGCCTGCTGGGTTCAAGCGATTCTCCTGCCTCAGCCTCCCGAGTAGCTGAGATTACAGGCATGCGCCATCACACTCAGCTAATTTTTGTATTTTTAGTAGAGATGGGGTTTCTCCATGTTGGTCAGGCTGGTCTCGAACTCCTGACCTCAGGTGATCCGCCTGCCTCGGCCTCCCAAAGTACTGGAATTACAGGCATGAGCCACCGTGCTTGGCCTGTATTAGTACTTTTTAAGCTCATTTAAAAGTTTTAGGTTCTAATGTTTTAGATTAATCTGAAGTAAGTTGAATGGATTAATTTGTATTAGAAAGTAAAACCTAAATTAGGCTGCAAACAAACAAAAGAGAAATAGCAAATACTCATTTATTCATATTCACCTATAATATGTATTGTATACAATGTTGTACTAGATACAAACAAATTATATCTGTTGAATATAATTCATAAAATTTAGTATCAAAACTGCCTGAAATTTTGTTATACTTCTGTTATTCTAAATTTTAGGAAATGATAAAGGAAAAATAATTTATAACAGGGTTTGGCAAACTTTTTCTGTAGAGGGCCAGATCATAACTATTTTAGGCTTTGCAGGCCACATATGGCCTGTGTCACATCATCACCACCTTGTTTTTTTTTTTTGTAAACAACCTTTACAAACGTAAAACACAGCTGGGTGCGGGGGCTCACACCTGTAATCCCAGCACTTTGGGAGGCTGAGGTGGGCAGATCATCTGAGGTCAGGAGTTTGAGACCAGCCTGACCAACATGGTGAAACCCCATCTCTACTAAAAATACAAAATTAACCAGGCATGGTGGTGCACGCCTATAATCCCAGCTACTCAGGAGCCTGAGGCAGGAGAATCGCTTGAACCAGGAGGCAGAGGTTGAGGGGAGCCGAGATCGTGTCACTGCACTCCAGCCTGGGCAACAAGACTGAAATTCCATCTCAAAAAAAAAAAAAAAAAAAGTAAGAAAACAGTCTTAGCTCAGAAGGTAGCCACACAAAAACAGGCCCCAGTCTAGCCTGGGTGGGACTGTTTGCTGACAACTGATTTATAGCACATTGGTTGTGGGAGCTATTGCAGTAACGTACAATATCTAAAGTTGTAATGTGACTAAAAGTAATTTTAAAAGGTATTGTTCAGAATGCTTACAATAGCACTATTATTATATATACTGGAAAGGACATGAAGTAACTTCTTCCAATGGTGTTTCTCTACTATGTCCAACTTTCTTCAGCCATGAAATGAAGGATCTTGAGGCACCTATTTAGATGCTCCATATTTTTAAAAATATCATTCATACTTGGGATGTTCTGATGAGCAATTAAGTTCAACAATCAGCCAAACTAAGTCAAATGGATTAACAAAATGGTGACCACCCAGTAAATACAGGTCAGTCCAAATTATAGTAAATATAGACTAATAACCATGGTGTTCTTGGTTAAGACAACTTCACTCCATATAATCTCATCTAATTTTTTGTTACCTCCTCACTTTTTTCTATAACTCTTTCTCACCTTTTATCTATCCTCACCGTTTTCCCCCTAAATATTTTATGTAAGGAATGATCTGGGTAAAATTTCAATATTTCATTAATAAGAGTATTGATGTAATATATTCAACATACAATTTTGGGGGAAGTACATTTTACACACACAGGGAGGAGGAATGGAAGAAAGGCTTATGCAGCAAATCCTGCAGCTCAGTACCTTTGCATCAATGAAGTTGTTGGGCATGATCATTGGCATTAAAGATTCTTCATTTCCTACAGCTCCTTCCTGGTTCTTTCCTACCTCATTTCCACTAGCTAAGGAGGCACTGGTACGAGGTAACTGTTGAGTTCCATTCTGTGCCGTCTTGGAGGCAGATGATTTCCTAAAACATTGGCAAAGAAGAGGAAGTCTTCTAGTTTCATAGAAGATACAGGTAAATGAACCACCTGGCCTATCAACGAAACTTTGTAAGCAATGAAGTTCTTTAATACCCATTTCTCAAATATTTTTAGAATCGAATGTTAGATTTTAACTTACTGCTGCAAACTTTTATTATTTGAAGAGGCATCTTTATTTCTTTTTGCCTCGATGTCTACTTAATGTAAAATTATTCTCTATAATTATTGTTGCTTATTCATAATTTGTGCAGAAATTATAATTTTTAACTTAAATTTTCCCCATAAGGTTTGAGGATTATTACAGTAGCAAAACAATTCACTTTCCAATTATTGATGGTAAATTTAGAGTAGTACTTCAAGATTTAGGCAGTACTAAACAATGTGCATAAATATTTTATTAAAAAATTCTTAAAGTGAGAAACTTGGACAATAAAACTAAGGTAGTTCAATATACACAAAAATGTTAGAACTATTTCATTAACATAATGTTTTTGAGTAGTATGTTTCTATGTAGAAATACAAAACATATAGAGTAAACTGAAAAATCTATGCTAACGGAGGGAGTCTAATGACGGGGATTACCTAAAACATCGTGTATTTGACGCTGATTTTTTTTAATTCAAAAAAAAACAACCTTAAGAAAATAAATGAAAACAAAACCTAAAATATAAAAGGTTAAAAATAGACAAGTTCACTGAATGCAAGCTACTGCTAAAAATTTTGCCAAAGTCAATTCATAGATGAGATGTCCTGACAGAGTTGATAGACATTCAATCCATGTCTGTTACATTTGTTTTAACCCTTGCCTAGAAAATCCCACCATATGTCCTGTGGTGTTGTCAGCAACTCAGGCATTTCAGGTACTAGAAAATATTCCAGATAGTAAGAAAAAGAAATCCTCTTGTAAACATGATCAATTGTGTTTTCTTTTCTTTTTTTTTTTTTAGACAGGATCTCTCGCTCTGCTGCCATCGTGCCCGGCCTAACATTTTTCACAGAGCTAAGATCTCACTATGTTGCTTCGGCTGGTCTGAAACTCCTGGCCTCAAGGGATCCTCCCACCTTGGCCTCCCAAAGCTCTGGGATTACCAAGGTGTGATTACCACCATGCCCGCACAAGTGTGCCATTATTGTTATTTTTAAACCAAAGGATATTCTTTCTGTTTCTCAAAATACTAAGAAAATGAGGACACTAGGCTGGGCACGGTGGCTCACGCCTGTAATTACAGCACTTTGGGAGGCAAAGGTGGGCAGATAATTCGAGGTCAGGAGTTCCAGACCGGCCTGGTCAACATGGTGAAACTCTGCCTCTACTAAAAATACAAAAATTAGCAGGCATGGTGGCAGGTGCTTGTAATCCCAGCTACTTGGGAGGCTGCAGCAGGAGAATGGCTTGAACCCAAAAGGTGAAGGTTGCAGTGAGCTACTGCACTCCAGCCTGCGCAACAGAGCAAGACTGTCTCAAAAAAAAAAAAACAAAAAACAAAAAAAGACACTAGTCCTCATTTAAGAATACTGGCATTGGCCAGGCGCAGTGGCTCATGCCTGTAATCCCAGCACTTTGGGAGACTGAGGCGGGCAGATCACAAGATCAGGAGATTGAGACAATCCTGGCTAACAAGGTGAAACCCTGTCTCTACTAAAAATACAAAAAAAATTAGCCCGGCATGGTGGCTGGCACCTGTAGTCCCAGCTACTCGGAAGGCTGAGGCAGGAGAATGGTGTGAACCCAGGAGGCAGAGCTTGCAGAGAGCCAAGATTGTGCCACTGCACTCCAGCCTGGGTGACAGTGTGAGACTCTGTCTTGAAAAAAATTTAAAAAAATAAAATTAAATTAAATTAAAAAAAGAATATTGGCATAATGTTTTCAAATAGCAAGAAAATAATCTCCCTCTAAAATGAGCACATCTCTATAGCTGTAAGAACTCAGGGAACAATACTGCACATTTATTTTAAAGTGGGAAATCCCAGTTACTCTAAAAGGCACTTGATTTCCATTTGTTTCCTGTGGCTACTGCAATTTAAATGTTTTTTACCTCAACCTCTCTAGCAATGGAAACACACCTGGCTTTACTTCGGTATATCAAGATGAGAACACAGATGAAGATGCAGGTCAAGGCTATGCCAACACCTACAGCAATGCCAGTCATCGATTTTTGGTCCAGATGGTAATATCCTGAATAAACTAGAGGGAAAAACACATTTACTCAGAATCAATCAGAAAAATAAATTATTCAATTTACAATTCTCAGGTACTTGCTTTTCCAAAATTTTTCTTTATCTCACAGGAAAAGTTTTGACATTGTCAATATCAAAGCAGAAAGGATACACAGTAATCTTTAATCAGTGATTTCAGAAACAGATTTACCTTACCTTCCACTGTTAAATATTATTTATTTATTTATTTATTTTTTGAGACGGAGTCTCTGTCGCCCAAGCTAGAGTGTAATGGTGCGATCTTGGCTCACTGCAAGCTCCACCTCCTGGGTTCGCGCCATTCTCCTGCCTCAGCCTCCCGAGTAGCTGGGACTACAGGCGCCAGCCACCGCGCCCGGCTAAGTTTTTTTGTTTTTGTATTTTTAGTAGAGTTGGGGTTTCACCATGTTAGCCAGGATGGTCTCGATCTCCTGACCTCGTGATCCACCCGCCTTGGCCTCCCAAAGTGCTGGGATTACAGGCGTGAGCCACCACGCCCAGCCCACTATTAAAGATTTTAAATGAGTTTTAGATATATTATAGCAACCATGAACATCAATTCATAATTTATAAAACAGGCACAAAACATAGATGTTCCTTGACAGACTCAAGAACAGATTTTATGTCATGCTGCCTTAAAAGCAGATCTGTATGTTGCAGATTCGTTTTCCATTTACAAACACTAAAGCAGGGCTTCTCAAACTTTCATGTGTCTGTGAGTCACTAGGGATTATGTGGCAATGCCGACTCCGACTCACTAAGTCTGGGGTGGCGTCTGTGATTCTGCTTGTCTGTGGAGCGCTCAGGTGATGTCACGAGGCTGGGCTCTAGACTCCTTTGAGTGGCAAGGTATCTGAGAAACCAATATGAGCCTTGCTTTCCATTTCCCCTGATAATATGGTAGCTACAATGGCTACCTCCTTCCTGTTCTTAAATCTGACTGCCCTGTCCTGCTCTTTTCCTCTCTCATTCTTTTTCTAACACACACACATCGCTGGCACCAAATGACCACTCTCTGTGAAGCTAAGAGCCCTTAATCTTGCCCTGAGTTCAGCGGGCATTTCCTCCATTTAGAGCAGCCCCTCTTCTCCACAAGCCTACTCCCCCAGAGAGAAGGCAAAGGCAGTGTCCAGTCCTGTGCTACAGTGGGCACCAGCTTTTTTGAGAACATATGGACAGCTGTGATGAGTAGAGTAAGGCTGGCTCTTTAAAGATATTTTTTCCAATTGCTTTTCTGAAGAGAGAGAGGGGGAAAAAAAAGGCAACTTTCTCTCCAGAAAGGCTGTTTTTCTGTGGTGAAAACTCTTAATGAAAACCATGCTCTCTTCTTAACTTGAACACCACAACCACCACTGCTGTTTATTTCTGTGAAACCTCCCAGGAAGCCCACTCCCACCAGTTCACGGCTGATGTGGCTCCTCTGTCTTGGTGGATGCACAGCTGGGAGAAGTAGTAACTGCAAACAGTGATTTCAAAACCGAGTTAATTCTGAGGTAATTTTGCCTCCTTGTAGGAGTACCAGGAAAAGCTGTGCAGCTCCATAACATCAGAACCTCATCAGCAACAACTTAAGGAACCAAGAGCCAGTTTAGGGATATGGCAATTGTAGGAGCAGAAATAAAGTGTAAGGAAGAACACTTTTTTTCTTAAGAAAAATCACAGTGACTATGGCAGTATACAGACCTTTGGCATCAGCAGAATCTAAACGCTTGGGCCTCTGATTTGATTCAGAGGTTTCCTTTGGAAGTACTGCCAGCTCCACAGAATTTGAAAAGGGTCCTTCTCCCACCTCATTGGATGCAGATATCTTGACAATGTACACATTTCCTGCTACCAAGTTTTCTAGCAAAGCCATGGTTATTGCCCCTATAAATACATCAATTACCAATTAAGTGCACATTTATCTGTTATTCTTTCACTCACATCATACAAACACGGTCCTTTATTTTTAAAAATATTTTTCTGATTATAAAGATGACACATATTGTAGAACATTTAGAAAATAAAGAGAAATATAAATAAAATTACAATCTTCCATTAACATTTTAGTGTATTTTTTGGGTGTGCATAAATGAATATTTGTGAATACATATTTACTGCATGAATTTTTACATATTAGAGTTTTCACTTAACACTGTAGTATGAATATTACCCCAATATAATCCTTTTCTGTAATTCTGTTTTAGGAGTTCTTAAAAATAGTACACATTTTTGTTTGACTTTTTGTATATATATGTATATATGTGTGTGTGTATAATGTTTTACTCTTTACAGAGGTATCAATACAAATAGAAGTTGGGACATTTTATTATGGAACATCTGAAACATGCACACAGAAATAATGCTATAATGAACCCAGATTCAATAATTATATTCTTATTTTTTAGAGACAGGGTCTTGCTACATGGCCCAGGCTAGACTGGAACTCCTGGGGTCCCCAGTAGTTGGGATTACAGGCACATTCCACTGTGCCAAGCTTTCAATTATTATAATTGGATTTTTAAAAATCCAATGTAAGAATCTTTTTTTAATTGGAAGTGTTTAAACCACTTATGGTAATAGCTGTGACAGGTAATCTTGTTCTTCCTTCCTAAATTAGAACAACATGATTATTTTTGAAAGCATGAATATATTTTTACTGGCCTCATTTTTTTTCTTTTTTTGAGATAGAGTCTTGCTCTGTTGCCCAGGCTGGAGTGCAGAGTGCAGTGATGCAATCTCAGCTCACTGCAAGCTCCGCCTCCCGGGTTCACACCACTCTCCTGCCTCAGCCTCCTGAGTAGCTGGGACTACAAGCGCTCGCCACCACGCCCAGCTAATTTTTTGTATTTTTAGTAGAGTTGGGGTTTCACCATGTTAGTCAGGATGGTCTCCATCTCCTGACCTCGTGATCTGTCCGCATCGGCCTCCCAAAGTGCTGGGATGACAGGCGTGAGCCACCATACCCAGCCCTTTTTTTTTTTTTGAGATGGAGTCTTGCTCTGTCACTCAGGCTGGAGCGCACTGGCATGATCATGGCTCACTATAACCTCCACCTCCTGGGTTCAAGCAATTCTCCTGCCTCAGCCTCCTGAGTAGCTAGGATTACAGGCACCCACCACCATGCCAGGCTAATTTTTTTGTATTTTTAACAGAGACAGGATTTCACCACGTTGGCCAGGCTGGTTTCCAACTCCTGATCTCAAGTGATCAGCCCACCTCGGCCTCCCGAAGTGTGAGGATTACAGGTGTGAGTCACCGCACCCGGCCTGGCCTAATTATTATCACAGATTTAAGATAAACAGGGAAGAAAATGCACAGTTATGCAGGAACCTCAGAGTACTGAAGACAGGTCTCAGATTAAACTACCAAAATCACCACCAGAAATCTGTGTAAGATCTACTTCCCTTCATAAGCAATTATCATTTGAATTTATATATGATATTTGGTATCTAAAGGTATTTCTCTGTTGCATGACTGCTAAGAAAGATCCCTATTTGGACACTGCCATTACTGGAGGTGCCTTTCTGCCCTTGTTCTGCCACTGCACCAAAGTATTTGTCTTACAAAAAAATTCCTACCCTAGGAATTAATTCTAGTGCTAAAGGTGTAATAGAAATTCAACCAGAAAGTTGTTTCAGCACTATGTTTGTGGGTGGACATGCACAGGGAAATCTAGCTTTCTTGTGCCGGTTTCATTTCATTTTTTCCTGACTCACGGCAACCTTACAATAGCTTCAAAGAGTTTACAATAGTGACAGTTGCCTCCTGGCCAAAGGTAGCTACTCCAGTGCACTTGCTGGACTGTATTTCATTAGGCAAATGAAACGTGGGCTGATCTTAAAGCTGAGGTCATGAGACGGAGGCCACCTCTGCAGGTCACACGGTGTGAGGCAGCCAAACCTCCAGCAGCGATGCCAGGAGCCAGAACACAACTTGTTTTCATGTTCTCTGGTTTCAGCTTGGCCTAAAGAGAGTGTGGGCTACTTGAGTACACAACTGTTCAATAAACAAAGTGACCCCTATTTAGAATCAGGAAGAGTCTTTCCACTGTTGCTATGTTTTTAGGCAGATGAATTAAAAAAACAAAGATGTATGGTGACATGTTACACTTAACTAAAAGGAAGAACATTTCCATGTCTTCACAAACAGAGATATAAATAAATAGAGTTTCTGTTTTATGGTAAAACGCATTTAAATTTTAAAAAGTACTTGGCAAAAACTAATCACTACCAGAAACTAAATCTTTTCACTTAAGTTTTATACACAGACCAGCAGTACATGTGTGCACGCACTCCCCTTTTCCCCCAAAAAGTATCTTCATTTAGAAAAAAGGGAAACTGTAACATTCTGGTTCCCCTATGAGGACACTCAAAGCATTTCACAAATAATAAAGCGATCTGTCTATATTCTCTCAACAGACTTCTCAATCTTAATTAGTATGATTATTTCTGTCTCCTGCCTTTTGTATGTGTCTGAATCTTTAGTCAGATTAGGAATCTTACAAGCAAGACCGTGTAACAGGCTAATTCACATCAGTGTTGGTCATATCTCGTCATGTAACCAGGCGAGCAATTTCTGACTTGGGGCATGTTACTGAAATGTTATCTTCCTCATGGAGACAATAGTTCCCACCTCATATAATTATTATATGGATTACATAAACTATCATTGGCAAGTATCTGACACAAGTGTAAATAAAAGTAAGTTTTCTTCCTTTACCTCCAACTCCTCTTCTTCCTCTTTTGGAAGACAGAAAACGTTTTTTCATATTTGGACCATAAGTGTCCATTTAAATTATAAAAGCGAAAGATTTGGGGGTTGGAGAAGTGCCCCAGGATACAATCTCAGATCTTTTTTCTCTCTTCTGTCCACATGTTTATATGATTTTTTTTCCAGATCCACAGCTTAAACATCACCTATACATTGATAACTAGATATATCTCTAGTCCAAAACTCTCCCATAAACTTAATCCTCCCACTGCTTAATCAGCCTCTCTGCATGGACATCTAAGACACATCTCAAATTTCACACTTTCAAAACCAAAGCCTTGATTTCTCCCACTGATGTGGCTTCTGTTTTTTCTTATGCCCCATATCAATCTACAAGCATATTTTCTTTCAAATTATGTTCCAACAGCTTATTACTTTCACCATTACCACTCCTGTCCAAGCCCTCATCAACTCTCACATGGACACTTGCCTATGAAATGGTCGCCCAGCTTCCACTCTTAACCTCCTTACAATCCATTTCTCAGGTGGCTGCCAGAGCAATCCTTTCAAAACGTAAACTTATCAAAGATCTCCAATACCTTCCTCTCTCTTAGAATAAAATCTATGGCTCATGAAGTCTGGTCTACATCTGCCCTTCGTTACCTCCCTACTTCATTTCTTACTGCCTGCTCTTTCCCTCACTCCAACCTCCCTGGCCTTCTTGCTGTTCCTCTAACATGCCAATGCACACTTCTGCCTCAGGGCCTTTGCACCTCCTCCAGATATCCACAGGATTATGTTTGAATGCCATTTCTTCCACAGGAACTCTTTTACTGCTTCCATCACTTTGTCTCTTCTCCCTATTGTAACTGTCTTTATAGCATTTATGACACTACTTGAAAATGTATGTGTTTGTTGGTTTGTTACCTGTGATACAAGCTCCAATGGAGGTAGGGACTTTGTTTTGTACACTGCGGTACTGCAAGTGCCTAGAATAGAGCCTGGCACATAGTCATCACTAAGTAAGAATTAGTTTAATAAAATAAAATATTCCTACTATTGGTGGTCCAACTGATTTGGCAAATGTTGAGTTAAATGGATTCCTTTATCACAGGGTTTCTAATTTCCAGTGTGAATCTCTAACAAGAGGAAAGGTATATGGTATTCATCAAACTTATTTAATCATGACAAAAATTTTTTGAAGAGGGGCATCTTTGTGGTATCAGGAAACTCATAAAGGACAGAATTCATTAATTCCTGAGATAGAACATAATTTCCTTTTTTTAAGACTGAGTGCAGTGGCATGATCCTGGCTCACTGCTAATTCTGTCTCCTGGGTTCAAGAGATTCTTCTGCCTCAGCCTCCCAAGTAGCTGGGACTACAGGTGCACGCCACCATGCCCTATAATTTTTGATCCACTTTAAATTACATACAAGTATAATTTCATATCATGTTTCTGCTCAACCATTGTCTTACCATGTACTATTTTAGCCACAAATATTATACGCTCACCAGAAACATTTTTAAATGTTTTGATTCATGACAAATACCTTGTTCCATTTGTATTAAAATACGTGAATTAAATATATACATAAATATGTATAAACCTAGTATGTATAGAAG
Organism: Rhinopithecus roxellana; assembly: GCF_007565055.1. Lineage (NCBI taxonomy): Eukaryota > Metazoa > Chordata > Mammalia > Primates > Cercopithecidae > Rhinopithecus > Rhinopithecus roxellana. The sequence continues at coordinate 42,850,364 of NC_044553.1, forward strand.
ATTAATAGGTATATGGGAAAGAGAAATGGACACCTTTATTCTTTTTTCCTTCATCTTTTTCTATACCATAACTTTTCCAAAAGCTGTCATAATTACACATAAAAGACATTTTAACTTTTCTTTAAATGCCATGTTATATTCCTTGCTTTTTGTTTAAATGTGACTTAAACTCTGTTTTTCTCTCTCAGAAAAGTAAACTCAATTGCTTTTTACTGATTTATTTGTTCTCTATGAACCTTTGGACTTAGCTATGAAAAAAGTCCTCTACATTTAACGAATGCCAAAAGCTTTTCACAAATGTTTCTTAAAACCACAGCAACTAACATTATTTTTCCTGTGCGCTATTATATAGCTAGAAAGGCTTATACAGAAATAAAAATCTGTAACTGCAATCCCTTTCACTACTGAGCCATCAATGAGGCAAAATACTATTTTCTGAGTTCCGTTCCAAAATTACAAATGAATACATTTAAAAGGAGCCAGATAAAATATATATTGCTTCTTTTTTTTTTTTTTTGAGACAGAGTCTTGCACTGTTGCCCAGGCTGGAATGCAGTGGCGCAATCTCGGCTCACTGCAAGCTCCACCTCCCAGGTTCACACCATTCTCCTGCCTGAGTAGCTGGGACTACAGGTGCCTACCACCATGCCTGGCTAATTTTTTGTACTTTTTTTAGTAGAGACGGGGTTTCACTGTGTTAGCCAGGATGGTCTCAATCTCCTGACCTCGTGATCTGCCTGCCTCGGCCTCCCAAAGTGCTGGGATTACACTGCGCCCGGCCTTTTTTTTTTTTTTTTTTTTTTTTGAGACAGAGTTTCACTCTTGTTGCCCAGGCTGGAATGCAATGGCATGATCTCAGCTCACCACAACCTCCACCTCCTGGGTTCAAGTGACTCTCCTGCCTCAGCCTACCTAGTAGCTGGGATTTTTAGGCACCTGCCACCACACCTGGCTAATTTTTTGTATTTTTAGTAGAGACGGGGTTTCACTGTATTGGCCAGGCTGGTCTGGAACTCCCGACCTCAGGTGATCCACCTGCTTCAGCCCCTCAAAGTGCTGAGATTACACGCGTGAGCCACTGGGCCCAGCTCTATATTGCTTCTTTTTAGGCAGGTGCAAATGAAGAACTCAAAGAAGTATGTGTTCATGCTATGAAAGCTATTTATTAATATTTAGAACACCTCATTAAATCAGGTTAGTTATTTGGTTAACTGCTGCGTCAAGAAATCATTTTGGACTTGAATGACTGAAACTAAATGATATATTTTAAGAAAACTGTGAGGCCAGGGGCAGTGGCTCATGCCTGTAATCCTAGCCCTTTGGGAGGCTGAGGTGGGCGGACTGCCTGAGTTCAGGAGTTCGAGACCAGCCTGGGCAACACAGTGAAACCCCCATCTCTACTAAAATACAAAAAATTAGCCAGGTATGGCAGTGTGTGCCTGTAGGTAGTCCCAGCCACTCGGGAGGCTGAGGCAGGAGGAGAATGACTCGAACCCGGGAGGCAGAAGTTGCAGTAAGCCAAGATCCACTCTACTTCAGACTGGGTGACAGAGTGAGACTCCATCTCCAAACAAAAAAGAATACTGTGGTAGACTCTAATACTGAGGATCCCAGTGAATTACACCCCCATTGATTCACACCCTGGTAGCCCTCCCGACACTGGTTCCAGACTTGGCCATGTAGCCTACTCTGCCCAATCAGACATTAGTGAATGTGAGGCAAGCAGAGGCTTGTGAAAGCTTTGTACATGGGGCTTCCTCTCTTCTCTTCCTGACTGTGGAGCCCACTCTTGCTGGTTTTCTGTGGTTTTTTGTTTGTTTTGTTTGTTTTTTTTGAGACGAGTCTCACTCTATCATCCAGGCTGAAGTGCTGTGGCACCATCTTGGCTCACTGCAACCTCTGTCTCCCAGGTTCAAGCGATTCTGCTGTCTCAGCCTCCCGAGTAGCTGGACCTACAGGCATGTGTCACCACGCCCACCTAATTTTTGTATTTTTAGTGGAGATGGGGTTTCACCACATTGGTCAGGCTGGTCCTGAACTCCTGGCCTCGTGATCCGTCCGCCTCGGCCTCCCAAAGTCCTGGGATTACAGGCGTGAGCCACTGCGCCCAGCCTCTCTCTTGCCATTTTTAGACTACTCAGAGCCTATCAAAACTGTAATACGGCTGCAGCCTCATGAGAGACCAACAGAACTGCCAAGCTGATTTCAGTCCAAATTGTTGACTCAAAGAATTGTGAGAAAACAAAATGGTTATTTTAAGTTGCAGACTAGTTTGTTAGGCAGCAATAGATAACCGATATAAACATAAAATCATATTGCTGCCAAATACTTAGTACCTTCAAGTGTCTTCAGTGACCAGGAAATCATTATTTAGTGGGGCTTCTTCTGCTTAATGAAAAATATGAACATGCAAAGATCAAAACTCCAGGTAAAGTTATCATCTGCTTATTTTAAAACTCATAGGTTTGTATTACATGCACATAAATATCTTTTAAATTTATCTCCTTAATTGGGTAAATATTCCTTCTTGAAAGGTATAACGTATGTGGGAGTGCCTCATACTATATATAGAATATAGCGTATAGGTGGCAACTACATTTCCTGCTTGAAATTCTTCTTCAGCTTTTTATTGGTTGGCAAACTAGTCTCTTCTCAGAATGTATGTCTAAATTAAGGAAGTGCCAAAATAATGAAGTTTTACTATTTATGTGATGGCCCATCTAAAATCTAGCAAATAGGACTTGTCCAACATAAAGATTCAAGATTTAGGCTGGGCTTTGTGGTGTGCATGCCTGTAGTCCCAGCTACTCAAGAGGCTGAGATTCTGTCTCCAAAACAAACAAACAAAAAAAGATGCAAGATTTAGAAAAGGATATGATAAAAGTATGCGGTAAGAATCCTAAAAACTTGTTTAGTCCCTTTAGCACTCACTACTAAGGTCTTCTCCCTTAAATCATATCTCCTTCCAGTGTTTCCTTCTCCTGTGCAAGACACACCATGAGAAACCTAAGACTCATCCATAACAAATCTCCCTTCCTTAATCTTCTCTCCCTCCTGTCATCCAAGCTATCAAGTTCTATCAATTTTAACTCCTTAACATCTGCCAACCATCCTATCCTTTCCATCTTAATCCTCACTATCCTAGTCCAGGACTATCATCTCTCTCCTGGACGGCTACAGTAACTTCTTAACTCATCCCTTTGCATTACTCTAATCTCCAGTTGGCCTCAATCAAAGCTTTTTTATTTTTCCCCCAAGACAGACTCTTGTTCTTGTTGCCCAGGCTGGAGTGCAATGGCGTGATCTCGGCTCAATGCAACTCCTCCTCCTGGGTTCAAGCCATTCTCCTGCCTCAGCCTCCCAAGTAGCTTGGATTACAGGTGACTGCCGTCACACCCAGCTAATTTTCGTATTTTTAATAGAGATGGGGTTTCACTATGTTGGTCAGGCTGGTCTCGAACTCCAGACTTCAGGTAATCTATCTGCCTCAGCCTCACAAAATGCTGGGATTACAGGCGTGAGCCACTGTGCCCGGCCATATCTCTTCTATTAACAAAAGTAACAGTAACCTTTTTGAAACAAACTATTCTTAAAATTGGTGGATGGCTTCCCAATGCTCCTTGAACGAAGCCCAAATCTTTAATTACTTCACACATGAAAATGTAAATTCAAAATAAACTCTATATTCCCCTTTCCTTTTGTTTCTTTAATATTAATAATCTTACTTTTTATCCTTCATGGCAATTTATGATATTTACCTTCACGGTGTAAGACCTGCCACTCTCCTGCAATCCAGGCCTTCCTGGATGCATATAAGATAGTATAGCGGGTCACAACTGTCTCTGGGCCATCAGGGGGTTTCCAAGAAACCAGAGCGGTGTCATCCTCTATCAATGTCACTTTTACTCCAACTGGTGGGCCTGCTGGTGCTGTGTACACACAACAAAATGTATTAGTAGAGTAAAATGGTTTATAAATTCTCAAATACCTGGCTTACAGACTTAGAAAAAAGTTCAGAAAATTAGAAACCACCATAAAAAAATTACAGCTTTCAAAGATCGTTAATGATAATGTGAAGTACTATTTTTCTTCTTGTATTTTCGTAATATTTAAACATTAAAAAACATAAGAGAGTAGATTCCTAGATAGGAGAATCTAAGTTAAAGGGATAGCATTTTTAAGGTTCCTGAAACGTTTTGCTAAATTGCTAACTAGAAATGTTTACTTCCACCAACAGTACCTTGTCCATTAGATATCAGGTTTCACCCATTAGCACTGATAGTTCTTACTAACATGTATAGAACATCAACTTAACCTGATCTTGGAGGCCAGTGAAAAAAATGCTCCTGACATTAAAACATTTAGTTATTCCTGGAAAAATTGTGAATCAGTGAATTTACAGGGCAGACTTACATCTAATAATATATCTGTGAAAAACAGTAAAATCTTGGAATTTAAGTTGACTCCATGTTTAATATACGCTAAAAGTGTGAAGAGCTGGTTTTTAACACATTTCATATGGAATACTGCCAAAACCACAGCAACAAAGTCCTACGGCCACTGTCATAAATGTCCCTTACTTTCTCTCTGTATAATTAAAATACAGCAGAAATGATGCTTATATAATAGATTATCTAGTCCTTTGTCCTCATTCTAGAGATAAGAAAATGTTGGTCTAGAGACATAAAGTATCTTAGCTAAAGCCATGAAAGCTACAGAATTGGTGCTCAATCCGATATATACACTGCACTGTGCACACGATCAAGCTGCTCTTCATGCAGAAATGACTTCATTATAATGTGAGCTCCCAAGATCATTAACAAACATTCACTTACTGCCATTTAAATTTTTGGCTGTAGATTTGAACAGCACACCTGATTTTTTTTAAGGTTTCTAAAAGGACACTAAATTTAAGCCTACTTGCTTATACAATACACTTACTGAGAAGAAAAAATTTAAATATATTAAGAAAAAGAAATTTCAAAAGCCAAAAAATGAAACAAAACAAATACATACATCAAGTGGCAGGTCACAACTAGAGTAGTATCCTACTCAGAATGACATACATATTTTTTAAACATTTCCTTAATTTTTTTAAAAAGGTAAAATCTATAGGGAGCTGTTTTCTTTACCTTCTGGAAGAGTAGAATGGTAGACTACAGGGCTCCAAGGACTGGAAAGCTGATCCACATGTAATCGAACAGCAAATTCATATTTGGTGTTTGGTTCTAGACCCTGAACCAACATGTGAGTTTCTGATCTATAATAATGAGGGATGAAGGTGTTAATGCTGGTAGTATATTATTGTTTCTAAAAGAATGTCAGCATTTCCAAATAGGTAAGGGCATAATGTTATTTTTCATTACCTCCTCATTTTATATGAAAAAATGTTTAGACTAAAGAACAATTTAATTGGACTTTTAAAATACTAAATTTGGTACTGTCCTGTAGAAATAAGCCTACCAGTTACCTCTCTTTGACAGCAAACTTGAAATGTCCCAATACAAAGGGATTTCCTCTGAAATACTGGAAGTCAAATCATTCATTCATTCATTTATTCATTCATGACGAGGTCTTGCTCTGTTGTTCAGGCTACAGTGCAGTAGTGGGATCATAGCTCACTGCAGCCTTCATCTCCTGAGCACAAGCAATCCTCCTGCATTAGCTTCCCAAGTAGCTAGGATTATAGAGGCATGCAACACCATGCCTGGTGATTCGAAAAAAAATTTTTTTGTAGAGATGGGATCTGGCTATGTTGCCCAGGCTGATCTTAAACTTCTGACTTAATCAATCCTCCCACCTCAGCCTCCCAAAAATCATTCTTTTAGAGCACCGTGATGGGCATCTTTCTAACTCTAACCTAGAAACAAAATGACAACTGGCCCTACTTTTTGACTGCCAGCATGAAAACAGTCTCCTTTCTTTCTTTAAACATACTAAGTTTAGTCACTTGAGAGTAATAATAGCTTCTTGCCTAATCTTGTTGCATGAGGCAAGGAAAACTTAAAAATCACTTATATAAATTAAATGTCAAAAAGTACAGTTTTCAGAACACGGTAAGGATGCAAAACTCCCAGCCACTTCATAAATAACTTAAGTCCTGAAACAAATGCTTACAGGTGAAGCCCAAGCTGGGCCCAAGATGGTAAGAAGTATGAGTTGGAGGGGGGCGTGGGGAGGTAAGCAAAGAAAATAACCATTAATAGGAGCTACATACGTTTGAAGGTACAGAACCAAAGAAGCATTCTGCAGGCCAACAGGATTACAGCGGATGGTGTAGTTAATGATTTGTGCAGTGGTGAATGCAGGCCTCCTCCAGTGCAGGAAGATGGAAGATGAGGTGTTAGCCTTCGCATAGAGATGGTGGGGTGGTGGTGGAGGAGGGACCATGCGATCACGAACAGCTATTGAGAAAAACAATGTTAATTTACGATACGACATAACATTTAACATAGAAAGTGGTAAAATGGTAAAATAATAATATCCCACCCTATAAGTTGATTTTAGGTCTTTCCTCCACCAGAGACACATAGTGATCTGGAGATATATCATCCAAACCTAAACAGCTCTTCCGTGAGTTAAATAAGAAGTCAAAAACAGTCATGCATCACTAAACAACAGGGATACATTCTAAGAAACGTGTTAGGTTTTTCATTAGGTGATTTCATCATTGTGTGGACATCAGAGAGTACACTTACACAAACCTAGATGGTATAGCCTACTGCACACCTGGGCATTATGGTATAGCCTATTACCCACAGCTATAAAACTGTATAGCATGTTGTACTAAATACTGTGGGCAACTGTAACACAATGGTATTTGTGTTTTCAAACATATCCAAACAGAGAAATGGTAACAGGTTGCTCTATGAGATTGTAACAGCAATGTCATAGGTGATAGGAATTTTTCACCTCCATTCTAATCTTATGGGACCACTGTCACATATGTGGTCCACTGTTGAAGGAAATGTCATTCTGCTGTGTGTGACTACATTACTGATACTTAACAGACTGGAAAGCAGAAGCACAGAGAAGTCAGGCTACTAGCCAAAGACACCGAGAAAACCAGTGGGGGACTTAAAACTAGAACATCCTTCTCAGGAGCAGTACAAGCGAACAGCAATTGGAGAGAAACAGCCTCAAGGGAAAAGCAGACTTTAAAAAATTCAATATGTAGATATTCAGTGGTTATTTTCCTCAGTTAAATGTCTAATGGTCCTCTGTATGCAAAACGAAAATAAGACTTATCATTCAATATATCTTAAATATTTACTGAGCACCTATTTGTTTAAGATACTTCAGCCAGGCCACGGTGGCTCACATCTGTAATCCCAGCACTTTGGGAGGCCAAGAGGTGGATCACTTGAGGTCAGGAATTCGAGATGAGCCTGGCCATCATGGTGAAAACCTGTCTCTACTAAAAATACAAAAAAAAAAAAAACACCCAGGTGTGGTGGCGGTGCCTGTAGTCCCAGCCATTAGAGAGGCTGAGGCAGGAGAATCGCTTGAACCCAGGAGGCAACAAACAAACAAAAAACAAAAAAAAATGAAAACAAAAAAACTATGCTACGCAGCACAGACGATATAAAGTAATTAAGCCACCAAGGCTTCCAAGGAGTAGTGAGACTGTACTTAAAAGATGAGAAGGAGAAAGAACAGTGTGAGCCATAGTAAAACAAACGGCCATGGCTTTCACTTACACACGCATCCTGGAGTGCTGACGGTCTGATCTGCCTGATAGCCATCTTCTACGTTGTTGTAAGCCAGGAGCCTCACATGATATTTTCTTCTGGGGTCTATAAAGAAACCAATAGAAAATAATTAGGACCAGGTCTTTAGATCTGAGGAAAGGTTCTGAACGAAGCCTTTATAGATTTTGGTTCAAAAATCTTCTGAATGCATAAAAGTTCTCAGTAATATAAAATTACAGCTCAATGACTCAGCAATTCACCTGCGTATGACACTGCTATTGTGACCCATCTACCAATAATTTACAATTTTACTTTACTTAATCTAATTTCAAACAATAACACTACCACAACCACTCCTTCTCCTTTCTCTCCTCTTCCTCCTCCTCTTCCTTAACTGGCAGATAGATTCTTGATTTTAAAAGCCTTGGGTTGCTTGATGGATCATTTGCAAGAGATTACACTTTGTAGAAGTTTTTTGTTTAGGCAGTTATATTTGAGGGCTATTTACTTCAAAGTATGGAAATCAAACTGGGATTGTTTTATTCCAAAAAGCTAAAGAAAATTACAATTGTCATTCTTTAGTACCTTTGAAAATTTATATAACCATGTTTTGCTTAAGTTTTAAGTTTAAATGTGTCCTTTCTACAAACCTACATTCTCAAGTGCGAACTTCACCAAGAAAGATGAGTTGGAGCTCCCTCTACTGGTGTGTGTTAACTATCACAATACTAAAACTAAAGTCCATCCAATGCACATTAAAACAACTTTTTTCAAGGCTTTGAAAAAATAGTTATACATTTTAACTTACATAATTTAAAAAATAATCAAAAAGTTTAATAATAAAAATAAATTTAAGTTAACTGTTTATGATGACATTTAAATACAGAATACTTGCTCAGGGCAAAAATATACAACTCAGGCTGGGCACGGTGGCTCATGCCTGCAATCCCAGCACTTTGGGAGGCCAAGGCGGGTGGATCACCTGAGGTCAGGAGTTCGAGATGAGCCTTGCCAACATGGTGAAACCCCATCTCTACTAAAAATACAAAAATTAGCCGAACGTGATGGCACATGCCTGTAATCCCAGCTACTTGAGGCGGCTAAGACAAGAGAATCGTTTGAACCTGGGAGGCTTAGGTAGCTATGAGCCAATATTGTGCCACTGCACTCCAGCCTGGGTGACAGAGTGAAACTTGGTCTCAAAAAAAAAAAAAAAAAAAAAAGTATCTTTTCCTATTATACTTCTCTAAATAAAAAAAAAAACAACACAAATAAATCCAACATTTCATAAGGAAAAACAATAATCCTTAATAGATATAACGAATCTGGAAAACAACGTGAAATTAAAGGTTAAAAATAATTCTAAAGTGAATCCAAACATTTAAAAATCTAAAAATAGAGGCTGGATGTAGTAACTCACACCTGTAACCCCAGCACTTTGGGAAGTCGAGGACAGGAGTTTAAGACTAGCCTGGGCAATACAGCAAGATCACATCTCTATAAAACATAAAATAAAAATTAGCTTGGTGCAGTGGTGCATGCCATAGTCCCAGCTGCTCAGGAGGTTGCAGCAGGAGGACCAGTTGAGCCCAGAAGTTGGAGGCCGTGGTGAGTTATGACTGTGCTACTGTGCTCCAGCATGGGCAACAGAACAAAGCCCCATCTCTAAAATAAACTAACTAAATAAAATCCCAAAATAAAATATAAAGTTTATAAAACTCTCCAAAGTAATATGTTTGTATAAATATTTTAGAAACAGGTATTTTCTAATATTTAATATTAAAATTCATTGAAAGAATCTTCCAAAATATTTTCATTTCCATTTCTCTTTTCAGAAAACTACAAGATGAAAAATTTCTGAGGCCGGGCGCGGTGGCGCAAGCCTGTAATCCCAGCACTTTGGGAGGCCGAGACGGGCGAATCACGAGGTCAGGAGATCGAGACCATTCTAGCTAACACGGTGAAACCCCCGTCTCTACTAAAAAATACAAAAAAAAAAAACTAGCCGGGCAAGGTGGCGGGCGCCTGTAGTCCCAGCTACTCCAGAGGCTGAGGCAGGAGAATGGCGTAAACCCGGGAGGCGGAGCTTGCAGTGAGCTGAGATCCGGCCACTGCACTCCAGTCCGGGCGACAGAGCGAGACTCCGTCTCAAAAAAAAAAAAAAAAAAAAAAATTTTCTGAGACTTAGAAAACTTCTAACCTTTCTGGATAGAAAGGTAAGAAGACTAATCTAGCATCTGACCATCCTATAGAAAATGTCTCTTGGATACATCATCTTATTTGACTATCAGAAAACGCCATAAGGTAATTGTTATGCCCATTTTATGTATAGGCTGTGATACCAAGGTTTCTTTTGTTTGTTTTCTGAGAGAGGGTCTTACTCTGTTGCCCAGGCTGGAGTGCAGTGGTGCAATTACAGCTTAGTGCAGCCTCAAACTCCCGAGCTCAGATGATCCTCCCACCTCAGCCTCTTAAGTAGCTGAGACTACAGGCACACACTGCCACACCTGGCATTTTGTGTAGAGACGAAGTCTCACCATATTGCCCAGGCTGGTCTCTAACTCCTGTACTCAAGCGATCTGCCTGCCTTGGCCTCCCGAAGTGCTGGGAGTACAGGAATGAGCCACTGCAGCAGGCCTTCAAAGGTGTTAAGGAGAATGTCCAATATGCATGAAGCTGAACCAAGAACTTGTTATTTCCGTGACCAAGTACAGGGTCTCTAAATTTACACAAACACGTGTGCCTCTGTCAAAAGAAGTTTGTCTCCTAATAATAATGATTTTTTTCTTTTTGGACACTGGTTCTCACTCTGCTGCCCAGGCTGGATGACAGTGGTGTGATCATGACTCATTGCAGCCTTCACTTCCCTGGGCTCGGGTGATCCTCCTACCTTAACCCCCCCAAGTAGCTGGGACTACAGGCACATACCACCACACCTGGCTAATTTCCCCATGTTGGTCAGGCTGGTTTAAACTCCTAGCCTCAACAATCCACCTACCTTGGCCTCACAAAGTGCTGGGATTACCGGTGTGAGCCAACACGCCCAGCTGAAAAATACTTCTTTATTCTGTCTCTACTCAATTAGAAGAGTGTCTTTAGGAAAGGTTCCAGAATATAAAGGTATTGTACTAGAATACAGGAGATACAGAAAAGGAAGGATAGGATAGATTTGCCCTCAAAGTAGCTCATGTTCTCCACAGGGGGCCAGATATGAATACAGCTATTTCACAGAGAAAGCTCATTTTGATGAGGGTTATGCATACAGGTGGAGAGATTAATCTTTTTTCTACTGTGCAAACAACTTCAATCAACACTGCAAGAATACATCTCTGGAATGGTTCCATTTCTTAGCCCTAAAATTGATTCCTCAAGTTTTCCCTTCTTCCTTTTTAAAAAATAAATGTCTTATACTAAATTTTAAACCCAGAATTAAACTTTTTTGTTGGTCAGACAGAAACAGCTAATGTGTCCCAAAGAGATGAGAGAACCAAGTTGCTCTTTTAATGCCCCAAGCACTTGGCTACTGCCCACTCAGGACAGACTCACAGAAGCCCCATGAAAGGAGGAGCAGCTCCCCGTCTCCTATTTGGAAATCATCAGGGAGTCACTGTCTCAAGGACCAGGTTCCTTCCCAGGTTATATCAGGCGTACAAGATCCTTTCTATCCAAATAGAAAAGTTTTACACACACACACACACACACACACACACACACACACACACCCAAAATACAGAATTACCAGGTTAGGGGCAAAGCTGAGCAGCGGACAATGTGGATTCACCACACCTTCCTTTTTAGCTTTAAGAAATTTGTCTCCAGTCTCAAAATCTAGTCATAATATTATTTTGGTTTGTTAATCCAGAGACTCTGGAATATCCTGGTTCATTCTTGTTCATTAATTTTTCAGAAATGTGACTTCATGTTTGTAAATTTAAGAGTGGAAGTAGGGACCAGAGCCCTCACATAGTGTTAAGATGAGCACTACCAGGCAGTAACAATGATCAGCTAAAAAAGAAAACAGAATAGCTACAGCATTAACAGAATTAAGGATACAGGGTGAAAAACAAAGTTTAGGACCAATATGGTAAATACACGTAAATACACTAAGAATGAACCTCAGCCTAAGTAGCAGAAGTCAAGTCCTAAAACTTCATAGTTCTACAAAGACCCTCCGACGCCTAAGGGACACAGCAGAGACCAGGGGCAACACTTTAAAATGCCACAGGGAACCAGTCCCAAGGCCTGTTACAGCCCTTCTTGTGTTAAGCACTGCCACGTCTGTGGTACTTGGTTACATGAGACCCAGCAGACTTAGGCTACATGGTTTTGGGGGGAAAGTGGAGTTAGAAAGAACAGCCACAAACAGTGCAGGCCTCCTCAAAGCCCAGCAAGGGAAGGAGGAGAAAGGGAAGACAGGGAGAAGTTGGTTCCAGTTTATTCAAAACTCAACACAAGGAGCGTAAAAAACGACTCAATTTTTTTTTTTTTTTTGAGACACAGTCTTGCTCTGTCGCTAGGCTGGAGTGCAGTGGCGCGATCCTGGCTCACCGCAACCTCTGCCTCCCGGGTTCAAGTAATTCCCCTGCTCCAGCCTCCTAAGCAGCTGGGACTACAGGCATGCACCACCACGCCTGGCTAATTTTTTTTTTTTTATATTTTAGTAGAGACGGGGTTTCACCATGTTAGCCAGGATGGTCTCAATCTCCTGACCTTGTGATTCACCCGCCTCGGCCTCCCAAAGTGCTGGGATTACAGGCGTGAGCCATCGCGCCCAGCCTCATTCTTCAATTCTTAATGGTCCTGGGGTGATGGCTCAAACGGGTAATATTTGAATTTAGGGTTAAACTTGCTTAAAGATTTAGCAATATATAAAGATGAAGGGTTAGGAAAGAAAGCTCAGATTAATCTAACACAAATTTGATTCATAACAGTGCAGCTCTGGACTGTCAGCTTACATTTACATTCTGTCCCTAGCCAAATGTTCTTTTATTAGGGAGTCACCCTTTGGCCCCAAAATGATCATCTTCCTGACGCACTGCTATGACTGTACTCTCCATCTTTTCCCTGCTGGCTCTAGGACTGGTCTCACCTTCCTTCCAACCTGATTCATTCTCATCACCAGCTCCTCTACTTGGATTATTAGTCACATAAAGAAGAGTCAAGCTGGGCGTGGTGGCTCACACCTGTAATCCCAGCACTTTGGGAGGCCGAGGCAGGTGGACCACGTGAGACCAAGTCAGCCAACATGGCGAAACCCTGTCTCCACTGAAAAAACAAGGAATAGCCGGGCGTGGTGGCAGGCGCCTGAAATCCTAGCTACTCGGGAGGCTGAGGCAGGAGAGCTGCTTGAACCCAGGAGGCAGCAGTTGCATGAGCTGAGATCACGCCATTGCACTCCAGTCTGGTTGACAAGAGTGAAACTCTGTCTCAAAATAAAAAAAGAACAGTCAGAGCCACGTCTGGCTAAGAAAGAGTTCGCAGGTATCAATAAACATTTATCAAGAGCCTACCAAAAGTCAGGCACTGCATGAGAGACTCAAGGACTAGAACAACGCAAATCTTGCTTTTAATTTCAATCTACCAAAGAAGACAGGCTGATAAATGAATATTCTATCTGTAACTATTATTTAACCCTGACAGTTGTATAGACTTGAGCAAGTTTCTTACTTTTCTAAGCCTTGCTTATTTTGATTTGGAAGATGGAAATGTTAACAGGACCTCTCTGATAGGGATTTTAAGAATATTAAATGAAATTATGCCTATGAAGTACTTTGTAGAGTTCCTATAATTAGCAAACACAAAATATTATATTGCTGTCATGTGAGTAAAGGTGCCTGGGAGAAAAGGTAGTATCAAAAATATGGCTAATTTAACACATTTTGGAATCAACTTTGTGAAAGCTTATCAATATCAAAGATCTCTGTTCGTTCATACAAACAAGATCTAGAGAACAGAATATCGGCAAATTAGCAATTGGCAAGTACTAAAGCTGAGTTTAACCACTCTCTGTCCTCCCTAATATTCTCTGGTGTACAGAGCAGGCAGGCAAAGGTTCCCAAGTGTGTGTTGGCTTGTATATACTATTGAAACAACTGTGTTTTGTGTTTGTGGCCACTAAGAATGCTTGCTGTTTTGGCAACCATGTCAAATGGCATATATTTCTCCCAGTGGTATATCTACCTTCACCCACATCTTCCATATTAATCTAATAATCTCTCATCTGCCAACAAAGGAACAGCCCTAATGATCATAAACGCTTTGGAAAACAACTTAATAAATTCCTTTCCTAGTGGAAGAACAGTAAGTCATTTCATTAAAGGGAAATCTGGAAGAGTTTGAGGGCAAGTATTAGAAACAGCAAGCATATGGATACAAAAATTAATTCAACCTGTTAATAATAATTATATCCCATTTTTACAATGAGGTGTTTCGTACCCTCAATGACCACACTCAGAACAAGACAAAGGCCTGTAAAATGAGACTCTCTAATGCCAAAATCTTTAAAAGTCGTACTCGTCAACAACCTGCTTAATTCCACTCTAACTGTACACCATCTAACAATAATAGTGCATTAACTGTATCTCTGTGTAACACTTTAAGTAACCTACACTGAAATATGTTTCTAAACACCACACAAAAAACCCCATGCCTTCGTTCAGCACTGTACTTGAAAAACTTGCATTTCTGTTCTCCATCACTAGATGGCATCTGTGTGCCAGTTAGGAGAGTGATGACCCCCTCATCCAGGCATTAAGGAGGTGGGAGACATTCAGATAACAGCTGAAATCTAGTATCTGAGTATCTGATGAACGAGCAAATCAAAACAGTTACGCAGGAACTATGGCAATTGTTTAAGTTTCACCAAATGAAAGGCCTGATGAAATAGCAGCAAAAAGAAGGGCTGTCTTGGATAAGTATTTGCCATACCTATAAATATGTCATATAAACTTCAAAAACCTTTGTATTGGCCGGGCGCGGTGGCTCACACCTGTAATCCCAGTACTTTGGGAGGCAGAGGTGGGCGGATCATGACGTCAGGAGTTTGAGACCAGCCTGGTCAATATGGTGAAACTCCATCTCTACTAAAAATACAAAAATTAGCCAGGCATGGTGGTATGTGCCTCTAGTCCCAGACACTCAGGAGGCTGAGGCAGAAGAATCACTTGAACCCAGGAGGCAGAGGTTGCAGAGACCCGAGATCATGCCACTGCACTCCAGACTGAGTGAGACTCCGTCTCAAAAAACAAAACACAACAAAAAAACCCCTCTGTATCAGTTTTGCTTCAGTGTCCTCTACAGTGAGTGGATGCTGAGCCAAATAGAAGACAACTTTCCTAATGACTCAGTGCTACTAAGAAGCTAAGAGACAGCCTACCACAGTGGTCAAGAGCTGGGATGTTAAACCCAGGCTGACTGAAATTCCAACACTAGCTTGGTCATTGCTATGAAACTTGGGGAAGTTATTTTTTCTCTCTGTACCTAGGTTACAATCACCTGTCAAATGGATATAACAATGATAATAGCATCCATCTCATGAAGCTGTGGGGGGAAGGAAAATAATTTAATTCACAGGAAGTGCTTTAAAAGAGGGCTTGAGTATAACAACAACAACAATAATACACTAATAAAAATATAAAGTGGTGGGGCACGGTGGCTCAGACCTGTAATCCTAGCACTTTGGGGGGCCAAGGTGGGTGGATCAGTTGAGGCCATGAGTTAGAGACCTGCCTAGCTAACATGGTGAAACTCTGTTTCTACTAAAAATACAAAAATTAGCCAGGTGTGGTGGTAAGCGCATAAAGAAAGGAATCCCAGCTACTTGGGTGGGGGAGGCACAAGAATCGCTTGAAACTGGGAGGTGGAGGTTGAAGTGAGCTGAGATTACGTCACTGCACTCCAGCCTGGGAGACAGAGTGAGACTCAGTCTCAAAAAATAAATACATAAATAAATAAATAGTAATAATATAATTGCTATTAGCATTCTATAATTCCTAATCCCTGCTCTCTCTCATGTACAAGGGCATGGTGGTGTAGTAATTAAACAACAGACTCCATAACCACACTACTTGGGTTTAGGGTTTGAATCAAGTTTCGTCATCTATAAAATGTGGATTAAATGAGTTTATACTTGTAAAATGTTTAGAAAAAACATCAGATACTTGATAGGTGTCTTTTAGTGCTAAATGCCTAAATTTAGGGGAGAAAGTTGGTTTGGGAATTTGGAGATTTGGATATAAATCTTGGATTAACACGCTGTGTGGCTATGAAAGTCGCTCAGTCTAGTGGAGTTCAGTTTCCTCATCTGTACAATTAGAAAGGTGACACATTTATCAGTGTTGTCAAATATGTTCAGATAACAATCTATTAGGGGAGCTAAGACAAAAATAAATAAATATAAGTACCATGCAAGATAGGAATAACTGCTGCAAAAGAGATGTGTTAAATTTATTCACAAGAGAGAACGACTACCGCTTACTTTGGAGAGTGGGCAGGGCTTCACAAAGGGGGTGGCATTTGAGCAGAACTTGATCCTACAATAAGAATGGGGAAGAAGAGATCTAGGCCAAGGGAAGAGTATGAGCAAAGGTGTGGAGACAGGAGCACACTCTCCCTGAGAGAAGTCACAGGGAGGAATTCAGATTTGCAGCAGTAAAGGGTATTTTATGGGGGAGGGTCACACAGAAAAGTGAGGCTGGGGACAGATCACACAGAGCTTTGAGAGCCCAGTGAGACATTGTGAACTTTATTAAATATACATGTAAGGCAGGTGACTAAATGGAACTGTTGAGAGAAGAGACTAAGGAGTAAGAAAGTATCAAGTGGCTGGGCTTGGTGGCTCATGCCTGTAATCCTAGCACTTTGGGAAGCCAAGGGTGGCAGATGGCTTGAGCTCAGGAGTTCGAGACCAGCCTGGGCAACACAGCAAAACCCCCGTCCCTACAAAAAATACAGAAATTAGCTAGGCATGATAGTGCATTCCTATAGTCCCAGCTACCTGGTATGCTTAGGTGCGAGGATTGCTTGAGCCCAGGAGGCAGAGGTTGCAGTGATCCTGCCACTGCATTCTAGCCTGCGTGACAGAGTGAGAATCAGTCTCAAAAAACAGAAAAGAAAAGAACATGTCAAAGTTCCAGCCCAGGTCAACCAACAGAATTGGAAGAGGACAAGCTTGGCAGAGGGTTGTCCTTCAGTTCCAAGTCTGTGCCTTTGGGCCTATTTTGTAAAACAGGGGCCCTATATCACTAATGTTTGAGAAATCAGATAGCAAAAGAGTATGTGTAAAGGAGTAAGAGTATGTGTAAAGGAGTACATTCTAAAGAATGGCATCCACTCCTACGAAGTGGCTTGAAACCCTTCCCCTCCCGCCTCCAACTACTTGGTTAAGTTATCTCTGAAACAGGCTAGGTTACAGGCCCCGAATAAATGGGAGATATTAATACACACATTCAAGCTACTCAAATGCCCCGTAGAACAAAAGCACAATAATGAGATATATAAACATTAGGTAGTAAATTAATTTTACTTTAAGGAGAACACATTCAAGAATTCCAATCCTGCTGGCTTTTGATCATTGCTTTATTCTTACACTTCTTTAAGACCCAAGGCAAAAGCTAACACGCTTACTGAGTAGGAAGCTTCCACACCACACCTTCCCCCCAATACCATGAAGAGTAAGTACTGCCTGACTGAAGATGAACTAAGACCCTAAAACCGACGGACATCACATTCAAACTTTAGGGACTCTTTGTTGTAATACTAACAGGTTTGTTCCCTGGAAAATGCGTAAGAAAAAACAGTCATTTCAAAGTACTGGGCTGTGGATCAATAGTAAGAGATAATCTTTGGGTCATGAAAATAGGTCTTCGTTGCTTTCAGCTGATGTTTGTTTGTGAGGCTCCAGAAGCCTCGAAAAGAGCCAGGTCAGAGCAAGCAGGTCGGGGTTAGATAAAATTAAGAGAAAACCTGAGGTCAAGAACATGAGAAAACTTTTCTCCCACAGGAGTGACTCCACCTCCAACACTATTTCTAAAATTCAGCTCTGGTGAAAACTTAAGAGAGTTTTATTGCCCATCCTTCTGTGGAAATTCTCAAGTAGGGGGAAAAAATCCTCCTACGACCAAAGGAAGAAGAGCAATCACATCTACTTTAGGATTACCCTCTGCCACTTTTCAATTTACAGACAGGAACACGCTGGGGTGGCCTAATAAAATGCATAAAGAAAATAAAAAAGCACTATTTGAAAACGACTATGTATAACTTTAAATTGTTTATTTAAAATGCTGCTATAGAAAAGCTTTGCTATATCAGCAACAAAGTGTCACAGTCAACACAGCTTCAAAGCATTAAAAATCGTCGAATTAGAATATATATGCAAAAGTAGGTAGCAATCAGAAAATATGCTGATACAAGGTCAGGATATGCGAAATCTCAAGATGTTTAGGTAGGAAATTATCAGAATAAGTAAGAAAGGTGAAAGTCTGAAGGATGAAACCTAATGTCTAGGCAAATGTCCATTTTTAATTTAATCTTTTGTGCTACAAGGTTTTGTGTGAGCCTTTTCAGGCCCATTGTTCCCCTGCAGTCCAACTGGAGAGCTCCTTGGTCTGGCTAGCCAGGGTGACTGCACTGCCCCCAAGCCTGTCTCTTCGACACAATACCCCCCTCCCATAATTACTCAGAGAAGAGGCCAGCGGTACCGACTGCTCTGACACCTGGGTCATGGCCTCTGACATAGAATCTGGGGCCAGCTCAAGTCTGGCCCAGCAGCAGAGGAGCAGGAAAAATGCTAAGGGGGATGGGTGGGAAAGGGAAGCCGAGTGAAACACTAGGCTAAAATGCTATGTGTAAGCACAGTAACAAAAACACAAATCACATTTGAACAATGCGATCTGCCTTCAAGTCTTCCAAATATAAGACTACAGTGTTTCTCCACTTGAAATCACACCGAGATGAGGGGAGCAGATCTCTAAGACAGCATTCTTTGTCTCATATCATCAAACTTGTGTTAGAATGGAAAACATGAATTCATGATGATTAAAATATCTTATATGAACGTACTAGTATGCTGATTTAAAAAACAGGTTTTTAGCTAAAAGAAGGTAAACGTTAAGCCTAGATTAAAAATTCATTCTCCATTTATAAACTGAATCTCTAAAAGGGATTGTTAATCAGAAACATTTTTCACTGTTTGCATTATAAATTTAAAGGAGTTCTCTTTAATGATAACTATGCCAAATGTTATATATTTGTTGTATGATAAAATATAGAAGATTTGAGTGTAAAATAGAACAGCAGATGGAGTGGTCAGTCCTTCCCTTCTCACAACTTTCCCCGTGTATTCTATATACAGCTTTCATGGAAGCTGACCGGTAGAGTACTTATCTAAACCTGAAATGACACACTCTTTTGTTTTGCCCCCACCCCCTGAAAGGGTCTTAAGACAAATAACATCTCTCACTCCCAGTAAAAACATCCCCTCTCCTACTG
This sequence comes from Rhinopithecus roxellana, assembly GCF_007565055.1. NCBI lineage: Eukaryota > Metazoa > Chordata > Mammalia > Primates > Cercopithecidae > Rhinopithecus > Rhinopithecus roxellana. Next base: position 42,869,542 of record NC_044553.1, read on the forward strand.
AGTTTAGAATAATTTAGAAGAAAGTTCTTTGTATGTGACATTTGAGAATCAGTTTCCTACCAAAATAAGTATATCCTATTGATCTTTTTTTTTTTTCTGAGATGGAGTTTCGCTCTTTGTTGCCCAGACTGGAGTGCAATGGCGTGATCTCAGCTCACTGCAACCTCTGCCTCCTGGGTTCAAGTGAGTCTCCTGCCTCAGCCTCCTGAGTAGCTAGGATTACAGGCATGTCCCACCATGCCCAGCTAATTTTTGTACTTTTAGTAGAGACGGGGCTTTGCCCTGTCAGCCAGGCTGGTCTCGAACTCCTGACCTCAGGTGATCTGCTCGCCAGCCTTAGCCTCCCAAAGTGCTTGAATTATAGGCATCAGCCACTGCACCCGGCCAAATAATTTCTATTTTTTTTTTTTTGAGACAGAATCTCACTCTGTCGCCCCGGCTGGAGTGCAATGGCGCAATCTCGGCTCACTGCAAGCTCCACCTTCCGGGTTCATGCGATTCTCCTGCCTCAGCCTCCTGAGTAGCTGGGACTACAAGTGCCCGCCACCATGCAGGGCTAATTTTTTTTTTTTTTTTTTGTAGAGATGGTGTTTCACCATGTTGGCCAGGATGGTCTCGATCTCCTGACCTTGTGATCCACCCACCTCAGCCTCCCAAAGTGCTGGGATTACAGGCGTGAGCCACTGCGCCTGGCCGATAATTTCTATTTTTAAAATCTCCCCCAAATGACTGGGATTGCTTTGTAAACTCCAGAAGCGTAAGGCTTTCCTTTCCCAGTTATGTTGTGTTCACTAATGTTTTGATCCTGTTATTTCTTTTTTGATCATGTAATTTCATTTTTAATTGTCCATCAGGCTTTTAAAAATTATTTTAAAAACACTCTTTATTTTTTGACAAATGTATTCTCTTAGGATGTCTAGATAAGAAATATTTACAGTTGAAGATTTCTACTTGAACTCTGCTATAAGTGAATCTGATTTACATTCAAACACTGAAAAACTAATACGAAAGTGAGACTGGAAGGTCCCACAAACATGGTTTTTGATCTCCTATGTACCTCTCTAATAGAAGGCCTTTCCTTTTGTGAATCGCTGTGGAAGAAAGGAACCTCACTGGTCCAATTGTGTAAGATGAGTCTCTCCCACTGCACTACCAATTAATGGAAATACAGTGAGGGTTGATATCTCCTTGGGTTAGGGAAGAGAAAAAGAAAAGAACACTTCAAAAGGACAGTGGCTTAACTGTCCCAGAATTTATAGTAGTTGTATATGAACCATACTATTAAGGCTATGTCCACATATACATACCCAAATAATTTAAAAGTGAGTAAAATGGAATGATCGTTGATTATAAGTACAAAATTTATAATTCTAAAACAAAAAAAGTGTGTTAGAATAGCGGTGTGTGTGCCGTATCCTAGAATCATTAAGAAGGTATAAAATTTACAAAGGAAGTTTACTTAAAGTTGTTACATCAGAAAATGAAATAAATTTGATGATGTTGACATTTCCATCAAAAACAATCGTTACCCTAAAAGCATCCGAAGTAGAACACTTGACTCATGCTACTGTACTTGGCTTAGCATTTGTTTAAGTAGCTGCTCTGTCTGCCAATACACATACACGGTCTGTCTCACATACATCATTGCCTTACAAACAATATTTTTATAGACTGACAGAGAGAGCCTATTCATGACAACCAAACTTCCCCTGAAGCTATGAAATAAATTTCCTCCCAGGACTAATATTTTTCCGTTTCACTGTCGTGGGCTTGCCATGCCATTTTGACCCTTTTGTGAAGCAACATGAAAATACCATCTATCATCTCCTGAACCACAGTGACATGGTCAGAGGTGCACAGTTTCATTGCAAAAACATCTGTAGTTTGATAACCATCCCTTCAAATCTCAACCCTCGGCAGTGAAAAGCAAGCTCACAAAATGAGAAAGATGCAGATGGCTTGAAACCAATCTTAAATTTCTTCTCAAGTGGGAAATGCAAGCTGGTAAAATATCGGCTTCATCAATCACAGTGATAAAACCATGATTGTTTATTTATTTACACCTCCTTTAAAACTCACAAGAAACAGTATGTTACAACAACTTATGTAAACTTCACTGAATGCACCACTCGGAAATCGATTTTAATGTTAGCAAATAAGAGAATTCTGGGAGTTCTGAGATCTGAGCAGCTGCATATTATTAATGTGTTAACTGGCTATAAACAGTCTAGTCAACCTGAAATTTTTTAGGTATTAAAAGATACTGAAGATGCTTAGGGGTACTGAAAGGTATTCAACATATCTTAAAATGGTTTTCAACACATATGACAGAGAACCTCAAACAATTTAAGCATATACAATTAAACCAAAAAGATTTTCTGATAAATAAAACATTCAACAGATCTAGGTTTCTTATTTATAATAATATATTTCAGATTGAATATATCAGTTTACAAACGTTTCATGAATGAGTTATTCAGTTGTTTAAGGAAATAATTTCAGTTCAGAGTATTTTTGTAGTATCCACTCAGCTACAGAAACAGCCTTTAGTTCCTCAAGTGGGCTTTGGACAGTATGAATAAGACAGTAAGACCTTTGGACAATATGAACAAGTGGGCTTTGGACAGTATGAATAAGAAACTGATTTTCTGTGCCTTAATTTCTTAAGAGGCAAACTTATAATATATACTGACTGATACAACTTTTAAATATCCCCACATTCCTAGAGAATTTTTTTTATAAGCAATTGCTTCAGAAGTGCTGTTGTTTTAACCTTTCAGTGCCTACTCATTGTAAAATCATTATCTAATTTGGAGATGCTACAGACTAAAAATTGTCAGTACAAGAGTACAGGGCATTTTTAAACCTTTAAAATTAGTTTTAGACATTTTAATGTATTTGCTTTATTTCTTATTCTTTTTTGTGTGTACTTATACACATCTTTTTTTTTATTGAATCATCATGACACTTCACATCACACCTAAATACTGTGACGTTTTCCCCTAAAGATGAATGTTCTCCAACATAAACACAGTATTATTACACCAAACAAATTTAACAATGGCAACATTTATCCAATATATAGTCCATATTTAACTTTCCAAAATTGTCCAATAATATTATTTATAACTGCTTTTCCCCACAAAAATCCAGGATTACACACTCCACGTTCGTGTCTCCATCTAGAACTGTCTCCTGCTCTTTTCCTGTCTTCCCCAAGGATGGCATTTCCAGTTGAGCTATTTTGTGGAATGTCTCACAATCTGGACTTATCTAATGGTTTCTTATTAGATTCGGGCTAAACATTTTTGACAAGAATACTACAAAGGTTAAATTACGACTTTAATCTAGGGTATTTTATGAAGGAAAAACAAAAAATCTATAATCTGTTAGGTTGCTTGTTGAAGAGAGACATGACTTCAAAAGCTTTCCTAACCCAGAGCAGTATAATTTTTCTTTTTCTTTTTTTGAGACGGAGTCTCGCTCTGTCGCCCAGGCTGGAGTGCAGTGGCGCAATCTTGGCTCACTGCAACTTCCACCTCCTGGTTCACACCATTCTCCTGCCTCAGCCTCCTCAGTAGTTGCGACTACAGGTGCCTGCCACTACGCCCGGCTAATATTTTGTATTTTTAGTAGAGATGGGGTTTCACTGTGTTAGCCAGGATGGTCTTGATCTCCTGACCTCGTGATCCGCCCACCTCGGCCTGCCAAAGTGCTGGGATTACAGGCATGAGCCCGGCCAGAGCAGCATAATTTTCTTAGTGGCCAATTTTATCTCTTTTTATCTATATGAAGTTATATCCACCTATCTATATACAAATGTTTATATTGATCACTTGTTTGACACTGAGGACAACAAAAAGGAGAGATACCAGCATGCTGTCAGACTTCTAGTAAGATTTCTAGAACTATCTGGGACTTTGAATATAAAGTAAGCAAATGTAGATTTCTTTTAAAATTCCCAATGAATCATACTAGAATGCCAATCTGTAAAATGTACACAGCACTGGAATGCAGTATACCAAGAATGAGGCCATGTTAAGTACACAATTGAGCCCTCTGAGGACACAGAATTACTATGATTAAAATAATCACTGTAATTTCTCAGAGATACACACAGACAAATGGGCCTTTTAAAAGCGTGTCTCCTTACTTCTCAAGGTTATTGGAGGCTTCAAACATAGTTTCTATTGTTTTGTGGGGTCACAATTGAGGCCCATTGCCATGATTTTTCTTCTGAGATAAAGGTCATTTTATAAAAAGAGAGGATGTGTAGCTATTCAAGAAAGGGGAACACACTAAAAATCATCATACTTGGCCATTCAGATGGAGAAAAGTGAAAGTTAAGAAAAAATGTAGGCTGGGTGCGGTGGCTCAAGCCTGTAATCCCAGCACTTTGGGAGGCCGAGACGGGCGGATCACGAGGTCAGGAGATCGAGACTATCCTGGCCAAAACGGTGAAACCCCGTCTCTACTAAAAAAATACAAAACCTAGCCGGGCGAGGTGGCAGGCGCCTATAGTCCCAGCTACTCGGGAGGCTAAGGCAGGAGAATGGCGTGAATCCAGGAGGCGGAGCTTGCAGTGAGCTGAGATTCGGCCACTGCACTCCAGCCGGGGCGACAGAGCGAGACTCCGTCTCAAAAAAAAAAAAAGAAAAACTGTTTTGTTTCCTCCACTAATATCTCTAGGTCAACCAAAACTTTATAACTTGTTAATGATCCTAGATACCACAGGAATCTTCTTTCCTTATTATCAAGCATACGTTAAAATGATTTCAACACACGATTCATAGAGATTCTTCAACCATTTCAACATACAGAGTTTTTCTGGAGGTAATGTATCCTGGGAATTTAATTAGTATACTACAAACTTCTTTTGATAATTAAAATATCCTGTGTCCCATAGCTAACTGTAGTTTGTTCTGACTGCAAGGAAGTAAGTAACTAAACTTATAGGCCATTTCTAGCAATAGTATAAGACCATATGGCACGCGATAAAGAACATAATCCTAGTTTCACTGATTTTCCAGTCTTTATTTATCTTTGTCCCAATCTCTTCATCTAGGTATATTCAATTTAAAATTACTTTTAAAAAAATTATAATCAAATATATGTTATGAAAAATTTATAAAATTCAGACAAGCAAACAAAAGGAAATAAAAATAAAAGGTTCTTAATACCAGCACATGGAGATAAGCACTGTGAACATTAGGCTCCTATTTTCTTTTCATTCCCTTTACTATCCATACATACATATATTCAATATTTATATATTTTATAACCTGCTTTTAAAATGTAATACACTGTGAACTATTTCTGTCGTTTCTCTTCTAAAACATTCCTTCCAATGTCCATATTTATTCAGACGACATCAGGAGTATTCAGGGTGGTATGGCTGTAGACTATATTCAAATTGTGTGAATGTACCATAGCTTATTAAATATCAGTAGCTAAATATATAGGTTTTCTCCAGCTTTTCCAATTATAAGTGACCTTGTATATTACAGTAAAGACTCTTGGGGTTAAATGTTTGTGTATGCACATTATTATTATTATTATTATTATTACTACTATATATATTTTTTGAGATGAAGTCTTGCTCTGTAGCCCAAGCTGGAGTGCAGTGGTGCAATCTTGGCTCACTGCAACCTCTGCCTGCTGGGTTCAAGCGATTCTCCTGCCTCAGCCTCCCAAGCAGCTGGGACTACAGGTGCATGCACCACAATGCCTGGTTAATTTTTGTATTTTTAGTAGAGACGGTGTTTCACTATGTTGGCCAGGCTGGTCTCGAACTCCTGACCTCGTGATCCGCCCACCTCAGCTTCTCAAAGTGCTGGGATTATAGGCGTGAGCCACTGCGCCCAGCCCTCATTATTATTTTCTTGTGATAGGTCTCTATTAATGGAAATTCTGGTTGGAGTATGCCTAAGTCCCCTCCCATTTTTGGTATTGCCCAATTATCCCTAGAAAAGTTGTATATTAATTTACATTCTCACTTTAAGTATGAGTGTGTTTAACCCTAAATTCCTAATACTGGGCTTTGTTTCATCTATTTGTTTTTTTATTTTCTTAAGTTTGGTGTTTCTGTATCAAGTCACCTCAACTCTTTCTTAGAAGGAAATGGGAGATATATAAATTTGAAGTAATGATCCCAGTTAGACGTATTTACACAATCTACCCAGGAAGAGATGAACCAATAGTGATAATCAGGCAAAATGTGCTGCCTTACTGTGTGCACAGGTTTCATAAGTTATTAACATCCTGGCAGGCTGGGAAAGCTAAGATGTCACTGTAACACTCAGCTGAGGCAGCTGCTCTAGTTTCTATGAGAAATCAAGATAAATGTCAATGGAGTGAGCTATCAAGGCTAATTCAAGTGGCCTCCTCTTACAGCAGCCCACATTTGCTGGGATTTCAAGTCTTTCAAGCTTCTAAGCATCTCAAAATGGAACAGGAAAATATGTACAGTTTCAATAAACTACGTCAGGAGGATGTTAGAGAACCCTCGTGGGATCACACTAGCTTATCCAAACCAACTGATAAATCAGGTTGTTTAGACAGAAATAAGTGCTCGTATTTAGCCTGCTTTGATGATCATTCTATTGCTTTAGTTTACACCATCCCTTCTTTCACTATCCTGTCAGGATCCTTTGCCTAGTTAACTCCTATTATCTTTCAGATCTCAAATTCAGTACCAGCTTCTCAGGAAAACCTACCCAGACCCCCACCCTCAAACTACAGTGTCCACTATTACACAGCCCCTTCACTCCAAATGATTTTACATCATAACACTAAAATTTGTAATTATGTGGTGATTTGATTAATGTCTATTTCCTTCTCTAAACTATAAAGTTTCCTAAAGCATAATCACTTAGAAACACCTTACTAGTCCGGGCGCGGTGGTTCACGCCTGTAATCCTAGCACTTTGGGAGGCCGAGGCGGACAGACTGCTGGAGTTCAGACCAGCCTGGGCAACACGGTGAAACCCCGTCTCTACTAAAAACACAAAATTAGCTGGGTATAGTGGTGCACGCCTGAAGTCCCAGCTACGCGGGAGGCTGAGGCAGGAGAATCACTTGAACCCAGAAAACAGAGGTTGCAGTGAGCTGACATCATGCCATTGCGCTCCAGCCTGGGCAACAGAGAAAGACTCCAAAAAAAAAAAAAAATCTCAAAAACAAAACACCTGATTCAATATTTTAGAACAGTGGTTTCCAAATTTTTAAGTTTCACTATCCATCAGTAATTTTTTCTAACACACATACTCATTATATATACCCTCACTTATTTATAACATACATATGTGTGACTGCCCTAATATATTGTGTATGTTATAAAATAAACATATAAAAATATTTTTAAAGACTAAGATAAAATATTTTCCTCCAGCAAGTGTTGTCTTGCAGCTCCCCTCTGGTCCATGGAGTGCATAATTAGTACAAGGCTTAAAATTTCATGTGCGTTAAGTTTTTTTAAGAAGAAAGTTTAAACCTAAAACAAAACAAAAACCACAAGTGTAATTACTGCTATGCAGCAAATGTTTTTTTCTATCTACCCTGAAGTTTCTTTCATGTGCTAATGGTTTCTTTTAAAAAACTCCCTCTAGTTTAACTTAGATCTTTAAGGACCTCACACATCTAAAGATTCTTTACATTCACCAGAAACTTCCAGAGTGGTCTGAGGGCTGATGTGCCATATGATTAATGGACAGTATTGATTTAATTTTCTACAAGAGTTCTTCCTTCTCTAAAGAGATAGATGCTCTTTGCAATTCCCGTCAAGCATTTTACCGTGCTTACAGACTCTTAAAAATAGGAGAATGAAAAGTTTACTGAAGCTTTTTCTTCATTTGTAGAAATACCATTTGAAAGTTTGGGCCTTCAAGACAATCAACAGCCTATCTATACCTAGGTGCATCTTCCTAAGACCAAGGAAACTTTTATTTGAAGTTTTATTAGCACATATAAAAAGGAAACAAAACATAAAGCAGTAAAATCAATTTAGTAGGTAAACCTCAAGATATAAATACAAAGTGCTATAAAAACACTGACATTTTAAAAGAGATACATAAAGAGTCAGTAGAAAGCTATGAAGTATTAAATAGATCTGAGTAAAGTCAAGTAATAAATTATGAAAATGTCTTCAAAGGTCTCAATTTGATGTCCCATTTGGAGCAGAGTTAAACCAATTTTTCTGGAGACAATGGGGAACTAATTTTGCTCTCATGTGTTTTTTATGTTTTAAATCTGAAGAAAAACTTAATGTCTTAACACATAAAGTGATAGGGATTCCACTCTCCCCCATCTGTTGATCACGCCCATTTCTTAAAAACAAACAAAAAAAAGTTTTCATTGTCTTGCTTTCCCCAAAAACAAACAAACAAACAACTATCCAGATATTTCAAATGAGAATTTAATTTGAGGGAGAAAGCAGGAGGGGATATTCCCTGGGTGCAAGAGATACAGAGAAGGACACCACGCCCAGGGTATCCTTGACTCCAACTCTTCCAATATCAGAGCACAAACTTAACTGACATCAGACCCCCTAAACTGGAAATGCATCCCAACTGGTATTTCACCTTATAAACTGATTAAAACAACAGCGGCAGCAACACAGCCACATGAAATAATGGAACTTCCTCATATCCTGCTTATTTTCTCCATCTCCACAGGGGCCTTACTTTATTTAGGGTTCTTTTCAGTCAGGCATGTGGAGTGAGGCTCCACAAGTACTGTAAATCTTTACCCAGTGCCAAAGGTCAAAGGGTTATCTGTGCTATGCAGTTTCAGGGTAGACGATTTTCTTTACTCTTTCTTTCTTTTCTTTTTTAAGCAAGAAGACAAAATGCATGCATATGAATCACAGCAAGCTAATTTAGGTTCTAAAAAAAAGTTACTCTTCTCTACATGAATTGCTTTCTCAAGAAAACCACTAAATATCAACTTTTCAGTCATTCTACAAAGAGAAACCAGATGCAACTAAGCCCCCTTCCTACCACCACTGTCTGCTAGAAAACTTGCCACACAGCTGCTAAAGCAGTAAAACAACTTCAAACCTACAAAAGTGATGACCATTTAGGCAAATGCATCAGTTTTATTCTTGGAAGAAAAAGAAAACTTGCTTAATGCTCAAAAAAAAAAAAAAAAAAAAAGAGGAGTAGCTGTGTATCATTTTGTTCACATTTTTCACCTCAATAACAAGACAGATGTTTTTCACAGAGCTCTCCATGTTTTAGAGCATTTCAAAAGGTGATGACTATTCAAGGCTAAGGATATAAAGGTCCAGGAAAAAACATCAAAATTCTTTTCCCAATTATTTGTGTTTGAAATTTTTTGGAAAGTTGAACTTTCTTAAAGATGGTGAAAAAAAATGTTTAAGTATAGGCATACATTGCTGTCTTTCTTCTTTCTCCAAAATGACTTAAGTATGAACTAAAATGATCTATAACATCTCATAGGGTGGCATTAATACAACTCTCATACAATGCTATATACAGCATGCAAGTAAAAGGTATTTCTTCTCTCCAGCAGCACTGTTGTTTTAATACTGTTTGCAATCCTCCGAATTTAAGAGGCAGAAATGCAAATTATGATAGTTTGAGCTACTGCATTCAACTGGGTTACAAAAAGAAGTTTAGAAAGGTTTTCAAATATTGAAGAAAGCAAAATATCTTCCGTAACTTGCTAGGAGATTCCATTTGGAATGTCATCTATATTTCTCCCATAATATGGCAGCCTGACCGCCTTTGCTTCTTTCTTATTAAAAATTCCTCCATCTTTTGTGGCACGTAAGAGAGACTGATAGATGTTTGGAATTGCACCAAACTAAGAACAAATAGAAGTATGACCTCATCTACACTGAAAAATTTCAGTTTCTGAAAGTCTTTGAAGATTTTTTTTTTTAAAGGGACTCCACTGAAAGATGTATCTCAGAAAATTCAGAAAGTTTGAAGTTTCACATAGTAAGAGAAATTTCAGTGAGATTTGCTGCATGTGCCTCTGTTTCCTAAAAGCGACCTAACTTCCTTTGTTTTACAATTATGCTGACTAGTTTCTTCTGCTGAAGTCTGATAATTTCTTTCAAAGTAGCTAAGCCAGAGAGATGCTGGTCCTTTAGGGCAGAGTACACAGCCTTAACTTCCAACTGCACAACACTAATTCGCCATCTCAGTTCTTCTGAAATCTAAACTCATATATTAAGCTGCTATAGACATCTCCACTGGGACACCAACCTTTCCAACCCAATATGATAAAAAGTGAACTCAGTATCTCCTACTTCCCCAATCCTGGTCTTACTTCTAAAAGCCCTACTCCAGAGTAAAAGTACCATCCCTCAGAACACTTGAGCATCATTCTAATTTCTTCCTCTCCTTAATCATATTTAGATAACAGTTATCAAGCACTTAACTATGTATCAACCCGCTGTCCTGTGGGTTCCACATTCAACAATCCTGAGCAATCTAAATGTCGAGGGGAAACTGAGGTTTATGGAGGTGAAGTGACTTGACCAAGATCACACTTTCAGTGAGTTAGAGAGCTGGGATCAAACCCTGGTCATCTGATCTCAAAACCCTCAGTCTTCTAATTTAAAAATTAACATATACTGAAATTTATTTTTTGTTGTATGGTCCTATTTAACACATGTATAGATTTGTGCAACCACCACTACAACCAGAAAAAGAACAATTTCATCACATCCAGGAGCTCCCAATGCTGCCTTCGTGTAGTCAAGTCTTGCCCCCATCTCTAATCATGGCAATCACTGATCTGTTTTCCATCCATATAGTTTTCACTTTTCTTTTCTTTTTTCTTTTTTTGGTTTGGGGACAAAGTTTCACTCTCGTTGCCCAGGCTGGAGTACAGTGGCGCAGTCTCAGCTCACTGCAACCTCTGCCTCCCGGGTTCAGGTGATTCTCCTATCTCAACCTCCCAAGCAGCTGGGATTACAGGTGCCAGCCACTATGTCCGGCTAATTCTTGTATTTTTATTAGAGACAGCGTTTCACCATGTTGGTAAGACTGGTCTCGAACTCCTGACCTCAGGTGATCCACCCGCCTCAGCCTCCCAAAGTGCTGGGATTACAGGTGTGAGCCACGATGCCTGGCCCCAGTTTTCACTTTTCAAGAGTGTCATACCAATGAAGTCATAAAGAATGTAACCTTTTAAGACTGGCCTCTTTCACTCAGCACAATGACATTGATATTCATCAATGAACTGTTACAAGCAGCAATATAGTTCGCTGCTTTTTACTGCTGAGGAGTATTCCAACTGTACGGATGTACTGCAGTTTATCTGCTCACCTGCTGAAGGACATTTAGGTTGTTTTCAGGTTTTGGCAACTGTGAATAAAGCTAAACATTTGTGTAGAGTTTTTTTTTTTGTTGTTTGTTTGGCTTTTTTTTTTGGTGGGGGTGAGAAGTGTTTTTGTTTTTTGAGACGGAGTTCTGCTCTTGTTGCCCAGGCTGGAGTGCAATGGCGCGATCTCAGCTCACTGCAACCTCCACTTCCCGGGTTCAAGTGATTCTCCTGCCCTAGCCTTCCAGACAGCTGGGATTACAGGCATCTGCCACAATGCCCAGCTAATTTTTGTTATTTTTTAGTAGAGACGGGGTTTCACCATGTTAGCCAGGCTGGTCTTGAACTCCTGACCTCAGGTGATCCACCCACCTCGACCTCCCAAAGTGCTGGGATTACAGGCGTGAGCCACTGCACCTGGCCAAGATGAATAAACTGTAATACAAAAATTTATAAAACAAGATATGGTAATTAAATTGGTACAGATAACCTTATGTTTTTAAACTAAGCAGCTTTATATATTTATATATACACATGTAAAGTTCTAAACTAAATTTAGAAATAATGTTTTGGTTTTTTTTTTGACACAGGGTCTCACAGGCCCTACCTCACCTTGGCTGGAGTGCAGTGGTGCAAACCGCTCACTGCTACCTCAACCTCCTGGACTCAAGTGATTCTCCCATCTCAGCCTCCTGTAGCTGGGTTCATAAGCATGTACCACCATGTCCAGCTAACTTTTTGATATTTTGAGCTAACTTTTTGATATTTTGTAGAGACAGAGTTTCACCACCTTGCCCAGGCTGGTCTCAAAATCCTTGATTCAGACAATTCTCCTACCTCAGCCTCTCAAAGTGCTGGGATTATAGGTGTGAGCCACCGCACCTGGCAGAAATTTTGCATTTCTAACTGACACTATCTCCTAGACAATGTCTTCATGAGGAGTTAGCTGGAATATCACAGAAGTTAAAACTGCATGTTGGGAGGATGCTTTCAATTTTGCAATTAATTTAGTGGTAACTGAAGCTTGTTATCAGAAATTTCTAAATTTAGTTCATCCTCTGATTGTCAAGAGCAAGGAGCTACTATGTCACAACCCGCCTAGCAAGAGAACCACTAAGAAAACATACGAGCTTCTTCATCTCAGACCTACTAGGTTCCATAAAACACTGTACTTACACTGCTATGGAGGGCTTTGAAAACAGTACAGTAGTGTTAAAAGTACATTGAGGCCAGGTGCGGTGACTCACACCCATAATCCTAGCACTTTGGGAGGCTGAGGTGCGCAGATTGCCTGAGCTCAGGAGTTCAAGACCAGCCTGGGCAACATGGTGAAACTCTGTCTCTACCAAAAATACAAAAAAATTAACCGGGTGTGGTGGCAGGTGCTTATAATCCCAGCTATTTGGGAGGCTGAGGAACAAGAATCATTTGAACCCCGTGAGACGGAGGTTGCACCCCCTGAGGCAGAAGAGATGGTGCCACTGAACTCCAGCCTGCACGACCGAGCAAGACTCTGCCTGCCAAGAAAACAACAAAAAAGCACACATTGAAAAGCTCAATGACGGTAGCTGAATGGGTTAGAAAATATTCTCTTCTTGAATTACTACTAAACACTCCTGGCTTTACCCTGTGGATTCAAATAACAGTTTATGTCATGGATTTATGGACTCCATGGCTATATTTATTTTCTTGTTCATCTAAAACCACAAAACCTAATTAATTTAGCAGAATCACAGTTGCCTAAAATGAGATGCACCAAATCAAGAATAATTAGGTTTTTTTCTGGGAAGAGAACATGTTGTTAGATTTGTGACTGGATGCCGCCTGAGAGCTAACTCACATAAAAGGACGGAGAAATTAAAACACTTAAACACAGTTTCAGAACTGGCTTAACAAGAAAGGCATAAACCTAATGTCGAAATTCCTTACCCTTATGTGTTAAAACAATAGGTAGAGGGGAGGCCTGAAATTCAGCATTTCAATAAACTCCCAGATTATGCTGCTGGTCCTGGGACTGCACTTTGAGAAGCAAGAACTACACACAGTCTAAATCTAGAACTTCCAAATTCTAGTAATGTGGCCTGGTGCCCTTGATATACTGGTCAGCTAAAAAGGTTTTGCTTTGTTTTGTTTAATTTTTCAGTGGTCAAAAAAATTTTTTTCTATTATTATTATTATTATTATTATTTGAGGCAAAGTCTTGCTCTGTCACCCAGGCTGGAGTGCAGTGGCGGAATCTTGGTTCACTGCAACCTCTGGCTTCCAGGTTGAAGTGATTCTCCTGCTTCAGTCTCCTGAGTAGCTGGGATTATAGGCATGCACCACCACCCCCGGCTAATTTTTGTATTTTTAGTAAAGACAGGGTTATGCCATGTTGGCTAGGCTGATCTTGAACTCCTGACTTCAAGTGATCCACCCACATCGGCCTCCTAGAGTGCTGGGATTATAGACATGAGATTGTATTTCACTGTACCCAGCCTGAACAAAATTGTTTAAAGAATACTACTTTGTGACAAGTCAAAATTATATGAAATTCATACTTCGGTGTCCACAAATGAAGTTTTATTGGAGCATAACCACACACATGCATTTATGTATTTTTCAAGGCTGCTTCTGTGCTGCAGCAGCAGAGTTGAATACTTGTGAAAGAGACTATATGGTCCACTGTATCAGTCTTGCTCAGGCTGTCATAATAAAATGCACAGACCGAGTGGTTTAAACAACTGAAATTTGTTTTCTCTCAGTTTTAGAGGCTGGGAAGTCCAAAATCACACTCTGGCAGGATTCAGTTTCTGGTGAGGGCTTTCTTCCTGGCCCGCAGGTGATTGGGCTTTTGATACATCCTCACATGGTAGAGAGCATGCTCTGGCATCTCTTCTTCTTTTTATAAGGGCATCAACCTTACTGGATTAGAACCTCACTCTTACGACCTCATTTAACCTTCATCATCTATCTTTTCACAGACTCTATATTCAACCAGAGTCACATTTAGGGTAAAGGCTTTAACATATACATTTTGGGAAGACATAAACATTGGGTCCATAACACCCATAAAGCCTAAAACATTTACAGTCTGTCCCATTACAGAAAAAGTTTGCTTACTCCTGGTCTAGATCTTTACTTCTCAAAGTGGGCAGAAATGCAAGAATTTCAGGCCGCACCCAAACCTACTGAATATTAGAATCTGTGTTTTAACAAGATCTGTGGGTAATCCATACACATTTTAAAGCTCAAGATGCATTAGCTTTCAAATCTAGTGATCATGGTAAATTACTTCAAAAAATATTTTTAAAACATACAGACACAATTTTTTTTTTTTTTTTTTTTTTTTTTGAGATGGAGTTTCGCTCTGTCGCCCAGGCTGGAGTGCAGTGGCTGGATCTCAGCTCACTGCAAGCTCCGCCTCCCGGGTTTACGCCATTCTCCTGCCTCAGCCTTCCAAGTAGCTGGGACTACAGGTGCCCGCCACCTCGCCCGGATAGTTTTTTGTATTTTTTAGTAGAGACGGGGTTTCACCGTGTTAGCCAGGATGGTCTCGATCTCCTGACCTCGTGATCCGTCCGTCTCGGCCTCCCAAAGTGCTGGGATTACAGGCTTGAGCCACCACGCCCGGCCTACAGACACAATTTTTAAAATACAGGCTCAATTTTTAAATACATTGCTCTCCTGGGAGGATAATAATTTTAACAACAAAAACAACTAACATGTGTTGAGAACTTATAATGCAATTTTCCCAGGCACTATGCTAACTTTTATATGCATTATTTCATTTAATCTCCCTAACATTCTAAAATCAATACCATTATCCCTACCTAAAAGATTAGGTGAACAGCTAGGATTTAATTTGTTAATAAGCTGTGAAATTTGAAGTCAAATCCAAGCAACAGACAAGAAACTTATTTGATGTTTTTCTTTTACTGTCATTGTCATGTGATTTCTATAATAGGACATTGTAAATGATGTACTACGGGAATGACTGACACCATTTAGAGTCACAAGAGGTTTTCCAGAAGATTTGAGACTTAAAATCTGGGCAATACTTTCCAAATGTAAGGAGGAGATATACCTCTAATTCATCCAGAGAACATAAAGTATTTTACAATGGCAGGTGACCTTTCATTTAAGACAAATAATTTAGGAACAAAAATAACCAGATAATGTACTGTAATTCTTATATAGCTCTTACAGTTTCATCAATCTGTAAACACTTTATTTTTAATTAGAGGCCGCTGCAAACTGGCAAATGAAAAATCTTTTCTTTTTTACTATCTTAATATAATAGTATTTTTAGTAGGGTTTTTTTAGAAGCAAATACTTCATTTCTTTTGAAGTACTGGTTTCTAAATTTTTCAAATATTAAGTTCTAAAATTTGAGTTGAGTATCAATCATATTTGATACTTTAAGATACTGCAGAAAATGAAATATTCAAAAATTTCTGCTCTATTGGCAAATTAAGAAAAAAGTCTATGTTGAAGTTTCAACATATTTTGGCATAGTAATAAACACAACAAAAGAAAGAGTAACTTAAAAATATTTCACAGCGAAGAAAGTGAAATACAATAGTTTTTAAGTGTTCTCTTTTGTTATAATTTGTACTACACTTTTGTCAAGTTAGTTTTCTAGTCTACAAGGCAGGTAGTTTCCAAAAGTATTCCTTTAAAGAAGTTTACTGAGTTCAGTTAAATAAATTTATTTTGTGACTGTTTGACAGAATGAGTAAGGCTGGGCGTGGTAGCTCACGCCTACAATCCCGGCACTTTGGGAGGCTGAGGTAGGTGGATGGCTTGAGCCCAGGAGTTCAAGACCAGCCTGGGCAACAGAATGAAACCCCGCCTCTACCAAAAGTATGGCACCACTGCACTTCAGGCTGACTGACAAGCGAGACTACATCTCAAATAAATAAATAAAATGCTGTAGTGTATCGTTTACTATTTTAATTATTCATTTATAATTGGTGTGAAATCTCATGCTCACACTAATCATGCTTACTGTAAAATTAAATAAAATAATGAACAAGCTCAAGTTATTTGGCAAAATAAAAGCTAAAGATGATCTAACATCAGTGTCCTAAATGTTAATCTAACAACAGTACTACCGAAAAATCTGCCCCCTTTCATTCTTTCATATAAAGACTTAATAATTCAGAACAGTTGACAGCTTGTGAAAACAGTTCCTTTGTAATTATAAGCTAACTTCAGAATTTAAAGCCAATTTCTGAAATAAACAGATGAAAAAAGAGGAACAAATTATTTAAACCAATTAACAGGGAACACAAGTATGTACTAATTTTGCTTCAGTTTATTGTGTGATGAATATAACAAGTATTTAAAAATCCTACTTACAAGGGGAGCTAAACATTGAAAGTGCCTAGGGGAAAATAAATCTAAGTGAAATTAATCACCACAAAGATACAAAGTCTCAAACCACCACTTAGAACAAATCACACAAATGTATTAAATCACAAGTCTAATGCTTTTTTCCAATCCCACCCTAAAGTAAACCAGTTCTAATCAAAATCAAACCACATTTTAAGTCATCAAAATCAAACAAGCTAACATCGAAATATTTCCATCACTCTGCCAATATTTATATTATACTATGAAAGACACAATAATCTTTTTAGCTACTTAAAAAAAACTCTACATCTAGGGAACTGAGCTTTGAGGTTTTAGAGTAAAAAGTTCTAAAATAACTTTCATTGCTAAGTATAATTAAATTTAGTTCACTAGAAATTTGTGCCGATATTGGAAAAATCAGTCAATTAAATGTCTTTTGTTTAATATTTCTTGTTTTAAGCAGAGATTACATCTGTTACACCTTTTTACGTAGTACTACAATGTCTCAGAAAAATATTTGAAAATGCTTGTTAAATGAATTGAAATATGTAAGTTCATTCATCTTTTTCTTTCTTCCAGAAACAAAGAACTGTGTGTATTACCAAGGAGAGTATGTCCCAATAATATACTTTTTAAATTGAAAACTTAATTATCACAAGTAAAAATAAAAAGATGTGTATAAAGGCATCAGAAAGGGGATTAGTATGAAAATGAAATTTTGAGACACTAGTTTGTTACTCAAATTGACACTGAATCAGCAAAAAGAAGCATTTAAATTTCATTTCCAGGCCTACTTAGCAAATCTAGCTCCACTTAGAGTATCTTTAATGTGCAAAAGCTCAGTGAAAGCAAGTCTTCACCATGCAAGACACAGATAGGATTCCCTTAACCTCATGCCCCCCAGACACATCACTCTCTGTTAAACAGGCAGCTACCGCCAGATGCTCTCACTAAAAATGGTCACAGATGGTCAGTTGTCCAGTTAACAGAACATACTCCCCTCCCAATATTCAAAAGTAAGAAGGAAAGGATAGCTGCTAACACTTGCCTGCTTAGTGAGTTAAACGTATTTGACTGCTCTAAGTTTGGCAAGGCCCCAACACTGACTTTCTAGGAAAGTAAGACTAGACCATAGAGGTCTCAAGATTAAAAGGCACCTTAAAGGTGATGCAGTCAACAGCTGCACAATGCTTGAATACACAACTGCATCTCTGCTAGTCAGCCATTCCAGCCTTGACTTGGTAGCTCCAGGGGTGCGGAACCTGCTGTCTAACAAGAAAGTCTCTACAGCTGCGAGAGGTCTCTGTTATCCTGAACTGCAATCAGTCCAACCACTCAATCTAATTCCACAGTCAGGAAACATGCAGCTATTTTAATAGACATAGTATACTGACAAAATAATTTCCCAGTTGATGCATTAGAAGTGATTTTAAATGGATTCACCTCAAATAGCATACACAGTGGATTTCACAACATAAAAACAAGGGCAGTAATATATGATTTAATTTTAAAACAGAAAATAAAAGTTTTGAAAGTTGACTATAGTTCAGAGATGATTTAAAAAGTTTAACAAAGATCAATGGGTCTTCCTCATTATAAATAAAAACACACATGCGTTGTATGTATATATATGTATGTATGTATCTGTAGAAAATTTTGAAGAATTAATGGCCAAAGTTTTAATAAAATGTCTCTCTAAACTTTTCACAACCCAATTTTTTTCTAATAAATTAGTCACCTATTGAGAATAAGCTCCCTGTGATGTATAAGAGCATGCTAAGAATGTATTTTTTTGTATCTTCTATATATTCATATTTTCTTTAACAGAAAATGAGAAGTAGTAAGCTTGATCTATGATTCTTCATCAACAATTGTCCCAAATCATGTTTCTTATATAATAACTAAGCAAAATTTTCTTGTATCAATAATACGCAGGGAAAGGGACAGAGAAGCCGTAACTAGGAATAAATGTTGCTGGCTTCAGTGGCAGTAGGTTGGGCTAATGTCATCTCAGTATCAATGGCTTAAGGAAGGTGGAACATAAGTAATTTCTCCTCATCATTTATAAAAATGTGTCAGGCTGGACATGGTGGCTCACGCCTGTAATCCCAACACTTTGGGAGGCTGAGGTGGGTGGATCACCTGAGGTTGGGAGTTCAAGACCAGCCTGACCAACATGGAGAAATCCCGTCTCTACTAAAAATACAAAATTCGCTGGGTGTGGTGGAACATGCCTGTGATCCCAGCTACTTGGGAGGCTGAGGCAGGAGAATCGCTTGAACCTGGAAGCAGAGGTTGTGGTGAGCTGATATCGTGCCATTGCACTTCAGCCTGGGCAACAAGAGTGAAACTCCGTCACACACACACACACACACACACACACACACATACACACACACACACAAAAGAAAGAAAAAAAAGAAAAGAAAAAACTGTGTGACAGAGATCAATAGTGAAACTTATTTAACCGAATGCAGATTAAATTAAAAACCAACATAATGAGATTATAAGCAAAATACCATCTGGAAAACTGCATAGAACCACAGAATGAAGTTCTGTGTCCCTGCATCTGAAAACAGTCTCCCACCACTGCTTCTTACTGTGCAGACTCAAATCCAATGCTGCTTTCACAGCCTGTGCTACCGTGAGGCCAGGGAAGGACACGGAGAAGCCCACGGTTGGACTGCTGAGCCTACCTCCCCTCACCTTCACAGGGCAGTCTGTGAAAGGAAAAGCCAGAGTGCTTTGTAAAATCCTAATATGTCCAGAAGGTGTAACAATTCAGTAGGTATTTAGCAGATTGGTCATCATAATTAAAGGGACTGCTTTGTACTTAAGGGTAAAAATCTACTTATGAGCAACAAATAGCTAAGTGTACACTTTATATCTTGATGAGTTTATATCAGTTTATATCTACTTTTTTTTTTTTTTTTTTTTTTTTTTTTTTTGAGACAGAGTCTTGCACTGTCGCCCAGGCTGGAGTGTAGTGGCGTGATCTTGGCTCATTTCAAGCTCTGCCCAGGTTCAAGCTATTCTGCCCCAGCCTCCCAAGTAGCTGGAATTACAGGCGCATGCCACCATGCTCAGTTAATTCTTGTATTTTTTTAGTAGAGATGGGGTTTCACCATGTTGGCCAGGCTTGTCTTGAACTCCCGACCTCAAGAGATCCACCCGTACTGGCCTCCCAGAGTGCTGGGATTACAGGCATCAGCCACCATATCCGGCCCACGTATTCATTTTAGATACACATTACTTTCTACTAAACATGCTTACATCATGAAATTCCTTTCACTCTACAAAGATAGGAAGACTAGGGAATAAAACTGTGTCTTTCAGAACACTGATGAACTCAATCACAAAGTTAAGTGCTTTTTCCCAGTGTTCCTGGGTTACAGCTATATAAATATTCAGTTATTTTATACCTAATTCATAATTATATAGCAATTATATAGCACTCTCAGGCACATTTTAATTGAAACTTAACCACTGAATATTATTTGGTGATATCCCTGTTCTTTTTTTTTTTTTTTTTGAGACAGAGTCTTGCTCTGTCGCCCAGGCTGGAGTGCAGTGGCCGGATCTCAGCTCACTGCAAGCTCCGCCTCCCGCGTTTATGCCATTCTCCTGCCTCAGCCTCCCGAGTAGCTGGGACTACAGGCGCCCGCCACCTCGCCCGGCTAGTTTCTTGTATTTTTTAGTAGAGACAGGGTTTCACCATGTTAGCCAGGATGGTCTCGATCTCCTGACCTCGTGATCCGCCCGTCTAGGCCTCCCAAAGTGCTGGGATTACAGGCTTGAGCCACCGCGCCCGGCCGATATCCCTGTTCTAATTCCTATTTTACATCCGCCATACACTCACAATAATTGATCAGGAACTCAATCTATCAGAAGTGAACTCCACAAAGGAAAGCAGATTTGCAGAGCTGGACAAAGATAGAAAGATACAATGGCTGCCTGATATTTTGCCACTGGACTCACAATGGTAAGTCAAAGACCAATCACTGGCTTCGGCAGTAGCATATACACACTGACACAGTAAAATCAATTCTTTTCTTTGTACCATTAAGTCAGTTCTGCTTTCTATTCAATAATTTTTTTCCCAGTTGGTCAGAGAGGAAGGAAAAAGGGAAAAGCACAGTACAAACTCACTCACCTAAGCCACTGAGAGTATAGAGTAGGTCCTTGGTATCCAAGAAAATGGGCCCATTCTCCTGCTGCCCTTCTTCCTTGTAGTACAGCTTGTAGCCCTGAATAGCAGCCGTGTCCTCTACATCTTGCTGCCACCTCACAGAAATGGTGGTACAGTTCAGAGGCTCCAAATGCAACTCTGGAGACTTAGGGGCTAGTAAAATTCATCAGAAAATGTATGTATAAACAACCCAACATCCACATAAAGACACAGAATAGGGTAGTTCTCTCAGTTTTAAACAAACAATTACCAAAAGTTTCAATCCAATCATTATACCATAACCTAACTTTCCAAATTTCACAATATTAAACTTCGAGATCAAAATTTAAAATATGTAAAATACTATCTTAAAAAGACCAAGATATCTAAATAATAATGATATCTAGATATTTAATTTTTTTTTCAAAGGGGCAATAAATATTTTCTAATTTTGGCCATCCATTACTCCTCTGTGATATAGAGAACAGGCACTCTTGTCAGTCAATTAACAAGAAAACCAGTCATGTTACATTCCACATTAGTAAAACAGAAGAGTCTAGAATTTTGCAGTCCTACAGTCTTTCTACTGAACTAAGGATTTTAAAAATATATGGCAATAATATTAATTAGGCTTCTATGAATATCTTACTTTGGAGACTCAGTTTGATTTGTACTGATCTGTCCACGAGAGATTTGCTAAGCAAACTAACAGCGCAACCAAAAAGTTTACACACAAATAAACTCTATGCAAAAGCAACCACTTAATAAAAAGTTTAATTTTGTTCCATTAAGTCCATCACCTACAGAATATTTTTATTTATAAAACAAAATTTAAAAAATATAAACATAATTTCGAAAAGAAAAACTTGATTCAAAAGTAAAAATACTGTATTATCTTTTCTCAACGGTCTTCAGAAATTCACCTTTCATGCTTGTAGCTTTGGGCGTCCTATGTGACGTCCATACTGATGACTCTCCCAGCCCCACTCTGGTGGCAGCAGTAATCCGAACCAGGTAGACACTGTCAGGTTTCAGGCCTTCCAAAAGGTACTCATGAGTGGTCCCCGGGAGCTCCAGAACTTGGATGGAATTCTCAGTACTTAGGCGGAAAGACAAGCGATACAGCACCACTTGGCCCCGCCGATATTTGGCAGGGATTGGCAGCCAGGAGATGAGAATATCAGTGGGACTTCGACTTGTCAAACTAATTTCAGGAGGTCTCAGGGGAACTAGTCATAGAAGAAAACAGGTTGTTTATGAATATTTAGAATTGAATTGCCACTTAGCACACCAGTAACTGCATTCTGTTAATTAGCGACATATAATAAAGAAGAGACACTTACGGCCCTAGCAGAGGTTTTCAGTGAAACAGAGAATAAACCAGAAAACAGAAGAAAAAATAACGAGGGAGGGTTAAGTGTGTGGAACAAAGAATATAAGATATTCTTCACTGTGGTTGTGACTGTTTTGTTGCTGTTTGGAATGAATATGAGAATGTTTGATATTCATACAAAATATGAGAATACTTCTCAAATAATCCCACCAAAGGGGCTTTGAAACAAGGGAGAGTCAATTATACAAGGGTGGGGAAGCCTAGGATTCTACAGTTATAACCGAGCAAATCATATTTTGAAGTGTAAGAGTTGCATCTTAAAAATTAATGTGAATTTTGTATTCCTAATTACAACATATGTTGTTTAATATAAAAAGTTTTTCCTCCAAACATTTTAATAACACTGGCATTTCAGGAAAATGAGTCAAATACAGTGACAGGTGGTCTAATACTAAGAGTTCAGATGGGTTCTAGAGTTAGCTTCTCTGTGTCTGAATCCTTGTTCTACCATGTATGACTCTGTGATCTTGGTCAAATTAACTTCTCTGTATCCGGGTTTCTTCAGACACAAAAAGAAGAAAATAATAATAGCTCCTTTTACAGTGTTTCCCTGCTATATACTAAGACTCACTTTCTTCAAGGATATAGAGGGAGAACAGACCTCACAAACCAAAAAAAAAAAAAAAGTCTATCTTTATTAGCCTGCTTTTCACCTTAGACATGCATAACAGAGGTTAATAGTAACCAGGTAACTAAAGATGTCATATATACTGCAGCTCACTCTGAAGTGGAATAGGCTCTTAAATGAAAACTAAAATTTGGATTCAGTATCCACACAAGTGAACCTTTTTTCACTTAGTCTAAGTCTGATTTTATAAACACCCAAATAAGTGACATTATAAAGATATAATAAGAGATCTGGGACTAAATGAACAAAAAGGAGATTTGGGGATTATTTACACAAAAACATTTTAAAAACTAAGAGCAGATCATTACTTGAGGATAAAACATTTGCTAAGGGAGAACAGTATGATTAAGCATATATTAAATAATTCCCTTTCACATTGCAGGATCCTAAGAAAGGTCTTCTAGAGACTCTGGAAAGACAGATCCCTCCTTTTACAATATGATATAAAGACTGAGAGGAGGAGAATCAGTTCTCTAGGGCTATCTTAATGGATGAAATT
Organism: Rhinopithecus roxellana; assembly: GCF_007565055.1. NCBI lineage: Eukaryota > Metazoa > Chordata > Mammalia > Primates > Cercopithecidae > Rhinopithecus > Rhinopithecus roxellana. The sequence goes on from NC_044553.1 coordinate 42,892,862, forward strand.
TCCCACCATTATAAGAATAATATGAAGGTCTGGCGTTCCGTAAAAGAACTACAACTCAATTTTCAACCCGTGGTTAGGAAACAAGTTGAAGAAGTAACATTTTCCCCCTTAAGGAGTATAAGCATACTGTATTTAATCAACAGGTACTAAGTGCTAAGAATTTTTTGACAGGTGACAAGTTGTATAAAGTCCAAGTTTTAGAAGTCCAGTACCTTTGGCCCTCAGTCACTACACACACTCAATATGTAATGGTCATTACAGTTATTCATGCCTAGAAAAACTCACATTTTGTTCTATTCAGTACAAAAAAGTTTGCAACATATTTACAAGTTAAACTAGGAACCTCTGAAGAAATACAATGGGAATGTAAGAATTTTTTTTTTTTTTTTTTTTTTTTTTTTTTTTGAGACGGAGTCTCGCTCTGCCGCCCAGGCTGGAGTGCAGTGGCCGGATCTCAGCTCACTGCAAGCTCCGCCTCCCAGGTTCAAGCCATTCTCCTGCCTCAGCCTCCCTAGTAGCTGGGAATACAGGCGCCCGCCACCTCGCCCGGCTAATTTTTTTGTATTTTTTAGTAGAGACGGGGTTTCACCGTGTTAGCCAGGATGGTCTCGATCTCCTGACCTCGTGATCCGCCCGTCTCGGCCTCCCAAAGTGCTGGGATTACAGGCTTGAGCCACCGCGCCTGGCCGAATGTAAGAATTTTATTATTGAATTTTATATTCTGAAAGTGCTCTTTATCCTTACCATGCTATGAGATTTTGAATGGCAAATTTAACATACCTGTTTTTTAACGAAAAAGAATATATTTTCTTTAAAACACATTTCTTCACTGAAATTGACAAAAGCATACGAACATTCATAACGAAATGATCTAGAATCATGTTTTCTTACCATCCTCTAGAGTATTCTGTGTCACGTGGTCCGACATCTGGCTGGCTCCCATTGGCATATACGCTACAATGTAGAAAGTATAATTGCTGGCAGGCTCTAAGTCATCAATAATATAATGAGTTGTGTCATTTCCGATGACTACTTGATACTCTTCATTATTTAAACCTAAATTAAAGAATCCATGTTTTATTTTTTTTATTTTTTATTTTTTATTTTTATTTTTTTTTTTGAGACGGAGTCTTGCTCTCTCGCCCGGGCTGGAGTGCAGTGGCCAGATCTCAGCTCGCTGCAAGCTCCGCCTCCCGGGTTCACGCCATTCTCCTGCCTCAGCCTCCCAAGTAGCTGGGACTACAGGCGCCCGCCACCTCGCTCGGCTAGTTTTTTTTTGTATTTTTAGTAGAGACGGGGTTTCATTTTGTTGGCTAGGATGGTCTCAATCTCCTGACCTCGTGATTCGCCCGTCTCGGCCTCCCAAAGTGCTGGGATTACAGGCTTGAGCCACCGCGCCCGGCTAAACCTAAATTAAAGAATCCATGTTTTAAAATGACAGATACTCAAAATAAAATAAACAAGACCATTTTCCTGCACTGTGAAACACTGGTCCTTGGGTCTAATCTCAATCTCTTCCACACCCCTTTACAAAATGTGAACAGGAAGGTCTTTATTTTCTAAAAGTAACCATATTTTGCTACAAATTTCTAGAGGACTTTTTTTCCTGAATAAATCAAACTGAAAAGAATTCATCTTCTCCAAACTTCATTTACCATCTAGTCAAAACCCATAGCAGAGACAATGTACAGTAGCAACATAACAGAGCTTAACACAACAGAATATTGTAATCCATAACAGTGTAAACTTGACTTGCTTCAACTCATGGTGGTTTTTTGTTCTTTTTTTTCCTTTTAAACATAAATGGAGAGACAGTAGGGAATGCAAGGGCTCCACTCTTTAGAAAAACAAACCAAACCAAAAGTTGTCCTGCAAAAGAGCTCATTTTGCCCCTCGAGATTCTATTAAATTTGACTGACATAAGTTGTTCTTTTATTTATAATACTGAGGGCAAAAAACTGGGAGTCACAGAATGTGCCTCAAAATGCTTTCTCCCACAGTGAGTTGTTTTTTTTTTAAGAGAAAAAAAGTCTCAGCAACTCTTAATCAAATATGCATGGCAAGGTATAGAAGAGGATTTGTCTTTGTAGGATTTAATTCCTACAGAGCAAACCTGTAAAGTGGAACAAGAGCATTGGCAGCCACTGTGCTTTGCTAACAATTCACAGTAAACGCATGTCAACTTAATCAAATCTCTCTAAAGACGGAGTCCCTTCTCCCCACACTGGATTTACAAACAAAACAGAAGGCAAATTCCAGTATTAAGTTTTCCCACATTTCTGAATTAACTTGATAGCATTTTAATTAGACAAGATTACAGGCATTTCACAACAGACTGGCTAATGGCTTGTTAATTAGGAGCCGCATAGTACGATTTCTGACCTACCAAACAAGGTCCTTGAGTTCGAATTAAAAAGCCTTGTTCCGTTCCTGAATAGACCACTGAGCCGCATGTGGAGGCTCTAATGAAACAACCATAATAGGGAACAAGAGTGGTCCCCACCAAAACCAGCATTCCTTTTACCTTCATAAATCACTAAAAAGGGAATTAACATACTCCAGCATGCTCAGTTATCAGACTTTCATTCTTCTTGCTTCCATGACCCCTGATTTACATTCAAAATATTCCTTTTCAAAACCCTACTTCAAAGTACAAAAAACAAATAGCAGCAGCAACAACAAACCACCTGTTTCTATGGATAATTTTATTATATCCCCATCCTTAGGTGTTTGAATTTGTTTTTAACGTATATTCCATAAAAGCTAAGCTGTTTAAGCATAGAACTGAAATTTCTAAGCCTTTACCATGGTTTCCATGAAAAATCAATAGAGAAATTTCTAGGATTTATCAGTAGTTTCTCTTTTTCCTCTAAGATATTTGCTGAAAGTAAAATATAAGAAAAATTTTTAAATCTCTAAAATAGAACCAATAATTCTGAATAAAAATTTTAAGACACATTTGATTTCTACTTTTATATGATGAGATAGGAGTAAAGAATGTCCTGTTCAATTTTCAGAGGGTTCTATGTGATTTCAGAAAACATTCATAATATACAAAATATTTAAAATATACAAAATCAAAAATATGGGGAATTTGACAATGTTTACTTTCTCCCTTAAAAATAATAAAAAATATACATAGTTTATTATTTTACTCAAGTCACACCACTATGACTAATGTAACTGCATACTTAAATTGGAATATTAAGTCTCAGTTAAGGAATTTATGCCTTGTCTGGAAAGAAATTCATAAGTATACCACTTTGTAACTTCTAAGCAGGCAGTGATGCTTTGTATTAGCTGGTAACTGTTTCTAAACAGAAAAATCTTCAACTATACTTACATATACAAAGTACACAACAACATGAAATTTAGAAAACAATAAATACAAAGATGATAGATTATTTTATTAAAGAAGATAAATGCCACAGAATTTCAAAAATATTTTGTGGATTATGTAAGGCATTATTCGTACTGAAAACAAATCCTTGATAGCAAGGAGTACTTAAAAATAAGCCCTCCTAATATTACTTACCTTCTGCTTTCATGTAATGTACAGAATAGGCGATGACTTTGTCTGAATTATAAAGTGGCCTCTCCCAAGCTAAAAGAATGGCTGAGCTTGACATGGTTTCAGCATGTACATTATAGGGAGCACTGGGTCTGTCTTCTGACATCACTACAGTCAGTCTGGCTCTAGATAAAATAGATCCTTGGCTATTCTCAGCCATGCACTGATAAATAGCATCATCTTCAGGAATAATCTGGTTAATTACCAATTTACTGGGGAAAGAAAAAAAAATATTTCCATGAAAAATTCTAAGAATGAATTCAAACTAAAGTTTAGCTATTGCTAAATATACTCTCATTTTATTTTAAAATTCAAATTAAAATCAAGCATTTGTAGAACCCTGCAGTAACTATGTGGAATCCTGGAGACTTTTTGGTGTGTTTGTGTTTTTGTCATTTTCTTTTTTGTGGTTGTTGTTTTAAAGAGACAGGGTCTCACTCTGTAAACCAGGCTGAAGTGCAGTGTCACAGTCACAGCTCACTACAGTACCAAATTCCTGGGCTCAAATAATCCTTTCGCCCTCTTGACTCATCCTCCTGAGTAGCTGGGACTACGGACATGTGTAATTTTTAAATTTTGTAATTTTTGTGTACAGACAAGGTCTCACTATGTTGCCCAGGTTGGTCTTAAAACTCCTGGGCTCAAGTGATCTTCCCACCTTGGCCTCCCAAAGCACTGGGATTACTGGCAAAAGCCACCATGCCTGGCTTATATAGTCTCATTTCAGATGATAAAAGTTACTGACCTCCCAAAATAAACTATGTAATCTGTCCCAGTGAAAAATATTCTACATTACTCATTTTTGAGTCTGCATTAGAATTTGTGATATTCAAATGCTCTTTGCTTTAGGTAACAACTTATTTTTTTAAATGTGGCTCTTATTAAGAATTTATATTACTTGAATAGCATCTAATTTACAGAATATTTTAATGTGCACATAAAATTCAGGTCAACAAAAATGTTTTAAGTTTTGTTCAACACAAATGAGAATGTTACAATAATTCGTATTTATGCTAATAAAAATGAATTCTTGAAATCATTAACTATGGAGAAATTATTAGAGAATTATTTCTTCTAATTTTCTCATTGTTTGGAAGAAGGAACTAAGACCCCAAAGAGCTAATATGCTTTCTTGCGGTAACTTAACTAGTGGCTTAACAGCACGAGAACCCTGGAGTTTGGCGAACTGTGTAACATTCATTTTATTATCACCTACCACTTTCATGATCCATGTATAAAATACCCATGAGTATTTAGTATAGCACATGTATGACATGCTAATGTTATAAATCTTAATTTCTTAGTTTAGTTTCATTTTGTTAATAACTATCAAGATAATTTAGGTATTTGATATAATTATAACCATTTCACATAAAAATTACGAAAGCCATTATGTCATATATAAAATGGTAGCAAAGTGACACAGCCTACCTGTTGTACATTTTAATTCTACCATTTGAATGTATCTTCCTTCCATTTTTCAACCATGACATCTTGGGAGAGGGGATTCCTTCTGCCTGACACACAAATCGAGCAGTGCCAGCTCGAGGCCTTGTTAAACTTTCTGGCCATTCAACAAATGAAGGAGGAGCTATTTTTAAAGAAAAAAACGAAATATTTCTGTGATCCTAATAGGAATGATGTAAAGAGTCAAGGAAGAAAACAGTAAATGAAACAAGTCCCATTCCTGAAGATGGCTGACACGCTGAGCTCCTATCTACATCTTCACACATCACTCCAGGTGCCTTTTCTTGGCACTGCTCAGTGTTCACTTTTTCCACGATTTCCCTATTCAGAGCATCTATAAAGACACATTTAAAATATATGTGCCTATCATCCTTCTTAACTAAGAACAACATATTGCCACTTGCGAATGCAGTGCAAGTGGCTATAATCAAGAGATTACAATTTTTTTTTTTTTTTTTTTTTTTTTTTTTTGAGACGGAGTCTTGCTCTGCCGCCCAGGCTGGAGTGCAGTGGCCGGCTCTCAGCTCACTGCAAGCTCCGCCTCCCGGGTTCACGCCATTCTCCTGTCTCAGCCTCCCGAGTAGCTGGGACTACAGGCGCCTGCCTCGTCGCCCGGCTAGTTTTTTGTATTTTTTAGTAGAGACGGGGTTTCACCGTATTAGCCAGGATGGTCTCGATCTCCTGACCTCGTGATCCGCCCGTCTCGGCCTCCCAAAGTGCTGGGATTACAGGCTTGAGCCACCGCGCCCGGCCGAGATTACAATTTTAAATTGGCAAATAGGTACATGGATATGTGTGTAGGTGTGATGGAGATAGAAGAGAAGCTTAAAGAAGAAGAAACATAACGGTATGCACGTAAACAGAATGGTGACCTCAGAATGATTCTACAGTTATATTTTAACATAAATATTTACTTTTTTCCTGAAATTCATCGTTGGATTACAATACTTCATATCAATGCTACAAAGCTCAAGAAAGACAGAAGTAAGCTATGAATGAGATAAAATGGCATACGTTAAAATGTAAGATTCCCCTGATTGCAGAATGAAAGGAACATACCTAATACAGTTAAAGTTGCCATAGCAACTGTAAAGTTGCGTGTGCCAGGGGTAGTGGCCCGACAAACATATACTCCAGCATGTTGTAGCCTGACATCAGATATCATGAGATTACCATTTCCAAGTACCCGAGTATTAAAGACATCAATGGATTTGTGATCTATTTCAAGGAGAATACTTCAGTTAAAACAATGTAACAGATAATCTGAAATTATGTCAAAAGACCACTATCCAAGCAATCAATCATGGAAAGTATAAAATTAAGTATGAAATTCTCTAAAAGGCAAAAAATTAAGACATTCAATAGCCAAACTTGTGTTTTTGTATATAAAATAAACATCTTACAAATTTCATTAGAATGAACAAAAGTTGAGGAAAATACTTTTTGTTTTGTTTTTCCTGAGAATTCTTACCAAGGCGGCTCCAAGAAATGATTGGTTTGGGATTTCCTGTGGCCATGCATTCCAAAACTACAGTCTGATGAAGAGATGCTGTTATGTTCTGTGGACCTGCTATAATTGTTGGTGTGTGGAAGGATTTAGACTCCTTAGCTTTGGGGAGGAAAAGACAGAATACAAAAATAAATTATAAATAAGATATAATAAGTGAAATTAGTAGGACATTTATCCTTATCACTCACTTTTTTTTTTTTTTTTTTGAAGGCGGAGTTTCACTCTTGTTGCCCAGGCTGGAGTGCAATGGCACGATCTCGGCTCACCGCAACCTCCACCTCCGAGGTTCAAGCAATTCTCCTGCCTCAGTCTCCCTAGTAGCTGGGATTATAGGCATGTGCCACCAGGCCCAGCTAATTTTGCATTTTTAGTAGAGACGGGGTTTCTCCATGTTGGTCAGGCTGGTCTCGAACTCCTGACCTCAGGTGATCCACCCGCCTCGGCCTCCCAAAGTGCTGGGATTACAGGCGTGAGCCACTGTGCCCGGCCTTTATCACTCACTTTTCTCTTTTTAAAACAACTTTATTGAGATATAACTCACATACGATACAATTCATCCATTTGAAGTATATAATTTAGTGGTTTTTAGAGTTTTCAGAGTTGTACAACTACTACCACAATTAATTTTAGAACATGTTTATCACTCTCCAAAACAATCCCAAACCCATTAGCGGTCACTCTCAATCTCTTCTTCTCTCCACAGCCTAGTAACCACTAATCTACTTTTAGTCTCTCTGGATTTGCCTATTCTAGACATTTCATATAAATGGAACCATATATTATGTGGTCTTTTGTGAATGGCTTCTTTTCACTTAGCATAATGTTCTCAAGGTTCACCCACGTTGTTACATGTATAAGTACTTCATTCCTTTTTATTGAGCAATATATATCATTGTATAGATAGAACACATTTTATTTATCCATCAGTTGATGGACATTTAGATTATCTTCCATATCATTACTTTTAATTGAGGTTCAACCATTCACTTATTTATATAGTTTAATTATCTAAAATTTATTTACCTAAAACTAAAGCATAGCATTAAATACATAACTTCAGCCTCTTAATGTTTTTCAAAATTTCTTCTTTTACAGCCTTAAAGGATCTGTTAGAAACCAGTATCTCTTGTGAAGAGTAAACACTTATGTGAAGTTCAACAATGTCTTCAGTCCAGGTCTTCTTCCACTACATTTAAATAAACTTAACCTTTAAAATAAAAACTATCATCTATTGCATTTTAAGGAAATATCTATTTCTTTATATGCATCTCTCTAGTTTCCCTTCTACCTATATTAATGTATGGTAAAATACATAAAATTGTGTTCGCTTAATATTAACAATGATAATTTTTGCATTGAGACTGAGGATATTTTTTAACTTTTATTTTTGTATTTTAAAAAATTGTTTAATATAGAAGTTTTATATTTTCTATTTTCATAAACATTACTTTTTATAAAATGCACGTATCATTTTTACAAATGCAAATTACGGTATTTCTTTAAATGACAAGCAAAATAATACAACTAGAAACAAACATATCTTTTTCCACAATAGGCAATTCTGGTAGAAATGGATGACTGTTATTCTCTTTTTTGTGCCTTCTGTATTTTACACCTTTTAAAACAAAAGTGAAATAGAGCCAGCCCTCAGTATCTGCGGGTTGTACATCTGTAAATTCAACCAACTCCAGTTTGAAAATATTTTTTTAAACAAAAAATAAAAACATACACATTTTAAAATATAATATAACAATGATTTATACAGAATTTACATTATTAGGTATTATAAGTAATCTAGAGATGATTTAAAGTATAAAGGAGGGTGTTTAGCCATGCCATTTTCAATAATGGACCTGAGCATCAGTGAATTTTGGTATTGAATAGAATACCAAAGACTGAACATTTGTTAATCTTTCTTAAGATTGAATACTTCTTATAACATAGAAAACTGGCCTATGAAAGAAGAGTTGCTTAATAACTGAAAATAACCATTTTCCAAATAGATTATAATAATTTAAATGAAATTCTACTTTATAGCACATTATTACAGCAGAGGAGAAAAAGTAGTAACTGTGCCAACAAAACATCATAAAAATGGAAAAAGCCACTCTGCACGGTAGGTACCTGGAACCACAGTTAGCGAGGCCTCCATACTTTTGCGTCGGTGGGCCACAGTGGCAGCAACACAACGATAATTTCCAGAATCCCTTTGGCTGACCTCATAGATCTGCAATACTCCTGTTGGTAGGGCAGTTATCCTGTTATGAGAGAAAGATAACTAAACTTTTTGTAGATTATTTTATTTTATTCTATTCTATTTTATTTTTTAGATCGAGTTTCGCTCTTGTTGCCCTGGCTGGAGTGCAATGGCGTGATCTCAGCTCACTGGAACCTCTGTCTCCAGGGTTCAAGCGATTCTCCTGCTTCAGCCTACCAAGTAGCTGGGATTACAGGCACGCCACCATGCCCGGCTAATTTTTGTATTTTTAGTAGAGACAGGGCTTCACCATGATGACCAGGCTGGTCTTGAATATCTGACCTCAAGTGATTTGCCCGCCTCGGCCTCCCAAAGTGCTGGAATTACAGGCATGAGCCACCGTGCTGGGCCTAGATTTTATGTTTTATTTAACATATTCTGTGATAGGAATTAATACACTCAACCTTTCACAGTGCTAGAAGCAATACTTTAAAGACCTTTAGCTTGATTCTCTTGTTTTCATTTGGATCACCAAAGCTCTCTAAAACATAAACAATCCAGCATGATATGGTTTGTGCCATCTATCAGTCGAATTTTACAGAGTCTCGTTTGACATTCTAGCATAGATTTAGCTAACTGGAGGCCCAGAGTTTAGTGTAATTTTTTTCAAATTCCTGAATTTTTTACCTATTAATATCCACATATTGTCCAAGACATATGTAGATACGCTCTTTTTTTGTTTTCTAATAAAGCACTTCCATGAATAACTTATTCCATCTTAGTGCTTTACCATGTTAGCAAATGTTTGCCTATTCAAGAGCAGGGCCAGAATCAAATTTTTTGGAGTTGCTATCAAGTTCTTGATTTTTAAATCCCAACCACCCTCAGAACACTAGATGTGTGCATGTGCACGTGCACGTATTTGTAGTGAAGAGGGGGTTGGGAAGTGGAAGGTAGAGATAGGAGTGGGCAGCTACCAGGGCATACATGAAAGACCCTTACACCAGCACTGCCCTTTCCAGAAATAAGAGCGTCATTTGGTTTCCTAAAACCTTGGGCTGCAGTCCAGATACTCATGGTTAGAACAGATGGTTGAGGAAAATATCAAGGCAGTTGGATAATCTATTTAAATTCTGATCTAAACCAGGGACCATGCCCCATGTGCCAGAGACTGATGATCTAATTCTCTGGCTAAGTTTGAAATGTCTTAAGCAATCAGTTATTACTGCCTAAATAAAAATGAGGCCTATAATGGTGTTTCTCCCTATATAATCTCATATGAAGTCTTCATTACTCCCATATCTTCTCCAAAGACAAAATCTACATCTACCTGTCCACAGTCATAGGTAGAGCTGTCCGATTGAACTCCCATGTTATGACTGCAGGAGGGTTGGATGAAATCTTGCATGCAAATCGAGCAACTCCACCTTCATGGACCTCAGTGGAAATTGGCTGAACTTCAAATGCAGAAATAGCTATAAGATAAAGTTTGAGAAACTCAGAATAAGTGCATGAAAATAATACTTACAAGTAACATTACACTAGATATTACTTATTAGACTTGAACACTTGCTTGGATAAGACCAACCTAACTTAACCAGCATGAAGATAATTTAGTGAATAATTTTGGAAAAAACACTGGGCAGCTGCCCAATTTATGGAGTCTGGTCTTTCCCAGAATTAAATTCTAAACAGGTTCATGAGAAACTTATCTATTTGGAGATAAAAATTAAGATATGAAACAAAAATAAACAACGGTATATAATTACATACTAAACTGTGTGATATAAACTTCAAATACTATCATATATCAGAGGAGAGGGAAACAAATAAATTCAAACTAATCAGGTAAAAACCATTTACAGGAACTGGTTTTGAATTAGCTTTTGAAGAATCCACTGGATTTAGACGGGGGTGGTGGTAGAAGAGAACAGAACATTCCAAGTGAAAAGAATAACATGAAGACAAGCACAGAGGTAAGAAATGCAAAGCTTGCATTCACAGGATTGTGAGAAAACAGCCAGGACTACTGCAAAATATTTCAGATTAAGAGTTTATGGGAAAGCTGAAGGAGAATACAGATTAAACAGATTTATATCATGGTACAAATTAAGGCATCACTGAAGATTTCTGAGAAAAGGCATGTCCTGATATTAGCAATGTGTGGGAAAAATTAATCAGGATGGACAGAAAAAAGGAGTCTCAAGTCAAAAGTCCAACAGGCTATTAAATAGGGATTACAGAACTGGGTGGTGGCAGTGGGAATGGGGACAGTCTAGCGTTATCTTAAAGGAAACAAAGTCTTGGTTCTTACACCACAGACACATCACTCTGTATCTGGAATCAGATGAAGTTGGTATTGATGGAGCAAGATGAGAAAGGAAAGAGAGAAGCCCAAGGGTGCATCTGAAACGAAAGGTGGAGAAACTCAAGAGACTACTTTTAGGCTCATGTATTTCCAAAACAGAAATTAATCCTGAAGTGTTAGTATTTTCTAGAGATAATTATTCTTTGCAATTCTAGGCAGGCCTCCAGGAAGTGGTCTTCAGTGTCCATGATCATATTCTGAAGGAGTGTAAACTCCAGGTTTCCCTTCCCTCTACTAAGTCTTCCAAGATACAAAGAAAGGGCCACAACTATAGTCTTACTCCTCCCCTCCCCAGACTACAGTTCAAAGAAAAATTTGTTTGAACTTTATTATTTATAAATAAAATGAGAAGTTATGAAGAAGAGAGGTAACAAGGCTAGATGAACTTATGCTTCATTGGTTTAGAAAGGGTAAAAGGTCATAGAAGGCTAACAAATTCTGCCTTTCACTTGAACTCATCTGTCTGTAGATAGATCACAGGCCTTTATAAGTATACAACAAGGCCAGCGAATCATGGTGAAAATATTCTTAGGACGATGGACTTCCAAAAAGGGTGGAGTGGGGGCAAAGTAATACCTTATTTGTATATGAAACAAAAATTTGTTTCAAACTGCTATTGTCAGTGGATCCTAAAAGTCAGAACTATTTGCATAATAACTTTCACTCTCTTTTCTCTCGAATATACGGTATTTTTCAGGAGTTATGTAATGCACGATATTGCAATAGACCAAATGTTGAAGCAGACACATAAGAGAACCCAGCTGTCTTCTATTAAGCTAACTAAAGAGATTTGCACAAATGTAAAGCAATTCTGCTCCTCTGGCTATTTGTTTCCTCTGGAAAATAGTTATATTAATATGTGATGCATAAACGTTTTCATTCTAAAATGAATTAATGATTATTTTTCTCAGTTTTAATTTCTAATAGGGTCAATAGATGTAAACTACATAAATACAAGTTATTTCAATTTTAAGAGTATAAAGAGTCAGACTTTTCAGTTGCAGAACCACTCTTCCAGAATATCAAACTCTAAAAATTGATACCATGAATCTATGTTGCTGATCAATTAATTAGTCCCTGTAAAACTCAAGCCCCACACTCAACCACTTACAATGGTGTTTCACTAACACTGAGCTACTTTTCATTGCTTCTGTAATCACTTGCTAGGATGTTTACCTGCAAACATTTTAATTTTGGATCTAAACCTATGGACCATCCACTGCTGTTTATCTACTAAAGAATTAGGAAACAGATGGCTAGATTCACCTTCAAAGTATCAGCTTCACATTCAGGCAGAACAACCTGATTTCTCAATAATGAGGTAAGCTTGTCTTTTTATAGTTAAAAACTACGTTGAATACATTTATCTTGGGGGGAATTAGGACCTACATTTCCATAAATGTAATGCTTGCTTTATGAAATATAAAGCACTCTTGTCGACCCCATACTTACCTTTTCCATGTGTGAGGGGTGACCATTAGTTCTAGCTGTCACTGATAATCCAGTCCATACTCAATTGACAGACTTCAAAATGGGAATTTTACTTTATTGTTTCTCAGCCTCTACCTCCCAGACTGAAATATCTTATTTAGTTTAACTTTTCTTTACAAAGCAGAAGCTCCCCCAGGCCTGTCCACTTTAACAATTTCTTCTTCCATTACCCCACAATGAATTAATTATTTAATCAAGATGTTTTATCTCATTTACTCCTCTCTCATATCTGACTTCTCTTCATCCCTAACAGTCCTCTGTTCAATTCAGGTCCTTATCATATCCTGTCTGGATGTCTTTCTGGAGCCTCTTAGCTGGTATCTTCCCTGCCAGCAATATCACCCTCCAGAGTGATCATCATAAACCATGACTCTGTGTTGCTGATGAATTAATTAGTCCCCGTAAAACGTTAGCTTCATATTCACTAACAGATGAATTAGATGTTTCACTAACACCGAGCTACTTATAATTCACTAAATACACCATGATATTTCACACCTCTAAGGTATATATGAACGTTTCCTTCTCTTGCTAACAACATTGGTCCCTTGTCCACCTGATGAAATCCTATCATCCTTTAAAGCCTGGTTCACTTATCCCATCCTTTGGGAAGTGGTTTCTGACCCTTTTCTCTGCTACCTCTGTACACTGCAGACCTTCACTGCTGTCTTTATCTCACATTATAATCACTTATTTACAAGTCTTCCTCCCCTTCTACATTACAAGCTCACTGAGGGGCAGCAGTGGCTCATGTTCTTGCAGGATACTGTAAGACAGTAAACAGTGCAGATTTGGCACTAAAAAAATATAGCTTTCTGAATTGAACTAGTATTATTTTGAATTTTCTCCAATTCTATTGGGTCTTTAAGCACAATAACTAGAATTGTAGGGAGTTTCTTGGGTACAAATACCAAGACGGGGTGAGAAGAAAATAGTGCTTTTTATTATTTTTTTGTTTGCCATAATTCCAAACAATGCCCAGTATTTTACTGGCATTGTTTTTAGAGACAAAAGTTTGTCCCTCCCATATCAAAGGACTTTTGTAAAGATTAAACAAGCCAATAAACAAACAAGATTGAAAACTTTTTATAAATGTGATTATTGAGAATAAAAATGATCACTTTGCTGCCTTGTGTTAATTTCCTTCCAGCCACATAGGCAACTGAGTGTTGTTTTTTTTACTCTGAACCTAACCAATCAAACAGTATGCCTGGGCACCACTGTCTTTTCCTTAAGCAGTTCCCCCTTTTTTCTCAAATGGATAAATACATGAAATCCCTAAGATTTTTTATTACAACAATTGAGTTAACCTTGTACTTTAGGCCTAGTGGGCTGGAACTCTGGAGTCACAAAATTCTGAGAACTGAAACATAAATAGGTTTACCCTTGAAAACTCTGGTTTTCAGAAAGGTTTGAAAGCAAGTATAAAGGTATATATTTTTTAATCCTCACAAACACCTTTATATTTAAAATATCTAACTTTTTGATATCTTTTGAAAATTCAATCCATTGGCAAAATAGTTTCGTGGAGAAAATACCAAGCCAGATACTGCTTAGGACTCTCGTCGGTTACCTCTGAGACTGAAAGAATGACGCAACCATGAATCAACAATGAAAGTAAATTCCCTTTTTTCTGTTTGTAATCCCTCCATCTGGACACCAATCCCAATCTCTTCCCTCCCCTCTGGTATCTCTCTCTCCCCTGCATATTCAAACTCTTCTCCTAGCTCCTTTCCCTCCACAAATAAGAGTGTTCCACTCTCTCCCAACCTCAAAAAACAAAAGGAAGAAAACTCTAAACATATCTTTACATCACTTTACATATCCATCTAGCAGCTATCTGCTCACCTACCCATGGGATCGAAACTTCTCTAAAGAGTATTATACTGGCTGTCTCCCCTTCTTCCTTTCTGACTCCATGCCTCAAACATTTAATCTGCCTTCTTCCCTATTATTTTATTGAGACAGGATCTATGATACTACACACTCCTTGTTCTCCATTTCTCTGGCTCCTCCTTCCTGCCTGCCTTTTCAAGGGTTCGCTCTCCCTCCTCTTCTGCCCTTCCTTCCAGAGAGTCTCTGTTCTTTTCTCTCTCCATGGTCTTCTTTGGTGATTATATCCTCTTTCAGTTTTCAACCACAGTCAGCCGTTGCTGCTGATTCCCCTAAACACCTCTTCCAGTTTAGATCACCATCCTCAGACCTTCATACTCATGGCTCCAACTGTGCACTGGACGTCTTCACCTGCAGCTTATGAAAGGTACTCCATGGCCGGGCGCGGTGGCTCAAGCCTGTAATCCCAGCACTTTGGGAGGTCGAGACGGGTGGATCGCGAGGTCAGGAGATCGAGACCATCCTGGCTAAAATGGTGAAACCCCCGTCTCTATCAAAAAATACAAAAAACTAGCCGGGCGAGGTGGCGGGCGCCTGTAGTCCCAGCTACTCTGGAGGCTGAGGCAGGAGAATGGCATAAACCCAGGAGGCAGAGCTTGCAGTGAGCTGAGATCTGGCCACTGCGCTCCAGCCTGGGCGACAGAGTGAGACTCCGTCTCAAAAAAAAAAGAAAGAAAGAAAGAAAGGTACTCCAGGCTGCCATGGTAGCTCACGCCTGTAATCCCAGCACTTTGGGAGACCAAGACGGGCGGATCACAAAGTCGAGAGATCCAGACTATTCTGGCCAACATGGTGAAACGCTGTCTCTACTAAAAATACAAAAATTAGCTGTGCGTGGTGGTGCGTGTCTGTAGTCCCAGCTACTTGGGATGCTGAGGCAGGAGAATCGCCTGAACCCGGGAGGCAGAGGTTGCAGGTTGCAGTGAGCTGAGATCAGGCCACTGCACTCCAGCCTGGCGACAGAGGGAGACTTGTCTCAAAAAAACAAACAAAACAAAACAAAGGCACTCCAAGCTCATCATGTCCAAAATGAAGTCATCTTCTTTCTTCTAAGCCTATTTCTCTGCTTCATCTTTGTCACATCACTGTCAAATTACTCACCTGAGCTAGAGACTACTTACTCGGTCAGTATTCTCAATCACCTGTTCCCACTGATTTTAAGTCCTAAACACGTGCAAAATCCATTACCATCTGTTCCAGTCCCAACATCTCTCACCTGAACCACTATCAGCCTCTTATCTTGTCTCTGCTTTCATTCTTCCCCTCCCCCCTTCAAAACACTCCAGACAAACACCAGTGTTTGATAAGCTGCATTAGACTCAAGCAGCTTTCATCTATCCACTCAAAGGCTTGTATAGGTTAATCCACTACTTCTAAAACCAACAAAGAAATAATCTCACCAAAATGTGATTCTAATTGTAAATGCTGTCAAAAAGCATCATGTCTTAGCATCCATCCTTCTAAATATTTAAACTGCTTAACCTAATTACTAGTAAAAAAGAATGCATATCTCCTTGCCATAGTAAAAGAAAAAAAAAATCTTCCTTTATGCCAAATACATATTTTAACTCTTTTTAACTGGGTATAGTCCCAACAAATAGACTCATTAGTGAGCTTTTGCAAAAAAAAGAAAAAGGGAAGGGGGGGCTGGGGGAAGGATAGCATTAGGAGAAATACCTAATGTAAATTACGAGTTGATGGGTGCAGCAAAACCAACATAGGCACACGTATACCTATGTAACAAACTTGCACGTTGTGCACATGCACCCTAGAACTTAAAAAAAAGGGGGGGGGGCTGGACATGGTGGCTCATGCCTGTAATCCCAGCACTTTGGGAGGCCGAGACAGGTGGATCACGAGGTCAGGAGATCGAGACCATCCTGGCTAACACAGTAAAACCCCGTCTCTATTAAAAATGCAAAAACATCAGCCAGGCATGGTGGCGGGCGCCTGTAGTCCCAGCTGCTGGGGAGGCTGAGGCAGGATAATGGTGTGAATCCGGGAGATGGAGCTTGCAGTGAGCCGAGATCCCGCCACTGCACTCCAGCCTGGGTGACAGAGTGAGACTCGTCTCAAAAAAAAGAAAAAAGAAAAAAGAAAAAGTAGTTAGGCATCAATTATTTCAAAACCAAACTGTTTTTATGGCAACATGCAATAGTATTTAAACAACCAATTTTATACAGTTATATAAATAAAATTAATATCTCTGCTATTAAAGATACATGGTATAACTGACACAAAGGAGTTAATTTCCCTGAATCACATATTAATATCGATCCCACTGTCCTTACAATAACACCATTCATTTAGTTTGTGGTTAACCAAGCTGATAGGCTCTGAGTCATAAAATTCTTTATAAAATAATGCACCAGATTTTCTCCCCAATTTAGAAAACAATTTTAATCACTTTTAGGAAACTTTTAATCTCTTCTAAATTTATTTTTTTTTTTTTTTTTTTTTTTTTTTTTTTTTTTTTTTTTTTTTTTTTTTTTTTTTTTTTTGAGACGGAGTCTTGCTCTGCCGCCCAGGCTGGAGTGCAGTGGCCAGCTCTCAGCTTACTGCAAGCTCCGCCTCCCGGGTTCACGCCATTCTCCTGTCTCAGCCTCCCCAGTAGCTGGGACTACAGGCGCCCGCCTCGTCGCCCGGCTAGTTTTTTGTATTTTTTAGTAGAGACGGGGTTTCACCATATTAGCCAGGATGGTCTCGATCTCCTGACCTCGTGATCCGCCCGTCTCGGCCTCCCAAAGTGCTGGGATTACAGGCTTGAGCCACCGCGCCCGGCCCTAAATTTATTAATTCATTCAATGAATATGTATTCAGTGTCTAGTACATTCTAGGTGCCAAGGATCTAATGATGAACAAAACTAACAGAGGTTTTATTCTCAGGGATCTCTGTTAATGGTGGAGAAAAGCATTTAACTAAATTACTATCCAAGTGTAATAAATTCAAACTGTGATAAATGCTATGAAGAAAAAGGACAGAGTACCCCCAAAAGTTGAGCATCCCAAAAGTACAGAGAATCCCAAATTCAAAAATCCAAAATGCTTCAAATCTGGAACTTTTTTAGCACTGACATGATGCTCAAAGGAAATGCTCACTGGAACATCTCAGACTTCTGGATTTGGGATGCTCAACTGGCATAATGCAAATACTACAAATTTTTAAAAAAAATCTGAAATCTAAAATACTTCTGGTTCCAAGCATTTCAGATAAGGAACACTCAACCTAAATTATAAAAGTAACAGAGGTTTGAAGCAATTTAATAAAGACAGAAATAACAGCTTAACATACATTTTATTGTCAGGTGCTGCATTGAGTACATTACATATCCCAGATTATTTAGTTCTCAAAATTATTATTATTATTACTTTTTTTTTTTTTTTTTTTTTTTTTGAGACCAAGTCTCGCTGTCACCCGGGCTGGAGTGCTGTGGCCGGATCTCAGCTCGCTGCAAGCTCCGCCTCCCGGGTTTACGCCATTCTCCTGCCTCAGCCTCCCGAGTAGCTGGGACTACAGGCGCCCGCCACCTTGCCCGGCTAGTTTTTTGTATTTTTAAGTAGAGACAGGGTTTCACCGTATTAGCCAGATGGTCTCGATCTCCTGATCTCGTGATCCGCCCGTCTCGGCCTCCCAAAGTGCTGGGATTACAGGCTTGAGCCACCGCGCCCGGCCTCAAAATTATTATTCACCCAATTTTCAGTTAAGGAAATGGAGACAGGGAAATTAAGCAACTTGCCCAAAGTTTTGCAGCTAGTAAGTGGTGATATTGGGATCTGAATCCAGGTAGTCAACTTCCAAGACCCTTATGAGTAAGAATTTGAGTTCCCCAAACTTTCTGTAGAAGATACAAATTACAGGTTCTAGGCCAGGTGCAGTGGCTCATGCCTGTAATCTCTGCACTTCGGGAGGCCAAGGCGGGAGGATCACCTGAGGTCAGGAGTTTGAGACCAACCTAGCCAACATGATGAAACCCCACCTCCACTAAAAATACAAAAAATTAGCTGGGTGTGGTGGCAGGCACCTGTAATCCCAGCCACTCAGGAGGCTGAGGCAGGATAACTGCTTGAACCCAGGAGGTGGAGGTTGCAGTGAGCCGAGATCGCGCCACCGCACTCCAGCCCGGGCAACAAGAATAAAACTCCATCTCAAAAAAAAAAAAAAAAAATTTACAGGTTCTACTCCCAAGCAATTCTGCTACTCACTGTAAGCTAAAATGCATTGGCTTTCTAGCTGAGTAAGAATATGTGTTAAGGCTGGGCACAGTAGCTCACGCCTGTAATCCCAGCACTTTGGGAGGCCGAGGAGGGTGGATCACAAGGTCAGGAAGTCGAAACCATGCTGGCCAACATGGTGAAACCCTGTCTTTACTAAAAATACAAAAATTAGCCACGCGTGGTGGCATGTGCCTATAGTCCCAGCTACTCGGGAGGCTGAGGCAGGAGAATCGCTTGAACCCGGGAGGCAGAGGTTGCAGTGAGCCGAGATCGTGCCACTGTACTTCAGCCTGGGCAACAGAGCAAGATTCCATCTCAAAAAAAACAAAAACAAAACAAAACAAAAAACCAAACAAAACAAAAAAACCAATATATGTTAAATTTCTACATTTCCAAAACAGAACAACACCTTTACAACTTTGTGTATTGGAATTTTAAAACTATGGCTCTCATCTCAAACAGGAATATGTCTACTTCTAGGAACCTATTAAAGATAGGAAAGTGACCAGCCTGGGCAATAGGGTGAGACCCCGTCTCTACAAAAAAAAGTTTTAAAAATTAGCCCAGTGTGGTAGTGCGAGCCTGTAGTCTCAGCTATTCAGGAGGCTGAGGTGGGAGAATTGCTTGAGTCCAGGAGGTTGAGTCTCAGTGAGCCATGATCACACCACTGCACTCTAGCCTGGGCAACAGAGTGAGACCTTGCCTCAAAAAAAAATAAAAATAAAAATAAGAAAAAGGAAAATATGTAAATTGAGTTATACTATCTCAGGCTAAAATTTAGTAGTCAAGTATTTTTTCAAAAACAAATCTCTCTTTTAAAAACAGTTTACCTAGTAGGAATACCAATTTTTCCTTTGTTGTTATTCTCTTGGTTCTAAGCCCACAAACATGTTGACTATCAAAAAACCAAGTACTTAAAAGGACAGAATTTAGAGGTAGGAAGACTAACTAGTTAAGAGGCTATCAGAACAGCAGAAGAGAGATCTGCCTATGGGTTTGAATGATGGCAGAAGTAACAGGAACAAAGGGAGGGAACACACAAGAGACACGGTACACCAAACATCATTTGGCTCAGAGGTGTTCAGGGGAGACCCAGGAAAGGATCCATATAGTTCTGAGGTTTCTAGCCTGTCAAGGTTGGGGGATACAATGCTGCCTGAATCAGAACAAAGAAAGAGAGATCAGATGGGCTGGTGAATAACCATTCCAAACTCTCATTTGATCAGAATGAGGACACTGGACATGTTAAAGCAAACTGGGAAACTGTAAAATTAGGCCATGGACAAATAACAGAAACAACTTAAAATATCTATTCATCTTGATTTAAGTGGCTTTTGTTTTTTCAGTTTTTGATTTACAGCTGTTCTATAATGCTAAGTCTCGATTTTTTGACTAATGGCTCATACGTAAGGCTATCATTAAGATTTACAGAAAGGTATCTTTCAGTTTTTATAATAGCAGCCTAAAAAAACACTGTTTACTGTTTTTCCAATTTTAATGCAATCTCTCTTTTTTTTGAGACAGAGGTTCACTCTGTTGTCCAGGCCCAAGTGCAGTGGCGCAATCTCAGCTCACTGCAACCTCTGCCTCCCGGGTTCAAGCGATTCTCCTGCTTCAGCCTCCCCAGCAGCTAGAACTGCAGATGGGCACCACCACGGCCAGCTAATTTTTTTTTTGTATTTTTAGTAGAGACGGGGTTTCACCATGTTGACCAGGCTGGTCTTGAACTCCTGGCTTCAAGAGATCCACTGTCTTGGCCTCCCAAAGTGCTAGGATTACAGGCGTGAGCCACCACACCCGGCCTCATTCTCATTTCTTGATGACAGAAATAAAGGGCACTAGAAAACTGAGGCAAAGGGGATATAAATATATACATACTATTATTTTTTTTTTTTCAAGACAGAGTCTCGCTCTGTCTCCCAGGCTGTAGTGCAATGGCACAATCTCGGCTCACTGCAACCTCCGCCTCCCGGGTTCAAGCAATTCTCCTGCTTCAGCCTCCCGAGTAGTTGGGACTACAGGCAAGTAAGTACTACCACACCCGGCTAATTTTTTTGTATTTTTAGTAGAGATGGGGTTTCACCATGTTGGCCAAGCTGGTCTCAATCTCCTGACCTCATGATTTGCCCGCCTCAGCCTCCCAAAGTTCTGGGATTACAGGCGTGAGCCACCGCGCCCAGCCAAGGATATTTTTTTAAAAGTCTAAGTGGCAGGGTGCAGTGGCTCACACCTGTAATCCCAACACTTTGGAAGGCCGAGGCGGGCAGATCACCTGAGATCGGGAGTTTGGGACTGGCCTAACCAACATGGAGAAACCCTGTCTCTACTAAAAATACAAAATTAGCCGGGCGTGGCGGCGCACGCCTATAATCCCAGCTACCTGGGAGACTGAGGTAGGAGAATTGCTTGAACCCAGAAGGCGGAGGTTGTGGTGAGCTGAGATCATAACCAGTAATTGCACTCCAGCCTGGGCAACAAGAGTGAAACTCCATCTCAACAAAAAAACAAAAAAGACTAAGTGAAATCTTGGCCTTAGCTGGTATAAAGAAAATCAGGAATAAAACCCAGAACAGACTGTGTACACAGGGAGGTGGTATACCGGCATAGCCTTGCAGGTAAGAGTGCAGATATTAAAATTCATATATCTGAGTTAGAATCAGTTTTGCACTAATGAACTGTGTGTCCTGGAGGTGTTACTGAATCTCAAGCCTCAGTATCCCTCAGTAAAAGGGGATATTAAAAATACTTTCTAAACATATTGTAAGAATAACATTAAATTATATATACATATACATATGAGTACCCAGGCACTGCTTGTTACCTAGTAAACTCCTGGCAGTGGTGCAGGAGATGGGAATAGTGATAGAATGCCTTACTATGAACACACTGGTTTTACTTTCAGAAGAATGACTCAAAGAATGTCAAACAAAGGATGCCAGTGATCCTTACACACAATAAAAATAAACTTTTTTTTTTTTTTTTTTTTTGAGACAGAGTCTCGCTCTGTCGCCCAGGCTGGAGTGCAGTGGCCGGATCTCAGCTCACTGCAAGCTCCACCTCCCGGGTTTATGCCATTCTCCTGCCTCAGCCTCCCGAGTAGCTGGGACTACAGGCACCTGCCACCTCGCCCGGCTAGGTTTTTTTTTGTATTTTTTAGTAGAGACGGGGTTTCACTGGGTTAGCCAGAATGGTCTCGATCTCCTGACCTCGTGATCCGCCCGTCTCGGCTTCCCAAAGTGCTGGGATTACAGGCTTGAGCCACCGCACTCGGCCAAAAATAAACTTTAAAGCCTGAATAAAGGCAAAGGTATTCTAAAATTTAATTTTTTTCTGTTATTTTCTACTAAGTCAGACTTAGGTAGCTTTTACATAAAGGTATATAAACTACAGAGAAACAAAAGTAATTTTTCCATTTTGAATGTGCAGAGATAAATTATTTGAAGGAGATAAAATCCAGTACACTTCAATGATGAAATAATGGAAATAAATTAAAAAGAGATAGGTAACTAAGTTCAGATTTCCAGCAGGACTATGTATGGTGATTTTTATTTTATTTTTTACTTTACTTACATTTTTTCCCATAAAAGTATATAATTAGGAAAATCAGTGATCTTTTTATAAATTACATATGCCGCTATGGGGCACAGATTGCAGTGAAAGTATGAATGCATAAATTTTCTACTGTTACTCCACTGCTTGACAAAATCCCTTACTCTTAATTTTTATCTGCCTTTTGAGTTCTTTTAACTTCTCACTCTTTGGGTAAACATCACTTATGATCAATGGATGCTTGATTCTCTCACTAACCAGTGCCCTAAACCTAGAAATTACAAGAAAAAAACTTGAATAAAACCACTGTGCAATTAAAAAAACAAATTATATAAAATTTTATATCAAAACTTAGAAACTTTAGAAAAGCATGCAAATATAAAACATCTATATCATGATAGTTTTAAATGTTGTTTCCTAGCAAGTATTTGCTTTTTCAATTTCGATTTTTTTAAGTGAGGCATTAAACTGAGTAAATGACTATGTCTTTCACAATAAATGTTAGAGCCTTTTAAAACTTTAGTCTGCAAACTATTTTCAGTATTATCAAAGTATTTTGCATTTATTTAAATGGCAAAACACCTCCTGTCCTATGCAAATCTTAGCTTCCTTCCACAGACTTTGTTTCTGCCAGTTAGGTATGATTTTACAAGTCTAAAGCCTCCTTGTGAAACCTGACCTCTCTCTTCCCTCCGCAGTCAGTGCTAACATAAACCAACAGCCCCACAAGAAGTCATTAAAGCTGTGCTGTTAAGAGGCCAGAGCTCTATAAAATAGGCAAGAAACAAGGTCTTGAGAAACATGTGCTGTCCTCAAAAACAACCTTGCAAACACAATAAATGTAAGTGCGTATTTTATTTGCGACTTCCTCTTCTTCACCTGTCTATTTGATCATTTGCTTCTATGATTTATAGTCAGAAAAAAAAAAAAACATTAAAAATGCCAAGATGAAAATGTTTTCCAAACGTTTATCTGACCAGAAAGCAACATTTAATATGACTCTACTCTGGAAATGTATGACTACTAATTTAATAAATATTTAAGTAATATGTTACGCATGCTTCTAAAAGATTGCAATGAATAGAATGCTTAACACACAATTTTAAAACCAAATAAAAATGCTGAAAACAGTCTGAAATTACATACCATCTAACAATTTAAAATACGTCCACTAGAACTTCCTAATGTAAGAAAAACGTCACATTCTTTTTAAAACTGCAGAGAAAATACTATTTAAACACAAAGTAGTAAAGTTAGAATCCTAACGCAGGGTTTAAAACAGTGGTCCTAACACCGCAGTTCAGCCAGGGGATTCCTGACTGCGTCAGTAGCTGCTGCCACACCCACCCCTTGGGGAAATCTTAAGCAGCAGGGGAACAAGGACAGAAGCACGTTCCAGAGGCCTCAGGCTGTTTCCACATCTCTATGTCACCAATCAGTAGCTCTGGGAAATCTATAAGTAGCTCATCAAGAACACAGGGAGGGCTGCGTGCAGCGGCTCATGCCTATAATCCCAGCACTTTGGGAGAACGAGGCTGGCAGATCACTTGAGCTCAGGAGTTGCCTGGGCAACACAGTGAAACCCTTTTTCTACCAAAAATACAAAAAATTAGCCAGGCATGGTGGTTCATACCTGTAGTCTCAGCTACTCTGGAGGGTGAGGCAGGAGGATTACTTAAGCCTGGGAGGCAGAGGTTGCAGTGAGCTGAGATCGCGCCACTGCACTCCAACCTTGGTGACAGAGTGAGACCCCCATCTCAAAACACAACACAGGGAGGCTGGACGCAGTGGTTCACACCTGTAATCCCTGTGCTTTTGGGGGCCAAGGTGGGAACTTCGTTTGAGGAGTTTGAGACCAGCCGGGCAACACAGGGAGATCCCATTTCTACAAAAAAATTAGTTGGGTGTGGTGGCATGTGTCTGTGGGCCTAGCTATTTGGGAGGCTGAGGTGAGAAGATCACTTGAACCTGGGAGGTGGAAGCGGCAGTGAGCCATGATAATGCCACTGCACTCCAGCCTGGGCGACAAGAGATCCTGTTTCTTAAAAAAAGAACATGGGGAAATTTTTAACACAACTCTCAAGCGTCCACAATTTCAGAGTTCAGTATTGAGTTTGATATATATTAACATAAAGCTTATTTCTATGACACTGGTCTTTCAAATCAACCATGCGTTTGTATACTTCAGACTTTACTAATCAAAACAGTGGTAACTTCTTGCCTCATCAAGTCTGACTCACTGAGGCTTCCTACTTGAAGTCTGACATGCAACTGAGCATTAAGTAAAACCAAGAGATCTGGTCCCATCATTTGATGCTATCAATAGGTAAAAGTTAACCAAGGAACAGGTTTCAAACGGAAGAAAAACTTGTATCCTTAAGACTAGGCAAGAAGCTGTTTGTTATCTTAAATTATTTAACAGGAAAAAATCATCTGCTTAATAAAAACAATGTAATAAGACAAATGTGATCACTACATCTTGGGTGTCAACTCCTTTGTATAGCTGTACTAAATATACAACAGCCATTCTATAAGTGGTTTCTTACCTAATTTCTTTTTTTTTTTTTGAGACGGAGTCTCGCTTTGTAGCCCAGGCTGGAGTGCAGTGGTGCGATCTCCACTCACTGCAAGCTCCGCCTCCTGGGTTCACACAATTCTCCTGCCTCAGCCTCCACGCAGCTGGGACTACAGGTGCTCACCACCACGCCTGGCTAATTTTTTGTATTTTTAGTAGAGACGGGGTTTCACCGTGTTAGCCAGGATGGTCTTAATCTCCTGACCTCGTGATTCGCCTGCCTCAGCTTCCCAAAGTGCTGGGATTACAGGCGTGAGCCACCGCACCCGGCCTTATTACCTAATTTCTAGTGAACATGTTATCCTGCTTGAATCTGACAACTCTGACAACCAGGTGCCATGAAATACATTTTGCTTTTGAAAGAAAATATTTAGATCAAAATATGTGACTAAATAAATATAAATAACACGAAGGTTAGAAACTACTTTGTAACGAAGTTGGGAACCAGGGACTCTAAGAAATGTGCCCTACATGCAAAGTTTCTACAGACTATTTTCCAGTATATTCCTATAGTGTATTCATATTTTAAAACACACCTTTAATAACACCTGAGAACTTGTTGCTTCTTTAATATTTCATCTGCTTTGCTCTCTGCCAAATGCTAGACCTGGGACTCCCCATGTTCAGTTTATTTGACCAGAAAGAGGGTGACACAAAGCTGTTTAAGTCCCTCCCGACCGCTGGGCCACTCACTGCTTTTCAGGAACTCGCTTATTAATCTCATTAGTAACTGGTTTTAATCATTCCCTAACTTTACAATTATTCAGGTCCCCAGTCACTTTTACCCCAGATTGTAAATTCCTTGAGTTCAGGGAACATGTCTTATTTGTCTGTGTTGCTAACAGCCAAAACAGTGCCCTGCATACAACAGGCATTCAATAAAGGTTCACTTGAATGAACTCAACAAACCACATCACCACCTCCCTCTTACTCACATTAGAAAACTTTGCCTCTTATCTCCCTCAGAAGAGTAACAGAAGGGATTGTGGCTGTATCACTACCGTACAGCCCTAAGCAAATTTCTTTTTCTGTTTGTTTGTTTGTTTGTTTGTTTGAGACAGCGTCTTGCCCTGCTGCCAGGCTAGAGCGCAGTGGCACAATCTCGACTCACTGCAACCTGTGTCTGGGTTTAAGCGATTCTCATGCCTCAGCCTCCCAAGTAGCTAGGATTACAGGCATACTACACCACACCCAGCCACTTTGTATTTCTAGTACAGACAGAGTTTCACCATGTTGGCCAAGCTGGTCTCGAACTCCTGACCTCAGGTGACCTGCTCACTTCTCCCTCCCAAAGTACAGGGATTACAGGCGTGAGCCACCGTGCCTGGCCTCAAATTTCTTACTTTTCCTAAACATGTTTTGTTCTGTAAAGTAAGGGACTTAAAGGGGTTATTATGGATTACATAAGGTAATGCATGTAAAGTACTTAATATATTTCCTGTAATATTAAAACACTCAATAAATTTTAGCTATTTCTATTATCTTGCCAGACATAAACACCATTGATTCTTCTCTTTACCACCTCAAAATCTCTCCCTCTTCATCTAACTTCTCTTCCTTCACTACTGGTTCCGTGGAAGAAGTAACCATTCCAATTGCACCAAGGTTAACCTTCGCCTGACGCTCTTAATCCCATCCCTCCTACCAGCTCTGCGCCCTTATTCCATTTATTATTCCCATTCTTTTGTATCACTCTCTCATTACTAGTTTCCTCATCAGCGCTTGTAAACATACACTTATCTTCCCTATCCTAAAAAGTAGCATCTAGATCTCAGGCCAAGCTAATATCCAGTCAGGCTCTCTTCTGTCATTTTAGTTTTTCTTGAATGACTCCACCCACTCCATTCTTGGACAGGGTCTCTCTCTGTCACCCAGGCTGGAGTGCAGTGGTGTGATCTCGACTCACTGAAGACTCAACTTTCCGGGCTGCAGCAATCCTCCCATCTCAGCCTTCCCAGTAGCTGGGACCACAGACACACACCACCACACCCGGCTAATGTTTGTGTTTTTGGTAGAGTCGGGGTTTCACCATGTTACCCAGGCTGGTCTCCAACTTGTGAGATCATGCAATCCTCCTGCCTCAGCCTCCCAAAGTGCTGGGATTGCACGCATAAGCCGCCGCGCCCAGCCCCATTTGTTACTTCTTTTGGGGTAGGGCAGGATGGAGAGGAGAGAAGGAGAAGAGCCACAGGTGTATTTATATGCAGGATTCAGGCGCCTCCTGAGAATGGATTTTACCTTTAGAGAAGAAATGATGCTCATAAGTTTCATTCAAAAACAATGTGGCAGTTTAGGTGTGGTATAGTGTCAGAATTTGTGAAGGCCTCACTCAAATTAGGGCAGTCATCAGGACATGTGAATCATGCTCATATAAAAAAAGGAGGAGTACAGAGAGGGATAGGGGAGAGGAGAGAGAGTGCTGGGGTGGAAGAGATTCATTTGGGCACTGGCTAAAACTTATTTCTGCTCTTCCCCTTCTCACAACTGCACATGACTAGTCTAGAAAACAAAACAAAACAAATGGTAGTGCTCTTCTCAGCAACCGCTGCCATTCCTTCCAGTTCCAAAGAGCCTTTCAGTGTACCTTTTAACTTTATATTACAGAATTTTTGGAGCTAATAGATGTTATTTCTCTAGTTACAGCAATTGTAGCCATTTAAAATATGACCCAATTTGGATGATCTTAATACTCAATGGTATGTTCAAACTATTCATAAAATAATTTTCAATGGCAAGTTTT
Source organism: Rhinopithecus roxellana (assembly GCF_007565055.1). Lineage (NCBI taxonomy): Eukaryota > Metazoa > Chordata > Mammalia > Primates > Cercopithecidae > Rhinopithecus > Rhinopithecus roxellana. The sequence goes on from NC_044553.1 coordinate 42,920,438, forward strand.
CTAAAGCCTGGGCTTAACTGTTAAACTGTTAACTGTTAAACAATGGCTTTTTTGTGTGTTTTCCACTACCTTCCCACCTTCTGGCACCCCTTCCAATGAATACTCAACAAAAGAACAAGTTTCATGAACTTAGTGTCTGTCTCCTAAAGCCCAAGAGTAAGAAATTAGCAGTGATTTCAATGGGCCTAAAAGTCATAGTGCTTTATACATAACTGCTTATCATTAAATGTCCACCAAAATAAAACTAACTCACAATTGGTTATGAAGGCAATTTGCTTAGTGGGAAATGAAGATTTAGAATGAGACTACGAATAACTTAAAATCAGTCCAAATTTTCTTATATTAAGTATTTTCAGCATCATTATTTTGTATGTTTCAGTTCTAGCAGATAAGGAGGTAATGACATATTTATATCTGTACATAAATATATGTATCATAAAGCACAGAAATGTGCTGGGACTTAGACACTAGATTAGCCAGCAGACACAATCACAATGCCTATGACAAAGGATAGAGACAGCTATATTTTCATTGGTCAAAAGGGCCTTGGACAAATCTAGAGCAGAGAACCCTTCATCCAGGAACTAGTATGATTATATTAAGTATTCACCAGATATAAAAAGGCTGGGCATAAAATATATGGAAACAAGAAGTGGTAGAAAACCTAAAGACAAGCAATTTTGCCCAGGCCTGCCCTGTCCTTATATGCATAATAAAAAGCTACTCTAAAGTTTTTTTGAAAAGGCAAAGGACCTATAATAGCCAAAACAATTTTGAAAAAGATGAAACAAAACTGAAGAGCTCACACTGGCTGATTTCAAAAATTATAATGATTTCAAAAATTATTGATAAAGTATGATAATGGCAAAAGGTTAGACATATACTCTCTGTGTATGTCTGCATATGTACAGAAAAGAGAGTACAGAAATTGACCAATACAAATATGTCAACTAATTTTTATAAAGTTGCAAAAGGAATTCAATAGAGATGGGATAGTCTGTTCAACAAACTATACTTGAACAAGTAAACATCCATATTCGAAAAATTAATCTTTAAAAAATTAATCTTGACTTATACGTTATACCTTATGCAAAAAAATTAATTAAATTGGGTCAAAGACCTAAATGTGAAATGTAAAAGTACAAAACATTTAGAAGAAAACGGAAAAATCTTTGTGTCCTGGGGTTAGGCAACCAGTTTTTATACATAACTTATAGAAAGCACAATCCATAAAAGATTAACAAACTGGACTTCATCAAAATTAAGGAAAAAATAACCTTCTGGCTGGGAACGGTGGCTCATGCCTATAATCCCAGCACTTTGGGAGGCAGAGGTGGGAGGATCACTTGAGCCTAAGAGTTGGAGACCAGCCTGGCCAACACAGGGAGACCCCATCTCCACAAAAAATAAATTATTAGGTGGGTGTGGCAGTGTGTGCCTATGCTCCCAGATACTTGGGAGGCTGGAGTAGGAGGATCACTGGAGCCTGGGAGGTCGAGGCTGTACTGAGCCCGGATGGCACCACTGCTATCTGGTCTATACAACAGAGACTCTGTCTCTAAAGATAAATAAAATAAACTCCTCCTCTTGGAAAAATACTGTTAAGAGAATGATAAAACAGACTCTCCCACAGACTGGGAGAGAAAATTTTAAAATCACATATCTGACAAAAGTGTTATCCAGCATGTATACATAATGCTCAAAACTTAATAATTAGAAAACAATGCAATAAAAAGTGGGCAAATGAGTTGAACAGATACCTTAACAAGGAAGACATATGAATGGCAATGAAACACAAAAGGATATCCTACCTCATACTTACAGGGAAACGCAAATTAAAACCACAATGAGATGTCACTACACACACCTATTAGAACGACTCAAATCCAAAACACTGCCAATATCAAGTTCTGGTGAGGATATGGAGTACCTGGAACACTGATACTTTGTTGGTGGGATGCAAACTGGTACCATCAATTTGGAAAATAACTTGGCAGTTTTTCATAAACACATACTTGCCATAAGACCCTGCATTCTCGGCCGGGCGTCATGGTTCACGCCTGTAATCCCAGCATTTTGAGAGGCCAAAGCGGGTGAATCATGAGGTCAGGAGTTCAAGACCAGCCAGGCCAAGATGGTAAAATGCCATCTCTACTAAAAATACAAAAATTAGCCGGGCATGGTGGCAGGCGCCTGTAATCCCAACTACTCGGGCGGCTGAGACAGGAGAATTGCTTGAACCTGGGAGGTGGAGGTTGCAGTGAGCCGAGATCACACCACTGCACTCCAGTCTGGATGACAGAGTGAGACTTCATCTCAAAAACAAAACAAAACAAAACAAAACAAAAACACCCCTGCATTCTCATCTCTAAATATTTACTCAATATAAATAAAAACTTACATTCACACACAAGTCTGTATGACAGTTCAGGAAAGCTTTATTCATAATCATTCAAAACTGGAAACAACCTAAATGTCCTTCAAAGGTAGTGAATGAATGAACTGTTAAATTCATACAGGGAAGTACGACTCAGCAACAAAAGGCAGCAAACTACTGATAAAACAAAATACATAAGTCTTAACAGTATAGATCAATAAATCTCAAATGCATTATGCTGAGTAAAAGAAGCAAGACACAGAAGGTTACATAATACACAATTCTACTATTTCTATGGTATTCCAGAAAATGCAAAATACATGGGCTGCTAGGAGTTAGGGGAGAGAGAGGGTTATGACCATATAGTACAGCCTGAGAGACTGTTTTGGGATGATGAAACTATTCTGTATCCTGATTGTAGTGATGGTTACACAACTCTATACATATGCTAAAATTCACAGAACTATAGATTTGAAAGACAGAATTTACTATATATAAACTTCAAAAATAATTTTTTTTTTTTTTTTTTTTTTTGAGACGGAGTCTCGCTCTGTCGCCCAGGCTGGAGTGCAGTGGCCGGATCTCGGCTCACTGCAAGCTCCGCCTCCCGGGTTTACGCCATTCTCCTGCCTCAGCCTCCCGAGTAGCTGGGACTACAGGCGCCCGCCACCTCGCCCAGCTAGTTTTTTTTTTTTTTTTTTTTTGCATTTTTTAGTAGAGACGGGGTTTCACCGTGTTAGCCAGGATGGTCTCGATCTCCTGATCTCGTGATCCGCCCGTCTCGGCCTCCCAAAGTGCTGGGATTACAGGCTTGAGCCACCGCGCCCAGCCAAAAAAAACAAATTTCGAGAAGGCTATGCTTCTTAAAAAAACAGAAAAGATTCTATGTAATTTTCTAGCCTGTGTTAAAGAAGAAAAATTATAAATTAAGCAGGAAGACAGCATACAGAGATTTAAAAAGCTGACTCCTACAGACTATCTTCACCTCTTCTATAAAGTTAGCCCTAATTTTCCCAAGTAGAACTAGAGATCCCTTTAATACTTCCAGGAGCTTAGAATATCTTGTTTGCTTCACTATTTGTTTCATCAGCTTTACTTTCTGCTCTCATCCACAGAATAGAGTCTTTTATCTTTTTATTTCTGGCACAGTACCACAGATACAAAAGGCAGTCAATAGACATCTGATAAACACACAAATAAAATTTGTCCTAGGGGATGTATAGATTCAATTCAGTCTTCAGCTCCTTCATCTAGGGCATATAGTATAATGTGTACACAGTAATAATCTGAAGAACCATAAGATGCTGAAACTAAGTTTAAATTATCTTTATAACACTATACATGAAAAGTACACACAAAAATATTTATCCTAATAACTAGAAATGGATCTATGTTCCAGTTCTAACTATTAGAGGAACAGGAGGAGCCAGAAACCTAGAGCCCTCCTATTCCTATTCTTCTAACTACGGAAATGGTCAAAGAACAGTCACAACTCTGCGAAGAAGCTAGGAGAGTTGGTATCAGTAAGCATTACAGACACACGTGCAAACACACATACACAAACACACACACATACACAAACACACATACACCTGAAAAGCCCAGGCTAACCCTCTGCCTCTTGATGCCAGTGGCACACACAGGATTGCAATTCGGGAACAGACCTTTTACAGGCTGCTGACCCAGAATATCCTGCAGACGCATGTCAGTTCCGGGGTCCCCTGACATTCTAAACCTACCTTGGAAAGTCTCATATTTAACGTGGCAAAGAATCCACTAGGCCAGATTTGAAATTATTCAGAATTTGGTCCTAGAACCAGTTGGTCTGTTCCTAGGAATCTCAAGTGAGAAATGGATTTTCTAGAGTGGCTGCAGGTTCTTGGAATTCATGTTTGACCAAGACTGCTGAACATCTGAGCACTTCTTCAGTATTAAACTACAAAAATACAAAAATTTTATCACTATGGAGTGCTAAAATAAAAGCATACTCTTTTGTACATGCATCTATGCCACACTGATATTTTTCTACTCTTCTAAAGCAGAGGAGAAAACAGTTACAGTAAATGAAGATTTACAATACTGAATTCACAACCACTTCTCCTAACGTCCTCATCTGCAGCTGAAGTACAGCGCTCTTCAGCTACCCCTCAGCTTATGTTCTGCTGGAATCATGGAGCCCACCCTAACGAAATCAGAAGTAACTGGGGCTTGACAGGCAACTAGGGTGGGCTCCCAGGACCAGATTATGAAGAACACCAGAAGGAGATGTGGAAATGTGATGTTATAAGAGGAAGAGTCTGTCTTGGTAGGAATTTAAGGAAGAGGTTAAAAACAAGGAAAATCACACACCTCAGCAAAATAAATAGGAGCAGGTCATCAACAAGTAAAGTCCAGGAAAGTAAGTTTTCAATAATCATTACATTGTCAAAAAATTACCACCAACATTCTTTGTCTTCATCTCTAGAGCTGATAAAATGAAAATAAATCACTATTCACTTTGCCTAATACATCTTTCTCAACTTCTCAATTTAAACTTGAGTTAAATTTTTAAAAACTATTCTGTCTCCATATGGCACTCTCGTACTCTAGACAGACTTGTGTTAGTTTAGCAGTAAAATCTGATCTCACTTTGAAAGACATCCCCAACTGGGATTTTCTTCTTCTCAAATTATCTGTCTTCCCAGCAACAGTGTGTGGTCACAGAAGTGTATGCGACATGCTAATGCATTTATCAAGTGATTATTCTTGGCCCCTCTGCTGGCAAAAACAAGCAGGAAATGGTACAGAAAAAACATGCATAGTAAGCCACATTAACCAGCTTCAAAGCTGTTCAACTTGTGTGGCTCCTATGAATTCAAGGGGGAAAAAAAAAAGTGTCACTGCTTTGTCTTTACCAAGACCACTTTCCCTTCAGCCTTTTGCCAAGTGATTGCCTTATATTGCCTAATCCAAGAGATGCCTTTCTTATGCCTTGTTGTCATTCCATAAAGAATTAGTTCTGCTTAATAGCTCAACTGTGCAGAAAGAACATTCCATGCAATTTTACACTTTGCATCGGTCACAGAAACAGAGAATCAATAAAGCATTAAGAAGAGTGAGGTTTTTGTAACAAAATTCATGTCACTTAGCAACTTCATCTGTGTAGAAATTTATAATGAGAAAAATCACCAAATCCATCAAAATCACAGCAGAAATATTTCTACTAGGATTACTTTTGCTTTACAAATGGTTATTTCAAGGACATTTAAAACTAATTCAAGAGCTGCAGTATATTAAATTATTTGTTGATAAACATTATAGCATTGTTCTCCATCGTTTTATATATATATTGTTTTATCAAATTATAAAATCCTTGGTTCTCCTTTCTCTTCCACATAACAACCACTCAATAGTATTTAGTACACGTTTCTCTTTCACATAATAACCACTCAGGATTTAGTAAATGCCTATTATGCAATGCAATTCATTAAAATTTATACAATCATAATTTATAACATCAATTAGTCTACTCATGACATTCAAGTCACAAACTGGGAATCAATCACTAAGAAATGCCTATCTCTTTCATCTTCTCATAGCTGTTAAATTAAAAAGCAAGCCAATTTAATTGATAGCAGGATATATATAGACAGATATCAGATGACCTGTTAAAATGAATTCATAAAGTAGACATCGACTTCTGAACTACCTGTCCACAACATTATGATGTCTTTTAATACTGTAACTTTTTAAAACTTAGGCTTGACAACAGAGCCCTAAAGAAGAGAAGAGAGAATTAACCTACTATATATCGTATGTACATTAACTGGTTTAATACTCTCAAAAACCTTAGCAGGTAAATAATATTACTTTTATTTATAGTTAGGGAAATATGTTCCATTTGCTCAGGGCCACAGAATTAGTAAATAATGGACCTAGAAGTCAAACGGTGCTTTAACAAACTTAGCTTCAAGCTGCAGCCCTAGAGACAAAACACCCACTCAAGGAGTCCATCACAGCACCTCACGGTAGTAATGCTAATCCAGCCTTGTGAGTCTATTCTCCCAGCAGCACACATACATTCATGCAAAAAGAACTGGTAATTTCCTTTTCTCCAATTTTCTCTCCCTTAAACTTTCCTAGAAGTAGCAGCAAAAATATTTCGCTGACCTTCCACTTGACTATTACATCACACCAAAATTTGTAGCGAGGGCTTTAGGATCTCCTGTCAACTATTTTTTCTTCCCCTTTCTACTTATTCTTTTTGTGAGACAGGGTCTCGCTCTGCTCTGGAGTGCAGGGGCGCGATCTTCACTGCAGTTCATTGCAGCTTCCACTTTCCAGGTTCAAGCGATTCTCCTGCCTCAGCCTCCCAAGTAGCTGGGATCACATGCACACCCACCACACCCAGCTAATTTTTGTATTTTTTTTTTTTTTTAGTAGAATTGGGGTTTCACCACGTTGGCCAGGCTGGTCTCAAACTCCTGACCTCTAAGTGATAATCCCGCCTCAGAAAGTGCTGGGATTACAGGCGTAAGCCACTGTGCTCAGTCTCCTACCTATTTTTGATCAACATCAATTTAATTGTATTGTTATTTATCTAACATTCCACACTACTTTCCAATATGGACTTCATTATTTAGCCCAAATAAATCTACTTGCTCTTCTTCTTTTTCTTTTTTTTTTAGAAGGAGTCTCTCTCTGTCGCCAATGCAGTGGCGCGATCTCGGCTCACTGCAACCTCCACCTCCCGGGTTCACACCATTCTCCTGCCTCAGCCTCCCAAGTAGCTGAGACTACAGGCAGGTGCCACCATGCCCAGCTAATTTTTTTTTTTTTTTTTGTATTTTTAGTAGAGATGGGGTTTCACCATGTTAGCCAGGCTGGTCTCGATCTCCTGACCTCGTGATCTGCCCACCTTGGCCTCCCAAAGTGCTGGGATTATAAGCGTGAGCCATAGCACCCAGCTTCTACTTACCATTCTTTACAAAAACACTCCGAAGGAAAGAATACTACACTGTTAAGTCTCTCCATAAAAGTAGAACCCACAGGATACTACAACAACTGCCGGCCATCAAAACAAAACTGAGAGTTGGGGATGGTGTCAAGAAGACAGTGACATGTGATAAAAGGTGAAAGGATATCAAGGGATTATCAAGAGTAGTCTAGGCAGAAGGTAGAACATGGGTAAAGGAACAGAGCAATAAGAATACACAACACATTCAGAGAACTGGAACTAAATGTGGTAGGAATTTGGGGTATGGGCAGAAGTCAGAGGGTGGCCGGGCACAGTGGCTCATGACTAACACTTTGGGAGGCAGAGGTGGCAGTATCATTCAAAGCCAGGAGTTTGAGACCTGCCTGGGCAACATAGTGAAACCCTGTCTCTACAAGAAAAAAAAAAAAAGGTTGTTTTAATTAGTTGGACATGGTGGCTCACATCTGTATTCCCAGCTGCTTAGGAGGCTGAGGTGTAAGGATGACTTGAGCCCAGGAGTTTGATGTTACAGTGAGCCATGAGCATGCCACCACACTCTAGCATGGGTGACAGAGTAAAAACCTTGTCTCTCCAAAAAAAAAAAAAAAAAAAAGAGAGAACAGAGGGGGAGTGAGGCAGGGTAGAGACACGGAGAGACAGGGTGGCAAAAGATGCAACTGCAGGGCAGAGATGATGGAGAGCTTTGCCTATTTCCATTTTAATGCTTTGCTCCTCTAAGTGCCATCCTTGGACCAATCTTAGAACTTGTTTGAAATGCAGACTATCAGGCCCCACCCCAGAACTACACCAAATGCCCATCAGCATTTTAAAAGATGCTCAGGTGACTTGCATGGACTTGAAAATTTGAGAAGCCCTACTCTAAGCATTTGGGTAGTATTCTGAAGGCAGTGGGGAGCCACTGAAATATTTTAAGTAAAAGATATACATGATCAGATTTAAAGGTGATGTGGAATATAAAACCAAATGTGAGTTTTTAAATGATTCACTTGCTATTGGATTCTTATGATTGAGAATATCTGTGTTTTACAAAAGTACCTCCCTGCCTATACAAAGGCTCCTAAGGTTAAGAACAACATTTAAGGTTATCTCAAACACCAAGAATGTACCTTCTATAGGACAAAATCATGTCTAAACTATATCCAACTAGCGATTTAAATAAAATTTATAAAATCAGATTCCCTGAAGGGTTTCTACAACCCAAAGCTGCTGCATAAATGGCTTACTCTTATGACATACTCTATACCTGTTAAAGGTCTTTGAATTGCTTCAGTAGGAAATAGGCTATACTGGCTGCACACAAACCATGTATTAAATGGGGAATGCATACTTCCTTTTAGAAATTTTTACCAAATTATATGCAAACTTTCACTCAAAAGAATAAAAGCACAGAATTCTGAACAACAGCCATATAGAAAATCCTCCATAATGCGATCAATAAGCCAAATCAAAACAATGCATAGTTTATAGGAGCAGGGTAAAAGAAACTTGCAGCTCATGTTTCATCGGCTGTCGAGTGTCACATTCATTCAAGCACAGAGAGGTTAAATGATAGAATTTGCTCTTTAATGCCTGTTTTTGGTAGTGGAGAGCCAAACAAACTTACTTTTCCTTTGATGGCTTATAACAAATGTCACAGAAAAGATGAATAAAACTGCATTCAGGACCAATTGTAAAGCTAGATTTCCCAACTTTGTGCAGAGTTCTATTCACCACCTTATGCAAATTTTCCACAGGGCTTAATAGAGACCCTGAGTTTCTTTCAAGAAAATGATCACCAGTGGGATCTGGTAAGTTGAAAAATATTTGGAAATACACCAATGCTCAGAAGTCACTAAGGCAGTGTTTTTCAACCGTGTCTATTTTGTGATGGACACTCCTTTACATAATTAAAGTCTCATTTCCCACTATCAGCATTTGCTGACAGACAGCACAATCTGTGCATGCCTGTGGAAAGGTGGAGTAAGCTGGTTTAAAAAAAAAGAAAAGAAAAAAAGAGGCAAAAGAGTTAGAAATCAGGGAAAGAGAAAAAAATGGAATGGAAAAAATAAAGGGAAAAATATCAAGAGAAGAAATAAAGCAAGTGAAAACACAGAGAAAACAGATCAGGTATGAATGGTGCAAATAAAGTGAAAGCAGGCCAGGCGCAGGGGCTCATGCCTATAATCCCAGCACTTTGGGAGGCCGAGGCAGGTGGATCATGAGGTCAGGAGTTCAAGACCAGCCTGGCAAAGATGGTGAAACCCCATTTCTACTAAAAAATACAAAAATTAACCAGGTGCGGTGGCGGGCACCTGTAATCCCCGCTACTTGGGAGGCTGAGGCAGGAGAATCACTTGAACCCGGGAGGCAGAGTCTGCAGTGAGCTGAGATCATGCCACTGCACTCTAGCCTGGGCTACAGAGCAAGACTCTGTCTCAAAAATAAATGAATGAATGAAAAAATAAATAAATAAAATAAAGTGAAACCAAACTAAATAACAAAGGAATAAATCACTGCTCTACTAATCATTGCTAACTGTTAAGACAATTCACTTCTAGAACATTTTAATTTGGTGGCAGAGTAGTGAAGGTGACTAATACTACTAAATAGGCTTAGCCAGGGTTACTTCAAAGTGATTCCTGCTGAGGCTGTGATATAATCTTTTTTCACGTCCTTAGTTATCTGGGAAAACGAATACTTAATAGAATTAGAGAGGTTTTTGAGGCCGGGCATAGTGACTTAACCTGTAATCCCAGCACTTTGGGAGGCCAAGGCAGACAGATCATGTGAAGTCAGAAGTTCGAGGCCAGCCTGGTCAACATAGTGAAACGCTGTCTCTATTAAAAATACAAAACATTAGCTGGGTGTGGTGGTGTGTGCATGTAATCTTAGCTATTAGGGAGGCTGAGGCAGAAGAATCACTTGAACCCAGGCGGCGGAGGTTGCAGTGAGCCAAAATTGCGCCACTGCACTCCAGCCTGGGTGACAGGGTGCGACTCTGTCTCAAAAAAAAAAAAAAAAGAAAAAAAGGCCGGGCGCGGTGGCTCAAGCCTGTAATCCCAGCACTTTGGGAGGCCGAGATGGGCGGATCACAAGGTCAGGAGATCGAGACCATCCTGGCTAACATGGTGAAACCCCGTCTCTACTAAAAAAATACAAAAAACTAGCCGGGCGAGGTGGTGGGCACCTGTAGTCCCAGCTACTCGGGAGGCTGAGGCAGGAGAATGGCGTAAACCCAGGAGGCGGAGCTTGCAGTGAGCTGAGATCCGGCCACTGCACTCCAGCCCGGGCGACAGAGCAAGACTCCGTCTCAAAAAAAAAAATAAAAAATAAAAAGAATTATAGACTTTTTTAAAGCCCTATGGGACCTTTTAAACAGTTTAGTTCAATTTCTTTATGGCTGTAATTATGAATAAAAGGACATGATAATGACCCAACAGTTCTGTTGGGAGACCCACAACAAAAAGCACTGATAAGTTGAAAAAAAAAAAAGTTTATATATATATATATATAGAGAGAGAGAGAGAGAGAGGAGAGAGAGAGATCAATCCATTTAATGAGATTGCAACTACTTTGGAAACAGTTTGACAGTTTCCTAAAAAGTTAAATAGCTAAATATATATTTACTATCCAAACCAACCATTTCAACTAATCTTAGGTATCCACCCAAGAGAAATTAGTTCATAGTTTACACAATGACTTATACATGAATATTCCTAACAGGTTTATTTGTAATGGCCTCAAACTGTTTGGAAACAGCCCTAATGTAAATTAACAAATGAGTGAATAAACAAACTGTGGTATATCCATTCAATGGAATGCTACTCAACAACCAAAAATGAACCAATATGAATGAATCTCAAAACCTTTATGCTGAATGAGAGAATCCGTACAAACAAGAGTACATATTATTTCAACATTCTAAAAAGGCAAACTAATCCATAGTGACAGAAAGCAGATCAGTGGTTGCCTGGGGATGGGGAGGAGGGATGGACTCTAAAAAACATCAAGTACCTTTTGGGAGAGATGAGTATGTTCTCATCGTGGCGATGGTTTCATTGGTACACATATAGGTCAAATTCACCAAGTTGTGTACTTCAATTATGTGCAGCTTACTGTGCATCAATTATGCCTCAATAACATTTTTTTAAAACTGAAAAAAAAATGGCATATGTGGGCATATATGTTTGTAAATGCACAGAAAAAAGCCCCCGAAGAATATACACAACCATTAACAATTACTACAGGAACTAAGCACTTAATATTTTCTCTATTACTGCAATATTTATGGCAACTATTTTACTTCTATAATTTCAAAAATAAAAATAAAAATCAGTTAATTTCAAAAGCCTTTAAAAGTTTCAGAAAGCCCTATTGAAAATCACAAATATTTTCATTAGTTTATTCATCCTCAAATATTAAAATACTATTCATGTTTACATAAATCTACTTAATTACAGCAATGTTGTTCTACATTTTTCATTATACACATACAATTTATTGGCTACTATGTGAATTAAATAGGTCTATTTGCAAACTGTTATTTGTAGCACTTTCTTCCCCCCAGGGAAAAGTGTTCTCTTAATCCCAAACCACTAAATTACTCACATTCAGTTTATGGCTTTCTCTTAAATGCCTGAAAGATGTGCATCTGGAGTTGTTTTTAAAAGCCTCACTTTCTGAAATTTTAGGCTGCGAGTACATTATAATATCCCAGAATCTAACGTTTTCTTGGTCTAGGATATTCACTATAGGAACGTTTATATACTTTTGTTTTTAAGTCATTCTTCTATTTTTGAAACCTCTAAAGGTCTTCTCTATAAGCTAAACAGTTATGTTTCTTTTATTGCATTCACTTGATTCCTGATCAACTTATATAGATTAATATAATTTAAATTATCAATAAAAAATACACAAACTCCCCAAATTTTAACCAAGACATGGTGAGAGATAAAAGGAAAAGTGAAATCTTGTACCTACCCTGAGAGGACTTGCCTCTCTTCCTCTAAAAGGCTTTATAGCAGATGTGGTTTCTTGATTTTTTTGTTTTTTTGAGACAGAGTTTTGCTCTTGTCACCGGGGCTGGAGTGCAATGGCATGATCTCAGCTCACTGCAAACTCCACCTCCTGGGTTCAAGTGACTCTCCTGCCTCAGCTTCCCAAGTAGCTGGGATTACAGGCGCCTGCCACACCTGGCTAATTTTTTTTTTTTTTTTAGCAGAGATGAGGTTTCACCATGTTAGCCAGGCTGGTCTCGAACTCCTGACCTCAAGTGAGCCGCCTGCTTCGGCCTCCCAAAGTGTTGAGATTACAGGCGTGAGCCACTGCGCCCAGCCCAAAGGATTTAACCTTATTTATCCTTTCCTATTCCTCTGTAATCTTGATTTAGTAATTATAACCTCTGTCTTCCAAATCTTCTCACTGGGTACCATAGCTTACAAATATGTTCTCCATCTTACACAGCTGATCCTTGACCTTGCCTCTGTCTCAAGCTGCTGTCCTCAAGGGTAAAGATCATTGGAAAACCAATGTAATTTTGCAGTTTCTCCCCACTTCTTGAATCTGGGCGGACCTTGACCTTGCCAGCAGAATGAGATAGAAGATCGTGCTAATTCCATATCAGGTCCTTGAGAGCCTTGTGTGATCCCACCCACTCTCCTGGAAGTTGCCAAAGACATGTGAACAAACACAGGATAGCCTGCTGGATGGGAAAAGACATGGTCCAATCTTTCCTTTCACTTTCACCCCAACCAACAATCAACTATGTGAGTGACATCATCCGGCCAACATTCTCCTTCCCCAGCAAGCCTATCAGCTGATTGTATACACATGAGTAAGTGCAACTGAGATCAGCCAATCCTGGCTCTTATGAGCAGAACCACCCATCTGATCCACAGGCTTGTAGGCAATAATATATACTTACAGTTTTAGGCTGCCATGTTTAGGAGTAATTTGTTATGCAGTGGTAGCCAACTGATACAATTTCTCTTCTGTTCTCAGGATATTGCCCCAATTTTTAAAAACTGCTCAATGAATGTGGATGTAGATAAAAAAAAAAAAGTTACACAAGTAGATGACAACCCTCAGGAGACTGTTACACAAGTGAGGTTCAGAGAAGGAAGCAATCAAGGAAGGAACTGAAATGGTTAAACAGAAGCCAAATGATTCTGGATCTAGGGCTTGAATTGGGTCAAATTAAAATGAAGCAATGAAGGCATCGCATCCCCAGGCCTCACACAACTGCAACCTAGCCTTTTAAATAAAGTAAATAAGCTCACATAGAATCTTTTTTTTTTCTACACTGGTAAGTCTTTGACATAAGAATGTGAACTCTAGAGGATTAATGAATCAATTGCCAGCACTTTGGTCAAGATGGTGAAACGAAATGCTTGGTCAGAGTTCACTGACCACTGGTCAAAGACAGACAAAGACCCCTGTCTCAAATAATAGCTTTAGTCTGTGGAGACAGAGGCTTGTTTTCTATGCCAGCAAAGATTTTTCAGAGAGCTGTTTTGCCTATGTGTTTCAGCCAAACCCATAAATCTCAGGTGGATTGGATTTCTTTGGTTATTACTATAGCAAACTGAAAAGCAGCTGATTCAGTCCCTAATTGTTCATCCAATTTGATCACTAAGACAACCAAAATAATGGTGCATGATCTGGTTATTATAATTGTGCTGCCTCCCAAATTGAATTAACCATGTGGTAATCTGATTGATATCTCAAAGGCCATGATGAATCAACTTAAAACAATTTAGTGCCAAGTACAGACACAGCTTTAATTTTTCAACATATGCCCAGAGAAATGTTATTTCAGATTATGAGTATCCTTTTTGATCAACAACTTCATGCAAATTCAGTTATTTACAAGATTTGGAAGAAAACTAGCAAAAAGACAGTTAAGATAAAATGTAAAGCTGTCCAATAACTCAAGCAAACAAAAAAATTATAATGTATAAGATATTTAATTTCAGAAGGTCACTAATAACACATTTTATGTCTGACAAAATAGGTAAATGTATTTTAGACCACTCATGTAAAAACTGTTTAACCGAACTATTTCAAACATGCAGAAGAATGAGTAGTCTAATACTTAGGTATATTCCACCCAACTTTATCAAATAATAAATAGCACTTTGCAATATTTGTTCCAGAATTTTAAAAAAAGAACATAAAACACTATAGAGATTTGGTTAAAATCCCTTGTACACCCCTCTCTGATCTGATCTTCCTTCCTTCACCAGAAACAACCACTATTTTGAACTTGGTGTTTATAAGGACTATTTTGTACTTTTAGTAATACCTGTGTATTCACAAACAAAATACTGTTCTGCATAGTTTCTATCTACATACAAATGGTATCATACTCTATTTGTTTTGTAAAATGCTCAACACTTTTTGCCACTTATCCACACTATACGTAAATCTAGTTAATCATTTTAATTAGCTCATTTAACTATATGTAGCATCCCACGATTTATTAGACAATTTCTTATCGACAGACATGTAAGTTGCTTCCAACTTCCCTTTATTGCAAAAGCTGCTTCGAGGAGCATTCTTGTATGCACCTGCTTACGTGCATGGGCAAGAGTTTTTCTATGCTATATGCCTAGACATGAAAAGGTTACATATATTTTCAATTTTTCCCAATATTGCCAAATTACTCTCTAAAATAGTTCTACCAGTTTAGATTTCCAATAGCTTTCTTTGCCATCATTTGGAAATCACAGGTGTTATAATTTTTGTCAATCTACTGGATGTAAAAATAGTATCTTTTTTCCCTGATTACAAGTGAACTAAGCATAGTTTCATGTTGATAAGCATTTTATGTTTTCCCTTCTTTGAAATGCTATTTTTGTTCTAGGATGTTTGCTTCTTTTTTATTGATTTGTATGAGTTCATCTTTTGGTTACTAATCCTTTGTCATTTAGATTCGCTGCATGTCTCTTACCCCAGCTTGTCTTGTTGTTACATTGCTGGTTTACACTGTCTTTCTGAAATTCAGAAGTTTAAATATTTGTTTTAACTTAATAAAATTTATTAATTTTTTTCTTCATGGTTTAGGCTTTCTGTGAAATATTTTAAAATCTTTCCCCATCCAGAAGTAGAGCTAGGCCTAAAACTTCAGGTACTTAACCCTGTACATTTCTGTTCTGGTCCTCACAGATACTTCTCTCGTTTTCAAACTAGGTTTAGCTTTCTGTTTTAATATTTTACCTATCATTGCAGATTATACAAAAGCATGAACTCACTGTAACACCCCGAGAAGTAGTCATCGTTTTATTTTCTATCTGTCTGTCTGTCTCTCTCTCTCTCTCCTCCCCCACGCCCACCCTCTATCTTTCTATCACAGGGTCTTGCTCTGTTGCCCAGGCTGGAGTGCAGTGGTGATACCATAGCTCAACTGCAGCCTGGAACTCCTGGAGTTAAGTGATTCTCTCATCTCAGTCTCCCGGGTAGCTGGGACTACAAATGTGCACCCCCACCCCCTCCCCCCACCCCACCCCCGCTAGTTTTTAAAACATTTTTTGTAGTGAGGAGGTGTCACTATGTTGTCCAGGCTGATCTTAAACTCTTGGCCTCAAGGGATCCTTCTGCCTCAGCTTCCCAAAGTGTTGGGATTACAAGTGTGAGCCACCACGCCTGGCATCCTTATCCTTTTTATTTTTTTTTTAAATAGAGAAAGAGCTTCAGATGAGGTTAAGTTTCTAAGTGAACACTATTTCCCCTCCTTATGCATCAAATAAGCTCAAAGTACTTTTAATTATTTCAGATGTCATAATCTAGTCCAGATTGTGCCTACACAACTCTCTTAACCACTTACATTTAAAAAATAAACATATACAAAATAGCTGTAAGAGATGATACACTTTATTTTTTCTACCTAAAAATGCTATTTTTGCATCAAAATTGAGCAGCTTCTTAAAGAAATAAACATCGTTTGATGTTGCTAAAGTTAAAATTTGAGAACAATCCTTAAAAACCTCAGTTTAATGAAGTCAAAGGGTAATCCCACAAGGAGTTTAGAGTTCTTTAACTTCTTAGCAGAATTTTATACAGCAGCTCTTTATAGAGCTTTACACATATACAGATAAAATACTCTAATAATGATACTGAATATAATCAGAAAATATAATAAATTATTTCTTCTTTATTCAAATAAAAATACTTTTCATACTCTCTACCACCAAAATCATTTAATAAATAATCAACCATCATATATTCATATTATTCCAAAAGGAACTTTTCAAAGTAATGTATCTATTGTTTAATTAAGGCTACAATGACAGTCTATAGACTGAAACAAAATATTATCATCCAAAGACCTCAGTGCCAAAGCTTTCTCATTTGTGTCCTTGCCTAATGAATCAGTTTCTACCACATCTATGACAAAATCCTTAAAAAGTAAATCTGAATTTTCAGGCTAATCAGGATATTTTCCACTTGCCTCCGGGGATATAATACTCTCCTTAGATAATCCCAACTGTGTTTTTCATTTGATTGAGTCATTGATTCTATAAACAGAGGTATCAGACTATTAGGAATTCCCTTAATGAAGAATCAGGAATCCTTATCCCTAAAAGCAGGAGCGTGAAGCTCTGAGCAGACATGGGGCCTTGAGAGTATGTGAAGCATTTGTAAAAGTGACCTCAGGGCAACTCCAAGCCCTAACGGATACTTTAGTGTTTGCAAAAGCAGCAGGAAGTTCCTAATCCCCCTTTCCTTAAAAGAAGAGATAAATGTCTTTGATTTGGGATCACAACATCCAAGGTCCCCTGGAATTATATATCCAAAAAACCCTGAGTACTGGAAGTCCAAAATAGAGTTCCATAAGGAAAATAATACACCACTTTTAAGATCCAAAAAGGTTAACCTTTGAGCTAAAAAGGTAGTAAAAGAAACTAAAAATGGAATACAACTCCTTTTGACTTGACTTGGTCTATCAGCAAACATGAACTCCAAGTGAGAGAAAACTAAGAGGGAAACTTTGTGATAAGACATTTAGATAAACAATTCATTCCCTTCTGAATTGGCACCAGCTGGAGAAAGAGGCAAATGTAGACTATTCAGTAAGTGTAAAGCTATTAAAACGCCCAACACTTGTCTACATTAGCTCATTTTTACAGATACCATCCAAAGGCTATCATATAGACACAGCATAGTATTCTCCTTGAAAAGTTATTTGCCAACAAATTACAAATGAATTTGTGTTAACAATCATCTATTAGCTGGGTGTGGTGGGGCACGCCTGTAGTGCCAGCTACTCAGGAGGCTGAGACAGGAGAATCGCTTGAACCCTGGAGGCGGAAGTTGTAGTGAGCCAAGATCGTGGCACTGCACTCCAGCCTGGGTGAGAGTGAAACTCTGTCTCAAAAACAGAAAAACAACAACAACAACAACAACAAACAATCAACTGGTTCTCCAAATAAAATTATATATCAATCACAATAATTTCACTTTTTATTTTAACCAAGAGTGAGCTTTTTTCAGGATAAACAATCCATGAGCTGAAGAATAATGGGAGTTCCTCTGTCCACTACAGAACCACTTCCTTACCTCCCTAATCCATGTGACTGAACTCTTGGTTAGCCCTTACTTGTACAGGAGGGAAGAAGTCATTGGAAAGGTTTTGGACTATCAAGAGGATTTCAACAGGATGCTGCAACATCTCCATAATATGAAAACCATCTTAAAGTCAAGTGCTGGGAGGATCCAACCTTCGAGAACACAGTATTTTCCTTGTTTTTTCCCCTAAATCACCAGATCATTAGTAGGAAAAAAAAAATCACTTCTTTACCTTTTCATAATCATCTTATCAAAACATACATTTTAAATATATGATGAATTTTAAGATTTTAACTGCTGAGTTCACCACAGAGTGGAAAAAGCAACTTTACGGCAATATATACACAACAAAACTATGTATCACACATATGTGTGTATGTACATATATATACATGTACACATGTACATACCTTCTCCAAGCTTGATAATGCCTAACATTCAAAACGCCATTAGAATATTAAAAGAGTTTTTCATTCTAAAATGGAATTCATGTCTAGGAACATCATCAGGTACAAAATGGAGTAGCTACAGTAAAAGCAGTGGCTTTACTCAATATGAAAACATTTGAGCCACTAATACAAAGGCTTAGGTTATATGACAAAGCTGAGTAACAGAAACTTCCAAATCCCTAACTCTTTACTGTTCCATCCTGGTATCATAAGAGATTCGACTTTTTTTTTTTTTTTTTTTTTTTTTGAGACGGAGTCTCGCTCTGTCGCCCGGACTGGAGTGCAGTGGCCAGATCTCAGCTCACTGCAAGCTCCGCCTCCCGGGTTTACGCCATTCTCCTGCCTCAGCCTCCCGTGTAGCTGGGACTACAGACGCCGCCACCTCGCCCAGATAGTTTTTGTATTTTAGTAGAGACGGGGTTTCACCTGTGTTAGCCAGGATGGTCTCCATCTCCTGACCTCGTGATCCGCCCGTCTCGGCCTCCCAAAGTGCTGGGATTACAGGCTTCAGCCACCACGCCCGGCCTAAGAGATTCGACTTTTATTGGAGAATAGAATATGTACATATTTAACACAGGTAAAATATTCTAACTTATTTCAAACAGAATGCTTTAACTAAAAATACAAACGAAATTTCACATAAAATAGTAGGCACAGGAAGCATGTTACAATGAACCATGTCCTACCAAAATATTTCAAAATCTGGGAAAAACAATATTATCTGCAGAGGAATTCTGTTAGTTGTCAATGATTTTAAGAAGGCTTAGGAGGAAAAGGCTTTCTTTTGATGATTTATGAGATGTTTCTTTCAACTATGCCTCTCCAGTAGTTCTACGCAAGAGGAAAACAGCAAAAGCCACAGTGAAGGTTTCTGGGATTTGCCGTCTGAAAGCTTTTATTCTTCTAAAGAAAGAAAGTTATGACCTTTGACATTGTGCTATGGTGCTGAAGAAACTGCTCATAAATGTATGTCAGTAATGAAGCAGAAATCAATAATTTCATTTAATCTAGCTATTATGTAGTAAGACACAATACATTTGAAAAGCCAAATGTCCTTCTACTACTTAATGACATCTATGTTGCTTTCTCATTAAAGTTTCGTTTTACTTGCTTTATATATTTTAATCATAATTTCACTATCATATATAAAAAGTGTCCAGCATTTTAGAGTTAACTTCAAAGTTGTCTTTAAAAAAAACACTGTAAAAATCATTCAAGTTTTTAAGTACAACATCTTCACTTGAGTTTCTCCAGTATCATAGATGTCATGTTTATAATGATAGGCCTCTTAAGGTTCAAATTCTTTTATTTTTTGGAGATAGAGTCTCTCTGTCACCCAGGCTGGAGTGCAGTGGTGCAATCTTGGCTCACTGCAACCTTCGCCTCCTGGGTTCAAGCGATTCTCCTGCCTCAGCCTCCCGAGTAGCTGTGAGTACACATGCACGCTGCCACGCTCGGCTAATTTTTTTGTATTTTTAGTAGAAACGGGGTTTCACTCTGTTGCCCAGGCTTGTTTCGAACTCCTGACCCTAGGCAATGCACCCACCTAGGCCTCCCAAAGTGCTAGGATTACAAGCGTGAGCCACTGCATCCAGCCTCAAATTACTTTTTGAAAAGAATTTCCTACACATATATAACTGGTTTTATAAACATACATACTTTTAAACCACTATCTTACTTGGATTAATTATTAAAACTGAATAACTGAATTGCTTAGAAAAGCCCTAGTACCAAAAACTGGAGTTGGGAAATTGACTCTTTTCATTGTCCTAATTGATTTTACTAAAATATTTCTAATATTTACAAGATAATGAGAAATTGTTGCACATGGTATATCAGTCAACATATTGGCAAAGTTGATGAAGACAAAACAAAGAACAGAGTGTGTTTGTTTTAAATCAAGTTTTCCTTCTCAAGTTGAAAATCTGAAAGGTTAAAATTCTAGAAGACTGTATTTTGAGGGAAAATCAATTTAACAAAAGACATGGAAAACTTTAATGCGAAAACAATGAATGTCTATTAATGACTTCATATACTCAATGAATGTTAAAGAACATGTACTCCAAGGCGGAAATGTATATGTACAGCAGTTATTGCAGATAAAATACAATTGCAATTTAACCAATTAGGCTAAGTTAAACAACTAAGTTTTCTGACAATAACCAGGACATTATTCAAAGTTTCAGAAAAATGTAAAAAGGTATTATTTTACTAAATCATAACATGGTAGTGTTATTTCTAGTTTAAAAATTACAAATATTGGGGCAATATTAAAACAATGAGAAATTGTCTCACTTAAGTTTTAGGCAAAATTCCTGTCTTAAAAACTGTGGGTTTGGCTGGGCACAATGACTCATGCCTATAAACCCAGCACTTTGGGAGGCTGAGGTGGGCGGATCACCTGAGGTCAGGAGTTCAAGACCAGCCTGGCCAACATGGTGAAACTCCACCTCTACTAAGAACACAAAAAAAATTAGCCAGGCATGGTGGCGGGCATCTGGTCTCACCTACTCAGGAGGCTGAGGCAAGAGAACTGCTTGAACTGGGAGGTGGAGGTTGCAGTAAGCCAAGATTGTGCCATTGCACTCCAGCCTGGGCAAATGGGAGTGAAACTTCATCTCAAAAAAAAAAAAAAAGAAAAGAAAAAACTGTGGGCCAGGCATGGCGGCTCACGCCTGTAATCCCAGCACTTTGGAGGCCGAGGCAGGCAGATCACCTGAGGTCAGGAGTTTGAGACCAGCCTGGCCAACATGGCAAAACCTCGTCTCTACTAAAAATACAAAGATTAGCCGGGCGTGGATTACGGGCAGGTGCCTGTAATCCCAGCTACTTAGGAGGCTGGGGCAGGGAGAACTGCTTGAACCACCCGGAAGGTGGAGGTTGCAGTGAGCTGAGACAGCATCACTGCACTCCAGCCTGGGAATGGGGAGAGACTGTATCTCAAAAAAAAAAAAAACAAAAAACAAAAAACAAAAAACAAAAAACTATGGCTGTTTTCTTTCTAAGGAAACGGCTTTAAGACTCGAATGATCTGGTTCAAAGGGTATTTTCTGCATCCTATTGGAATTCTTTCTCCTTTGGCTTTCGTGATTTTGTACTCATGTGGTTGTCCATCTACCTTCCTGACAATTGTTTGTGTCTCTGTTGGTTGTCCTAGGAGTTGATTCTTGGCCCCCATGCTGCTTGCTCTGTATGCTCATCCTGCTCCATCCACCTCCACCTAACGTGATGCTCAGCTGAGTATCTTTTCAGCAGTGTCCTTCTTTTGGCTTCCCTGGGCCACACTGGAAGAATTGCCGTGGGTCACACATAAAACACACTAACACTAATGATAGGTGATGAGCTAAAAAGAAAAAATCTCATAATGTTTCAAGAACATTTATCAATTTGTGTTGGGCTGCATTCAAGGCTGTCCTGGGCTGCATGCAGGTTGGACAAGCTTGCTTTAGGTCATGCCTCTCCTGACTCCAAACTGCTTTCTTGGACCACCTGCTAGATGGTTCCACCTACACATCCCACAGACACCTAAAACTAACGTTTTTCCAAGGCAAATTCATTACCTTGCTCCCTATATTTGCTCCTCCTCCTGAATTTTCTATTTCAGTTGGTGGCACTACCATTTACCAAGTCACCCAAACTAGAAATACTGGCATCATCCTGAACTTTTCCCTCTCCCTAATTCCCCACATCTAACAAGTACTGCCATTTTAAAATCGTAATTATAACCTAAAATCTGTCTTCCATTCATCCCCTTGCCAGTGCTCCAATCCAGGCCCTTGTGAGTTCTCCCTGTGCTGTCCTAGCCTCTACTCTGACTCCAGCCCTGTTCACCTGACTTCTGCTCTCCTCATAGACTCCAATAGGATCAATCTGAAACACAAATCTGATGAAGCCAATCCCTTGCAGTTCATCACCTGCAAGTTAAATTCCAGGTTCCTTAACATGGTACATAGTGTATAATGAATCTTTCCTTGAGTGGATACTGTCTACATCTCCAATTCCATGTTTGGGTGCTATTTCCTTGAAATTTATTCTCCAACAACATCAAACAGTTAACTATTCCACATGTAACATGCTGTTTCTTACTATTATGCTTTCTTTGACTATTCATCTCCTTCATCTAACTAAAATCTAGTTTTCCTTTAAAATTTAGCTTACACATCAGCTCCATCAGGATCTCTCCCTGTATTAGTCTGTTCTCACACTGCTATAAGAACATATCCAAGACTGGGTAATTTATAAGAGAAAGAGGTTGAACTGACTCACAGCTAAGGATGGCTGGGGAGGTCTCAGGAAACTTACAATCATGGCAGAAGGGGAAGCAAACATGTCCTTCACAGGGTGGCAGGAAGGAGAAGAATAAGAGCTGAGCAAATGGGGAAGCCCTTTTAAAATCATCAGATCTCGCGAGAACTTACTCATTATCACAAGAATAGCATGGGGAAAACCACCCCCATGATTCAATTACCTCCCACCAGGTCCTTCCCACCACATGTGGAAATTATCGGAACTACAATTCAAGATGAGATTTGGGTGGGAACACGGCCAAACCATACCACTCTCTAACTGCCCCTTCCCCCAGACTTGGAGATGCATAGAGAAGTATTTAGAGTTGAAGTGTCTGCAACTTACTTTTTTCAAGAAAGAGAGAGAGATGAAGGTCAACGTGGCAAAAAGTTAACAGATGGGAATCTAGGTGAAAGGTATTTAAGTGTTCATTATATTCCTTATACTTTTCTGTAGATTGAACGTTTTCAAAATTAAACGTTGGAAGAAATACCACCACATAAGCAACTCCACCAGGAATAAACTTTATTGTTGCACAACTATACTGTTTTAATAATTATTTATGTACTCCTTTCCTATCATTGAGGTCAGGTACTATATTTTATTAGTCATGTCATTCTCAAGATCTAGCAAGAGTAGGCTTTCAATAAATACTTGTTGGGGAAATGAATAACCATGAGAGTAAAAGTAAGCCTAAACACAGAATTCTCCATCAACCAGTAAGGATTTTAGTGTCAGCAGTGTGTCAAGTATTTTCGTACATGTTCTAGAACCAAAAGGGAATATTGGCCAAGGGCCCTGAAAAATCTCATGCTGAAAACTAAAATGAAGAAAGTCAGAAATAAACAGAGAGGTGAAGTTGAGAACTTAGTCCTCAAGATTAAGCTTGTAGTTTCCAGAGTGGGAAAAGATTCTTAAAGACGCCTTATTTCCTTATTTCCATTCCTGGAAAATCATAGACTGAATAAACACAGATACTCCTTCCCACTAAAAACACACAGAAAAGCCACACAGAACATACTTAACCACCACCACTAACAAAATTTGGACAAGGTCAGAGCAGCAAAGTTTTGGCTTGAAGCCATGGTGGCCCAGAGCGAATATAGGAATTAAAAGCCTCTAGGAAGAAGTGGTGATTTTGTTCCATAACAACCTAGTTAACTAAGACCTAAAGCTAGGATCCTGGAAGTACGTGGAGAAAAAGTCAGTAGAAAAACTCAGCCCACCAGCAAGGTTAACAACAGGAGGCTTTCTTTTTGACGGGAAAAAAAATGTTTCCCCTAACAAACAAAAGCCCCTGGCCTATGACACACACTTGTGAGGATGCTGCATTTTACCACTAATGTAGTGCAGCCAACAATTAACCCCAAAACTGGTCCATGACCCGGGAAACCCTGGGGCATGCCACAGAAGCATAACTTCCATGATACAGAATGTGATGTCTCACCACAGATGAGGTTACAATAAAAAATTACAAATCACATATGGAAACAATCTGCCACAACGGAAAATGGAAATGGAAAAGGGAAAGTTAGCACCTAAATAACTTAAGATAAATAGTACAATTAATGGAGACTGTAAGATAAAAATTTTAAATGTGTAAAACATGAAACGAAAGACACAAACAGAAACCATAAGGGAAGACTGTAAGGATCTAAAAAGAAAAGGGTGAACAGATTCTAAGAGACACGTGGGACATTATCGAGCAGACCAACATATGCATTATGGGAAGCCTAGAAGGTAAAAAGAAAGAGAAAGAGGCAGAAAGAGTATTTGAAAAAATAATGGCTGAAAATTTTCTGAATTTGATGAAAGAAATAAATCTATACACCTATAAAACTTGATGGATTCCAAGTAGGACAAACTAAGAGAGAGTCACATAGAAATACATTTATAGCTGGGTGTGGTGGCTCACGCCTGTAATCCCAGCACTTTGGGAGGCCGAGGCGGGTGGATCACCTGAGGTCGGGAGTTCTAGACCAGCCTGACCAACATGGAGAAACCCCATCTCCACTAAAAATACAAAATTAGCTGGGCGTTAGTGGCACATGCTTATAATCCCAGCTACTAGGGAGGCTGAGACAGGAGAATTGCTTGAACCTGGGAGGCAGAGGTTGCAGTGAGCCGAGATTGTGCCATTGCACTCCAGCCTGGGCAACAAGAGTGAAACTCTGTCTCAAAAAAAAAAAAAAAAGAAATACATTTATAATCAAACTGTTGAAAGACAAAAAGAGAAAATCTTGAAAGCAGCAAAACAGATTCATCAAAAACTTATTCTTCCTCAAAAAGATTAACAGCCAATTTCTTTTTTTTTTTTTTTTTTTTTGAGTTTCAGTCTTGCTCTGTGGCCCAGGCTGGAGTGCAGTGGTGCAATCTCAGTTCACTGCAACCTCTGCCTTCCAGGTTCAAGCGATTCTCCTGCCTCAGGCTCCCCAGTAGCTGGGATTACAGGTGCCTGCCACCACACCCAGCTAATTTTTTGTGTTTTTAGTAGAGGCGGGATTTCCCCCATGTTGGCCAGGCTGGTCTCCAACTCCTGACCTTGTGATCCACCCGCCTTGGCCTCCCCCAAAGTGCTGGGATGCGTGAGCCAACAGTGCCTGGCTGATTTTAATCTTTTAAAATGTATCGAGACTTGTTTTGTGGCCCAACATACGTTCTATTCTGGAAAACGTTTTATGTGCACTAGAGGACAATGTGTATTCTGTTGTTAGGTAGAATGCTTTTTATATGTCTGCTACATCTAGTTACTGCTTATATGTCTGTTAGATCTGTTATTTCACTATTGATCTTTTATGTAGATGTTCTATCCATTTTTTGAGCGTAGTTGTGTTGAGGTCTTCAGTTTTTATTGTAAAACTATTTCTCCCTTCAATCAGTGTCAGTGTTTGCCTCATATATCTTGGGACTCTGCTACTTGGGTGAATATAATGTATATATTATGTTTTTTGATTGACAGCCAATTTCTCATCAGAAATCACAGGAGTTGGAAGACAGCGAGATAAGATACGTAAAGTATGAAAAAGGCTGGGTGCTATGGCTCACACGTGTAACCCCAGCATTTTGGGAGGCCAACATGTGCATATCCCTTGAGACCAGGAGTTTGAGACCAGCCTGGCCAACAGGGCAAAACCCTGTCTCTACTTTAAATCAAAACAAAACAAAACAAAAATTAGCCAGGTGTGGTGGTGCATGCCTGTAATCCTAGCTAATCAGTAGCTGAGGTATGAGAATCACCTGAACCCAGAAGGCAGAGGTTGCGGTGAGCCAAGATCACACCATGGCACTGCAGCCTGGGCAACAGAGCAAGATGCAGTCTTAAAAAAATAAAATAAAATAAAACATAAAAACAAAACCAACTACAGAGCAAGAATTACATATCTAGGAAAATAGTCCTTCAGAAATGAGGCAGAAATTAAGATGTTCGCAGAAAAACAGCTGAGGCAACTCATTACCATTGATCTACTCTAAAACAGATGCTAAAGAGTGCTAGTGGCTGAAATGAAAGGACAGTGAACAGTTACTCAAAGCCATATGAAGAAATAAAGATCATTGGTAAATGTAACTATGTAGGCAACTAGAAAAGCCAGCAGTATTGTATTTTTGGTTTGTACCTCCACTTTCTATTGCCTACATAATTTAAAAGATAAATGCATAAAAAGCTCATACATTTAGATCATTTTCTATACAAAATGTATGAAGATGTAATGTGTGACAATAATATAAGGGGGGGTGAAGCTGTATAGATGCAAAGATTCGCATACTACTGCAAATTCAAACTAGACTGTTAAAATTTAGGATGTTGCCGGGCGCGGTGGCTCAAGCCTGTAATCCCAGCACTTTGGGAGGCCGAGACGGGCGGATCACGAGGTCAGGAGATCGAGACCATCCTGGCTAACACGGTGAAACCCTGTCTCTACTAAAAATACAAAAACTAGCCGGGCGAGGTGGCGGGCGCCTGTAGTCCCAGCTACTCGGGAGGCTGAGGCAGGAGAATGGCGTGAACCCGGGAGGCGGAGCTTGCAGTGAGCTGAGATCTGGCCACTGCACTCCAGTCCGGGCGACAGAGCGAGACTCCGCCTCAAAAAAAAAAAAAAAAAATTTAGGATGTTAAGTATAATTCCTATGGTAACCACACACAAAATATAAACTAAAAAATATGCACAAAAGGAAATGAGAAGGAAGTCAAAATGGTTCACTACAAAAGCAACTAAACACAAAAGAAGATAGGAATGTTGAAAATGAGAGACAAAAAAAGGTATAAGGTAAACATAGGCAACAAAATAAGACTTTATCTCTATTAAAAAAAAATACAAAAAAATCAGCCGGGCATGGTAGCATGTGCCTATAGCCCAGCTACTTGGGAGATTGAGGTGGGAGGATCACCTGAGCCTGGGGAGGTTGAGGATGCAGTGAGCCGTGATCATGCTACTGCCCTCCAGTCTAGGTGAGACAGTGACCCTGTCTCAAAAAAAAAAAAAAAAAAAAAAAAAAAGGTGTAAGACATACAGAAAACAAATAGCAAAATGGCAGAAGTCCTTCCTTATCAGTAATTACAATAAATGCAAGTGGATTAAACTCTCCATCAAAAAGAAAAGGTTGGCAAAATGGATTTTTAAAAACTCATGATTGAACTGTAAGCTGTCTACAAGGCACTAATTTTATTTATTTGTGTAGTGGTGCCATCGCAGCTCACTGCAACCTTGCTTCCCAGGTTCAAGCAATTCTCCTGCCTCAGGCTCTGGAGTAGCTGGGATTACAGGCACCCACCACCACACTCAGCTAATTTTAGTTTTTCGGTTTGTTGTTGTTGTTATTGTTTTTTGAGACAGAGTCTCACTCTGTTGCCAGGCTGGAGTGCAGTGGCGTGATCTCGGTTCATTGCAACCTCCACCTCCCAGGTTCAAGCGATTCTCCTGCCTCAGCTTTCCAAGTAGCTAGGATTATAGGTGTGTGCCGCCATGTCCAGCTAATTTTTGTATTTTTAGTCAAGATGGGGTTTCACCATGTGGGCCAGGATGGTCTCAATCTCTTGACCTCGTGATCCAACTGCCCAGTCTCCCAAAGTGCTGGCATTACAGGTGTGAGCCACTGTACCCAGCCCTAATTTTTCTATTTTTCATAGAGATCGGGTTTCACCATGTGAGCCAGGCTGGTCTTGAACTCCTGACCTCAGGTAATCCACTTGCCTCAGCCTCCCAAAGTGCTGGAATTATAAGCGTGAGCTACTGTGCCCAGCCAAGAGACTAACTTTAGATCCAAAGACGCAAATAGATTGAATGGAAAAAGGTATTCCATGCAAATGGTAACCAAGAGGGCTGGGAAGCCTTGTACTAACATCAGAAAAAAAACAGACTTTAAGCAAAAACTGTCATTAGAGAAAAAGAAGGATATTACACACTAACAAAAGAATCAATTCACCAAAAAACATAATATATACATTATATTCACCAAACAGCAGAGTCCCAAAATACATGAAGCAAACACTGACACTGATTGAAGGGAGAAATAGTTTCATAATAAAAGCTGGAGACCTCAACACAACCACACTCAAAAAATGGATAGAACATCTACACAAAAGATCAATAGTGAAATAACAGATCTAACAGACATATAAGCAATAACTAGATGTAGCAGACATATAAAAGCATTCCACCTAACAACAGAATACACATTGTCCTCTAGTGCACATAAAACGTTCTCCAGAATAGAACATATGTTGGGCCACAAAACAAGTCTCGATACATTTTAAAAGATTAAAATCAGCCAGGCACGTTGACTCATGCCTGTACTCCCAGCACCTTGGGAGGCCAAGGCGGGTGGATCACGAGGTCAGGAGTTCGAGACCAGCCTGGCCAACACGGTGAAACCACATCTCTACTAAAAACACAAAAAATTAGCTGGGTGTGGTGGCAGGGCCTGTAATCCCAGCTACTCCAGAGGCTGAGGCAGGACAATCACTCAAAGCCGGGAGGCGGAGGTTGCAGTGAGCCGAGGTTGCACCATGCACCCCAGCCTGGGTAACAACTATAACAAGAGCAAATCTTCATCATCCCCAAAAAAAAAAAAAAAAGATTAAAATCATTAAAAGTATTTTCTCCAAACACGATGGAATAAAACTAAAACCAGAAGTAAAACTGGAAAACTCACACATATATGAAAATTAAACAACATATTCTTTAGGAATGTGTCGAGGAAGAAAATGCAAAGAAAATTAAGAAGTACTTTGAAACAAATGAAAATGAAAATATACAGGAGGCTGAGGCAGAAGGATTGCTTGACCCTGGGCAGGCAGAGTTTGCAGTGAGCCAAGAGCATGCCACTGCACTCCAGCCCAGGCAACAACAGAGTAAGAGCCCGTCTCAAAAAAAAAAAAAAAAAAAAATGAAGAAGAAAAAGAAAAACTGTAACACACCAAAACTTACAGGATGCAGTGGAAGTAGTGCTCAGAGGGAAACTGGTGGCTATAAACATATTTTAAAATATATTTTTAAAAATATTTTATATTTTATAAAAAGAATAATCTCAAATCAATAATCTAATTTTACACCTTGAAGAACCAGAAAAGGAAGGGAAAACTAAACCCAAAGCTAGCAGACGGAAGGAAATAATTGAGATTAGAGTGGAGATAAATGAAACAAAAAAAAGAAATAATAGAATCAGGAAAATGAAAAATTTGCTCATCTTTGAATAGATGAACAAAACTGAAAAAGCTTTAACTAGACTGACCAAGAAA
Organism: Rhinopithecus roxellana; assembly: GCF_007565055.1. Taxonomy (NCBI): domain Eukaryota; kingdom Metazoa; phylum Chordata; class Mammalia; order Primates; family Cercopithecidae; genus Rhinopithecus; species Rhinopithecus roxellana. The sequence continues at coordinate 42,949,810 of NC_044553.1, forward strand.
AAAAAGAGAGATGATATAAATAACTAAACTCAGACATGAAATTTTTACTACTGACTTTAAAAAATAAAAAAGATAATAAAATACTATGAACTGACAAATCAGATAGCCTAGATGAAATGGACAAATTCCAAGGAAAACACAAATTACCTAAACCGACTGAAGAAGAAATATAAAATTACAGCAGGCTTATAACAAGTGAAGAGATTAAATCAAAAATCTCCCAACAAAAGGCCGGACACGGTAGCTCACGCCTATAATACCAGCACTTTGGGAGGCTGAGGTGGGAGGACTGCCTGAGGTGAGGAATTCGAGACCAGCCTAGCTAACACGGAGAAACCCCATCTCTACTGAAAACACAAAAATTAGCAGGGTGTGGTGGCATACACCTGTAGTCCCAACTACTCAGGAGGCTGAGGCAGGAGAATCACTTGAACCCAGCAGGCAGAGGTTGCAGTGAGCCGAGATCGCGCCACTGCACTCCAGCCTTGGTGACAGAGCGAGACTCCAACTCAAAAAACAAAACAAAACAGAACACCCCAACAATGAAAAATCCAGAACCAGGTGACTTCACAAGTGAATTCCACAAAATTTATTTTATTTATTTATTTATTTAGAGACAGAGCCTCTCTCTGTCACCCAGGCTGGAGTGAAGTGGCGCGATCTTGGCTCATTATAACTTCCACCTCCCAGGTTCAAGCGATCCTCGCGTCTCAGCCTCCTGAGTAGCTGGGACTATAGGTGTGTCCCACCATGCCCAGCTAATTTTCTGTATTTTTAGTAGAGGCGGGGTCTCACCATGTTGCCCAGGCTAGTCTCGAACTTCTGAGCTCAGGCAATCTGCCCACCTCGGCCTCCCAAAGTGCTAGAATTACAGGCATGACCCACTGTGCTTGGCCTCCACAAAAAATTTAAATAAGAATTTATACCAAATCTTTTCAAACTCTCCCAAAAAAATGAAATATTTTTTGGGGGAATATTATATAGAGAATATTTCCTAACATATTTGATGACACCTACTCCACTATCAAAGCCAGACAGATATCACAAGAAAATAAAATTGTCTTCTATGACTATGGATGCAAAATCTCAGCAAACTGCTAGCAAACCAAGTTCAAAAATATATTAAAAGAATTATACTGACCAAATAGGATTTATCTCACTTTTATCCCAGGAATGTAAAAGTTGTTCAACATAAGAAAATTAATCAAATAACTGATAGAACAAAGAAAAAAGACGATTAGCACAGTTGATATAAAAAAGGCATTTGAAAAAATCCAATACACTTCATAATATAAACACTTAGAAAACTAGGAATAGAAGGAACATTTTTCAACATGATAAAGGGCATTTATTTAAAAAGCCTCACAATATCATACACAAAGGTGAAAGACTAAAAGCTTTTCTCCACTGATCAAGAAAATGACAATGATTTCTGTTTTCACCATTATGATTTAACATTGTACTAAAAATTCTAGTCAGAGCAATTAGTCTAAAAGAAACAAAAGGCATCCAAATTGGAGAGAGAGAAGTACAGCTATATCCCTCATAGATTATATGATCCTATTTATAGAAAATCACAAAGAATCCACATAAAAGCTACTAGAACTAATAAATGAATTCAGATGAGTTTTAGAGTATAAGATGTACACGCGTAAAGCAGTTGTGTTTATATACACAACAGCAAAAAAGTAACTGAAAAGGAAATTAAACAATTCCATTTACAATAGCATCTAAAAGAATAAGATGCCCAGATACAAATTTCAGCATAAAGGTAAAAGACTATATACTGAAAACTACGAAAAGTTTCAAGAAACTGAAAAAGCAAATGTTCACTACAGATGAAAACAATTCAAGTGTCCAACAGATGAACAGATAAACAAAACATGGTTTATCCACACAATGTAATCTCATTTGGCCACAAAAAGGAATGAAGTACTGATAAATGACACAACATGGATAAACCCTGAAAACATGCTAACTGAAGGAAGACAATCACAAAGACCATTTTTATATGATTTCACTGATAAGACACACCGCATATAGGCAAATCCACTGAGACAGGAAATAAATTCGTGGTTGCCAGAGGAAGGGGGAAATCGGAAGTAATCACTATCGAACACAGCTTTCTTTTTGGGGGTATGAAAATGTTCTGGAATTAGATACTGGTGAGACATATGCACAAAACCCACTGAACTGTATACTTTATAAGGGTGTTCCAGGTGCACTGGCACATGTCTATAATTCTAGCTACACAGGAGACTGAGGCGGGAGGACTGGAGTTCCAGACCAGCCTGGGCATAGCAAGATTCTGCAAAATAATAATAATAAGAAGAAGAAACTTAACCATCTATTTAAAACTCAGTCTTTTGACTATAAAAGGGTCTCATCCATTGGTGGTTCTTCAAAGCCATGTTGAAAATCACTGCTTTAGATCAAACTTCCATTTGGACAGATGTATCAACAAATGCCAAACCCCTAAATGGACGGGAGCTCAACCTCCATGCACGGAGGATATACACAAGAAAAGAAATTCCATGAAGGGTTACAGGACAGCTGAAAATAGAAACGCATTAGCAATTTATTTTAAAAATCACCTATTTACTGCATCAACGAGAAACCTTATTCAAGTATAGCAATAATGGGTGAGTTGCACAAAAATGAAAGTCACTTTTTAATTAAGAAATTAAGGAATGTCTTTAATTTGGGCGTTAATTCTGTTACTTTCTTTTTCTTTTCTTTTCTTTTTTTCTTTTTGAGATGGGGTTTCTCTCTGTTGCCCAGGCTGAAGTGCAGTGGCATGATCTCAGCTCACTGCAGCCTCTGCCTCCCGGGTTCAAGATACTCTCCTTCCTCAGCCTCCTGATCAGCTGGCATCACAGGTACTTGCCACCACGCCCAGCTAACTTTTGTATTTTTAGTAGAGACAGGGTTTCACCACGTTGGCCAGGCTGGTCTCGAACTGCTGACCACAAGTGATTCTCCCACCTCGGCCTCCCAAAGTGCTGGGATTACAGGCATTTGCCACCGCACCCGGCTGTTACCATTCTTTTTTATATTCTGGATTTGATTATATATATTTGAATATAGAAAGATACATCTCCACACAAGTCACAGGAAAAAGCTTTATTTAAGCACTGCAAAGTCGTACTATAGTAAAAACAACCCGGCCGGGCGCGGTGGCTCAAGCCTGTAATCCCAGCACTTTGGGAGGCCGAGACGCGCGGATCACGAGGTCAGGAGATTGAGACCATCCTGGCTAACACGGTGAAACCCCGTCTCTACTAAAAAATACAAAAATATTAGCCGGGCGAGGTGGCGGGCGCCTGTAGTCCCAGCTACTCGGGAGGCTGAGGCAGGAGAACTGGCGTGAACCCGGGAGGCGGAGCTTGCAGTGAGCTAAGATCCGGCCACAGCACTCCAGCCTGGGCGGCAGAGCGAGACTCCGTCTCAAAAAATAATAATAATAAAAATAAATAAATAAATAAAAACAACCCAAGCTCTGGTGCTAGACAGTAGCTGTGCCCTTGAGAAAGGCACTTACCTCCCCCCAGGTTCCTGTTCCTTATTTGCAAAATAGAAGTTTCTAAGACTACAGAAGTTGTGATCTTTACTTAAGGAAGAGGAAGGCATAATGATATTGCAAGTGAAAGTAGGCAAGGATTTTCTATTGACTACAAGGGTAAGTTTTAAGGAATCTTAAGTTTCTCTCCTCAAAATATTCACTGCCAGTATCTCAACAAGCCTAAATATTTGGAGATCAGTGGAAAATAATGATGTACTCTTTGTCTCCCTTTTACTTCATTATTTGTACAATTTCATCCCCTTCTGAAGACTAACAGGGAAAAATTTCTAATTGTTAGCTTCTTTAATTCTAGTATGTTAAGCTGGTTACATCTCTTCCTATTGTAAGTCCACATTGGGGGGGTCAATATTTTTTTTTTTTTTGAGACAGAGTCTCGCTCTGTTGCCCAAGCTGGAATGCCCTGGCCGGATCTCAACTCCCTGCAAGCTCCGCCTCCTGGGTTTACGCCATTCTCCTGCCTCAGCCTCCCTAGTAGCTGGCACTACAGGCACCCTGCTACCTCGCCCGGCTAGTTTTTTGTATTTTTTAGTAGAGACGGGGTTTCACTGGGTTAGCCAGGATGGTCTCGATCTCCTGACCTCGTGATCCGCCCGTCTCGGCCTCCCAAAGTGCTGGGATTACAGGCTTGAGCCACCGCGCCCGGCCAGGGGGTCAATATTTTAATCTGAGTTAGTTTAAATCCAATCAGGGGACTCCAGGGGACTCGAGTTAGTTCAATCTGAAAGCTGAGGGAGGAGAAGAAATTACACCTTATCAATCTTAATAGCAATCGGTGGGGGTGGGGAACTAGTATAATCAACTGATATTAAAACACTAATACCTTAGCAAAACTCTCTCAAGATAAAGTCAGAACTATGTTTTTTAAAATACTGAATCAACAAACACCGGAATACATTATTAATTACTAGCAAAACCAGACATACACAGTCTTGCATCACTTAACGACAGAGATGCATTCTGAGAAACATATCGTTAGGTGATTCTGTCATGCGAACATCATAGAGACACAAACCAGATGGTATAGCCTACTACACACCTCAGCTGTATTGCTTCTAGGCTACAAACCTGGGCAGCATGTAACAGTACTGAAAAGGGCAGTAACTGTAACACAATGGGAAGAATTTGCATATCTAAACATATCTAAGCACAGAAAAAGCACTGTAAAATTATGGTATTATCATTTTATAGAACCACTGTCATAATATGTGGTCCACTGTTTGACCAACATGTTGTTACCCTGTACACGACTATGTTTGTTTGTTTTTGTTTTTTGAGACGGAGTGTTACTCTGACACCCAGGCTGGAGTGCAGTGACATGATCTCGGCTCACTGCCACCTCCGCCTCCTGGGTTCAGCTCTCCTGCCTCAGCCTCCTGAGTAGCTGGAATTACAGGCATGTGCCACCACGCCCAGCTAATTTTTGTATTTTTAGTAGAGATGATGTTTCAGCATGTTGGCCAGGCTGGTCTTGATCTCCTGACCTCAAGTGATCTACCTACCTCAGGCTTTCAGAGTGCTGGGATTACAGGTATGAGCAACTGTGCCTGGCCAGGGTAAACTTTTGTTTTTTTTTTTTTTTTTTTTTGAAACAAGAGTTTCGCTCTTGCTGCCTGGCTGGAGTGCAATGGCGCGATCTCAGCTTACTGCAACCTTCACCTCCTGGCTTCAAGTGATTCTCCTGCCTCAGTCTCCTGAGTAGCTAGGATTAAAGGCATGTGCCACCATGCCTGGCTAATTTTGTATTTTCAGTAGAGAGGGGGTTTCTCCATGTCGGTCAGGCTGGTCTCGAACTCCCAACCTCAGGTGATCCGCCCGCCTTGGCCTCTCAAAGTGCTGGGATTACAGGCGTGAGCCACTGTGCCTGGCCATACTCTTAACAGCAGTTTTCAGTGTATTATGTGTGTGAAAAAGGGATTGGAAAACCACTGTTGCTCCAATTTAGGCAGTAGCCCAAACACATTTTTTAAAAATATATACAACACTTAAAAATAGTAAATGGTGGTTGGGCGCAGTGGCTCACGCCTGTAATCCCAGCACTTTGGGAGGCCAAGGAGGGCAGATCATGAGGTCAAGAGATCGAGACCATTCTGGTCACATGGTGAAACCCCGTCTGTACGTAAACTACAAAACTTAGCCGGGCATAGTGGCATGTGCCTGTAGTCCCAGCTACTTGGGAGGCTGAGGCAGGAGAATCGCTTGAATCCAGGAGGCGGAGGTTACAGTGAGCTGAGATCACACCACTGCACTCTAGCCTGGTGATAGAGCAAGACTCTGTCTCAAAAAAAAAAAAAAAAAAAAAAGTAAATGGAGGCCAGGCGTAGTGGCTCATACCTGTAATCCCAGCACTTTGGGAGGCTGAGGCGGGCAGATTACCTGAGGTCAGGAGTTCGAGACCAGTCTGACCAACATAGAGAAACCCTGTTTCTACTAAAAATACAAAATTAGCTGGGCATAGTGGCGCATGCCTGTAATCCCTACTTGGGAGGCTGAGGCAGGAGAATTGTTTGAACCCCACAGGTGGAGGTTGTGGTAAGCCGAGATCACACCATTGCACTCCAGCCTGGGCAACAAGAGTGAAACTCTGTCTCAAAAAAAAAAAAAAGAAATAATAATAGTAAACAGAGCCCAAGCACAACGGTTCATGCCTATAATCCTGGCACTTTGGGAAACCAAGGTGGGAGGAATGCTTGAGCCTAGGAGTTCAAAGTCAGCTTGGACAACATAGCAAGATCCTCTCTCTACAAAAAAATCAAAAATTAGCCATGCATGGTGGCATGTGCCTGAAACTCCAGCTACTCGGGAGACTGAAGTGGGAAAATAACTTGAGCCCAGGAAGTCCAGGCTGCAGGACGCCGTGATTGCACCACTGTACTCCAGCCTGGATGACAGAGCAAGACTCTGACTCAACAACAACAACAACAACAAAACAGCAAATCGTTCTCCAAGGAATACATTTTGGGCTGCTACCACTAAAACAAGTAGAATATCAAGGATAAGATAGAAACACTTAAAGTAACAAACGGTCCAACATCACTGGAAAGTGTTCTACTACTTTTGGAAACATCAGGGGTTCTCAATCAGGAGTTACTTTGCCCCGCAGTAGACCTTTCTTGGTTGTCACAACTGGAAGACAGTCTACTGGTATTGGGCGGGTAGAGGCCAGGGATGCCGCTAACAGTGCATACGACGCACAGGACAGCACCACAACAGAAAATTATCTGGCCCGAAATGTCAATTGTGGCAAGACTGAGATACCTAACCCACACGCAGAAGTATCTTTTTTCTTTTTGGTAAATATTAGTAGAATGGAAGATAAGCTACTGAGTCAATCACATTCTGAGTAGTATTAAAAGATTACAAAACTTCAAAAGGATGACTTTGGAAGATTATTCCAAAAGAATATGATTTATTTAAAGTAGTCTGCATAAAACAGCAACACTAAACGGACAAAAAAGCTGTCACACTGTTCTAGATAAACTCCTAGGGATTTACTATTGCTTCAAGACGTGAGCTTTAAAAAGAAAATTTTCTTTCTGTAAGTTTTAAGGACTAAACCCATTAAGTACACAAATTTGAAACCAGAGACCTGAACAATGATCACATTTTCAAACAGTTATTCATAATCTAGCCCCTATAAATGCTAAAGCTATCATATATACATACACATATATAAGATATATATGTATTATGAACATGAAGAAAGGGCAAACCCTTTGGAAACTGAAAAAACAAACATTTTTTAATTCATGCCTTCTGCTCAGTCCATACGATTTTGGTTTTTAAATGCTCATCAAAAGTAGTTTCTCAGAACCAGAGGTTAAAAAAAAAAAAAATACAAGGAATGTAAAAGTCAGGCAAGTATTTGTGAGATTACTGTCAGAGACCTTTGTGAGGATGACGCCTTTATCCTCTGCATACATATCCTTATAGGAGTTCACTTGGCTTCAGAATTAGAGCTGGTGAAGATAATTTGATATGTTTTTACCTTTTTTGTACATTGCAATTATCAATTGTTTACCGTGAGCTTGCTCTGCTCTGTGCGGCATACCATGTTAGGGCAACTGCAGATATTACTTACATGATTACGACAGCATCTTCCTTTTCCTTTCTTATTTACCAAGATTAAAATGATGATTTTAAAAAAGATTTAATGAAGAGTCTGGGCACTGTAAACTCTCAAAAGTATTAAAATAGTCTTGACTGACAATGAAAACTTAATTTGGGAGAATTTTTATGATTTCTTTTAAAACACCTCAATAATCACAGCTGTTTTTAAAATCCAACTAGGGTCCTCAACAAAATGCCTGACTTAACATTATTATTTTTCATATAAATGGTAATTATCAGTTTAAATGCTTTAAATGATCAATTCTAGTTGGGCAACCCTGTTCATGAGAGATAAAAGTCATCTCTCAAAACTGTAGTCAAGAATATCGTGGTTTTCAAAAGGTAACCTCAAATGTATTTTATTTATTAATTAAAATGCTCCCTTAGCCTAAAACCCTGCTTAAAAGATTTGTTGCTTGCTATTATTTTAAATTGCTCTGGACTTCATCAATAGACCCAGCTGTTAAATTTGGGAGCAATGACAATAAACCCCAGGGCAAACACCACTGAGAGTGATATCCTTTCTTTAGAATAATCAGAGATAGCTGACAAAAAGGAGCCATACCAAACACCCTTTCAAAATTCCATTAAGAATCTGGACATAAATACAACAAAATAAAATAAGTACATTTTTATACATCTTAAAATTCCAATTCTACCCTTCATTGGACCATGCTTTGCTAAAAAATAAAAATCCACCAACTTCAAAACAGAGTGAGGTAATGTTACAAGTTTCTGAAAATGAGAAATGATCCTCACTAATCAAGTGCAAAGTGAGAAAAACTGGTTCCATTACCCAGCGATTATCAGGCACCTGATAGACTTTAAGTAGACAGACTTTAAGAACCAAGTGTCATTCTATGAAAGCCTGTAGAACTATACATGCAATTTCTACTTCCTTCACTTGACTTATGCAATATTAAGAGAGCCAATTTTAAGTTAAACATATACTTCTGAACCACACCTCCTCTTTTTAAAGGTGAATTTTTTTGGATCCCAGAAAACATCAACTGAACCTTATCTACAGTGTTGGCAGATTGGTTTCTCTAAATACCCCAGTTCTGTTGGCTTGAGTTTTCCAAAATCAAATGACTTTTACTCATGTTTTAGCATTCTTTAATTAGGCCAGGTAACTGCTCACAGCTTGACTTCAAGTGAATAGGCCCGCATGTAGGAAACTGAGTCCTTTCCAGTGCCTAGAGCTCTCAATAAAACAGGGACAGTGTAGCAAAGTCTAGCCTATTTCGGGTCCAGGATCATTAATAAAATCCAAAATCTAGCATATAGTCTCATAGTTCTTAGGGTTCCCTTTTCAATACATCACTTCCCCTTCTTTTTTTTTTTTTAACATGACTCTTTAAATGTTTTTAATATATTTTTAACTTCACATTTCAAAGACTTGGTTTTATAATTTATGCATTACTTTTTAATATGCAAGCCTCACCCAAAGAACAGTTTTTCATTAATCCCACATAAACCCTCAAATTTCATCGTAATTTAAATTGATGAATGTTTTTATTAATAAAAAACCTACATCCTTTTAATGGAAACAACTATTACTACTTTAAAAAGTTACAGAAATGCACCCCCAAACAACCTTACCAATGGCAAAATCAACCTCAAAATTTTGGTTAAAAAATCATAAAGTTACAATAATTCCTATACTCGTCCAGCTACACAGGGTCACATAAAAAGTTATTTTTTACCTAAGTGAACAGTCCTGGAAAATCAAAGAAATATAAGCTAGCTTTATGCTCTTTTTCCCTCTATCCTAAGACTTCAATTTCCACCTTTTATGGAAAGGAAATAAACAACTAGCTTCCTGTTCAATCACCAGCTTACAGCCAGTCTTTTACACATCACAGAACACAACCCGCCTCCTCCTTTACTTCTCTCAAATGTCTCTTATCTTAATTTAAACTTGTTGAAACATGAGACCATTTTTACCACACTAATGCTTTCCTATGAAATTTATCTTACTTCAACATTAAGAATACAAGAAAAGTCAAGATACCTATAGATTATTTCTTATTCCTAAAATGTTTAAATTTAGATAACAAAAACTTAGTGCCCATGAAAGTGAAAACTCGATTTGCTAAAATTTAAAAACACTGAAATGTATAGGAAATAGTTTAATCTTCTGTTCTTGCTATTGTACACAACTAGAAAAAGAGTGTCCCATGTCACTCCTCTTTCTATTCCAATTACATGAAAATGTAAGACAGCTAACATGGCTATCAATAAAAAGGATTATCTTTTTTTAAAGCTAAATATTACTTTAACCCTATACTTTCTTTTAAAAATGGGAAGCCTTAGCAAAACTAAGTTAGATGAATTCTTTTGTGCTTGAATGAACAACAGGAAAGCAAAGCCTCCAGGCCTTTGGGGAGGAACCTTGTCCCTGCAGCCCTGCTCTGATGTGCTTCGGAGATAAGGCTCCATAGTGACACTTAAGGAAAGGCCTGTTCACATTTGAATTTCTGCATTCCTCAAGAACAATTCATGGCAATAACTAACTTTGCAGAAGAGCTACATGAAAGCTTTGGCCAATGAATGAGGGTCATCTGCTCTTTATCACAAGGGTAAACCTCATCCTGGCCAGTTTCTAACCTTTTAACCCTGTGAATTCCTAATTTACACATGAATAATGGAATTCTTGCCTAGAGTGCAACTTTCAGCTTCTAGTTCCTAAGTTTAGAGACCAAGACTTGATTGCCTGTGTGTTAAAAATCTAAAACTTGCACAGATTAAAGTTTTAGATTTCCAGGTGCTGTACTACTGTGCTTCTGTACAAACAAAAAAATATGCTTACTGATAAAATCCTTGACTAAGAAAAACAACACACTTGTACCCTGCTGCTATCAATACCTAAAAGAGAACTAGCTTTAAAAACAAGGAGGAAAAGAAAACCAGAATGTCCACTTAATGCCTATTCTCTTCCTGTATATATATACATATATTTACTCTGAACATAGGATAAAGGGATTTGAGCCTCCATCATCTAAACTTATTTCTTAGATATCAGAACTTTGTTAATTTAAAAGACACATAAAATATAAAAACTTCACAATTGCCTGCAAAATGAATCACATGTAATTATTTATTAAGTGATAATTTCTATAAAGATACAAAAATCTAAAGATATTTAAAAAGCCAGTACTGACATTTTGTTTGTTACACCTATTACACACCATTCAGATTTTATTTATGAAGTTAGAAAGCTCTGTGTTTTTCCAAGTGTTTCTGGAAGACCCAGAATTCTGCCAAGCTTCTCAGGAGGTCCTGGAAACAACGTGTGGTCATGACAAATGCTTCATCTTCTCATGGCCTGTCTGGCCACCTCTACCACCTACTCCCTATCCCTGAGAGATAATATAAGTTACAGTTCCTGAAGATGAAGACACAAGATTGTACAAACCCCAAAAGGTGGGAAAATTACAACTCTACAGAACAAGTTTACATTGGACAAAAATTGAATGAACAGAATATAAGAATAAAAAGCACATTATCTTTAAAACAGTACTATACAGAAAAACCATTACACCATGAAAAAAATAATTATTGGCCAATGATTACGGGGGGGAGGGAAGGAAGGAAGGAAGGAAGGAAGGAAGGAAGGAAGGAAGGAAGGAAGGAAGGAAGGAAGGAAGGAAGGAAGGAAGGAAGGAAGGAAAGTGGGCGGAGGGAGGGAAGGGACAGGAAGAGGGGTGAGGAGGAAGGTAGGGAGGAAGGAAGGAAGGTAGGGAAGCAAGGAAGGTAGGGAAGCAAGGAGGGAGAATGGGAGGGAGAGGAGGGGAGGGAAGGAAGGGACAGGAGGAAGGACAGAGGAAGGAAGGGGGAAGGGAGGGGGGAGGGATAAAGGAAGGAAGTAGGAAGGGAGGAGGAGGCAGGGGAGAGAGAGGAAGGAAAACATGAAAAATTAAAAATCCTCTCAGGTTTATGCTATTCTTTGGCAGGGGTAGGACTGTGGCTAGAACTGCAAACCTCTGATTATCTGAGGTATCAATACAGAAATATTTTCTGCTTTTATTTGCTTGCAATTTATTTTCTACAATTAATCCTTATTGCAGAATAAAATAAATCAGTAATATAAGGATGGCATAAATGGAACATGAACTGTTAACAGTAGTTAGTCACCTAGGAAATTGCTGCCAATAGCTTCCTAAATTTCAACTGTATAGAACTTGAAACAACTATTTCCTAAATATTACGGGGTTTTTTTTTTTTTTCTGTTTTGTTTTTTGTTTTCCTTAAAGAGATGGAGTCTGTTTCCCAGGCTGGATTCAAACTCCAGGGCTCAAGGAATCTTTCTGCTTCAGCCTCCTCAATAGCTGGGATTACAGGCTAGCCACCAGCCCAGCTAAGATTATGCCTTTATCTCAAGAACGCCATCTACCTATTGCTCAACTTGTAAAAGATCAATTTGTACGTACAGTGCAAAATCTATGTTTTGTGGATTAACAAAAGCATGAAGGTCAAACACCTTAAAACTTTTTAAGATTCAATTTCGGTTTTCGAGATTTAATCTACTACACTTGAGAACTGTGTGTTTCACCACCTGAAAAAGGTTCAAAGCCTCAGTAGGCACAAGGAGTTCAGCACTTGTCCTAGGCCCATCTTTACACTCAACAGTTACAGGTCAGCCACCAAGCAATGGATCACTTGGACAAATGGTTGATCTGATGGGGTTGTTAATACAAAAGAAATCATTAGATAGCATACTTTATGACAATAGGGGAAAAGTGAGCAGATACGGGTTTAAGTCCATTAGGCATAATATGGAAATGGCCTTAGTCTCTTTCCCTCCCAGCAGGAAAAGACTAGGAATACTTCAAAGGCTTAAGAGTGACTGACCAATGCCCTCTTGTACAATTAAAAGGCAACATGGGTGATCTAAAAGCAGTCAGAGAAATGGAAGGTTGTGCTATAAGAAAGATTTAGCACTCGAGCCATCTGCAAAGCAGAAAAATTTGCTTGTGATTGTTTTCATTAATTACTAATTTCCATAAGATTAAATTTTAGAACAACTTTTGTTGTGTTGGCCAAACTTCTACATCCAACATCTTCATACTGGGTGAAACGCTTAAAATTTTTATAAAGCCACCTCTACAGGTTTCATTTTACTTGGTGTTCTAAACCTAATTTGACTTCTGTTCTCAATTACTCATTTGAATTTCTATATGTATTTTCTTCAGATTTCTCTATACGCCTTAGTTAGCATCAACTATTACCTCCAGTAAAATTCTTAATGTATGCATGATCTGGGCGATTATTATATTAATAAAGCAAGAAATCATCAAAATGTAGCAATGAAAAATGTCAACAACCAAAAACTTAAACACTTACTTGATAAGGCAAGATGAGCTTTTTGACTAAGAATGGCTCCATATTTGTTCATTGCCAAGCACTGATAAAATCCTTCATCGGACTGCTCTCCTCGCCTGCCTTCCACCTCACTGATGTACAAAGAGCCGTTAGAAAGAACCTCGATCCGTTTATTTTCAGACACTTTTGCTCCATTTTTCAACCATGTGACCTTAATAGGAACTTCTCCATGAGCCTGGCAATCTAAAACGACTGGGTCCTTTCTTGTGACAGTTACATCCTGTGGTTCTTTTACAAAAGACAGTTCGCTAAAGCACCACACTCCTATAAGGAAAAAAGGAGAACAGCACATCCAGAATTACAGGCATAAAATGTTCCTGAACACAAAACTGTAAAACACATATTCAGGGTAGAAGATGACAAAGTTTAACAAATTTTATTAGTTAGCTTACAAACACCTTAATGAACCAATCTAAATTTCAGCAAACTCTTTCAACAAGTCAGAGAAATTACTTTTTACATCTTCACTAAAAGCATAGGGAAGGTTTCAATAACCTCTATGCCTTGTATGAATTCTCTCAAGTTCCTTGCTAGAGTTTCAAAATCATCAGGAAAACTCATGAGCACAAGCTGTTTGCTTTTACAAGCTTGTCAAAAAGATCTTGAACAGAGTAAGTCGTAAAAGTCTAATTTTACAAGAAATCATTAGCAAAACTCCAACTCTGTGAACAAGCAAGTTTATTTCCTTGTCCCTTGAAGTGTTCTTGGAACCCTTGGCACCTACTCCTTTGGGAACTGCGTTTATCTTTTGTGACAAATTACAAGTTTGCATTTTTCTATCTGCCCTTTTACAGCAGGGACTCTATCTCCTCTCCTTGAAAGAAATCCATTTACTTAATTTCTGCAGAGCAAGCTAGGTATTTAAAAGACAAACAATAGACTCTGAAAAGTTGGTAACTCTTGCTGCTTGTACTCAGTGGGTGATCGGATTAGGAAACTTTTATTTCACTTTTTTAGAACTACCAACTGTTGGAAAAAATGCGTGACTAATTGGTCCTTACTGTCTAATAGGGATAGGAGATTGCTTAATCAACCAATACACATTTTTATCAGAGCAGAGGAAAGGCTTTATCCTAAGTATATACACATCGCCCCTGGCCCCCGCCAGGATCAAATAATACTCTGTCACCTCCTGCATTTAGTGCACAGGCGGTCTTAAAGTCTCGCGTATTGACTGGGGGCGAATGGAGTATGGGGGCGTGTGAGGGAAGCGTTGCTTCATCTTCCTCCTGATCGTTGTGGTTTCTTGATTACAAACCCCCAGAAATGATTTGTTTCTCCTCAAGGCAGGTCCTCAGAATCCTCACTCTTCAAGGCTCCCTGCTTCCCGTAATGTATGCCCAGGGTGACGCGAGCCACCCTAACAGCCCAGCGCTGGGCGCGGACCACTCCAGAAGGCGCCCATTGTGTTTCTCAGCCACATCTGACTTTGATCCTCTTTTCAAACCTAACAGAAACTAACCACTCCAGAAAAAGTCTGGCGTTTGTAACCTACAAATAAATAAAATAACCCATTGTCCTGAACACCTCTCCTACCGTCACCCCATTCACTTTACGTTTTTATCTCTTCTAGGAAACCAATACGGACTTAAGGTAGAAAAATGAGTTCATCCAAGTTTGTGTAAGGCGAACCTAGAATTTGGAAGAATCTTCAGATCCGTACACACTTCGGGCCCTGCCCCCATATACCTAGCTGTAGGAAATAAATTCTATTTAGCTACCTTCCTTTCCAGCTTCGGGGACCTTTTTCCCTGCCTCTCCGGGACACAAATGGGTCACTTCACTTCCAATCCTGCCAATTCCACCCTCCCATCTCCTCCTGGCTCGACCCGGATCAGGCAAGCTGGTGCTGACTGGGGCTATGAGCTCACCTATTCCCTCTCGCAGCCCTAAAACGTGGGGGAACTCCCACTGCAGACACGGGAAGCCGCGCGGAACCGCGGCGCCCCCTGCACGGCGAGGCTGCCACTAAGGAAACAATATAAATAAAGCCACGTGCGGCCGCGGCGGCCCGGGCGGGCAGGCGGGCTGCCCGGAGCCCGGCTGGTCGCGGAGGCGGGGACGCGGCCGGAGCCAGGACAATGGCGCGAGAAGGAAGAGACCAGAGTGGACAGCGGCCGCCAGAACTCGGCAGCCCCGGGCGCGCGGCAGGGAGGGGTGTGCGCCCGGAGAGGTTCCCGCAGCCCTGCCCGCGCAGCGCAGAGCCCGCGGGCAACTCGTGTTTGCAGCCAGCGGCTCCGGACAGGCCGCAGGGCGAGAGCGGGGGCTGGCGGTCAGCGCCACCACGGAGGACCTCACCGCGCGCTCCCCCCGCCCCATCGTTTCCTCTTTCCCCATCCCACTCGCGCCTGCTCCCGGCCCCACAGCGGTAAGAGAAAGCAAAAGAAAGCGCGCCCACCTGGCACAGGACTGAGCAGCAGCAGGAGCAGGAGGGCGCGGAGCAGCATCCCCGGCGGCCGCAGCCGGGCGAGGGGTCGCAGAGGAGGCGCCATTCAGCGTAGCCGCGCGGGCATGCTCCCCGGCCGCCCCGAGCCGCTGTCCGCCTGCCGCCCCCGCCCCGGGCGCTCTCTCCTCGGCGGCTGGACGCACGTAGCCCGGCTCCCGGCTCTGGCTCCGGCACCGGCGTGGCTACGTATGGCGCGGGTCCCTGCGGCGGCGAGGCCGGTGCTTGGACGGCCGCTCGCGAGAAGCTGGGGGCCTGAGAGTCCGGCTGGGGGCGGAGTGAGGCGGTGGCTGCAGAGGGCGGGGGCGGCGGAGTGGACAGCGCCGCGGCCGCCAGCCTGGGACTATTTTCTACATCTGGCCGCTGGTCTGGGACCGGGAGGTCGGCGCGGCCGGCGGAGGGAGACGCTGGAAGGGGGGCCGGGGGCGGCGAGGTCGGGCCCTGGGGGGATGGGACGGGCCCCGCCGGACAATGCACCTGGGGGTCAAGCCCTGGCTGAGGGTCTCCGGCCCGCGTCCCCGCCCCCTCTGCCTCCGCGCCACCGTCGGGGACAGAGCCACAAAGGCCGAGCCTCCCGGGCCAGCCAGCCTCCGGTGCCCCTCTCCCGCGGCTAGTTGAGGATTGGGGAAGGGGGAGGTGGCCGGGGAGGGCTGGTGTTGAGAGATGGGGAAAGGCCGGAGGCTTCTCCCCTGATGGCCCCCGCTCACCCCCTCCTTCCCTCACACGCAGAGGCCCTGTGCAGGGAAATCTCACTCTATCCCACTTCAGAGATTTGTCCGCTCCACTGGAGGCATCTCCGAATGATAAGCCCCCGGAGATGCCCCCGTGCATTTGGGCACGGCTCTTCTTCTCCCTGCCCCCCTTAGTTGCAGCGCGGGCTTAAAAATACCTCTGAAAAGTGCTCTCAAATGAACAATCGCCTTTAGGGGAGAGGGTTTATTATCTCTTCTTCAAGTTAGTCAAGTTCTTTAATTTGTGAGAGCTGTGCACACAAAAGGCTGTGTCCTGAGAGCAGAGGCCAGATCAGGGGATTTCTAGATTCTGTGGGCTTGCTATGGGAGAGGAGGCTTTGATAGATGACTTGGTTATAAATTAAACTAAGGCACAAATGTGAATTTGTTCACATCTAAATTTAATTAAGGATTACAGGAGTTGAAACGTACATTTAAAGAATGTAATCAGATTGCTAAACGTGTGGATCATAGCGTTTACATGTGGATTAACATTTGCTAATCCAAAACTAAATCTGTGGCCCATGATGAGGGCACAGGCTAAAAGCTAGCCTTCATGAAAGCTGCTGACGGAAATCTAGCTTTGGTCACCAAGACATCGACACACTAACTGCCTTTAGCACGTTCAGGAAATCCTCCGGGGCCAGTCCGGTGGCTCATATTTGTAATCCCAGCACTTTGGGAGGCCGAAGCGGGCGGATCACTTGAGGTCAGGAGTTCGAGACTAGCATGGGCAACATAGGGAGACACCCCCCCCCCGTCTCTACCCACCACTGACCCCCATACCCCCAAAACTTAGCCGCTCCAGTAGTCCCGGCTACTTGGGAGGCTGGGGTGGGAGGATCGCTTGAGACCAGAAGTAGAGGCTGGGGTGAGCCATGATCAGGCAACTGCACTCCAGCCTGTTTCCAATAAATAAATAAATAAACCCTCCTGATGAAGAAGTAGAAAAAAAAAATAGAATATTAGGATAACACTACCTTCCCCCCTTAAGCTCATTATAGTAAGAACAGCCTATTTAGCAATTTCAACTTACTGCATTTAAAACAATGCTATCCTTGGTATGCTGACATTGAGACCTGTCCAAAGCTTAATATATTTTCAGGGACAGTGCAGATGTGATTTTACCTGAAATCTTACAGTAATTTTGTGGCACGTAACTTGCACATATTTTTCGTGAGCCAGTAAGCATCTTGAGGTCACAAATCGTACGTAATCCACCTTTGTGTTATTCACAATGTGAAGGACATTACTTTATGATTATTAAGAATTGAATAGATCTTCGTTGACTGAGGGAATAATGAATTACTATGCCAACATGCCATTAAATAGATGGAGAGCAGCCGGGCGCGGTGGCTCAAGCCTGTAATCCCAGCACTTTGGGAGGCCGAGACGGGCGGATCACGAGGTCAGGAGATCAAGACCATCCTGGCTAACACGGTGAAACCCCGTCTCTACTAAAAAATACAAAAAAACTAGCCGGGCGAGGTGGCGGGCGCCTGTGGTCCCAGCTACTCAGGAGGCTGAGGCAGGAGAATGACGTAAACCTGGGAGGCGGAGCTTGCAGTGAGCTGAGATCCGGCCACTGCACTCCAGCCTGGGCCACAGAGCGAGACTCCGTCTCAAAAAAAAAAAAAAAAAAAGAAAAAGATGGAGAACAATTGGGAGACAGGTCTCTGGGAGAGGATTACAAAGTCCTGTACTTGGGGTTTTCTTTGTCTAGTCTGCATTTATTATCATCAGCTTAAGGACATGTTTATCTGATTTTGCGTTTAACACAATGTGTAAATTAATATGTTATGTGAGCTGGGCGTGGTGGCTCACGCCTGTAATCCCAGCACTTTGGGAGGCCAAGGCAGGTGGATCACCTGAGGTCAGGAGTTTGAGACCAGCCTGGCCAGCATGGTCAAACCTCTTCTCTACTAAAAATAGAAAAATTAGCCAGGTGTGGTGGTAAATGGCTGTAGTCCCAGCTACTCAGGGGGCTGAGGCAGGAGAATCACTTGAACCCAGGAGGCGGAGGTTGCAGTGAGTCGAGATCATGTCACTGCACTCCAGCCTGGGCAACAGAGCAAGACTCTATCTCAAAAAAAAAAAAAAAATAGGTTACATAATAGAATAAGAGTTTTCTCTACTCCTGGTAGTTGTCTAGGAAGTTGGAGACTAAGTAAAGAGGTCCCGAGGGACTCCTCAAGTGAAGATGAGGAGTACAACAATTTCCAACAGAGAGGAGGAAAGGAGGAAACAGGAGCCAGAAGTAACTCAGGCACCAGAACTGAAGGGGCAGGAAAGGAGACGTGATGAAGAATGTGCAGCAGAGGGGAGCATAGGATGTTTAGAACTAAGGCCAAGAGCACTGGGCATCCCCATGGACATATGCCAGCAATGGGAAGAGTCTTAGAGGAACAGCTGAGGGCTGGCCACAGTCACTCATTCAACAAAATTCTGAGCATAAAATGTGTTTCAGGCATGGATAGATGTTAGAAATACAGCTATAAGAAAATTATATAAATATTGGCTGGGTGTGGTGGCTCATGCCTGTAATCCTAGCACTTTGGGAGGACGAGGCGGGCAGATTACCTGAGGTTAAGAGTTCAAGATCAGCCTGGCCAACATGGTGAAACCCCGTCTCTACTAAAAATACAAAAAATTAGCCAGGTGCAGTGGCGCATGCCTGTAATCCCAGCTACTGGGGAGACTGAGGCAGGAGAATTGCTTGAACCCAGGAGGCAGAGGTTGTGGTGAGCCGAGATCGCGTCACTGCACTCCAGCCTGGATGACAGAGCAAGACCTCGTCTCAAAAAAAAAAAAATTATATAGATACTGAATATTATGATGAAGCCTGTAATGTTCAGGACAATATAAGAAGAGAGTTTAGGCCGGGCGCAGTGGCTCAAGCCTGTAATCCCAGCACTTTGGGAGGCCGAGAGGGCAGATCATGAGGTCAGGAGATCGAGACCATCCTGGCTAACACGGTGAAACCCCGTCTCTACTAAAAAATACAAAAAACTAGCCGGGCGAGGTGGTGGGCGCCTGTAGTCCCAGCTACTCAGGAGGCTGAGGCAGGAGAATGGCGTAAACCTGGGAGGCGGAGCTTGCAGTGAGCTGAGATCCGGCCACTGCACTCCAGCCTGGGTGACAGCGAGACTCCATCTCAACAAAAAAAAAAAAAAAAAAAGAACAGAGTTTAAGGAGCAATTTATATTCCTGTGGTGGAATGAGATGGGAAAGGAGAGAGCATGCTACCAAAAAATGTGAGGAGTCCCAAATTTTATCTTGCTTGCAAGCCAACAAGTTAGCCTGCCACTATTTCACGGATGGAGTGTCAGAAATGGAGGACATTATTTTGCTCATAGCAATAGTAATAATCAGAGTATCAGCAATTTTGCATCAATCCCCAGGTCTCAAATCCCACAGCAACACAAAGGGAGCCAGATGTCACCTGTACATGCAGTGGGTTGTGTTACAGGAGAGGAATCCAAAACTTAGAGAACCCAAATCTTCTATAATGGGCCATAAGCATGCCTGCCTTGCTTTGGAGGGAGACACTATCTTTGTCTTCCAGGGCTGTTCACTATGCAAACATTCGTGAAGATATAGTTCACATCAAAATGCATTCAGTGTTTTTCTTGCAAGTTGTGCAGGAGACTTACGGAGAAATATCACCTAACATGTGCTGTGCAGGGGAGCTTGTATCTGTGGTGAATCTGGAGGGTGAGTTGAAGTTTTCTAGTTGGACTGGATTGGCCTTCTAGAGAGAACAATAGGAATAAGGCACTGAAGTATGAAAGATCGAGACATATTCAGGAAACTACAGGTAGTTCGGTACAGCTAGAGTGCAGGCCACATTGGAGAGAAAAGAGGCATGCCATGCAAAGGAGCTTGAACCTTTTTTGTTTTTGAGACGGAGTCTCGCTCTGTTGGCCAGGCTGGAGTGCAGTGGTGAGATCTCGGCTCACTGCGAGCTCCACCTCCCAGGTTCATGCCATTCTCCTGCCTCCTCCCAAGTAGCTGGGACTGCAGGCATCCACCACCACACCCGGCTAATTTTTTGTATTTTTAGTAGAGACAGAGTTTCACTGTGTTAGCCAGGATGGTCTTGATCTCCTGACCTCGTGATCTGCCTGCCTTGGCCTCCCAAAGTGCTGGGATTACAGGCGTGAACCACTGTGCCCGACCAGGAGCTTGAACCTTGTCCTGGAGGCCTTGATTTCCCAAAGGCCACCCTTTGGAATAGTTGCCATGTTTCAGCTCTCAGTACCTCTCATCTGAGCCATCGCATTAGAATGAGCTCTCAACAGTCTTCCAACAAACCTTCCAATCTTTTCATATGCCTGTCCATTTTTATAGTTACTACCAGGTGAATAGATGCCCTATTCCAGCTGCTTTAGCAGTTTTATCACTCAATCCCCATAACTAGATAAGTTTGGTAAAACTATTCTCATTTTACAGATGAGCAGAAGCTCAGAAGATCACACAGTAGATAGATGACAAAGGCATGATTCTCCCCCAAGTCTACCTGACTCAGAGTTTTTGTCCTTAGAATTCTGAGTATACTGTGAAAAGTAGAAGAGATAGAGGAGTGATAGCTGGAGGCAGACAGATAGAACTACTGACAGACTCTAACAAAGTAATTTTTATTAGCTGAGAGTTGATTCTGTATTTCCTGTGCTATGAAATGACACTTCTCACTGGTTCTTTCTGTCACACTTCCCATTCTCCTCACAATCTACCTGAGACTACCACCTTTTTCTGCTTTGCATGGACTAGTAAACCACAGACAACTAGTAGATACGGGATGTGAAATATCTCCCTTGCTTTTCATTTAGCATGGAATGTCACTGAGATAAACATAAACTCCTACTCTTTGGTTAATTCAGTTGCATTGATGGATAAGAGTCAGGGTTGGGCATGGGGAAGCCTGACTATTGGTGCAGTTGGTGAGAAGACCTGCAGGTATTAATTACAACTGAACCAACAATGTGTGTGATTGTCAGTCTCACTAATGCAAACCTGTGCTGTGCTCATTGATGTGTATTGTCCAGGACAAGCAAGGCTTAGTTTGATATACGCCACTTTGGTCATACTAGGTCTGGCATATTATAGTCATCTCTGAATTCTACATTTTAAGAGGCAAAGACAGCCTAGAATGCAAGCAGAGAACAACTAAGAAGGTAAGATGTTTGGAAACCAAAATACAGAAGGTCTCCAATTTACAATGGTTTGACTAACAATTTTTTAACATTACAATAGTGCAAAGGCAATACACATTCAGTAGAAACTGTACTTTGGATTTTGAATTTTGACCTTTTCTCAGGTTAGTGAAATGTGATGTGATGCTCTCTCACAATGCTGGGCAGCCTTAATGGACCACAGTTCCCAGTCAGCCACGTGATCAGGAGGGTAAACCACCATGAGATAGTCAGTACTTTATTATAAAATAGGCTCTGTGTTAGATGATTTTGCGCATCTGTAGGCGAATATAAGTATTCTGAGCACGTTTAAGGTAGGCTAGGTTAACCTGTGATGTTTGGTAGGTTACATGTATATTAAATGCATTTCTTTTTATTTCTTTTTAAAAGAGACGGAGTCTCACTCTGTCACCCAGACTGGAGTGCAGTGATGCAATATTGGCTCACTTCAACCTCTACCTCCTGGGTTCAAGCAATTCACCTGTCTCAGCCTCCTGAGTAGCTAGGATTACAGGCCTGCACCACCGCATCTGGTTAATTTTTATATTTTTAGTAGAGACAGGGTTTCACCACATTGGCCAGGCTGGTCTCGAACTCCTGACCTCAAGTGATGCACCCACCTTGGCCTCCCAAAGTGCTGAGATTACAGGCGTGAGCCACTGCACCTGGTCAAAATGCATTTTTGACTTACAATAATTTCAATATATGATGGGTTTATGGGAATTACAACCACATTGTAAGTTGAAGAGCATTTGTGATACTAACATCAGCAACAGCAATAGCTAATCCATTTTACAGAGGAGGACACAGTCTTGGAGGGGTTAAGAAATTTTCCCAGCTGGGCACAGTGGCTCACACCTGGGAGGCCGAGGCGGGTGGATCACCTGAGGTCAGGAGTTCAAGACCAGCCTGGCCAACAAGGGTAAACCCAGTCTCTACAAAAATACAAAAAAAAATTAGCCGGGCATGATGGCAGGTGCCTATAATCCCAGCTACTCGGGTGGCTGAGGCAGGAGAATCGTTTGAACCTGGGAGGCAGAGGTTGCAGTGAGCTGAGATCATGCCATTGTACTCCAGCCTGGGTGACAGAGCAAGACTCTGTCTTAAAAAAAAAAGAAAAGAAAAGAAATTTTCCCAAGGTCATACAACCAGTAAGTGATAATGGAGAATTCAAATTTGGACTTCTCTGATCCATGCTTTATTGCTTCATGTGTATTCTTTCCTTAAAACACCGAGAGTGGCTTTATCCCTGGGCCCCTATTTGTGTAGGGTTCACAGGTCCATAGTAGACAAGATTTAATATCAATTAAATTCTTATTTTAGGGATTCAACCACGATGCAAATGACAAGCAAAATACACACATGCATGATAATATGTGGTGCCTGAATCTAACTTCTAGGATCTAAAAGGGAATTATCCCCTCCTCTTCAGCAATGGTCTTGTCTTCCTGTAAGAGCTCTATTTCCAGCTGTTTCATATAACTTAGGCAGAAGAAAGAAAAAAAAAATTAGGAAATGAAAAATTTGAGGAGGCTGAAGAAAGGAGTGATAATGAGAAGAGGTGAAAAAAAATGTATAAAGAAGTGAAAGTTGTGGGAAAAAATCACAACAACATCAAAATAGCTGTGGGTTTTAGAAAATCTCCATCTGGGCCCGGTGCAGTGGCTCACGCCTGTAATCCCAGCACTTTGGGAGGCCAAGACAGGTGGATCACTTGAGGTCAGGAATTCGATACCAGCCTGGCCAGAAACCCCATCTCTACTAAAAATGTAAAAAATTAGCCGGGCATGATGGCAGGTGCCTATAATCCCAGCTACTTGGGAGGTTGAGGCAGGAGAATCACTTGAAGCTGAGAGGCAGAGGGTGCAGTCAGCCGAGATGGCACCATTGCACTTCAGCCTGGGCAACAAAAGTGAAACTCAGTCTCAAAAATAAAGAAAGTCTCCATCTGCCCACCTACCCTGCTGCAGATCTCTTGTCCATTGAAGAGGTGCAGATTCCTGCTTGTACTCTGTTTGGCGGATGACAGAAGAAAAAAGTGGTGGTGAGGGGAGAAAATGCTGTGGACTAAGATATTGGCCCCAACACCTTCATGCTTCAGTTAGAGGCACTCCGGGGGTTTAAAGAGACTTCAGCACTCCATTTCTAGACACACCCATGCTAAGCTTTTACTTAGTACTTTCATAAATCTTTTATGACCATCCTCAAATAGTGCACCATGCCTCAACACCTTTACATAGCACCTAGCAAAGTGCTTTGCATACAGATGAGGGGGGTCCCCAAATTTTTGAGGGGAGGAATAAACTACTTTTCACTTTGTCTCCTGATGAGTGGCGAGGTACTCATAGTCCATAGTCCATGGTTGGTACGTGTGTGGTAGGGTGATGTGGCAGTAGGAAAAGGAAAGATAGTTCACAATTAGAAGCCTCTGAATTGTGTCCTCCCCACCCCCAACTCACCTGGCCAGCATCTCAAGTGCCAAGCTTAAAGGAACACCACACTCTCTCCACTTTCTGCCATGGGAAATGGTGATGATACATGTGGAGAGAGATACCATGGCAACTTCTAGCCTGTAATTTACTGAGGTCGATTTTATGAACAAATCATTTTCCTGATCAGTTCCTCAAGGACTTCTACAAATTGTTAAGTATTTAATATCTCATTGAAAATGGGTTTTATATCATTGGAAGATTTCAAGCTTGTCACTCTGTATTGGTCTACTATTATTCCTGCTCCTGTCTACCATGAACCACAGCATCAGTGGTATTTAGTAGTTGCTGTTTACTGTCTTTTGGGTGGCTGTATTCACGCTGTCCCTAGGAACCCAGAAACCTGTAGATTCTTGACACTAAGTACACATGCTTCCAGCTAAGAACATGTATATGTATTTCTCTAGTTTATAGGTTGATGTGCAGGAGGTTTGGGGAGAATAGTTGTAATAATTATAATCAGAGACATAGACTTTTTTAAAGGTTGTATTAGATTTCCAAAGATTTTTAGACCACTGCAAGGTATTTCTAGTTCTCTCAACTATGAGAGTTAGAAAAGACAGATGAAAAGGTAATAAAAGTAGGGGCATATGTAACTGTTAAAATAAATTATAATCCTATTACTCTGGCTATGGGATTTTTCAGAAAACTGATATTCTGTAAGTTTACATTTTTTTGTTAAAATAAAGACATGACTAAAAGTTTGGCAATTGCCCTATATTTGTTTAAAAAATACTGTCTACCAATAAATGCTTATTTATTTATTTATTTATTTATTTATTTATTTATTTTTGAGACGGAGTCTCGCTCTGTCGCCCAGGCTGGAGTGCAGTGGCCGGATCTCAGCAAGCTCAGCAAGCTCCACCTCCCAGGTTTACGCCATTCTCCTGCCTCAGCCTCCCCAATAGCTGGGACTACAGGCGCCCGCCACCTCGCCCGGCTAGTTTTTTGTATTTTTTAGTAGAGACGGGGTTTCGCCGTGTTAGCCAGGATGGTCTCCATCTCCTTACCTCGTGATCCACCCTCCTCGGCCTCTCAAAGTGCTGGGATTACAGGCGTGAGCCACCACGCCCAGCCTTTTTGTTTTTTTTTTGAGACGGAATCTCACTGTCGCCCAGGCTGGAGTGCAATGGCGAGATCTCGGCTCACTGCAACCTCCACCTCCCAGATTCAAGCAGTTCTCCTACCTCAGCCTCCCAAGTAGCTGGGACTACAGGCACCTGCCACCACACCTGGCTAATTTTTTGTATTTTTGGTAGAGTCAGGGTTTCACCGTGGTGGCCATGCTGATCTCGAATTCCTGACCTCAGGTGATCCACCTGTCTCGGCTTTCCAAAGCACAGGCATGAGCCACCGTGCCCAGCCGAGATTTGAATTTTAAAGCTCAACTCTTAAAAGTTTTCCTTTAGGTTTGATGTCAACAGAGTAATCATATTCCCGTTTATAAAAACCAAATTTCATTTACCACTGAATGGCAACTAACATGGAATGGTACTCTGGGTCCTTGCTTTTAGTTCAAAGCCCTTGTACTGGTGAAGAAAGTGTTGATTTCTTCAAAGTCTTCACAGAAGCTTCTTGTCAGCCTTTGAGAATGCAGGGAGTCCTTTTCCAAGTCCCACAGAAATTGTTCAGCTTTATCACCCTAAATATAGGGAAGGAGGAAGGCACTGCCTTCTCTTCCTCCTCCTCTACTTGAAGAATCTCACTTACCTCAAGGGTGTCCTGACTGAAATCTTGCTGTGTTTTTTTTTTTAGGGTTGCCCTGTTTTCTAACAGGGTGGAGGGAAGCAGAGGAAGAACAGGGACGAAGGGAGGTGAGTAAGACCTTCCCTGACCATCTAAGGTACCACCCCATTCCTCCCCACTGACATTCCTCTCTGTACCCTGTGCTCTCTCCTTTCCCAGCACAGCATTCATGCATGTATTTATTTTTGATCTACCTATTTCCTCTCCCTCCCACCACAGGACTTTTTCTGGCTTGCAGCAAACACAAGAGTTTCTGGCCCAGAGTGAACTCTCAATATCTGTTAAATGAATGTGTATATATGTGTCAATAATTTTTATTTTTATTTATTTATTTGTTTATTATTTATTTTTGAGACAAAGTTTTGCTCTTGTTGCCCAGGCTGGAGTGCAGTGGCGAGATCTCGGCTCACTGCAACGACCGCCTCCCGGGTTCAAGCAATTCTCCTGCCTCAGCCTCCTGAGTAGCTGGGATTACAGGCACGCCACCATGCCCAGCTAATATTTTATATTTTTAGTAAAGACAGGGACTTCACCATGTGGCCCAGTCTGGTCTCAAAACTGCTGACCACAGGTGATCTACCCACCTCAGCCTCCCTAAGTGCTGGGATTACTGGTGTGAGCCACAGTGCCCGGCCTAACACATTTTTTTTTTTTTTTTTAGAAATAATCATTTCCCGGCCAGGCGCAATGGCTCACGCCTGTAATCCCAGCACTTTGGGAGGCCGAGGTGGGAGGATCACCTGTGGTCAGGAGTTCGAGACCAGCCTGGTCAACATGTTGAAACCGCGTCTCAACTAAAAATACAAAAATTAGACCAGGCGTGGTGGCTCACAACTGTAATCCCAGCACTTTGGGAGGCCGAGATGGGTGGATCACGAGGTCAGGAGATTGAGACCATCCTGGCTAACACAGTGAAACCCCATCTCTGCTACAACTACAAAAAAAAATTAGCCCAGCATGGTGGCAGGCACCTATAGTCCCAGTTACTCGGGAGGCTGAGGCAGGAGAATAGCGTGAACCTGGGAGGCAGTGTTTTCAGTGAGCCGAGATCACACCACTGCACTATAGCCTGGGCGACAGGGCGAGACTCTGTCTCAAAATAAATAAATTAATTAATTAAATTTAAAAAATTAGCCGGGCCTGGTGGCCGACACCTGTAACCCCAGCTACTCGGGAGGCTGAGACAGGAGAATTGCTTGAACCTGGGAGGCAGAGGTTGCAGTGAGCTCCAGCCTGGGAAACAAGCAAGACTCCCTCTCAAAAAAATAAATAAAAGGCTGGGCACGGTGGTTCATGCCTGTATTCCCAGCACTTTGGGAGGCTAAGGCAGGTGGATCACAAGGTCAGGAGATCGAGACCATCCTGGCTAACACGGTGAAACCCCGTCTCTACTAAAAATACAAAAAAATTAGCCGGGCGTGGTGGTGGGCGCCTGTAGTCCCAGCTACTTGGGAGGCTGAGGCAGGAGAATGGCATGAACCCGGGAGGCGGAGCTGGCAGTGAGCTGAGACCACACCACTGTACTCCAGCCTGGGTGACAGAGCAATACTCTCTCAAAAAAAAAAAAAAAAAAAAAAAATTATCTGCTTCTCCCCAGGGGTCTGAAAGCTTGAAGGATGAGTATCTCCTCCCTTTTCAGGCCCAGTCCCAAGGCTCAAGGCCACTTGCACCAGCAGCGTGTGTCAGCAAGATAGCAGAAGCAGGAAGAGAGCCAGCCAGAAGATGCCTACCCTGGTTGGAAGACAAGTACCCCATGAAGATCAAGAGGGAGGCCGTCCGGGTACCACCTAGCAGTTACATCAGACTGAGACACTTCCTGTTTACAGGAGACTATAAAATCCCTGCCCCATCCTCTTTTGGTCCTGACGCCATTTTAGGCCTCAGCCTGTGGGCACCCAGGCATTAATTAAAACAGCATATTGCTCTGCATCGCCACATGCTGTCTGCTGGCACGCTCTCGGGGTTGGAACTGATACAAGAATCTTTCACTATCCACTGAGGCTCTCTGCTGGATGCTGAGAAAATCAAGATGAACTGCATGGCCCTGGCCCTTCTTTTTTCTTTTTTTTTTTTTGAGACAGTCTCACTCTGTCACCAGGCTGGAGTGCAGTGGCACGATCTCCACTCACTGCAACCTCCAAAAAGTCATGATGAAACTAGGAAGTTCAAGCAATTCTCCTGCCTCAGCCTCCTGAGTAGCTGGGACTACAGGCGCACACCACCATGCCCAACTAATTTTTGTATTTGTAGTAGAGATGGGGTTTCATCATGTTGGTCAGGATGGTCTTGATCTCCTGACCTCAAGTGATTTACCTGCCTCGGTCTCCCAAAGTGCTGGCATTACAGGCATGAGCCACTGCACCCGGCCAGTCGCTGGCCCTCTTAAAGCTCACATCCTAAACTGTGGAGACAGAGAGACAGACACATAAACAAATGCTGATGAGGCCCTGTAATGCATGCTACAATAGCGGTATGTACATAGTAATGGGGGGACTTGCTTGGGTAGGAATGCATCCAGGTGGTGGTGAGGACAATTCAGGACAGGATATAACTATAAATATTAATGTAAATGTTACTAAAGTAACACGTGTATAGAGCAAAATGTCATGATGAAACTGGGAAGTTCTGTATACTTGCTTGCCTCCTGGCCAGAGGCCTCCATCTCCCGGCTGCAGCCTGGTCTGGTTACTTTACTGACCTGTAGTAGCTGTTTTCCTGGGACTACCCTTTCCGGGTCTCCAGAGTTGCAGCCATGTTTCCTGGATTCCATGTCTATTTCTTTCTTGCTTATTTCTTTATTTTGCTAAAGCTTATCCTTGTAGTGTGTCTCCAAGAAAAGGTGCCTGGGATGTATCATTTGAGTAATTATATATCTAAAAATGTTTTTGTTCCACTCTCATGCTTGACTGATAGTATAGCAAGATATAGAATTCTAAATTGAAAGTCATCATCCTTCAAAATGTTAAAGGCATCCACTGTCTTCTGGCATCAGTTTGCATTGAAGAGTCCAATACACTGTTCTGATACCCAATTCTTTGAATGTGGATTGTTTTTTCTCTCTGGTTGTTTTCAGGGTTATCCCTTCAGTCAAGGTGTTCTGAAAATTCACCATCACATGTCTGGATGTGGGTTATTTTTCATTCATTGTTCCACAAACATGGCCTTGTTCTGAGTGATTTCTTTTTTTTAAGAGACAGGGTCTTGCTTTGTTGCCCAGGCTGAAGTGCAGTAGCACAATCATAGGTCACTGCAGCCTCAAACTCCTGGGCTCAAGTGATCTTTTTGCCTTAGCATCCCAACTAACTGGAACTACAGATATGGGCCACCAGGCCTGGCTATCTTTTCTTTCATATTTTTTTAGAGACGAGTCTCACTATGTTGCCCAGCCTGGTCTCAAACTCCTGGCCTCAAGCAATCCTGCCACCTCCAAGTCTTTGGGATTACAGGTATGAGCCACCACACCCAGCTTGAGTTATTTTGCTGGCTTTTATCGGTGTCTTCCGTGGTTCCTTGTGAGATTGTGTACTCATGACTTTAGAAAAATTGGAGAACAAATTTTTGGATTTTGAATAGCTATTTTCAGTTGTTTTCCTAGCTTAATCCAATTTTAAATATTTACTATATGAAAGAAATTCCAAAAACAGCATTCTTTTCCACAAAATAAAACATATATCATAGATTAATGTCTTCCATTTATATAATTTTCATAGTTGAGTGATTTCAAAAACTTGATCCGATACAATATCTTACCGGCTATTTTGTTATATTTTAAAGAAGATAAATCATAGCAACTTATAAATCAATAAAAACTTAGAGGCTGGGTGCGGTGGCTCACACTTGTAATCCCAGTACTTTGGGAGGCCGAGGTGGGCAGATCATGAGGTCAGAAGATCGAGACCATCCTGGCTAACACAATGAAACCCCATCTCTACTAAAAATACAAAAAATTAGCCAGGCAGGGTAGCGGGCACCTGTAGTCCCAGCTATTCGGGAGGCTGAGGCAGGAGAATGGCGTGAACCCACGAGGCAGAGCTTGCACTGAGCCAAGATCGCGCCACTGCACTCCAGCCTGGGTGACAGAGTGAGACTCCATCTCGAAAAAAAAAAAAAAATTGTGATTTTCTGTATTCTTTTCTTTTCTTTTTTTTTTTTTTGAGACAGAGTTTCACTCTTGTTGCCCAGGCTGCAGTGTAATGGTGCGATCTTGGCTCACTTTAGCCTTCAACTTCTGGGTTCAAGTGATTCTCCCAAGCAGTCGGGATTTCAGGCGCCCACCACCACGCCTAGCTAATTTCTGTATTTTTAGTAGAGACGGGGTTTCACCCTGTTGGCCATGCTGGTCTCGAACTCCTGACCTCAGGCGATCCACCCGCTGCGGCCTCCAAAGTGCTGGGATTACAGGTGTAAGTCACTGCACCTGGCCTCTTTTTCTATTTTTGAAAAAAATAGTAGGTATATGTGTAATTTTCTTGTATCAGGGATTTGGTTAGCATTTTCTTTGCTCTAGATAAATGAAAAGAACAGAGAAGAAAGGGCTGTGTGGTGAAGAACGTAGAAAGTGAAATGGGTAATTTGGGGGTGGAAGTGGAAAATCCAAAGAGAAAGAAAAATACACACACACACACACGCACACATACACACATGCACACACACAAACTAGTAATCTGTTCGAGGAACCAGGCCAATGTCTTACAAGACATAGACATTGAAACAAAATGTTATACTTTATGTACTGAGGTGGCAACAAGGTTTAGCTTTATGAATTTGTAGGGTCCAGCTTGTCTGAGAGAGGAATAAGCAATGAGTCCTCTACTTTTGCTGCCTGAACATGGGGAGAGATTCTGTGACAATTTTATTTGTTTTTCAGTCTTTGGTTTCACCACTAACTAAATATGTTTTGGGTTCCCATCCAGTCTGAGAACAGAAATATGTCACTTGCCTTGGTTTTAGGTTTAAAACTAGATTTCACGGTTTCTAAGTTATATGAATGCTACCAAGAGTAAAACAAAAATTCAAATTTTTATTAAGCCCATATCTTGTTCAGTTATTTTTGCTTAATGTTTTTTTTTCCTTTTTCAGCCCAACAAAAATCCAAGTCTTAGACTACCTTGGCAAAAAATCTTAAAATAATAATGCTCAGGTGGCTGGGGATGATGGCTCACGCCTGTAATCCCAGCACTTTGGGAGGCCGAGGCAGGCAGATCACCTGAGGTTGGGAGTTCAAGACCAGCCTGACCAATAGGGTGAAACCCTATCTCTACTAAAAATGCAAAATTAGCCGAGCATGGTGGCACATGCCTGTAATCCCAGCTACTCAGGAGATTGAGGCAGAAGAATTGCTTGAACCCAGGAGTCGGAGGTTACAGTGAACCAAGATTGCACCATTGCATTCTAGCCTGAGTAACAACAGCGAAACTCTGTCTCAAAAAAAAATGAAAAGAAAAATTAGCCAGGTGTGGTGGCCCATGCCTGTAATCACAGCTACTACGGAGGCTGAGGTAAGAGAATCGCTTGAACCCAGGAGCTGGAGGTTGCAGTGAGTTGAGATTGTACCACTGCACTCCAGCCTGGGTGACAGTGAGACTGTCTCAAAAAAAAAAAAAAAAAAAAAGGAAGAAAGAAGGAAAAGAAAAGAAGTGGGTTTTAGCGAACATATAGTCTCTGTCATACCCCAGTACAGAAAGAAAGCCAACAAATATTCTTAGAAGCTGTCTGAGAGCTGACAAGGCTTCAAGGACCGCTTAGAGAAAAAGTTTTGGTATCCATGGCAAAGTGACACAGGAATAAAGGGTTTTGGAAGCAGTATGCTCACCAGCTGAGTGACATTGCTAAGTTCCTTGATCTTTCTGAAGCTGAGTTGTCTTGCTCAGTAAAATAGGAATAGTATATAATAGCATCTCTCTCTTAGGGGTGTAAGAATTATAATGTAAAGTCCCTAGAACATAATAAACACTTAACAAATGTTAATACACTGGACAAAGGGATGGTTTATGTCCTGGTGGGGACAGAGTGGGATGGCACAAGATTTCTTTTTTTGTGTGTGATGGGGTCTTGCTCTTTCACCCAGGCTGCAGTGCAGTGGAGTGATCTTGGCTCACTGCAACCTCTGCCTCCCGGTTTCAAGTGATTCTTACCATGTTGGCCAGGCTGATCTCGACCTCCTGACTTCAGGTGATCCCCGTGCCTGGCCTCCCAAAGTGCTGGGATTACAGGCGTGAGCTACCCTGCCCAGCCGGCACAAGATTTCATCACGCTGTTCAGAATGGTACACAATTTTAAACTAATAAATTATTTCTGGAATTTTTTATTTTTCTTTTTTGAGACAGTCTCACTCTGTCACCCAGGATGGAGTGTAATCGCACGATCTCGCTGACTGCAACCTCCACCTCCCAGGTTCAAATGATTCTTCTGCCTCAGCCTCCCAAGTAAATGGGCTTACACAAGCCACCACCTCACCTGGCTAATTTTCATATTTTTGGTAGAGACAGGGTTTCACCATGTTGGCCAGGCTGGTCTCCAACTCCTGACCTCAAGTGATCTACCTGCCTCAGCCTCCCAAAGTACTGTGATTACAGGTGTGAGCCACCACACCCGGCCAGTTTCCAGCTTCTAGAAGCTGCCCACATTCCTGTGTCACGTCCGTTTATCCATCATCAAGGCCAGTAGTAGCTGCTCAGGTTTTCATATCGCTTTACTCTGACTGCCTCTTCTGCTTCCCTCTCTCACATCTAAAAGGACGCTTGTGATTACACTGGGCCCACCTGGATGATCCAGGATAATCTTTCTATTTTAGGGAAAGCTGATTAGCAACCTTCATTCCATCAATTACCTTGATTCCCCTTGCCATGTAATGTAACATAGTCACAGGTTCTAGGGATTACAACAGGGACATCTTGAGGAGGGGGTGCCATTATGCCTGTCACAGTGGGTTAGAAATTCAGGAGCATCTTAACTCAGGGTTTCTCATGAGGGTGCAATCAAGATGTCAGCTGGGTCTTCAGCCATCTGGAGGCCTGACTGGGCCTGGAGGGTGCCTTTCCCAGGGGACTTATCAAGTTAGTGCTGGTTGTTGGTGGAAGGCATCAGTTTCTCCCCATACGAGGCTCTCTTCTGCTACTTGCATGTCCTCAAGACATGGCTATTGGCTTCCCCCAGCACAAGTGATCCAAGAGAGCAAAGCAGCAGCAACAATGTCTTTTCTAATCTAGCCTCAAACGTCACACACTAACATTTCCATTATGCGCTATAGGTCAAAGACTAAACCATACAATGCGGGAGGGGACCATCCAAAGTGTGAATACCAGAAGCTGAGGCTAATGGGAGCGTATTGGAGGCAGGCTGCTACACGACCACACCCTTGCTGTGAAATCTGTTCTAACCACTTCCTTACCCGCAACACACTCCCGTATGCATTCTCTCTGCCCTCTTCTAACTTACACTACCCTTTATTTCACTCACGTGTCTACAGGTCAGTTTCCCTTTTCCTCATTCTGAGCACACTGAGGTTAGGGATGATGCTTCATTTACTTCTGAATTCCTAACATTCAGCATAGTGTGACTGAACTGAATTAAATTAAGGAAAGAAGTCGATGACCAGAACTTAGAAACAAACCCCAGTCTTTCAAGGGAGGCTTGCTGAATGTAGATGGTAGATTACTTGAATTTGAAGACTAGCCACAGAGAGGCTTCATCTGGTAAATCCCTTGAGAAACAAGGTATCTTTACAGTAGGCAATTCTGCCTATGGAGCAGCCATTTTGCTTACAGGGTTGCCCTAATCTTGCTTTCTTAAAAAAAAAAAAAAAAAAAGTATATTTTTAGTAAATATAAGGAACTTGAGGGCTGAGGACTCTGTATAAATACTTCTTTTTATTACTTTCCTGCTTTGAATAAAATTGAAACTTGATAACCATGCAGAATATCTGCAGTCTTTTTTTTTTTTTTTTTTTTTTTGAGACAGAGTTTCGCTCAGACTGGAGTGCAGTGGCGTGATCTCGGCTCACTGCAACCTCCACCTCCCTGGTTCAAGTAATTTCCCTGCCTCAGCCTCCAGAGTAGCTGGGATTACAGGCGCACACTGAGAGGTGACAACGTGCTAGCAGCCCTCGCCAGCTGTCGGCGCCTCTTCGGCCTCAGCGTCCGCTCTGGCCGCGCTCGAGGAGCCCTTCAGCCTGCCGCTGCGCTGTGGAGGCCCTTCTCTGGGGCTGGCCCAGGCCGGAGCCGGCTACCTGTGCTCGCGGGGAGGTGCGGAGGGAGAGGCGCCGGCGGGAGCCGGGGCTGCGCCGGGCGCTCGCTGGCCGGCGCGGATTCCGGGTGGGCGCGGGCTCGGGGGACCCCACACTCGGCGCAGCCTGCCGGGGCTTGCTAGGCTTGATCGGGGGGCAGGCAGAGGGGCACAAGATCCCTCTGGGCTGCCGGAGTGCCCGGGCTAGGTGCTGCAAAGTCCTGCAGCCAGTGCCACTGAGAGGTGAAGCCCGCTGGGCTTCTGGAACTGGTGGGGAATTGGAGAATTTTTCTGTCTAGCTAAAGGATTGTAAATGCACCAATCAGCACTCTGTGTCTAGCTAAAGGTTTGTAAATGCACCAATTAGCCCTCTGTCAAAACGGACCAATCAGCAGGATGCAGGTGGGGCCAGATAATGGAATAAAAGCAGGCGACTGAGCCACCAGTGACATTCTGGTTGGGTCCAGTTCCCAACTGTGGAAGCTTTGTTGTTTGGTTCTTCACAAATCTTGCTGTGCAGTCTTTGGGTCCACACCACCTTTATGAGCTGCAACACTCACTGGGAAGGTTTGCAGCTTCGCTCCTGAAGCCAGTGAGACTACGAACCAGGAGGGATGAACAACTCTGGACACGCTACCTTTATGAACTGTAACACTCACCACGAAGGTCTGCAGCTTCACCCCTGAAGCCAGCAAGACCACTGAACCCACCAGAAGAAATGAACAACTCCACACGTGCGGCATTTAAGAGGTGTAACACTTACTGCGAAGGTCTGTAGCTTCACTCCTGAAGTTAGTGTAGACCATGAACCCTCCAGAAGGAAAAAACTCCAGACACATCTGAACATCTGAAGGAACAAATATCCAGACACACCATCTTTAAGAACTGTAACACTTACCACGAGAGTCCGTTGCTTCATTCTTGAAGTTAGCGAGACCAAGAACCCACCAATTCCGGACACAACACCACCACGCCCATCTAATTTTTCTATTTGTAGTAGAGATAGGGTTTCACCATGTTGACCAGGCTGGTTTTGAACTCCTGACCTAAGTTAATCTATCTACCTCTGCCTCCCATAGTGCTGGGATTACAGGTGTGAGCCGCCACACACAGCCTTTTTTTTTTTTTTTTTTTTTTTTGAGATGGCGTTTCTCTCTTGTTGCCCAGGCTGGAGTGCAATGGTGCAATCTTGGATCTCAGCAACCCCTACCTCCCAGATTCAAGCAATTCTCCTGCCTCAGCCTCCCAAGTAGCTAGGATTACAGTCATGTACCACCACAGCCAGCTAATTTTTGTATTTTTAGTAGAGATGGGTTTTTGCCATGTTGGCCAGGCTGGTTTCAAACTCCTGACCTCAGGTGATCCACCCCCCTCGGCTTCCCAAAGTGCTGGGATTACAGGTATGAGCCACCACGCCAGGCCCTTTTGGTCTTTTTGTTGTTGTTGTTGTTGACAGTTTTGTTCTGCTGCCTAGGCTGGAGTGCAGTGGCATGATCTCTGCTCCCTGCAACCTCCACCTCCTGGGTTCAAGCAATTCTTCTGCCTCAGCCTCCCGAGTAGCTGGGACTACAGGTGTACACCACCACCCCTGGCTAATTTTTGTATTTTTAGTAGAGATAAGGTTTCACCATGTTGGCCAGGCTGGTTTCAAACTCCTGACCTCAGGTAATCCACCTGCCTTTTCCTTCCAAAGTGCTGGGATTACAAGCGTGAGACACCGTGTCCAGGCCTTATTTGTCTATTTTTATGTGGAGGCTACTCACCATAAACAAGTCTTTTTTTAAATTTTTTTTTTTTTTTTTTTTTTTTTGAGACAGACTCACTCTGTCACCCAGGCTGGAATGCAGTGGCACGATCTCTGCTCACTGCAACCTCCACCTCCCAGATTCAAACAATTCTCCTGCCTCGGCTTCCTAAGTAGCTAGGACTACAGGCATCCGCCACCACACCTGGATAAGTTTTGTAGTTTTTGTAGAGACGGGGTTTCACTATGTTGGCCAGGCTAGTCTGGAACTCCTGGCCTCAAGCAATCCACCCACCTCAGCTTCTGAAAGTGCTGAGATGACAGGCATGAACGCCCGTGCCTGGCAAGTCATTCTTGATCTTTCAAGATTCAATTGTATTATGACAACTAATAAGTGAGGATGACTTTTCTGCCTTATTTAGGCCCCTACTCTTTCTAAGCATCTTTCCATACACCAGAGAGACTGTTGACAATTCCTCCAAAGACAGGACTTATTTGGACCCCTAAAATTTAAAGTTTCTAGCTATTCTGTGTTCTCTTCTTGGATGGCAGCATGAAAGATTCCACGGCCATACGCTGTGTTTGCTCTGTGTGTCTCCATAAGAAATGTATGCAGTTTCCCAAACTGATTATTAACCTAGACTTTCTAGAGACATCTGTGAAAAGTATTGTAGCATCTTGTGTTAGTGAAAATGGTTTCAAATTAGACAGCCTGAATTTCTTAATAGAAACCAAAGAGACTTTTGGGTAGTACATGAATTGAAAGGAAAGAATCTGCCAGTTTCTAGCCAAAAGGTGACCCTTTTAAAGACATATTTGTTAGTTGTGAGTGACAGAGGTTACAGAGTCAGGCAGGACCATTTCTGAAGTGTTAAACTGACCTTAGGTAACAAGGTCATGAGGTCAGTAGGGGTCAGGATTGGTCGAGGAGAACTCTTTGCCTTTTGTGGAGAGTTTTAAAAGGCTTCAACTTCCCGTCCCTCCCTCTCTTCTTTCTGGTCTCACCCTGCCTGGCTGTTTTCTAAAAGCCACCATGATTTGAAAACTGACTTATGAGCTGACCTCCCCAGTCTGAGGGCACATGGACAACCAGATGCTGTAGTTCAAACCTATTCCTGTTTGGCAGGGTGGCAGGAGCCAGGAAGCCTGGAGATGGGGACTTTCCTCATCCCCTTTGCAATCTATAAAAATTGTCTAATGAAGGCCGGGCGTGGTGGCTCATGCCTGAAAACCCAGCACTTTGGGGAGGCTGAGGCGGGCAGATCACTTGAGGTCAGGAGTTCAAGACCAGCCTGGCCAACATGGTGAAACCCTGTCTCTACTGAAAATACAAAAATTAGCCAGGCGTGGTGGCAGGCACCTGTAGTTCCAGCTACTTGTGAGGCTGAGGCAAGAGAATCACTTGAACCCAGGAGGCAGAGGTTGCAGTGAGTCAAGATTGTGCCATTGCACTCCAGCCTGGGCAACAGAGCGAGACTCGGTCTCAAACAAACAACAACAACAACAACAAAAAAAAACCCAAAAAAACAAAACAAAATAAAAAACACAAAAAACAGAAGAGAGAGAATTGTTTTATGAAGATGTGACCCTTCAGTTCTGTTCTTACTTTGTTTTGTTTTGTCTCTTTATGTTGCCAGGCTAAAGTGCAGTGGCTATTCGTAAGCACGGTCATCACACATTGTAGCCTCTAACTCCTGGGCTCAAGCAATCCTCCTGCCTCAGCCTCCTGGGTAGCTGGGACTACAGGATCTCACCACCATACCAGGTTTGGTCATCAGTTGTTTATATTATTTCCCTTTGGCTTCTCTGTGTTTATAAAAGGTTTGAATTGGTGTCTTTGATAAAGTTGAGCAAATCATTAAAACTTTTGGGGACTAATTTTTTTTCTCATCAACAAAATGAGAAAAACTGCATAAGCTATTTTTGCTTCATGTTCGTTTACGTAGCTAAAATGTATATACTTTTTTTGGTCTTGATTAGTAAGCATTCTAATGTTTACTAATGCTCTTTTCTATAATATCTAAATCACTCCACTGGGCACGGTGGCTCATGCCTGTAATCCCAGCACTTTGGGAGGCAAAGGCAGGCAGATCACCTGAGGTCAGGAGTTCGAGACCAGCCTGGCCAACATGGTGAAACCGTGTCTCTACTAAAAATACAAAAAAATTAGCCAGGCATTGTGGCAGGCACCTGTAATCCCAGCTACCTGGGAGGTTGAGGCAGGAGAATCACTTGAGCCCAGGAGGCGGAGGTTGCAGTGAGCTGAGACCGCACCATTGCACTCCAACATCGGCAACAAGAAAGAAACTCTGTCTCAAAAAAAAAAAAAATCTATCTCTCTCTGGGAATGAAGATACTGTAGTACTCTTGTTCCTGTGAACAATTCTTTATGTGTAGTTACTGGCTTTATAGAAGGTGGAGTAAGACATTTGCAGCCCTGCCCAGGTACTAACCCTTTGCTTTTAGCCCTAAATGACTTATGAAACTTAATAAACTCTTCTAAGCCCTTGCACATGAAATATGTTCAGCGTATGATTATATTTGGTTTCTCTGGCATGCAACCTGTATGTTATGTACCTTCACCACTTTAAAACAGTGCTTTGGACAATGATTTCTTATTAAAAAGACGTTGGCTTTCTCCCTCCTGAACATGTAAAGCACATTTGAACTGACATCTTTTAAACAGATAAATTGTGATTTGCTCACATACAGCTTAATTGACTCGGGAATATTTCCTCCTCATTATACCTCTCCCCATCAATTTGAAGAGGAAATCAGTAAGACCTCACCCTGAATCCTCTTTACCTCTGTATTTCCTCTTTTCCTCTCTGAGAAATCTGCTGAAATCTGGGTCTGACTTTTGAATATTTTCCAGGCTTCCAGCCACAGTGATCTCAGCTCTCTAAGACCATAGTGGTCCACAGCTTCAGGGCTCCCCATAGGAAGCTGGTCCAATGGTTGGAACTCCAGAGGCTCCTCCCTGCCCACCCCCCACTTTGTGGTGTTCGCCTGTCAAAGACTCTGGCACACATAAGGGTAGTTCTGGCTGCCAGATGCTCATCCAATCATCTAGTTCCTTCCGCCTCCATTTTAGGAGAAAATAACCAGGGAAAGAAGAGGAAATGATTGTGTTAATGATCAGGGCCCCAGAAAAATCTAGTGTATATGCTGGAGGAAGAGAATGTGGGAAAGGAGGGCCCTGAGCACCTGATTGAGAAATTTCCATTTCTTTCTATCTGATTCACTTTAATCTTTTTATGAGTAAAATTCTGTAACGTGAGCAGTGGAGATACGTAAGACATACAAGAGGTATGTCCACATGCAGATCCACAATCTAGTGGAGGAGGAAGGAAGATACAGACAGAACTTAAATAAAACCATGTTAAAAACCTAGAAGCAATGCTCTGTGGGAATAGAGAAGAGGAAAAAGGTTATTTCAACGGGAAGACTCTCAGAAGGCTTTGTGTAGGAGGTAGCATTTTAGCTCAGTCTTGAAGAATGGGTATGATTTAATGAAAGGATTTTTCTGGGAGTGGGGGCAGAGGTCAGGAAGGATATTCCTGGGAGAAAGAAGAGAAAACAGCTTGAATAAAATCCCCTAGAAGAGACAGTAAGTGGTGAGAGACAGACAGGAATCAGTAAGTTCTTGAACAATTAATTTTACCTTAAAAATCATATGGCAGGCCAAGTGTGGTGGCTCATGCCTATAATCCCAACGCTTTGGGGGACTGAGTTAAGAGAATCATTTGGCCAGGTGTGGTGGGTCATGCCTGTCATCCCAGCACTTTGGGAGGCCAAGGCAGGCAGATCACCTGAGGTCAGGTGTTCGAGACCAGCCTGACCAACATGGAGAAACCTTGTCTCTACTAAAAACACAAAATTAGCCTGGCGTGGTGTGCATGCCTGTAATCCCGGGTACTCAGGAGGCTGAGGCAGGAGAATCGCTTGAACCTGGGAGGCAGAGGTTGCTGGTGAGCCGGGATCGCGCCATTGCACTGCAGCCTGGGCAATAAGAGCGAAACTCTGTCTCAAAAAATAAACAAACAGAAAAAGAACCACTTGAGCCCAGGAGTTTGGGACCAGCTAATACAAAAATTAGCCAGATGTGTTAGCGTGCATCTGTAGTCTCAGCTAGCTGGGAGGCTGAGGCAGAAGAATCACTTGAGCCCAGGAGGTCAAGGCTACGGTGAACCATGATGGTGCCACTGCAGTACAGCCCAGAGTGAGACCATGTCTCAAAAAATAAACAAAAACCAAAAGTCATATTGAGGAAGAGAAATATGAAATTATAACAGCTACATGGAGCACAGGGAAAGAAGGTAACTTTGGAGGTTTCATTTAAAATAAATTTTGTTAAGAAAACATGGCAGGTATGGTGGCTCACGCCTGTAATCCCAGCACTTTGGGAGGCCACAGCGGGCAGATCACGAGGTCAGGAGATCGAGACCATCCTGGCTAACACGGTGAAACCCCATCTCTACTAAAAATACAAAAAAATTAGCCAAGTGTGGTGGCAGGCGCCTGTAGTCCCAGCTACTCAGGAGGCTGAGGCAGGAGAATGGTGTGAACCTGGGAGGCGAAGCTTGCAGTGAGCCGAGATCAGGCCACTGCACTCCAGCCTGGGTGACAGAGCAAGACTTCATCTCAAACAACAACAACAACAACAACAACAACAACAACAAAAACATGGCAAAAGTACCTTGGATGATACAGAACATCTTGGGAAATGGTAATTCAGATACTATGAGGATTAGGGTAGAGGTTGGAAAAAGGAATAATATTCCTATATGGGATAACAATTCTTATATTTAAGATTACTGTAAGGATAAACAAGGTAATTTAGGTAAAAAGCTTAATACTAACTCCCTAAATGGTAGTTACTATTGCTATTATTTTTGAATTATGTTTATTGCTATTGTTATAACCATATGAAACTTAAGTATAGAAAAGCAAGACTTGAAAAATGCTTGTCTATGAGAAGAGAGGGGCAGAAACTATCAAAACAAGACCCTAGAGCCGGCTCAGTGGCTCACACCTCTAATCCCAATGCTTTGGGAGGCCAAGGCAAGAAGATTGCTTGCATCTAGGAATTTGAGACCAGCCTGGGTAAGATAGCAACCCTGTCTCTACAAAAAGAAAACCAAAAAACTAGCCAATCTTGGCGGGATGTACCTGTGGTCCTAGCTACTCAAGAGGCTAGTGGGAGGACTGC
The DNA here is from genome assembly GCF_007565055.1 of Rhinopithecus roxellana. Taxonomy (NCBI): domain Eukaryota; kingdom Metazoa; phylum Chordata; class Mammalia; order Primates; family Cercopithecidae; genus Rhinopithecus; species Rhinopithecus roxellana. The sequence continues at coordinate 42,990,665 of NC_044553.1, forward strand.
TTGCGCCCAGGAGTTGGAGGCTGCAGTGAGCTATGGTTGCACCACTGCACTTGGCAGCCTGGATGACAGAACAAGACCCCTTCTCTGAAAAAAAGCAAAAACAAAAACACAAAACCAAAACATGACCCTAAGGATGTGGAGATGGAGGTGCCATTGGATAAAGAATAAGGCTGAGATCTGGGACACTTTAGTCCCCTTTGGATCCTTTCCTCCAGCTTTGTGCTCTAAGCCTGCCTAGCTTCTTCAACTGCCAGAAACCCCTTTTGTTTCCCCAGCAATTTCCTACCCATCTCTCTAAGCCCAGGTCAAATGCCACCCCCATCCTAGAGGCTTTTTCCTCTCATCAGTCAGAATGCATGAGTGTTTCCTGCGTGTTCTCGGAACATGCTACTTGTGCTTTGACAATGCAAATATTTGTGTGTCTGTCTCCCTCACTAGATTCCTTTGGGTTCCTCATACTTAGTGAGTGCTCAAGAAGCATTTATTGAGATAAAATGTGACATATAGTGAGTTTAAAGTTTACTATACATACATTTTTTTCCATAGATGTTAGGGTTAGCCTCAAGCCCCAGATGTGCAAAGAAGTAAATTTACTTTTCTGTAAGTCCCATTCATCTCTCTCAGGGTGACAGATAATTAGTAGTAGTTAGGGATATCTCCTGCTTTCCCCCATGTTGCCTGTAAGTGCAAGAGGGCTCACTAGAGCCCTGTCTTCAATCTACACAGCTCATGGCTGAGTTGTCCTTGTTCCTTGAGACTTCTCTATGCCTCTCGGGCTCAAAGGAACTCATTCTACTGCCTCTGTGCTGTTTGGACTCAGCTGCTGAGACACTTTCACAGACATAACTGCTCTGGGCTATGCTGTCTTTTGGGTCTACAAGAGGACGGGGCACCCTTTTCCCTAAGAGTCCCCAAACCCATCAGTTCATCAGTGGTTTCTGCTGTCATTCTCCACCATTGCTCCCCGAGGCCAAGTCAGAAAAGGCAGGCTGGGCGTGCTTTAATCCCAGCACTTTGGGAGGCCAAGCTGGGCAGATCACTTGAGGTCAGGAGTTTGAGGCCAGCCTGTCTAACACAGTGAAGCCCCATCTCTACTACAAATACAAAAATTAGCCAGGCATGATGGTATGCGCCTGTAATCCCAGCTACTCGGGAGACTGGGGCAGGAGAATAGCTTGAACCTGGGAGGCAGAGGTTGCAGTGAGCTGAGATGCACTGCACTCCAGCCTGGGTGACAGAGCAAGACTCTAAATAAATAAATAAATAAATAAATAAATAAATAAATAAATAGGCAGACAGAGCTCAGGCTTCCTTTCTCAGGGAGCTACCTGCTAATGATTTTTATCGTTGTCTCCCTCCCCAGCCTGGACTTTCCTTCTCCTTTCAAAGCAGAAAACTTTCAAATTGGCCCAAGAGTGGGAAAACTTGCTCTGATGTATATGTCAAGTTTTTTTTTTTTCTGTGCCCTAGGGGTTCCTTCAAGGCCTGGACTTCTAAATGTGAAAAGCCTTTCTCCCTCTTATTAAGGTACTGAATGTCCTCTAGTCAAGCTGCCCAATTAAAGGAAAAGTGGAGGGGGTAACGGGAAATACTGTGGTGGGAGAATCTTTAATATTTCCACCATGCAGGCATCTGGTGATGTGGAACTCATGGTAGAGAATTGTGAACGTAAATTTGGGAATCAAAAACTTATCCTCGCAATAACCAAAGCTAAGAATGAATCTCCATGCATGTCAAAGGCCAAAAAGAAATCAATCAAGTAGTTTTTTGAATTAAGCACTGTGCTAATTACCCCTAGGGGACAGACAGGAAGCTTGCAATTTAGTTATAAGAACCTTTTGCAATCTGGCCCCAGGCTCCCTCTGTAGTCTCTTTTCTCACCACTGCCTTCCTTGACAGCACTCTTCTCAGCCCTCTGCCTTTGCCAGCCTGTTCCCTGAGGCTAGAATGCCTGTGCTGTTCTCTCCCTTGTCTTCCCCAGCCCGCAAACTCATCCTTAAAGGAGATCAAATGTCTTCTCTTGAAAGCTTTCCTGATGCCTGTGGCAGTTTGGTAGCTCTCTCCCTCCAGGCCTGCATTATATCAGCAACCACTGACCTGTGAAGCATCTGAGGGTGAGGACTGTATCTATCCCCAGCACCTAGTACACAGAGCTTGGTACACAGTAGATACTCAGTAAATATTTGCTGACTGCATAAAGGAATAAAATATACACTCAAAGCTATAAGTGACAGAACAATGATACCTGAGCAGTCAACAACAGTAACAGTAAACATAGTAACTAGTGGACATTTTTCTTATAGTCCAGATACTGTTCCCCACCCCCACGCGGAGAACCGGAGTTTCACTCTTGTCGCCCAGTACAGTGGCGCGATCTTGGCTCACTGCAACCTCTGCCTCCTGGATGTAAGCGATTCTCCTGCCTCAGCCTCCGGAGTAGCTGAGATTACAGGAGCATGCCTCCACGCCCAGCTAATTTTTGTATTTTTGGTAGAGATGGTGTTTCACCATGTGGCCAGGCTGGTCTCGAACTCCTGACCTCGTCATCTGCCTGCCTCAGCCTCCCAAAGAGCTGGGAATTACAGGTGTGAGGCACCATGCCCGGCCTGTTTTTGTTTTTGTTTTTGTTTTGAGATTGAGTCTTGCTCTGTCACCCAGGCTGGAGTGCAGTGGTGGGATCTTGGCTCACTGTAACCTCTGCCTCCCAGGTTCAAACGATTCTCCTGCCTCAGCCTTCCGAGTAGCTGGGATTACAGGTGCGTGCTGCCACCTCACCTAGTTAATTTTCATATTTTTTGGTAGAGACGGGGTTTTACTATGTTGGTCAGGCTGGTCTCAAACTCCTGACTTCAAGTGACCCGCCTGCCTCAGCCTCCCAAAGTGCTGGAATTACAGGCATGAGCCACTGCACCCAGCCCAGATACTGTTTTACCACTTTACTTTGGTTTATTTAGTCCTGGCTACAACCCTACAAAATAAGCACAATTTTTATTTCCATTTACAGATAAAGACCACTGAGGGCTAGAGAGGTCAAGTTACCTGTTTAGAATTACTTGTCTATGTAACAATTTAGTATGGTAACTTAGTTACTAAATTAGGATTACTTGAATTTAGTAATAATCAAATAAACAGTTGGACAACTCTTCTTAATTTTTTGAGACTAGTTTCCTGCTACCCAAAGTGAGGGGATTGGACTCTGATTTAGAAGATCACTTTCAATTTGGAAAATCCCTTACTCAACAGTTAAGGATGTGACTAAAACTCAATGTATGCAAATGGTGGAGCAAAGGTGACAAGAGCAGGGCTTGGAGAGGGATATATATATAGTCTGTGAGCCAGGTGTGGTGGTGCACACCTGTAGTTCCAGTTACTCAGAAGGCTGATGCAGGAGGATCCTTTGGGCCCAGTAGTTCAAGGCTATAGTGAGCTATGATCATGCCACTGTGCTCTAACCTGGGCATCTGAGGGGGGTAAGGGAGAGAGGGAGGGAGGGAGGGAGGAAGGGAGAGAGAGAGAGAGAGAGAGAGAGAGAGAGAGAGAGAGAGAGAGAGAGAGAGAGAGAGAGACTGAAAGCAAGTGCTGAAGTAAAGTAAAAGGTCTAACTAACTAAGGCTCGTGTCCTTTCAAAGAATCAGCCCACGCCATTCCCTCTCACAAAGGAAGTGGCTGGGCTGCACCTGTTCTCTCCTTCTGCATGCCCTCTACATGATTCCTTCAGAAAGGTACTGTGCAGTTTCTTTTTTTAACTCCATACTGCCTGATGCTCACTTGCACTGCTCTTCTTGTGGAATAGTGCTGCGGAAGCAGGTAGCACAGGAGGATTTGCCTAGGATACATCCCCTAAGATGGTTTCAGGTGCCACATCTTCCTGGGCACAGCCCAGGCCAGCTGGTCATAGAGACTAGAGAAGTGGTGAGTATTAGGATGGAAAGAGGTCCCTCGGAGATGGCAAAGGATGGTGGATTGCCAGGGCTAGGCAGAGGGTGGGGATGAAGAAATGGATCATTGGAGGTGCTGACTTCCTCTCCGTTTTCTTTTGCCCCCTTGTGTCCACACATCCAGTCAATGAATACACACCACCCACTCAGCCCCTCAGAGAATCTGTGCCCATCTCCCCTCTTTTCCACCACCTCCATCTAGTTTGGATTTTAAGTGCTTCTTTGGTTTGCAGGAGTAACTTCCCTAACAGTCTCCCTCTTTCCAGTTCATCTTATACCAAGCTGACAGATTTGTTTTCATCACAGCTCTGATCCTGCAACACCAGGGCCACCAGCCTTCAATCCCTTTCCATTCTCCAAACTTCATATTCTTCATGTTCCAATTCTTTGTATTCTCATATTGTCATTTCCTAGTATGTATAGGGAAAACAGACGACCAGCTACTCTTCCAACGTGCCCCTGCCCTCTCTCTCCACATTTCGGCTCAGGCTCTGTGTCTGTTGAAGTCCTGTTAGATCCAGTTCAAATGGTACGGGTTTGAGTTTTTCCTTTTTTCTTTTCTTCTTTCTTTTCTCTCTTTCTTTCTGTCTCTTTCCCCTTCCCTCCTTCTTCCTTCCTTCCTTCCCTCCCTCCTTCCTTTCCTTCATCTCTCTTTCTCTTTCTTTTTCGTTTTTTCTCTATCTTTCTCTCTCTTTTTTCTTTCCTTCCTTCCTTCCTCTCTCCCTCTGTCTCTTTCTCTCTCCCTCTCTCTCTCTTTCTTCTCTTTTCTTTCTTTCTCTTGAGAGAGGGTCTCACTGTGTTGCCCAGTGGCAGGATCACAGCTCACTGCAGTGTCAGCCTTCTGGGCTCAAGAGATCCTTCCACCTCAGCCTCCCAAGTAGCTGGGACTATAGGCACGAGCCACCACACCCTGCTAATTTTAAAAAATCACTTTTTGTAGGAAAAGGATCTCACTTTGTTGCCCAGGCTAGATTTGAATTCCTAAGGCTCAAGCGATCCTTCTGCTTCAGTCTTCCAAAGCGTTGGGATTACAGGCATGCGCCACATTGCCTGGGCTATGTTATGGTTTTTATGAAGCCTTCTGGGATATCCGTACTCAAATTTAATTTCTCACAGTACCTCATGCCTCTGTTGTAGCAGAAGATCATGATCAAATTTGTTTTTAGGTTTACTTTTGTAAATCTGTTTCCATTAGGTTGTGAGCCCCATGAAAATAGGAATCCTGTGTTTTTATATTTCTCACAGAGGCCAGTATGTGACCTTTCATTCAGTGGGCACTCGATAGTTATTGAACATGTGAAATAATGTATAAGTAAATTGCTGTGTTCATTAATGTTGAGCAATATAAACCAGCACGGTCTAGATTAAACCAAGAAAGTGAATATACAGGAGTCTATTTTGTTGAAAGCTGGATATAATGTGCTGGCTAAAAGGACACACTACTAGTTCCCATTGGGATTTCTGCCTTTGACTTCCACTCTAGTAAGTTGTGTTTCTCTGTATTCTCCTGTCCATCTCTTCGATTTTCTAGGCAATGCTCTGCCTGGTGGCCTCAGTTCTCTGTTGGATCTGAGAAGAGTTGTTGATGTTCACTTTGCTCAGCATTTTTCTTATACAGATGGGAGTGATGACTTCCAAGCCAGACCAGAAAGCAGATCTCTGTAGGGTCTATTTTGGAGTAAGAAAGACTCAGACAACTCAGATTCAGGAAGCAATGGACCCAGAGCAGTTCTGGGTACTTGTGCAGTGGAAGTTGATCTTCTCTCTAGAGTCCTGCCATTTACATGGTTTAGCATTGAAAAGGCCCAAGCTCTCCATCTCTCCCCTCCGTGCTTTTTACATTCTAGGGAGGGACCCCAGGGGGGGATTATCTACTCCTGGATCAATCAGCTATGGCCAAAGTCACCTCGTCACAAAGTATGGATGTGCCCTTTGGGGGCCACCTCTGTGAGTTAGGGCCACACTTCAGAGAAGGGGTCTTTGTGAGGTGTGCAAAATCACAAGAAGCATCTCCTTCACCTTCAGAGGTCCCTGTTTGAAAAGTTTGGTAGCAGCAGAAGAGAGAACAGCATGGGGGAAAAATAAATTAACTTCTAGAGGAGGCAAATGTTGGGTAAGAAAAAAGTTATTACTAGATGATGGAGAATTGTCCCAGCACACAGCTCATGCCTATAATCCCAACACTTCAGGAGGCTGAGGGAAGAGAATTGCTTAAGCCCAGGAGTTCAAGACCAGCCTGGGCAACATATCAAGACATATCTGTTTTTTAAAAAGTTACTGTTGTCCTTAATGTTTTAACAAATGGTAAAGTGGCAGCTGGAGGGGTCAAAAGTATATATAATCAAGAAATTAATCATAGATCTACTGCTGATTTGGATCATATATTTGACCAATTAGCTGTTAATAGAAAGAGAAAATAGGGTGGCAATTGGAAGGAGGCCATCAATTCCAGGAATTGTTCTCTGTTCATGTTGGTGGAAACCTTGAGGGTGAGATTGGTTGGGTCAGTAGTATGGCAGGGTGAGAAGAGGGGTCAAGTAAGCAGAGGTGGGGCATAGGTAGAGGAGTGTCCTTGGGGGGTTGGGAGATGGCTCTAGGAGCCAAAGTAGCTTCCAAAAGCAGACCTAGCTGCTAGCAGGATTTTAAGGAGTAAAAAGGGATCAAGTTAAATTCTCTGATGGAGAAACAAAAAAAAAAAAAAAAAAAAGAAGGAAGAAGTGAGGGGAAGAAGAAGAAAGAAGAAGAAGAGGAAGGAGGAAGCAGGAGGAAGAGGAAGGAGGAGGAGGAAGAAGGAGGAGGAGGAGAAGAAAGAGGTGAAGAAGGAGGAGGAAGAAAGAAGAAAGGAAGACGAGAGGGGAGAGGAGAGGGGGGAGAAGGACAGAGGAGGATGAAGAAGGAAGCAGGAGAAGAAGAAGGAGGTGGGATAAGGAAGAAGAAAGAGAAGAAGAAGGAGGAGAAGAAGAAGAGCAGGAGGAGGAGGAGGAAGGAGAAGCAGAAGAAGAAGAAAGGAGGAGGAAGAAGAAGAAGGAAGAAGAAGGAAGAAGGAGAGGAAGGAGGAGGGGAGGAAGAAAAGGAAGCAGGTGATCAGAGCCAAAGCTTGGGCGGTCAGGTTATTATGTATTCCAGCAAATGAAAGACATCACTCTCTCTTTCAGACCACAGGGAAGATAAAGAGTTCAGCTGCAAAGGAAGGCAATATGGAGCCTAAAGGGTGTAGTGGGGCTTATTACATACAAGCAGCCCTGACACTTTAACTGGTTACTTCATTCATTCATTCGTTCATTCATTCGTTCATTCATTCGTTCATTCATTCATTCATTCATTCATTGAGATGGAGTCTCGCTTTGTCACCCAGGCTGGAGTGCCGTGGTGTGGTCTTGGCTCACTGCAACCTCTGCCTCCCAGGTTCAAGTGATTCTTCTGCCTCAGCCTCCTGAGTAGCTAGGACTACAGGTGTGTGTCCCAGCTAATTTTTGTATTTGTAGTAGAGACAGGGTTTTGCCATATTGGCCAGGCCGATCTTGAACTCCTGACCTCGTGATCCACCTGCCTCAGCCTCCCAAAGTGTTGGGATCACAGGTGTGAGCCACACAGTGCCAGGTCTACTTTATTTCAAGATGGATATTGTTCCTGTGTTAGCTTCCTAGTGTTGCTGTAACAAAGTATCACAGACTGGGTGGCTTAAACTACAGAAAATTACTGTCTCACAGTTCTGGAGGTAGAAGTCCAAAGTCAAAGTGCCAGCAGGGCTGGTTTCTTTTGAGGGCTGTGAGGGAGAATCTGTTCCATGCCTCTCTCCTGGCTTCTGTTTGCTGATAATCCTTTGCATTCCTTGGCTTGTAGGCACAGCATTCCAATGTCTGCCTTCATCTTCACATGCTATTCTTCCTGTATCTTCACAAGGCTTTCTTTTTTTTTTTTTTGAGACGGAGTCTCGCTCTGTCGCCCAGGCTGGAGTGCAGTGGCATGATCTCGGCTCACTGCAAGCTCCACCTCCCGGGTTTACGCCATTCTCCTGCCTCAGCCTCCTGAGTAGCTGGGACTACAGGCGACTGCCACCACGTGTGGCTAATTTTTTAAATTTTTTTTTAGTAGAGGCGGGGTTTCACCATGTTAGCCAGGATGGTCTCGATCTCTTGACCTCATGATCCATGCACCTCGGCCTCCCAAAGTGCTGGGATTACAGGCTTGAGCCACTGCACCCGGCCCAAGGTTTTCTTATAAGGATAATAGTCACATTGGATTAAGGACCCACCCTATTCTACTGTGACCTCATCTTAACTAATTACATCTGCAATTACCCTCCTTCCAAATAAGGTCACATTCTGAGTTACTGGGGGTTAAGACTTCAAAATATCTTATTTTGGGGGAACACAATTCAGCCAATATTAGTTCTCATTTTACAAATGAGCAGACTGAGGCTCAGAGAGGTTAAATGAATTGCCTAAGGTCATCCAGCTAGTGACTATCAGAGCCAGGATTTGAACCCACATTGCTTTAAGACTGAGATGCTCTTATATCCTCTGAACTGAGGATTGGTGAAGAGAGAGGTTAGCAGCAGTCAATGTGGGCAGTGACCTTGAAAAGTCAAATGGCCAGGGCTCCACTGAGCTGGAGGACATGCAGTTCTTAGGTCTGCTAAATTGGATGTCAATTGATATATTTTAATGATAACTTACAATATTTCTGAACCTTAGGATGGGAATGGCAAATTTTGGGGGGAAAGCTGGTGAGTTCTGTCTTTAGAGCAGAAGTTCAAAGAAATAAAGACAATGGTGAGAGCAATAATGGATGCTTTTCTAGTTTACAGTTTCTATAGGATGTTCACATTCATTATATTACTGAAGTGTCCCTGTGCAGTACTTATTGCCAGCCTGAATTTACCCACAGGAAAGTGAGGCTCAGAAAGTAAAGGGCTTACCCAGGCCCTTCCAGCTGGTATGGAGAGGAACGGTCAGGGTTCTAATCCTGTTCTCTTTCTACCGAATCACCTTAGGCATCTTCTTCAGAGAGATGACAGCTGAAGCAGTGCAAATTAGGACACATCACTGAAAGAGAGGACATTATAGAGAAAAAAGAGCACGGGGCAAAGCCTGGGCCTCAAAGGCCATGTTTTAAAGAGTCACAATAGAGACATTTAGAGGAACAAGTGGATGCACTCAGCAGAATCATAGAATTGAGGGAGAAAGCTAGGAGGGTAAGCAACATTAAATGCTTGGGGAAGGCCAAGGAGAATAAAGATGGACAACATTTCATGGGATTTGGGAAAGAGTAGTTCACTGATGACCTCTTTAAGGTTTCAGGAGAACAGTGGGAGGAAACTGGAGTGCAGGGGGTGGGGTTGAGGAAATGGGATGATGAGTGGCTCCATTTTTCATTCCAAAAGTTTGGCAGGGAAAAGGAAGAGAGAACAGGACCATAGCTGGAGGGCACAGCAGGACCCAGCAAAAGTTTTTCCAAGGGGGAGGTGGGGGGACCTGTGCAGTGTCTGGAATACATCTGATTTCAAGGCTAGATTCTGTTTCCAGATGTGCAGTCACCAGTGATGAATACAATAACGTCTCCATCTGCCAGCTGAGTATAGTCCTACTCACACAAAGATGTCCATGCTTACTAGCATATGTTACTAATTTTATTTGCATTGTAGTGGACAGTATATTGCCTAACACTTGTCAGAGAAGTCCCTGCTCTAGATTTATGTCTACATTACCATGCAGCAACATTTATTGTATAGTGATGAAGAGCTCAGTTTTTGAAGACAGAAAGACCTGGTGTGAACATTGGCTCTAATAGCCAGTGCAGCCTTGGGCCAGTTAACATCCTTTAAGCTCAGGTTCCTCATCTGGAAATCAGGAATCATATCCATCACAGAATACTGTGAGTAGGATTCAATGACCTAAGTTATGTACAGTGCTTAACTCAATGCCTGGAATATGTAAACACTCAGTACTTGGTAACTATTAATAGTTGTGGTCTTCGGTCAAGTAGTAAAAGCAATGCTACTATTGTCTTATCCTTAAAAATCGAAGTGGGGCACTGTTTTTATGTGTTATATCTCCACACTGTAAGGCAATCATTTAGTCTCCTTTTACCAGGCTTTTCTTTAGATCACAAATGAAGGTTGCTGAACTGGCCATACCCCACACCATAGCAGACCCCTCCCCCACTCATTCCTCTATTATCAGGTTAGTCTGTGTGTGGGAAAAAAGATCTGAGTTCTTTTCAAGCAGATCTGAGATGGGGGGAGGAGGAGGGAAGGAAGGACACCAAATGAAACTCTTTGATCTAAAAAAATGTCCTCAACACACACACACACACACACACACTTGGTTTTGCTCTATCCAATCTGTATCCAGGAGGCCTGTATCTTTTTTGAGGTCTCAGAGACAAAGATACAAACACTGTTGAGAGTTTCAACTTTTATAAATATTAAAAATTGCAAAATCAGACTGAAGCATCATAGCTCGTCCTTGGTCCATAAGTCACTAATGCATTCGGCTGTTGCAAATCTTATTGAATTATAATAAACATTTTAACTTTTAGAAAAGTGATCCATTTGAGGGGAATAGATGTGGGGTGGGGTGGAGAAATGGCAGAGCTGCTGAATAGCTGTAGGCCAGACTGCCCCAGAAACCCAGACAAATATAAACAAATATCCATGCCCACTGCGATTTTCTTTCAAGTTTTCTCAGCTCTTCACAAATACCGCTTCTCCTTTGATCAAAGTTTCTTCTGAAGACCTAGGGGGAAACATGGAGCAGGCTTCCTGCTGCTCTTACCCCATTTTATCTCATTGAGACCCACTGCTGATTAGGAGAAGGCCACTTGGTCCAAAAGCCCACACATCTCTGCTCCTGGAATGTGCTCGCTACAGTACTCTCCGCTGTCACAGGAAGAGTGATTGCCTCTCTGGAGTGTGAAGATAAACAGATTTCTCTGTCTGCAAAGCTTGTTCCCAGCACCACCTACCCACCCCTGCTCTGGAAGCACCCTCCTGGTCATCCTGTGCTTTAAAAACAACCCCAGAATATGACAGCTCTACCCCCAGATTCTTTCTACAGTCCCATATAATTGTCATCTCAAGATCCTTGGGGAGAGGAATGGTTAACACAACTCAGGCTTTCAGGAGGAGGCAAGGTCAAGACAAACTGGTTCAAAAATAGGTGAACAGGCCGGGTATGGTGGCTTATGCCTGTAATCCCAGCACTTTGGAAGAGTGAAGTGGGTGGATCACCTGAGGTCAAGAGTTCGAGACCAGCCTGGCCAAGATGGTGAAACCCCATCTCTACTAAAAATACAAAAATCAGCCAGGCGTGGTGGTACGTGCCTGTAATCCCAGCTACTCAGGAGGCTGAGATAGGAGAATTGGTTGAACCCGGGAGGCGGAGGTTGCATTGAGCCAAGATCACACCACTGCACTCCAGCCTGGGCGACAGAGCGAGGCTCCATCTGGGGGGAAAAAAGTAAGCAAACAGCAAAACAGAGAAGAAAGGAGTATTAACACATCTTGGTTCTCTGATGTTACCATTGCCACCGTTGCTCACATTTCTTTCTGAGGATCTTGCCTAAATCTGGGAACTCGTGTCCCTGTTATCCTGGGCCAGGCACCCAGTTCATCATGGTGGCCCTGTCTCCCTCGACCAGAAGAAGAGCATCTCTGAAGCCCCAGAAACTTTTTTTTTTTTTTTTTTCTGTCTGTGATTCAGCAATGTGTGGGAGTGGGAATAGAGAGTGAATATCTGGAAAGGACTCAAATTCTCATATATTCTATATTGTTATAGTAGTTCAGGCCAAGTGTGGTGGCTCATGCCTGTAATCCCAGCACTTTGGGAGGCTGAGGCAGGCAGATCACAAGGTCAGGAGTTCGAGACCAGCCTGGCGAACATGGTGAAACCCTGTCTCTACTAAAAATACAAAAATTAGCTGGGCATAGCGGCATGCATCTGTAATCCCAGCTATTCGGGAGGCTAAGGCAGGAGAATTGCTTGAACCTGGGAGGCAGAGGTTGCAGTAAGCCAAGATTGCACCTTTGCACTCCAACCTGGGCAATGAGCAAAACTCTGTCTCAAAAAACAAAACAAAACAGAAAAAAAAAAAAAAACCTGGCAGGGTGTTGTGGTATAGGCCTGTGGTCCCAGCTACTTGGGGCCGGGGAGGGGGCTGAGGTGGAAGGTTTGTTTGAGCCCAGGAGGTCAAGACTGCAGTAAGCCAAGATTGCACTGCTGCACTCCAGCCTGGGTGACAGAGTGAGACCCTGTAGAAATGAAAGGACGGAAGGAAGGAAGGAAGGAAGGAAGGAAGGAAGGAAGGAAGGAAGGAAGGAAGGAAGGAAGGAAGGAAGGAAGGAAGGAAGGGAGGGAGGGAGGGAGGGAGGGAGGGAGGGGGGAGGAGGGGAGGGAGCGGGAGGGAGCGGGAGGGAGGGGAGGGAGGGAAGGAAATTCAGTGAAAATCTGACTTGCATTTCGATTAGTGAAAGATTATGGGAGAAGAGTGGGCTGGGAATAGTTTGGTTGCAAGAACTTTTCATGGCAAAAGCAATGGGCTTTGTTGTCGGGACAATAACAGTTTCCTACTGGCATGATTTGCAAGCCTGGATTTAGCTTTTCAAAGTGAAGGCCTCACAAAAATCGAAGGAATAAACACTGTCCCCTAATGGACTCACACATGCAAATCTCACGTCTGGTGGTACAGCTAAAGCACGGAAGAGCACAGCCCCGAGGCCAGGTAGGAATTTTAAACCGATAACCTTCTCAGAATAGCCAATTGGGTCAATAATCCCCCAGCAGCAGGTAACAAAAGGCTGCTTGATGAGTTGCAGACAGGGCTCCCTGCCAGAGGCCCCTAATGGTCAGAAGTACATTCCCTGGTGTCTTCATGCTTTTGTTCTAGAAAAACCTCTCCAGGCTCTGTGGGTTCCCTTCTGGCGCCAGCTCCCCAGGCAGGTAAGGGAAGGGAGGGAGGGAAACAGAGAAGAAGGGGACTTTCTTCTTCCCTGGCAGCAGGAAAGCCTTTTGTGGAAAGAGGGCAGATGAGCATGGGGAAGGGGGTGTACCTGACTCTTGTCTTCTGCTTCCAGTTTTGGGAGCTGGGTCCCTCAGCAGTGGGCAAACTGATGACCCCAAATATGGCAGGGAAGTTTTAGTACTCCCACCTTAGCTCACCAGGGCAGGCAGGATAGTGGGCTTGGGGGACTGGGCACTCCTCTCCTTGGGACCCCTAAGAAAAGAGCCATGTTCCATCTGATCTCGGGCAAGAGAAGAGAGGTGAGGCAAAAGTTGGAGGCATGAAAGTTCAGCTCTGGGGCCGGGTGCGGCGGCTAGGCCTGTAATCCCAGCACTTTGGGAGGCCGAACTGGGTGGATCACTTGAGGTCAGGGGTTCAAGACCAGGCCTGTAGCCAATATGGTGAAACTCCATCTCTACTAAAAATACAAAAATTTGTTGGGTGCGGTGGTGGGTGCCTGTAGTCCCAGCTACTCGGGAGACTGAAGCAGGAGAATCACTTGAACCCACGAGGCGGAGGTTGCAGTGAGCCGAGATTGTGTCACTGCACTCCAGCCTGGGCGACAGAGCAAGACTCTGTCTCAAAAAAAGAAAAAAGAAAGTTCAGCTTTGGCACCTAATTTTGTCTCCTCTCCTTCCCACCAACTCTTTGACACCTGGCACTTCCACTTGTACTCATTCTCTTGGTCTCAGCTTGAATTCGCCTCCTTTCTGAGGCATCTAAAATGAAGTCACTCCACTCCCTCTCCCATCTTCTTTTTAGGTTCCCCTGACTCCCTCATAAGCCAGCTCAGTGAGATGTGGGGTTTATTTGTATACTTGTCTCCCTCTAGACCTGAGAACCCTTGAGGCCAAGATGATGTCTATCTGGCAGGCTTGGTTGGCATATAGCAGCCTCTGTCTCTGTGAATGCTGAATTAATGGAGAAATGAATAGTGGATCACTCCCATGATGTCTCTCCAAAGCATCCTTCTACATTGTTCCAAAATGTCTTTGTCCTTTTCAGTTAACAATAGACAGTAGACACCTGGAAGGTCTCCCAGGTATCTGGCACTCTAGTGGAGGACACAGAGAATAAAGACTAATATGTATAATGCTCACCATGTGCCAGGTAGCGTACTAAGAAGTTTACATTTCATCTACTCATCTTGACCTCACAACTCTGTGAAGTAAAATGATTCTTATAATCCCCATTATATAGATAAAGAAACTGGGTTTATGTGGCTTGCCTGAGATCACATGGCTAGTAAGAAGTGGTAGCCTGTCGTAGTGGCTCATTCCTGTAATCCCAGCGCTTTGGGAGGCCGAGGCGGGAGGATCACTTGAACCCAGGAGTTTGAGGTCAGCCCGGGCAAGATGGTAAGACCTTGTCCTCTACAAAAATTTAAAAAAAAAAAAAAAAAAATTGGCCAGGTACTGTGGCTCATGCATGCGATCTCAGCACTTTGGGAAGCCAAGGTGGGAGGATCACAGGAGTTCAAGACCAGCCTGGGCAACATGGCAAAACCCTGTCTCTACAAAAAATATAAAAACTAGCCAGGTGTGATGGTGCAGGCCTGTAGTCCCTGCTACTCAGGAGGCTGAGGTGGGAGGATGGCTTGAGCCTGGGAGATGGAGGTTACAGTGAGCTGAGATTGCACCATTGCACTCCAGCCTGGGCAACAAAGCAAGACCCTGTCTCCAAAAAAAATAAAATAAAATAGTGACAAAGCCCATATTTATATCACACTGCAGTTATCTGGCTAATCAATCCACAGCAGCAAATGAGGGTGTTCTCTATAAAGGTTGTGTTCAGAGGCTATAGAAGGGTTCTAGTAGCTGTACTACAAGACTATCAAGGAAATTTTAAGTGAAAATAGATATACGTTTGCTTGGAAGGGCTGGTTCCTACCTCTTTTTGGTTAACTGTCATATAATAAGTCAGAATGACAAATAGCTTGATTAGCCCCCTTCAAAGATCCCTTTCCCTCAATCTTTAATATTGACAGAAAGGCAAGGTTTATGAGAACTCACATTAAGGTGTAAAAATATCTTAATTTACTCTTCTAACTTTTGGAAAGGAGCTTGATGCCAAATTACCTCTGAAGAGGTAATTCAGCAAGTTGTGGGATTTTTTGTTGGGATCAGAGATGGTTTCCTGGGGCTACAGGAAGGACACGTGGAGTGGGAGTGGGTGGCAGAGGGTTTCCTCTCCCAGAATCCTCAGATGATCTCACAGTTTGTTACCAAAAGGACCCAGTTCACAGATTCCCCCCTTCCAAATGGGATTCCCTAACAAGGCCTGACATTTTATACTTTCTATACAGCATTCACCCTTATTCTTCTGTGGGATCCTCACCAACAACCCAGTGATTGAACAAATACGAAAAAAAGGGACAGGAGGATGTTTTCCTTTTGGAAAATTGTACTAACAAATGGATGCCCCAGGTGTGATCATGCACGGTTCTTGGGATGCTGATGGGAGTGGTCATTGCATGCTGGGCAGCAGTGGGCAGCTAATAGCAGGGGGTGCTATTCTATGGAGAATCTTAACAGCTGGAGAAGCTTAAATGCTCCGTTGAAACTTAGGAAAACTTTGGAAGTTGTTTTTATTGTTAAGAGACAGGGTCTCACTCTTGCCCAGGCTAGAGTGCAGTGGTGTGATCATAGCTCACTGCAACCTTGAACTCCTGGGCTCTACCTCAGCCTTCTGCGTAGCTGGGACTACAGGCACACGATCACACCTGGGTAATGGAACTTTTGACCTAAGGAATGTCTATTCATTTATTCATTCAGTTTTGCAAAAGTGTAGCCATAGGTGTTACCATGAAGAGTTAGTCAATTCTAGCCCTATGTGATCTCTTAGACTGGTAGAAGAGATAGGTGTCTAGCAAATCGCTACCACCCAGCTGGACAAGTGTGATAATAAAGGAATGTTCACAGAGCTGTGCAATTACAGGCTGGAGAGCTCACTCTGGGGAGGGGGTGGGCTGGGCCTTCAGGAGGCTTCCAGAGAAAGACATCTGAAGTAGGTCTTAAGAGATGAGTAGGTGTTCACTGGGTAGAGACTGAATTATAAATGTGAAAGTAGATGAATGTGGAAGACCAGTAAAGGGAACTCCAGGTAAAAGGAAAAGCATTAGCCAGGCCAGGTGTGGTAGCTCACACCTATAATCCCAGCATTTTGGGAGGCCAATGTGGGAGGAGTGGTTAAGCCCAGGAGTTCACGATCAGCGTGTGCAACACGGTGAAACCCCATGTCTATATAAAAAAAAAAAAATACAGAAATTAGCCAGGCATGGTGGCACAGGCCTGTAGTCCTAGCTATCTCAGGAAGCTGAGGTGGGAGGATTGCTTAAGCCTGGGAGGTTGAGGGTGTAGTGAGTCATTTGCACCACTATACTCCAGCCTGGATGACAGAGGAGACCCTGTCAAGAAAGAAAGAAAGGAAAGAAAGGAAAGAAGGGAAGAAAGGAAAGAAGGGAAGAAAGGAAAGAAGGGAAGGAAGGAAGGAAGGAAGGAAGGAAGGAAGGAAGGAAGGAAGGAAGGAAGGAAGGAAGGAAGGAAGGAAGGGGGAGGGGAGGGGAGGGGAGGGAGGGAGGGAGGAAGGAAAGGGAGAGAAAGGAAGGGGAGAGAAAGGAAGGAAGGAAGGAAAATGAAAGGAAGAAAGGAAGAAACAAAGAGAAAGAAAGAAAGAGAAAGAAAGAAAGAGAGAGAGAGAAAGAGAGAAGGAAGGAAGGAAGGAAGGAAGGAAGGAAGGAAGGAAGGAAGGAAGGAAGGAAGGAAGGAAGGAAGGTAGAAGGAAGGGAGAGAAAAGAAGGCCGGGCGCAGTGGCTCACGCCGGTAATCCCAGCACTTTGGGAGGCCAAGGCGGGCAGATCACCTGAGGTCGGGAGTTCGAGACCAGCCTGAACAACATGAAGAAACCCCTTCACTACTAAAAATACAAAATTAGCCGGGCATGGTGACGCATGCCTGTAATCCCAGCAACTCGGAAGGCTGAGGCAGGAGAATCGCTTGAACCCGGGAGGCAGAGGTTACAGTGAGTCAAGATTGCCCCATTGCATTCCAGCCTGGGCAATAAGAGCGAAACTCCATCTAAAAAAAAGCGAAACTCCATCTAAAAAAAAAAAAGTAAAGGAAAGAAAGGGGACTTAGTCAAGGCCCAGATGTGGGAGATGTAGGAAATAGCAATGCTGAATTAAGAAATGTCAGTCTGTTGAGGTTATGATATGGGGCATTTTGGGAGGAGAGGAGTGAAGAAAGAGAAATTATGGTGATTTTTTAAAAAGTGTCTAGAAAGGCCGTTGCGAGCCTGATGGTGATGGGTCTTGCCTGCCTTCAGCAGGATCTGACTCTAATCACAGCCTTTCTCTCCTTGCTTTTCCAAGGCACACGAGTGTCCCTCAGGATGTTAGGACATGATCCAGTTTGAAGGGGTCCTATGGTTTATTAAGTTTAATAATCTTTGGGTTAGACAAGTTAGATAGGTTCCCCCTCACATGGTTTGGCTCTGTGTGTCCCCACCCAAATCTCATGTCAAATTGTGATCCTCAGTGTTGCAGGAGGAACCTGGTGGGAGGTGACTGGATCATGGGGACGAATTTCCACCTTGCTGTTCTTGTGATAGTGCATGAGTCCTCATGAGATCTGGTTGTTTAAAATTGTGTAGCACCTCACCGTTTGTTCTCTGACTCCTGCTCTGCCATGTGAAGATGTGCCTGCTTCCCCTTCACCTTCTGCCATAACTGTAAGTTTCCTGAGGCCTCCCACCCATGCTTCCTGTATAGCCTGCAGATCTGTGAGTCATTTAAACCTCTTTTCTTTATAAATTACCCAGTCTCCAGTAGTTCCTTACAGGAATTCACGAATGAACTAATACTGCCCCCCACCCTCCACTGCCTGCCCCATGAATTTTCAGAGTCTAATATATTCTGAGACGCTTTTGTTTTGTTTTCTTAGCATGGAACATGCTGTTTTATTATATAGGATAAAAGCATTTTTGTATGATTCAACAAATCTTCAGCACTGTATTAACCAGGGTTCTCCAGAGAAACAAAGTATGCATGCACACACACACACACACACACACACACACACACACACACACACACAGGGAGAGAGAGAGAGAGAGAGAAGAGAGAAAGAGAGACAGATATTGAGATTTATGTGAGCTAACCAGCAGGCTAGAAATTCTAGCAGGAGTTGACATAGTCTTGAGTCTGAAGACAAAGTTTGGTCGCAGCATTTCTTTCTTTTCTGGGAACCTCAGGCTTTTCTCTTAGGGCCTTCCCCTAATTGAATGACGTCCACCCACATTATGGTGGGTAATCTTTATTACTCAAAGTTTACTAGTTTAAATCTTAATCTCACCTAAAAAAAAAAAAACCTTCACAGGGGGCCGGGCCTGGTGGCTCACGCCTGTAATCCCAGCACTTTGGGAGGCTGAGGCAGGCGGATCACGAGGTCAGGAGATCAAGACCATCCTGGCTAACACGGTGAAACCCCGTCTCTACTAAAAATACAAATAATTAGGCGGGCGAGATGACAGGCACCTGTAATCCCAGCTACTCAGGAGGCTGAGGCAGGAGAATGGCGTGAACCCGGAGGCGGAGCTTGCAGTGAGCTGAGATCGCACCACTGCACTCCAGCCTGGGAGGCAGAGTGAGACTCTGTCTCAAAAACAAAAACAAAAAAACCAAAAAAAAAAAAAAAAACCTTCAGAGCAACAGCTAATTTGGTGTTTGTGCAAGCAACTGGGCACCACAGCCTGGCCAACTTGACACCTAAAATTCACCATTATGAATGCCCAGAAGGCACTAAACACAGCTCTAGATACTGGATGACAGAAGAGTAAACTAAAGAGATGAGGTTCTTGCCCCCCTGGAGCTTACATTCTTTTTTTTTTTTTTTTGAGACAGAGTCTTGCTCTGTCGCCCGGGCTGGAGTGCAGTGGCCGGATCTCAGCTCACTGCAAGCTCCGCCTCCCGGGTTCACGCCATTCTCCTGCCTCAGCCTCCTGAGTAGCTGGGACCACAGGCGCCCGCTACCTCGCCCGGCTAGTTTTTTGTATTTTTAGTAGAGACGGGGTTTCACCGTGTTAGCCAGGATGGTCTCGATCTCCTGACCTCGTGATCCGCCCGCCCGTCTCGGCCTCCCAAAGTGCTGGAATTACAGGCTTGAGCCACGGCGCCCGGCCCCTCCTGGAGCTTATATTCTTATAGATGAGTCTGAATGTCATGTTCAGGATGAGCTGGGAGTAGGAGGCCAGGCAGAGAGGGAGCAGGGGAGGCTGGAGTCTAGGATGTTAGAGACTCTTGTGTTAGCATGAAAGCCAAAAGGTCATATTAAGACTGGAGTGGGGCAGTCAACCTGGGGTGAAAGGGGCTGATAAAAGATTTGTTTTGGAAGAGGAATCAGTAATAATTAATGATAGGAGAGACACCAACTCTTCATTTTATAGGGGGGAAAATAAACTCATGTAGGGTCTTGAGAGGTGACACAATGAGTTCAAGATCTCATGACAGGTAGCGACATTCTTGATTTCAGGCACTTCTTAACATGTTTGTGTTGACGTCCTGGAATACCCTGAATCACAGTTCTGGGCCAAATTTTAATCAACCTGAATTTAAAAACTATGTATAACCAAGGATGCCTAATGTCTTAAAATACCACAGACTGCGTCATTTATAAAGAACAGAAATTTATTTTCTTATAGTTCTGGGGGCTGGGAAGTCCAAGATTAAGACACCAGCAGGTTTAGTGTCTGGTGAGGGCCTCTTCTGCGCTTTCAAGGTGGTACCTTGTTGCTGTGTCCTCAACAGGGCAGAAGAGCTGGAAGGAAACAAACCCACTCTCTCAAGCCCTTTTATAAGGGCCCTAATCTCATGCAGGAGGGCTCCTCCCTCATGCTTAATCACCTCCTAAATACCCCACCTCTTAACATTCTTACATTGGTCATTAAGTTTCAACACATACATTTTTGGGGACCCATTCAGATCATAACACCGTATTTGGCCACAACTAAGCATGGCCTATTGTGAAAAACCAGACCAAGATTTGAGAGCCAAGCAATGGAATATAGAATGAAACACCCCCAACTTGAAAGTAATGGGATAACAGTTCAGATCACCTGGCCTGTTATCTGAACATTGCCTCAGATAAACGTGGAGTGACCCAAAAGAAAATCAGATGACAAAGCAGCATAGCAATCCCGGTTTATTTTTCTGATCACCCAGCCTCATTGCAGGAAGCAGAGGGAGTAGAGTGTTTGGGAAGAGCAGCCTGGAGAGAAGCAGCAGCACAAACCTCACCCTCAATGGGTGATGAGTGTTTAAATTAGCCAAGCACAGCCCAGGAAGTGGCAGGTGGGGCACCCTTGCCTCCTTCCAAGCCCAGCTGTAGAGTCACACTGCTGGAGAGGTTTTAACTACAATTAGCATTGGTTCTGATGACAATGCGGAAATATTTTCTGTGGTAAAGCAGCACCACAGCATTTAGACATTGAGAAAATATTAGACAGTGGACTGAAGTCATTTTACTCCAGGATGGCAGCTGTTAGACCAAAGACCACTTGTCCACAGACCACTGGCCAGCCTGACACTGCCGGGTGTCCCTCATTCCCCTCCCAAAGCCTGGAGTGGGGTCAGACCACTACTGCGGCTGTTGGAGGCAAACCCAGGCCACATTGAGCTTAGAGTTTGGGTTTATTTAGAAAGGAGCCCCAGTGTCCCATTCAGTCTGGGGCCAGCTGAGACCTGGCTGTCTTCCTAGTCTTTCCCAGGCAGTGCTGAACTAGACCACCTTCCTCCTCCCTTTTCGTGAGGGCTCCACTTACCCAGGCTCACACAGGCCCAATTAAGCTGTGAGGCAATAAAATCATAAGACAACTTGTGATTTGGCACCTATTGTGGACATAGGGAATAGTCTCCTGACTATAGCAAACGATGCAGTGACTGCAGTAACGGCAGGGAAGGCATCCCAAAGTAGCTGGAAATTAAATCGAGCCTGGTTAGTGAGAACTCAGCCTCATCAGATGTTTGGAATAACCATGATGACTATTTTTGGAGAAACTGCTGTGTACCAAGCACTATGCTTAGCAGTTTGCATATATCTCATTCTTCATGTTCCATGAAGGAAGTTAACATGATTGTTGTGTTCACTGCTGTATCTGTAACATACAGAGCAGTTTCTTACACATAGTAGGTGATTAATAAATATTTGTACAATACCTGAGAGATAGGATTATGATTTTTCTTTTTATTTATTAATTAGGGATAGGGTCTCACTCTGTTGCCCAGGCTGGAGTACAGTGGTGTGATCATAGTTCACTGCAACCTTGAACTCCTGGGCTCAAGCAATCCTCCTGCCTCAGCCTCTTGAATAGCTGGGATTACAGGCATGTGCCACCATGCCCAGCTAATTTTTTTTTTTTTTAATATAGACAGGGTCTTATTATGTTGTCCAGGTAGGTCTCAAATTCCTGGCCTCAAGTGATCCTCCCACAGTGTTGGGACTACAGGCATGAGGCATCACGCCAGGCCATAATTTCTCTTCCCCAGTGCTGAAATTTGAGTTTGGGGTTTGTTATAGTTTGGCTGTGTCCCCACCCAAATCTCATCTTGAATGGTAACTCCCACAATCCCTACGTGTTGTGGGAAGACCCCGGTAGGAGATGACTGAATTATGGGGGTGGGTCTTTCCTGTGCTATTCTCATGATAGTGAATGGGTCTCATGAGATCTGATGGTTTGATAAGAGGAAACCCATTTCACTTGGCTCTCTTTCTCTTTCTTGCCACCATGTGAGATGTGCCTTTCACCTTCCACCATGATTGCGAGGCCTCCCCAGCCATCATGGCACTGTAAGTGCAATAAACCTCTTTCTTTTGTAAATTGCCCAGTCTCAGCTATGTCTTTATTAGCAGCATGAAAACAAACTAATACAGTAAATTAGTACCAGTAGAGTGGGGCATTGCTGAAAAGATACCTAAAAATGTGGAAGCAACTTTGGAACTGGGTAAGAGGCAGAGGTTGGAACAGTTCAGAGGGCTCAGAAGAAGACAGGAGAATGTGGGAAAGTTTGGAACTTCCTAGAGACTTGTTGAATGGCTTTGAAGACCAAAAGCCTGATAGCGATATGGACAATAAGGTCCAGGCTGAAGTAGTCTCAGATGGAGATGAGGAACTTTTTGGGAACTGGAACAAAGATGGCTCTTGTTATGTTTTAGCAAATAAACTGGTGGCATTTTGCCCCTGCCCTAGAGATTTGTAGAACTTTGAACTTGAGAGAGATGATTTAGGGTATCTGGCAGAAGAAATTTCTTTTTTTTTTTTTTTTTTTTTTGAGGCAGAGTTTCACTGTTGTTGCCCAGGCTGAAGTGCAATGGCATGATCTTGGCTCACCACAACCTCCACCTCTCGAGTTCAAGGGATTCTCCTACCTCAGCCTCCCGAATAGCTGGTATTATGGGCATGTGCCACCAAACTTGGCTAATTTTTTATTTTTAGTAGTGACGGGGTTTCTCCATGTTGGTCAGGCTGGTCTTGAACTCCCAATCTCAGGTGATCTGCCTGCCTCGGCCTCCCAAAGTGCTGTGATTACAGGCGTGAGCCACTGCACCCATATTTTTTTTTTTTTTTTTGAGATGGAGTCTTGCTCTGTCACCTAGGCTGGAGTGCAGTGGCATGATCTTGGCTCACTGCAACCTCTGCCTCTCAGGTTCAAGCAATTCTCCTGTTTCAGCCTCCTGAGTAGCTGGGACTACAGGCACCTGCCACCATGGCTGGCTAATTTTTATATTTTTAGTAGAGACAGGGTTTCACCTTGATGGTCAGGCTGGTCCTGAACTCCCGACCTCAGATGATCCACCTACCTTGGCCTCCCAAAGTGCTGGGATTACAGGCATGAGCCACTATGCCCAGCCAGCAGAAGAAATTTCTAAGCAGCAAAGCATTCAAGATGTGACATGGATGCTATTAAAGGCATTTGGTTTTATAAGGGAAACAGAGCATAAAAGTTCAGAAAATTGGCAGCCTGATAATGTGATAGAAAAGAAAATCTCGTTTTTTGAGGAGAAATTCAAGCTGGCAGAAGAAATTTGCATAAGTAACGAGGAGCCAAATGTTAATTCCCAGTATAATGGAGAAAATGTCTCCAGGGCATGTCAGAGGTCTTAAGAGCAGCCCTTCCCATCACAAGCCTGGAGGACTAGGAGAAAATGGTTTTGTGGGCTGGGCCGAGGGTCGCTGTGCTGTGTGCAGTCTAGGGACTTGGTGCCCCGTGTCCCAGCTGCTCCAGCCATGGCTGAAAGGGGCCAACTTAGAGCTCGGTCTGTAGCTTCAGAGTGTGCAAGCCCCAAGCCTTGGCAGCTTCCATGTGATGTTGAGTCTGTGAGTGCATAGAAGTCAAGAACTGGGGTTTGGGAACCTCTGCCTAGAATTCAGAAGATGTATGGAAATACCTGGATGCCCAGGCAGAAGTTTGCTGCAGGGGTGGGGCCCTCATGGAGAACCTCTGCTAAGGCAGCATGGAAGAGAAATGTAGGGTCGGAGCCACTATGTAGAGTCTCTACTGGGCTACTGCCTAGTGGGGCCGTGAGAAGTGGGCCACCATCCACCAGACCCCAGAATAGTAGATCCACTGACAGCTTGCACTGTGAACCTGGAAAAGCCACAGACACTCAGGGCCAGCCTGTGAAAGCAGCTGGGAGGGAGGCTGTATCCTGTAGAGCCACAGGGGTGGAGCTGCCCAAGACCATGGGAACCCACCTCTTGCATCAGGGTGATCTGCCAAAATCACAGAGATAGAGTCAGGACTCAAACCCAGGTCTTACTGACCTGGAGTAAGACTCTTAATCACTCTATTGCATTGGAAACATCTGAGCTTTAAAGAGGGCTGTGCCCAGTGTCTGCAGTCTGTAGACTGAACTTAGTGCAAGGACATACCTACCTAGTTCTCTGGCAAATTAAAGCAAAGAATCAACCGTATTCAGCATACCTTTTAGCCCCTTTTTGAAACCACCCCTCATCCCTGCAACCTGAGGGATTTTGCTCTTAGCTCCTTTCAGTCCTATAATGCACTGCTGGCACATAGTTATAATACTGCCTAATGAATATTAATTTGAATAGGTGTTTGTTCCTTACATGTTGCTCATGATATTTCTTGCATTTTTTTCTTGCATTTTTGAATTGCTGCTGAACTTTTTTGCATGCACACCTGGTTGTCCCAATTGGACTATAAGTAAGGACTGTGCTCCCAGGGTTAGTCTCTGTTTTATCCTTCCTACTTTATCCAGGCCAGGGCTAGTCCATTGCTGGACTTTACCAATTTTAACATGAATGAGAGAGACTGTTCTAAAACTCTCTGTGGGCAGGAACTCCATAACCACTCAGGGTCTTTTCTTCTTTCCACTATTAGTTCTTTCAGTTGGTCCTTTCGTAAGGCCTTTTGTGTGTGCCAGAGGCTGAGCAAGAAGGGAAGGATGAGGAAAAGCCTGCTTCCTGCCCTCAAAGGGCATACACAGGGTGGGTTAGGTGTCACACAGACAGGGTTATAATTAACCATTACTTGAAGTGGGAAGAAATAGTTCCATTAGAGAAGCATAGACAAAGCTTAGTAAAGCATGTCAGAGGAGGGAGAGATTGTTTCCAGCTGTCGAGATCAGGGAAGGTGCCTCCCAGGATGTTCACTGTCTTATGCCACTCACCCCCATCAAAGAGAGGTGACCCCAAAAGACTTCAAAGGATACTGCTAACTAAGTAGATAACTAAGCAACTGGAGAACCTAGCCTTGTCTATGTCCCTTGGAGTACATTTGGATTTATCAAATACTGCATACTGGAATCCTGTTTTAAAGAACTGTATTGACTATATAGAATTCTGAGAGAAGAGGATGTAGAAACAACCTTGAGCTTTGGTGATCAAGTTAGAGGTTGTTTGGGAATGAAATTTTGAAAGAGTGGTAAGAGCAGAAGCCAGACTGCAAGGACATAAATTGGGAAAGTATGATGAGGAAATGGAGACAGTCATTTATTCAACAAATAATTGAATGCCAACTATGTTTATGCCAGGCACTAGGCTAGGCATTGGAGATACTGAAATATACAAAACAGACATGGTCCCTACTCTTTGGAATTGGCAGCCTATGAATCCTCTTTCGAGAGGATTGGAAGTTCCATGAGGAGGGTGGCTCCACAAATAGGTTGAGGGGAGTTTTTGTTTGTTTTTTAAAGTAAGAGAGACCATCAGGAGTTAGAGATCAGCCTGGCCTACATGGTGAAACCTCGTCTCTACTAAAAATACAAAATTAGCCAGGTGTGGTGGCGCATGCCTGTAATCCCAGCTACTTGAGAGGCTGAGGTAGAACTGCTTGAACCCAGGAGGCAGAGGTTGCAGTGAGCTAAGATTGTGCCATTGCACTCAAGTCTGGGCAACAAGAGTGAAACTCTGTCTCAAAAAAATAAAAAGAAAGTGAGAGAGACCAGGACATAGTTTCAGGCTGAAGGGAGGAAGTTAGAGATAGTTTGAAAATGCCAGTGGGGGAACGGATAACTAAGAATGTAAAATCCTAGAGGACATACGTGTATAATGTTTAAATCATACCAGCATTGTGCTCTACACATCTTGTGAGTGATCTTATTCCATCCTTACAATAACCCTATGCAGCATTATTGTTAGATAAGGACACTGAGATGCAAGGTCACATAGCAAGTAGGTGGAAACTGAGATGTGAAGCCAGGTCGCACTGCCAAAGACATGCTCTTGAGAACTCTACTGCTTGGAGGGAATGTGGCCAAGAAAACATTCACTGGGTGTAAAACTCACTCCAGCTGGTCTACATCGCAATGTTTTGCAATCTTCTCAGCCAATGTTTACCTGAACTTTTCACAAAGTTTTGAGTAGTGCAGCATGAGAGAGGGAGAATTATCTTCCCCTCCTTCAGGCTGCTCTGAGTCTTGTCTGCAACAGTCTTCTGGCATAGATCCAACCCTAGGAACAACACTGCCTGCTCCTTCTTCACCTCAGGCCCCACATTATGAATCATGCTTGCATGCCATTGTTGCTTCCTTTGGCACATCCCCAGCACCTGTTTTCCCAATTCATTTCTCTAGGTGTGGGCAGTCACTCTCTCCATACCTACCCCATTCAGCACCCACACCCCCAACTTAACACAGTGACTAGCACACAGCAAATGTTGTAGAAATGATTAATAACATTTTACATTTCTGTAGCACTCAACTTCAACTCACATGGAATTTAAAAACAAAAACAAAAAACAGAACGGGGTTTGGATCAGACAGAGCTAGATTTCAATTATCTTTCCATTACCTAGAAGCACTGTGACTCAGGACAAGGTACTCTGAACCTGTATCCTCATCTAAGAAATGAGATAACAAAACCTATTTCATACACTATAGTGAGGATTAAGTGAGGCAACTGATGTCATTGTTAAATGTCTCCTTCATAGTATATTTCCAATTAATTGAATCAAATGTTGATTTCATTTCTGACCTCTTCGAATGTGTTTTATTTATTTATTGATTGATTTTTTGAGACAGAGTCTCGCTCTGTCATCCAGGCTGGAGTGCAGTGATGTGATCTTGGCTCACTGTAACCTCCATCTCCCAGGTTCAAACGATTCTCCTGCCTCAGCCTCCTGAGTAGCTGGGACTACAGGTGTGCGCTACCACACCTGGCTAGTTTTTGTATTTTTAGGTAGAGACAGGGTTTTGTCACGTTGGCCGAGGTAGTCTCAAATCCGGACCTCAGGTGATCCACTCGCCTTGGCTTCCCAAAATGCTGGGATTACAGGCGTGCACCACCTTGCCTGGCCCAGATGCATTCATAAAACACTACACCCCTTACAACAGTCTGTTGAATTGGTTTCCTGATCCTCATTCCACTCTGTGGGGAAAGTATCAAAGAAGGAAACAAGACCTAAAGCACCTTCCAGTTTCTCAGAAATTCAACTGAGTTTGTTTCTCAAAACTGAAAAGGCTCTACCTTTCATATGCTGCCACAAAAGGCACTGCACACCAGAAGGGTGAAATTAAAGTAAGCAAGAGAAAGGAACTGCCTTTTGCAAGGATTGTGCATGGTATTGATAAAAATTTTTAATAAGCTACTACAGAATTCCCTAATAGAGTTCATTTGTTGTTGGTGTCCTCAGATGCTTGGCTGACTTTAGTGTAGAACTTATTCACTAGACCAGGAGAAAACCAAACCCTCCCCAGGGATGTCCTCTTTCCATAAGCAACAACAGATGAAACCGTGGTAATGCTCTTGCCCACAGTCATCTGCTCCCGTTCTGCAGATGAGGTAGGGACAAGAGGAGGAGGGAATGTTTTGGGATGTAGCAACCCCTGACCTCCCTAACCAGTGGAAAGACAACCTCCAGTGAGACTGCACAGTGAAGCTGCAGAACTAGCATTTGACAACCCCCTGGTCCCGTTCCACCTCGTGAACCTTGAAAGACTTAAAAGACATGGGTTTTTAAATGTAAATTTCACAGCCACATACAAAGCACTTGGTTGGTTAGTAATGAAGAAAAATGATTTTACTTAATAAGATCTACACCGTCATCAATGGGACTTGACGGTGTGTGATGTGATTTCTCTAGCAGTTTAAAATAATCAGGTTAGCTCTAATAGAAGGGACCAGAGAGGAAACTGTGTTCTGCCTACTCTGCCTTCTTTGCCATCAGCAAGGAATCACCGTGGCTTTTTTGGACAACTAAAAAAATTTGCCTGGTATCTCATGGTAATTTTTCCTGTTCAGAAGGGATACATTTTAACCATTCTGCTGAGGCTAGCATTAGAGAAGAAAGTTTTCACAAGCTAACATTGGAAAGGTCAGAATCAGTCCACAGGATGATTTGATTTAGCCACTTAATTATCCAGGCTGACAACTAATAAATGTTTAGTGCTTACATAGGTAAAGGAGAGAGAGCAAGCTAGAAGCAAAGACCAAATAATACATTCACATTTTATATTTAAATCTTTTTTTTTTTTTTTTTTTTTTTTTTTTTTTTTTTTTTTTTTTGAGACGGAGTCTCGCTCTGTCGCCCAGGCTGGAGTGCAGTGGCCGGATCTCAGCTCACTGCAAGCTCCGCCTCCCAGGTTTACGCCATTCTCCTGCCTCAGCCTCCCGAGTAGCTGGGACTACAGGCGCCCGCCACCTCGCCCGGCTAGTTTTTTGTATTTTTTAGTAGAGACGGGGTTTCACCGTGTTAGCCAGGATGGTCTCGATCTCCTGACCTCGTGATCCGCCCGTCTCGGCCTCCCAAAGTGCTGGGATTACAGGCTTGAGCCACCGCGCCCGGCCTATATTTAAATCTTAAAATATTTTTGTTCTTATGAGAGAGATGGCAAAATAATCTATTTGACTCTTAACTATTTCCAACAAGTAATCTACCTCTCTCCTTTCCTCTCCCTCTTCTTTTCCTTCCTCTCTCCTTCCCCTTATCCCTTCCTTTATCTTCCTCCTCTTTCTTCCTCTCTTTTTCCCTACATCTTCTGTTTCCTAAACTCTTTTTTTAATTTTTTTTTTTTTTTTTTTTTGAGACGGAGTCTCGCTCTGTCGCCCAGGCTGGAGTGCAGTGGCCGGATCTCAGCTCACTGCAAGCTCCGCCTCCCAGGTTTACGCCATTCTCCTGCCTCAGCCTCCCGAGTAGCTGGGACTACAGGCACCCGCCACCTCGCCCGGCTAGTTTTTTGTATTTTTTAGTAGAGACGGGGTTTCACCATGTTAGCCAGGATGGTCTCGATCTCCTGACCTCGTGATCCGCCCGTCTCGGCCTCCCAAAGTGCTGGGATTACAGGCTTGAGCCACCGCGCCCGGCCCTGTTTCCTAAACTCTTAAGAAAAGTCCAAGGGTGGGATACAGTTAGGGAATTTTCATCTTAAATTCACTTTTCATCTCCAGGACTGGCCTTGGGTAAAATGAAGAATTTGGCCCTCTTGGCCTTAAGTCCTTTTCCTGCCCTGCTCACAGTAACCCGAGAAGACTAGAAAACCACATTTTCTGGGCCTCTCCAGCCTAGCTGCTGCCAGAGATCTGAGGCTGCAAAATTGTATCTGTGACCCTCTGTGTGGCAATTAGGCAATTTCCAGCCTAAGTGGCCATTTGTGCCTTCTGAATAGCATGCAAATGGCTGATTGTGGGTGCAATTCAGCAGCACATGCTCTTGGATATCTGCAGTTTTGCTTCTGAGCAAAGGGAAAGACCACAGTGGAGAAGGGCCCCTCACCACCCCCCATTTCTCTCTTTACCCCTTCCCTAAATACTGAGGACTAAATACTGAGAACTGAGGAAGACAATTCTGATATTCTTGGAGCAAGCAAAAAAGTGGAAAATTCAGTCACATTCAAGAAGCATCAACGCCAGGATTTTAAAAGTTAGTTTAGAGGCAGCTGCTAAGCAGGTGAGTTTTGA
The DNA here is from genome assembly GCF_007565055.1 of Rhinopithecus roxellana. Taxonomy (NCBI): domain Eukaryota; kingdom Metazoa; phylum Chordata; class Mammalia; order Primates; family Cercopithecidae; genus Rhinopithecus; species Rhinopithecus roxellana. The sequence continues at coordinate 43,020,016 of NC_044553.1, forward strand.
GGCTCCTTTTCAAAGCTAAGGGGAAATTAACAAATGGTCAGCCCACCTCCCTGCTGGAAACATGAATCAGTGGTGCCACCTCCTGGCAGAAACCACCTTCAAACCAAGGCTGGGAAAAACGTGGCAGCCATTTTGTTTTGGGAGAAATCACAGGGCTGGTTCCAGTGCAACCTCTTCATTTTAGAGGAAATGAGGCCTGGAAAAGGGACATGACAAAATCTGTGAGCTGAGACTGAGGAGCGAAATGAACCCACATCTGTTGAATCCTTACTAAAGGCTGAACGCTGTGCAAAGCTAACTACATCCTCACAACAACTCTACAAGGAAGATATATTTTGTCCCATTTTCCAGATAAGAAAAGTAAGGATCAGAGAGGTACAAGTGATATTTAATAAGTAACAGAGGTATCTCTACCTTTAAGACACATGATACCACATGCAACAGATATTAAACTCAGGCTGGAATGTGTCTGGAAAAAATGCTGCCATGTTGTCGCGCTCCGGAGTCCTTCAAGCCTGAATGAAAACAGGTCCTGTTATGTGGAGTGGGGGTTCCCCAGGGAGCAATGGAATGGCATCCTGAGAAGGCAGGTGGTTCCTGAGAAGTCAATCAGCAAATATCATTTATCCCACACCCTGTTCTCTCCATTAGTTTTTTCATAAAGGTCAGACCAGCTTCTTCTTTGGAAAATATGGTCCTTATGTGGAACACAGCAGAAACTCAACAGTTTTAGTTAAATGAACTGTTGCAAAAGGGAATTTGGAAATCATTTCTTTATTCAATGCTGTAACCTTCTCTGACATGCATGCACATGTACACACACATACTTCCAATTCTTTTTATTTTTTGAGATGGAGTCTTGCTCTGTCACCCAGGCTCGAATGCAATAGTGTGATCTTGGCTTAGTGCAAGCTCCGCCTCCCGGGTTCATGCCATTCTCCTGCCTCAGCCTCCCAAGTAGCTGGGACTACAGGCACCTGCCAGCACGCCTAATTTTTTTGTATTTTTAGTAGAGACGAGGTTTCACCATGTTAGCCAGGATGGTCTCGATCTCCTGATCTCGGGATCCACCCACCTTGGCCTCCCAAAGTGCTGGGATTACAGATGTGAGCCACCGCGCCTGGCCACACACTTCCAATTGTTGATCTGCAGTCCAACACTCTACCTCTGAGCTATACCCCCTCTTTACACTTCTTTTATTTTTTTGATATGGAATCTCGCTCTGTTGCCCAGGCTCGAGTGCAGTGGTGCGATCTCTGCTCACTGTACCCTCCACCTCCTAGGTTCACATCATTCTCCTGCCTCAGCCTCCCGAGTAGCTGGGACTACAGGTGCCTGCCACCACGCCCGGCTAATTTTTCATATTTTTAGTAGAGACAGGGTTTCAATGTGTTAGCCAGGATGGTCTCGATTTCTTGACCTCATGATCTGCCTGCCTTGGCCTCCCAAAGTGCTGGAATTATAGGTGTGAGCCACTGCGCCTGGCCCCACTTCCAGTTCTTTACCCAGCTTGAATACCTCTAGGTAACTCACTAGTTTTAGAGGTGATCTACCTTCAGTAAGTATGTATTATTAAAATTATTCCATTGTTGAATCCGTTTGTCACCCAACAAATGCGCTCCCTTGTCCTAACTATGACCTCTTAGGCAACACAGGACCTATATTGTGTTTTACATTATAGTGGTCAAGTTTTACTATGCTCCTCTTCTTTAAGCTGAATCGCCTTTGTTTCTTCCATAGGTCCTCAACAAGTTTTCCCTTCTCACCATACAACCTCTATTTCTGGACACACTGTGTCCCCAGAACCCTACCCTGCCTACTGAGAAGCTTGGCTGGTGAGGAGCAGGGCTGATTTCTGTTTAGGCCCAGGAACATCCAGACCCAGCGCTGCCTACCTCTGGATTATCAGGTAAGACACACGAACCTGTAGAACCAGCTTTCCATTACTTACAGCTTTCCTAATGCATACAGATATGTGCTTTGTACCTAGCTCTGTGAAGACTGTTTACTAATGCCATCTTAGTCCTGGGGAAAATGGATTAACCATCCCCCTCTCAGGCTCTCATCTGTAAAACAAGGGATCTGGACCTCATTACCTCTGTGGTCCTCTCAGGTCTCTGATGTAAGCCCTATTGGCATCACCACAATGGTGCTGAGTGCCTACACTGGACTCTAATAAACAGCAGTGGCATTTTTCTTCCGTGATTTGCAGTCACAACTGCACTTCATCTCCATTTTAATATTTTTCTTCCTGAAAATAGTTTTCATAATTGCTCCAGGTTATTATGGAGAAGAGAGAGGAGTTTTTGCAGAATCTGTTCCAGCTGACTTGGAGAATCCTTAATATTCCAGGTCTCTCTCTTTTCCTCACCCTCCTCCCACTTGTCAGCCAGCTCAGGCCAGTCACTGCACGAACAAGTGCCCCCAGATGCCAGCTTCCATCGCTTGGTTGCCCAGAGAGAGGAGTGGAAGGTGGGCAAGGGTTGCGGTGTGGGCTGTTGCCCACTGTCCACCAAGCTCAGGTGGAGGGACCACACCGAGAGTACTGTCTCGTGAGCCCAATACAGCACGGGCTACTGACTAGTGTCAGGACATCTCAGGCTTGTATGTCTTCACCTGTGTGATGGGTTGGTCATGATATCCCCTGCCCTGCCTAGCCCGCCCTGTGAGGTTGAGTTGAGGTTTAACGCTGTGAGGAGGCTATACAAATCAGGATTAATTTTAAGATTATGGTAGTCACTCTTTCCATATAATTATAATTTTTATGATCAAGACTATCATTATTATTTATTACAATTCCATAAATGTGGAATGTTGTCTTTATCTACGTATCTCCATGTGGTTAGAACATAATTTGTGCAATTAGTGCATTTATCGTGATGGAGAATACAGAGAATTTAGAGCATATAATTATTCTGGCAAAAGAAGTATTTATGATTAAATCTTCCTAAAGGGGAAATGCACTCCTTTAAAGTAAATGACAGTTGCCTGGTTATGGCCATTCAAAGACCCCATTATTTCTGACTTTTACTTGTAAATCTCTGAAACGCAAGGCAAAGATTAAGGCTGAAACTCTAATTCGAGCGCAGCTTCAGGGCTGGAGGCTGCCAGTGAGTGTTCTTGGGTTTTCCTGTGGGTAATGGAAGGCAGCAACTCCTCTAGTGGCCACCACTGCATGGGAATAATCATCAAAAGAGAGAAGAGACAAAAATATTTTAATTGCCTTGTAACTTCTTAGCTGTGAAACAAGGTGGCCTTTACAGCTGCCCCCCAGAGAGACTAAACACTGGGCTGGGCCTGTTTTCAATAGAAAGCTATAAAGTGCAAGCATCTAAAAGGAGTACTACTCTGTAATCACCACTGCTATTTATAGAGCTCGCCCAGCTCTGCAGGCTTATGGCTGCACAGGGAACACCTCTCAGTAGCTGCCTTTACCAGCTGACCTTGCTCAGATTGGGGGTGGAGGTCCCCGTGGAACCTGCAGTTGGAGGAAACCTGGGCCCTGTGATACTGCAGTCACTCACACAAGGTATCCCAGGAAGCAACCAGGGCTTGAGTCCAGGCCACAGCCTTCCACCATGCCAGGCTGTGTGGGAGGAAGGTGAGCAGACCAATTGATCCCATCATCTCTTTTCTCTCTTACACACAAAACTTGGAAGCCAGGATTTATTCCCTCAGAATAACAAAATACCTAGAAGTTCTCTGCTAACGAAATTGAGCAGCTCTAGAGTTGCCTGGATTCTAGCATTTAGGGTCTGTTCAGTGTACAGCTGGCTTCCTGCTCAATCACCTGCTGGCTGACAGGCTTTTCTCCTACTCACACTCCTCAAATCCTCATTTTTTTTTTTTGAGACAGGGTCTCACTCTGTTGCCCAGACTGGAATGCGGTGGTGCAATCTTGGCTCACTGCATCCTCGACCTCCCAGGCTCAAGTGATCCTCCCACCTCAGCCTCCCAAGTAACAAGGACTACAGGCACGCACCACCACGCTCAGCTAATTTTTACATTTCTTTTTCTAGAGATGAGGTTTTGCCATGTTGATCAGATTGGTCTCAAACTCCTGGCCTCAAGTGATCTACATGCCTCGAGCTCTCAAAGTGCTGGGATTACAGGTGTGAACCAGTGCACCTGGCAACTCCTCTTTTTTTTTTTTTTTTTTTTTTTTTCAGATGGAGTCTCACTCTGTCACCCTAGCTGGAGTTGATTGGGGTGATCTCAGCTCATTGCAACCTTGGCCTCCCAGGTTCAAGTGATTCTCCTGCCTCAGCCTCCCAAGTAGCTGGGATTACAAGCCTGTGTCAACCACACCCAGCTGTTTTTTGTATTTTTAATAGAGACAAGGTTTCGCCATGTTGGTCAGGCTGGTCTCAAACTCCTGACCTCAGGTGATCCACCCACCTTGGCCTCCTAAAGTGCTGGGATTACAGGTGTGAGCCACCGCACCTGGTTGCAACTCCTCATTCTTAAACATGAGCAGAAGTGCAAGGATTACCAGACAGTTGGTTAAAATAAATGAAAAGGTTAAACAAAAAGAAAAATTGACTTCTAGAAAACAAAGGTAATTCAGAGAATAGAAGAGAACTTAAGACAAAAACACCAATCTGTACATAGTATGCTCAGAAGGTATCATGTTCATAAAACAAGAACAGGATGCTATAAAAGAGGGAAAAAACTCAGAAGAATTAGAAATTGAAGTATGATTGCTGAAATAGAAACTAAACAGAGATATGAGAAAATAAAGACAAAGAAATCTCTCAGAGAAATGAAAAAAAAAAAAAAAGACAAAGACATGAAAAAGTAAAGATATAGAAGATACGGGCCAGGTGCAGTGGCTCACACCTATAATCCCGGCACTTCGGGAGGCTGAGGCGGGTAGATCACTTGAGGTCGGGAGTTCGAGACCAGCCTGGCTAATATGGTGAAACCCTGTCCCTACTAAAAATACAAAAGTTAGCCAGGTGTGGTGGTGCACGCCTGTAATCCCAGCAACTCGGGAGTCTGAACCAAGAGAATGGAAGTTGAGATTCAGCCTTGAGTCTCCTAAGTTTCAGAAACAAAGAACTGTGAATGTGGAAGACAGGAAATAATGAAGGAAAGAATATAAGAAAAATTTCTAAAGCTGAATGACATTACAATGGCAATGAATGACATCATAATTAAAATGAGCCACTGACTGCTTAGTGCAATAAATCAAGAAAATAGATGTATACCTATGTATAGCATGAAAGTTCACAATACTGAAAATGAGGAAGATCCTAAATATTTCAAAGGAGAATAAAACAGGACATCTACAAAGAGGCAAGAATCAGAATTACAATAGCAACCATAAATGCTAGAAGTTAGTGGGAAAGACCTCAAAATTCTGAGGGAGAATGATTATCAACAAGAGATCAACACCCAACAAAACTATCATTTGAACATGAGAGTAAAGCCAAGATATTTTCAGGACTCAAATGATTTCGTGCAAACCCTTTCTTAGGAATTTGCTTTCAGATATGCTCTAGAAACATGAAAAGCAAAATCAGGAAAAAATTAAGATCTAAGCAATAACGGATCCAATGTAGGAGAGTAGTCAAGGTATCCCAGAGATCCCTTCAGCAAGTAGTCCAAACTGGGGCAGGAAGACAGGAATTCCAAGAAAGAGATCTCCAGGGAAAGTGGACACATAATACCTAAGTTATGAAGAATCTGGATATAATTGAGAACATAAAAAAGGCAATTGGTGGAATAAACAGAAAGGAAAGCAAATGAGAAATTCCAGAAAAAAAAAAAAAGAAAGCTAAACAAAAGGTAAAACTTAAATTATAGGCCAGGTGTGATGGTTTACGATTGTAATCCCAGCACTTTGGGAGGCTGAGGCAGGTGGATCACCTGAGGTCAGGAGTTCAAGACCAAGCTGACCAATATGGTGAATCCCTGTCTCTACTAAAAATACAAAATTAGCCAGGTATGGTAGCTCATACCTGTAATTCCAGCTACTTGGAAGGCAGAAGCAGGAGAATTGCTTGAACCTGGAAGGTGGAGGCTGCAGTGAGCTGAGATCACGCCATTGCATTCCAACCTGGGCAACAAGGGCGAAACTCCATCTCAAAACACAAAACAAAACAAAACAAAAACAGAGAAGAATCAAATAGATGCAATAAAAAATGATAAAGGGGATATCACCACCGATCCCACAGAAATACAAACTACCATCAGAGAATACTATAAACACCTGTATGCAAATAAACTAGAAAATCTAGAAGAAATGAATAAATTCCTGGACACGTACACCCTCCCAAGACTAAACCAGGAAGAAGTTGAATCCCCGAATAGACCAATAACAGATTCTGAAATTGAGGCAGCCTGGGATGCAAGGCTAGTTCAACATATGCAAATCAATAAACGTAATCCAGCATATAAACAGAACCAAAGACAAAAACCACATGATTATCTCAATAGATGCAGAAAAGGCCTTTGACAAAATTCAACAGCCCTTCATGCTAAAAACTCTCAATAAACTAGGTATTGATGGGATGTATCTCAAAATAATAAGAGCTATTTATGACAAACCCACAGCCAATATCATACTGAACAGGCAAAAACTGGAAGCATTCCCTTTGAAAACACGCACAAGACAGGGATGCCCTCTCTCACCACTCCTATTCAACATAGTGGTGGAAGTTCTGGCCAGGGCAATCAGGCAGGAGAAAGAAATAAAGGGTATTCAATTAGGAAAAGGGGAAGTCAAATTGTCCCTGTTTGCAGATGACATGATTGTATATTTAGAAAACCCCATCATCTCAGCGCAAAATCTCCTTAAGCTGACAAGCAACTTCAGCAAAGTCTCAGGATACAAAATCAACGTGCAAAAATCACAAACATTCCTATACACCAATAACAGACAGAGAGCCAAATCATGAGTGAACTCCCATTCACAATTGATTCAAAGAGAATAAAATACCTAGGAATCCAACTTACAAGGGATGTGAATGAAGGACCTCTTCAAGGAAAACTGCAAACCACTGCTCAGCAAAATAAGAGGACACAAACAAATGGAAGAACATTCCATGCTCATGGATAGGAAGAATCAATATCGTGAAAATGGCCATACTGCCCAGGTAATTTATAGATTCAATGCCATCCCCATCAAGCTACCAATGACTTTCTTCACAGAATTGGAAAAAACTACTTTAAAGTTCATATGGAACCAAAAAAGAGCTCGCATTGCCAAGACAATCCTAAGCCAAAAGAACAAAGCTGGATGCATCACTCTTCCTGACTTCAAACTATACTACAAGGCTACAGTAACCAAAACAGTATGGTACTGGTACCAAAACAGAGATATAGACCAGTGGAACAGAATAGAGCCCTTGGAAATAACACCACACATCTACAACCATCTGACCTTTGACAAACCTGACAAAAACAAGAAATGGGGAAAGGGTTCTCTATTTAATAAATGGTGCTGGGAAAACTGGCTAGCCATATGTAGAAAACTGAAACTGAATCCCTTCCTTACACCTTATACAAAAATTAATTCAAGATGGATTAAAGGCTTAAATGTTAGACCTAAAACCATAAAAATGCTAGAAGAAAACCTAGGCAATACCATTCAGGACATAGGCATGGGCAAGGACTTCATGACTAAAACACCAAAAGCAATGGCAACAAAAGCCAGTATTGACAAATGGAATCTAATTAAACTAAAGAGCTTCTGCACAGCAAAAGAAACTACCATCAGAGTGAACAGGCAACCTACAGAATGGGAGAAAATTTTTACAATCTACCCATCTGACAAAGGGCTAATATCCAGAATCTACAAAGAACTTAAACAAATTTACAAGAAAAAATCAAACAACACCATCAAAAAGTGGGTGAAAAATATGAACAGACACTTCTCAAAAGAAGACATTTATGCAGCCAATAGACACATGAAAAATGCTCATCATCACTGGTCATCAGAGAAATGCAAATCAAAACCACAATGAGATACCATCTCATACCAGTTAGAATGGTGATCATTAAAAAGTCAGGAAACAACAGGTGCTGGAGAGGATGTGGAGAAATAGGAATGCTTTTACACTGTTGGTGGGATTGTAAACTAGTTCAACCATTATGGAAGACAGTGTGGCGATTCCTCAAGGATCAAGAACTAGAAATACCATTTGACCCAGCCATCCCGTTACTGGGCATATACCCAAAGGATTATAAATCATGCTGCTATAAAGACACATGCACATGTATGTTTATTGTGACACTATTCACAATAGCAAAGACTTGGAACCAACCCAAATGTCCATCAATGAGAGACTGGATTAAGAAGATGTGGCACATATACACCATGGAATACTATGGAGCCATAAAAAAGGAGGAGTTCATGTCCTTTGTAGGGACATGGATGAAGCTGTAAACCATCATTCTGAGCAAACTATCACAAGGACAGAAAACTGAACACCGCATGTTCTCACTCATAGGTGGGAATTGAACAATGAGATCACTTGGACACAGGGTGGGGAACATCACACACCAGGGCCTGCCAGGGGATGGGGGAAGGGGGGAGGGGGGAGGGATAGCATTAAGAGATATACCCATACCTAATGTAAATGACGAGTTAACGGGTGCAGTACACCAACATGGCACATGTATACATATGTAACAAACCTGCATGTTGTGCACATGTACCCTAGAACTTAAAGTATATATATAAAACAAAAACAACAACAACAAACTTCAATTATAATGCATATACTGTTTGAATCACCAGGGAGCAATATTTGCCTGGTCATAATAATGACTGTGGCTTACTGATATTCAGCTGTTGGGCTTAACCAATAACCAATACAAAGAAGACTAAGTTATGTTTTCAGAACAAAATGTAACCATTATAAATGTTCAAAATAGATAAGTAAATGTAGACGAACAGGATTAGGGGAGGAAAGGAGAGGAGACCAGCTGGAGGAAAAAAAGTGGGCGTTCTGATAGGAAAGCAAGAAATATTATCTATGGGAGATGGAAGAAGAGATGAAAGTATTGTCTTTAAAGTGATAAAAATGGTCAACAGAGGCCAGGTACGGTGGCTCATGCCTGCAATCCCAGCAGTTTGGGAGGCTGAGGTCAGAGGATCACTTGCAATCAGGAGTTCAAGACCAGTTTGGCCAACATGGTGAAACCCCATCTTTACGGAAAATACAAAAATTTGTTGGGCACGGTGGTAGGTGCCTGTAGTCCCAGCTACTCAGCAGGCTGAGGCAGGAGACTCTCTTGCACTTAGGCAGCAGAGGCTGCAGTGAGCCGAGATTGTGCCACTGCACTCTAGCCTGGGCAACAGAGTGAGACTCTGTTTCAAAAAAAAAAACAAAAATCAAGTCAAGTGAGAAACTGAAACTTGAGGGCTTACGCAGGTAAGAAAACGACTGAGCTAAATCATCTATCATAGTAGGAAGTAAATAGTATGTATAAAATTTATAAATCAAGAAATAGAGGCACAGCCAGGCGTGGTGGCTCACGCCTGTAATCCCAGTTCTTTGGGAGGCCGAGGCGGGTGGATCATGAGGTCAGGAGATCGAGACCATCCTGGCTAATACGGTGAAACCCCATCTGTACTAAAAATACAAAAAATTAGCCGGGTGAGGCAGCGGGTGCCTGTAGTCCCAGCTACTCAGGAGGCTCAGGCAGGAGAGAGGCGTGAACCCGGGAGGTGGAGCTTGCAGTGAGCCGAGATTGCACCACTGCACTCCAGCCTGGGCAACAGAGTGAGACTCCATCTCAAAAAAAAAAATTAGCCAGGTGTGGTGGTGCAGGCTTGTAATCCCAGCTACTCAGGAGGCTGAGGCAGGAGAGTCACTTGAACCCAGGAGGCAGAGGTTGCAGTGAGTCAAGACTGTGCCACAGCACTCTAGCCTGGGCGACAGAGTGAGATTCATCTCAAAAGAAAAAAAAAAAAAAAAGAAACAGAGGCAAAAATCAAAAATATTGTCTATAGTTATGGATCATAAAAATAAAACTTCGAGGGTAGAATAGTTGTATTGGTAAAAATTTCAAACTACGTTATTTTCTTTATATTTTGCAATAATCTTAGATTGAAAGAAAAGTTGCAAAAAACAGTACAAAGATTTCCTATATGCCTTTCATCTAGATGTCCTTTATGTTACCATTTTACATAATCATACTTCAGTGATGGAAACCAGGAAATTAACATTGATACACTACTATTAACAAAACTTTAAGACCCTCTCTGAATTTCACCAGTTTTTTTTTTTTTTTTCCCCATCATGCTTTTTCTGTCCTAGAATTCAACCCAGGAACCCGTAATTCATTTAGCAGTCACGTATCTTTAAGTCAACTCCAATCTGGGACAGTTATTCAGTCTTTTCTGGTCTTCCATGACTTTGACACTTTTGAAGAGTAAGTTATTTTGTAGACTGTGTCTCAATGTGGGTTTTTCTGCTGTTTTCTCATTATTAGATTGAGGTTACGCATTTTTGGTAAGAAGGCCACAAGCGATGCCGTGGCCTTCGCAGTGCCTCATATCAGGGTCGGGTGGTATATGATGTCAAATGGCTTATTCTTGCTGAAGTTAACCTTGATCACTTGGTTAAGATGGTGTCTACAGTGTTTCTCCACCATAAAGTTACTATTTTTCTTGGCAATTAATATCTTTGGAGAGATGCACTGAGAATATGCTCATGTCCTATTTTCTCCTCACTTTTGGCCACTTCAGCATCCATCCGTGGATCTTGTTTGCCTAATCATGCTTTTCAATTCCTTGTTCTTCTCACATTAATTGGAATTCTTCTGCAAGGAAGAGTAATCTAACCTATATATAGTATTTTTAATTTTTCATTTTTTTCAGAAACAGAGTCTTGCTCTGTCGCCCAGGCTGGAGTGCAGTGGCGCTTTCATACCTCACTGCAGCATTGAATTCCTAGCCTCTCAAAGTGCTGGGATTCCATGTATTTATTTATTCAATTATTTGTTTATCTCAGTATGGACTCATGCATATTTATTTTATTCTATGGGTCAAAACTTAATACTGTCATTATTTATTTTTTTGCTCAATTTGTTCCAGCTTTCTCTATCAGGAGCTCCTTCAGGTTGGCGCCTGTATCCTTTTGATGTTCCTTTATTAGTTTTAGAGCTTTCCTTACTTTCTGTAACCACAAGAGATTCCAGGCTCATCTTTAATTTTTCCTGCCCCAGCCCTGGATTAAACTATTTTTTCCAAAGAGACCTGGTTCCTTTTACTGGAGAATAATAGATGTATGTGTGTATGTATGTTTGTATGTATGTATGTATCTTTATATATATTACAAACCACAAGTTCACTGTTATTCCTGCAAATCTAATCCAACACCATAGAGCTCCTTCTAGCCTTTCCCCTTTTTCTTACTGGTAACTTCCTTCTGGAACCTTGAGAAATGTAGCTTTCAGTATCTACAGTATATTTACTTATTTATTCTGTATTGGTATATACCTACAGTCATTTCAGAATTACTTATTAACTAGAGTACAGTATTTACATAGTTTGTCTTTGGCCTTATATTATCCAATCAAAATACTGCTTTGCAAAGTTATTTAGGTTATTTCTTCCTTACTCCTTTCAGTGAAGTTATCTGCAATTCAATTAAGTTTTTATTATTTTATGCTACTTTGGACTCCCCCAGTCCTGGTTGTTTTTTTTTTTTTTTTTTTTTTTTTTTTTTTTTGAGACAGGGTCTTGCTCTGTTGCCCAGGATGGAGTGGAGTGGCATGATCATAGCTCACTGCCACTGTAGCCTCGACCTCCCAGGCTTAAGTCATCTTCCCGACTCATCCCCTCAAGTAGCTGGGACTATAGGTTTTCACATCATGCCCGGCTAATTTTTTTTTTTTTTTTTTTTTTTGTAGAGAAGGGGTTTGCCATGCTGCCCAGGCTGGTCTCAAACTCCTGGGCTCAAGCAATGCACCCGCCTTGGCCGCCCAAAGTGCTGGGATATGGCTCTCTTCTTATATGAACTGCAGTCGTACTGGATTCAGGTCCTACCCTACTCTAGTATGACCTCATTTTAACTGATTACATTGGCAATCACTCCATTTCCAAATAAGGTCACATTCTGAGGTACGGGGAGTTAGGACTTCAACATATCATTTTGGGAGGGATGCAATTCAACCTTTAACAGTAACCTTTGTCTTTAGTTTCTGGCTTACCCTCCCTGTATTTCTTCTGAACAAACACATACAGTAAGTTCTCACTTAAGGTCATTGATAGGCTCTTGGAAACTTCAACTTTTAAGTGAAATGAAGTATAACAAAACCAATTTTACTATAGTTCCACACAAAATTTCTAATCACAAAAACATCACCAAACTTTTTTTTGATACAAAGTCTCACTCTGTCGCCCAGGCTCGTGCAGTGGCGCAATCTCGGCTCACTGCAAGCTCCGCCTCCTGGGTTCACGCCATTCTCCTGCCTCAGCCTCCTGAGTAGCTGGGACTACAGGTGCCCGCCACCACGCCCGGCTAATTTTTGTATTTTTAGTAGAGACGGGGTTTCACCATGTTAGCCAGGATGGTCTCGATCTCCTGACCTCGTGATCCGCCCACCTCGGCCTCCCAAAGTGCTGGGATTACAGGCTTGAGCCACCGCGCCCGGCCCCAAACTTCTAAATAAAGATCCCAAACACAAGCTGGGCATCGGGGCTCACGCTTGTAATCCCAGAACTTTGGGAGGCCGAGCTGGGTGGATCATCTGAGGTCAGGAGTTCACGATCAGCCTGACCAACATGGAGAAACCCCGTCTCTACTAAAAATACAAAAGCTGGGCGTGGTGGCGCATGCCTGTAATCCCAGCTACTCAGGAGGCTGAGGCAGGAGAATTGCTTGAACCTGAGAGGCGGAGGTTGCGGTGAGCCAAGATCACAACATCGTACTCCAGTCTGGGCGACATAAGTGAAACTCTGTCTCAAAACAACAACAAACAACAACAACAACAAAACCCCAAACACTTCTCTTTTTTTTTTTTTCTTTGAGACAGAGTCTCACTCTGTCACCTAGGCTGGAGTGCAGTGGCACTATCTCGGCTCACTGCAACCTCTGCCTCCCAGGTTCAAGTGATTCTCCTGCCTCAGCCTCCTGAGTAGCTGGGACTACAGGCGCCCGCCACCACTCCTGGCTAATTTTTGTATTTTTAGTAGAGAGAGCATTTGGCCATGTTGGCCAGGCTCGTCTCGAACTCCTGACCTCAGGTGATCGGCCCGCCTCAGCCTCCCAAAGTGCTGGGATTACAGGCATGAACCACCACACCCAGCCTCCCAAACACTTCTAATATTAAACATTGAAGTAAATGTGAGTTACACTTATATTTAACAAAGATGAAAACAAACAAGATAATTGCTGGGTGCAGTGGCTCACATCTGTAATCCCAGCACTTTGAGAGGTTGAGGCAGAGGATCGTTTGAGCCCAGGAGTTCGAGACCAGCCTGGGTGACATAGGGAGACCCCATTCCTACAAGAAAGAAAAAGAAGAATATTAACCAGGCATGGTGGCACATGGTGGCACATGGTCCCAGCTACTTGGGAAGCTGAGGTAGGAGGATTGCTTGGGCCCAGGAGGTCAAGGCTGCAGTGAGCTATGACTGCATCACTGCACTGTGGCCTGAGCAAGACACTGTCTTAAAAAAAAAAAAAAAAATTATCCAACTTTTGGTGAATCAGTAAGTGATGGCAGTCATAGTGATGGTGGGTTACATCAAAGAATAAATGTTTGCAAAGGGAGATTATAAGGAGTACCTCCTCCCACCACACAGTGCAAAAACAGTCATACATACGGCGGGCTCCCTGAGTCCTTTCACACACTGCTATTTGTCAAGCATGTGTATAATTATCTACTTCACGGATTTTTATTTTACAATAACTTGTGTGCATTCATTCACTCATTTTCCAACCTGCTCACGCCAGCTCAGGATCCGAGGTGGCCCAGGTCTATCCCAACAGCTCAGGGAGCAAGGTGGGAACCAATCCTGGACAGGACGCCATCCCAACACAGAGTGCACATACACACTTACTCATCCTGGCCAACTGAGACATGCCAGTTCACCTAAAGGGCACATCTTTGGGATGCGGGAGGAAAGCAGAGTATCCAGAGAAAACCCACACTTACCTGGGGAGGGTGTGTGAATTCTGGCACAGTGGCCTCAGTTGGGAATCGACTTGTTTTCCTCATGAATCTTTTTTTTTTTTTTTTTTTTTTTGAGACGGAGTCTTGCTCTGTCGCCCGAGCTGGAGTGCAGTGGCCGGATCTCAGCTCACTGCAAGCTCCGCCTCCCGGGTTTACGCCATTCTCCTGCCTCAGCCTCCCGAGTAGCTGGGACTACAGGTGCCCGCCACCTCGCCCGGCTAGTTTTTTGTATTTTTCAGTAGAGATGGGGTTTCACTGTGTTAGCCAGGATGGTCTCGATCTCCTGACCTCGTGATCCGCCCGTCTTGGCCTCCCAAATTGCTGGGATTACAGGCTTGAGCCACCGCACCCGGCCGCTCATGAATCTTATAATGAAACATTGTTGAAGAAAAGATGTTATTCGAGGAACTGCTATACATGTATTTTTTCTTATATTCCTTCTTTATTACATGTAGGATAGCATACTATCAATGTTCTTTTGCATGTTATTTTTCACTTCACAGTATATCCTAGAATCTGCTGATACCAGGTTTATACTCTTATTTTATTTTATTTTTTTGAGACAGAGTTTTGCTGTTGTTGCCTAGGCTGGAGTGCAATGGCGTGATCTTGGCTCACCACAACCTCCGCCTTCCAGGTTCAAGCAATTCTCCTGCCTCAGCCTCCCAAGTAGCTGGGATTACAGGCATGCACCACCACGCCCAGCTAATTTTTATTATTTTTAGTAGAGATGGGGTTTCTCTATGTTGGTCAGGCTGGTCTCAAACTCCGACCTCAGGTGATCCACCTGCCTCGGCCTCCCAAAGTGCTGGATTACAGGTGTGAGCCATTGCTACGGACCTCCTCATTCTTTTATAGAGCCACTTAGTACTTTACTTTATGGATGAGCCATAGTTGATTCAATCAGTCTCCTATGATTGAGCATTTAGATTTGTAATGGCCAGAAATGATGCAATGAATAACTTTGTGCATATATATTTTTTCACATTGTTAGAACTATATCTTCAAGATGATTCCTAGAAGTGCTATTGCTGAGTCAAATTGCATATGTAGTTTTGTTAGGTATTGCCAAATTCTCTTTGCAGTTTGCATTTCTACCAGCAATGTATGAGAATGCCTGTTTCCTCACAGCCCACAGAATGTATCACCATACTTTTTTTTTTTTGCCAATATGATAGCTGAGTATCTGACTGTCTAATCTGCATTTCTCTAATTATGAGTGAATCTGAACAGTTTTTCATATATTTGAAAAAGATCTTGCGCATTTTCTGTTGGGTTTTGGTCATTTGTCCATTATGTTTTAAACATCTTTATCAACTTCATAATATACTACAAAATTCACCCCTTTCAAGCATACCGGTTTTAGTGTATTCACAGAATTCTGCATCCAAACACAATCTGAGTTTAGAACATCTTCATTACCAAAAAGAAACCCTAAACTCACTCCCTATTATCCCTCATCCCTCAGCTTTATGCATTTACTAACCTACTTTCCGTCTTTATGGATTTGCCTATTTTAGACACGTCATATAAACGAGTCATATAACATATGCTCTTTTGTGACTGACTTCTTTCTCTTAGCATGACATTTTCAAGGTTCATCCACACTGCAGAATGCATCAGTATTTCATTCTTTTTATGGCTGAATATTCCATTGTATGAATATACCACATTTTGTTTATCCATTCATCAGGCAACAGACATGTATGCTATTTCCACTCTTTGCCTACTGCTAAAAGCACCATTTAGAAAAATGTCAATTTTCGTTCTCAGATTTAAGATGCCACCTTTAAAATCTACTAAATTTTTGATATGTACTCTGGTCTATTTTGGGGCTTTCTATTCTGTTTTACTGGCCTATTTATCTATTTATGTGGTACTACCACACTTTTAATCACAGAGGATTTATAGTACAATACATTTCAATGTCCTATAGAGTTACTCAGCTTTCATAGCTTTTCTTCAGTGTTTTCCCACCTATTCTTGGATATCTGTTTTTCCATGTAAACTTTGATATCAACTCATCTAAGAAAAGTTATTAGTAGGCCAGGCACCGTGGCTGATGCCTGTAATCCCAGCACTTTGGGAGGCCGAGGCAGCCTGACCAACATGGAGAAACCCCATCTCTACTAAAAATACAAAATTAGCTGGATGTGGTGGCAGATGCCTGTAATCCCAGCTACTCGGAAGGCTGAGGCTGGAGAATCGCTTGACGCTTGAACCCGGGAGGCAGAGGTTGGGGTGAGCTGAGATAGTGGTGAGCTGAGATCACGCCATTGCACTCCAGCCTGGGCAACAAGAGTGAATCATAGTCTCCAAAAAAAAAAAAAAAAAAAAAAGCTTGTTAGTATCACATTAGGTTTTAAATTAAGTTAGGGAAAATGACGTCTTTATAATGTTGAGTCATCCTATGCAAGAATAGAAGCTATCCTTTCATTTATTCAAGAAAGCTTTTGTTTCAGAAATGTCAAATTACATTTGAAAATGTACTTGTTTTTTAACCACATTAGGGACTGTATTTTTTTCAGAACGTGATACCATACAAAATGGATAAAATATATATCACATTGTCTGCAGAAAAAAACACCAATATCTTAAAATGCTAATCTGACTCACACAGTTAAGTAATGTTTTAAAAGCCTGTAGTCTGATTGACCAGTGCCTCTGATGAAGTTTTTATCAATCTCAGCTGCAGAAGGACGCTTTAGGCCGCCAGGAAATGCCAGAGATACAGGATTATTTTCTTTTTTGGATCTTCCTCTCAGTGCTCTGCAGGAAGCCAGATCTTTCCCACCTAAACCATAAAACTTCTTAAGATAAACAGTTTCTCTCTTCTTGAAGAGAGGGAAAGGGAGGCTGATATAACCAGTGGTGTCAGTGATCTGAGATAAAAACTGTCAGAATAAAGTAAAGGAGAAAAAGTAAGCATTTAAGTGTTTGTAGTCAGGACAGAAAGCCCTTGTAATAGATCAGGTGTTGGTTATATTGCAGATAATTGACACATACACATCCACACTTTCTACCCTCATACACATACACGCAGAGGTGAGAGGATGACAGAAAAAAACTTATCAAGACACAGAGAACAAAGAACTCAGAGGTATAGAACAAAGGCCCTCAGTAAGCCACCCTAGCTGAAGAATCTTTACCACGGCCTCCTCTGTAAGTCAAGTCTGGTGTTCTGAGCCAAAAGCATCTCAAAACATTAGATTTCTAATTGGTTGTAATATTTAACTATTTAGGACATTTTATCTATTGCTGGTATTCAAGTTATTTTGAGAATACTGTTCACTGCGAGTCCTGGTTTAAGAATCTAAGAAGTCTGTATGAAAAAATGCAAATCTGGCTAGGTCCTACTGCCCATTAGTCCCTGGATCAGGAATGGACAGTTTACATTTCATTTATCTACACCCACAGTGTCTGGAAGAGAGAAAGAAACACTAACTATATGACTGATACTCCAGATAGAGGGTCTGCCTCCAAACCTCACCTGCGGGTCAGGCTGAGTGAGATTTAGGTGAGCTCATTAGTCCTAGACACAAGCTCTGAAGTTGTAGGGTCAAGATACCACCCAGAGAGGCTGACTTCACCTTCTAGACCTGCTCCTAATTTGCAGGGCAGCCAAAGACAAACCCTTGCTGTGTCTTGTTTTCCCTTTCGGAGCTAGCAGATGACAATGACAAAGTGTGCCCTACCTCCTTTACTGGCATTTAATAAGAGGAGACAACAAATGTGAAAATGCATTAAAGTGAATTAAAAGTGAGATCTGAATGTAAGAGTGATTCAGTGAATTGTGTTCCAGCATTCTTCAATGTCCTAATGAGGAAGAAAATGAACAATTAGATAGCTTTCCAGCATATTTATCATGGATTTTAAAAGTATCCACTCACTTAGTGACTGAGTCACTCTTCCAACCTCTGTTGTATGCATGTTAGATCATTTTAAAAGGGCTGGGAGGCCGGGCACCGTGACTCACCCCTGTAATCCCGGCACTCTGGGGGGCCGAGGTGGGTGGATCACAAGGTCAGGAGATCGAGGCCATCCTGGCTGACACAGTGAAACCCCGTCTCTACTAAAAATACAAAAAATTAGCCGGGCAAGGTGGCGGGCGCCTGTAGTCCCAGCTATTCGGGAGGCTGAGGCAGGAGAATGACGTGAACCCGGGAGGCGGAGCTTGCAGTGAGCCGAGATCCCACCACTGCACTCCAGCCTGGGCCACAGAGCGAGACTCCATCTCAAAATCATAATAATAATAATAATAATACTAAAAATAAAAGGGCTGGGAAACCTCTGTTCCACCAGCTGAAAAGACTTCCAAGCCCCCATAACTTGGCAAACAGACTTCGGATTGTGGCCGTCCCACATTGCTGGCAGAGTGGGCTGAGGTTTGAGTCAAAGGAAAAAAACTCTGGAAAAGATTTTGTAGACTCAGAGATGTAGTGTCTGTTATATGTAACTAGGGAACCAATATAATTAAGGAAAACCTCACATTTTTGTCTGTGCCTCTTGATGTAAGCATGTTTGCCCTGAGTTCATGCCCATGGACAGTAAACATCTTTTGGGTAATTGAATACTTGGAAGTATTTCATGACATAGAGATTTGTGAAATACTTCTCCTACATAAAACCCCAAGTGAAATCTTATGCAGATAAAATCATTCAGACAATGACCTATGCTGTGACAAAGACCATCACTGCCCACACTGGAAACTGTTCCAGCTGTTTCTCTTGGTCTGAATTGGTTTCAGGTAGACACAGCCTAAGATAAAATGGCAATGCTGAGAATATTGGTCTTCTAGGCTCTTGATCTTCTATTTCAAGGCTCTTTTCCAACCTAGGAGAAATGTCCCTTTTTCTAACCTCTATCAATACTGGAACAGCGCTTATCTTTTACTGTCAATACATTTGAGGTCAGAAGTCTTTCCCTTTGCATTATAATTTCAGTTTTCTAAGTATGGAAATGAAAGGCCTTATTTGCTATTAAGTTTGGCCATCAGAAAACAGGTGGGGGCATATTTGGTTTCTCTTGAACCTCACCATTCCTGCTATGGGGGCCAGCCCCGAGAAAGAGCTACATTTAGTCATTAAGGAGACTTGAGGGTCATCTGCTATGTGGGATACAAAGGCAGAGAGGAGGGGCTCTCTCTCGCTCCCCTCCAGGGTCTGCTACCTTACCTGGTCATCCATCCTGGGGCTGCCAGGGGCTTATTACAGGTAGTGCTTGAGACCACACAGACTCTAGTCCAATCCCTGCCAAGGAGCCTGCATCCTTGTGCTCTTTTAGGCCTCCCTAGCTCATCTCTAATCTCTATTTCCGTTTCTTCAAGACTCTTCCAAGGGCCTCAGAGCCCATTTTCATTGTGCTTCTCCTTCCCCAGGGCCACCTGGCCGGTTGCAGCCTCCCCACTCCCCATCCACGCAAACTTCTTCATGGAGGTCACAGGGCTGTTACCCAGCAGTGACGTTATCCACAGGTGCAGTGGCCAGAGCTCCTACAGCTTTCGGCCTTCTAGCACCTAGATGCCAAAGTGAAGCAAGAGGACCACTTTACAATGCAAGGCACAGGCAAAGTCTCAGGTGAGAGCAAGTGCAGAGAAATTGGGCCTCGCACCAGGGAGATTGGGAATGGGAGCCAGGTCATCAGCAGCCATCAGGCTACGGCTGTGCGCACACATGTGCAGGTGTGGGGAGGAATTCCACCCTGAGTGGAACAGGACACCAGAGAAAACTGTTGGCAATAATTCTAGAACTTGGAATACCTAATAGAGACAAAAGAAAAACCTAAACGCCTCCTTTTGGCTAGAAAAACACTACCAATTCCACTGTTCATAGTCTCCCCCGACTTACCACTTATTCTATTAAGTATAAAATATATTAGAATTTGCTTATCAGAAGTGATGTTTGGTAATTCAATCAACTTTCTTAGTGTGCTGCACATATAACAGGGTCTCCTCATGGGCTAATGATTATTTGCTAATAACCTCCATATCTCTACCCACCTTTAGATCCACAGCCGCCTGCCGGCAGCCTCCCCTCTGACGTCTTCGTGATCCTGTTTGTTTCAGTGGCGGCACCAGCTCTCATCCAGCTGGCTCAGTGAGAGACTTAGGTGTGGGCCTATACTCCTGTCTGTGCCCTTCCTGCCCTTCCCTCTCCAAAAACAAGGGCAGTTCAGCCTCCCCACATCTCTGCACCCTGGCTTCTCCAGGCTGACTTCAGACCGCCAGCATCTCTCCCCTGTGTCACTGGAACGCTCGCCAAACTAATGCCGGCTCCCGGTCTTGCTGCCCCTGGAGAAAGAATGAGCTTTCTAAAGTGCACATCCCATCATACCACCCTTTGGCTTGTAACTTTTGAATAGTTCCCCTATTGTTGACAGGATACAGGTCAGATTCCTTTCACCATCAAATCCCTACTATTTCTCACAATATAATCTACTATTTCTCACAATATAATCTGCTATTTCACCCACTGAGAGTAACTCATAATGGCCTCTGATGATCCCTTGTTTGATTTCACTCTTTCTTTTTCATGGGCCACACGCACTGCTGAAAATTAGAGGGCTGGTTCCAGTTCAAAGCCTTCAGCTGGGCTGAGCTCCATCTGCAGTCGATTAGCCCTTCTGATCGCATTCTGTTATTCTCCTTGCACCAGAAAAAACAAACAGATGCCTCTCCCACAGTCTATGCCTTCCCCTCAGTGTCAGAGGTTGGCTCCCAGGTGACCCCCTGAGACCTCCTCAGCAGTGGCCTTACCCTCCTAGTTGTCCTGTCTCAACAGTGCTTGTGATTTCTAGCCGTTTTTTTTCTTTTTTTCTTTCTTTTTTAAATTTTTGAGACAAGGTCCCACTATGTTGCCCAGACTAACCTCGAACCTCTGGGCTCAAGTGATCCTCACGCCTTAGCCTCCCAAGTAAGCTGAGACTACTTGGCGTGCTCCACCATGCCCAGCTACCGGCTGTTTCTTTCTGATAAACCACCCTGATGCCCATCTGCCTCTGTTCTGGTGATGATCTTTCAAGGTGCTAGATCCAGCACTTCATACTGAATGCTGCTTCCCAGGCATTCCCAAGTTTGCTTCTGCCCACAGCTTCCATGACCTTCAGTAGGGAACACCTTCAGTATTGTTGGCACCACCTCAGAACTTGGGGGGTGACTCTCAGCAAAATTCCTGTCTCTCTAGGAGCTACAGTGGCACACTCAGGTGTGACTTGGGGGCTTAGCCTACCTCTATGTAATCCACATCAGCCTCTCACCCGAGCCACCGCTAGTAAATATATAACCTAAGTGAAAGTCATGTGCTTACAGTGGAAACGCGGCTCCTCCTCGAACCAGACCACCATCCATAAGCTCCTGAGTGTAAATCATATTATATTTTTTTATTTTTGGTGTAGGCATTTTAACCTGGCTGTGCATATGTATTTTCTAAACATTCTACAATTTGCACATGTTCCATTTAAAATAAAACAGAGTAAGTGATTTTAAAATTTAAAGAGGTGAAAGAAACCGTAAGAAAACAGACGCTTTAAATGAGGTGGTTTCAGCTGGGTGAGGTGACTCACAGCTGTAATCCCAACACTTTGAGAGATTGAGTTGGGTGGATAACTTGAGGTCAGGAGTTCGAGACCTGCTTGGCCAACATGGGGAAACCCCGTCTCTACTAAAATTACAAAAAATTAGCGGTGGCAGGCACCTGTAATTCCAGCTACTGGGGAGGCTGAGACACAAGAATCGCTTGAACCCGGCGGGGGCAGGGGGCAGAGGTTGCAGTGAGCTAAGATTTTGCCACTGCACTCCAGCCTGGGTGACAGAGTGAGACTCCATCACCCCCGCAAAAAAAAAAAAAGAAAAAAAAAAAGGTGGTTTCAAAAGAAGGCATAGATTTTATAAAAGAGTTAACAATTAAATACATGCCAGAGTACTGCACAAACTTTTGGAGAACAGAAGACATGCAAAAGTACTTCCAGTCTTCAACATGAAATAAGTCTGAGCATTGCTTTGTATGT
The DNA here is from genome assembly GCF_007565055.1 of Rhinopithecus roxellana. Lineage (NCBI taxonomy): Eukaryota > Metazoa > Chordata > Mammalia > Primates > Cercopithecidae > Rhinopithecus > Rhinopithecus roxellana. The sequence goes on from NC_044553.1 coordinate 43,042,156, forward strand.
TTGTTGGCTATTTGTATTTTTTTTTTTTTGCTTCAGCTTTTAAGTTCCGTAGTACATGTGCAGGAAGTGCAGGTTTGTTACATAGGTAAACATGTGCCATGGTGGGTCTGTTGCACAGATCAACCCATCACCTAGGTATTAAGCCCAGCATCCATTAGCTGTTCTTGATGCTCTCCCTGCCCCCCGCCGCCACTGAGAGGACCCATATGTGTTTTCCCCTCCATGCGTCCATGTGTTCTCATTATTTAGCTTCCATTTATAAGTGAGAACATGTGGTGTTTGGTTTTCTGTTCCTGCATTACTTTGCTTAAGATAATGGCTTCCAGCTCCATCCATTGCAAAGGACTTGATCTAGTTCCTTTTTATGGCTGCATAGCATTCCATGGTGTATACGTACCACATTTTCCTTATCCAGTCTATCATTGATGGGCATTTGGGTTGATTCCATGTCTTTGTTGTTGTGAATAGTGCTGCAATGAACATACGTTGGAACGTATCTTTATAACAGAATGATTTATATTCTTTTTGGTATATATCCAATAATGGGATTGCTGGGTCAAATGGTATTTCTGTTTCTAGGTCTCTGAGGAATCACCACACTGTCTTCCACAATGGATGAAATAATTTCTAAGTGTAAATTTTAAATTTCAAAAAGTGACTGTCTAGATTAGAATGTTGTTTGAATTTCAACATTTGGCTTTCCTGGAACAACTTCTTCCTAGTCTCTGGGGTTCCCTGGAGGAAGCAAAATAATTTAGCAACACTGTGAGGTGAGCCATTTGTAGCTGCCTCTCAATTCCTTTATGTTGTGTGGCAGTTTGGCCTTAGGCCCACGGATTCCAGCACTGTCCAATATGGCAGCACCAGCTACATGTGGCTATTTCAAATGTGGCCAGTCTGAATTAAGATGTGCTGTAAGCATAAGGTACATACTGGGTTTCGAAGACTTAGTACCCAAAATGGAAAATATCTCATTAATAATTTTATATTAATCACATGTTGAAATGATTTTTTATTTTTAATTTTTTTAGATGGAGTTTTGCTCTTGTTTCCCAGGCTGTAGTGCAATGGGGCAATCTTGACTCACTGCAACCTTGGCCTCCTGGGTTCAAGTGATTCTCCTGCCTCAGCCTCCTGACTGGCTGGGATTACAGGTGCCCCCCACCATGCTTGGCTAATTTTTTGTATTTTTAGTAGAGACGGGATTTCATCATTTGGCCAGGCTGGTCTCAAACTCCTGACCTCAGGTGATCCACCTGCCTTAGCCTCCCAAAGTGCTGGGATTACAGGCGTGAGCCACTGCGCCCGGCCTGAAATGATGTTTTGGATATACTGAGTTAAATAAAATAGATTATTACAATTAATTTTCTTTTTACATTTTAAAACATGGCTACTAGAAAATTTAAAACTACACGTTGCCTGCTTTACATGACTATTAAATAGTGCTGGACTAGTCCTAAGATACTGTAGGCTCAACTGTGTCTTAATATGCCTTCCAAAGGTTTGCAGTATGTGCTGTGTATAACTCCTTTCCCCTACCTTGTCAATGCCTATATTAGTAATTAGAGGTCTTGACAATAAATCCCAAATTCCGTTTCACAATGTCCGCGGAAAGAGATGGAGCAAGTATATAAATTGAGCCCCTGGGGGAACCACAGATATTCCAGAGTCCTAGTAGTGACTGAGTTAGTACAGCTTTCTTTTTTCTCTTCTCACACTTCTTTTGAAGGGGTAGACAGGGATAAAATGTTACAGAATTCCTCATAAAACCGCACACCGTCACCATCTATTCACAAGCATGACCCCATTCCAACAAACAGCAATACTAAAAAAGCGAACCTAGTTGGCTGCCATCCATCAATCACTGAGAATTTGGTTATCCCTTCAGAGGGCTAAACATAGGATATTTCACTGTCATCAAGTCTGGAAGAATATTTATGCTACACTTGGACTTATGCCCAGTGACTGGGTATTAACAACGTCATTAATCTGGATAGTGTTTTCAAGTCCAGCATCAGTGAAAATCCTGTTTGTTTAAACTGAGATTATCTTAGTTCACTGTGCTCATTACCTCCTATTAGTTTGAGAAAATACGCTTGAAATTCTCATTTATAAAATATTCTTGTTCCAGAAAAACAACTTCAGGAAGGCATGATGTTTGCCTCGATAATAATTGATTATTTTTCAGAAGAGAACTTTAAGTCAGGACCTAAATAATGAATAGAGTATAACTCATGAGCCTATAGTTATGGCTTTAATCTTTGGTTAATTTCACGAGGAGAAAAATCTTTGTTCGAGAGTCATATGATTGCACAGGAACTTTCAGTTACTTGGGCGTTTGGAGGCCCTCCCTTGCACTTCTCTCCAGAGATTTAAAGCAGTTCTAAACACATCTGCAGAGAATGATCAGCAGCTCTAGGCTGTGAACTGCTTTCTTCCCTTCATGGCTGTAGTCTGATTTGGACCCACCTCATAATCCTGACCATGATTTCACTGGAAAGACACCAACCTTCCCAGTAAAAGGAGCAATTATGGCTTTTCATTTCTCTTTATATAAGAAGCAAGATTGTAAGGATGAGTTGAATATAATTTCAGGCCAACGCAACCTTCTGGTATTGAGAAAAATACGAATTGATGGCTCATCTGAGAGTAGTGACTTGTGAATTTACAGCTGCTGAAGTGGAATCTTACCGGCTGTTGTTACCATTAGTTTATCTAGCTGGCCTTTCACTGACAAAGAGGGAAAAATGAACTGCACGTTATAAAATTAGATATATATAAGTGTTTTTCAAGGTGAATCTCCATAATCCTTTTCTATCCTTAGCCTTTACCTTGTGTGGAAGGCAGAATTTTCTAGTAATGATCTAGGAAATATCTCATCCTCCTAACGTATGCTGTTTATGAACGTGATAAGACCTTGGTCCCATGACTGTGTTCTGCCTAAGGTATAATTTTCTATTCTTTTTTTTTTTTTTTTTGAGACGGGGTTTTTTTTTTCCGTTTTTTTTTCTTTTTTTGAGTCGGAGTTTCACTCTTGTCACCCAGGCTAGAGTGCAACGGCATGATCTTGGCTCACTGCAACTTCCACCTCCCGGGTTCAAGTGATTCTCCTGCCTCAGCCTCCCAAGTAGCTGGGATTACAGGCATGCACCACCACGCCTGGCTGGTTTTTGTATTTTTAGTAGAGACAGGGTTTTGCCATATTGGTCAGGCTGGTCTCAAACTCTTGACCTCAGGTGATCCACCTGCCTCGGCCTCTCAAAGGGCTGTGATTATAGGTGTGAGCCCCCATACCTGGTCAGTACAGTCAATTTTCAAAAAGGAAAACTATTCAGGTGGGCCCGATCTATTCAAATAAATCTTGAAACACAGAGAACTTTCTCAGTCTGGTGGCAGAAGAGGGCAGCCAAATGGGAAATCAGAGATTAGAAGCATGAGAGGCATTGTTGGCTTGAAGAGGGAGAGAGGGCCAATCCATGAGGAATGTCGGTGACGTCGGAAAGTTAAGAGTGCCTCCCAGCTGCCATCCAGGAAGAAAACAAGGACTTCAGACCTGCAGCTACTAGGAACTGGATTCTGCCAATAATCGGAAAGATCGTGGATGCAGGCAATAGCCCCGACACCATGATTTTGGCTTTGAGAGACCCTGAGCAGAGAACCCTAAGCTAAGACCATCTGCACTTGTGACCTACGGAACTCTGAGATAATAAATGAGTATTGTTTTTAGCTGCTAAGTTTATGGCAATTTGTTGTGCAGCCCAAGAAAACGGATATATCTTGGTAATTTGTTGGATTCCACAGCTTTTCTTTGTTGTGGTTCCTAAATCCACAAGCTGTGTTTACAAGCTGTGTAGCCTTAGGTGTCTTACTTGTCCTTGAGCCTATAAAACTTGTCTCACTGAGTTTTTATGAAGATTAAATGAGATCCACATAAAGTGTTTACTGCAGAACCCCGCACTCAGCAGGATCTCAATCAAGCTCCCTCTCTGCTTGAATACTTATGTAGTCCCCAATATCCACCTAAATACAGAGCTCCTGCACATTTTTGCAGTTCCAGGCACACCATACATGCTCCCAAATGGATTCTATACACAAACAGTCTTTTAAAGCTCAAATTCATCCAATATTTGCATTGGGAAATGAACATACAAAAAAGATGGATACAGAATTGTGTTTGTCCTCAAACTGCCCAGAAGTCTGTAGGACAGAATTACGTAAACAAAGAATTGTAATGCAATGTCTTCTACACTAGTATATACCAACTGCTGAGGCCACAGCACCTTTCCACTGTGTCCAGAAAGTGGAGTTACTTATTCAAGTAGACATGAGAAAGGAAAGCACTCAGGTGGCACTGAGTCTGCAGTGATTAGGGGCTGGAAGGACTCTGATCTGGAAGGGAACGAAGGGCGCCTGAGTGAGGTATGATGGAAGGTGGAACTGAGACCTTAGGCTGAGGATGGACTGCACTCCATGCCAGCCTCCATGCTAACGGGTTTGTGCTTCATGCTTTTGGCTCTGGGGAGCTCTCAGGTTTTCTGGCGGTACAGTAACCTGATCAAATCTGTGGGCTAAGAAGGAAACACTGGTTGTGATGGAGGTACTGTATAGGATGCATTGCAGGGGAAGAGATGAGTGGAACAGAAGCAGAAGGCTAGTGTAGTGATAGGCTTTAACTTTCAAGGAAAATACACAAAAATCTACTAAGACTCTTTCTTCATAGTGAGGTCCTGACATTCTAATCTTCGTTTAATATCATTTATAAAATAAATATCTGCCGTGATGGACAGCAAAGCAAGGACTTCTTGTACAAGTGGGGCATGGTGTGGGTTAGCTGCTGTCCAAGCTGGCTAGAACAGGAAGGGTGGAAGCAGAGGGCCATGGCCTGAGCCCCCCAAATTAAAAGCTATGGTCTGGACTGTGGCAGAAACGTGGGGCTGGAACAGCACCTTCCCAGGCTGGCTTGAGTGGGTGGGACTGGATTCCCTTCTAACTGGGAAACTAATTCTCATGCTTGAGAGGAAGGAGGAAAAGACACTTTGTTCTGAATTAACACTCGGAACTCTTTTTCTCATAGAAATGATGTTATAAATAGTGGTTGGCTACGAGACTGGCTTCTCTGATGAGCAGCAAGGTGCCTGAAATCCAGTCCATTTTTAACTGTTAATTTTATCTTCTGGATATTTCACTAACAACCAGACTTATGCAATATGACCTTTGTGTAAAGTGGAAATTGATTATCTGTGGTTGAGAGTTTATAATCATGTTAGTTCATCAGGTAATAAGTTTAGGATTGCATTGAGAATGTAACGTGTTGCTGTAAGGAACTAGACCAGAAGACATCACCCAGCATACTGACTTGGAAACACTCCTATTTTATAATGAACCACAGCTGTGTTTTTTTAAAAATCAGAATAAACTTTATTTGTGGATTCAAGATTTTAAAAAATGATTTTATACTTTAAAGTGTGCAATAAATTTTGATATATCAATCTTGATATATATATTTACCGTATCAGAAGATTTTAAAAAGTCAGTTTATAATCAAAATGAATTGTGTTTAACTTGATACTTACATGGAATAACTTCAGTATTATAAATAAAAACCTAAAACAAACACCATTTAAACTTGAGTTCTGACGAAATGTATTTGTAATACAATTTTATGTTACAATTTTTAAATTAGAGATTGTAGGTTGAAGTTATATGCTTATAATTTCTAGAAACATATGATGTCCTTGCTTTATGAAAATGATCCTACTGACTGTCCAGCAGTAGAATGCATTTGAGACACTTTTCTATATGGGAATAAGGGCCTGTGTTGCTTGATACACATTCCTTCCGGACCATGAGCCTCCAGTGGGAGACGAAGGGGATGAAGGTCTGCAGCTGGGGACTGGTGGCAGTGAGTCTGGTCTCATTAACACCGTGTTCTATGAGTTACAGAATCATCCAAATGAGTATCAGCCAGATAAAAAGAAAGCTTTGTATTTTCTCATGCTTAGATACTTCACAAACATAATATTTAAATAATTGCAGCAAAATCCTATTTGAACAAAAATAATTTTCCCATTCCATTCTACATAATGAGGACATTTCCAAAATGCATTGGCCCAAATTACTATTACTTTGCTGATACGAAGAAAATGAATTATGATGGTAAGATCCATATACAGATATACACATGTGTATCTATATTTATTTATGTATTTAATATCAGATATGCTCCTACTTCCTTGTCTCTTAGAAGTCACTTTACTTTTAAATGATTCTTTGGGAGTGTGGTCAATTTGCACACCTGACTTGACACAATCTGATGGTCAGCACAAAGCACCTTCTGATTGTATAACACTTTACAAAGTACTTTTTGCTTTCTCATCTGTCTGGAACTTATGACAGTCTGGCATGACATTGAGGGTGGGCATGATTATTCTCATTTGACAGATGAAGAAATATGAATTCAGAGAGGTTAAGAAAGCTGCTTCAGTTCACATGGCTGGTGAGAGGTCAAACCAGGACTATCCCTGGTGTTCATCCTTGACTGCTGGTTGACAATGGTGAAGACAAAACGCAGGGTACGTTCATCTGTGAATTGCTTCCCTGAAACCATGCTGATGATGTGGTGTTTGGAAAGTAGAAAGTGGTTTTGCTACTGTCGTATTTCAGATTTCTATCAGGTGCTAATGAGTACTCATCATGTTATACCCCAACAAACTTAAACCAAGAACCAGAGGTACTTTTTACAGTTCTCACAGGGTGTATATATATATTTAAGAAGATTCACAACATATATTTACAATTATTCCTAAATCACCAAGATACCATACTGAGAAATAGGTTTAATCTTTTTAAGAGCATTTTCTATATAATCATTCCAATATAAGGATGAAATAATGTAAGTATGAAATATAAATACAATCTTGGCATACTTTATCTTTGCAGGTGTGCTGGAACCTAGAACACTTTCCCTTTTGCCTTATTCTGCTTACCCCTACTTTTGATTATTTTACAAATTCATCGACACATTTGCAAATTCCTTGAGGATCAGGACTCAGCTTCTCTGAAGCTGACAACCCTTACCCCAGAGCATAGCACAGCGCTATGCACGCAGCATTCAATAAATATTTGATGAATACATGTACATGGTCTTTATGTACTTGAGTTTGGTTAAAGGAAGATTTGAACTGTAGCATTTTGCCTAGAGAGTTCTGGATTTGTAATAAAAACATTGTCTTCATAGTAAACAGTATTTTTAAAAGGCATAAGAAATAGTAATAAATTTAATACAAATTATGCATTATAACAACTCTTTGGTTATTTTAAACAAATCATTTGGTTTTTTTTACTAGAGTGATACTAAAAATACAAAAATGCGACTACAGAAATTAGCTTAATCTGTAAACATAATAAACCCTGTAAACATACATTTACTACATAATTGTACAAGTGTAAAGAATGTCTAGTAAAGGCAAGTGCTATCCACTTCATTTAGTTCTTCGAGGCATACTTAGAAATACTGCTTTGTGGATCTTTAATGTCTGAAGAAGGAATTCTTCTAACTACACTAAAATGAAAAAGTGATGACTATGCCAATGGTCAAAAGGATATGCAGGCAAGAGAAAAAGGCTTTAATACTTTTTACTCATTGCAAATATGGATTTGCTTCACATGTCTTATGAACCACCTGTTTAGTAAAAACTGCATATTAACAAAAGCCAAATACTTTGAAAGTGAAGAAGTAAACAGTTTTTCTGTGAGTTGGCTGGAAATATAGGTAACACACTTTCCAAGGTTTTTTTCCAAAAATCTAATATATTAGATTTTTTCCAAAAATCTAATAGACGCAGTAAGGTGCGTAAGGCAGGTCTACAAAATAATAAATAGCTGCGAGTAGCACTAAATATATTGTAGTTTACTCAATAGTAAAATATTTCTTTTTTCAAATTTCAGTTTTCCATCTCAAAATGCATCAAACTTTTCACACGTGACACTTATCACAAATATTTCACAGTTATCATCTCAGTAGTTTAAGAAAAAACTGCCTGGCAGATACTATACAAGAGGTAAATGTTAAGGACAAAATTCACTATTTAAGTCACACCGGACTTATATCCTATTGTGTGAACTCTAAAGCCAAGCGTGGTGGTGCCTGGCTTTAGGCAGGCACCTAACTCTAAAGACAAAATGAAACAACTGTGTAAATGCAACACATTATTTAAAAGTGATTGAAAGTAAGTTGTTATACTATTTCTTCAAATGCTTTTTATAGGATTTTCTTCAAGATCTGGGAAGAATCAGTGGCCACATTTTAGCAGTTCCCTGGAATATTTTAAGTCAAGATTTTGATTGTAAAATGATGGCAGTGAAAACACTATAGATTGTTATTTGTGATCTAATCAACTCCATCAAAGCCCTGAGTGTTTTCAATTGCCATCTGAAGTTTATCCCATAATTCTTCAAATGATTCATAAGGTGGCAGGTCCAGGCGATTAAAACTGAAAGAACAGAGAGGAACTGGTTATGAAAGACACTGAAATAGCGGCAAACAGAGCGACGCCTCTATTCATGATGAGGATGTGCCAACACCACCAAAATACGTCTTTTCACCAGGGGTAGAAGTAAGATGTAGGACTGGGTTCTGGGCATGGATACTCTGCACGACTCCTTGTGGAGTCCTGCCCCCACCACATCTTCCAAATGTCTGAGTTCCTCTTTCATTTCAACCTCCAAAATGGAATGTTCTAGCCCCTCTTGGGACAGCCCATCACTCAGCACTCAGTTTAGATGGGTCTCTCTGATCTTCAGCTACCTGGACTTCAAGCCCGGGCTGACTTGGTAACAAAACACACGTTCGTTGGGTTAGTGTCACCAACTCCTCCTTACCCCTAATCCATACCTGCCAGCGACATAACACAGAGGAGACTAGCCCTGCTGTAGCTAGACTAATAGTCAGAGGAACCTCACTCTCTGAGGCTTTGTTTTATCATGGTCCAAACAACTGCTTACCAGGTATGAGCTCTTGGCAGCTTTTCAGGAGTACCCCACTGTTCAACTGTAAATGATTGTGGTCCGTTTGAACCTATAAGGAAGAATTTATTTGGTTTCATTTACTCTCTACAGGGATCTCCAGGCATATCAAAACTTTTTCGAGTGTAGAACCTACACACACAGGGAACTAATCTGGTTTATTTATTTATTTATATTTTAGAGATGGGGTATCCCTCTGTCACCCAGGCTGGAGTGCAGTGGTATGATTCAACCTCACTATAGCCTCAAGCTCCTGTGCTCAAATGATCCTCTTGCTTTAGCCTCCTGAGTAGCCAGGACTACAGATGTGCACCACCACGCCTGGCTAACTTTTAGAAAAATTCATTTTGTAGAGATGGGGGGGGGGGGCGGTCTCACTATGTTGCCCAGGCTGGTCTTGAACTCCTGGCCACAAGCCATTCACTCTGTCACCCAGGCTGAAGTACAATGACGTGATCTCGGCTCACTGCAACCTCCGCCTCCTGTATGCAAATGATTCTCGTGCCTTAGCCTCCCAAGTAGCTGGGATTCCAGGGGTGCACCACCACACCCAGCTAATTTTTGTATTTTTAGTAGACACGGGGTTTCACTATGTTGGCCAGGCTGGTCTTGAATGCCTGACCTCAGGTGATCTGCCTGCTTCAGCCTCCCAAAATGTTGGGATTACGGGCATGAGCTACTGCACCTAGCCAACTTAACATACTTTTTATTGGCTATCTAATATTAAATTTTAACATTTTGAAATAACTTATTTCTATACATACAGAAGAATTTGACTTTATATTCTAACACAAAGAACTCTGGCTCTCTGTGTGGCATATTTGCCCCAAATTTCAAACAGTGCATGAAATCAGTGGATGGTTATAGGGTTGGGTTACATAAAAGAGGGAAGAGAGGCCAGAGATGGAAAGGGGCATTTGTTTGCCCTGCCTTTATTTTTCACTACCAACTGGTTGAGGCAGAGAAGAGAGAGGAAGGGGAATCAGGTGAAACCACGAAAAAGAAAGAGGCTATGAAGTCCAATTAGGCAAAGAATGACTGAATTGGTTAGTGGCAAAGCTGACCACTTTGAGTGGTTACTCTAGGTAGAGAAGTAGCAGCTGCTTGATCAGTTCTGCAAACACACATTAATGAGGCTTGGCAAGCTGACCAGATTTGCCATGAAGAAAGGGTTTAGCTATCCCATCAGATGGTCAGCTTCTATTTGCACAACAAATTCAGCTTAGCAATCTCCTAGGCAGCAGTCCCGACTTCTAATCCCCAGGACAATCCTAATCTTACTCGTGGTTCTGAGTAGGGCTCCCACTTCAGCTACACCCTTTCTAAAAGATTTATTCTTGGATTCTTGGTATCTTTAAAAGCAAGTAAATATCATTCCAATAAACAGAATATGAATCAATGTAAGAAAAGTTGCTGCAATCTACATCAGAAATGGCACTTTTAAACAAAACACACCTCCAGTTTTATACATCAACTGAAAAATAATTTGATAGAATACATAGAATCTTACTTTACTGAAAACTGCATTAACTATTCTAAAAATCAAGACATATGTGCAGTCTTCTTCCCAGTCCTGGCGCTTCCCCCAGGTAATGAAAAATAGTAGCCTAATGAGATTCTCTACCCCTATCTTGAAAGGAAGAAAAAAAAAAAAAGATTTCATGATCAAATAAGTTTGGGAAACAATGCTTTTGTTTTCTTCTAACAGTAAAGGTTCTACACAAGTCCTGAAGAAATCCATTTAACTTTGTTTAGTCCAGCATTTCCCTAAAGGTATTCAACTTAAATACACTTAGTGACATTCTGTGAAACTTCAAATGCTATCCTGAACTATCACATTAGAAGTAACGCTTTTTCTTTTTTTTTGAGACAGGGTCTCAGTCTGTCACCCAGGCTGAACTACAGTGGTGTAATCTTAGCTCACTGCAACCTCTGCCTCTCGGGTTCAAGCAATTCTCCTGCCTCAGCCTCCCGAGTAGCTGGGACTACAGGTGCGCACCACCAAGCCCAGCTAATATTTGTATTTTTGGGTAGAGAGGGGGTTTCACTGTGTTGGCCAGGCTCGTCTTGAACTCCTGACCTCAAGTGATCTGCCTGCCTCGGCCTCCCAAAGTGCTAGGATTACAGGTGTGAGCCACCCCTCCCGGCCAAGGTAATGCTTTTTCTGTAACTGACGCATACTGGGCATAGACTCTGAAGTGACAGAAGGGAAAGTGACTCAAGTCATTTGATGTTTCCAGTTTTCCCCTTTATTATCTGATTAGAAGGTGTAAATATATTTTAGCCTACTCCAGTGTCTCTAATGGTATCTTTCAAAATCTTAATTCTTTTTAAAATTAAGCTAAATGTTAGTAACTGATGGAAGCGTGAGGATTCATCAGCCATGAAAAAGACAATACGCATCACTCCGTTTTTTTTTAGTGATCTATGGAAATTCCTTACCATATAGTTCAGCAAATCCATTCATAGGCACCCGAGATGTGCCAGTGACAAACTGAAGTAATCTTATTCTTTTTTCCGAATCCATCATTAAAACAGCCTGAATAAGATAAAAACATCATTTAGGGAACAGCACTGGGAAAAAGGTAAACAAATTATCCTGAAACATAAGCTATCAGAATTTAGCTAGAATATTAATAACCCCTTACTAGATGTGGATGTTTCTTTTCATTAAATTTTTATTTATGGGTGGTTTATAAAGTTCTTGAAAACTTTATTTGTAAGGCTACATGGCAACTTTTTAGAATGGGATTATAACCTAATGAAGTAACAAAATTTCTCTTGAGATGTGACTTACGACTTTTAAAAATTATATGCTGGGCGCAGTGGCTCATGCCTATAATCCCAGCACTTTGGGAGGCTGAGGTGGGCAGATCACTTGAGGTCAGGAGTTTGAGACCAGCCTGGCCAATATGGTGAAACCCGTCTCTACTAAAAATACAAAAAAATTAACCAGGCATGGTGGTGCCTACTTGTAATCCCAGCTACTCGGGAAGCTGAGGCAAGAGAATTGCTTGAACATGGGAGGCGGAGGTGGCAGTGAGCTGAGATAGCACCATCGCACTCCAGCCTGGGAGACAGAGCAAGACTCCATCTCAAAAAACACATTATATTAATATTATTGAATGGCATACACATTTCTCTATGAGACATTTTAAAAGAGACACTCAGGAGTCCCTAGGAATACCCTGCAGGTTATTACAAGTTCTTTCAGGGTCCCTACTTTAGTAGAAAACTAAGTGCCTGTCTCAGCCTGCCATTCCACTTACTGCCTTCTGAACATTTTACTTACCTAGTAATAGTTATAGACCCAGAAGGTGCATGTATACGGCACAAAATCAAAGATCATTTTTGCTGGTCTGTATATTTTTCCGTGTCAGTTAAATGTAATCCACCAGTATAGTTAATCAAGAGTTGACTTAAATATGATTCAATCTATCAAAAAGTAATTTACGAAAACAGAAGTTTCAAATTACCTTCCAAAACCACTGTATAACCTGATGATTTGCACTGTAGCCATTTTTATACTTTGTATGTTCCCTCCAGTCATTCACATCGACATCTCCCAGTCCACACATAAGAAGCTACGTAAGAAATGTCAAATTATAAACAAGGAAAATAATGGGTTTGAAATTTCTGTTCCAACAGAAAATGTTATGTCTTACCTCTAGTTCATTTTCATCAAAAATTTTGATGAGATCCTGTGGTATTAGTTCAAAGAATCCCTAGAAAAAAGATGTATTTAAAAACCTGATGGACAGGGCCAATGGCCTTTCCTATGCTCCAGCTTCTGGGTGCTACTGGAAGAATCCCACAGACACACAAGTTTCTACCACTACACAATCATGGGCTCTTCACTGAGATCTCAATATTGGCCAGAAAATGTACATGTGCACAGTCTGTTCTCTCATTTATTCCTCAAAGTGGCTATTTTTAAAACTTCCTGTGGCCAGGCACAGTGGCTCATGCCTGTAATCCCAGCACTTTGGGAGGCTGAGGTGGGCGGACTGCTTGACTCAAGGAATTTGAGACTAGCCTGGGAAACATGGTGAAACACTGTCTCCACAAAAAAATACAACAATTAGCCAGGCATGGTGGTGTGAACCTGTAGTCCCAGCTACTGGGGAGGCTGAGGTATTCCAGCCTCGGCGACAAAGTGAGATCCTGTCTCAAAACAAGAACAACAACAAAAAACAAATTTGCCAGCCTTCTCAAGCCTCCACATCACCCCTTCTTTACCGTAGGTAAGTGTAAGTTCTATTTGAGGGAAAACAGAGGCAATTATGCATGACGGAACTCCCTCAAGCTTCTGCATGCCTGCGTCCCAACCATCACCAACACCTGTCATGGCCTCATTCCCGCCGCAGTGGAAGACAGAAGTGCCACCTCTTCTTTCAGGCTAGGCCTGCACCTGTGCTTCACCTGCTCCTCAGGGAGGTCATCTCACTAGACCTCTTTCTCTTTATTGGCTCACTCTGTATGCATTTAAATTTGCTCAAGCCATATCTACCTTTAAAGCAAGCAAACAAAAAACAAAAACAAAACTAATGACCGTCTTTTTCCCTTCACAGGCAAGTTCTTGACAGTGTTATACACTTAGCAAATCCATTCACTCACCTCCCATCTAACACTCAACCCACTGCAATCAGACTTCTACACTACAGCTTCCTTGAAATTGTTCTGGAAAAAGTCAAAGACAGCTTTGCAGCTATATCTAACAAACACATTTAATTCCTTATCATATTTGACTTCTTTGCAGTATGATATGATTACAACCATCTTTGCTATTGAAACTCTCTCTGCTCTTCATACCTTTCTGTCTGCCTTTGTTAATTTCCTTATTTCCTTTACAGTCTCCTGGTTTGTTTTTTTTTTTTCTTTTTTCTCCCATGCCCTAACCTGTCCATTCATAAACCATCCATTCAAAACAACAGTTAAGATGCTGGTGTTTCCAGTTCTCTCTCCACATGTCAGCCATCCACTTTCACTGCCCTTTCACATTTTCCATTGTATCGAGTTCGCAGCTTCACTACACATAGGCAAATGATCCCCAAATTCATACATCTCTATCCTTGAAGTCTCCCTTTCTGAATGCCTTTCAAATGCTCATGAAGCTCTGACCACCACCACTATCTTCATTCCCTTCCCATTCCTGTCTCAACTCCCTCACCATTCCCTTAATTCCTTACCATTTCTCACCAAGATTATGTAGCACTTTCCCAACTCTCCTGGGAAGTCTCTGCTGCTAGTATTGCTCTCCTCTAACTCGCTCTACATAGCACTTCCAGAATGATCTGAAACATACATTGAATCTTGGTGTCTTACTGGTTAATAGCCTTTAATGCTACCTTCCTTCCCCCTCCCTGAAATTCAGAGAAAACTCCAGACTGTACTGCTTCACACACAGGCCCTGTATAAGCCGGTCTGTTAGCTCTGCAGGCTGATCGTTTCCCTCTTGCATTCTCTCACCCAGCATACTCAACTGCCTGTGGGTACAGCCTACCTTCCTGCCAGACTTCACATATGCTGCTCCTGCTGCTTACAACTGCATTTCCCTCTTCTCCATGGTTGGCCAATCCCTCTAGTCCTTCTTTGTCCCTTCCTTTGCCCCTCCCTGGTTTGTACTCTTCTCTGCTCACCTAGCACTTTATGCTTGCCTCTGTTCATTTCTCTCTTTACATCATACATCCCTTAATAGCAGGACTTATGTCTTTTGGCCTGGGACAGCACCATACACACAGTACTCAAAACGGAATTTATGAAAAAGTATGTGATACACACACACACACACATACACACACATTTTAGAGACAAGGTTTCACTCTGTAGCCCAGACTGGAGTGCAGTGGTGCCATCATAGCTCACAGATCACTGTAGCCTCGACTTCCTAGGCTCAAGTGATTCTCTAGCCTCAGCCTCCCAAGTAGCTGTGACCATACGCACATGCCATGACACCAAGCTATTTTTTTTTTTTTTTTTTTTGGAGATGAAGTCTCGCTCCATTGCCCAGGCTGGAGTGCAGTGGCGTGATCTCAGCTCAGTGCAACCTCTGCCTCTCGGGTTCAAGCAATTCCCCTGCCTCAGCCTCCTGAGTAGCTGGGACTGCAGGTGCACGCCACCACATCCAACTAATTTCTTTGTATTTTTAGAAGAGATGGGGTTTCACCATGTTGGCCAGACTGGTCTGAAACTCCTGACCTCAGGCAATCCACCAGCCTCGGCCTCCCAAAGTGCTGGGATTACAGGCATGAGCCACCGTGCCCAGCCTAATTTTAAATTTTTTATAGAGATAAGGTCTTCCTATGTTGTCCATGCTGGTCTCAAACTCTGGGCTCAAGCAGTCCTCCCGCCTCATCCTCCTCAAGTGTTGGGATTATAGGCATGAGCCACCACGCCCAGCCAGATACTTATTTAACAGAAGAGTGTAAGTTATCTTAAGAAATGAGTGCTCTGACAATCTGTCTACCAATTGGGGAAATTTTAAGTAACTTACTAATTTATATTCTGAATAAAATATAGCCACAAAGAAAGGCAGCTATATGTCTTCACATGTAAATATCCCCAATAAATATCTGATAAAAGAAGAAAGTAGGCTGAGTGCGGTGGCTCATGCCTGTAATCCCAGCACTTTGGGAGGCCAAGGCGGGTGGATCACTTGAGGTCTGGAGTTCGAGATCAGTTTGACCAACATGGTGAAACGCTGTGTGTACTAAAAATATAAAAATTAGCTGGGTGTGGTGGCGGGCACCTGTAATCCCAGCTACTCAAGAGGCTGAGGCAGGAGAATTGCTTGAACCTGGGAGGTACAGGTTGCAGTGAGCTGAGATCAGGCCACTGCATTCCAGTCTGGGCGACAGAGTGAGACTCTGTCTCAAAAAAAAAAGAAGAAAGTCACAAAACAAAATGTCTAAGGTGATCCTATTTAGAAAAACAAACAATACGTTATACTATGCCTAAAGCACTCTTGTTCTTTTGCTGTCCTAAGGTGAAGGGAATGGAACAGGGAAAAGGCTTGGGGGAAAGGGACCTGTCAATGTTTATTGTCTAGACTTCTTGAATGACTAAATGAAATATTTAGTTAATATAAAAATATAATTTAGAATGATTTCACAAAACAAGCCATACACTTATTTTTCTCAGATGTGATGAGGCCCAATATTTGAAACTTATGGGTGCAGCACACCAACATGGTACATGTATACATATGTAACAAACCTGCACATTGTGCACATGTACCCTAGAACTTAAAGTATAATAATTAAAAAAAGAAACTTATGGGTTATACTATGAAATTATGGAAGAGCAAATAAAAGAAAACGAATACCTCTTTAAAAGCAGCCATTTGCTTCTGGATTCGGTTTACAAATCGCCATTGTATTACAAGACTAAAAAGAAACAACATTTCATTTTCACCTGAACCAAGACAAAATTCTGAGTCACAATTATTCTAGTTAGAAACAAAAACTAAAGGCTAGCTGAGCCCAGTGCAAAAGCTGAATACGAGTGCTTGCTACTGCATTGTGATAGAGAAAAAGAACATTGAGATTCTGGCCAAGGGGACAGAGAAAGATGGTAAGTGGAGTCTTTTTGGAGTAAAGTACAGAATTATGTCCCATAAAATAATTATTAACAAAATACTTACTAAATATATTCCTTTTTGTTCTTATTGGTGACAACTATTTCTGATCCACCATTTTTCAGCTCATGTTGGTGTGTCTAAAGTTAAACACAATAACTTGATATGTTATTTTACTGAGAAAAATTTCAAAACTATACATATTGTAGTTATACAAGAAACCTGGTGTTTTAAATTAAGTCCAGTCACAAGTTAAAAGCTAAGAAAACTTAAGGTCCTGGGAGCAAGATGGCCGAATAGGAACAGCTCCAGTCTCCAACTCCCAATGCGAGCGACACAGAAGACCGGTGATTTCTGCATTTTCAACTGAGGTACTGGGGTCATCTCACTAGGGAGTGCCGGACAATCGGTGCTGGTCAGCTGCTGCAGCCCGACCAGCGAGAGCTGAAGCAGGGCGAAGCATCGCCTCACCTGGGAAGCGCAAGGGGGAAGGGAATCCCTTTTCCTAGCCAGGGGAACTGAGACACACAACACCTAGAAAATCGGGTAACTCCCACCCCAATACTGCGCTTTAAGCAAACGGGCACACCAGGAGAATATATCCCACACCTGGCCGGGAGGGTCCCATGCCCACGCAGCCTCCCTCATTGCTAACACAGCAGTCTGCGATCTAACCGCAAGGCAGCAGCGAGGCTGGGGGAGGGGCGCCCGCCATTGCTGAGGCTTAAGTAGGTAAACAAAGCCACTGGGAAACTCGAACTGGGTGGAGCTCACAGCAGCTCAAGGAAGCCTGCCTGTCTCTGTAGACTCCACCTCTGGGGACAGGGCACAGCTAAACAACAACAACAAAAAAAGCAGCAGAAGCCTTTGCAGACGCAAACGACTCTGTCTGACAGCTTTGAAGAGAGCAGTGGATCTCCCAACATGGAGGTTGAGATCTGAGAAGGGACAGACTGCCTGCTCAAGTGGGTCCCTGACCCCTGAGTAGCCTAACTGGGAGACATCCCCCACTAGGGGCAGTCTGACACCCCACACCTCACAGGGTGGAGTACACCTCTGAGAGGAAGCTTCCAAAGTAAGAATCAGACAGGTACACTCGCTGTTCAGCAATATTCTATCTTCTGCAACCTCTGCTGCTGATACCCAGGCAAACAGGGTCTGGACTGGACCTCAAGCAATCTCCAACAGACCTACAGCTGAAGGTCCTGACTGTTAGAAGGAAAACTATCAAACAGGAAGGACACCTATACCAAAACCCCATCAGTACGTCACCATCATCAAAGACCAGAGGCAGATAAAACCACAAAGATGGGGAAAAAGCAGGGCAGAAAAGCTGGAAATTCAAAAAATAAGAGCGCATCTCCCCCTGCAAAGGAGCGCAGCCCATCGCCAGCAACGGATCAAAGCTGGTCAGAGAATGACTTTGACGAGATGAGAGAAGAAGGCTTCAGTCCATCAAACTTCTCAGAGCTAAAGGAGGAATTACACACCCAGCGCAAAGAAACTAAAAATCTTGAAAAAAGAGTGGAAGAATTGACAGCTAGACTAATTAATGCAGAGAAGGTCATAAACGAAATGACAGAGATGAAAACCATGACACGAGAAATACGTGACAAATGCACAAGCTTCAGTAACCGATTCCATCAACTGGAAGAAAGAGTATCAGCGATTGAGGATCAAATGAATGAAATGAAGCGAGAAGAGAAACCAAAAGAAAAAAGAAGAAAAAGAAATGAACAAAGCCTGCAAGAAGTATGGGATTATGTAAAAAGACCAAATCTACGTCTGATTGGGGTGCCTGAAAGTGAGGGGGAAAATGGAACCAAGCTGGAAAACACTCTTCAGGATATCATCCAGGAGAACTTCCCCAACCTAGTAGGGCAGGCCAACATTCAAATTCAGGAAATACAGAGAACGCCACAAAGATACTCCTCCAGAAGAGCAACTCTAAGACACATAATTGCCAGATTCACCAAAGTTGAAATGAAGGAAAAAATCTTAAGGGCAGCCAGAGAGAAAGGTCGGGTTACCCACAAAGGGAAGCCCATCAGACTAAGAGCAGATCTCTCGGCAGAAACTCTACAAGCCAGAAGAGAGTGGGGGCCAATATTCAACATTCTTAAAGAAAAGAATTTTAAACCCAGAATTTCATATCCAGCCAAACTAAGTTTCATCAGTGAAGGAGAAATAAAATCCTTTACAGATAAGCAAATGCTTAGAGATTTTGTCACCACCAGGCCTGCCTTACAAGAGACCCTGAAGGAAGCCCTAAACATGGAAAGGAACAACTGGTACCAGCCATTGCAAAAACATGCCAAAATGTAAAGACCATCGAGGCTAGGAAGAAACTGCATCAACTAACGAGGAAAATAACCAGTTAATATCATAATGGCAGGATCAAGTTCACACATAACAATATTAACCTTAAATGTAAATGGACTAAATGCTCCAATTAAAAGACACAGACTGGCAAACTGGATTAAGAGTCAAGACCCACCAGTCTGCTGTATTCAGGAGACCCATCTCACATGCAGAGACATACATAGGCTCAAAATAAAGGGATGGAGGAAGATCTACCAAGCAAATGGAGAACAAAAGAAAGCAGGGGTTGCAATCCTAGTCTCTGATAAAACAGACTTTAAACCATCAAAGATCAAAAGAGACAAAGAAGGCCATTACATAATGGTAAAGGGATCAATTCAACAGGAAGAGCTAACTATCCTAAATATATATGCACCCAATACAGGAACACCCAGATTCATAAAGCAAGTCCTTAGAGACTTACAAAGAGACTTAGACTCCCATACAATAATAATGGGAGACTTCAACACCCCACTGTCAACATTAGACAGATCAACGAGACAGAAAGTTAACAAGGATATCCAGGAATTGAACTCATCTCTGCACCAAGCGGACCTAATAGACATCTATAGAACTCTCCACCCCAAATCAACAGAATATACATTCTTCTCAGCACCACATCGCACTTATTCCAAAATTGACCACATAATTGGAAGTAAAGCACTCCTTAGCAAATGTAAAAGAACAGAGATTATAACAAACTGTCTCTCAGACCACAGTGCAATCAAACTAGAACTCAGGACTAAGAAACTCAATCCAAACCGCTCAACTACATGGAAACTGAACAACCTGCTCCTGAAGGACTACTGGGTACATAACGAAATGAAGGCAGAAATAAAGATGTTCTTTGAAACCAATGAGAACAAAGATACAACATACCAGAATCTCTGGGACACATTTAAAGCAGTGTGTAGAGGGAAATTTATAGCACTAAATGCCCACAAGAGAAAGCAGGAAAGATCTAAAACGGACACTCTAACATCACAATTAAAAGAACTAGAGAGGCAAGAGCAAACACATTTAAAAGCTAGCAGAAGGCAAGAAATAACTAAGATCAGAGCAGAATTGAAGGAGATAGAGACACAAAAAACCCTCCAAAAAAATCAATGAATCCAGGAGCTGGTTTTTTGAAAAGATCAACAAAATTGACAGACTGCTAGCAAGACTAATAAAGAAGAAAAGAGAGAGGAATCAAATAGATGCAATAAA
This sequence comes from Rhinopithecus roxellana, assembly GCF_007565055.1. NCBI lineage: Eukaryota > Metazoa > Chordata > Mammalia > Primates > Cercopithecidae > Rhinopithecus > Rhinopithecus roxellana. The sequence goes on from NC_044553.1 coordinate 43,062,326, forward strand.
AAATGATAAAGGGGATATCACCACCGACCCCACAGAAATACAAACTACCATCAGAGAATACTATAAACACCTCTATGCAAATCAACTAGAAAATCTAGAAGAAATGGATAATTTCCTGGACACTTACACTCTTCCAAGACTAAACCAGGAAGAAGTTGAATCCCTGAATAGACCAATAGCAGGCTCTGAAATTGAGGCAACAATTAATAGCCTACCAACCAAAAAAAGTCCAGGACCAGATGGATTCACAGCTGAATTCTACCAGAGGTACAAGGAGGAGCTGGTACCATTCCTTCTGAAACTATTCCAATCAATAGAAAAAGAGGGAATCCTCCCTAACTCATTTTATGAGGCCAACATCATCCTGATAGCAAAGCCTGGCAGAGACACAACAAAAAAAGAGAATTTTAGACCAATATCCCTGATGAACATCGATGCAAAAATCCTCAATAAAATACTGGCAAACCGGATTCAGCAGCACATCAAAAAGCTTATCCACCATGATCAAGTGGGCTTCATCCCTGGGATGCAAGGCTGGTTCAACATTCGCAAATCAGTAAATGTAATCCAGCATATAAACAGAACCAAAGACAATAACCACATGATTATCTCAATAGATGCAGAAAAGGCTTTTGACAAAATTCAACAGCCCTTCATGCTAAAAACGCTCAACAAATTCGGTATTGATGGAACATACCTCAAAATAATAAGAGCTATTTATGAAAACCCACAGCTAATATCATACTGAATGGGAGAAAACTGGAAAAATTCCCTTTGAAAACTGGCACAAGACAGGGATGCCCTCTCTCACCACTCCTATTCAACATAGTGTTGGAAGTTCTGGCTAGGGCAATCAGGCAAGAGAAAGAAATCAAGGGTATTCAGTTAGGAAAAGAAGAAGTCAAATTGTCCCTGTTTGCAGATGACGTGATTGTATATTTAGAAAACCGCATCGTCTCAGCCCAAAATCTCCTTAAGCTGATAAGCAACTTCAGCAAAGTCTCAGGATACAAAATTCATGTGCAAAAATCACAAGCATTCTTATACACCAGTAACAGACAAGCAGAGAGCCAAATCAGGAATGAACTTCCATTCACAATTGCTTCAAAGAGAATAAAATACCTAGGAATCCAACTTACAAGGGATGTCAAGGACCTCTTCAAGGAGAACTACAAACCACTGCTCAGTGAAATAAAAGAGGACACAAACAAATGAAAGAACATACCATGCTAATGGATAGGAAGAATCAGTATCGTGAAAATGGCCATACTGCCCAAGGTTATTTATAGATTCAATGCCATCCCCATCAAGCTACCAATGAGTTTCTTCACAGAATTGGAAAAAACTGCTTTAAAGTTCATATGGAACCAAAAAAGAGCCCGCATTGCCAAGACAATCCTAAGTCAAAAGGACAAAGCCGGAGGCGTCACGCTACCTGACTTCAAACTATACTACAAGGCTACAGTAACCAAAACAGCATGGTACTGGTACCAAAACAGAGATATAGACCAATGGAACAGAACAGAGTCCTCAGAAATAATACCACACATCTACAGCCATCTGATCTTTGACAAACCTGAGAGAAACAAGAAATGGGGAAAGGATTCCCTATTTAATAAATGGTGCTGGGAAAATTGGCTAGCCGTAAGTAGAAAGCTGAAACTGGATGCTTTCTTTACTCCTTATACGAAGATTAATTCAAGATGGATTAGAGACTTAAATGTTAGACCTAATACCATAAAAACCCTAGAAGAAAACCTAGGTAGTACCATTCAGGACATAGGCATGGACAGGGACTTCATGTCTAAAACACCAAACGCAACGGCAGCAAAAGCCAAAATTGACAAATGGGATCTAATTAAACTAAAGAGCTTCTGCACAGCAAAAGAAACTACCATCAGAGTGAACAGGCAACCTACAGAATGGGAGAAAATTTTTGCAATCTACTCATCTGACAAAGGCCTAATATCCAGAATCTACAAAGAACTCAAACGAATATACAAGAAGAAAACAAACAACCCCATCAAAAAGTGGGCAAGGGATATGAACAGACATTTCTCAAAAGAAGACATTCATACAGCCAACAGACACATGAAAAAATGTTCATCATCACTCGCCATCAGAGAAATGCAAATCAAAACCACAATGAGATACCATCTCACACCAGTTAGAATGGCAATCATTAAAAAGTCAGGAAACAACAGGTGTTGGAGAGGATGTGGAGAAATAGGAACACTTTTACACTGTTGGTGGGATTGTAAACTAGTTCAACCATTATGGAAAACAGTATGACAATTCCTCAAGCATCTAGAACTAGATGTACCATATGACCCAGCCATCCCACTACTGGGTATATACCCAAAGGATTATAAATCATGCTGCTATAAAGACACATGCACACGTATGTTTATTGCGGCACTATTCACAATAGCAAAGACTTGGAATCAACCCAAATGTCCATCTGTGACAGACTGGATTAAGAAAATGTGGCACATATACACCATGGAATACTATGCAGCCATAAAAAAGGATGAGTTTGTGTCCTTTGTAGGGACATGGATGCAGCTGGAAACCATCATTCTTAGCAAACTATCACAAGAATAGAAAACCAAACACCGCATGTTCTCACTCATAGGTGGGAACTGAACAATGAGATCACTTGGACTCGGGAAGGAGAACATCACACACCGGGGCCTATCATGGGGAGGGGGGAGGGGGGAAGGATTGCATTGGGAGTTATACCTGATATAAATGATGAACTGATGGGTGCTGACGAGTTGATGGGTGCAGCACACCAAGATGGCACAAGTATACATATGTAACAAACCTGCACGTTATGCACATGTACCCTAGAACTTAAAGTATAATTAAAAAAAAAACAAACAAACTTAAAATATTAGTTTTACTAAAATAAATATGGAATGAGTCAAATGTTAAAGAAAGCACAAATTCTTGCTGAGAGACAGTTTTTGTTACTGGAAAATAAATGTACAAATAGAGCCTAGGAATGTATTCAGTGTACGTATTAACATCTAAACATTTGTTTCACAATTTATGTGCCATTTTAACTGATCAAAATTCACAAACCTGTCCGAAAAGTTCTTCATCTATGATAAATCTGAGGTCCAATTCTGTTGGGTCATTTTCAAGAATCCATCTTAGGGAATTGTAATATTCACTATCCTAGATGGGAAAAATTACGTATTAAAATTTGTATATATAACACACCTGAAATTGCAAAAAAACAGTATGTAGAGGGTCTGAGTAATTGGGTAAAAGATGAGAGGTCAGACGGACATCCTTTACTTACACACATAAACAAAAATGTATGTGTGTGTGTGTGTATTACAAAAAGAGATGGATGACAGGTAAGGGCAAGAGTAAAAATGCACCAATCAATCAATCAATCAATCAAGTGGTGCCTACTTAAAAGTTCAGAATCTATGTTTATGTGGAAGCAGTGGAGGTACAGATTGTATTATCCAGTTAAAGGAATGAATACAGAAGTTTTCAGATAAAACCTAACTTTTGGCTTTGGATATCCAGGAGCACTTAGCACATTCCTCATATGGCTACGTGACTATAATGTTTTATTTTTATTTTTTAATTTAAATTTTTTTTTTTTTTTTTTGAGACAGGGTCTTGCTCTGTCCCTCAGGTTGGAGTGCAGTGGGGCGATCGTGACTCACTGCAGCTTTGACCTCCTTGGCTCAAGTGATTCTCCTACTTCAGCCTCCTGAGTAGCTGGGACTACAGGCATGCACCACCACGCCTGGCTAATTTTTGTATTTTTTGTAGAGACAGGGTATCACCATGTTGGCCAGGCCGGTCTCAAACTCTTGACTTCAAGTTCCACACACCTCAGCCTCCCAAAGTGCTGGGATTACAGTTGCGCACCCCTGTGTCCGGCACTGTATGTGAAATGTTTAAGTAGCTATGAGGAGGCCATTGTTTATAGAAAAATAAACAAGTTAAAGAAAAATCTCTAAATAAATATAGAGGCTCAATGAACCAACTCAAATAACTGTGCAATCTTAGGATTTATAAAGAAGCACACTGTTTGTGCTGTTAATATGTAATAAGAAAATAAAAAATGAACTTGGTACTAAGGAAGATGTCCTAGAATTCATGTGTACACACATTGTGTGAGGCTATTCAGCAGCACAGGAAACAACGTGGCTACAGTCACGGGTTTAATCCTTGGGCTTCTGTTTTTTTCTAGGAGCCTAACCATAATGCTTTGCCTTTCGACTGCCATTTAAAAAATATACAACCATTTGGTTGGGCGCAGTGGCTCACGCCTGTAATCCCAGCACTTTGGGAGGCCAAGGCGGGTGGATCATGGGGTCAAAAGATGGAGACCATCCTGGCGAACACGGTAAAACCCCATCTCTACTAAAAATACAAAAATTAGCTGGGCGTGGTGGCACGCACCTGTAGTCCCAGCTACTCGGGAGGCTGAGGCAGAGAATTGCTTGAACCTGGGAAGCGGAGGTTGCAGTGAGCCGAGATCACGCCACTGCACTCCAGCTTGGCAACAGAGCGAGACTCTGTCTCAAAAAAAAAAAAAAAAAAAAAAAAATATATATATATATATATATACACACACTCACACACACAATATTCATCATAAAAGATCGTAATGCAAATACTGATTCCAAAGACACATAACTTGTACAACCTATTTAAGTATTTAGTGGGATGTTTACTGTTATCTATAACTTACTCTGAAATGCATGAAGAAACTAAGATAGGCTGATGCATAGACAGATAGGTATGTGATACAGTAAATTGAGAAAAAACCAATTGTTAGTAGTGGATATACAAGTGTACAGTGTAAAATTCTTCCATCTTTATTAAATGTTAGAAAATTTTCATAATAAAATGTTGAGGAAAAAGTTCATTTGTATTTTGAAACATGATAATATATTAATTTCCGTGTCATTAAAAGCAAATTCCTCAAAATGTTCAAGTTGTTCATTAAATTATACTTTGTCTAAACTACAAGTGAAAAAGACATACCACAGATTCCATATCATGAAGGGTTATTGGTTTGTGAAGCATCATCTTGTAAAATGGGCGGATGAAAAAACCTTGCAAAAAACCAAATACATTTAGGATGATTACCAAGTGAAAAAGAACAGGTAATTACATTGTAAAAGTTTATACTTAACACTAACCATCCAACAGTTTGCCATGATAAACTGCCATTCCAGCTACCCGACCAATAAACTTGAAGTAAGAGAGGTGATCTTCGTTACACAATCCAGAGTTTGGATTTATCTGTAGGGTGTAATTGTCCCTGTAAAGACAACCCCATTTAAATACTTCATTTGAAAAACTTTAATATGACAAATAATTATAAATAATCTTCCTCTTTTAAGAGTTGTTTACTACTGTTAGAACCACATTCCTCCACTGAATTTAATGGTTTTAAAAATAGTAATTTCTGTCAAAAAGTGGAAATAACCCAAATGTCCTTTGGCAGATGAATGCATAAACAAAGTCTTGTTTGTTTGTTTGTTTTCGAGATGGAGTCTTGCTCTGTTCCCCAGGCTGGAGTGCAATGACACAGTCTCAGCTCACCGCAACCTCTGCCTCCCAGGTTCAAGTGATTCTCCTGTCTCAGCCTCCCAGGTAGCTGGGATTAGAGGTGCCTTCCACCATGCCTGGTTAATTTTTGTATTTTTAGTAGAGACAGGGTTTCACTATGTTGGCCAGGCTTGTCTTGAACTCCTGGCCTTGTGATCCACCTGCCTCGGCCTGCCAAAGTGCTGGGATTACAGGTGTGAGCCACCGCGCCTGGCCTAAACAAAGCATTATATGCAAAAATAATGGGATATTATTCAGCCTTAAAAAGGAAGGACATTCTGATACATGCTACAACATAGATGAACCCTGAAGACATCATGCCAAGTAAAATGAGCTGGTCACAAAAAGACAAATATTGAATGATTCCACTTATGTGAGGTACCCAGAGGAGTCAAATTTACAGGGACAGAAAGCAGAATAGTGGCTGCCAGGGAATGCGGAGCAAGTGCTTACTGGGTACGGAGTTTCATTTTGGGAAGATGAAAAAGTTCTAGAGTTGGATGGTGGTGATGGCAGCACAACAACGTGAATGTATGTAATGATTCTAAATTGTGTATTTAAAATGGTTAAAACACTAATTTTTTCTTTTTTTGAGACGGAGTCTCGCACTGTCACCCAGGCTGGAGTGCAGTGATGCAATCTCGGCTCACTGCAAGCTCTGCCTCCCAGGTTCATGCCATTCTCCTGCCTCAGCCTCCCAAATAGATGGGACTACAGGTGCCCGCCACCACGCCCGGCTAATTTTTTTTTTGTATTTGTAGTAGAGATGGGGTTTCACTGTGTTAGCCAGGATGGTCTTGGTCTCCTGACCTCGTGATCTGCCCGCCGTGGCCTCCCAAAGTGCTGGGATTACAGGCGTGAGCCACCGCATCTGGCCTAAAACGGTAAATTTTATGTAATGTGTATTTCACCATAACTTTTAAAAAAGTCACTTCTGAAGCAACATTAGTTAAAATTGCCCTTTTCTGGCATGACATATATTTTCCTTGTATCATTTGACTCTTACTTTTAAAGCAGTGATTTTTCTTTTTCTGCCTATAATCATTGTAAAGGTACTTACGTAGCAGAATATTCAAACAACCCATAATAAGGGTTAAACATTTCCTTTGAGATCAGAAAGAACCATTCTCTGGCGACTCCTCCATAATCCAATCCCTTTTCACCATCAAACTCAATCCACAGTCGAGCCTTGAGGAAGTCTGCCCTCTTGACACCCATAATTCTCCGGTAAGAGTCCTCAAGAACAGTTGCTCGGCGAAGTTTCATTTCAAATTTGTTTGGAATGTCATTCTGAAAATCCAGAGGAGAGACTAACTGTTTAAATCAGTTCAACATAATCACAAACCTATCTCTCATAAAGTTACAACATTCCCTCTACACCCTGTGTCCACGTCTCTTTTTCCTTATGTAATATACTCAGGGAAAACACAACTAGGTATATTGTCTTGGTTTCCTCTACGGTATGAGAGTTCCTGCATTTTCTCTAATTACCTAGCAATATAGACTTCTTTATATCTGAGGAAGCTTTTTGTTTTTTGGAGACAGCTCTGTAATCCAGGCTGGAGTGCAGTGGCGTGAACATGGCTTACTGCAGCCTTGACCTCATGGGCTCAAGTGATCCTCTTGCCTCTGCTTCCTAAGTAACTGGACCATAGGCGCGTGCCATCATGCCTGGCTAATTTTTTAAGTTTTTGAGGTCTTGCCATCTTGCCCAGGCTGGTCTCATACTCCTAAGTTCAAGCAATCCTCCTGCTTTGGCCTCCCAAAGTGCTGAGATTACAGGCATGAGCGATGGCACCCAGCCTAAAGAAGCTATTGATGGTTATGGTAATGCCCCCATGAAGGCATTTCATTAATAGTCCTTTTCATATTAAGTTCCAGTGAACACCGTTCTATGACCTGTAGGATAGCCACTGCCTGCTAGCTGTTGCCTGCCTGTCTGTTCAGGGTTTTTCCTACCTCTGCTTTCCTCCCTGGAGTCTATCTTCCTTCACTCATTAACAGATGGTGACATATACAGACTGTGCCAGTGATATGTTTTGGCTGTGATCCTACCCAAATCTCATCTTGAATTGTAACTCCCACAATTCCCATGTGTCCTGGGAAGAACCCGGGGGGGAGGTGATTGAATTATGGGGGCGGGTCTTTCTCGCACTGTTCTCGTGATAGTGAACGGGTCTCATGAAATCTAATGGTTTCTATGCACAAGCTCTCTCTTTGCCTGCTGCCATCCACGTAAGATGTGACTTGCTCCTCCTTGCCTTCTGCCATGATTGTGAGGCCTCCCTGGCCATGTGGAACTGTAGGTCCAATAAACCTCTTTCTTTTGTAAATTGCCTGGTCTTGGGTATGTCTTTATCAGCAGCGTGAAAACGGACTAATACAGCCAGGCATGGGTCCCCTGGAATGGTAGGTTAACTCATTTAACTTTATAACAACACTATGCAAAAGCTACTCTTATTGTCTTCATTTTACATATAAAACTGAAGAAGACAACTTAAGAAAGTCTTAGCTCCTGAGTCTGTGCTCTTAATTAATGGAGCTACTAATCTTTTGTACATTTTTGGCTTATCTAACAAATGTATACAACTATGCTTTAGGCAGACCTTTTTGTACATTTTACAAAAGATATATCTAAATATTTTATTCCTCAGTACTTCGTGGGCAAATTTCCAGGGGAAACCAGTAAGAGAAAACACGCCATCAACATTCTGTCACCTCCAAAAAAGAAGGTTAGCTCTAAGGAAAAAAAAAATCAGTTTCATTCTCAATTTATTTAGGGAAAATGGAAAGCCCTATAGAAACATAATAACGTAAGCAGTTGATATAAGCAATATAAGCATGATATGAACAGTTTCTTACACTGCTTATGTCATTAAAAAAATGGTAAGCTTGCAGAAAAGCAACTTTAGCCTGGATGCTAGGGAGCTGGTGCAGGTAAGCATTTATCAAAGGCCTACTCTAGGCCAGGTGGTATTGTAGTAGGGCCAATGATGGGGAATAAAGGGAATAAAACTACAGGGTAAGATGTCATTGCTTCCTCAAGGAGTTTCTCATCTGGTGCATATGTGAAAAACAAGTGTAAATGCTGCTAATTCTGAGACTTAAAATAGGAGGACAATTGCTGATGATAAGAGATGGAAGCAATGTTCTGCAGGGCATAAAAGACTGAGCTATTGACTTCAAATGAGGCAATCAAGAAAGCTTTGAGAAGAAGTCTTTAGACAGAGAGAAAGGGAGGGAAGGATGGAGGAACAGCATACATGAGGGGTCTGATACATGTAATACCTACAGGGTACAGAAGGAGAAGGGAGAGGAAGGGAAAGAAAGCAGGGATTATAGTGAAAAAATGTGAAAAAACAGTCTGGGGGCAGAGGGTGGACAGTGTGAATGCAGATGAGAAGAGAGTTTCTGAGTAGGAAAGCCACATGGTCAGATTGCTGGGTTCTCAGAAGCTGAGGGACAGGGTGTAAAGGGTGGTTTTAAGGAGGAGACACAAGAGGCACACTGGTCAGTTAAAGATCCCTGGAATAGCTCAGTGAGAGAAGATAGAGGGACCTGTGAAGGAGCAATGGTAGTGGAAGAAGAGAGGGTTACAGGAGAAACTTGAGTGTTTGAACTGAGAAGTAGACAAGTGCATGCATTCTGAAATCTGGCCCTGTGTTCAAATCTTGACTCCACCATTCATTAGGAGTGAGACTTTGGACAGGTTATATGTCTTTTCTAAGGATTAATTTCCTCATCTATAAAATAGGGATAATAATAATGATAGCTATCCACATGGAGTTGTTTCAAGACTTAATGGAATAATGCATTAAAAATGCTTACACAGTATCTGGCATATGGTAATTATTAGCCATCATTATTCCTAACTACAAGATGTTGATGATAAGGAAGAGGAAAAGGTTAAAGACAGTGCATGGCTTTCAAGCACCGGTTTTTAATTTTTTTTTTTTTTTGAGACAGAGTACTGCTCTGTCATCCAGGCTGGAGTGCAGTGGCATGATTATAGCTCAGTGCAGCTTTGAACTCCTGAGCTCAAGTAATCCTCCTGCCTCAGCCTCCCAAAGTGCTGGGATTACGGGCATGAGTCACTGCACCTGGTGTTTTTAATATTCTTTCTGTTTGGGTGCTACACGTTCTTACATTCTAAGTGTTCTGCTCTTTTGCTATGATGTGTCTAGATACAGATTTTATTTTTAAAATACTGCTTGGGCCTTTTTATTAATGTGAGAATTCATATTCTTATCCTTCTCCTCCTTATGATCTTGGTCCCCTCCTTCTGAAATGACTTCATGTCATAAATGACTTTTATTTTATTTTATTTATTACTATTATTTTTTGAGACGAAGTCTCATTCTGTCTCCCAGGCTGGAGTGCAGTGGCATGATCTCAGCTCACTGCAAGCTCCGCCTTCTGGGTTCACACCATTCTCCTGTCTCAGCCTCCCGAGTAGCTTGGACTACAGGCGCCCACCACCTCGCCCGGCTAATTTTTTGTATTTTTAGTAGAGACAGGGTTCCACTGTGTTAGCCAGAATGGTCTCAATCTCCTGACCTTGTGATCCGCCCGCCTTGGCCTCCCAAAGTGCTGGGATTACAGGTGTGAGCCACTACGCCTGGCTGACTTCATGTCTTTTAACCTTTCTTTTATATGTTTATTCCTTTACTTACCTTTGTTGCATTCTGGGTAATTTCCATACAAATAATTAATTTCTCTCTTAATTCTCTTAGTCACCAATTGATATGTCATGTTGCTTAGGAACATGGGATATGGAGCTAGACCACTTAGCTTTTCTACTTAATAACCATGGGACTTGATCACATTACCTATTCTCTCTGTGCCTCAGTTTCCTCATCTGTGAAATGTAATAGTAGTCCCTTCCTTACAGAGTTATTGTAGACATTAAATGAATAACATATGTAAACTTCTAAGAAGAATGCCTGGTATGCAGTCAGAGATCAACAAATATAATTGCTTTTCTCTCTTTTTTTTTTTTGTATTTTGTGGCCTGTAATGGCATTGCCTCCCATCTCCTGCTGCCTGGAAGACATTAACAATTAGATACTACAACATGTTCCAACCACTTAGAGTGGCAAATGGAGAAGCTAGTGTTTCTATTCCTCCAGCATATTCTCATTAAGAATGAAAATATTGGCCGGGCGCGGTGGCTCAAGCCTGTAATCCCAGCACTTTGGGAGGCCGAGACGGGTGGATCACGAGGTCAGGAGATCGAGACCATCCTGGCTAACACTGTGAAACCCCGTCTCTACTAAAAAAAAAAAAAAAAAACTAGCCGGGCGAGGTGGCGGGCGCCTGTAGTCCCAGCTACTCGGAGGCTGAGGCAGGAGAATGGCATAAACCCGGGAGGCGGAGCTTGCAGTGAGCTGAGATCTGGCCACTGCACTCCAGCCCGGGTGACAGAGCGAGACTCCATCTCAAAAAAAAAAAAAAAAGAATGAAAATATTAACCAGAACAATGAATCAGCAAACATTTAAAATCCCAAAATCTAGAAGTAGAAAACAAATTTCCAGGGAAATTTTGACACAATGTTATCTTTCTTTTTTCTTTTTCTTTGAGACAGGGTCTCACTCTGTTGCCCAGGTTGGCGTGCAGTGAAGTGATCTCAGCTCACTGCAACCTCTGCCTCCCGGGTTCAAGTGGTTCTCCTGCCTCAGCCTCCCGAGTAGCCAGGATTACAGGCGTGTGACATCACACCTAGCTAATTTTTGTATTTTTAGTAGAGACGGGGGTTTCACCATGTTGGCCAGGCTGGTCTCGAACTCCTGACCTCAAGTGATTCACCAGCCTTGAACTCCCAAAGCACTGGGATTACAGGTGTGATCCACGCCGCCTGGCCCACAAAATTATCCTTAAAAATGAGTTTAGAAAGTTGATGATATTTAAGGATTTTATTAGGGCATAAAATGTTTACACTAAAAAAACTATCATGTTTCATTTTTGTTAAAAATCTGGGTGAAAATCTGAGGTAGCCGACCCACCATCTTGAATCTTTGTGAAAGCCAGCTTCTGGCTTAGAATGCAAGAAAGTATAACCCAATATGGCCACCTAGTGGTAGTATTCCTAAACTGCAGGCAAAGGAGGACAGGATGAGCAAGTAAGAGAGGCATTAAAACTAGTAAGACACCAATAGAAATGAAATAGATGGCCAGACGATGAGTTTAGTTCCAAACATACTGCATTTGTGGCGATGGGAAAAAGTGTAGTGAACATAACTGATAACCATACGGAGACAAGTCACAAGAGCACTCATGATTGTATTTTTAAATTATGCAGAGACATTACATTTGAAGTTGTAGAGAATGAATGACCACTGCTGGAAAACAACAAAGTCATAAAAAAATCCAGACTCCTCCAACAGAGTCAAAGACTAGGCCAGAAGATAATTTCCTCAGCCACTCTTGCTCAGGTTCTACAAAGATCAAGCCCCATAAACCCCACAAGGATACATCAGGTTAGAGCTCTGGAAAGCAAACTTTAAATGCCATTTTTCTATATTATAAAATATCTTACAAAATAAAGACATAAAATAATCAGTGGTCTGTAGTGATCTATCACAGCTACACAAAAAATAAGCATCCTTTCTCTATGAAAAACTGTTCAAAGTTGTTACAAATATACAACAAATTATTACTTTAAAAAAATTTCCCATTACTTTCCATCTATATATTGATGACTCACGTTTTTTATCACAAACATCACTAACCTGCTTCTTCAGCTTTCTTCGGAAGAACTCATACTTTCTTTTGTAATCCCTGGAGTAGGGCACTGCCTTTAGTTGGGAATTTTGGAAAAATAAAGAAGTTTAGGTTGTTTTTATTCTGGAACAATTTTTAAAGTTCCCGGCAGGGTATTTTACGAACATAAGTTAAGGGCATTAAAAGAAAAATATTTAGAAAGAAAAGTTTAATTAGAAGAAAAACAAATACAAAACTTTAACATATTTAATTTCTCTGTTTAAGACAAAATTGTATTCAGCAATTCCTATGGCTGTAATTTTCATTAGGCAATATTCTTAAAATGTAGCATGCCAGAAATAGGAAATTTCTTCCAGGTAGAGAATTACTAGAAACAAAAATTTCCATTTCTAAAGAGACTTTCAAAGTGATTTCTCCATTACACGGGCAATGTGAAAAGCGTACTTTTTCCTTGAACTCCAAGGAATTGCCTTTCTGAGCCATTAAAGGACTACATGTTGAGAGAGTAAATAGTAATAAGAAAAGGTAGGCCGGGCGCGGTGGCTCAAGCCTGTAATCCCAGCACTTTGGGAGGCCGAGACGGGTGGATCACGAGGTCAGGAGATCGAGACCATCCTGGCTAACACCGTGAAACCCCGTCTCTACAAAAAAAAAAAAAAAAAAAAAAAAAAAAAACTAGCCAGGGCGAGGTGGCGGGCGCCTGTAGTCCCAGCTACTCGGAGGCTGAGGCAGGAGAATGGCGTAAACCCGGGAGGTGGAGCTTGCAGTGAGCTGAGAACCAGCCACTGCATTCCAGCCCCGGCGACAGAGCGAGACTCCGTCTCAAAAAAAAAAAAAAAAAAAAAAAAGAAAAGGTATCTTCAGTTTTATTTTTATGAATTAGAAAACAAAATCTAAATAAAATGGAAAAAGCAGCTATAAAAAAGGGTAATAATTTTCCTATCAATCTGACTACAGTTATCATACACGGTAATATTTACACTTAAGTGTGGATGTGTCTTACATACTGGGCATTTATAACGATTTCTTTTTCTTTTTCTTTTTTTTGAGATGGAGTCTCGCTCTGTCACCCAGGGTGGAATGTGGTGGTGCAATCTTGGCTCACCGCAACCTCCGCCTCCTGAGTTCAGGTGATTCTCCTGCCTTGGCCTCCCACGTAGCTGGGACTACAGGTGTCTGCTACCATGCCTAACTAATATTTTTTGCATTTTTAGTAGAGACAGGGTTTCACCATATTGGCCAGGCTGGTCTTGAACTCCTGACCTTAGGTGATCCACCTGCCTTGGCCTCCCAAAGTGCTGGGATTACAGGTGTGAGCCTGGCCTGATTTCTTTTAAAAAATTTAAGAATGACCCTGGAGTGGATAGGGTGCTGCTGCTTCAACTGGATACACTCTCTGCTCCTCTCTGATTTGTGGAGGACTGTCAACATTCTTGTTCAGACAGTGGGAGGCACCAGCCTGAGCTCAGCAGCCCACACTGCCTTAGCATTCTGACTGTCTGGCTCACCTGTCTCCCACTGCTATTGCATAGGATAAAGATAATGACGTTATAGAATCTTTTCAAATAACTGAGACTTGGAGTATGGAAAATGGGGGAGAGGAGAGAGAATGGCCAATGTGCTTTCCTCTCAGTGCCTGTAGGGTTATGCCCTTGAGTATCTGCTCTTGAACAGACAGGTGAGAGGACAGTCCCATCAGAGCACATCGGCACAGAGAGACTTACTGGTCCAGTTATTGCTACATTCTGCAACCGAGGATCTTCCCATTGTGTTCTTTTTATATCTGAAAGGAAGAAAAAGAAAAACGGTGTACTTTCTCACACATAAAATTTATCACAAAAAATAACATAATGAAAAATTGCATTGCACATACTGTGATTTATGTAGAAGATTCTTCCATCTGTGTGAGTTCTCTCTTCCCATCCTGGCTATAATGAAGAATGTATTTCAATTATGTTAGGATAGGGTTTTAGATGAATGGATAGAAAAATAGCACTGGTTGTATGGTTAGTTTAATTTGCATATTCCATTCCATTCTCAGAAGGTATCAACCTTTTTTAATTTTTTATTTTATTTTTATTTTTTTGAGACAGAGTCTCGATCTTTCACCCAGGCTGGAGTGTAGTGGCACTATCTCGGCTCACTGCAAGCTCCGCCTCCTGGGTTCATGCCATTCTCCTGCCTCAGCCTCCCGAGTAGCTGGGACTACAGGCACCTGCCACCACGTCTGGCTAATTTTTTGTATTTTTAGTAGAGACGGGGTTTCACCATGTTCGCCAGGATGGTCTGGATCTCCTGACCTCGTGATCCACCTGCCTCAGCCTCCCAAAGTGCTGGGATTACAGGCATGAGCCACCGCACCCAGCCTACATTTTAATAATAATATTAATTATAGCTGATAAAGAACTACTATATCCAAAAATACAAAATATTTGAGATAGCCAAGTTAGACGGGTTAGCATTTCTATACACTTACAGGTAAAGGCCCTAGATCGCTGGAAGTATCAAGTGATGCCTTTCCTCTCAGATGGGCTGGAATTTTCAATCTTGGATCTTCCTTTATTGGTAGAGTAAATAAGGAACAACACACACACAAATTTTAAAACAATGAAAGTCAGTCTGTTACCATGTTTTCTAGCATCAATGGATACTTAAAATAGTCTCTTGTAAAAGTCAATTTATACTTTATTTCCTAAATATGTGACATAATATTTTCTCCTTCTAAAATCTATCACTCTCAGGCTATAATATCAAAAGGAATAAGGAGCAGTTCTCAGGGATCACCACTAACTGGTAATCTCTTTTGCCCCACTCTTTAGGAAATGTGTCACATACGGCTTTTCTCTATGTAAAAACTGGTGAAAGAGTGGGACATTAAATTGGACCACATGATATTTCTTTCGTTCATTTTTTTTGAGACGGAGTTTCACTCTTGTCACCCAGGCTGGAATGCAATGGCACCATCTCGGCTCACTGCAACCTCTGCCTCCCAGGTTCCAGGGATTCTCCTGCCTCAGTCTCCTGAGTAGCTGGGATTACAGACATGCACTACCATGCCCGGCTAATTTTTGTATTTTTAGTAGAGATGGGGTTTCACCATGTTGGCCAGGCTAGTCTTGAACTCCTGACCTCAGGTGGTCCACTCACCTTGGCCTCCCAAAGTGCTGGGATTACAGGCGTAAGCCACCGTGCCCGGCCCTGGACCACATGATATTTCTAAGCCCCAGAACATGCATTTTGCCAGCTATCTGTACAAGGGTTGATTAATATTTTTGAATAACAGGAAGGTAAGCCCAAAAACGTTATCAAAGGCCAATTCAGAATGTTAAAAAAGAGAACAAAATTCAATTTATTTCGTTTAATTTACATATATTATCTTAATAGTATTAATTTATTAAATAAATTTAGTATTATTTAAGCTATGTTGGTCTTTTAATAATTAATTAAAATCTATTCATCTGCTGCTAATTTTAAGTAATTTTTCTTTTTATTTATTTATTTTTTTGAGATGGAGTCTCGCTCTGTTGCCCAGGCTGGAGTGCAGTGGCGTGATCCCAGCTCACTGCAAGCTCCACCTCCTGGGTTCACGCCATTCTCCAGCCTCAGTCTCCCAAGCAGCTGGGACTACAGGCACTCACCACCATGCCTGACTAATTTTTTTGTATTTTTAGTAGAAACGAGGTTTCACCATGTTAGCCAGGATGGTCTTGATCTCCTGACTTTGTGATCTGCCCCCCTCAGACTTCCAAAGTGCTGGGATTACAGGCATGAGTCACTGTACCCGGCCTTTAAGTAATTTTTCTATTAGTGGTAAGCCAAGCACTAAACAACTTTAAGCCTTATCTTAAAATAAAAATACTTGTTCTACCTAGCCTCACAAGGTTTTTCTGATATTAAATGAGATATGGATTCAAAAGTGCTTTGGAGCTATAAAGCCTCATATAAAAGCAAAGGGTTATTCCTATATATCTTCCTAAGCATTTGTGGCTAGTGAGCTAAAAACTGGAAATAGGAAGAAACATGAATATCTCCGTAATCCAAAACAATATTAAAAAGAGGCATAAGCATTCTCTTGAATACATATAATATTATTAAGAATTCAATATATCTTTCAATGAATATTAGGAAACACAGGTTATAGAAATACACACTTAAAGATTGTAAGGAACTATACATAAGAGATGATTATTGTTGTTATAAATTTAAATGGAAGAGTGTCAAACTTACCCAGGTGGTGGTTTTAGTGTTGTGGTCAATAAAGAAAGGCCTCCCATTTGGCGCATGTCGGACTTCCCAGCCTTTAGGAAGGAATCCTTGCTCAATTTCAGATGGCTGGGTCGCCTGCTGGCTTGAATCACTGGTGGAGGCTTGTAATTGAGGGCCCGCAGAACTCTGGCTTGATGTCAGCTGACTCGTCTCCACTGTGGCCTAGCATATTAATGAAATCATACTGTAATATTTTATAGAGAGAAAACTCACAAATAGATGCAGTTAAAAAGGTAACCTAACCTGCAAATAGAATACACACCCTCCATTAAAGAGACTCTACATATTTGAGGCTCATTTTCAAATGTAGTTATGGCATATTAATATTTTCCCAACATTTTAATAATGCATTACATTTAATAACATTTAATAACACTTTTCCAATACATTATTTTGTATAACTTTATTTTTACAGTAATTTATAATTTCTCAACTCATTCTCAAGCAGTAAGATGGTAGTTAACAGTCTGCTGTGGGTGCATCTGACTGAAGGAGCGAGGTCCACAAGCTCAAGCCCTAGCTGCAAGGGGAGCTCTGGTGCCTATAGGAGGAGGTCGTCTTTGTTTTCCCAAAATTCATAGGATGGGGAATTCCTCATACACAGAAGTAGATTCAAATGTTGGGCAGACAAAATGAATGGTAAATATCTACCACAGAAATGGATAAGTGAAATGTAATATATTCATGACGGAATATTAGTAGTTAAGAGAAATACACTGGATCTACAAATAACAATATAGACAGAGCTTTAAAACAATGTTAAGCAAAAAAAGGTGTAGACTTATGGGGCAAGGTTTTTCTTAATTGAGGAACACCTCATTCTGTAAAATAAAACGAGTGTTCTCTCGTTGCAAAATTAGAAACACAGGCATATAAACAATATTTTACATTTTCTTTTCTTTCTTTTTTGGAGACGGAGTTTTGCTCTGTTGCCCAGGCTGGAGTACAGGGGCGCAATCTCGGCTCACTGCAAGCTCCGCCTCCCAGGTTGGATCAATTCTCCGACCTCAGCCTCCCAAGTAGCTGGGATTACAGGCATGCGCCACCACACTTGGCTAATTTTATTTTACATTTTTAAAGCTCTTTATGTAAAAGGCTAAAAGAATACACAAGAAATTCAAGATGGTGGTTCCCCCTGGGGAATGGGACCAAGAGCTTGGCTAAAAGGAATTTAGCTTAATCTATAAGACTTTATTTTTAAAAATAAAACGTCTAGAAATTAATATGGTAACTTGTTAATGATGGTAATTCTGAGTGTAAAGAATATGTGCATTTGCTATATTATTCTCTGCACTTTTCAGTGTTAAAAAATTTCTCAAGAAGAGACATGGTGGTAAGAGAAATTAAATATTTTGCTAAACACTTACAAGGAAATATTATAGATGACACTATTGCCAAGGGGAGGTGTCATCAGCATAAACTTTTTTTTTTTTTGAGATGAAGTTTTGCTCTCGTTGCCCAGGCTGGAGCACAATGGCACGATCTCGGCTTACTGCAACCTCTGCCTTCTGGGTTCAAGTGATTCTCCTGCCTCAGCTCCCGAGTAGCTGGGATTACAGGCATGCGCCCACCACACCTGGCTAATTTTTGTATTTTTAGTAGAGACGGGGTTTCACCATGTTGGTCAGGCTGATCTTGAACTCCCAACCTCAGGTGATCCACCCACCTAGGCCTCCCAAAGTGCTGGGTTTACAGGCATGAGCCACCTTGCCCGGCCCAGCATAAACTTCTTTAATAGATACCAATTGCCAAGATTATCTTTTAGTTAAAATAATGATCTTAACTATTCAAATTACAAAAATATCCCAAAACTAGATCATTTGCTTTTTCCTTATTCTCATTTGAACTTGCTTTATATAATAACAAGTGGTAATTCGTGTATATTAGAGATTCATGGGGAATGGTAGACACTTAACATCAGTGTCAGAAAATAAATAATTAGAAGATGCTACGGCCAGGCACGGTGGCTCATGCCTGTAATCCCAGCACTTTAGGAGGCCGAGGTGGGTGGATCACCTGAGATAGGAGTTTCAGCTCAGTCTGGCCAACACAGTGAAACCCTATCTCTACTAAAAATACAAAAATTAGCTGGGTGTGGTGGTGTGCGCCTGTAGTCCCAGCTACTTGGGACGTTGAGGCAGGAGAATTGCTTGAACCCAGGAGGCAGAGGTGCAGTGAGCCAAGATCGCGCCATTGCACTCCAGCCTGGGTGACAACAGCGAGACTCCATCTCAAAAAAAAAAAAAAAAAAAGAAGATTCTAGAAGTATCCAGCGTATACTACAAAGTGATGTACTAGTTCACATAGGGATGTGACAGTTGAAATCCTGTAAGAAAGCAAGTGAACAAAATGCAGGATACCTGTACAGTGGGCTTTGTCCAAGTAGTCGTTCTGGAATTGTGATCTACATAATATGATCTTCCTCTTTCATCTTGTTTTTCTTCCCAACCTGGTGGTAATCCAGATGAAGTAGGCAAAAGCTACAGTGAAGCATAACAGAAGAATTAAATACATCAAGTTTAAGAATCCTTCTATCACCCCCAAAAGTTCCCTCCGTCCCTATCCCTACTCTCAGCCTGAATCAACCACTCATCTGCTCTCTGTTGCCACAATTTTGCCTTTTCTAGAAATATATATATATATATATATATATATATATATATAGAGAGAGAGAGAGAGAGAGAGAGAGAGAGAGAGAGAGAGAGAGAGAGAGAGAGAGAGAAACAGAGTCTTGCTCTGTTGCCCAGGCTGGAGTGCAGTGGTGCAATCTTGGCTCACTGCAACCTCTGCCTCTTGGGTTCAAGCTATTCTCATGCCTCAGCCTTCCGAGTAGCTGGGATTACAGGCATGTGCCAACACATGCAGCTAGTTTTTTTTTTTTTTTTTTTTAGACGGAGTCTTGCTCTGTCGCTCAGGCTGGAGTGCAGTGGCCGGATCTCAGCTCACTGCAAGCTCCGCCTCCTGGATTTAAGCCATTCTCCTGCCTCAGCCTCCCCAGTAGCTGGGATTACAGGCGCCTGCCACCTCGCCCGGATAGTTTTTTGTATTTTTTAGTAGAGACGGGGTTTCACCGGGTTAGCCAGGATGGTCTCTATCTCCTGATCTCGTGATCCTGCCCGTCTCGGCCTCCCAAAGTGCTGGGATTACAGGCTTGAGCCACCGCGCCCGGCCACTAGTTTTTGTATTTTTAGGAACAACAGGGTTTCACCATATTGGCCAGGCTGGTCCTGAACTCCTGACCTCAAGTGATCTACCTGCCTCGGCCTCCCAAAATGCTGAGGTTACAGGCATGAGCCACTGTGCCTGGCCAGAAAAATTAAATATTAATAAGAAAGAATCCTTTGAAAGCACCACATCCCTTCTTCACTACTTGCTTGCTTTAAAACAATTCATATTTTATTTTATTTTGAACTAAAACCATGTATTATAATAAAAATAGGTAAATTATACATTTTAGTGAAGTAAACCACATTTTAAATATTTTAAAATGTGCAAAATAAAGTGTATGGTATTTCACTTGGGAAAAAAAAAAACACTAGAACAATAATGATGAGTGATAACAATCCTAATAAAACATCCCAACAATAACAAGCACACGCTCTGTTTGACACGGATAATGTCATTTATTTCCCACCCAAATTTCAATGAGATAATTACTAATACTGGCTCATTTTACTGGTGAGTAAACAGAAGCTTATAATATGAAAGTAACTTGTTACTACACTTGATCTTAGCCAAAAGGCCGAGAGTGATGGAAATAACCTGTTAAGCGACATTGCTTCTAAGGAATGGAGCTGAGATTTGAACCCAGGTAATCTAACAACAGAAATCATGCTTATCTGCTGAATCAAGGGTTACTCCTGCCTTGTTTCTCTAAAAGCTAGGAGATGCTATTTATCATAGTTTGTTACAAATGAGTAAAGAGAGGTTTGGTTATTTCCAGGCTTACTTAAAATAGTCCTAAATCCAGGCTGGGTGTAGTGGCTCACCCCTATAATCCCAGCACTTTGAAGGGCTGAGGTGGGTGGATCACCTGAGTTCAGGAGGTTGAGGCCAGCCTGGCCAACATGGTGAAACCTCGTCTCTACTAAAAATACAAAAAAAATTAACTGGGCATGGTGGTGGGCACCTATCCCAGCTACTCAGGAGGCTGAGACAGGAGAATTGCTTGAACTGGGAGGTAGGGGTTACAGTGATCTGAGATCGCACCATTGCACTCTAGCCTGGGCAACAGAGCAAAACTCCGACTCAAAAAAACCCACAAAAATTAGCTGGGCATGGTGGTGCATGCCTGCAGTCCCAGCTACTCGGGAGGCTGAGGCAGGAGGATCGCTTGAACCCAGGAGGCGGAGGTTGCAGTGAGCTGAGATTCCGCCATTGCACTCCAGCCTGGGCAACAGAGCAAGACTCTGTCTCAAAAAAAAAAAAAAAAAAAAAAAAAAAGAGTCCTAAATCTGGCCTTCCTGTTGTCATTTTGAACTACATTAGACCTGGTTTGGTGTGGCTCCTTAAGGTGGCTTACAACATAAAAACCATCACCACCAGTCTCCACACTGAAGACACCGCTTACTAGATACACAGGAGCCCTACATACTTTGCTGACAGTTGTGATGAACTGTTAGATCACAAAATGATGGATTTAAATGCTGCCCAGTTCTACAAATGTCCGTCAGCTGGTGAACAGATAAATGTAGTGGATATATCTCTACAATGCAATACCGTGCACTAATAGAGGCATGCAATAACATGGATCTATGTGAAAAACAGCATGGTCAGTGAAAAAGAACAGACACATAAGCTTACACCCTATGACTCCCTTTACATGAGATTTCTAGAAAAGGCGAAACTGTAGCAACAGAGAGCAGATGAGTGGTTCCTTGCAACTGAGAGTAGGCATAGGGATTGAGGGAACTTTTCGGGGTGATAGAAGGTTCTTAAACTTGATTGTAGTGATGTCTCCATAACTGTATACATTAAAAAAAAACTCTTTAATTGTATGATCAAACATGGCTGGATTTTATGGTATGTAAATTACACTCCAAGAAAGCTCTTAAAGAAAAAAAAAAAAACCCAATCAATGTATTGAGGGAAAAAAAAGGCATGGAAACAACTTTTCTGGTACATAAAATATAAATCATCTCAAGATTCTGCTGCTCATCTGAAGCACCTAAAGTTGTGTCTTGGGTGAATGTCTGTCAGTCAATGAGAACTTCCACATATTCATTGTATAGAGGACATTACAAGGTGCAGAGGAAAAAATACCAAGGAACTCGACTCGAGCAGGCTCTGATCTAATGGAGGAGGCTGGACAGATGACAGTGAGTGACAGTAAGGCTGGCGAAGGTTGTCTTTCAATGGCATCTGTCCTCTTGTTGATGGTCAATATTGACCAGAGCAATGGATGCATAGGTGGGTGACGTCTCATTCCTCAGCACAGATCTGTGTCCCCTTCTTAGTGCAGGGTGTTATTCAGACAGATAAACCACTCGTGGGCTGAGGATTTTGAAACCTCTGCATTGCTGTGCTAGAACATACCCTATTTTTCAAAGCTCATATCTAGACTGCCATTCCAAATTCCACATGGCTGGGGAAGAAAATGAGAAAGCCATTCCAAGCGGGGAAATGGAATGCACGCAGACTCAGAAGCGGGAGAGAACCAGGACATGGCAACAGTCTGCTTGGAAGAAAAAGCATAGACAGGAACGAAGGCAGCAGGAGGCTTCTGTTGGGGGATAAGGAGAAGGGTAGGCTGAAGAGGCTGGGAGCCTGGGAGTTTTACTTTGGTTTCAAAAACAAGTAGGGCATCTGGAAAAGAGAGACACACTCAGAGTAGTGAGGCTTGTGTCAGGAAGAGGATGGAGGCAGGGTTAAGGTTCAAGCTGCCATCCAGGCTGTGGCTGGGACAGCACTGAGCAGGAAGCAGAAGGCCTTAGTAGACTGGTGGATGTGATACTGCAGGGAAGAAACAGACCAGGGACTGATAAACTCCAGCCTGGCCACTGGGTGTGTCAATGCCAGTGCACACCTGAGTGATGAAACCCTGGCTATGTTTCAGGTACAGGGCAGACATGGCTGCTGGATGCCATGTGCTTACGCAGAGCATCGGCAACTGGACACAGTGATCCTGAATTGTATGCTGCATGCAGCGGAGCACCTCTAGCCAGCACAGCGCTTCAACCGACAAGCCCAGATGCCACCCACAGTCACCAGCATGCAGAGACTTTGCTTTTAACATGGGAGAGACAGTTCTGCATGTTTTGTCTTTAAGGCCTTTCCCTGAACATCACCACCTGGAGCCTACATTCTCTGCTGTATTAGTTCCCTGTAAGGCAAACATTCACACTCAGTCTTCCAAAAAATAAAAAATAAAAAGAGATTGCTGAGTTTTATATTTTTATTGATTGATGGGAGAGGGTAAAACTCACCACAGGAAGTGCAGGTTGTTCCTCAAAAGTATAGGCTTGTAAGCTGCCTCTTCTGCTGGAATGATTCTTGTGAGAAACCAAGACAACAGAAGGAGAATACCTTGAGATGTGTGATTTGTCTTTGAGCATCAGCTAAGGTAGTGAGGGTAAGTATGACAGGGAAGAGAAGGCTGGCTAGGATGCAGCTGTCGAGACTGCAGGCTGAGGCACGTGGTCGCTCTCAGCCCCCTACGTGGACACCTTCACCATCCAGCTCCCACGCCCCGGGTGCCGGACTGCCTCCTGGACACCTTCTCTTGAATGTCTCACAGAAACTATTCTCAAATACACTCTCTCTCCACTTTAGTTACTAGTTTTATTGTTGTTTTAACTTCAAGTTTTCATCTTTTGTCACTTCAATGACAATGACAGCAATATCCTAATAGGTTTCCTCATTGCAAGTCTTACTTCCTTAGACGCTGCAGGTTCAGAGCATCCTGCAGTGCACAGCCAGTCCTGTCATTCTGGAGTTGAAGCCCATGACAGCACAGAAAACAATGCTTCCTGAGCACCACGACCTGCCTCTTCCTGACTTCTTCTGCCACTTCCCATTTTGCAATCTACCCCCTGGACAATGGAATATGCCAGAGTTTAATGATTGTTTTAGTTGGTTTTTAAAGGAGTACATCTATATATAATGAAATGGTTCAATGTCTAAGAGATAGCAAGTGAACAAAGTAAGTTACCAAAAAGTATGTTTAAGATGATCTCAGGCTAAAAAATCATCTACAAATATATGTGTATGCATGCATGTTTATGAATATACAGAAAAAGTTTCCATATGTGTATGCATGTGATTTATCACCAGCAAATCAATATCATTTATTCTTTAGTCTGACCACTAATAGTAACTGAGGGAGCATACACTAGTGGTAAGATGGACGATTTAATTTTTATTTATTTATTATTTATTTATTTATTTATTTATTTATTTTACTTATTTGTTTTTTTGAGCCAGAGTCTTGCTCTGTCGCCCAGGCTGGAATGCAGTGGTGCGATCTTGTCTCACTGCAACCTCCACCTCCCAGGTTCAAGCAATTCTCCTGCCTCAGCCTACTGAGTAGCTGGGATTACAGACACGTGCCACCGTACCCGGCTAATTTTTATATTTTTAATAGAGACGGGGTTTCGCCATGTTGGCCAGGCTGGTCTCGAACTCCTGACCTCATGTGATCTGCCCGCCTTGGCCTCTCAAAGTGCTGGAATTACAGGTGTGAGCCACGATGCCCAGCCTTAAATTTTATTTTATATACCTAAATACAATCTCAATTTATAACCGTAACCATACAGTACTTTTAAAATATTTTTAAAAAATAGATAACAATCATTCATGTTATAAAATTCGAAAGAAGCCTGGGCAACAATACTATACCCAGCCTCTACAAAAAATGTTTTTAAAAATTAGTGGGGGTACATGCCTGTAGTACCAGCTACTCCAGAAGCTGAGGTGGCAGAATCCCTTGAGCTCAGAAGTTTGAGATTGCGGTGAGCTATGATCATGCTACTGCACTCCAGCCTGGGTGACAGAGTGAGATCCTATCTCAAAAAACCAAAAGGTACAAACAATATATATCCTGTTCATTCTTTGCCTCTCTTCAGAGGCAAGCAACGTCACTAGTTTCCTGTTTAGTTCTTGAGTAAATCATACATACATTTATGCTCTGCATTTAAGTAATTTACATAAATCCTGGCATAGCAAACACACTGTTCTGTACCTTGCTGTTTTTCATTTATCAACATCTCTTAGGGATTGTTCCATCCAACATATACACTTGAGCCCACCTTGTTCTCTTCAATGGCTGCATAGTATCACACTATATGGTTGCCAGGTATTACTTTAAGTAAAAAAAAAAAAATACCAGGAAGAAAGGGAATGGGATTGCATGTGATTTATCACCAGTGAATCAATATAGTTTATTCTTTTTTTTTCTTGAGACGGAGTTTCACTGTCACCCAAGCTGGAGTGCAATGGTGCGATCTTGGCTCACTGCAACCTCTGCCTCCTGGGTTCAAGCAATTCTTCTACCTCAGCCTCCCGAGTAGCTGGGATTACAGGTGTGCACCACCACACCCAGCTAATTTTTGTATTTTTGGTAGTGACAAGGTTTCGCCATATTGCCCAGGCTGGTCTTCAACTCCTGACCTCAAGCTATCTGTCCACCTCAGCCTCCCAAAGTGCTGGGATGATGGGCGTGAGCCACCGTGCCCGGCCTAATGTAGTTTATTCTTTAGGTCTTTGACTGCCCTGTCCTACTCTCCTGTGAAAAAATGAAATGAATGAAGACAGAACAAATGGAAGAAAGGAAGGGCAGGAGGCAGGCAGGCAGATTTACTGGTGGATATTCATATTCACGTACAACTATCTACTGTGAAGGTTCTTGAAGAAGATGCTAGAGCAGAGGTTAGCACACATTTCCTATTCAGGTCCAGACAGTAAATACTGACTGTGGGCCATATGGTTGCTGCTGTAACTACTTAATTCAGATGATGTAGTGTGAAAGCAGAGATGGGCAATATCTAAATGATTGTGGCTGTATTCCAGTGGTGATTATTCATAACAGGCAGCTGCCGATTTGCCCCACTGGTTGTAGTTTGCTTTCCTCTGCACTAGAATATAAGTCCCATGAAGGCATGAGATATTATTAATTTTATTTACTGATGTATCCTCAGTAACTAGCATATAGTACCTTGCTCTCAATAAATATTTACTTGCTGTCAGTAAATATTTACTAACTAAATGAAAGGCAGGTAAACCTCAACTGGAAATGACAAATAGCATCCTCTCAGAGAACAATCTTTGTCTCCTACTGAATTTCCCCTGATGATAGAGTTTAGATAGCTAGCTATGAAGTTCTCATCACAGAAGCATATGCTGGAGTACTTTATTCTGAACCCTATGGACAACAGTTTTTACAGTAGTGGCTGAAGTGAAAATGTCATCTATTTCCTTGTTTAGTCAAAGTATATCAGTTCTTATTCATATATACCTGTTGCTGACATTTGTGATATAATGTTAAAACTTCAGGTCAGAAGCAGTGGCTCATGCCTGTAATCCCAGCACTTTGGGAGTCTGAGGCGGGTGGATCACTTGAGGCCAGGAGTTCAAGACCAGCCTGGCCAAGAGGGTCAAACTCCTCCATCTCTACTAAAAATACAAAAATTAGTTGGGTGCGGTGGTGTGCGCCTGTAATCCCAGTTATTCAGGAGGCTGAGGCATGAGAATCGCTTGAAGCTGGGAGGTGGAGTTTGCAGTGAGCCAGGATAGCAACACTGCACTCCAGTCTAGGTGACAGAGTGAGATGTCTCAAAACAAACAAACAAACAAACAAACAAACAAACAAACAAAAAACCAACTTCAGCATAACTGGGAGAGAGAAAAGCAGTCCCTAACATCCAGGAGCTGGCCTGGCACTCATAGGTAAGATCAAGACAAAATCAAGACCACTCTGTAATTGTGGCTGAATATAGACAAAACATGCACATTGTCCAAGCCACAAAATATCAAACATTTCCCTATCCTGGCAAATGTGAGTGACTGTTCTACTTTGCTAATCATAGCTTTAGCCTCACTACAGATAAGATTTGAGATGCAAAATTACAGAATTATCCCTGCTTCCCAACAGCATCTCACATAGAGCAAAGTCCTGCTTCCTAAAACCCTCTTCAAATTCACCTAACGGGAGCCCAAATCCTTGAAGTCTTTTCTAACATTCTGTTACCAAAACACCAATGGTGCGTGTTTTCCCTTGCTGAAATGAATAATAAACCCAAGTTGTTCAATTACAAATGTGTCCCTAGTGATTTTTGACTGGAGGGTATTCACATAACGGAAATTTGGATGCCATGACTCTGGTCCATACTATTGATGGGGATATTTGAAAAATGCCCATGTTATAAAGTCCCAAGATCCCTAACATATTATTACATATTATTGTGTTTAAGACAAAATTTTACATAAAAGTTAGTTGTTGAATGGCATAATATGCATAATATAAACTACTGAAGCCATAACAAAATCTAAGAGCGTCTTACTGAGCTGGATGCTGACTGGCTTGTGGCTGAATTTCCAAAAATGGTGAGTCTGGCATTCAATTCTTCTGCAAGATGAGTTGGAACATCCAAGTTACTTGACGGTGGAGGTGATGGGAAGGCCTGGCTACTATACATGGTGGCTTCATCTTCTCTTATAATTTCCCAGTTCTAAAATGAACAGAATAAGCTTGAGTCACACATACTTTATTGCTGTAACGTGTCTATCAAGGAGAACTAGGAAACTACTTGTACCTCGGAAGACTCTCGGTTATCAACACTTTCTGTTTCCTCGGATATTTGTCGCCTGGTGGTAAATGCACGTTGTGCTTGCAGTTGAATGTTGCCATTCTCAGCATCTGTTAGGTTGTCCCTATATTGGAAGTATAAAAAGCCATCATCCATGTCTTTAGTAGTTACAATGATTGTCAAAGATTCTGTGATCGTTGAAAAAAAAAAACTACATTAGATCAATAAAAAAATGTATTGTCTGGCGGGGCGCGGTGGCTCACGCCTGTAATCCCAGCACTTTGGGAGGCCGAGGCGGGCGGATCATGAGGTCAGGAGATCGAGACCATCCTGGCCAACACGGTGAAACCCCATCTCTCCAAAAAATACAAAACATTAGCTGGGCGTGGTGGTGGGCGCCTGTAGTCCCAGCTACTTGGGAGGCTGAGGCAGGAGAATGGCGTGAACCTGGGAGGCAGAGCTTGCAGGGAGCCGAGATCACGCCACTGCACTCCAGCCTGGGCGACAGAGCGAGAATGCGTCTCAAAAAAAAAAAAAAAAAGTATTGTCTTTGACCAAAGGGTATTTCAACATGCATAGATTCAATCATGGGTAGGCAGACTGGTATATTTAGAGTACCTTACTGAGTTTAAGGTTTTGTGGAAAGGTATAACATGTCTGATTCGATATTTTAGTTTGTCACTGTGTCTAGGATAATGTCCAACACATATAGGTACTCAAACATATTTGTTGAATGAATGAACATCAGAGCGCTTCACAGATTATTTCATTATATTATTTTGCCATGTTATTATAAGAGTAATAGAGTTACACATATATCTTTGTGATATCAGATAGTACATTTTCTAGAACTGGTCTTAAGCCAGGAGTAGAGTACTCCATGCATCAATGTGAAGAGCAGAATGAAAGATGGTTTAAGAACTTTATAATGAAAAGCTTAGGAATTACATATCTGTTAGGAATGGTATCTGTTTTTGGTAATACACAGTCATGAGCCTGTTCTGAAAATGGTAATAGTAAAGATTTATCTGAGCTTAGGAGACGTACAATAAATCAGATTGGATGGTTAGTGAGCATTAAAAAAAAAAAGAAAGAATGAATAAGACCTAGTATTTGACAGCTTAACAGGTGACTACAGTCAATAATAATTTAATTGTACATTTAAAAACAACCAGAAGACTGTAATTGGATTGTTTGTAAGACAAAGGATAAAGGCTTGTGAGGATGGACACCCCATTTTCCATGATGTGATTTTATTATGCCTTGCATGCCTACATCAAAACATCTCATGTACCCCACAAATATACATACCTATTAGGGACCCACAAAAATAAAAAAAAAATCAGATTGAACACCCTTACCCCAGTCATTTATATTATTCTAATTATTTGCATTTAATATAACCAGTCTATCAGATCAAGAATTTTGTTCAAATATTTAATAATAAAATTATTGTTCATTTATTTAATGCCACATGAGCTCAGGCTAGTTGCAAGACCAGTTCTTACTGTACTGTAGCTAAAGAAAACATAATTTTGATACATGGTTCTAAGGGAAAGCTTCATTTTTTTCCCCCCAAATATTTGATTTTGGCTACCTGAAAACAACATCAGCCACAGTGAAAGAAATGTCATTTTGCTCAAGTAAGGCTTGCCATAATACTGAGGTATGCAACAGGGCAATTCTGCAGAATTTTATAGTGTCTTCAGCTTTGCAGTCTGTACATCACTCTATGAAGAATGAAGCTTCTGTGCCATGAAGTTCTTGAATTGCTGATTTGTTTTGAAGGATATGAGAACAGAAAATATCTATGAAAGTGCCTGGCACATATCAGGCACAAAATATCAAAGCCAAAAATTAGGAGACTAATGAACACATTAAAAAATTACAAGTATGTTTCAAACAGAAGACTAAAGGAAGACTTTATAAGACTATATGGAAGGAAAAATGGAAGGGGATTTGAGAATAAATATGAATGGGAGATTTTATAAATGTATACACAATCTAATAACAAAAAAAAAATCACTGAGGAGATATAAGTTAGAATATGTTGAAAGTCGTTCCATCTTTGATCTGTGCATGCTGGAAGTTGTGTGGATATTGACCAGACTATCAAATGGGCATTTAACATAAGACCCTTATTATTGAGTCCTTTATATTTTACAAATAATTTATATTTTAAAAAGAGTACTGTAGAAATTAACATTTTATTATATTTTAATAATAAACTATAAAATTCTCTAAGACTTCTAATTCAGCCTAAAAAGAAATATGTACTATTTGTGGCTATATAATAATTAAAAACTTATTAAAATTAAGAGACAATTAAAAGGGTAGTATCTAGTGTCAAATAATTTTGAATATTTTCAAGTCATTTAGAAAAAGAAATAGCAGAGTTAGGATTTTCAAAGTCCTGGGCCATAAAAATCCTAGTATTCTTATAGTTTATGGATCACTATACTGTTATGAATCCATCTGAGACATGACTTCAAAATGAAAATTGGTAGTTAAAGTGCTTCCAGATTAAAATTGTGAAAGCCATCAGCACATACTGAGGGGTTGGTCTTTTCCACTGTGTTCTTCTAGATTCATGGTTTACATAGTAGGTCCTTCCAAGGATATCCTGCCTCTCTTCCCACCCTGGAGGTAGAGGAGAAGGTTCCTGTTGTTGCTGCAAATGGCAAGCAGCATCTGGTTGGTCCAAAACAACCCAGCCAGGCTGAAAAACAGGATGGTAGCAATTAAGTTTATGCATGATTTTTTTAACTTTAGAAATTATATGTTAAAGGAAATTTAAAAAGAGATTTACTATACCAAGTTTTAGAAATTATGCATAGACAGAATTAACAATCCTCAATTTTTAAGACCATAATATACTTTATGATAATGAAGACTTTTTTTTTTTTTTGCAAAAATGATAACCATTGAAATTTTGTCTAAAATTGTCCAAAACTTTTTCAAAAAAAAAATTTAAAGGCACAAGCCTGTAAAGTTTCCACCAGGTTCTGCCTGGGTGACAGAACCAGACCCTGTCTCAAAACAACAATAAAACAGAACTTTAAAACAAATCTATTTAAAATTTTCATAACAAAAAAATAATAAAAGTATGCGAGGTGACAGATTTAATTAGCCTGACTTCATCATTCTGCATTGTAAGTATATACCAAAACATCACATTGTCCTCTATAAATATATACAATTATTGTTTGTCAATCAAAAATAAAATTTAAAAAAATCTAAAAGAAAAAAAGGACAAAAAATCTTCTAAATCAACAACCATGGAAAGTTGGAAAGCACTGAGAAATTGAGAAGCATAGTTTAAAGTACTCGTGTAATCTTAGGCCATTTTCTAAACTATCAGCTGAATGAGGGCAAGGATTATTTTTCATTGGTCATTGTCTTTCCTGCAGAGAAAGCACCTTGTTTATAGTAGAAATCAATAACTGTCTGACACATGGAAAAAATCATTAGATAAAGATAGGTCAAATACATAGAGGAGCAAGACAGGGAAGGGCAAATGATTTAGAAATAACTGCTACAGTGAATTCTCTAGTGATGGAAAAGTCATTCTGATCCCCTTGTCTGATTTCTCTCTTTCTCCTCCAGACCAAGGCAAGGCATTTTATCAAGTCATAAAACAGCCAAAGAAAGATTAAAAAAAAAAAAAAATGCACTGGAAGTTTGGTTTCTCAGAGACTAACAAGGGGCAAAATTAACATAAAGCCTTAGTTAGGGCAGTTAAAGTAGGAACTGATAGAAAAGGGTACCAAGAGTTAATGCTTTTATATGAGAAACCTCATAAAAGAAAAGGCAGTAGGTCAAAGATTCTATTAAATACTGGTTGGTTAGGAAAGCATTAGAAACTGAAATAAACTGGTGAAGAAAACTTTAAAATGCTCCCCAAAGGACACAAAAGAAGATTTAAATAAGGGAAAGACATAGTCTGATCTTGGCTGGGAAGACTCAGTCTCACAAAGGTGTCAATTCTTCCCACGTTAATCTACAAGTTTACCAAGATTCCAACAAAACTACATTATGATTTTAAAAGAATAGGCCGGGTGCAGTGGCTCAGGCCTATAATTCCAGCACTTTGGAAAGCCGAGGCAGGCAGATCATCTGAAGTCGGGAGTTTGAAACCAGCCTGACCAACATGGAGAAACTCCATCTCTACTAAAAATACAAAATTAGCTGGGCGTGGTGGTGGGTGCCTGTAATCCCAGCTACTTGGGAGGCTGAGGCAGGAGGATTGCTTGAACTCGAGAGGCAGAGGTTACGTTGAGCCAAGATCACGCCATTGCACTCCAGCCTAGGCAACGAGAGCAAAACTCCGTCTCAAAAAAAAAAAAAAAAAAAAAAAAAGAAAGAAAGAAACAAGGCAATTTTCAAGTTCAAATACAAACATAAACAAGTAGGAATAAGCAGCACAATTTTTAAAAAGAAGAGCAAGAAGTGAAGATCAACCCTACCAGCTAAAACATATTATAAATGACAACAATTAAAGCTGTGTGGTTCTGGTGCATGCACTGACAGGCAGCTCAATAGATATGCCCAGAAAGAAACACAACTTTACAGGAATTCTGGCCGGGCATGGTGGCTCACACCTGAAATCTCAGCACTTTGGGAAGCCGAGGTGGGCGGGTCACTTGAGGTCAGGAGTTTGAGATCAGCCTGGCCAGCATGGTGAAACCCCGTCTCTACTAAAAATACAAAAATTAGCCAGGCATGGTGGCGGGCAGCTGTAATCCCAGCTACTTGAGAGGCTGAGGCAGGAGAACTGCTTGAGCCCGGGAGGCAGAGATTGCACCACTGCACTCCAGCCTGGGCGACAGAGCAAGACTCTGTTTCAAAAAAAAAAAAAAAAAACTTTATAGCAATTTAGAATATGATAAAGACATTTCAAATCTGTGGCAAAATAAGCAGATTACTTAGAAAATGGGCACCCATTTGGAAAAAACTTCACTTGAATCCCTACCTCATGCCTTGTATCAGGAAAAGTTACAGACTGAATAATATCTAAATGTTTAAAAGTGAAACCAAAAAGTATTAGTAACAAACTGTTGAAAATTTTAGAAATACATTTTTTAAGAGTGGGACACTGTTAAGTATGACACCAAACCTTGAAGGCATGAAAGAGAAGATCTATAAATTTGACAACAAAACACCTAAATTTGTGTATGGCCAAAACTACTAACATACATATATGTTACAAAGAGCAAATGACAAAGTGGCAAACATTTTCGGTACTTGGATAACTGACACAGAATAACTTCCTTAGATACATAGAATTTCTGTTATAGGCCTGGAGATCAGCAGTAAATGACTGTTGTGTGACAGGCAGTGGATTGCTTCCAAGATGGAAGAGAATTCTTCTATGTTGGAAGGCTACACTTGAAAACGAGGGCTCAGGAAAGAGTTGGGAAGGAAAGGAATGTTTTTTGGTAGCAGGGAGAAATGGATAGGGGGTTTCTGCAGCAAGGTTGATCTATTTTGGCTAGCTCTGTATAGAAGGTGACGGGCAAGATGATGTAATAAATTATTTTGGGAGAAAAGGTCTGGATGGGAATTTCTCTTTCTTTCTTCTGTCTCTCTCCACATGGTCTGACATCAGGTTGGAGTGCAGTGGTGCCATCACAGCTCACTGCAGCCTTGACCTCCTGAGCTTAAGTTATCTTTCACCTTAGGCTTTAGGTGCATACTACCATTCCGAGCTAATTTTTTATTTTATTTTTTGTAGAGATGGGGTCTCGCTATGCTGCCCAGGCTGGTCTCAAACTCCTGGGCTCAAGTAATCCTCCTGCCTTGGTCTCCCAAAGTGCTGGGATTACCAGCGTGAGCCACTGTGCCCAACCTTTCTTCTCTCTTTTTTTTTTTTTCCTTTTTACCTGTTTTATAAGAATTGTTATCTGTTTTTTTTTCTTTTTATTGCCCAAATTCCATTATCTTCGTTCCCTATATCCTCTTACTTTGTCTGCCCATCCGTGTTTATCTTCCTTCTTTCTTTTCCTTTCCCTTAAACTATGATAATATAGGATCTAGCATACCTAAAAATTAGTCTTGCATATATTGAATCAGATTGCATTTTTCTGGTTTCAATCCCAAAAACATGTAAGTTAAGTTTTTACATTTTACTCTTGTGAGAAAACATAAGCTTAATATTTCTTGGTTGAATATAATCATTGATTAATTTCCTTTAAGATTAATACAATTTATTAATAAAATAGTTCTCACTACTGCTGTAAAGGACTATAAAAATACTCAGCACTAGAAAAATGGTACCAAAAGAATATTTCTTTTAAAGCTTCTTAGAGATTTCTCCCTTAAATGTCTGCTTAATGTATTTATATTATCTGAGTAAATTCAAGAAGAGAAAGAACAAAAATTAATTTAATTAAAGGCTTAAGAAAAACCTGTCTCAAGTTTGTGGAATTAGAGTTGTACAATCAAACACTATTTAGAAAGACTGGATAGAATGCCTCTATACAGTCAATTTTTGGATACCAGGCCTTCCTATTAAATATGTATCAGCTGCTATTCTTTATAAAATAACTTTCTAAGTATCAATGAACCTTATTTAATTACTAACCTCAAAGCCAATATGTAATTGCTCACAATTTAATCAAGTCAAAGAGGGTCAGGAAGAAAGTATTCAGAGGTACAACCAACATTTTATATGTTAATTTTGTAAAATACATACAACTAACCCTAAAGGTGCAAACGGTGCAAAAATCAACCGTTACATAATTATCTATTATAGCCATACTTTACTACAGAATATAAACTACCTAAGAGTGAGCTTCATTTCAAAATTACAATTGTTTTCTTTAAATAGTAGAATTTATACAGTCACAAACTAGCTGTCAAAGGACTAGGCAAGACTCCTCTAGTCATTAGCTACACAGAAGGTAAATAAGCACAGATTCATGTGTTTGAATTCCTAGGGCCTTTCATAAATAAACTCCTACACGCTTACATCTCCTGAAATTATAAGGTGCATTCTGAGGGAATTCAAACATTGAGACATGAGACCACAAAATGAAGTGAAGCAGTTCTCTCCACAGAAACTCAACTCTGAATAGGGTCCTATGATGCGTGCATGTGGGCAAAACTTGGAGCAGGTTACTAAACAACGAAATGCTGTTAAATTTTTTTAAGTTACTAAATAAATAATTTTCTTTCTTTACAGCAGATATCCTTCATTTCAAACAGAATTCCATTATGCAAGATACTCTGGTACACCAAAAAGCCAGGTAGACAAATTTCTACTGAATAAATACTTGAAAACTTTAAAAATGATTATTATGTGAAAATCAGATAAAAATACATAAGAAAAAGTTAATCAAATAAGTGAAGAGAGAATTGAGAGGATAACAAGTTCTCTGATCACCAAACTAGGGGCTACCTATACTGTGAGTGAAGAAAAGATTCTTTCTTGGCCGGGTACCGTGGCTCACGCCTGTAGTCCCAGCACTTTGGGATGCCGAGGCAGATGGACGGCTTGAGGCCAGGAGTTCAAGACCAGCCTGGTCAACATAGTAAAACTCCGTCTCTACTAAAAATACAAAAATTAGCCAGGCATGGTGGCACATGCCTGTAATCCCAGGTACTTGGGAGACTGAGGCACGAAAATTGCTTGAACCCAGGAGGCAGGAGGTTGCAGTGAGCTGAGATTGCACCACTGTACTCCAGCATGGGCCACAGAGCAAGACCCTGACTCCAGGAAGAAAAAAAAAAAAAAAGTCTTCCTTCTATCCTTCTATTATTATGGATTTTCTTGCAAAGCAAAATCTCAGTGCATTTAAAATTTTCCCAGAAAGCTCTGCTGCAAATTCACTACCTGTTCTAGAGCTTTCTTTCTCAAGGTACATGGGCACGTGAGGTAGAGCCTAGCCCCTGGGGAAGGCCCTCAGCTTCACTGTTCTTATGGAGACATAAGCAGGCCCTTAGTCAAAGAGGCAAAAGTGTTAAGCAAGGCACCAAATAAGAAGCCTCCAGAGCAATTTGGTGCCATATGCTGTGTGCTGCTTTCAGTAACTGCTGTTGATACGGTCTGGCTGTGTCCCCACTCAAATCTCATCTTGAATTGTAGCTTCTATAATCCCCTCGTGTCATGTGAGGCACTCAGTGGGAGGTAACTGAATCATGAGAGTGAGTTTTTCCAGTGCTGTTCTCATGACAGTGAATAAGTCTCATGAGATCTGATAGTTTTATAAAGGGCTGTTCCCCGGCACACACTCTCTTGCCTGTCACCATGTAAGCTGTGCCTTTGCTCCTCTTTCACCTTCCACCATGACTGTGAAGCCTCCCAGCCATGTGGAACTATGAGTCCATTAAACCTCTTTTTAAAGCTTTATAAATTACCTAGTCTCAGGTATTTCTTCACAGCAGTATGAAAATGGACTAATACAGCTACTGAAAAAATATTTCTTTTTGATGATAACGTGCTTTCAAAAGGAACCTCAAGGAGCAGGTGTTTTTTTGACCCCTTTCCAAATCATAAATTTTTCTGCTGGAAGAAACCCTCGAGGTCATCTGGTGCCATCCTGTCACACTGCAAACAAGATCCTGAGGTTCAGAAAAGTTCAATGACTCACTCAGGTCTGGCTAGATAGTGTGCAACTAGGATTCTAGTCTCCAAACCCTATCCAATTCTATTCCAAATACATATTTTCTGCCTCCTACTTGCTTATTCCAGATGCACGTAACTCTACACAAATCTTGACTTGGATTTTCCTCTCATCCTGTCATCCATGAAAATTGTTAAATTCTACTTGCCCCACATACAGAAGGCTCTTTATTAGATCACTTAAATTCTCCCTGCTCCCTAATTCCCCTCCTTTCCTATGACCCCTCCCACCATAAGAAGAATATTAACAGGACTTAAATTTCATAAAAGAGTTCCTAATCAGTGGAGTCTCCTCAAAATGTCCATATATTTAACTTCAAAATACTAAATTGTGTTCTTACTTTAATGGAGAGAATATACAGTTTTAGAGAACTTTGAAAAACTAGATTTATATCCTATTCTCTCCTCCTTAACCTTTAAGAAGGCCATCAATAATGGCCATTCATTCTACAGAAATATCCTTAGAGGAAAGACTATTAATGAATGCTTGGGTGAAATAAATGTCCAAGTAAATAATTTTTATTTACACGTTAACTTCATTCAATAGTTATTGTTCTTCAGAGTACAGTAAAATAAGAAATTAAAATTTTTTTTAGTTTAACCAAATATTTATAAAATCTCACCTCTAATTCCTCAGCCTGTTCTGCATTATCATCCTCTGAGCCACTGGTTTTAGGCAAATAAGTCATTTTTAGTCTCAGATAACCTTTAACTCTTGATTTGTGACTGTAGAAAAGAAAATAAATATTCATAAAACTTTAACACCAGGGAGAAAAGTATTCAATTAATAAGAGTTTAATGAACACCCACTAGGTACCAGGGGACTACAAAGGGAAGTTCAAAGACAAGTTCCAGGGCAGTAGATATCTAGGGAAAGGAATAGACGGTGGAGAAAAGGGAAACATATATACATAAATAATTGTTATGCCACAAAGATAATGCTAAGGAAGTTTAAGTGAACCATCAGAGACAATGTCAAAGAGAAGCTGGCCTTTGAGTTGGGATTAGGAGATTGGGGAGGATTCTTATCTGTGGTAGTAGAGGAAGAGGCATTATGAGTGGAGAAAAGGGCAAGATCCAGGAAACAGGTGGGAAACTGCAGGTGCAATTAAGGAAATGGCAATAGTTGAGTTTGACTGGATTACAGGATATGTTAAGGGGACTACAGGAGGTTGGGATGGTCCAGAGGTCATGCAAAATCAGACAACTTCAGACTTTATTTTGCATATTTTGGTAAATCATTGAGAATTTGGGGGATAGAGAAAGGTATCCTCAGAGATGTGCTTCAGGGATACTAATCTGGCCATATTTTTTTGGATGACAGATGAGTAGAGGGCAAGGCTTAATAAGTATCTGAAACCTGCTACATCTCTTTGGCAGCTGCTTGAATCTGTCACACATTAATTTACCTAATCTATTTTTATATTGTATCACCTCTTTGAATAATTAGTTGTCTAAGCTAAAGGCTGCTGCCTGCTGTAGTAATATTTTAAATCTTTTGAAAACCTGTCTTTCATAAGCTTCTTCTTCTTTTTTTGTTTTTGTTTTCAGACAGCATCTCCCTCTGTTGCTCAGGCTGGAGTGCAGTGGCTCAATCACGGTTCACTGCAGCCTTGACCTCCCAGGCTCAGGTGATCTTCCCACCTTAGCCTCCCAAATAACTGGGACTACAGGCATGTGCCACCACGCCCAGTTAATTTTTGTATTTTTTTGTAGAGACAGGGTTTTGCCATGTTGCCCAGGCTGGTCTGGAATTCCTGGGCTCAAGCAATCCACCCACCTCAGCCTCCCAAAGTGCTGCGATTACAGTGCTTTCATAAGCTTCTAATTTAAGGCTTAATTCTATCTATTGCCCTCATCAATTCTAGCATCCTATGATTTACTTAAGAAATCCTTGCTTGTCTCAGCTCTCTATATAGATTTTTTGGGGATGATTTTTACAGATATCAGATATGTAGCAATTACCCTTTGTCTTTTTAGACAAGAGTCCTAATCTTTTTATTCTGTCTTCAAGAGATTACCTATCCCCACTCCCAAGCCTCCCCTAATCTTTTCAGCTCTTCTCTGTATAGTTCTCATGAATTTGGCACATTCAGTGTATCCTTTCCTGAGTAGTCAGTGAAATCCCCGATGCTTATTTACAAGGCTGCTAATGTGGCTTGTGTCTCCATACTGAAGGAGTGTGAACATTCTGACTTGTGGCTATAAAAGATGGATACAGAAAATGTGCTCAGATAATGTTTTGTTGAAAAGTTTCTCTACAATTGTACGTTTCATGTCTTCTCAATTAGAAAAGAAGCCTCAAGGTTTTGACTTAATGGGGCTCAAACAAATTTAGGAATGTAGTCGTACATTTTCTATCTGAATAAAGTTCTTTCTACACTTGCAATAATATTCATTGCAGACAGAAGAAGAAAATTGTATTTTTTAAAGATAAAGAAACTAGAAAGCATGTGACAAATTGAAAAGCAGGCTGCTAGGACAATCAAATAAGAAAAAACAATTTAGTCATTCTTGATATGCAGATGTCACAATCAGTCTAAAATTAAAAGATGAAAGGAGATTTACACTCCAGACACCTACAGAAATTAAATATGACTTCCTTTATAGAGAGTAAATATTAATAGTCAGTGAGCACTCCTTTACATTTTGTTTTAATATTTATATTACAAACAGTAATTTAAAAACATCACTTTATGTGAAAAATTTTACTAAGTTCCAATAGTACCTTTTCAAATGCATTTTATAGTTTAAGAAACAAGACAAATACTGTTGCTTTCACAGATGTCCTTTCTCTGCTTTAGTTTGACCTTTTTGAGAGTAAATCCACACACGTTTTGACTAGATTTTACTTGTCAATGTGGTATAGAAGATCAAAAGGAGTTCTGGTTACAGCTTAAATTTAAATTTTTTTTGATAAACATCAACTAACTTTGGGAAAATGGAATTATAAGCATGCTATTTGGGTTTTAAATTCCAGTCTTATGTTATTTTCTCTAAATATTTGAGTCTTCTGAAATACTTTTTAAAGTATGCAAAATAGTTAGGTTTTTCTGAAATTGGCTTTGTGCACGTCAAGTTGGATAATGGTTTTAGATGAATTCATGTTTGTGATTTCTTAAAGCACAGTATGACAATATGACATAAACTTTAAGATAAAAAATAAATATAAAATAATGACAAATTTTAGCCTTCTAGTCTTATCAGTATCAGGAGGACAAACCTTTCCCAAAGGGGTGTGATCACTTTCTGTATTTTCAGAGTGTTTTGCAATGTGCATATAGTACTTTTAATCAGAAATAGCAATGAAGTTTTTAAAATAATAATAATATTTAGAAGTAGCTTATTTACAGAGGTTTAAATCCTGAATTTCTAATGAGGCTACTGTAAGGTGTAAAGAGATAAAAAATTTAATATGCTATTATTTTATACTTACTGACCTTCTTGGGTGAAGAACAAAATCCTTAAATGTATATGGTCTCTCCAATCTTGGATTTTCTGTCTAGAATAAAATAGTGGGTTTTCAAAATATATCCATAACACCAAAAGCATGTACTTTTCAAGAATACTCATGAACTATCACCTAAGGCATAATTTAAGTTGGAAGTGAGAAAAAAAAGTAGCTTTAGTTTATCAAATGCTAACTTGACAGCGCTTTCGCTTTCGTGCCCAAGAGGAATTGCAGCCGGCATCACAACTCAAATGAAAACTAGCTGAGCAGGTGGGTTGTGGAGCCAAAGGAGGGCAGAAGACAATAAGTAGAAACACAATATAGAGTGGTTAGTATGTTGACATCCCAAAAGAGTATGGACTGTGCACATGTCTGCAGGCTGGCTTGGTTAAAGCACGGAGATAATTCTAGTAGACCAAAAAAGTCAATAGCCTGGAAAGTAAGACTGGATTAAATATATTACTGAAAGCTTATGGTCCTGCACCCTGTTTAAAAAAAAAAAAAAAAAAAAAAAAAAAGATTATGCTCTGGAAAGACCGTAGAGAGCTAATTAATATAACTCAAAAGACTGAAAAACAAGTATTTTTTCTCTTTCTTTAAAATTCAGCAGCTGTTAGTATTATCCTTCTCTGATGTTTTGCATTGTTAACTACCAAGTCTGCCTTGAAACTCTTTTCTTAAATTCTCATGACATTATTTTACTTGGTTCTTTTCCTGTTTCCCCTTGTCTGTCTTCTCTTTCTTTTCTGATCCACTCATGTTGACTGAGAGTCAATGGCTGGCCCTCCGTTCTTATCTGTCTTATCAGGAAAATCCATTATTTTCAGAGATTCTGCTGTTGCCTGGACAGTGATAACACTCAATCCTTCTAGTCCCTTTTCCCTACATAACTGATTTTTATCTCTCTGTCAGCAGTCTACTTTAAACTTTCATTTTCTTTGTTTCCTATCAAAACTCTGTCCAAAAGTAAATTTTTTGCATTTCAAAACAAAATGGGTTTTCTTCTTCACTTTTCTATATGAGATGCCACTCTTATCTTCCAAGTTCAACTTGTATTATCTTTACTTCTTATTTTCTTAAGCCTCCATGTCAGACATGTGATTCAATGTTCTATTTTGCAATGTTTCCTGAATCTGTTTTCCTCCTTGCTATATTCTTAGTCCTGATTCTCAGTGTTTTATGTTTCTATTGTCATAAACTAGTTTTCTTCTGAGAGCTTAGGCACTCCTCATTCTAGTTATTCAGCAGAATATTTTCAAACTAATCTTTTTTACACAATGTTTTCACAATGCCAACAAACATCAGAAATTCTCTATTTCTCACTGGGGTTCATGTATGGAAATCTTAAAGAGAAAATGGAAACGGAAAACTGAAATGAGTTTTTAGAAAACGGTATGTTTAATAAATAAAAGTAGTATACATTTGATAAATCTATTATTTACATTAACCATATTGTATATATGTAAGCATTTATTAAATTAAAACATAAACACAAAAGGAAAATCATGGGCACATATACCAACCGGTAATGGATAAAGTGGAACATCCACTTGACCTAGGAAATCATCTCTTGTCTATAACAGAAACAAGGAAAAATATGATTAGTAATATGCTCAATTCATTTAGAAGATTTTGATGAGATAGTGCCACCATTCACAGAAAATGTCGAATTTTTAAAATTCAATCCTATGCAGCATCAATGGAAAATAAAAAGTAATGTGGTACAACTTCTGGTAATGGCAGAGTAGCATACATTAGATTAATCCTTCTGCAGATAACCATTATATTCTGTGACAAAATACTAAAAGGGCTATTTGAAAGTAAAATAGAATAACCCAAAACAAGCAGAAACTGCAGAGACGTCAATCCTTGAAAGAAGGAACTACACTAGGTAGGATTCAGTATTTACATGGCTTTTCCTCTAGTAGTATTCCACAGTCCACATAATGCAGACAAGCCTAGAACTTAAGCTGAAATCTGCACTATTACTTGCTTGAGGAGTCAGAAGGGCTAGTTTGGGGTTGACAGCATATCT
The DNA here is from genome assembly GCF_007565055.1 of Rhinopithecus roxellana. Taxonomy (NCBI): domain Eukaryota; kingdom Metazoa; phylum Chordata; class Mammalia; order Primates; family Cercopithecidae; genus Rhinopithecus; species Rhinopithecus roxellana. The sequence continues at coordinate 43,103,756 of NC_044553.1, forward strand.
AGAAAAAGAGGAGAAAAATCCCAGAAAAAAAGAAGCCACCAGAGTTCTTCCAAATCTATATATAAACCCTTACCCAAATCCCTAGTTTTACCCTAAACTGAACAGGTGAAAGTCAACAGATGGAAGATTGAGAGGGCTCAGCATTGATTTCAGCTGATGTTCACCAAAAGGGAAGCAGAATTTGGAGTTCAGCTATGTTAACTTGCTGGAACAAAAATCAACACTGGGCACGGTGGCTCACACCTGTAATCCCAGCACTTTGGGAGACCAAGGTGGGCAGATCACCTGAGGTCAGGAGTTCCAGAGACCAGCCTGGCCAACATGGTGAAACCTCATCTCTACGAAAAATACAAAAATTAGCCAGGTGTGGTGGCACATGCCTGTAATCCCAGCTACTTGAGAGGCTGAGGCAGAAGAAAGGCTTAAACCCAGGAGGCAGATGTTGTAGTGAGCCGGGACCGTGCCACTGAACTCCAGCTTGGGTGACAGAGTAAGACACCATCTCAGGAAAAAGAAAGAAAAGACAGAGAAGAGAAGAGAAGAGAAGAGAAGAGAAGAGAAGAGAAGAGAAGAGAAGAGAAGAGAAGAGAAGAGAAGATCAACACACCTCAAGCAAATATAATAAAATTAACTGTCTCTATTTGTTACTATATTCATTGTCCAGCCTACAATAAAAAAAATTACTAGACATGCAAAGAAATAAAAAAAATATGACCCAGTATCAAGAGAAAAAGTAATTAACAGAAATCAGTCACAAGATGACGCAGATCATGGAATAAGCAGACAGGGAAAATAAAGCAGCTATTATAAAGATGTTCAAAGGACTTAAAAATAAGGTCATAATGAATGAAAAGATGGGGAATCTCAGCAGTAAAAGGGAAACTAAAAATGAATCAAATGCACGTTTTTATTTTATTTATTTTATTTCATTTTATTTTTGAGACAGAGTCTTGCTCTGTCCGCCAGGCTGGAGTGCCGTGGTGCAATCGCAGTTAACTGCAACCTCCACCTCCTGGGTTCAAGTGATTCTCGTCTCAGTCACCCAAGTAGCTGAGATTACAGGCATGCACCATGCACCACCATGCCTGGCAGATTTTTGTATTTTCAGTAGAGACAGCGTTTCACCATGTTGACCAGTCTGGTCTCAAACTCCTGACCTCAGGTGATCCACCTGCCTCAGCCTCCCAAAGTGCTGGGATTACAGGTGTTAGCCACCACGCCTGGACAAATGTATTTCAGAACTGAAAAATATAATACATGAAATAAAAAAATTCAATAGATGGGTTTAAAAGATGATGGAAGATGACTGGAGAAAAGTATCATGAACTTGAAGATACAGAGACAGAATTTATCTAATATGAAAAATAAAGGGAACTTGCAGAAAAATTTCAAGCATTCTGACATACGTGTGACTGGAGTTCCATAAAAGGGGATAAGGTAATAGGGCAGAAAAATATTTGCGGGAAAAAACAGCCAAAATATTCACACATGTAGAAAAACACAAGCTGAGATAGTAATAAAGTCAGTGAACTGAAGCAGGGTCAACATAAAGAAAAATGGGTAGGCACATCATTATTAAATGCTGAAAACAAAAAAGATAAACAGAAAATCTTGAAAGCAGCCTAATAAAAACAATACATTACACACAGGAGAATAAGAATACAGACAATGGTTGACTTCTCATCAAAAATAATGGAAGCCAGAAGACAACTGAATGATATCTATAAGTGCTGAAATGGAAAATGTACCAAGAATTCTATATCTAGCAAAAACTATCCATCAAAAAGGGAAGGAAAATCAAGATACTAGTGGATAAAGTTGAGATAATTTGTCATCAGCAGACAAATTGTTGGCACTACAGAATATGCTATAGGAAGTTCTTCAGGCTGAGGATAAGTGGCACCAGATAGAAGTTCAGATCTAAAGAGAGTAGTAAAGAGTACCAGAAAATGGTAAACATGTGGGTAAGTTTTTTTTTTTTTTTTTTTTAGGTACCTTCTCAATCTTTGTTTAAAATACATGCAGATGTAATACAAATGACAGCATTGCGCACAAGATGGTGGAATAATCAAATCTATATTGTTGCAAGATTTACATTTTATATAAAGTGGTATGAGTGATATGTTAATCATTAATTGACTGCAGAGCTAAAAAGCACAGAGAAGAGTTAAAATGGAATATTGCAAATATTTGACTAACCCAAAATAAGGCAGGAAAAGAGAAACAAAGAAACAGATGAGATGAACAGAAATAAACTGCACATTCTGAGAACTAAATCCAGCCATATAAATTATGACAAACTAAACAGTCCAATGAAAGACACAGATTGTCAAGCTGAATAAAAATGCAAAACCTAATCATATGTTGCCTATAAAAGACATCTATCATTATTATTTAAAAATATTTTATTAAATATTTTTCTTTTTTTCACTTTTTTGCTTCTTTTTCTTTTTTATGAAGAGATGGGGTCTTGCCATCTTACGTAGGATGGTCTCAAACTCCTGGGCTCAAGCGAGTCTCCTGGCTTGGTGTTTCAAAGTGCTGGGATTACAGGTGTCAGCCACTGTGTCCAGTCAACTTCCCATTTTAAAATAATTTCAAATTTAAAAAAATTGCAAAAATACTACGAGAGAATCCTCATATACTTTTCACCCAGATCCCCCAAATGTTAACATCTTAAATAACCATATTATAATGATCAAAACCAGAAATACTATTAACTGCTCTACAGACTTGATTCAAAATTCACCAGCTGTCTGCCTAATTTTAGTCCAGGGTCCAATTCAGATTCACATATTGCATTTGGTAGTCCTGTCTCCTTAGCTTCTTTTAATCTGAAAAGTACCTTAGTCTTTCTTTGTCTTTTATAATCTTGACATTTTTGAGCAGTACTGACTAGTTATGGAACATCCTTCTAAGATTTCTTCATGGTTGACTTTAGATTATTTTTTGCAAGAATAGCATAAAGGTGATGCTTGTGCCCTTCTCAGTGCATCATATCAGGAGGCACATGATAGTGATTTGTTGTATTGTAATGATATTAACTTCAATCATCTGGTTAAGGTGCTGTCTTCCATGTTTCTCAATATCTTCCCCTTTGTAATTAACAGTATCTTGTAGGAAAAGCCTTTGAGGATACGTAAATAACCCATTTCTCATCATGCTTTTTCTCACAAACTTTAGCATCCATTGATGATTCTTGCCTGCAACAATTATTACTGTGGTGCTTGCCAAATGTTGACTTTCTATTTCTACCATTTCTATTTTATATTAATTAATTATAATTCTGCTGAAATAAAGAATTTTTCCCTTCCTCCCATTTACATATTCAGCCACTAATTTATATTATCATAGGCTCATTGATATTTATTTTTTATTATCTTATAAGATACAATCCATTATTGTCAATTTTTTTTTACTCAAATTGTCCCAGATATGGTCACTGAGAGTCACGTCAGGTAAGTTTTTGTACACTTCTGATATCTTCTCAATTTTTTTGTGTATTTCCTTACTTTTTGGCACCACAAAATGTTTCAGGTTCGGCATATACTTTTCTTATCTCTGCTCTACAATCAGCCACTTCTCCAGAGAATTCTGATAAATTTTACTGGATAATCAGATTCAGATATAAAGATCTGGGTTCAAGGTGTTTGTCACTATTAGGCTCAAGAGATGAACTTTAAATGCAAATACACAGATAAATTGAAAATAGAGGTATGGAAAAAATCAGGTACACAGTAAGTATAAGTGGCTATAATAATATCAGAAATTAGACTTCATGATGAGGAGTATTGCCACAAATAAAAAGAAACATTTTATAATAATAAAGAGATCAATTGATAAAATGTTATTATAAGTCAATAATATAAATCAATAATAAACAGAAAAACTATCCAATTAAAATGGGCATAAGACCTGAACAGATATTTCAAACAAGAAGATAAATAAATGGTAAATATTACTCTCTTATAAAGTTAAACATATACCAGTACATGACCAAGAAATTCTACTCCTTGTATTTTCTTAAGAGAATAAAAACAAATATCCTCTAAAATACTACTCAAGAAAGTTCACAGAATTTCATTCATAATAGCCTAAACTGGAAATAACTCAAATGTCCTTTGAAAGATGAAACTGTGGTATATGCATTTCGTAGAATTACTCAGCAATGGAATGAAATGAATGCATATACAAAATAACACAGATAAATCTCAAAGAAAAGTGTTTTTCTGTTTGCTTGTTTTGTTTTCTTGAGACGGAGTTTTGCTCTTGTTGCCCAGGCTGGAGTGCAAAGGCGCGATCTTTGCTCACTGCAACCTCTGCCCCCCTGGTTCAAGTGATTCTCCTGCCTCAGCCTCCCGAGCAGCTGAGATTACAGGCGTGTGCCACCACACCAGCTAATTTTTTGTATTATTAGTGAAGACAGGTTTTACTATGTTAGCCAGGCTAGTCTCGAACTCCTGACCCCAGGTGATCCACCCACCTCGGCCTCCCAAAGTGCTGGGATTATAGGTGTGAGCCACGACACCTGGCCTGAAGAGTTTAATTATAAAAAGAAGATACAAAAGACTACATGCTGTCCTATTTAATTTACATGAACTGTAAAAGAAATATAAAAGAGAGACTGGAAGAGTAGATGACAGCAGAGAGAGAACTGAGAGAGTAAGTGAAAGTCCTAATACCGAACAGTAAGTACCTCTCCAACTCCTTTGTTTCACTTGGCTTCTACAATACTGGCAGACAAACATATACCTGCCAGGAAAGAAAATTCCTCTCTGGAACAACTAAGTAACCCAATGAGACAGACTTATAGATATTAAATCCTGGAAGTCTTCCAACAAAATGACTAATTCTCTCTGCTCACCGCAAAGTGGAGTCCACTTAGTCAATAGATGCCCATGAACAAAACCCTTCCAATAAATACTGGAATCTTACACATTATGGACAGTTAAGGACTACTAAATATTCGGGGAAAGTTTATAACATGAAACACACAGACCTAAATGAAAGATGGGAGTCTGACGAATAAGTCTGATGAATAAGAATTAAGTCAAATTGCAAGAAAAATACCTCAGAAAAACCGTAATATTCCGAGATAAGAGGAGATAAACCACCTGTCAAACAAGACAGAGGCTGCAAAAAAAAAAAAAAAAAAAAAAAAAAAAAAAAAAAAAAGCAGAGGACAAGAAATATCTCGTAGAAATACAAAGTATAACTCAAATAAAAACTTCAAGATAGAGTTAGAAGACAGAGTTAAAAAAATTCTCAGAAAGTAGAACTAAAAGACAACAGACGATAGGATTCTTCAAATAAGGAAATTACAGGAGAAAATTCAAAAGTCAACACTGAAATAATAGACATTCCAGAAAGAAAAGAGAAAAGGGAGGACATTATCAAAAAAGCATTTTAAGTAACTTTGCTTGAACTCAAGGAAGAGAATGTTAAAACTAAAAAGGGCCGATGGGGAACAGTGGCTCTCGCCTGTAATCCCAGCACTTTGGGAGGCTGAGGTGGGCAGATCATGAGGTCAGGAGTTTGAGACCAGCCTGACCAACATGGTGAAAACCCAGCTCTACTAAAAATACAAAAATTAGCAAGGCGTAGTGGCACGTGCCTGTAATCCCAGCTACTCAGGAGGCTGAGGCAGGAGAACTGCTTGAACCCAGGAGGTGGAGGTTGCAGTGAGCCGAGATCACACCATTGCAATCTAGTCTGGGCGACGGAGCAACACCCTGTCTCCAGAAAAAAAAAAAAAAAAGAATAAAAGGGCCCACTGAATATTAGCCAAAGTACATGAAAGAAGAAAAAGACTTGCTGCAAGGCATATCACTGTGACATTTCACAGCACCAGAGATAAAGAAATTCTAAAAGCTTGGAGAGTAACGAAGTAGATAATACACAAACCTGAAAGATAAGAGAGTAATTCCTCCAAAATAATGAAAGACAGATATTTCTTACGTAGAATTCTACATTCAGAAAAACTATCTTTTTCAATTATGATGGCAGAATAAAGACATTTTCAGATACTGGTATTTTCAGGAGGTAATGGAGGATATACTTCACCAAAATGAGGGAGTGTGCCATGATATGGAAGATGCAGGGGATTCAAAATAGGAGAGAAGCAAAGAGGAATCTCAGAAAGACAGGGAAAGGAAGTCTCAGAGTAACAGTTATGTAACACCTAGACAGCAACCAGTGCATACTGGAGCAGGAAGACAGCTGCAAGAGAGATGTTTCCTAGAAGAGTAGGGATAATCATATCTACTAGCAGGGTTTTGTAAGAATTAAATAAGAGAATACAAAGTGCCTTGCATAATACCTAGCACACAGTAAGTATTCAATACATGTTAGCTTATATATATATATACACACACACATATATATACAGATACACACACACACACACACACACACACACACACACACACACACACACATTTTTTGAGACAGAGTCTCGTTCTGTCGCCCAGGCTGGAATGCAATGGTGCGATCTCGGCTCACTGCAACCTCTGCCTCCCGGGCTCACGCCATTCTCCTGCCTCAGCCTCCCGAGCAGCTGGGACTACAGGCGTCTGCCACCACGCCGAGCTAATTTTTTTGTATTTTTAGTAGAGACGGGGTTTCACCATCTTTGCCAGGATGGTCTCGATCTCCTGACCTCGTGATCTGCCCGCCTTGGCCTCCCAAAGTGCTGGGATTACAGGCGTAAGCCACCGCGCCTGGCCAGCTAATATATATTTAAAATACTGGCGTATATAATGAAATCCCTGTTCCCCTTTTCCTGGACCAGTATGTGGACATTTCAAACAGGTTTATACAAGAAAAGGAGTACGGCTGGAGACTGAGGCCTAACAAATTAGCTTGGTTTAATGCCAAATTCCTATACTAGAACATGAGTTGATGATAATTTTTGAAATGAGTAAGTTAGCTTTTAATGATTTTTCAAGGCTATATGTAAGTGTAAGTATCTTTTCTTTTCCTTTTCCTTTTTTTTGAGACGGAGTTTTACTCTTTTCACCCAGGCTGGAGTGCAATAGCACGATCTTGGCTTACTGCAACCTCTACCTCCTGGGTTCCAGCGATTCTCCTGCCTCAACCTCCTGAATAGCTGGGATTACAGGTGCACACCACCACTCCCGCCTAATTTTGTATTTTTAGTAGAGAGAAGGTTTTATCATGTTGGCCAGGCTGGTCTTGAACCCCTGACCTCCAGTAATGTACCCACCTCGGCCTCTCAAAGTGCTGGGATTACAGGCGTGAGCCACTGTGCCCAGCCAGTATGTTTCTTTATTCCTATTTTTATTACAAGCAGATGTTATACTTCATAAGTCTGATCTTTAAGAAGTTCTAAGTAAATAAGTAAAATATAACAAAAAATAGTAAAATCTCAACCAGGATGACCGAGGAATGAAATATTTTGAGTAATTGAATTATCTAGTTAATTCAGGTTTAGGCTTAATCAGATTTAAAAAAAACTTTTTTTTTTTTTTGGTTTAGTCTTATTAGATAGCCTTGTCCTGAGTAAACAGAATACACTGAACATCTGTATGTCTGATGATTTGTGACCTTGCAGTGCTTAAAAAACATAGCTGTGATCAACTGTCACTAGAGTAATACAAGCACAGAACAGGGTTTCTCAGTTTAGGCACTACTGACAATTTGAGCCAGATAATTTTTTTTGTTTGTTTTTGTGGGGGCTGTCTTGTACATTGAAGGGTATTTACCAACATTCCTGGCCTCTACCCACTGTGTGTCAGTAGGACCTGCCGTCCAGTTATAACAACCAAAAACATTTTCTGGCTTTGCCAAATATCCTCCGGGTGGCAAGATCATTCCTCATTAAGAACCACTGCTACAGAAGGTATAAGACCAAATCTTCCAACAAATGTGCAGAAGTCTCTCCCTAATTTTGGTTTTTGAAAGTAACAGCTTTTAGGTAGGAAGTGGAGCAAGATAAGCAAATAGAAGCCTCCACTGATCATCCTCCCTGCGGAAACACAAAATTTAAAAATGACAAAAAAGGCACCTTCGTAAGAACCAAAAATCAGGTGAGCAATTACAGTATCTAGTTTGAACTTCACATCACTGAAAGAGGCACTGAAGAGGGTAGGAAAGACAGTCTTCAATTGATGACACCCAGCCCCTCCATCCCCTGGCAGTGTCTGCATGGCATTGAGAATCTGTGCACTTGGGGCTGGGAGAGCTCAGTGACGGTGGGACTTCGCATTGGAACTCAGTGCTGCAGTGTCACAGTGGAAAGCAACACCAGGCAGAACTTACCCATGGTCCATGAAGGTGGCATTTAGATCAGCCATAGCTGGCAGAGAATTGTCCATCCTAGTGGCGGCAGCTTGAGTTCTGACAAGCCTCACCACTGTGGGCTAAAGCACTCTGGGGTTCTAAATAAACTTGAAAGGCAGTTTAGGCCACAAGGACTGCAATTCCCAGGTAAGTCCTAGTGCTGTGCTGGGCTTGGAGCCAGTGGACTCGGGGGGCAGGTGATCTAGTGAGACACCAGGAGGAGCGGCCAAGGGAGTGCGTGTGCCACCCCTACACCAACCCCAGGCAGTGCAGCATGCAGCTCTGAAAGAAACTCCTTCCTTTTGCTTGAGAAGAGTAAAGAGGACTTTGTCCTACAACCTGGATACCAGCTCTGCCATAGTAGGTTATGACACCTGCTGACTAAGCCTTAGGCCCTGAATAATCAGCAGCAGTAGCCAAATAGCATACATCGTGGGCCTTAGGTGAGACTCTAGACATACAGGTTTCAGGTGAAATCCAGCACATTATCAGGTGTGTTGGCTATAAGGAGAGACTCCTTCTGCGTGAGAAGAGTAGAGGGAAGAGTAAAGAGGACTTTGTATTACAGTTTAGGTATCACCTTGGCCACAGTGGGGTAGAGCACCAAGCAGGCTCTTGGGGTCCCTGATGCCAAGGCTTGGTTCTTGGATCGCATTTCTGGACCTTCCCTGGGACAGAGGGAAGCCCACTTCCCAGAAGAGTGAATTCCAGGCCTGGCAGCATTCATCACCAGCTGACTGAAGAGCCCTGGGGCCTTGAGTGAACACTGGAGGTAGTCTGGCAGTACTCCCCATATTCTTGTGGCAGGAGTGGCCATGGGAAGAATCTGCCTTTGGAAGGAGAAGGGAAGAATGGGAAGGACTCTGTCTTATGGTTTGTGTGTCCACTCAGCTGCAGCAGAATAGAGTATAAGGTAGATTCCTAAGCTTTCTGACTCTAGGCCCTGAGTTCTAGATGGCATCTCTGAAGGCACTCTGGGCCCAGGGTAACTTGCTGTCCTGAAGAGAAGGTCACAAGCCTGGCTGATTGTAGAGCCCTAGGGCCTTGGAGCAAACAGAGGTGGCAGCCAGCGAGTGGTTACGGCAGGCCTTGGGTGAGACTCAGCGCTGTGCTGGCTTTAGGTTTGACCCAGTGCAGTCCCAGTGGTGGTGGCCACGGGGATGCTTGTGTCACCCCTCCCCTAGTTCCAGGCAGCTCAACACACACACACACACACACACACACACACACACACACACACACACACAGAGAGAGAGAGAGACAGAGAGAGAGACTGAGAGAGACAGAGAGAGAGAGAGAGAGAGACAGAGAGAGACTTTGGGAGAAAGTAAGGGAGAAGAACAAGAGTCTCTGTCTGGTGGTAATCCAAAGAATTCTTCCAGATGTTATACAAGACCACCAAGGTGATACTTCTTCCTTTTTTCTCTTTTTTTTTTTTTTTTTTTTTTGAGACAGAGTCTCACCCTGTTGCCCAGGCTGGTGTGCAGTGGCATGATCTTGGCTCACTGCAATCTCCACTTTCTGGATTCAAGCAATTCTCCTGTCTCAGCCTCCCAAGTAGCTGGGATTACAGTCACCTGCCACCATGTCTGGCTAATGTTTGTATTTTTAGTAGAGACTGGGTTTCACCATGTTGGCCAGGCTGGTCTTGAACTCCTGACCTCAAGTGATCCACCCACCTTGGCCTCCCAAAGTGCTGGGATTACAGGCATGAGCCACCATGCCTGGTCCCAAGGTGGTACTTCTGTAAGTGCAAGAGTCACAGCACTACTGGGCTTGGAATGTTCCCTAACACACATATGGCTGCAGCGACCAAAACTTAGATCACAACACCCAAGTCCCTTTGAATACCTGGAAAGTCTTTCCAAGAAGGATGGGTAAAAATAAGCATAGACTGTGAAGACTATAATAAATACCTAACTTTTCAATGTCCAGACATTGGCAACCATCCACAAGCATCAAGACCACCCAGGAAAATATGACCTCACAGAATATGCTAAATAAAGCACCAGGGACCTATGCCAGAAAGAGAGATACATGTGACCTTTTAGACAGAGAATTCAAAATAGCTGTTTTGAGGAAACTCAATGAAATTCAAGATACACAGAAAAAGAATTCAGAATCCTATCAGATAAATTTAACAATAGAGACTGAAATAATTAAAAAAGAATCAAGAAGAAATTCTGGAGCTGAAAAAAGCAACTGAAATATTGAGTAATGATCAGAGTCTGTTAATATCAGAATTTATCAGGCAGAAGAAAGAAGAGTGAATTTTAAGACACGCTATTTGAAAATACACAGTAAGAGGAGACAAAAGAAAAACAATAAAAAACAATGAAGCATACCTACAAGATCCAGAAAATAGCCTCAAACGGGCAAATCGAAGAGGTATTGTCCTTTAAAGAAGTAGAGACAGAGATTGAAGTAGAAAGTTCATTCAAAGGGATAATAACAGAAAACTGTCCAAACCTAGAGAAAGAGATCAATATTCAAGTACAAGAAGGTTATAGAACACCAAGCAGATATGACCTACATAAGACTCCTCAAGATATTTATTAACCAAACTCCCACAGGTCAAGGGTAAGAATGGATCCTAAAAGCAGCAAAAGAAACAAGTAATACACAGTGGAGTTCTAATGCATCAGGCAGCAGACTTTTCAGTGGAAACCTTATTACCTAGGAGATAGTGGCATGACATATTAGAAGTGCTGAAGGAAAAGAAGTTTTACCCTACAATAGTACATCTGGCGAAAATGTCCTTCAAACATGAAGGAGAAATAAAGACTTTCACAGACAAACAAAAGCTGAGGGATTTCATCAATACCAGACCTGTCCTACAAGAAATGCTAAAGGGAGTTCTTCAATCTGAGAGAACAGGATATTAATGAGCAATAGGAAATCATCTGAAGGTACAAATTTCACTGGTAACAGTAAGAACACAGAAAAGCACAGAATATGATAATACTGTAATTGTAGTGTGTTAACTGCTCATATGTTAAGTAGAAAGACTAAAAGATGAACTGATCAAAAATAGTAACTATGACAACTTTTTAAGACACAGTACAATAAGATATAAATAGAAATAGCAAAAAAAATAAAAAGCAAGGGCACAAAGAGGTTTTATTGGTTTTCTCTTGGCTTGTTACTTTGTGCAATCAATGTTAAGTTGTCATCAGTTTAAAATAATAACTTATAAAATATTTGCAAGCCTCTTGGTAACCTCAAATAAAAAGACATACAAAGGATACACAAAAAATTAAAAGAAAGAAATTAAAACATACCATCAGATAAAATCACCTTCACTAAAAGGAAGACAGGAAGGAAGAAAAGAAGGAAGATAAAACTATAAAACAACCAGAAAACAAGTAACAAAATGGCAGGAGTAAGTCTTTACTGAACAATAATAACACTGAATATAAACAGACTGAACTCTCCAATCAAAAGACATACAGTGGCTGAATAGATTAAAATAAAAAGAAAACAAAAACAAGACCCAACAATCTGCTGCCTACAAGAAACACATTTCACCTATAAAGACTAAAAACAAAGGGATGGAAAAAGATATTTCATTAAAATGGAAATCAAAAAAAGGCATGAGTAGCTGTATCAGATAAAACAGACTTCAAGACAAAAGCTATAAAAAAAGACAAAGAAGGTCATTCATTATATAATAATAAATGGGTTAATTCAATAACAGGGTATAACAATTATAAGTCTATATGCATCCCACACTGGAGCAATCAGTTATAAAAAGCAAATATTATTAGCGATAACGAGAGAGACAGAACCCAATACAACAATAGCTTGACAATTCAACATCACACTTTCAGCATTGGACAGATATCTGGACAGAAAACCAACAAAGAAACATCTGACTTAATCTGCACTACAGACCAAATGGATCTAATAAATATTTATAGAACACTTCATTCAACTGCTTCCAATTACACATTATTCTCAGTGCATGGATCTGTCTCAAGGATAAGCCATATATTAGGCCACAAAATAAGCCTTAAAACATTTAAAAAATTGAAATGGGCCAGGCATGGATGCTCACACCTATAATTCCAGCACTTTGGGAGGCTGAGACAGGTGGGTCACGAGGTCAGGATATCGAGACCATCCTGGCTAACATGGTGAAACCCTGTCTCTACTAAAAATACAAAAAATTAGCAGGGCGTGCTGATCTGTAGTCCCACCTAGGGAGGCTGAGGCAGGAGAATTCCTTGAACCCAGGAGGCAGAGATTGCAGTGAGCCAAGGTTGCGTCGTTGCACTCCAGCCTGGTCAACAGAGCAAGACTCAATCTCAGGAAAAAAAAAAAAAAAAAAAATTGAAATAGTATCAAGTATATTCTCTGACCACAAAGGAATAAAACTAGAAATAAATAACAAAAGGAATTTTGGAAATGATATGAAAACATGGAAATTAAATAGTACGCTCCTGAATGAATGACCAGTGGGTTAATGAAAAAGTTAAGAAGGATACTGAAAATTTTCTTCAAACAAATAATGGAAGCATAACATACCAAAGCCTCTGGGATACAGCAAAAGCAGTACTCAGGAGAAAGTTTATAGCTAATAGTGCCTACATCAAAAAAGAAAAAAACTTGAAATAAACAGCTTAAAAGGCACATCTTAAAGAACTAGAAAAGCAAGAGCAAACCAAACCCAAAATTAGTAGATGAAAAGATAAAATAAAGATCAGAGCAAAAATAAATGAAATTGAAATGAACAACACAAAAGACCAACAAAATAAAAAGTTGGTTTTTAAAAAAAGATAAACAAAATTAACAAAACCTTTAGCCAGACTAAGAAAAAAAGAGAGAAAACCCAACTAAATAAAATCAGAGATGAAAATGGAGACATTACAACTGATATCACAGAAATCAAAGGATCATTAGAGATTATGAGCAAGTATATGCAATAAATTGGAAAATCTAGAAGTGGATAAATTCCTAGACACATACAACCTATGAAGATTGAACCATGAAGAAATCCAAAACAGGAACAGACCAATAACAAGTAATGAGATTGAAGTAGTAATAAAATGTCTATCAGCAAGGAAAAGCCCAGCATCCAATGGCTTCACTGATGAATTTCACCAACTATTTAAAGAAGTAATACCAATCCTACTCAGGAGGAGGAGGAGGGAATACTTTCAAACTCATCATATGAAGGCAGTATTACCCTGAGACCAAAACCAAACCAACACACACCCAAAAAAGAAAACTATAGGGCCAAATCTCTGATAAGCATTGATACAAAAATCCTCAACAAAATACGAGCAAACCAAATTCAACAACCTATTAAAAAGATCATTCATCATGACCAAGGGGGATTCATTACAGGGATGCAAGGATGGTTCAAGATATGCAAATTAATCAATGTGATACATCATATCAACAGAATGAAGTATTGATTATAAACAGAATGATCATTTCAATTGATGCTGAAAAAGTATTTGATAAATTTCAACATCATTTCATGATAAAACCCTACAAAAAATGGTATCAAAGAAATATAGCTCAACATAACAAAAGCCATATATGACAGACCCATAGCGAATATCATACTGAATGGGGAAAAACTAAAAGCCTTTCCTCTAACATCTGGAACATGACAGAAATGCCACTTTCACCACTGTTATTCATTGTAGTAAGGGAAGTCCTAGCTAGAGCAATCAGGCAAAAGAAAGAAATACGGGGTATTCAAATTGGAAAGGAAGAAGTCATATTATCCTTGTTTGTAGATGATACAATCTTATATTTGGAAAAACCTAAAGACTGCACTAAAAAACCATTAGAACTCATATATTCAGTAAAGTTGCATGATACATAATTAACATACAAATATCAGTAGCATTTCTGTATGCCAACAATAAACAATTTGTGAAAGAAATCAAGAAGGCAATCCCGTTTACAATAACTACAAATAAATTACCTAGGATTAACCAAAGATGTGAAATATCTCTATCAAACACTGATGAAAGAAATCGCAGAGGACACAAAAAATGGAAAAATATTTCATGTTCATGGATCAGAAGAATCAATATTGTTAAAATGCCCATACTACCCAAAGCAATCTACAGATTTGATGCAATCCCTATCAAAATACCAATGACATTCTTCACAGAAATAGAAAACATAATCCCAAAATTTATATGGAACCACAAAATACCCTGAATAGCCAGACGCATTTTAAGCAAAAAGAAAAAACTGGAGAACTCACATTACCTGACACCAAATTATATTGCAAACTTATTGTAACCAAAATGGCATGATACTGGCATAAAAACAGACACACAGACCAATGGAACAGAATAGAGAACACCGAAACAAATCCATACATCTACAGTGAATTCATATTGGGTAAAGGTGCCGAGAACATACACTGAGCAAAGGACAGTCTCTTCAATAACTGGTGCTAGGAAAACTGGATATGCACATGCAAAAGAATCAAACTAGACTCCTATTTCTCACCTTAAACAAAAATCAAATAAAAATGGATTAAATACTTAAATCTAAGATCTTGAACTATGAAAGTAATAAAAGAAAACTTTGAAGAAACTCTGCAGACATTGGAGTGGGCAAAGATTTCTTCAGCAATACTCCATAAGCACAGGCAACCAAATCAAAATGGACAAATGGGATCACATCAAGGTAAAAAGCTTCTGCACAGTCCACAATAAACAATCAAGAAAGTGGGGAGACAGCCTATTAACTGGAAGAAAATAGAATGACCATATAATCCAGCAATCTCACTACTACATATATGCCCAAAAGAAAGGAAATCAGTGTATTGAAGGGACATGTGCACTTCAGTGCTGAAGAGATATTTCAGCACTGTTCACAATAGCCAAGATTTGGAAGCAACCAAAGTGTCCATCAACAGACGTACGAAGAAAATATGGTACATATACACAATGGAGTACTATTCAGCCATAAAAGGAATGAGATCTGGTCATTTGCAACAACATGGATGAAACTGAATCTCATTATGTTAAGTGAAATAAGCCAGGCACAGAAAGACAAACTTCACATGTTCTCACTTATTTGTGGGAACTAAAAATTAAAACAAATTGAACTGAGAGAGTAGAAAGATGGTTACCAGAGGCTAGCAAGGGTAGAGGATTAGGGAGAAGTAAAGATGAGTAATGGGTACAAAAAAAGAGTAAATAAGATCTAGTATTTGATAGCACAATAGGGTAACTATAGTAAAAAATAATTTAATTTAGTGGTTTTTTTTTTCTTGGAGACACCGAGGCTGGAGTGCAGTGATGTGATCTCGGCTCACTGCAACTTCCACCTTCCAGGTTCAAGCAACTCTTGCGCCTCAGCCTCCTGAGTAGCTGGAATTACAGGCATGTGCCACCGCGCCCAGCTAATTTCTCGTATTTTTTAGTAGAGATGGGTTTCACGGTGTTGCTCAGACTGGTCTCAAACTCCTGAGCTCAGGCAATCTGCCCACATCAGCCTCCCAAAGTGCTAGGATTACAGGCATGAACCACCACACCCAGACTAATTGTACATTTAAAAATAACTGAAAGAGCGTAATTGTATTCTTTGTAACAGAAAGGATAAATGCTTGAGGGGATGGATACCCCATTTACTCTGATGCAATTATTATGCATTGTATGCCTGCTCCAAAATATCTCATGTACCCCATAAATATATATACCTACTATGTACTCATAAAAATTAAAAATAAACAGCTTAGAGTGTACAATTCAATGTTTTTTATTTTTATTTATTTATTTATTTATTTATTTATTTATTTATTTATTTATTTATTTTTTTGAGATGGAGTCTCGCTCTGTCACCCAGGCTGGAGTGCAGTGGCCAGTTCTCAGCTCACTGCAAGCTCCGCCTCCAGGGTTTACGCCATTCTCCTGCCTCAGCCTCCCGAGTAGCTGGGACTACAGGCGCCCGCCACCTCGCCCGGCTAGTTTTTTTTTTTTTTTTTTTTTTTTAGTAGAGACGGGGTTTCACCGTGTTAGCCAGGATGGTCTCGATCTCCTGACCTCGTGATCCGCCCGTCTCGGCCTCCCAAAGTGCTGGGATTACAGGCTTGAGCCACCGCGCCCGGCCAATTCAATGTTTTTTAATATTTTCACAGAGTTGTGTAACCTTTAGACAATCAATTTCAGAACATTTTCATTACCCCCCCCCCAAAAAAAACCCTTACCAATCAGCATTCACTCCCCACCCCTCCTCCTTCAGTCCTAGGCAACCACCAACCACTTTCTGTCTTTACGGATTTGCCTATTCTGGATATTTCATATAAGTGGAATTATATAATACGTTGTCCTTTATGACTGACTTCTTTTACTTAGCATGTTTCCAAGATTCATCCACACTGTTGCATTCCTTTTTTATTGCTGAATATTACATTATATGGACATGCCACATTTTATTTATCCATTTTCAGTTGATTGACATTTGGGTTGTTTCAACTGTTTGGCTATTATAAATAAGGCTGCTATGAACATTTGAGTAAAAGCTTTTGTACGAACATATGTTTTCATTTCTCTTGGGTATATACTCAGGAATAGAATTTGCTAAAAATCTGCCAGACTGTTTTCCAAAGTTGCTGCATCATTTCACATTTCTATCAGCACTGTAAGCAGATTTCAGTTCCTCCCCTTTCTTATCAACAATGACCTCTCTTTATGACAATACCCTTCTTAGTGCGTGCGAAGTTGTATGTCATCGTGGTTTTTTGCGTTTCCCTGACAGCCAATGAGGTTGAGCATCTTTTCATGTATTTATTGTGCTTATTTCCTAAAATCTCTTATAATCTTCCCTACAGCTTTCATCTCCATGGAGAAGCAATGCCTGGTCACTGAGGGACAGAAAGAAAACTCATCCCATACCATCTCCCTAAAAAAATCACCTGTTTTTATTGCGCTATATTCCTTGTTCGTTGGTTGTCTCTGGGAACAAAAGAACAAAAATCCCACATAGTGAGAATTTTCTTGTCTCAAGTACCTACATTTTAAATATTTCTTGCAATAGTGTCTTATTTAAAGCCAATGATCTGAAATGAGTTTCTTCACTTCTACGTAAAATGAAATGATCCCAAATAGCTGTATTTCCAATGTTTGAAAAATGAAAAAATTTTCCAAACTAAAAGTCAATATGCATAGTCTCAGAAGGAGATGGAGAATCTGAAACTGGGAACTATCCTGGAAAGTCTGGGACATATGGTTGCTATAAATACAGGACAATTAGAGGTTCTTTTTCCATTTACAAAGGAAAAGTAATAGTTTTAAATTCATTCCTATGAAGGCAAGTCAGTCTGTGATGTTCATTAATATTTCCCTAGCCAACCAATTGTTCCAAATTCTGAATATCAAGCATTTCTTTGCAAGAGTTATTTCCTATATTTGAACTGCATGCAGCCTACTTCATAAAACAAATTTGCATTTGTTACAATACAAGTAACGTAAGAATGCCTGAAAATCTGAAAAAGAATTTGGAACACCAGGTGATTTTAAACAGGACCATCTGTAATGGGCACAGTGTAGTCAGTAAATAATACCTTTTCTAATATTATAATGACATGAATTTCAGTTTCTTAAAACAATTTTTAGAACATAAAAAGAAAAAAATCCAAATTGCTGTTTTTGTAAAAACTTTAATTAGAACTAAAGATGTTCTAATTTTAGGAGGACAAATGTTGTTAACTTTAATAAGAATGAATAGTGGCTAAATGTTATGCTTTAAGAGAATCCGATGTAATAAAAAATCAGAATTTAAAAAACAGTGAAGTTAAAGTGTCATAACTTTGAAGAATACTTTGCTTTAAAAAGGGTTTCCATTAAATATGAATTATAGGCTGGGCATAGTGGCTTATGCCTGTAATCCTAGCACTTTGGGAGGCCGAGGCGGTTGGATCCTGTGACGTCAGGAGTTCGAGACCAGCCTGGCCAAAACGGCCAAAACCCGTCTCTAATAAAAATACAAAAATTTGCTGGGTGTGGTGGTGGGCACCTATAACCCCAGCTACTCGTGAGGCAGAGGCAGGAGAATCACTCGAACCCGGCGGGGCAGAGGCTGCAGTGAGCTGAGATCGCACCACTTCACTCCAGCCTAGGCAAAAGAGCAAAACTCCATCTCAAAAAAAAAAAATCATCATAATAAAAAATAAATAAATATGAATTATAAATAATTTTCCAGGGCAAATCTGCATAAAGCAAAGGATTATAGTAAGAATAATTTCTTCACAGCCAGAGGCCAACAAGATAGCCAAGGTTTTCTGCTGTAATATCAAACTTTTTGTTTCAATCATGCTTTTTAAAGAGTAAAAATAAATTTTAGACCTGAATATTCGACATAGTATAGTTTATGGTTTTTCAGTTTTCAGACTTAGCTATCAGCACTTTTCTTTCAAGAACATTTTTTAAAAAGTAATTTTAAAATCTAAGTAACACATATACCAAGTACAAAATCAAAAAGAAAACGAAAGAGTTTCTACCCTCCAGCTATCCATTTCTACCCTCTGTCCTTACAAAAGGTGATAGCTGTTTTATTATTGTGCCTGAGTATCCATCCCTGTAGAGTTTTCTCTGACACAGTGTTATGCATCTTGCTCTCCCCCTACAACATTGTCTCTCATACTTTGTTCACATATCAATATATATAGAGATGCTTTACCTTTTTTGTGTTTGTATGGTATGCCATTACACAGTACATCAAAATTTACTTAACTAGTTCCCTATTGACACACAATTAGATTGTCAATCTAAATTCAGACAGACAATCTAAATGGTTTCAAATCTTTTGCTATCACAAACAATGCCTCAACTGATAAGCCAGTATTTATCATTTTGCATATAAACCTAAGATAGTTTTTACTTTGCGTAACAATAAAGACTACAGTAAATTAACCTGAAATAGAAACAGATCTTAGTGATTAATTGGATGCTACAGAAGGAAATACTTTTCTGAGTGAGCCAAGAAGCACATATAAGTTTAAACTACCTTTCTTCAAAGATAAGATCAAGATCAAAGATTCAAGATCAAGAGGCTTACATTTGTATTAATATCTTAATCATTGCTAATAACAACTGTCTTTACAGAGCTGTATTAAAATCCTCTATGTGCAAACATCATGATTCCTCTGCATAGATCATGTAATTCTAAAAACAACAATTGGGGCAGGCAGTAAAAAAAAGAAATTGAATGAATTTATAGCCATAAAAATGTTCAAGCCATTATTAATCATATTATTTAAATTAAGCGAAGAGATCAAGAAATACTTCAGAGATCACAAAAGACCAGAATAGAATTAAAAACTGTGAAGCTGAAACACTAAAAGTGAATTTATCTAAGAACCTCTTTGTTTAAAGTGGAGTTTAAATTTCCATTCTATTTATAAGACAATAAATTTTTTTTATTTGAACACATGAAAAGTGGGCATTTGGACATAGACGATATTCATACCAGTCTCTCAGAAAAATAAGCAGAGCTTATATGAATGGACCATTTACAGTATTTTACAAATAAGAAACCATATTTTTCTGCTTGCTGAATATAATAAAAACTATTATTTTAAATAAACATGCTTCCTCTCAAAATCCATACTATATGGATTCATACTACATACTATAGATAGAAAAAAGGCTCATAAAAATCACTGGAATTTAACTGTTTTCTAAGGTAAACCAATCTTATTAAATAAAATTGCATTTACATAGCTGCTTCTTTCCTACTTCCATAATTGACTGTGCTTTATACTACAATGTGCTTATTTAAAACATTTTCCTAGAAGTTCAAAATTTACTGAGTCAATCTTTTTAGTATGTCAAGGAAGAAATGGAGTTAAACAATTTAATCTGTGCTATAAAATCATAGTGCTCTGGAAACTGGATATCTTTGCATAAAGCAAGCATTCCATGTCTTAAGCTTATGATTTGCTCGGCCTCTAGGCTATCTGGTAGACCTGACTATAAGACACAAACTGTATAGTCAGCTCTGTATCTGTGGATTCAATCAATCCGGGATCAAAAATATTTGAAAAGGAAAAAGTAACAATAAAAAAACAAATTAAAAAACAATGCAGCACAAGTATTTACATAGCATTTACAATGTATTAGGCATTATAAGTAATCTAGAGATGACAAAGTGTATGGGAGGATGTGTGTAGGTTTCATGCAAATTTTACACCATTTTATTCAAGGAACCTGAGCATCTGCTCATTTTGGTGTCTGGGGTCCTGGAACCAATCCCCCTGCAAATACCAAGGGACACCTGTACTTCGTTCTTTGATAATAGCTTCACACTACTTGAAATTCTACAGCCCTTAGAAACCCTCACATCTTTAAAAGGAACTTTTACCTCATAGATTGGGGCGAGGTGGAACTCAGGAGAAACCACTTTCTAAATCAGTTTCGGTTTGAGTTATTGTCCTTTGAATTTCAGTTTCTTTGGAGTGCTCTACTTTCTATCACAGACTTGTGAAAACAGACGATTTACCTGGTCAAGTTTATCTTTACATGCTCTAAAGTTTCATTTGTAATTTATTGTGAGGATTTAAAAACACAAACCATTTTTTAATATGCTACAGGAAAGAAGGAATCTGAAGCAGACAAGACATAACAGGAATCAGAGGTTGTGTCCGTATCAAATATAAATAGGATTTTATAATTATTTCCAAAGTTAAAATTTAATATATCCAACACTTTTGGAAGCAATTTATATTGTATGCTCCTAAATCTGATGACTGCTAAAGATGAGAAAAAGGTTTTGCATTTGTTTCAACTTTCTCGCCACCTCTAAAAAAGGGAGGGGCTCATCCCATTGTTTCAAATTTATATTTCGGAACAACAGAAAATAACAAGATAACTAAGTGTATAAAGTTATAATTTAGCCAGGAAATAGCCACAGTTAGGTAACCGCTAAAATGGATAAAGCTCTTCCTTTCCAAAAGAAAAGTATTCACTCTCGATTGAAAATAGAGATTCACACTTCTGAGCGGTAATTATGATATTAATTTTTTTCTTTTTAGAAATGTCTGCCAAGCTACTAGGGAAAGGAAAATATAACTTTCGAAGAGATGGAAGTTAACCTTCTCTGGAGAATTATCTCTGCAGTTTAAATGAAGAAATGAAATTAGCAGACGGTTGCTACTGTTGCAAAAGATAAGAGTGCCTTCAATTCTAAGAAACTTAAGGAGCTGAGCTGTGTAAAATCTTGGATGTTCAATTTAAAAACAAGTAAGTGTGAGAAGGTGAACTTTAAAACAGATAAACAGGAAACCACTTTATTTTTTTTTTTTTTTTTTTGAGGCAGAGTCTCACTCTGTCGCCGGGGCTGGAGTGCAGTGGCCGGATCTCAGCTCACTGCAAGCTCCGCCTCCCGGGTTGACGCCATTCTCCTGCCTCAGCCTCCCGAGTAGCTGGGACTATAGGCGCCCGCCACTTCGCCCGGCTAGTTTTTTTGTATTTTTAGTAGAGACGGGGTTTCACCGTGTTAGCCAGGATGGTCTCGATCTCCTGACCTCGTGATCCGCCCGTCTCGGCCTCCCAAAGTGCTGGGATTACAGGCTTGAGCCACCGCGCCCGGCCTAGGAAACCACTTTAAAATGGATAAAAGGAAGCTGTGGTAGCTGAGGAAAGCTGGAGGCTCTGTGCCCAACCTGATCTAGAGTTTCAAGATACAGGCTGAATTTCAGTGTGTGTTACAATCACCTCATAGGCTTTTTAAAGACAGATTGCTGGGCTCTACCCCCCAGAATTTCTGATTCTGCTGATCTGGGATGATGTGTGAGAATCTGCAGTTCTCAGGTGATACTAATGCATCTGACCAGCAATGCACATTGAGAAACACGTCTCTATTCAATGTTTGGAGAAACCAGGAGGAGTGAGCAATGATTGTTTACAGCTGAAGATAAATGAGCAGGCCATCTAACGCTGGTCATATAATTGGGATACATCTGGTTAAACCAAGTTCAAAAGTTTATTTCCTACAGAACTTTAGGAACTTAGATTTACTAATGTGCATTGTGGTATTCCAAGATATAGCATGTGGCATTATACAAACTTATCTGTCAGTGGGGTAGGTTTTATATGAGGCATCTTACAGACTGGTGAGGACCACATTTCAAAAATACTGGTCCAGAGGAAAAACTAAATTCCTTGGCATGGGATTCTAGTTTGTTTTTTTCCAATCTACCTTGCAGCTTTCTATTAACAAAAGCCCCCCAGTAGCTGCAATGATCCTATATTTTGCCCTCTCAAGCTCACTCAGCACACTCTCTTCCTGAAAAGTTTCTTTTTTGTCTCTGCCTGTGTAAATCCTTTGCTACTTATAAGACACAGCTCAATGCCATTTCATTTATTTTTGTCTTTATTTATTTTGAGACAGAGTCGCACTCTGTTGCCCAGGCTGGAGTGCAGTGGAACGATCTTGGCTCACTGCAACCTCCACCTCCTGGGTTCAAGCAATTCTCCTGCCTCAGCCTCCCCAAGTACCTGGTATTACAGGCGTGCACAACCATGCCTGGCTAATTTTTGTGTTTTTTGTAGAGACGGGGTTTTGCCATGTTGGTTAGGCTGGTCTCAAACTCCTGGCCTCAAGTGATTCATCTGCCTTGGGCCTCCCCAAATGCTGAGATTACAGAGTGAGGCACTGTGCCTGGCCTCAATGCCATTTCAATAAAAAATTTACCTGATGAGACTAAATTGCTAATTTCCTTCTCTGTAATTCTACTTCACCTTGTATCTATTTTTAACATCTGTATTATAGTTCTCTTGCACTCCAACCACACAGTAAATTCCTTGAGGTCAACAAATATTAGTGACTAGCTTCTACAGTCAGGCTCCAGGTTAAGTTCAGGAGAGTATTTCTGATATGATGGAGACTCCAGTCTTGTATGGTTGACAAACATGCATCTATCATTAAAACCTGTATAAAAATTGTAAAAGAAAAGTACAAAATTCTATTCATGTAAACAGAAATATTAAGGAAAACTTTTATTCTTTGTTATAGCCCAATGTGCCTTGCCTTTATAGTTTTAACATAATTTATATATTTAAGACATAAAGATAAATTCTAAATTATTAAACATAATTATATATTTATACACTTATAAATATAAAATTTATAAAATATTAAATGTGATTATTGATATGGCATGTCTTAATAGAAAACTGTGCTGTGCCATCTTCGTCTTACTTAATCCCTCCTTTGTAAACACTAGCTATTGAGACCTGAGGAAGTACTCTAGGATGTGGAGGGAATTTTCCAAGAAGGAAACAGGAATAGTTCTAGCATTACAAAACTAAATCAGGAGTTGTGACAGGAAATGCTACAATATCAAAAGAAGATGGTATCAGATTTCCTTTGACTTTTCAGGCACTAGATTCTTAAAGTCCCACTTTGCCCATTTCAAAAGGGTCTATGTTCAACTTGGAGCAATAATTGTGAGGGTTAAAAGACCTGCTCAACTGCCTGCAATCTGACTGCCTTCTTCAACCTGGCCAGAATTTAGCCTTCTGCCAGCAGTTTGACAGCCTGGCAATGTTTGGGCTCCAGACTGGTTTATTAATTCCCTGCCCATGTGTCCTCCTGGCTTTGACTGTGGCTTATGTTCCTGCATCGTTTACTGGCTTTCCTGCCCCAGGGACTGAATTGTGTTTGCTTCAAGTTGTGGGAAGTTGTCTTCCTTATGAAGGGGAGATCCAAGCTTTCCCCTATACTTTTCCCCAGGCTTCCACATCCGGTTCCTGACCTTTCCTGCCCTCTAGTGGCCATGAGCCACACTCCCATCCCTGGCTATGGAATCTGCACATAGTTGGTAAAGTTTGACAGATTAGAGCATTTTACATGAATTTCTATTATTCAAGTGCCATATTATAACCCTGATCTTCCACTGACATTACCCCACAATTAAAAAACACATAGATGAGAGGTGAAATTCACAACTCAAGTGAACTTACATTCAGATAAAACTACCCCATTTAATAGTTTTAAGTATTATCTAAGAATGTTTACACAATGTTTCAAAAGGAAGGTTAAAAATAATTCCTAAGTTTTTCCATATAGTGTAAGGCCTACCAACAATTGTACATAGTTGGAAGTCACTATTTAGCTCAACATTTGGTTGTTAGATTTATTGCTGCAGATTCGGTTATAATCATTTTCAAAGGTAACTGAATCTAAAAGTTACAAACCCCTGAACTTCATATTCAATTTTTTTCTATGTATTAAACAACATTAGCATTAGTGGGCCTGAAAACACTGTTAACAACCCAGGATTTATGAAAGTTTTCAGTCTATAGACTTTATTGAGATTATCCTCCTGTAAACTTCCTTAATTCATGGGCAAGCAGCCTTGATGCTTACAATAATTTCAACACTCTGATCCTTCTTTAATAATTTCAAAACATCTTATATATGTTCTTTGTCATCCTTGCCTAGACTGCCCTATCAGAAGTGGGGATAATGTCTTCTATTCTTTTGTATTTCACAACAAGCAAGTTTTTTTTTCTTTTTCTTTCTTTCTTTTCTTTTTTTTTTTTTTGGAGACAAGGTCTTACTCTGTTGCCCAGGCTAACTACAGTGGCACAATCATAGCTCAGTGCAACTGGAACTCCTGGACTCAAGCGATTTTCCCGCTTCAGCCCCTGAGTAGCTGGGACTATACGCAAGTGCCACCACACCTGGCTAATTTAAAAAAAAGAAATTTTTTTTTTTTTAAAAATAGAGACAGGGGTCTCACTCTGTTGCCCAGGCTGGTCTTGAACACCTGGGCTAAAGTGATCCTCCAATCTCAGTCTCCTAAATGCTGGACTTACAGGCGTGAGCCACTGTGCCTGGCTAAGAAAAGACCTTTATAAAGTAAAATGTGTTTGTTAGATTTGTAGTATCTTTTCCCTATTCATCAACAAATAGTAGTAAGCACCAATGATGTGCAGTGATCAGTGAAAACAAAGATTTATTCTTAGTACAATAAACACATTGCAAGAAGTATGTGTAAAGATTGTACATATGGTCAGAGAATATTTCTAAACAACAAACAAAATAATTATCAAATGATTCCCAAAGTAGTTTTTCTTCTTCTTCTTAATTCTCTTTTTCAAACCTTGGCACAGAATAAAATGTTTTCTGTAAAAAATTTTACTTTTTGAAATGAATAGTCTTTTCTTAGTTTTTAAAAACGTTATTTCAGAAGTAGAAACTGATTATTCTTATAATTTGATTACCTGGTTATCTGATCAAATGTAAGTTTAGCTGATGTATAAACAGTTTTTAAGATTTTTCCCAGGGTTGAAAATTCATGTAATTTTTACTGAAGACTATGACGTATCAATGAAAACAGGAAAAAGGGGGATGTGGGTTACTGTTGCTTAAGAAAATAACTCAATGAACCCCTTTAAAACCAACATTTTCTTGCTTAAACGTTAGGGCGGGTACCAGTAGAGAAAAATAAGGCTATTGGGATGGGGCTCCACTCCTTCAGCCATAACCACCTAGTACTGCAGCTTTAGGCGCTTTCCTCAATACACTGGATCATTGTGGAAGTACAGGGGTATCAATGTCTTGCAGCTTGAGACCTAATGTTGGGGAACCCTGTCCAACAGAACTTTCTGTACTGATGGAAATGTTCTGTACTACTGCTGTCCAATGCAGGAGTCAGTGATCACATGTAGCTATGGAGTACAGGAAATGTGTCTAGTGCAAATGAGGTTCTGAATTTTAAATCCAATTTAATTTAAGCTAATTTAAATCTCAGTAGCCACACGTGGCTACTGGCTACTATACTGGACAGTGGTGCTGTAGGAAATTTTTTTAGTAAAACAGTCCTTTCTGGTTTTAAGATCTTGTTTTTAGTTCTTGTTATCTCTGAGATTCAGACATGTCCTCAAAGCTGAATGATGCCCCACCACTCTGTGTTCAGAATCATGACTCCCCCCCCCCCTTTTTTTTTTAAACCAGTTTGGTTCATCATACCTAAGAAAAGCTTGAGATAAGCTTTTTTAGGATGCTTCTGGACAAGACCTTATCGTAAGGAAAGGAGGAGGAACCAGGGCCCAGTGAGACATAGCAGGACTCCAAAGTGACAACAGGTGTGCTGCATATGCCTGGAAATACTGCTCCACGGGATTGGATTTGTTTAAGAGTGCATGGGAGCCATGCCTGGGAACCCCAGAAATACTGAAGAGCGCCTCATAGCTGCTTAGGATCTTTCATGAGTAGAAGAGAAGAGCTAAGTCAGTGAAATTTAGGTTATAATTGTTATTTTGTATCTACTGGTCCCTGCAGACTGGTGAAGCTTGGGAAACTTACACTACATGTAGTAAATAAACAGATATGACTAGCTTGCTCCAAAATCATGGTATCTGTATATTTCAGCAGTTTTACCACCTGTTGCTAATATTTATAAATAACATGCCAGGGTCATACCCAAATTAACTTTAGAAGGTTAAAAAATATCCTAAGAGCCAAATACATAATTACTTTCAGTAAAGGGAAAGAGAGCTATAAGAGAGCTTTACAAAGGTCCTACCAGACTGACAAAATTGAGCTTTTATGTATGTCTCAAAAAGTAACTATATAAATGTAAAATTATAATAGCTGAATTACTTTGCTTTTACCCTGTCCACAACTGCCAACTAAACGTTTTAATATGAAGATAAATTGGCATACTAGGATATATTTTCCATTGCAAATGTATTAATAATATTTTGTTAAAAGTATGAGGCAAAAACACTGATGATAGCTAGAAGATGAACTGATTCCTAAAGATCAAGAGTAAGATAAAAACCAAGTTATAATAATGGTTTTTACAAAATAAGATGTTTATTTTAATGTTTTCACATATAATACACTCATTTAAATAAAAATAATGCTATTAGTGAAAACTGGTATCTTAACTTTTTAATTTTTAATTTTTGTGGGTACATGGTAGGTGTATGCATTTATGGGGTACATGAGATGTTTTGATACAGGCATGAAATGCATAATAATCACCTCACGGAAGATGAGGTACCCATCCCCTCAAGCATTTATCCTTCGTGATATCTTAACTATTGAGAGTGCTGGGAATTCTTTAGTTTAAAAACTGAAGAGAAAAAAGTCTACCATTTTATGTTTGATGTTTATGAGCTCATCTCCATAAGTCAAAATTTTCAGTAGGGGATCAAAGAAACAAAAGGGTTGGCTTTGGAACTACGAATTACTGGATATTCGATACGGGGCTTGTGGCCCACATACAGGACTTTCTAGCTGCTAATTATTTGCTCCTGTTAATTTGCTGTATAATTCTTATTTCTGTCCTCCTTCAGTACAACTAGTGTTGACACTGTCCCTAATACATCTAATCAAAATTTGTGAGTATAAGTAAAAAGAATTGTGGCTTAATTGTTAGTAAGGCTTTAGAAATCTTAGACTTTGATATTTGCTTTGGTTTCTTATGAAGAAGTGCTTCCCCAGATTCGTGGTCTGTATATTTTTACTTGACTTTTTAATAATGTGATCTTTTCATGCATTTCCCATTACTTAACTGTCCATCTGGATTCATAATTACCTATATGATTCCATTTGTACATCTATAAAACAATTATTATGTGTTATATGTCATGGCACTTTACAGTGCCTTCAGATACTCTCACAAAAATATAAGGTAGATAATGAGATCTACTCTTTATTGAGCATCAAGTATTTGCCAAACATATACAATTTCCAGTACTTGAAACACTGCGGCAGTGTTTCATAAATTTCATATTATATAAACATAAAAATCAGGATTTGGAAAAGCTATAATACAAATTAATAGAGTTACTTCAACATAGAGTACATTTTCACCTCTGCCCAGGAATGAGTAAGGTAGCTATCCCAAATGTTTGAACCCTAAATACAGTATGGCAATTAAGGCCGAGATAAGATGTGGTTAGATGATAAATTCCAAATCTGAACTCTAACCTTTTGGTTTTAGGTTCCAAAGGAAGGCCTCAATTATATTGGTAACCCATATATTATTAAAAGTTATCTGATTAAAGAAAGAGAAAATCCTATGGTAAATAACTGACATGCTCCATCCCAAAGAGATGTGAATATCAGAAAATAGAAGTATTAGATAGACACAAGTCAAAAGAGATGTACCCATCTTGAACTTTGTCAATACTAAAATGACATAGTGACTTAGAGATTTATCCAGTCAAAGCAGTTTAGAATTAATGTTAATTTTACCATTAATTTTGTCACAATTGCATGGTGGTTTTATATATGTAAAAGGTTCCTAACCATCACAGATGCATTTCAACATGTTTATGGGTAGAATATGATGTATTTTTTAAAAAAGATTCTAGAAAAAAGAAGAAGCAAGGAGGAGATTGATGATATAATCAACAAAATGTTGATATATTTTAGAACTGGATGAGTCATACATAGGGGTTCACTGCAATATTCTTTCTATTTTTGTGTATGTTTGAAATCTTCCCTAACAAAAAGTTTTAAAATATTTGGGAAAAAATTAGTTTATAATAATGTAGATTGTTTGTAACACTTATTAAATAAAAAGAACTTAAGGATGAAATTCATAAGCAACATTATAGGAGGCAGAAGACAAAGTATGTGTTAATCAATAAAAGTAATCAGAAAAAAACAAAGTAATCATAAATCACAAGTTGGAAGAAAAGGAAGGAAATATTTGAGAGAAATTAGGTTGGCATGGTGGCAGGCACCTGTAATCCCAGCTAGTCGGGAGGCTGAGGCAGAAGAATCGCTTGAACCCAAGAGGCGGAGGTGGCAGTGAGCCGAGATCATGCCATTGCACTCCACCTGGGTGACAGAGCGAGACTCCATCTCAAAAAAAAAAAAAAAAAGAAAAGAAAAAGAAAAAGAAATTTGTGAGAGAAACCGGTTCTCTGGTAATGTTTAATAATAATCCCTAAACTGTTTTTTCACTCGACAATGGCTATAAGACAGCACTTGATCTGGACTATATGTTCTTCAGAGTGTAAATGTTATTCATCAGATTGTAGTCAGCCCAAATGGAATTGTTCCTTTAGACACCTCTTTTTTTTTCTTTCTGATGCTATTTTTACCAAAGTGATCTTTTCCAAGCAGCTTTATCCTGTAGGATTCTCCCAGTGCCCGATGAGAGTCCTTTTGGCTAGCGGTAGTAGAAAGGTGCTTTAAAATACATAATGGAGTTGAGCTTTGGTTGAAGTATGACATTTACTAGATTTGTGATTTTCAGCAAGTCATTTAAAAATTTCTGGGCCTTTCTACTTATTTTTAATATGGAGATAATCACTATCTCAGACAGTTTCCTAAAATGTGGCACATGAAGTATGCTGTTTTAAACTTTTACAAATATAAGGCTAAGGGTTTAAAAAAGAATATATTGGGGCTGGGCGAGCTGGCTCACACCTGTAATCCCAGCACTTTGGGAGGCTGAGGTGGGCGGATTATGAGGTCAGGAGATCGAGACCAGCCTGGTGAACACAGTGAAACCTCATCTCTATTAAAAATACAAAAATTTAGCTGGGTGTGGTGGCAGGCCCCTGTAGTCCCAGCTACTTGGGAGGCTGAGGCCGGAGAATGGTGTGAACCCGGGAGGCGGAGGTTACAGTGAGCCGAGATTGCACCACTGCACTCCAGCCTAGGCAACAGAGTGAGACTCTGTCTAAAAAAAAAAAAATATATATATATATAATACACACACACACACACACACACACACACACACACACACACACACACACAAATACATACATACACGTTGGCTGGGCATGGTGGCTCACGCCTGTGAATCCCAGCACTTTGGGAGGATGAGGTGGGCAGATCACCTGAGGTCAGGAGTTTCAGACTAGCCTGGCCAACATGGTGAAACCCCCATCTCCACTAAAAATACAAAAAAAAAAAAAAATAGCCATGTGTGGTGGCGGGCGCCAGTAATCCCAGCTACTTGGGAGGCTGGGGCAGGAGAATCGTTTGAACTCAGGAGGCAGAGGTTGCAGTGAGCCGAGATTGCACCACTGCACTCCAGCCTGGGCGACAAGAGCGAGACTCCATCTCAAAAAAAATCTCTCTCTCTCTCTCTCAAGGTTTTCTCCAAGTTAAAAATCATACTTGAGGCTTCAAGTCCTAGTGACAGTGACTATCCAATATTAAACTCTACTAGAAGGCTGTTATGGTCTCTTCCTCCTTGTTCTATTTCCATACACATTTTATTTTTTTGAGACACAGTCTTACTCTGTCACCCAGAATGGAGTGCAGTGGCTCGATCTTGGCTCACTGCAACCTCTGCCTCCTGGGTTCAAGGGATTCTCCTGTTGTAGCCTCCCGAGTAGCTGGGATTACGGGGGTGCACCACCACGCCTGGCTAATTTTTCTGTTTTCAGTAGAGACAAGGTTTTACCATGTTGGCCAAGCTTGTCTCAAAGTCCTGACCTCAAATGATCTGCCCACCTCAGGCTCCCAAAGTGCTGGGATTACAGGTGTGAGCCACCACACCTGGCATACTTCCATACACATTTTAAACAGGTTGATCCTTTTCTTCTGAGTGATAGGTATGCATATTTGCACTTCAGTGTATTAACAGGAATGCAAAAAGTTGAGAAATATGTTAACGAAACCACATTTTCTACTATAGAGTATTTACTTCAGTCTTTCTAGGAGTGCATATACTTTTAGAATATACACAAGGTATGTCAGACCACAGGTATGAAAATGAGGCATCTTGGCCAGGCACAGTGGCTAACGCCTGTAACCCCAGCACTTTGGGAGGCTGAGGTGGGTGGATCACCTGAGGTTGGGAGTTCGAGACCAGACTGACCAACATGGAGAAACCCTGTCTCTACTAAAAATACAAAATTAGCCAGGCGTGGTGGTGCACGCCCGTAATCCCAGCTACTCGGGAGGCTGAGGCAGGAGAATTGCTTGAACCCAGGAGGTGGAGGCTGCAGTGAGCCGAGATCGTGCCATTGCACTCCAGCCTGGGCAACAAGAGCGAAATTCCATCTCAAAAAGAAAGAAAGAAAGAAAGAAAAGAAAATCAGGTATCTCATTTACTGCAAATGAATTAAATTACCATCAGCACGGTAAGAATTCTGCAAGTAAATATCACTTTTAAGACATATTTTACCTGGAATTCGCTCAGTTGCAGAACTTACGTAAAGGAATTACCTTCACCTTCACTCCTGATTTGTCACTAACCATGGCTGTAAAACATAACTGGGCAATCATTAGAAGTTTCTTCTCTGGAGAAACAAATTAACCTCAGAGAGAAGACACTAATAATTGGGGGGTTTCCCAACAGTGGAACCCACCAGTTGAAAAGCCCAACATAATTATAGAACCTCCAGGCAACTTCATAGCTACTTACTCTCAAATATGAACAACAGATACCTGGAGGAAAATGTCCAGTAATAAAGAGAAATAGTAATAACAACAGCAAAGGGATCAAAAGGATCCAGAGATGACACAGGACCTGAAACAAAACTTAAGAAAGAAAATAAACCAAATCCGAAGTAAAATATTCTCAGAGAAATAAGAGATTATATTCATAAAACAAGCAGGACATTAGGAATAGGAAATAATCAGAAACAAGAATTTTATAAATTAAAAATAAAGTTTTAGGCTGGGCACAGTGGCTCACATCCATAATCCCAACACTTTGGGAGGCTTAGGCAGTGGATCACTTGAGGTCAGGGGTTCAAGACCAGCCTGGCCAACACGGTGAAACCTCATCTCTACTAAAAATACAAAAATCAGCCAGGCATGGTGGCGCGTAGCTGTAATCCCAGCTGCTCAGGAGGCCAAGGTACAGGAATCGCTTGAACCCGGGAGGCAGAGGTTGCAGTGAGCCAAGATCACGGCACTGCACTCCAGCCTGGGCGACAGAGTCAGACTGTCTCAAAAAAAAAAAAAAAAAAAAAAAGAGAGAGAGAGAGAGAGAATACAAAGTAAACAAAATTTTAAAATTAAAGAAAGGGGAAAACTTGGAAGAAATCTTCCAAGAAGTAGATTAAGGAGGCAAAGAAACAGAAAACAGGAGAGAAAAGAAAATTTTAAGGTCAATCCAGGAAGTGCAAACTTTGGCAAACAGGAATTCTAGGAAGAGAGAACATGGAGAAAAAGACAGAAAATCTTCAAAGAATTAATATCTGACTTTTAAAATAGGCACATGTGTTACCTTGATAAAAGTTAAAAATTAATTAAAAATCATATGGGCAATCATATATCTCAATGTTTAGGTGTTCACCTGCATGAAGTAGGTATATAAACATTATTATATATTATACTATATTGTTCTCCAGTTGTTTTCAATGGATTATGCTGTTTTCTCATTTCAATTATAACCTCTTCAAATCCGGGAAGAATATTTGCCACTTATGGCAGGCACATATTCTATTTTTGATAAATACTTGTTAAACTCATTTGCTTTGAAGGCGACTTGAGTTTCCAGTAAGCTCTGTGACTCTTTAAGACAGTTCAGTCTTTCAGCCTTGTCACAAAAGTAAAGGTCATTCTTAGCTGAAACAGTTACTTAAAACTCCAGGAACTAGTCTGAGAATCCCAGCTCTTACATGAAGTCTAGAGGGAAGTCATTTTATAAAACAATGATAAACTGAAAGAAAGCTAGTCAAATGGCCTTTGTCTGAATACCCTTAAAGATCTCTGTCCATTCAACCTTCTTTTCAGAAAACTTGATCTGAGCCTCTATTCAGACACACAGTTATACGGTACCAGTTAGTGGAATATGTAGGCTATGAATCAGACTTCACTGTGGAAACTAATCCTTGAGTCACGATCATAATATTCCACTGGCATTCACCCCAGGGACAAGGTATTCATTTAAGAGTGCCACTCTTCCATGCAAAGGATGAAGTATCACGTAGCTCCCGCTCATGATCACAGTCATTACTCAAATATCCTAGTTTGGTTATCTGTTTGTGCAAGGCTGTGTAGTCATCCTCACCTATCAGGATTCTGCAGTCATCTCTACCCCATTACAAAGGGTCCCTGGCTTTATTCATTAATTTAATAAATACCTATTAAGTGTCTATTTTGAGCTAGTCATTGTTCTCTATACTAGGGAACTGTATTCTAGCAAATCTGAGCCTAGAAAAGATTTGCTTAATCCATTCTCCAGAATCCTTCTCTAATCAATTCTAGTAATTTACATTTGCCTACCTATTGCCATATCTCCATCTTTTTTTTTTTCTGCTGCATGTGCATTTAGTATCTGAAGTATTATTGATGTTTTTAATGAATTACTCATGATAATGGCCACAATCATGGCATTTCAGGGACTCAAGGGATAATTCGACTTTGAACTGTATTACTGTTCGCATCAAAGAATGGCCTTAAGACTTACTTCTCAAAGTGTGTCTGGGGAATTAACAGCATTGGTACGATCTGTCAGAAATACAGAAATCTCAGGCTCCCACTCTGAGACCTACTGAACCCGAACCAGAATCTGCATTTTAATAAGATCGCCATGTTATTTACATGCACATGAGAATTTAAAAATCACTGGTCCTGCTGACGTCTTAATAAGCCATTCTCTAATTCCTTAATAAAGCATTAGAGGGTAGCCTACAAGTTGGACACAGCAGTACACCTGTAGTCCTAGCTACACAGGAAGCTGAGGCAAGAGGATTGCTTTAGCCCAGGAGTTCAAATCCAGCTTGTGTAACATAATGAGACCTCATCATTAAAAAAAAAAAAAAAAAAAAATTGAGAGAAAAAGTAAATAAAAGGAAGCAATTCAGGATAACATTATTTTAGGTATATCTGTACTTAACTTCAGGTATAACTATACTTAACTAAGTTTAGTTATAACTGAATTTAAAGACATGGTCTACTATATCATCAATATCTTGCTTGGGTAATGTATTTTACTACTAAGGTAATAAAAATGTTTCATAGTGTTATGGTTTTATAATACCTCTAAGTCAAGAGAAGGCCTACGCTCTTTCTCCCCCAACAGACATCCTCGAGCCTAACTAGAAATGCCATGAATTTACTTACTTGTTCAAGGTGTTCTTTGCTGTGACTCACCCATGAATCGAGCTACACATACACACTAGCTGGTTGCTCGTCTAAGCCCTCAGGTCTGCTGTTCTTGTTCTATCCCAACAGTTCACTTCAATCTTAGTGTGGGTAAAATTGCTTTTCAACAATTGCTCCCATGTTGAGTCCTTCCCAAAACATCTCACTGAACTGGGACAGATCTGCTCACCCCTGGTTTTGAAATTATTATATCTCTAAGTATCTGTCTTCATCTGACCACAGTCTTCCAATTTTACACAACGAACAAAGGATACTGAACCAGACGTGTGAGCAATACTTTGGATTATTTCCAGGATATGCTGACAAGACAATTGGTTCCCTTTCTCAGCACTCATTTGCTCCTTCTGCTAACCACCTTCCTGACCTCAACATATCGCCTGGTCTCACCCAGAGACTCTGCCAAGCCCCTTCAGCCTACAAAGGCTCTTGTCCTGGCCTCTCCTGGTCTGTCTTGTTTCCCCGTCACCTGTGATGTAAAGGGAGCGTGGATACAAACGGGTGAGGCCTCACAAGAGCTAGCACATGTTAGGCTCCATAGCCTAGAAGAAGCCAGCAAAATAGACAGAATTGCCTATTCTCCAAGTAGTTTCTGGGAATAGGCCTTAAAACCTTGACTTGTTTTCTACATGGAAGCTCTATTTTGTTTTGTCTTATTTTTGGTGGTAGAGAGGGGACTGAGAAAGTTAGACTAATGCTGTCCAAAATGAGTTATGAATATTCATAAGCAATTTCAAGTTTTCACTTGTAATTTTCTGTTTCCTTCATCTGATATTGCTGAATCTCCATTTCAGTTTTCACTGATCATACTTGCTTATTCTATAGTTCCAAGGTGAAAGAATAGAAGACTGTAACATTTATTTTTTTCTCCAGGAAAAAGACTGTACTCTCCCTGTAGAGAGTGAGTTTGTCTTATACATCTTATATCTACTTCACATATGCCTTCTGCATAACAATCACTAAATATATACCTTGCCTATGCTATCTCGTGCTAATTTTATGACACCAAGCAAGCAACCTACACTGGCTGTTTCTGCTTCCTTACCTGTTTTATTCTTTCTTCAATCTGGCTTTTAACCCTGCATTCTCCTGAGCCTACTCTTGCTAACAGACCTTCTAACTACCATATCCAGTGGATACTTATGTTCTCTGTGGTACTGTCTGCTGTCCTCCTTCCCTCACCTTTCACCCATGCTTCCATGCCTCCACGCCTCCATGCTCTCTGCGCCTCCATGCTCTCCGCGCCTCCATGCTCTCCGCGCCTCCATGCTCTCTTGGCCTCTATGTGGTTCCTCCTTAGTCTCCTCTTTATGCCCTCTTCTACCACCTCACCAAAGTTGGTAGTCCCCAGAATTATAATTTATCTTCCCTTCCCATCTCACTGTATACCTTCCCTAACATGTTTAACCTTACCTGAGGCTTTGACTGTACTCCTGACTCCCAATCTACATTTCTAACTCTCACCTCTCTCCTGAGCCTTGGTCCTGTATCTCCAACTGCCCTACTTGAAAACAGCACTACCAGGGCAGCCTCTGATGCACATAAACTTAATTTGTGATTTCTTCTTCACCCTCCCAATCTGGCCCCTCTCCTGAGTTCTTCATCTTAGTTCATAACATCACTGTTAACCCAATCATCCAAGTTAAGAAAACTTAAATTCATTTATAATCCATGAAATCATGAAAAATTATCTTCTAAAAACCTTAAAGAGAGCACTTCACACTCTCTAAAGACTTCCACTGCCCAACTACTGACTCTCAGCAGAAGACCACCTTCTTTGTCTTCAGCATGAAGCACCAGGCCTAATCAACTCCGACCCACTTCTGGCAGATCACCTCCTCCCACATCCCCAGGCTACCCTATGCTTGAGCCCCACTGGACTATTTACAGTGTGAGATTCTTTCACATCTCTAGTCTTGCATATGCTGCTGCTGACACCTACAGCAGTTTTTCTCAACAGGGGACAATTTTGTCCCTAGGGGACATCTGGCAACGTCTGCGGACACTTTTTGATTGTCACACTGGGAGAAAGCGGTGTTACTAGCATTTAGTGGGTGGAGGCCAGGGATGCTGTTAAATATCCTACAGTGCACAGGACAGCCCCTACTACAAAAGTGTCCAGCCCAATATAATAATGCTGAGATGGGGAACCCCTGCCCTAGAATCTCTTTGATTTCTCTGTCTGATGAACTCTAGTTTACCTATCAAGACTCAGTTCAAATGTCACCTCCTCTGGGAAACCTTCCTCTACCAACCAGGTCCTCTCTCCAGATGAATAATGTCACATCTTTCTACTTTTTCATACACAACTCTATTTAGCACATCACATATTAGACTGAAAATTTTTATGTTTACCAGCATGTCCCTATTACTAGAATGGGAGGTCCCCTAAATAGAGACTGTATTTTACTCATCTTTTCTTCTCAGTACTTGGGACAGGGCCTGGCACTCAAATGTGTACTGGATGAATTAAGACACATCTACAGAGAAAACAAAATATTTTCAAGCAAACAACTCAGCACTTTGAACCTGTCTGAAATTAACGATTCCTCAGTTCTAAGAAATATACAGGTACAAATATACATTTTTCACCAACTTTCTAAAACTAGTCATTAACATTATGGCATCACATTTTAGAATATTTATAAATTACATTGGTTTTTATAAGTGCTGCTCAAAATAAATTTAACCAAATCTCTCTAAATATTCTGCTAAATTTAGTAAAATATGGACTGGAAAATAATGGAACATTTCAGTAATTATATATTTAAAACATCTATTTTAGGAAGAACAATTAAATAAGAAAATATTGAAATGTATAATCTTGAGATCAGTGTTAAAGGCTTTGAAATAATTGAGACATAAGTTTATTACAGTTCTACTATACTAGAATAGTAGCAATTTACCTATTTAGGATTAAGTTACAGATAATGAACAAAAACTTTTATAACAAAAAGAAAAAAATGTAAAAAATAATTCTAATAAAAATATGAATATAAGCAAAGAATGGAAGACATTCAAGCTTGGGCAAAATGCTAATGCACATTAAATAATAGGGTACTGAAATCTCTGAGCATCCTAACAACATAACATAGGAGATTCAGAAAATAACAGATGAGGGAAATAAAATAACAGTAGAGAAAACTAACTACTACACAGATTCAGAAATCTGAATAGCAATCATTTTTATAACTGTTTACGTAGTACTTTAGTTCCTTCACCTGCTTCTTGATTGAACTGACAAAATATTACACATACTGTTAAAATATCAAATATTTATTTTCAGATCAAAAGTCATTATATAGCCTTTACAAAAGTAATATTGTATTTCAGAAGGCATACATAATAAACATATGCCAGTCACTGTTATGTTGTTTGCTATGCCTGAAATAAACACAGACTACAAAGTCTCATCTTCACTCTAAGTTGTAAACACAGAACACAGACAGTGTCCCAGATACAGGTAAAAGTTCTCACTAGATTTAAAAACTCAGTCATTAATGAGCTGTTGATTATTGAAAGCTAGAAACTCAATCTTATACTGCTAGAGACTGGTAGCTAAACATATAAGAAAAGAATGTGTAGACTCTCAGTGCTTTAGAAACCAGGGTCTCTGACCAAAGCAGTGATTTAATTTCACGACTGCTCAGTACAGATAGCTGACATTACTAAATGCTACTCTAATATCAACTTGTTAAATGTGAATCCAGACTCAGCATATCAGAATACTAACCCAGACTAACTGGAGTCATGGGAAATATTTTGGGAGCTGTTTATTTATAAATGAGTTACAATATACCACTATAATTAGATTAATATATAATTATTGATAAACACAGGATTATTTCTAAAACCCATCATTGTTGCCACTGCTATATTTAGAAAAAGCAACACTAGAATCTTCTTCATAAAACAAGCCTTGATTTATCAATTAGATCTATTTAGATATAGTATAAATTAAATTTAACTGTCACTGTATGGTTTACAATGCTTTTATAAAGAGAAGTCTAATAAACATTAAAAGGGGGACAATTTAAGTCTCCAGCAAACTGCATACTTCTGAACTACTTTATAATCCAATAATCTACCAAAAGATAGAATCTGCACAAAGTTATACATTTGATTGTCACAAAAAATATTTAAGTTAGTTTACCTAAGCATAAATAAAACCAGTAACAATGGATATTTTTAACAATGCAAAAGGCATTTGATCCACATTTCATTAAAAAATACATTTAAAATACTCTTCTCAAAAGTATCCACAACAAACTATAATTATTACCATAAAATAAACTATTTTAAGGTATTTCTACAAATATTTATACATGAATTATTCCTTTCAGGTTATTTCATTACGTGTAAAAGAAATTTATAAGTAACATTAACTCAATTAGCATAGTACTAATGTTTCTTCTCAGTGCCATTTCATTTCTTCCTTTTAGGAAGAAAAATAGTTGATTGGATTATAATCTCCTAAAAGCTGGTTTTAGAAAAGTTTCCTAAATGGAATTAAAAATCGTAAAATATAGATCAGAATTTGAAATCTGATCTTTTTTTATCCTCAGTAAAGTAGTGGCTTATATTAACATCTGGGCATTGGTAACAATTGTTATATTTACCAGATTTCAGAAGAGAGAAAATAAACTAGCAATTACTATTTTATTCACCTAAAGCTACTTATCCAGAAGATTTTTTTAAAAAAAATCTTTAATAAGCATATTGGATGTTACAAAAACACAGATAACAGATAAAGTTTTTTCCTCCCCAAACTATTATGTACTGTCATGTAAAATTGCTTTAGTTAGAAAATTTTTTAAATTTCTTGGAACCTGGCAAAACATTCCAAATACAGAAATTTTAAAATTCTATTTCAGTTCAAACCATTTTAAATACTTAAGAACTTTTGGCTAAGATTCAAAAGAGTTAAATTACTAATATAATAAAGTTGAATTGTCAAAAATGAAAAGGTAAATAGAAAATTGTGGGAAATGCCTAGCAATTTAAACCAACTTCAAAAATATTAAAACTTAGAATTCAATATTGTTGAAAGAATGAGTTACATTTTAGAAGGCAGTATTAACTCGTGGCTCATGAAAAATAGGGTAGAAACAAAATTCCATAGTTAAGGGTATATACAAATGTAAATGCCATTTACTTTTCCTCTGCTTTAAACATGCAGCATAATAGCTTTTATGAATGATCTTATCAATACATGTATTTTAGAGATATAGTTCCTCTATGATAATTTATAACAAGATCTTCACACTTTGATATGGGTTTTGTTTAATATTTTAAACAAGCATTCTAAATTTTACTCTATTTCATAATGATTAAGAAGGGGAGAAAGCAAAATGATGGTTTTGAAAATAGGAATAAAATACTGAGCTACAAAATAGAATACTATACCATTTAAAGGAAAAAGATACCAAGATAAAATCTTATGAAATAGACTGTTATTCAAAGTTTGTTTTTATGTTGTAAAGTTTTACAGCTTAAATCACTTAGGAAGATTTTTAAAAATACACATTTTGTACATTGGTAAAGTAACAAATACAGTAAAAAACTATACATAGGGTTCTTCAGATTTACAAATATAAAATTTATGACTACAAAGTACTGCTAGCTAAGGACCAGGAAAATATATAAAACTGCTTGGTTATAATAATAAATTTTCTCCAAATATTTCATTAAGTTATTCTCGTATAAATTAATATTTATCAAGATCAAAGGAAACTTACCTTGCAAGAATTAGACAGTTCATTTGTACAATCTCTGTTGCTGTCTCTTGATAAATTACCCACTTTACCTTCATTTCCAGATGCAAACTTTATGAGTAACTGAGATGGTCCCCCTTTAGAACAATTGTGCTTAAGGCTGGATAGACAGGAAATATTTGGATAAGCTCCTCCCAATGAAATACTTCTTTGTAAAATACCATGGTTTTTGTTCATCTGTGAATTTGGTCTTTCCAATTCTCCATTGATATTTATTTGATAATCTACGTTTTGGGAGGATGGCAAACATGCGGATGTCCTATGCGTGAGCTTAATATACTCTGAATCAGAATTAAGCTTAATTTCTGACATTTCTGGTTTACAATCACCATTTGTTGTTTCACAATCTAATGTAGTTGTTTTTTGTTGGGCGAAATGCACTGAAACACAAGAATATCCTTCAGATGACTTTTCACAGACAGTCTGTTTGGGAGTATTATTCGAAAGAACAATTTTCTTCTGTAACGAGCCCTTCCTGTGAAGCGGCCGTATGTCTCTTACTTCTCCAGGGTTACAAATTGTTTTAGATAACCGAAGTCCATTGACAGCTGTTGAAAGAAATCCTTTAGCACCAGTGCCATCCTCATTATGTGCAATTTCACTAGGAGAAATAACAAACTGGTGTGAAGTTTGATAGGATCCTTTGCTCAGAAGAGTACATGGACTTGTCGGAGAAGTCGGTGGGGTATTTGAAGGACTCCTAGGAAAAATGACTAAGGAGGAGCAACGTTTTAGTGGAATTTTTGTGTTCCTGCTCACTGGCAATTTCATAATCTCTAATCCACGTTCCAAGTCATCCTGGACAAAAGGATCTGTACTTGTACTTCTTGAAAAAATTTCACATGGAGTAGTATTCCTGTTTGGCACAATTCCACTGGAGGTGCTGTCAGAAGGTAAGTTTCCACCCAAAAAAGTATCATCACTTGGTGGCAATGTATAACTACTACTGTCACTGATGACACTGTTAGTGTACGAACCTCCACTTGTGATACTTGCACATGACCCGAAATCACTACCGTTGCTGCTGTAAGATCCATTATCACTGGTTGAAAAGTTACTAAGGCTACCACTACAAATGGCTGGACTGCTTACAAGGTTACCATCATTCACTGCATTCAACTCACTATCGACCACAGCACTGCTGTAAATACCATCCTTCAAGATACAAGTAAATGAGGCATCATCACTATCAGCTAAGACATTGCTAGACTGAAGATATCCACTGTACCTTGTTGGCTGTAGTGAAATCTGTAGACAGCTGCTCTTTTTATTAACATTTTCAGATGAGGGAACAGATGATCTTTCTTGAGACTGAACGTTTTCCTTTATTAACGGAGCCAGTGCAGTCTGTCTGGGAGTCAGCTTCATTTGAACAACGTTAGACGCTGAAATCCGTGTTGGTCTCTTGAAGCACATGTGAACATGGCTATCCAAGTCATCTCCGGAGGCTTCTGACAAAGGGTAAGTATTGCTTCTTCTGGCTGCAAAGTGCAATCGTAAGCTTTGTGCCATTTGTTCTCATTTCCAAACATGTTAAGGGCTGAAAGTCATAACAAAGATCTCTGTCCGTAGACAGGCTAGAAGCAGCTGCACTGCATCAAAAGAAAAAATCATTTGTGGTGCCTAAAAGAGCTATTAAGTAGTAGTCTTTATCCTAAGTAAAACATTAGATACCAGATATCATAGAAAGAAAAAGACGACCCATTCCAGAGACTGACGTTTCCAAAATGTCTTGAATCGCTTGTAGTCAAAATGCCTTCACTTACAAAGCACTTGATTTCCAGCGACCTTTAAGCTGAGCTCAGCTGCAGCACACTGACTCAAACACAGCCAACCTTGTTTCAATTATACCTTCTCCAATTTGCATGAATGAGTAACACAAGAACAACAATCTTCTAACATTTCATGTTGAAACAGTATTTTTTCACCCCAGCTCTACTAAATGAACATTTAACTATGTGAATCGCAGTGCCTATACTTTCTCCAGCCAACTTTGACCACTAATATTTTTACCCATAGGTATAGAATTACAGGAAGTTGGTAGGAACGAAACCCCATGTAATTAAGTATCAAATCAAAGATTGAATTTCCAAATAGTAGTCATACTAGTCAAGTTAGTTAATATAGGGACTGTTAATTTTTTTTTTTTATTTGTGAATTCAAACAGTTCTGTAAATTTGGAAATACCAAAACTTTAGGATGAATTTAAACTTTAGCACTACATCAAACAGATACATATTTTAGCTTCTAAAGTGCTAATTACATAAAAAGTGAAAGCTTAAGGACAGAACTACAAAATTAACCTAGTAATACCATTGCAAAACTGAAGCATAGGTTCGAGAAAAAAAGTTTAAGAGAAGCTGTCACTAAGCATTTTCTCCTGTAATTTTAAGGCCTTTTCCAGCCAAGTAGAACAGTCTTTAAATGATGCCATTTATATTTTGACTATTAAAACTCTGCCAAGAAATAGCCTAAGCAAACATTCCAATAAAAATATATGCAGATTAGAAAAAAAAAAAAACTATACCCAAGATAGTTTGAACACATAGGATATTTTATTTCACTGTCTCTGCAATTCATTCACTTAAGAGAGTGTTGTGGTAAGTAAAGAAGTCTAAAAAGGATTTAACACATCAAATAAACATATCTCAATGCCAATTCTGTTCTGAAAAACTCTAAGAGCTCTTTGCTGGCCCCTGCTGGTGCTTTGAAACAATCCATTTAGCTGTTTGATATCTATAAAGAAATATAAACCCAGCTGTACATTTCTTTATATAAACAAAGTGCATACTTGTTTACATTTTTGAGAGCTAGCCCTGCCCTAGAGGTGGAATTACTCAGCAGTGCTGATAAAGCTTCCACAGTAGAGAACAGTGGACTGTTTGTCCTTTTAGAGGTTGTGATTTTGTATATATTTTTTCTGCTTTGTATTTATTTAACCTTTATTTTCAGTTTACTAGGTAATAAAAATTTAATATTTTAATTTCTCTCCCAAATGCCATAGACCAAGGTTGGTATTCTATTTGAA
Source organism: Rhinopithecus roxellana (assembly GCF_007565055.1). Lineage (NCBI taxonomy): Eukaryota > Metazoa > Chordata > Mammalia > Primates > Cercopithecidae > Rhinopithecus > Rhinopithecus roxellana. The sequence continues at coordinate 43,146,884 of NC_044553.1, forward strand.
AGAAACAAATTTATTTTTAAATAATACTCTAGGGTATATTTAAACCCCTTACCTAAATTTTATAGCTGGAACTCCAGCAATAAATATATACTGGCTCATTCATAGGAAAGTAAAAGGTAAAATAGTTCCGTTGTTTATACCACATGCTGCTACACCCAAGTTGTATTTTTCTAAGTAAGTTTTTTTTTCCTAAGTAAAAGCAAATATGTAAAACATACTTTGTTTTAAAAAAAACTGCTTAAGATAGATCTGTTTTCGATCAGAATTTTCTAAACAGATATTCAATCAATTAAGACACAACAAAACAGAATTATGGGAATTTATTGAATTATATTTGACTAGAATGAAACAGCATTGTATTTTCAAATGTGTACAATAATTGGAAATTTAGTAATACAATTATTATGTTATTTTGGTTTTGTATAACCTATCTCCTTTAAGATTTTACAGACTTCAGTCAATATTCCCTTAACATCTTTTTCGAGACGGAGTCTCGCTCTGTCGCCCAGGCTGGAGTGCAGTGGCCGGATCTCAGCTCACTGCAAGCTCCGCCTCCCGGGTTTACGCCATTCTCCTGCCTCAGCCTCCCGAGTAGCTGGGACTACAGGCGCCGGCCACCTCGCCCGGCTAGTTTTTTGTATTTTTTAGTAGAGACGGGGTTTCACCATGTTAGCCAGGATGGTCTCGATCTCCTGACCTCATGATCCTCCTGTCTCGGCCTCCCAAAGTGCTGGATTACAGGCTTGAGCCACCGCGCCCGGCCAACATCTTTTTCTTTTAAATAAGGAGGAGTCCTGTTTTACTCTGCCTTCAAATGACTTCAGCTTTCTTTCTGGGATTAAGTGTGGGGTCTAACAACTCAAAGAATGAATCCCTTCTAATAGGCTAATCAATGAGATCTAATTGTTCATGCCTGTGGCCTACAACTTCCTGGAAATAGGAAAAGCTCCTCTGATTATTAACATATAAAATAACGAACTCCAAGTATTTGGCCAGATAAATGTCTTCTCTTTGGTAAGCTTCACTATAAGCATCAGTTCCACGTCCCCTAACTAGATTTAACTTTCTGGAGAGCATGGACCATAACTACACAGTTCTTCTGAGGCTCCTGAGCTTGTCCTGGGCACAAAGTAAGCACCAAAAGACACCAGAGAGAAGTCTGGATGGATAGATGGTGTCACCACAGGCACTCTGAATGCCTGACGCTTTCTTTCAGGATTTTTGTTGTTGTTGTTGTTGTTGAAGTTGATCCAGCTGCCACTTATAAAGAAATATCAAAAAGCACTGCAGGTGGACAAGAAGGAATGACGTTTGAAAAATTTACAGAGAGGGTTTCAGCCAAGGAAAAGTAAGGTAAGAGAATCACATGCACTTCCTAGCACTCTAGTCTGAGTTTAAATTCTAGGGAGGCTGAACAGTTTGCACTGCTGGCTGAGGTCTGAACATAGGATCTATACTGCTATTACAGCAGTTGCATGGGAAATCGGGGAACTTGCTATAAAATGTAGTTCCTCAGTCCAGCAAATACCAAACAGGAGTGTTAACCCTAACCTTAAGAGTAGAAGAACTGGAGGGACATGGCAGCCCTCATCTGGAAAGAATCCATGCACGTCCTACATAGAATTGCGTATTTTGGAGTGAAACAGATTGAAGGTAAGAACCCCACATTCTGAGTTGTTGGTTACTGATCATCTACACGGAAAATAATGTAATTATCTACATGGTATGGATAGCCTCTGGGTAATCTTAATCATTGACTGAACTTTGAAGGCCAAAGTCAGCTGCGGTGGTTAATTGTATGTATCAACTTCGATAGGTTATGGTACTCAGTAGTTTGGTCAAACACCAGTATAGACATTGCTATGAAGACATTTAGACATGATTAGCATCTACATCAGTAGACTTTGAGTACAGCACATTACCCTCCACAATGTGTGGGGGTCTTATCCAATCAGTTGAGGGCTTTGAGAGCAAACACAGGTTTTGTAAGAAGCAGCAGCAATTCTGCCTCAAGACTACGATGTAGAATCCCTGCCTAAGTTCTCAGCTTCCTGGCCTGCCCCGCAGATTTCAGATTGCAGTTTTCACTATATACATATATAGTGTGGAAATATATATATTCATATATTATACATAATTTCATATATAAAATATATGAAAAATAAATAATACACAAAATATATACACAATCCATTGTTTCTGTTTCTCTGGAGAAGCTTCACTAATACAACTGCTAAATGTGAGAAGCACAGGGTCTCCACCCAGAATATAGGCAGCTCCTAAAACCGGTGGCTCAATGTGTACAGGTGTATGTCTTAGACTGGTGACACAGTGCTAACTTTTGCATTGGTGGGTAGAATTTTTTTAAGGCACATAATTCTGAAATGTTCTGTCATTATTGCCACCACCACCACTACCATCACCATAATGAAACGACTATATTTTAAAACGCTCAAGTCTTAAAATTGGGTGGAAAACAATGATATAAGCCTACTCTTTCTTGAAAGCAAATATCACTTATATTACAAACGTTTTCCAGATGACTAAAGTTGTTTCTGCTTAATACTATACTTGTGTTCTTCACCTTCCATTTTCAAAGAGAAATTGCTAGGAAAATGGTACATTTTAAATTTAGTTGTGAGTGCCTCAGCAGAATAAAGACGGAATGACATTTATAACCACATAGGTCACTTGTTGCTATACAATCAGGTCTGTTACTCCACCAATGGCTATAGTTTCTATAACATCTCAAGTCATCTCTATACCTCCCTTACCTGCTGAGACTAGCAACAAATCAGAGGACTAGAATGACACACACCACCCTGTTCTAATTATCTATGGCTCTTTGTTTTGCTGGTAAACCGAGTTTCTCGAGAAAAGCTGTATTTCCCATGCATAGAAGAGCATCTAACACAGTAGATATACTAAATGGTGTATCTTAGCTAATACAAAATATACCATATCAGACAGCTACAAAGGCGTAAGTCCATGAATGTTAAATAACACTTTATATTTGTATCATGATAAAGAATTTTCCAAGTATTTTCATAGTCACTGTCTCATTTTATCCTCACAACATGCTTATGAGATAGGCAGGGCAAATATTGTTGTCCTCATTTTTCAAATGTGAGAAGGTATTTTTAGAAAGGCTGAATAATTTGTTTAGGGTTACAAGCTCATGCCCCCAAAGAAATGCAGGATTATAATAGAATTTCTTAGTCCTTAGTGTGGGGATCTATAACAACTTTTTTTTTTACCCTCCCCCTCCCCGAGATGGAGTCTCACTCTGTTGCCCTGGCTGGAATGCAGTGGCGTGATCTCAGCTCACTGCAACCTCCACCTCCTGGGCTCAAGCCATTCTCATGCCTCAGCCTCCAGAGTAGCCGGGACTACAGGGGCGCACCATCACGCCCGGCTAATTTTTGTATTTTTAGTAGAGACAGACTTTCACCATGTTGGCCAGGCTGGTGTCAAACTCCTGACCCCAGGAACATCTCCTGATCCGCCCGCCTCAGCCTCCCAAAGTGCTGGGATTACAGGCATTACAATATCTTGATTAATGTATTATTTGTTTTTTTCCTTTAGTTAAAAGTTTAAAAAATTTTATTTGTCATATTTATCCATCTATAAATATCCAACTGTTAATATCAAACGCAACACTTTTTTCTTCCAACCTATCATGATGCACTTTATAGTATTATATACACAGTAAATGCTCAAGGAACGTTAATTTGCTGATCAGTGTTTGACAAACAGCCATTCTGGCCATTAAGAAAGAGTCACACCAATACTAAAGTTACTAGCAAAACGGACCAGACAAGTAAGCATGGTGGAAAGCACAGATGTGAGCTGTCCCTCCTTGTAGACAACATGCAAATAACGCAAATAAAATAGTTCACCAATAATACACCCAATGATAAGGCAGAATTCACATCGGTATCAGTGGCAACAGGAAAAATAACAGTAATACCATGAGCTGGCAATTCAACTCTAAAACGTATCTCTTAGAGATACACTCAGAGATGTATATACGGAGACACAAAAATGTTTATCAATTGGTAAGAGCAATACTGGAAATAACACTAATAACACTAATATTAAGGAGGTTAAATACATAAATTATAGCATTATTATATTTTCAGAGTATAGAAAATTATGTATCATTGAAAGGTGTCATCACAGATCTCACAAATATAACATTAAGGAAAAAAGCATATCAGAGGGATGCCTACAGAGATATACTATTTTTATAAATTAAAAAATATACAAAATAAACAAGGTGGGTTTTTGTTTTTTGGAGATAAGAGTTTTGCTCTTGTCACCTAGGCTGGAGTGCAATGGTGTGATCTTGGCTCACTGCAACCTCCGCCTCCTAGGTTCGAGCAAGTCTCCCACCTCAGCCTCCCGAGTAGCTGGGACTACAAGTGTCCACCATCACGCCCAACTAATTTTTGTATTTTTAGTAGAGACAGAGTTTCACCATGTTGGCCAGCCTGGTCTTGAACTCCTGACCTCAGGTGATCCACCTGCCTTGGCCTCCCAAAGTGCTGGGATTACAGGCATGAGCAACCATGCCTGGCCAACAACAATGTCTTTTTTAGGGATATATATGTGTATATATGTGATAAAAGTATTTTAAAAAGCAAAGAATGGTAAATACAAAATTGAGGACAGTGGCTACTAGTAGAGGAAGAAAAGGAGATGCTACTAAGGAGGGATCTAGGGAGGGTTTCAAAGATTTTGATAATGTTCTAGTTCTTAGGCTGAGTAATGTGTGTGTATATACATATTTGTCTTATTATTTAAAATATATATATTATGTGAGCTTTTTTGTATGTATATTTCGTGATTTAAAAACAAAACACACACACAACTCCACCAATATGAAGTTTCATTTGTTTCCATCTAGAAGGGACCAGCCTGGCCAACATGGTGAAACCCCATCTCTACTAAAAATACAAAAATAAGCTGGGCAAGGAGGCGGGTGCCTGTAATCCCAGCTACTTAGAAGGCTGAGGCAGGAGAATCGCTTGAACCCGGGAAGCAGAGGTTGCAGTGACCTGAGATTGCGCCACTGCACTCCAGCCTAGACAACAGAGTGCAACTCTGTCAAAAAATAATAATAATAAATAAAGGAAAACAGATCTATAGAGACAGAGGGGAGAAAAAAGGAAAACTTTATATTCTTTAAAAAAAAGCAAAAACTCAGACAGAAAACAAATAGCTCTGTAACTAACCATATTCGATAATCAAATCAGCAACATCTGTCACTCAGCCTTAAAAATTAGATTGCCAGGCTGGGCATGGCAGCTCATGCTTGTAATCCCAGCACTTTGGGAGGCAGAGGCAGGTGGATCATGAGGTCAGGAGATCAGGACCCTCCTAGCCAACATGGTGAAACCCCATCTCTACTAAAATACAAAAAAATTAGCCAGGCGTGGTGGCATGCGCCTGTGGTCCCAGCTACTAGGGAGGCTGAGGCAGGGGAATTGCATGAACCCTGGAGGCGGAGGCTGCAGTGAGCTGAGACTGAGCCACTGTGCTCCCGCCTGGCAACAGAGTGAGACTCCAACTCAAAAAAAAAAAAAAAAAAATTAGATTGCCAGCCAGTGATAGTCTTCTTCAGCAGCAATAATGTACTTTTGCTTACTATGATGTTTATTAAAGATTTCATTGGCAATATCTTTAGTTGCTAGTATAATTATCACTTCTTGAGGGCAAAAAACATGAATGTGGTTTAACATTAAAAACAGACTTTTTTTTTTTTTTTTAAAAAGCTAGTTTCTTTGTTAGCTAAAAAATGAACAAAACTGTTTAATTTTTCTGGTGCTTGTAACTGATAAGCTTTGCACACATAACACTGTTTGTATACTTACCTGTTCAAATCTTACAGGTTTAAAATATAAATGTAAGCTGCTAAGAAGAGGGTTTGAGATTGGATCCTCAGAGACAAAATCAGGAAAAGAATAGGACTTTAAGATAGTCTTTAGGAATTCAGAAATCGGAACAATCATTTTATAAAAAGAATATCAGGTTTAAGTTTGCTTTTTGCTTCTGTAAGAGCTGGCCATCCTTGAGAAAACTTTATTTGCTCATTCCTTATCAGTGTAAAAAGGACAGATTTCCTCTGTAGAAGAGTGGGGATGAGAGACTGGATAGGATGTCCATTGGATACGGGTAACCCTAAGAAAGGTCACTGTAGGAAGGCGGCGCAACTGAAGGATACTCTGGGCGAAGGTTCCCAGTGCCATGGACTCGGAACCAGGGGTCATGGACGAGTAAGAGGGAAGGCAGGACAAACAGGTTGATTTTCTGTCCTCTCCTGTCACAAGAGGTCTTCAGTAAGGCCTTATAATATGTTGGCAATCAGAAGAGGTGCTTGGGAGGAGAATGGAAAGGGAGCAAGTAGCACCAGGAGGAAGAAAACAAATTCTATCTCCCTCACCATTTTGCGCAGAGTCTCCATAACCACCCACAACCCGCCTCTCAAATCCCAGATTGCCTATCCACTTCCCCTGGCTGCTCTACTGAAACGTACCCTTACTTCATATTTCACACAAGCACAATATAACTTACCAATCGATTTTCGTCAAACACTTCAAAAAGAAGCCGGTGCTGCTGAGGATGAACCTAAGTAAGGAAAACACAATCTTTATTTAAAAACAAGTAAACATCAACCCACAGACACTGAGAAATAAATGCTTAAAGATGTTGCCATTTGATTGAGTGCGGTGGCTCATGCCTGTAATCCCAGCACTCTGGGAGGCCGAGGTGGGTGGATCACCTGAAGTCAGGAGTTCAAAACCAGCCTGGCCAACATGGGGAGACCCTGTCTCTACTAAAAATACAAAAATGAGCCAGGTGTGGTGGCATGTGCCTGTAGTCCCAGCTACTTGGGAGGCTGAGGCAGGAGAATCGCTTCAACCTGGTAGGTGGTGATGGCAGTGAGCCAAGATTGTGCCATTGCACGCCAGCCTGGGCGACAGAGAGACTCCATCTCCAGAAAAACAAAACAAAACAAAAAAACAAACAAAAATATGTTGCCATTTGCTAATCCTATTATTTGGAATGTATTTTAAATTACATGAAATAAGAGCAGACTAGTCATGTGTCACTCATTTTCTAGTAGTTTCACAATAACGACAAAGTGAATTTGGTTATTTATTTTTCAGATTTTTCTAATAGAACAAAAGGAAGTAAAAGAAAATTTCTAAAGATTACTTAAATGTTTGCAAATGTTTAAAAATACAGACTAGATTTTGACATCTTATAATCACTTTTATTTTCTTGCTTTTTATTTATCAGTGTAGAGCGACCCAAAGTGGATATTTATTTTTCAGAAACTAGTGTTGTGAATCCTTTTATTATTGACTTAATAAAATCACATGTTGCTTTTACTATATAAAGTACATAGCAGTCAAAAGTATACACTGAGTTTTCACTTAAGGTTTAAATTTTGTAGCACATGAATAAAAATTACAAGCAATATTTTATTTCTCAAAGCCAATGCTTTCGTTCTTGTAGGAATGTTTCAATATCAAAATAAAAATCTATGTGACATCAAACAGAAAGGTAATCTTTAATACTTTTTTTGTACCAGAGTTTAAAATGAAGAAAACATATTCATATTTATGTTGATTTTTCCCCTATAATACATATATTATATTGTACACTGTGATATCTTAAAACATTGGTGTACATGTCAAAAGTATTGGTAGAAAAAAGTCCTATACTTGTGACAAAGATTTCTAGATACCTAACTCACTGTCTCCTTTTCCTTCTGAGAACATAATCCTGGTTTTGCCTACAGCCACATTCCCAGGCTCACCACATTGGACACCTGTTGAGGAAACCATTAATTTTTGAAAACTGAAGTACAACATATATTCAGTGAAGTATAAAGTATACTAACGTTGGGATGCGGAAGAAAAAAGTATACTAATCTTAACTATACAGCTGGATAACTTTTTACATATGTATACTCTATCATATACAATATGCATATGTAAAAATACATATACATACTGTGTATGTATATGATACATATGTATATATATTAAACCCAGATAAAGATATTGAATCATCTGTTCTATTTTATATATATTTTTTGTGAATGGTGCTCTCTGGAATTGTTTAACATGGAGACCCTGAATATGCCTATCTAGAAATTTATCCCTTGTACCTAGGGGCAACCAATGAAGCCAACCTAGTGCCAGTCACTTCCCGGGAGAGCTTTTCAGAGGTGGCTGACTCAGCTGGGAGAGATGTCCCTTTTGCCCCTTGCATTTATCTTTCCTGTCTGAAATGTGGTTAGGATAGCTGGCACTCCTGCAGCCATATTGTGACCATGGAGTAACTGAGCATAGACATGCCAAACATTAAGGCTAGACATCATGGGGATGGAAAAATAGTGTTAAGACAGCTAGATGTGCTGGTTCACACCTGTAATCCCAGCACTCCCAGGCTGAGGTGGGAGGATCACTTGAGCCCAGGAGTTGGAGACCAGCCTGGGTATCATAGGGAGACCATCTCTACAAAAATAACAAAAATTAGCTGGATGTCATGGCACGTGCCTATAATCCCAGCTACTCAGGAAGCTGAGGCAGGAGAATCGTTTGAACCTGGGAGGCGGAGGTTGCAGTGAGCCAAGATCGCACCACTGCACTCCAGCCTGGAAAACAGAGTGCAAACCTGTCCCTCCCTCCCCACCAAAAAAAGGGTGGGCACGATGGCTCATGCCTGTAATCCCAGCACTTAAGGAGGCCAAGGCAGGCAGATCACTTGAGTTCAGGAGTCTATAACCAGCCTGGCCAACAGGGCGAAACCCTGTCTCTACTAAAAACACAAAATTATCAGCTGGGTGTGGTGGCAGGCACCTGTAATCCCAGCTAGTTAGGAGGCTGAGGCAGAAGAATCACTTAAACCTGGGGCACAGAGGTTGCAGTGAGCCAAGATCGCGTCACTGCACTGTCCAGCCTGGGCATCAGTGTGAGACTACGTCTCAAAAAACAAAAAGAAAAGAAAAAAGAAAAATAGTGTAAGACAATCTTTTTTCAAAGAAGATGTAGAAGAACTTTTGAGGAGATGTAACTGAGATGAGACTTGAAAGATGGGAAGAATTGAAATGAGAAGGTATAGAGAATATGCATGGCAAAGTCACATGAGAAAAGAAGGCACGGAGGCAGAATGAGCATGCTCTAAGGAAATGAGACTGACAATTTTTTTTTTTTTTTTTTTTGAGATAGAGTCTCACTCTGTCACCCAGGCTGGAGTGCAGTGGCGCAATCACAGCTCAGTGAAACCATGCTCAAGCAAACCTCCTACCTCAGCCTCCTGAGGGTCTACAGGCATGCACTACCACGCTCGGCTAATTTTTAAATTTTTTTTGTAAAGACAAGGTCTCACTGTGTTGCCTAGGCTGATCCTGAACTCCTGGGCTCAAGTGATCCTCCCGTCATGGCCTCACAAGAATATTTCTGTATTAGAGACTGGCAAGAAAAGTTTGGTTAGTTAGGGTAGAGCCAGGGTGGGGATACTGACATCCAGAAGAAGAGTTAAGACTTGATTGGTAGGGGGACCAAAGCAGTTTTAAAAGGAGACATGACATAATTTAGGTCACATCTCAAGATTATTTTGTCAGTGATGCACAAAATGAATTGGGCTGGAGAGAGACCCTGGTGTCTACAGGAGCTGGAGCCCTAGTAACTCATGCATGGAGTCAGTAGAGCTTTGCTCAGGATGGCCCCAGTGGGAGTAGGGAGGGAGACAGGGCTACAGAAACCATTTTGAGGAAAACCCTCCAAAGTATCAATGTCTATCAAAATACCTAGCAGACACTGCCGATGTTTAATGAATATTGCTAAGAAACTAATCTGCTGTCCTGGTTCAGACTGTAATTAACAGCTCGTAACAGGATTTACTACCTCAACTATCTTTTTTTCTCCCCTCCTCACTCTGTTGCCCTGGCTGGAGTAGAGTAGTGCAATCTCAACTCACTGCAACCTCCGTCTCCTGGGTTCAAGTGATTCTCCTGCCTTGACCTCCCAAGTAGCTGGGAATACAGGGGCGTGCCACAGGCCTGGCTAATTTTTTGTATTTTTTTTTTTTTTTAGTAGCGACAGGGTTTCACCATGTTGGCCAGGCTGGTCTTGAACCCCTGACCTCAGGTGATCCACCTACCTCGGTGCTGGGATTACAGGCATGAGCCATCAGGCCTGGCCTATCTTATCTTTTTAATCTGTCTTTCTTATTGTAATTGGAGTTACTTACCTAGAAGACATTTAGGCCCTCTTTACACCCTACTTAAAAGTTGTCCCCAGTGGTCTAAATAACAAAATCCAAACGCTTGAGTATGGAATGATCCTTCATGATCTGAGTCCAAATTGCCCTTCTGGCCTTGTGTCCTATAAATGTACCCCTGCCCAACCAAATATATATCTACCCTATACTGTAATCACACTGGAAACTCACTACTAACCGCTTCTTGCATTTTCTGATTTGTATTTCTGTGCATGTTAAGGTCTATCCACTTGCAACACCTTCTCCACTCTACATGTCTACATTGTGCTCATCATTCAAGCCCAGCTCAAACGCCAACCTCTCCCTAGAGCCTGACCTCCCCATTCACTACTTCTCCTGTTTTCAAAGTAGTTGATCAGACTTACTGCATTTTTTCTTTTTATTAAAGTTAATTGGGCATATGTGTGATATCTCCCTACCGACTTATAAACACCACAAATGACTTATTCATGTTGCTTTTTGTATTTCAGAAGCACATAATAAATGTAAAAATATAGTTTAAAATGTGTAGTGAGAATACTAATTAAAAATTAGCAACCTGAACATAAACATTTATCTTCTCTCTTGGGAGATTCTATTTAAATCGTAGGCAATAGTTTGTAAAAGATATAAAACCATTACAGTAAAGAAGATGAGAGGGCCATCAGCAGCTGAGCAATTTCAACAGTTACCTAGCAGACAGATGAAGTGGCGATGGAAGTGATGATGGAGGGCAGAGGAAGCTGAAAACCACCGAAAGAACAGAGTGTCAAAGCAAAAGGGGCAACTACCCTAATGACAGAATGTCTCAAATACCACCTTCGCCTCTGGATGGTACATGTACACACGCGCATGAGCACGCGTGCACACATACCCTCTTATTAGAGATCTTCTCTTTATGTCTATTTTCAGGAGATTTAATGAAAATATAAGCATCAGATTTTTTTCCTTTTTTAAAAAAGTTTATTTTAGTTTTGGGAGTACATGTACAAGTTGGTTCTATAGATAAACCGTGTGTCGTGGGGGTTTGTTGTACATATTATTTCATCACCCAGGTAATAAGCACAGTGCCCAACAGGTAGCTTTTCTATCCTCACCCTCCTCCTGTCCTCTACCCTCAAGCAGGCTATTGTTCCCTTCTTTGTATCCATGCATACTCATGTGTAACTTCCATTTATAAGTGAGAACATGTAGTGGTTGGTTTTCTGTTCCTGTAAGCATCAGTTTTAATATATAAAATATAAATGGAAACTAAAAATGTAACATGTAATAGTTAAATGTTTATGCATTTTACCTAGAGAAACAACAGATGATTTTTCTATTTTATCACTGTTAAGTATGACTAGATTACCAGAGATCACGAACGTACAAATTAGAAAAACTGTCCTCAAAGGAAAAAGAGATAATTTAGGAAACAAAAGAAAAGAGTTTTAAAAACTCTAAGGAGTATCCTTAGAAACATTTAGGAATGTCTTGCATCCATAAAACAAAAACAAGATACTAAAAAAGGGAACTGGAAAACAAAAAAGAGGTGCTGGAATGAAAACTGTTGAATTAAAATAGAAGTGCTTTAAGAAAAATTTGTGGAAATCTCCCCAAAGGTAAAATAAAAAGCTAAGTTGTAGGGAAATGAGTGAAAATAAAAAAAGAGGATTTTTTTGAACAGATTCAGTGAAAGAATGAACCCCTAATGCCCTAAAAAAGAGGTTGGGCAAATTATGGCTTGTGTGCTAAATCCAGCCAGCAATCTACTTTTTAATTTAATGGCTCACAAGATAAGAATATTTTTTATATTTTTAAATGGTTACATTTCAGATAGATATATAAATACCTGGCCGGGCGCGGTGGCTCAAGCCTGTAATCCCAGCACTTTGGGAGGCCGAGACGGGCGGATCACGAGGTCAGGAGATCGAGACCATCCTGGCTAACACGGTGAAACCCCGTCTCTACTAAAAAATACAAAAAACTAGCCGGGCGAGGTGGCGGGCGCCTGTAGTCCCAGCTACTCGGGAGGCTGAGGCAGGAGAATGGCGTAAACCCGGGAGGCGGAGCTTGCAGTGAGCTGAGATCCGGCCACTGCACTCCAGCCCGGGCGACAGAGCGAGACTCCGTCTCAAAAAAAAAAAAAAAAAAAAAAAAAAAAAAAAAGATATATAAATACCTATAACCATAACCTTGATTTTGCCTCCCAACCTACAACACCCAAAATATTTTACTCTCTGGCCCTTTAAGAAAAAGTTCACTGACCGTAGTCCTAGACAATCACTGTATGTTATCTATTAACTTCTGTCATGTATCTAGAATGGTACTTGTTAAGATGAGCCTTGGAAGATGTGAGAAAATAGTTACTCAAACCATTTTCTGATTCTGTGGTTCACATGAGGAATTCTGATTGAGAAGAACAGAAAATCACTCTAGGTGACCTTCCACTCAACTAGCTGGAATCCCCAAATGATCATACAGAGGGAAGAAAATCATTAAAGAAATTATTCACACAATGTCCGAGTTGAAGAGAAACAGTATTCATTAGACTGAAATGCTTACTGATATGGTTTGGCTGTGTCCCTACCCAAATCTCACAGGAATTGTAATAATCCATGTGTCAAGGGCAGGGCCAGGTGGAGATAACTGAATCACTGGGGTGGTTTCCCCCATACTGCTCTCCTGGTAATGAATAAGTCTCACGAGATCTGATGGTTTTAAAAATGGGACTTCCCCTGCACACACTCTCTTGCCTGCTACCATATATAATATGCCTTCACTTCTCCTTTGCCTTCTGCCATGATTGTGAGGCCTCCCCAGCCATGTGGAACTGTGAGTCCATTAAACCTCTTTCCTTTATAAATTATCCAGTCTTGGGTATGTCTTTACTAGCAGCATCAGAATGGACTAATCCACTTACCAAAGGCCTAACACAATGGACTTTTAACACTGTACATACAAGGCATATCACTGTGAAATTTTAAAACACTGGCATAAAAATAATTATAAAAATTTTTCAGAGAAAGAGAAGGAAAGAGGGAGAAAAAAGGAACAAGTATCATATCTTTCAACAGAAATACAAAATACAATTGGAAAAGATGATAAAGCAATGTCTTCAAATTTCTGAGGAAAAATTATGTTTACGCAATAATTCTATGAATGGCCAAACATAAGTTGGCTATTTATTCATCTATCATAGTTGGAAATCGACTTGGAACATGCATGCATGAACTTTTTAATAATATGGGAAATATGATCAGAGTAACAAACAGAAACAGTTAAAAAGTGGGTAGCAGGAACAGAAGGGAGGACAGAGCACTAGAATTTATTGTTTTTCATTATAAGCCCTTTCATACTATCTCATTTTAAAATTATGTGCAAATTCTTTCAAAAGATTTTTTTAAATTTGTTAAAGATAGAAATAAAACTATGATCACAAAAAACAGTTTATATGATGATATTTTAAGAAAAGGCAAAAGCAGAAAAAAAATAAAAATATCAGCGATAGACTTATTGAAAAAAAAAGAATAACTATATTAGTCTATAAATGCATAAAACAACAGAGGAAAAAAGTTGCCAAAAGAGTTTCCAATTTTCCAAAAAGAACAAAGGTGTTGATAAGTATATGATTCTATTGTGTTCATAAATAACCTGAAGCAATATTCCTGAACATTCTGCCAGTGGTTGTGGGAACAAACAAGACAGGTACATCTTTAAAATAGCTTTACTAGCTATAATGCACATAGCATACACTCTTCCCTTTGAAGTATACAATTCAGTGGTTTTAAATATATTCAGAGAATGTGCAAGCATCACCACAATTTTAGCACATTTTTACAATTACAAAATGAAACCTTGTGTCTTTTAACAGATACTCTTCATTTTCCCTCAACTTTCCCAGGAAACCACTAATCTACTTTCTGTCTCCATAGATTTACCTATTCTGGACACTTCATGTAAATGGAATCATACAATATATGGTCTTTTGTAATTGGCTTCTGATATGGTTTGACTGTGTCCCCACTCAAATCTCATCTTGAATTGTAGTTCCCATAATCCCTACGTGTAGTGGGAGGGTCCTGGTGGGAGGTAATTGAATCATGGTGGTTGTTACCTTGATGCTGTTCTCGTGATAGTGAGTGAGTTCTCATAAGATCTGATGGCTTACCCGCATTGGCAAGACAACCCTCAGCCAAAAGAACAAAGCTGGAGGCATCACGCTACCTGACTTCAAACTATACTACAAGGCTACAGTAACCAAAACAGTATGGTGCTGGTACCAAAACAGAGATATAGACCAATGGAACAGAATAGAGTCCTCAGAAATAATACCACACATCTACAACCATCTGATCTTTGACAAACCTGACAAAAACAAGAAATGGGGAAAGGATTTCTATTTAACAAATGGTGCTGGGAAAACTGGCTAGCCATATGTGGAAAGCCAAAACTGGATCACTTCCTTACACCTTATACAAAAATTAATTCAAGATGGATTAAAGACTTAAATGTTAAACCTAAAACCATAAAAACCCTAGAAGAAAACCTAGGCAATACCATTCAGGACATAGGCATGGGCAAGGACTTCATGACTAAAACAGCAAAAGCAATGGCAACAAAAGCCAAAATTGACAAATGGGATCTAATTAAACTAAAGAGCTTCTGCACAGCAAAAGAAACTACCATTAGAGTGAGCAGCAACCAACAGAATGAGAGAAAATTTTTATAATCTACCCATCTGACAAAGGGCTAATATCTAGAATCTGCAAAGAACTTAAAAACAAATGTACAAGAAAAAAAATCAAACAGCCCCATCAAAAAGTAGGCAAAGGATATGAACAGATACTTCTCAAAAGAAGACAGTTCTGCAGCCAACAGACACATGAAAAAATGCTCATTATCACTGGCCATCAGAGAAATGCAAATCAAAACCTCAATGACATACCATCTCACACCAGTTAGAATGGCAATCATTAAAAAGTCAGGAAACAACAGGTGCTGGAGAGGATGTGGAGAAATAGGAACACTTTTACACTGTTGGTGGGACTGTAAACTAGTTCAACCGTTGTGGAAGACAATGTGGCAATTCCTCAAAGATCTAGAACTAGAAATACCATCTGACCCAGCCATCCCATTATGGGCATATACCCAAAGGATTATAAATCATGCTGCTATAAAGATACATGCACATGTATGTTTACTGTGGCACTATTCACAATAGCAAAGACTTGGAACCAACCCAAATGTCCATCAATGATAGACTGGATTAAGAAAATGTGGCACATACACATCATGGAATACTATGCAGCCATAAAAAAGGAGGAGTTCATGTCCTTTGTAGAGACACGGATGAAGCTGGAAACCATCATTCTGAGCAAACTATGGCAAGGACAGAAAACCAAACACTGCATGTTCTCATTCATAGATGGGAACTGAATAATGAGATCACTTGGACACAGGGTGGAGAACATCACACACTGGGGCCTGTCATGGGGTGGGGGTAGGGGGTAGGGATAGCATTAGGAATAGCATTAGGAGATATACCTAGTGTAAATGAGTTAATGGGTGCAGCACACCAACATGGCACATGTATACATATGTAACAAACCTGCACGTTGTGCACATGTACCCTAGAACTTAAAGTATAAAAAAACAAAAGATCTGATGGCTTTATAAGGGGGTTTTCACCTTTTTCTTGACACTTCTACTTGCTGCTGCCATGTGAAGAAGGATGTGTTTGCTTCCCCTTCTGCCATGATTGTAAGTTTTTCTTTTGTTTGTTTGTTTTTGAGACGGAGTCCCGCTCTGTCTACCCGGTTGGAGTGCAGTTGCGCCATCTTGGCTCACTGCAAGCTCCGCCTCCCGGGTTCACGCCATTCTCCTGTCTCAGCCTCCCGAGTAGCTGGGACTACAGGCGTCCGCCACTACGCCCAGCTAATCTTTTGTATTTTTAGTAGAGACGGGGTTTCACCGTGTTAGCCAGGATGGTCTCGATCTCCTCACCTCGTGATCCGCCCGCCTCGGCCTCCCAAACTGCTGGAATTACAGGCGTGAGCCACTGCGCCCGGCCCCATGATTAAGTTTTTTGAGGCCTTCCCAGCCATGCTGAACTGTGTCAACTAAAACTTTTTCCTTTATAAATGACCCAGTCTTGGCTGGAGGAAGTGGCTCATGCCTGTAATCCCAGCACTTTGGGAGGCTGAGGCAAGCAGATCACCTGATGTCAGGAGTTGGAGACCATTCTGGCCAACATGGTGAAACCCCCTCTCTACTAAAAATACAAAATTAGCTGGATGTGGTGGCATGCACCTGTAATCCCAGCTACTTGGGAGGCTGAGACAAGATAATTGCTTGAACCCAGGAGGCGGAGGTTGCAGTGAGTCGAAATTGCGCCACTACACTCCAGCCTGGGTAACAAGAGCGAAACTCTGTTTCAAAATAATGATAATAATGATAATTAAAAATAAATAAATTACCCAGTCTCAGGCATATCTTATGAGCACTGTGAGAATGGGCTAATACAGCTTCTTTCACTTATGTTTTCAAGGTTCATCCACGCTGTAACTTGTATCAGTACTTAATTCCCTTTTGTTGATGAATAATATTTCATTATATGTGTATATCTCATTTTGTTATCAGTTGATGGACATTTGTGCTGTTTCTAATTTTTGACTATTATGAATAATGCTGCTATGAACATTGGTGCACAAGTTTCCTGTGCATATGTTTTAAGAACACTGTACACACCAACATGGCACAAGTATACATATGTAACAAACCTGCACGTTATGCACATGTACCCTAGAACTTAAAGTATAATAATAAAAAAAAACACTGTAAAATAAAAAGTGTAAAAAATTAAATGAATTAGACAAGTATTTTCATAAGCATAAAACAATATAAAATAGAAAGTATTCCAGCATTTTAACTTAAATGTTTTATGTCTTTCCACTTTATTTCTTTATACAAATAATTATCTCTAATCAACAAATATAAAATTAAATTGTAAATATATGGCCACAGAGAAAAAACCAAAACAGTAAAAAAGGATATATAGTGAATTATAAATCTTTGTCTTACCTTTGTCCCACCCCCAGAGCAAATACTGTCAACAGTTTCTTAGGTCCTTCCAGAATTATTTTCTAAAAATGCTAGCTTATAAGAAAGCATTTAAAAAATTTTCTGGTTTTACACAAATAGTATATTCCTATATACAATTTTCTGCATTTTTCTTTTCTTTTTTTTTTTTTTTGAGATAGAGTTCAACTCTATAGCCCAGGCTGGAGTGCAGTGGCACAATATTGGCTCACTGCAACCTCTGCCACCTGGGTTCAACCGATTCTCCTGCCTCAGCCTCCCAAGTAGCTGTGATTATAGGTGCCCACCACCACGCCTGGCTAATTTTGTATTTTTAGTAGAGACGGGGTTTCACCATGTTGGCCAGACTGGTCTTGAACTCCTGGTCTCAGGTGATCCACTCGCCTTGGCCTCCCAAAGTCGTGGGATTACGGGCATTAGCCACTGTGCCTGGCCTTGTTCTGCATTTTTCTTCCTTCCTTTAATATAATCTGAAATGAATTATCTATAAAAACATATAAACCTGCCTCTTTTTAAACAGCAGATTAGGATTTCATTGTATGAATGTATCATAATTTACTTACTGCTCCACTGATGGGGTCTCCTGCCTTCTTCCTAGCTAAAAGAATTATGATTTTATTCAAATATTGGGTGACTATGTATGTCAGGGATAGACAGCAACTCCTCTCTCCCAGGGGCTGAATTTTGATTCCTCTAAGCCTTAGGGTAATACCATTTTCCTCACCAACAATGGGGTAGGAAATATGCACATTACACAATTCTGGCCCAAGGGAAAAAGATCCAGTTTTCTGGAGGGTCCTCTGGAAAAAGGTTCTTCACTTTTTTAAAGAGATTCTCAGCAAAGGCCAGCCGCGGTGGCTCATGCCTGCAATCCCAGCACTTTGGGAGGCTGAGGCGGGCAGATCATGAGGTCAGGAGATCAAGACCATCCACGCTAACATGGTGAAACCCCGTCCCTACTAAAACTACAAAAAGTTAGCTGGGCATGGTGGCGGGCACCTGTAGTCCCAGCTACTTGGGAGGCGGAGGCTGAGGCAAGAGAATCGTTTGAATCCGGGAGGCGGAGGTTGCAGTGAGTCGAGATCGTGCCACTACACTCCAGCCTGGGTGACAGAGTGAGACTCTGTATAAAAGAAAAAAAAAAGAGAGAGAGAGAGAGGTACTCAGCAAAAAGCTCTGCCTTTTCAGCCTCTGGACATCATCGTGTCTTTGGAACTGCTATAAGTATCTGTGACCACAGAGAGCAAGCCAAGAGAATCCCACAGAAGCTGGGTCAAGCATGACTTCTTTCACCTGCTGCAATGACCAACCTTCTTCTATGCTTCTTATGATTAGAGCTAACCAGTATGCTTATTGTGTAAGGCAGTTTTCGTTGTTACTTCGAGTCTATAATTTGAAGCTCAAAGCATCCTAAATGATACACTTTGTCAGAGGGGTCCCTCCTAAACCTCCTAGACTAAGTGATCCCCCATCCCTGTATTTACTCTCTGGTACCATTGTTTTCCCTTCCATAACGCTCAGCACACTGGTAATAATTTTGAGTTATCTGTTCACACTGGTCCATACTAGACAGTAAGTTTCATTGAGGGTAGGGACTGTGGCCATCTCATTAACAAGCATAGCAAAGTGCCTGAGAAATAGGTTAGAAAAATATCACACCAAGGCCAGGCACGGTGGCTCAAGCCTGTAATCCCAGCACTTTGGGAGGCCGAGACGGGCGGATCACGAGGTCAGGAGTTCGAGACCATCCTGGCTAACACGGTGAAACCCCGTCTCTACTAAAAAATACAAAAAGCTAGCCGGGCGAGGTGGCTGGCACCTGTAGTCCCAGCTACTCGGGAGCCTGAGGCAGGAGAATGGCGTAAACCCGGAAGGCGGAGCTTGCAGTGAGCTGAGATCCAGCCACTGCACTCCAGCCCAGGCGACAGAGCGAGACTCCGTCTCAAAAAAAAAAAAAAAGAAAAGAAAAATATCACACCAAATTTGTGTGCATATGTAGTTTTTTTCCCCCTATTCATAAAAATACAAAAGAAAAAAAAAAACCACATAGGAAATCCCAGAAGAGCATACTATCAGTGGTGGTTTTATAGAGATGAAATCATGGCTGATTTTCATTTCTCTTTATTAAAAAAAAATCTATCTCGTATAAGTTACATTACTTCTATAACATAATATAAACACACACTTACATATATATACACTATATACATCTAATATATTGAGTATGAATGCTTAAAATATACACAGAGCACCTGCAGAATGTAGGAAATGGGATGAGGCTTTTTCAGATGCCCGTGCACAATTCTTATGCATAGAGCAAATAACATGCATTGCACCTAATGGGTTGTACATTTTTCCCTCTGAGCATGTGAAGTGTAGATTTTAATTATAATTTGCTATTTTTTTCTTTTTTTTTTTTTTTGAGACAGAATTTCACTCTTGTCGCCTAGGCTGGAGCGCAATGGGGTAATCTCAGCTCACTGCAACCTCTGCCTCCCAAGTGATTCTCCTGCCTCAGCCTTTTGAGTAGTTGGGATTACAGGCATGCGCCATGATGTCCAGCTAATTTTTGTATTTTTAGCAGAGATGAGGTTTCACCGTATTGGCCAGGCTGGTCTTCAACTCCTGACCTCAGGCAATCCACCCTCCTCGGCCTCCCAAAGTGCTGGGAATACAGGCATAAGCCACTACTCCTGGCCATAATTTGTTATTGAGCACTAACTTCAACTTGGAGTTTCCCATTTGTGTTAACTTGTCAATAACAGTTTTTCACAAAAACTTTTTTTGAACTTCATGTTTTCTCAAAGACATAAAAGCTGCCTTCAACTTCTGACCACAATTTCCATTTGGCCGAATGCCCAAGAACCATGCTTTTGCTGTAATATGTTATCTCAACAGACATTTTTATGGTGAATACATTCAGTTGAAAACATTCTGGGCTATATACAAATGATGATATAAATGACAAAGAGGAAAATAGAGGATCACACATAATAATGTCCTTTGTACAGAAGATATTTCACCATATGTTTTCAGCTTTTTTCTAGGCATAATGAATTAGCATTGATCCACACAAATTTATCTAGTTATCCTTATAATAAATTAGCAAAATTTCTAATTGAAACAAACATGCAGCCTATGATCCCAAAAATGAAGTAAATATTTGGTAAATGTTACTAGCTAAAACATTTGGTAGTAATGAAGTTATGGAAAATAAAATAAAAAATAAGGAAATGACAGTAGAGTCCTAATCCTGATTTGTCAATTACAAATAGCCTTCTTTCAAGACAAAAATAAATGGAAAGATATCCTGTGTTCATGGATTGGAAGAACTTAATATTGTTAAAATGTCTATACTATCCAAAGTAATCTAGAAATTCAATGCTACACCCATCAAAATCCCAATGGTATTTTTTATAGAAATAGAACAAATAATCCTAAAATTCATACAGAACTACAAAAGACCCTGCATCTTGAGAAAGAAGAACAAAGCTAGAGGCATAATAGTTCCTGATTTCCAAATATATCACAAAGCTACAGTAATTAAAACAGTCTGATACAGGAATTAAGATAGACAGAAACCAATGAAATTGATAGATCAAAAACAAACCCAAGAAATACAGTTCAATGATCTTCGACTCAGGTGCCAAGCATACACAAAGGGGAAAGGACAGTCTCTTCAACAAATGGTGGCCAGGCACAGTGGCTCACACCTGTAATCCTAGCACTTTGGGAGGCTGAGGTGGGAGGATCATGAAGTCAAGAGATTGAGACCATCCTGGCCAATGCGGTGAAACCCTGTCTCTACTAAAAATACAAAAATTAGCTGGGAGTGGTGGTGCGTGCCTGCAGTCCCAGCTATTCAGGAGGCTGAGGCAGAAGAATCATTTCAACCTGGGAGGTGGTGGTTGCAGTGAGCCGAGATGGTGCCACTGCATTCCAGCAAGACTCTGTCTCAAAAACAAAACAAAACAAAAATCAAAACAAAAAAACAACAAATCACTTGGGAAAACTGGATATCCACATGCAAAAGAAAGAAATAGGACCCTTATCTTAAAACAAACACAAAAATCAGCTCAAAATGAATTAAAGACACAAACAAGACCTGAAACTGTAAAACCCCTAGAAGAAAACAGAGGAGAAGCTTCTTGACTTTGGTCTTGACGATGCCAATGATTTTTTGGGTGACACCAAAAACACAGGTAATGAAAGCAAAAACTGACAAGTGTGGCTACATTTAACTAAAAAGCTGTATGACAAAGGAAACAACAAAGTGAAAAGGCACCCTACAAAATGGGAAAAATATTTGTAGACCATGTATAAGATAAAAAGTTGATATCCAAACTTCAAAATTACATAAAAAAGGAACTAATATAACCCAACAGCAAAAACAAACAAGCAACAACAACAACAAATAAAATAAACTCCCAGGCACAGTGGCTCATGCCTATGATCTCAGCACTTTGGGAGGCTGAGACCAGCCTGGGTAAAACAGTGAGGCACTACAAAAAAAAAAAAAAAATTAAAAATGGCTGGGCGTGGTGGTAGGCACCTGTGTTTGCAGCTACTAGGGAGGCTGAGGTGGGGGGTCACTTCAGCCTAGAAGGTTGAGGCTGCAATGAGCCATGATTGTGCCACTATACTCCAACCAGGTAACAGAGTGAGACTCTGTCTCAAAAAAACAAAACAAAACAAAAACAACAACAACAAAAAAAACGGGGGCAGTTTCCCCCATGCTGTTCTCATGACAGTGAGTGAGTTCTCCGGAGATCTGATAGTTTTACAAAGGGTTCTGCCCCCTTCACTTTCTCTTCTCTCTCCTACCACCTTGTGGAGAAGATGGCTGCTTCCCGTTCATCTTCTGCCATGACTGTAAGTTTCCTGAGGCCTCCCCAGCTATGTGGAACTGTGAGTCAATTAAACCTCCTTTGTTTATAAATCACCCAGTCTCAGGTAGTATTTTTATCATAGTGTGAAAACGGACTAATACATACAATAAAGAACCCAATTTAAAAAATGAACTAAAGACTTGAATAGACATTTCTCCAAAGACAAATAGCCTACCCTTTATGTAAAGAGGTGCTCACAAATCACTAATCATCAGGCAGATGCAAATCAAAACCACACCTGTTAGGATGACTATTACAAAAATTTTTAGATCTTTTTAGGTAACAAGTTTTGGTGAAGATGTGGAGAAACTGGAATCCCTGCACACTGTTGGTAGCAATGTAAAATAGTCCAGCCTCTACAGAAAACAGTATAAAGGTTCCCCATAAAATTAAAAAATAGAACTACCGGTCATCTAGCAATCCCACTTCTACATATGTAGCCAGAGGAAATAAAATCGCTGCAATTAAAGTTATCTGCCCTCCCACGTTCATTACAGCATTATTTACAGTAGCCAAGATATGGAAATAACCTAAATACTCATTGAAGGATACATTAAGAAAATGTGGCATATACATACAATAGAATATTATTCAGCCTTCAAAAAGGAAATCCTGCCATTTGCAACAAAATGGATGAACCTTGAGGACATTACCCTAGATGAAATAAGCTAGTCCCAGAAGAACAAATACTGATGATCTTACTCACAAAAAGTATCTAAAATAGTCAAATTCATAGAAGCAGAGAGTAGAATGGTGGTTTAATACTACACTGTACACCAAAACCTTTGTGAAGAGGGTAGATATCAAGTGTTCTTACCACAAAGAAGGGGTGATAGGAGGAAACTTTTGGAGGTGATGGATATGTTTATGACTTTGATTGTGGTGATGGTTTCACAGCTGTATGCATATGTTTAAACCTATCAAACCTTATGTATTAAATATGTGCAGGCTTTTTCTATATGAATTATACCCCCAATAAATCAGTTAAAATTTTGTTTAAATGGCTTTCTTATTTTTCTCATTAACGTCTTTAATTCCAAAGTAGTTCTTCCTCCCTCCCTCCCTCCCTCCTTACCTCCTCCCCCTTCCCTCCCTCCCTCTCTCTTTCTCTCTCTCTCTCTCTCTCTGTGTCTCTCTATCTCTGTCTCTTTCTTTTGGGACTATGTTTCACTATTTTGCCCAGGGTATCCTCAAATTCCTTGGCTCAAAGTATTCTCTCCCATGTCAGCCTCCCAAATAGCTGGGACTATAGGTGTGTGCCACCATGCCTTGTGAAGAGGGTCGTTTTTTTGGTAGAGATGGGATCTCACTATGCTGCTCAGGATGATCTTAAACTTTTGGGGGGCCCACCCTGGCCTCTCAAAGTGCTGGTATTACGGGCATGAGCCACCATGACAGGTCAAATATTCTTTCTAATAGGAGAATATAATCATCAAAAATAACTGGTAAGATTTTAAAATTATAAACACCTTAATTTTTTTAAAATAAAAAAATAAATTATAACATTAATTCCTCTAACAGATATCCATATTTTCTATTTCTACTTATATTGGTTTTAGTATATTTTGGCTCATAAGAATTTATCTATTTAAAATAAGTTGTTAAAATTACCGGCATAAAATTAGTTACAATATTACCTTTTAAAAAGTAACTGTAGGTTCCCTCCTCTGATTCCTAATATTAGTCATCTGAGTACTCTCTCATTCGCTCTCATATAAGGCCAGCTGTCGTCTATCAATTTCATTAAGTTTTTTGAAGATCCATCTTTGGTTTTATTTATTTTCTCTACTTTGTGTCCATTTTCTTGTCCATTGATTTCTATTCTTATTTCCTTCCTTCTTTTTCTTAAGAACTTAAGGTGGAAGCTTAGATCAATGATTTTGAATATTTCTTCATTTATATATAAGTATTTAAAGGTATAAATTAATCGCTAAGCACTGAATTAGCTTCATCGCACATTTTGGTATGTTATGCTTTAACAATCAATCAGTTAAAATGCCTTTTAATTTCCCTTATATTTTCTTTTTTGATCCATGGCTTATTCAAAAGAAACTTGTTTAATTTCTAAACATTTGTGATATATATATATGTGTGTGTGTGTGTGTGTGTGTGTGTGTGTTACTGAATTCTAACTTAAATTTGTTGTGATCAGGAAACCTATCCTGTTAAACTTCTTTTTTTTTTTTTTTCTGAGACAGAGGCTCACTCTGTCACCCAGGCTGGAGTCCAGTGGCGCGATTTCAGCTCACTGCAACCTCCATCTCCCAGGTTCAAGCGATTCTCACGACCAGTCTTCCAAGTAGCTGATATTATAGGTGTGCGCCACCACACCCAGCTAATTTTTGTATATATTTTTTCTTTAGTAGAGGCAGGGTTTCATCACGTTGGCCAGGCTTGTCTCAAACTCCTGACCTCAAGTGATTCACCTGCATCGGCTTCCCCAAGTGCGAGGATTATAGATGTGAGCCATCACGCTCAACCAATCCTGTTGAATTTCAATCCTTTTAAGTGTATTGAAACTTGGTTTACAGCCCAATATGTGGTCTATCTCGGTAAATGTTCCATGGGCATATAAAAAGAATATACACTTGGGTATTAGCTGTAGTGTTCCATACACGTCAAATAGGTTAACTCGATTGCTAGTGTTGTTCAAATCATCTATGTATTTACTAAATTTTTTTGTCTAGTTGTTATATCAGTTACTAAAAGTGACAAAATCAATTATTGTGGATTTGTTTATTTATTTAGTTCTGTCAATTTTTATTTCATAATTTTAAAGATTTATTACTAGGTCCATACACATTTCAGATTGTATGTCTTCTTGTTGAATTCACCCTTTATGATCATGAAATGCCCTCTTCATCTCTGGCAATACTGTCCTGAAGTCTACTTTGGCTGATGTTAACACAACCATTAGCATATTTTTTCTGGTGTTTGTATGGTATCTGACATGGTTTGGAATTATGTCTCTGCCCAAATCTCATGTCAAATTGTAATCCCTAATGTTGGAGGAGGGGCCAGATGGGAGGTGACTGGATCATGGAGGCAGACTTCCCCCTTGCTACTCTGGTGACAGTGAGTGACTTCTTTTATGAGATTTGGTTGCTTGAAAGTGTGTAGTACTTCCCCCTTCATTCTCCTCCTCCTTCTCTGGCCATGTAAGATGAGCCTGCTTCCCCTTCACCTTCTGTCATAATTGTTAAGTTCCCTGAGGTCTCCCCAGCCATGCTTCCTGTACAGCCTGTGGAACTGTGAGTCAATTAAACCCATTTTCTTTATAAATTACTCAGTCTCAGGTAGTTCTTTATAGCAATGCAAGAACAAAGTAACACAGAAAATTGGTGTTGGGAAGTGGGGCATTGCTATACAGATACCTGAAAATGTGGAAGCATGTTTGGAAGTGGGTAATGGGCAGAGACTGAAACAGCTTGGACAGATCAGAAGAAGAAAGGAGGATGGGGGAAAGATAGAACTTACTTCCTAGAGACTTGTTGAATGGCTGTGACCAAAATGCTTATAGTGATACGGACAGGAAAGTCCAGGCTGAGAAGGTCTCGAAGATGAGGAATCTTTTGGGAACTGAAATAAACGTCCCTCTTGCTATGCTTCTGCAAAGAAACTGGCAGCATTGTGCCCCTGCTCTAGAAATCTGTGGAACTTTGAACTTGAAAGAGATGATTTAGGGTATCTGGCAGAAGAAATTTCTAAGCAGCAAAGTGTTCAAGATGTGGCCTGCTTCTAACCATAGGCTTATATGCATTCACAGAAATGATGTGAAACTGGAACTTATATTTAAAAGGAAAGCAGAGCATAAAAGTTTGGAATATGTGCAGCCTGACCAAGTGGTAGAAAAGAAAGCCCCATTTTGTGGGGAGGAATTCAAGCCAGCTGCTGGAGCTGAATGTTCACAGCAGCCAAGACAATGGGGAAGATGCCTTGAATGCATTTTAGAGACCTTTGTGGTAGCTCCTCCTATCACAGCCCCAGAGGACTAGAAGGGAAGAATGATTTCACAGGCCAGGCCCTGGGCCCTGCTGCCCTCCACAACTGTGGGACACTGCTCTCTGAGTCCTAGCCACTCCAGCTTCAGCTGTGGGTAAAAAGGACCCAGATATGTCTCAGGCTGCTGCTCTAGAAGGTTCAAACTATAAGTCTTGGTGGCTTTCACATGGTGTTAAGCCTGAAAGTGTGCAGAAGACAAGAGCTGAGGCTTAGGAGCTCTTCCTAGATTTCAGAGGATGTATGGAAATGCCTGGCTATCCAGACAGAAGTCTGCTGCAGGGGCAGAGCCCTCATGGAGAACTTCTACTAGGGCAGTGTGGATGGCAAATGTGGGACTGGAGTCCCCACACAGGGTTCCGACTGGGACACTGCCTAGTAGAGCTGTGAGAAGTGGGCCACTATTGTCCAGACCCCAGAATGGGAGATTAACAGCTTGCACTATTTGCCTGCAAAAACTGCAGGCATTCAACACTAGCCTGTGAAAGCAGCTGAAGGGGCTGTACCTTGCAGAGACACAGAGGTGGAGACACCCAAGGCCTTTGGAAACCATCCCTTGCATCATTGTGACCTGGATGTGAGACACAGAGTCAAAGGAGATTATTTTGGAGCTTTAAGATGTAATGATTGGAAGATGGCCAAATAGGAGTAGCTCCGGTCTGCAGCTCCTGGTGTGATCGATGCAGAAGATGGGTGATTTCTACATTTCCAACTGAGGTACCCGGTTCATCTCATTCGGACTGGCTGGACAGTGGGTACAGCCCACAGAGGGCAAGCCAAAGCAGGATGGGGCACTGCCTCACCTGGGAAGCACAACAGGTTGGGGGATTTCCCTTTCCTAGTCAAGGGAAGCCGTGACAGACTGTACTCGGAAAAATGGGACACTTCCGGCCAAATACTGTACTTTTCCCACAGTCTTAGCAACTGGCAGACCAGGGGATTCTCTCTCATGCCTGGCTCGGTGGATACCACGCCCACGGAGCCTTGCTCACTGCTACAGCAGCAGTCTGAGATCGACCTGACAATCTGCAGCCTGGTGGGGTGAGAGGCGTCCACCATTGCTGAGGCTTGAGTAGGTAAACAAAGTGGCTGGGAAGCTCGAACTGGGTGGAGCCCACCTCAGCTCAGCAAGGCCTACTGCCTCTATAGACTCCACCTTTGTTAGCAGGGCACAGCTGAACAAAAGGCAGCAGAAACTCCAGCAGACTTAAACGTCCCCATCTGACAGCTCTAAAGAGAGTAGTGATGCTCCCAGTATGGCATTGGAGCTCTGATAACAAGCAGACTGCCTCCTCGAGGTCCCTGACCCCTGTATAACCTAACTGGGAGACACTTCCCAGTAGGGGCCAACAGACACCTCATATAGGCAGGTGCCCCTCTGGGACAAAGCTTCCAGACGAAGGATCAGGCAGCAATGTTGCTGTTCTGCAATATTTGCTGTTCTGCAGCCTCCGCTGGTGATACACAAGCAAACAGGGTCTGGAGTGGACCTCCAGCAAAATCCAACAGACCTGCAGCTGAGGGACCTGAGTATTAGAAGGAAAACTAACAAACAGAAAGGAATAGCATCAACATCAACAAAAAGGACATCCACACCAAAACTCCATCTGTATGTCACAAACCTCAAAGACCAAAGGTAGATAAAACCACAAAGATGGGGAGAAACCAGAGCAGAAAAGCTGAAAATTCTAAAAACCAGAGCGCCTCTTCTTCTCCAAAGGATCGCAGCTCCCCTCCAGCAACAGAACAAAGATAGAAGGAGAATGACTTTGATGAGATGACAGAAGTAGGCTTCAGAGGGTCGGTAATAACAAACTTCTCTGAGCTAAAGTAGCATGTTCTAACCCAACGCAAGAAAGCTAAAAACCTTTAAAAAGGTTATACAAATGGCCAACTAGAATAAACAGTGTAGAGAAGACATTAAATGACCTGATGGAGCTGAAAACCATGGCACGAGAACTTCATGACACATGCACAAGCTTCAGTAGCTGATTCGATCAAGTGGAAGAAAGGATATCAGTGATTGAAGATGAAATTAATGAAATAAAGTGAGAAGACAACTTTAGAGAAAAAAGAATAAAAAGTAACGAACAAAGCCTCCAAGAAATACGGGACTATGTGAAAAGACCAACTCTATGTTTGATTGGTGTACCTGAGAGTGACGGGGAGAATGGAACCAAGTTGGAAAACACTCTTCAGGATATTACCCAGGAGAACTTCCCCAACCTAGCAAGGCAGACCAATATTCAAATTCAGGAAATACAGAGAACACCACAAAGATACTCCTTAAGAAGTGCAACACCAAGATACATAACTGTCAGATTCACCAAGTTTGAAACGAAGGAAAAAATGTTAAGGGCAGCCAGAGAGGTAAGGTTACCCACAAACGGAAGCCCATCAGACTAACAGCGGATCTCTCGGCAGCAACCCTACAAACCAGAATAGAGTGGAGGCCAATACTGAACATTCTTAAAGAAAAGAATTTTCAACCCAGAATTTCATATCCAGCCAAACTAAGCTTCATTAGTGACGGAGAAATAAAATCCTTTATAGACAAGCTGAGAGATTTTGTCACCACCAGGCCTGCCTTACAAGAGCTCCTGAAGGAAGCACTAAACATGGAAGAGAACAACTGGTACCAGCCACTGCAAAACCATGCCAAATTATAAAGATCGTCAATGCTATGAAGAAACTGCATCAATTACGGGCAAAATAACCAGCTAACATCATAATCATAGGATCAAAATTCACACATAACAATATTAACCTTAAATGCAAATGGGCTAAATGCCCCAATTAAAAGACACAGACTGGCAAATTAGATAGAGTCAAGACTCATCAGTATGCTGTATTCAGGAGATCCATCTCATGTGCACAGACACACATAGGCTCAAAATAAAGGGATGCAGGAATATCTACCAAGCAAATAGAAAGCAAAGAAAAAAAAAAAAAAAAAAGCAGGGGTTGCAATCCTAGTCTCTGATAAAACAGACTTTCAACCAACAAAGATCAAAAGAGACAAAGAAGGCCATTACATAATGGTAAAGGGATCAATTCAACAAGAAGAGCTAACTATCCTAAATATATATGCACCCAATACAGGAGCACCCAGATTCATAAAGCAAGTCTTTAGAGACCTACAAAGAGACTTAGACTTCCACACAATAACCATGAGAGATTCACCTGAAATCAACAAAATACACGTTTTTCTTAGCACCACATCGCACTTATTCTAAAATTGACCACATAACTGGAAGTAAAGCACTCCTCAACAAGTGTAAAAGAACAGATAACAAACTGTCTCACAGAGCACAGCACAATTAAATTGGAACTCAGGATTAAGAAACTCACCCCAATATGCACAAATACATGAAAACTGAACAACCTGCTCCCGAATGACTACTGGGCAAATAACTAAACGAAGGCAGAAATAAAGATGTTCTTTGAAACCAATGAGAACAAAGAGATAACATACCAGAATCTCTGGGACACATTTAAAGGAGTGTGTAGAGGGAAATGTATAGCACTAAATGCCCATGAGAGAAAGCAGGAAAGATCTAAAATCGACACCCTAACATCACAATTAAAAGAACTAGAGAAGCAAGAGCAAACAAATTCAAAAGCTAGCAGAAGCCAAGAAATAATTAAGATCAGAGCAGAACTGAAGGAGATAGAGACACACAAAAAAATAAAATCAGAGCAGAACTGAAGGAGATAGAGACAAAAAAAATCCTTCAAAAACGCAGTGAATCCAGGAGCTGGTTTTGTGAAAAGATCAACAAAATTGACTGCTAGCAAGACTAATAAAGAAGAAAATAGAGAAGAATCAAATAGACACAATAAAAAATGATAAAGGGGATATCACCACCGATCCCACAGAAATACAAACTACCATCAGCAAATACTATAAACACGTGCATGCAAATAAACTCGAAAATCTAGAAGAAATGGATAAATTCCTGGACACATACACCCTCCCAAGACTAAACCAGGAAGAAGTTGAATCTCTGAATAGACCAGTAAGAAGCTCTGAAATTGAGGCAATAATTAATGGCCTACCAACCAAAAAAAGTCCAAGACCAGTTGGATTCACAGCTGAATTCTACCAGAGGTACAAAGAGGAGCTGGTACCATTACTTCTGAAACTATTCCCATCAATAGAAAGAGACTCCTCTCTAATTCATTTTATGAGGCCAGCATCATCCTGATACCAAAGCCTGGCAGAGACACAACAACAAAAAAGAGAATTTTAGACCAATATCCCTGATGAACATCGATGCCAATATCCTCAACAAAATACTGGCAAACCGAATCCAGCAGCACATCAAAAAGCTTTTCCACCATGATCAAGTTGGCTTCATCCAAGGGATGCAAGGATAGTTTAACATATGCAAATCAATAAACATAATCCATCACATAAACAAAACCAATGGAAAAAACCACATGATTATCTCAATAGATGCAGAAAAGACCTTTGACAAAATTCAACAGCCTTTCATGCTAAAAAACTCTCAATAAACTAGGTATTGATGGGACATATCTCAAAATAATAAGAGCTATTTACGACAGACCCACAGCCAATATTATACTGAATGGGCAAAAACTGGAAGCATTCCCTTTGAAAACCAGCAAAATGCCCTCTCTCACCACCACTCCTATTCAACATAGTGGTGGAAGTTCTGGCTAGGGCAATCAGGCAAGAGAAAGAAATCAAGGGTATTCAGTTAGGAAAAGAAGAAGTCAAATTCTCCCTGTTTGCAGATGACATGATTGTGTATTTAGAAAACCCCATTATCTCAGCCCAAAAGCTCCTTAAGCTGATAAGCAACTTCAGCAAAGTCTCAGGATACAAAATTAATGTGCAAAAATCACAAGCATTCTTATACACCAGTAACAGACAAACAGAGAGCCAAATCAGGAATGAACTTCCATTCACAATTGCTTCAAAGAGAATAAAATACCTAGGAATCCAACTTACAAGGGATGTAAAGGACCTCTTCAAGGAGAACTACAAACCATTGCTCAGTGAAATAAAAGAGGACACAAACAAATGGAAGAACATACCATGCTCATGGATAGGAAGAATCAATATCGTGAAAATGGCCATACTGCCCAAGGTTATTTATAGATTCAATGCCATCCCCATCAAGCTACCAATGAGTTTCTTCACAGAATTGGAAAACACTGCTTTAAAGTTCATATGGAACCAAAAAAGAGCCTGCATTGCCAAGACAATCCTAAGTCAAAAGAACAAAGCTGGAGGCATCACGCTACCTGACTTCAAACTATACTACAAGGCTACAGTAACCAAAACAGCATGGTACTGGTAGCAAAACAGAGATATAGACCAATGGAACAGAACAGAGTCCTCGGAAATAATACCACACATCTACAACCATCTGATCTTTGACAAACCTGTGAAAAACAAGAAATGGGGAAAGGACTCCCTAATTTAATAAATGGTGCTGGGAAAATTGGCTAGCCATAAGTAGAAAGCTGAAACTGGATCCTTTCCTTACTCCTTATACGAAAATTAATTCAAGATGGATTAGAGACTTAAATGTTAGACCTAATACCATAAAAACCCTAGAAGAAAACCTAGGTAATACCATTCAGGACATAGGCATGGGCAAGGACTTCATGTCTAAAACACCAAAAGCAATGTCAACAAAAGTCAAAATTGACAAATGGGATCTAATTAAACTAAAGAGCTTCTGCACAGCAAAAGTAACTACCATCAGAGTGAACAGGCCACCTATAGAATGGGAGAAAATTTTTGCAATCTACTCATCTGACAAAGGGCTAATATCCAGAACCTACAAAGAACTCAAACAAATTTACAAGAAAAAAACAAACAACCCCATCAAAAAGTTTCATTCTCTTAAAATATCTTCTAATTTCCATTGAGAATTTTTATTTGACCCATGAGCTACTTACAAGTGTTTATCATCCAAATATTTGGGGATTTTCTAGATACCTTTTTATTATTGATTCTTGCTTTCATTTCATTCTAGTCACAGACCATAATTTGCATGATTTCTATTCTTTTAAAATTGTTAGGGTTTGGGTTTTGGCCCAGATTACTCAGTAACTACTCTATGTGTACTTGAAAAGACTACATATTCTGCTACTGTTGGAATAGAGAGTCTATAGATGTCAATTAGGTAAAATCAACTTGACAGTGTTCTTCAGGACTTCCATATCACTACTAAATGTTTTTTTTTTCTACTTGTTCTACCAGTTACTGAGAAAAAGAAGAGTGCTAAATTCTCCACATAGGGTAATTGCCCATTTCTCCTTTCAGTTCTATCATTTATTGCTTTGGGTATTTTAAAGCTTTGTCATTAGGTGCATAAGCAATTAGAACTGTTTCTGGCTTCTTCATGAATTTCCCCTTTTTATCATCATATAATAGTCTTTTTATGCCCAGTAATTGTCCTTATTCTAAGGTCTACTTTGTCTGACATTGATATGGCTACCTCAGTTTCTTTTGATTACTTTTGCATGGTATATCCCTTTGCATCTTTTAAATTTTAACCATCTATTTCACTATATCTAAGTAGATTTCTTTTTTCCAGTTTTCTTGAGTTATAAATGACAAATAATGATTGTAAATATTCAAAGTATATGTGTGATTTGATATATGTATACTCTGTGAAATGATTACCATAATCAAATTAACACATCTGTCACCACAGTTACTTACCACTGTGTGTGTGTATAGTGAGACCACTTAAAATCTATTCTCTTAGTACATTTCGAGTGTACATACAGTATTATTAACTGTAGTCACCATGCTACATGCTAGATCTCAGAACTTATCTAGCTTACTACTAAAAGTCAGTACACTTTGACCAACATCCCCACATTTCTCCTATTCCCCCCAGCTTTATGGTTGTTTACACATCAGGTTAAGCCCGACATCCTGTTACTGTATCATGGCTCAAATTGGAAGTATCAATATGTTTTTTCTTTTAACTCTTGAAAAAATAGCAATAGCTGAATACGTCTTTAATATGATAATAAAAAGCTATCCATATTTAACGGAGACATGCTAGACGCATTCCCACTAAAATTGAAACAAGACAAATATATATCCATTGTTATGACTAAACATTATTTAACATGAGCAAGCCAATAATATCAGAAAAAACATAAGAGGTAGAAAGAAAACTTTGAAATATATTGAAAATACATGTTTCTAAGAAAAATGTAACAAAATAAGTAAAATAAAACAAAATTATAAATAAATAAATAACTCAACAATTTGGGAATTTAAAAACACTCTCCTAAGCAACACTTGTGCCAAAAAAGCAATCAAAACCAGACGTTATCACGCCTGGAATTTATTCTGGTAAATAGTAAAAACAGAAATTCATTTTTCTTCGTATGACTATCCAATTGATTCAATATCATTTCTTCAAGAATCCAAAATTTCCTAACCGATTTAAAATGTTGTTTTTCTGTCATACTACATACAGTAGGGAAAATCTTACTCCAAACCGAAAAAACAGAAGCAACTTAATTGGTGCCGTTGGCTGGATCTTCAGCAACAGCTTCCTTGCCCTTAGTGTCAGCAATTTCTTCCCTTCAAATTCACTTTATTAAAATTGAACAAAACAAAACAAACAAAATATCTTTAAACATGAAGTATGGAAGAACAGCTTCTGTTTTCCTTACTGAAATCAAGTATGGTACCATAGAAGCCTCCAGAGAGGCTGGTGCTTCAGGAATGATCTGTCATGTCAAATGCCGCGAAGAGCATGAGTAAGATGAGATGAGATGAACCTAGCAGCAGGGAAGTCACTGGGGACCTGAATAACAGCAGTTTCATTTGAGTGACGGGGATGTGAGTGAGAGTGCAGTGGGTCAAGGATCATCCTGGAGAAGCAGAAATGATGAGGGTAGACAACTCTCCCATGAACGTTCCTTATTCAGGTGAACAGAGAAACAAGTCAACAGCTAAAGGGGAAAATGGGGTCAAGGAAGAACATTTTAAGGATGACACAAGTGGGAATAAACCAGAGAGGGGAAATTCCTGAAATGCATCTCTACCACTGCTCTGGTAGGATTTCGATTCTGGCAACAGTAAGGACTCATATCAAATAGGTACACAGAGACACTGTCAGTTTGAGGGTCCTACTGAGGAACTGGAAATAACTGCTGATTGGAGTTTGCTCCTATGGTAAATGAGGCAGATGGGGTGGAAAGGCAGCAATGTGAATGATGTGTGGATAAAAAGAAATATATTCACTTGATAGGCCCTAACCTGTTTAATAATAAATGACCGGGGAGATATAAATATAATTTACATCATCTTTATGAGAAAACACTGAATCTGCTCAACTGGAACAAGACTACTGTACAGTCTCTAAATCAGTTTCACTAGAATGAGATAATTCTAGTCTTTTACCTCTCCATTATTTTACATTTATGTTTTTCATAAGACAAATGGTTCCAGGACTATGTCATCCTCAATTTCAATTCCTTTTACATTTTCACAATTTCAAGCAAATTCTGAGATACATCTTCAAATATTATAATTGAGAATTTATCATTCTAACCTCCTGAGAAAAAAACTTACTTTTCCACTTTAGTAAAATAAAATACATACTTACTCTGAATAATATTTCTTCATTCCACTTTGGATTCAAACTCTGAAAAATAATAAACATAGTATAACTAAATAATGTTTTGTCTTCTAAAAATAAAACAAAGTACATTAAAAACTTTTGAATATTGCTAAGTCTAACCTTTTTAATGGTTTTTGTTTGCACACTTGTAAGAACTCCATTCATTGGGTCATATAATGTCACTCTCACATAAGGATCACTGTTAAAAAAAAAAAGAAAGAAAAATTTTAATTATTGCTTACCCCAAGCTCAGATCACCCAGACTATAAAATTCACAGTTTTCCTTGTTAGTTATATCTACAATTATTTCCTGAATTTAAAAGTCAGAACTCTTAGGCAGGTAAGCAATTAAAGTAATTTTTGCATCTCGTTAAAAACCTGAAGTACCATGTTAGTGAAAGACACAAAGAATTAGAAAGAAAACCTTTTAATCACAGGCCTAATGATTATAACCTTCTAGATTTTTAAAATTTTGTTTGATTTTTATTACATTCTTTCTTCTTTTCAGTTAAGATGGTTAATTCAATGATTCTAAGACTGGTTTTGTAAGACCTCAGGTTGTCTCAAGTTATCTCATGGGTGTAAACTCTTCTTACAAAGTAAAGGCAAACTGTTTTCACTTAAAAAAAAAAAATAACTAGGTGTGGCCAGGCACAGTGGCTCATGCCTGGAATCCCAGCACTTTGGGAGGCTGAAGCGGGCGGATCATGAGGTCAGGAGATCAAGACCATCCTGGCTAACACGGTGAAACCCTGTCTCTATTAAAAATACAAAAAAAAAAAAAAAAAAAAAAATTAGCCAGGCGTGGTGGCGGGTGCCTGTAGTCCCACCTACTCAGGAGGCTGAGGCAGGAGAATGGCGTGAACCTGGGAGGTGGAGCTTGCAGTGAGCCAAGATCACAACACTGCACTCAAGCCTGGGCGACAGAGCAAGACTCTGTCTCAAAAAAATAATAAAATAAAATAACTAGATGTTAATATAACCAATTCTACAAGGAGATATGGAGAAGGAAATTCTTGTGATATACAGGGTTGCAAACCACAAAACTTTGAACACTTTACTTGTCCATGGTTAAATTTCTCCTATGTTCCTTGGGTATCCCAAGTACTCACCATTCTCCACCAAATCCCCTCCAAACTAATCCAAACTATCCTTCCCCCAACTCCATTTCTTCATAGCATGTTACCTCTTAATTGGCCAAAATCAAAGGCACCAGAACACTCCCAACATATTGGTATTTATCAGAACCCATCCTTACCCCTAACCTAGTGAGTCAGGAGTCCTCTTGTTTTGAGTCTCATCCCCCTTATTCAGTTCTCTGAACTTTGGAGCCTTGCATCATCTGTTCTCATTGCTCTCTTTTAGACCTTTGGCTTTTTCTTGGATCTAGGTTTCTCTAGGCATATAAATGTTTTTAAATTCCTCCTCCCCTTGACTTTCCCTTCCTTCTCCAGCAAAGCAAAATACATCTTTTTCTTCCATTCCCAGTCAAACCTTTTCAGAGAATAATCTTTAATAATAAAAACAAGAACACTTAGATAGCAATTACTCTGTGACAGACACTGCTGTAAGCAGGTTTTGTATATTAATTCTTTTTCTTTTTTTTTTTTTTGAGACAGAGTATTGCTCTGTTGCCCAGGCTAGAGTGCAGTGGTACAATCTCGGCTCACTGCAACCCCTGCCTTCCGGGTTCATGCCATTCTCCTGCCTCAGCCTCCCGAGTAGCTGGGATTACAGGCGCGCAACACCACGCCCGGCTAATTTTTGTATTTTTAGTAGAGACGGCGTTTCACCATGTTGGCCAGGATGGTCTCGAACTCCTGACCTCAGGTGACCCGCCTGCCTTGGCCTCCCAAAGTGCTGGGATTACAGACGTGAGCCACAGTGCCCAGCCCGTATATTAATTCTTTGAATTTCTATAACCACCTGTGAGGTAGGTACTATTCCTTCCTTTATTTCATACAGATCACACAGCTAGAAAGTGGACAGCCAGGATTGAAACTCCAGCACCTGGCTCCAGAGGCCATACTCTTTTCTGTTTGTTTGTTTGTTTGAGATGAAGCCTCACTCTGTAACCCAGGCTGGAGTGCAATGGCGTGATCTTGGCTCACTGCAGCTTCTGCCTCCTGGGTTCAAGCTATTCTCCCGCCACAGCCTCTCAAGTAGCTGGGATTACAGGTACACGCCACTGCACCCAGCTAATTTTTGTATTTTTAGTAGAGACACGGTTTTGCCATGTTGGCCAGGCTGGTCTCAAACTCTTGACCTCAGGTGGTCTACCCGCCTCAGCCTCACAAAGTGCTGGGATTACAGGCATGAGCCAACATGCCCGGCTTACACTCTCTTGCTCTGTCGCCAGGCTGGAGTGCAGTGGCACCATCTCGGCTCACTGCAACCTCCTTCTCCTGGGTTCAAGCAATTCTCCTGCCTCAGCCTCCCGAGTACCTGGGACTACTGGTGCCTACCACCACCCCTGGCTAACGTTTTGTATTTTAAGTAGAGACAGGGTTTCACCATGTTAGCTGGGATGGTCTCGATTTCTTGACCTCGTGATCCGCCTGCCTCGGCCTCCCAGCCTATACTTTTAACCACTATAGCATACCACTGCCTTTACTTCATTTTCTTAATTCCTGTTATGCTTCAAAACCCTACAGTCTGGTTTCTGTCTCTTCCCTTGAGATCCATTCCTCTGAAAAGGTTCTTGTTCTAGTACTGTGTACTGAAAGACTACCCTTTCCCTTGAATTACCTCAGCATTTTTGGTTAAACAGGAACTGATCATATATATATGTATATATTCTCTCTCTCGCTCTCACACACACACACACACGTGCCTGTATTTCTACACTCTCCATTCCATTGAACAATATATCTATTCTCATGCCATTGCCACTCTGTCCGTGTAGCAGGTCTTGAAATGAGGTAACGTAAGTCTTCCAATTTTGTTCTTTCTTGGAATTGTTTTGGCTATTCTGTGTGCCTTGACTTTCCATATAAATATTGAAATCATCTTATCAATGTCTCTGAAAAAACTTGCTGAGATTTTTATTGGGATTGTGCCAAATCTAATCAATTTGGAGAAAAATGCCACCCTACCACTATTGAGTCTTCTAATTAAAACAGCATATGTATCCATTGATTTATGTGGTCTTCGATTTCTCTCAGCACTGTTCTATAGTTTTCAGTGCACATTTCTCACAAATCTTTTGCTACATTTATTTCTAAATATTTAAATTTACACGATTATAAACACATTTTTAAATTTTATTTTCCAATTGCTCAATGATAGGATACAGAAATACAACTGATTTTGGGTACACTGACTTTGCATTTTGTGGCAGTGTTAAATTCACTTATTAGTTCTTCCAGTAGCTTTTTCTGTAGATTCCTTGGGGCTTTCTACCTACAAACCATGTTGTCTGCAAATAAAGACAGTTTTACTTCTTCCTTTTTGATCTGTTATGATTTTTTTTCTTTGCTGTACTACACGGCTAAAATATATAGTACAATGTTGGATAGAACATGTAAGCAGACAACTCTGCCTTATTCCTGAGATAGAGAGCCTTCAAACTGCCACCATTAAGTAGGTGGTTAGCTACTGGGTTTTTTCATAGATTCCCTTGATGAGGTTTAGGACATTTCCATCTATTCCTAGTTTGCAGAGAGTTTCTATTATGAATGGGTGCTGAACTTTGTCAGTTGTGTTTTCTGCTTTTATTAAGATGACTGTCTTCTCAGTGTGGTGATTCCTCAAGGATCTAGAACTAGAAATACCATTTGACCTAGTCATCCCATTACTGGGTATATACTCAAAGGATTATAAATCATGCTGCTATAAAGACGCATGCACACGTATGTTTATTGCGGCACTATTCACAATAGCAAAGACTTGGAACCAACCCAAATGTCTATCAATGATAGACTGGATTAAGAAAATGTGGCACATATACACCATGGAATACTATGCAGCCATAAAAAAGGATGAGTTCATGTCCTTTGTAGGGACATGGGTGAAGCTGGAAACCATCATTCTGAGCAAACTATCACAAGGACAGAAAACTAAACACCGTATGTTCTCACTCATAGGTGGGAACTGAATAATGAGAACACTTGGACACAGGGTGGGGAACATCACACCCTGGGGCCTGTCATGGGGTAGAGTGAGGGGGGAGGGATAGCATCAGCAGATATACCTAATGTAAATGATGAGTTGATGGTTGCAGCACACCAACATGGCACATGTATATATATGTAACAAACCTGCACATTGTGCACATGTACCCTAGAACTTAAAGTATAATTTTTAAAAAAAGAAAAAAAAAGATGACTGTCTTCTTTTATTCTATTAATATAGTGTATTACATCAGTTAATTTTCAGATGTTAAACTACCTTTGTATTTTATGTTAGTTTGCTGAGAGATTTTATCATGACTGGTGTTAGATTTTGTCAAAGGTACATTCCATGCCAAGCAAAATGACCATGTGTTTTTTCTACTTTACTGTATGAATACGATGAATTGCATTGATAAATTTTTTAATGTTGAACAAACCTTGCATTCCTAGAAAAAATCCTACCTGGTGACATATAGATACATAATGTTCAATTTCATTTTTGCATCTGTGTTGAGGGATATTGGTTTTAAGTTTTCTTGTGATGTCTGTGTCTTGTTTGGGGATCAAGATAATACTAGTCTAATAAAATGAGTTGGGAAATGCCCTCCATTTTCTTAATGCGTTTGTGTAGAATTTGTATTATTTATTCCTTAAATGTCTGATAGCTGTATGCAGTGATACCATGTGGGCCTGGAGTTTTCTTTGCAGGAAGGACAAATTCAGTTCCTTTAATTAACAACAAATTCAATTTCTTTTAACAACAAATTCAATTTCTTTCCCTAATAAACATCTATTAAAGTTTTGTATTTGTTCTGTGGCTAGTTCTGTAATCCATGTCTTTCAAGACTATTATCTAGTTCATCTAAGTTGTGTGTACTTCTTTATTGATATGAAATTGTACAAAATATTTTCTTTTTATCTTTTTCATTTCCACAGGATCTATAGCAATGCCCCAGTTTTCATTCTCATTACCAGTAATTAGTGCCTTCTCTCTAACTCTTGATCATTCTAGATAGATTTAAAACTTTAATTGATCTCTTCAAATAACAAGCTTTTGATTACAGTAATTTTTTTTCTATCATTGTCCATTTTCTCTTTCATTGACTTTGGCCCTTGTCTTTATTATTTCTTCTCTCTACTTATTTTAGAATTAATTTGCTCTTTTTTTTCTAATTTATTAAGGTCAGAACTCAAAACATTCATTTATATCTTGCTCCTTTTCTAAGCTAAGGATTTTAAACACATAAACTTCCCTCTGCATATAACTTCAGCTGCATTCCACAATTGTGATATTGCTTTATTTTCATTTTCATTCAGTTCAAAATGTTTTCATCTTTGACATATAGATTATTTAGAAGTATGCTAATTAAATTCCAAATATTTGTCGTTTTTCTAGATCTTAATATTATTGGTTTCCAATTGAATTCCATTGTTCTCAAAGAACATCCTCTATATGATTTCAATCTTTTGAAAATTTCTGAAACTTGTCCTATGGACCCACACATGGTCTATGCTGGTTAATGTACCATGCACATTTCAAAAGAATGTGGTTTATTGTTTTAAGGCCCAGAATATTATGGCAGACAGACACTAGGATGGCTCCTATTATCCCCACCTCCTAATATTCATGCTCTTTGTGTTCCTCTCCTCTTAAGCATGGGACGGATCTATATATTCTAACCAATAGATTGTGGCAAAGGTGACAAAAAGTATGTGATTACATTACATAAGATTGTAACCCATCTTGCTAGGAGACTCTTGCTAGCTTTGAAGAAGCAAACTGCCAGCTTGTGAGCTGCTGAATGGCAAGAAGCTGAGACGGCCTCCAGCTGACAGCTAGCAAGAAATGGAAACGCTCAGACTGGCAGCCTGCAAGGAACTGAATGCCACCAGCAACCACATTAGCTTGGAAGTGAATCCTTCCCTAAGCAAGCCTCAGCTAAGACCACAGCCCTACCAATACCTTAATGACAGCTGAAGTGAATTCCTATAATTTTATGTTGCCTCAGCATCCATACTGAATGTTAAGTTGGACATTTTCATACCAGAAGCAGGTCTTAGTCACCCTTAGCACAGTTTCCAGTTCTCTACCTCCTCTCAGCTCCTCAGTGTGGTAGATAAGTACCTTACACAACTGCCTCCTGGTAACCACCTTCCTAAGAAGCAACCAGATTCAACCTACTTGACTTGCTCCACTGACCCCATACCCACAAGGACTGCAGAAATATGCCACAGTAACCACCTCTCCGTGATGGTTAATACTGAGTGTCAACTTCATTAGACTGAAGGATGCAAAGTATTGTTCCTGGGTGTGTCTGTGAGGGTGTTGCCAAAGGAGATTAACATTTGAATCAGTGGACTGGGACAGGCAGACGCACCCTCAATCTGAGTGGGCACTGTCTAATCAGCTGCCAGGGCAGCTTGAATAAAGCAGGCAGGACATGGAAGGACTTGACTTGCTGAGTCTTCCGGCCTTCATCTTTTACCCATGCTGGATGCTTCCTGCCCTCGAACATCAGACTCCAAGTTCTTCAGCTTTTGGACTCTTGGACTTACACCAGTGACATGCTAGGGGCCTCTTATACCTTCGGCCACAGACTGAAGGCTGCATTGTTGGCTTCCTATTTTTGAGGTTTTGGGACTCGGACTGGCTTCCTTGCTCCGCAGCTTGCAGATGGCCTACAGTGGGACTTCACTTTGTGATCATGTGAGTCAATTCTCCTACTAAATTCCCCTTCATATACACATCTATCCTATTAGTTCTGTTCCCCTAGAGAACCCTAATACAGATTTCTCAGACACAGCATGACTCCATGAAATTTGTGCCTGCTTGCTCTAAACCCACCAATGAGAACTCCCTGAGGGAAACCTGCTTGGAAAATGCCCTGGATCCCAATAAAAGCCTCAGCCCACAGGTCCCTTGCACTCTTTCTCCAGTTCCCCACCCACTAGTTGACTGTGCATGTCCTGGATGGCTCCCCACTTCCTGTTGGCCCTCGGAGGCATGCTGCCCTCTTCTCTCTGGCATCTGTTAAGTAATACACCACTGTTATTTTGTGTGTTTTGTTGAGCTGCCTCCTGTGTCTCACCTGACTGATATACTCGACCCTAACTTCTTTTTCAGGATTCTCCTAGAGAGTGGCTATCTGCTATTTTGGTAGGAATAAACTGGACACAGACAAGAACTCTAAGAGCATCCGCCAGGATATGCAAGTGTGCTGTGAGAGGGACATCTGGTCATAGGTAAGACACTTAGGCATGAGGGCACTTGCCGGGATAAAGAAATACCCATGAAAGGCACATTGTAAACATCTATGTCCAAATTTCTAGAGTCTCATCAGGGCAGGGCTAGAGTTTACAGCCACTCTCATGTGAGAGACTTCAAGACAGAAAAATTAGAAAAAATCAGAAAAACAAAAAATACAACAGCAGCTCTGCAAGACCCTGTAGCAGAGGACCCAGTTAAACAATGCAGGAACTTCTGAACCACAGAAACTGTGAGATAATAAATGTACGTTCTTTTAAGCAACCAAATTTGTGGTATTATTATTATTATTATTATTATTTGAGACGGAGTCTCACTCTGTTACCCAAGCTGGAGTGCAGCGGCGCCATCTTGCCTCACTGTAACCTCCGCCTCCGGGTTCATACCATTCTCCTGCCTCAGCCTCCCGAGTAGCTGCTGGGACTACAGGGGCCGCCCACCACCACACCCGGATAATTTTTTGTATTTTTAGTAGAGACGGGTTTCACCGTGTTAGTTAGGATGGTCTCGATCTCCTGACCTTGTGATCTGCCCGCCTCGGCCTCCCAAAGTGCTGGGATTACAGGCGTGAGCCACTGCGCCTGGCCAGTTTGTGTTAATATTATTATGCAGCAATAAACTAATATAGCCCATATGTGGTCTACGCTAGAGAATGTATCATGTACACTTGAAAAGAATGTACACTTGAAAAGAAAGTTGTTAGAAATAGTGTTCTTTAGGTCAAAGTTGTTCATAATATTGTTCAAATTTATGTTTTTGATTTTTTTATTTAGTTGTTTTATCAACTGCTGAAAGAGAAGTGTTAATGCCTCCAACTATGATGGTGGGAGTTTTAAAAATTTCCCCTTTAATTCCGTCAAATTTTGATTCATATTTTTCTAAGTTATTTTAGCAGGCACACATACATTTATGATTGCTATATATTCTTGATTGACTTTATTCTTTATCATCACCAAATGTTTGAAAATGTTTGTGTTTAAATCTATTCTACCAGATACTAATATATCCACTTCAGTCTTTTTATGCTTACTCTTTGCATGGCATATCTTTTTGCTTCCACTTCCTTTCAACTTAGCTATGTCTTTATATTTTAAGTGCATCTCGTAAGACAGTATATAGTTGGGTCTTGTTTTGTAATTTATCCTAACAACCTCTGTCTCATATTTATTTTAATCCATTAATGTTCCTTGTAATTATTGATATGATTGGATTTAGGTCTACCAGGTTTATTGTTTGTTTTCCATTGTTCCTGCCCTTTACATTGTTTTTTTGTTTTTGAGATGGAGTTTCACTCTTGTCACCTAGGCTGAAGTGCAGTGGCATAATCTTGGTTCACTGCAACCTCCACCTCCCAGGTTCAAGCAATTCT
Source organism: Rhinopithecus roxellana (assembly GCF_007565055.1). NCBI lineage: Eukaryota > Metazoa > Chordata > Mammalia > Primates > Cercopithecidae > Rhinopithecus > Rhinopithecus roxellana. Next base: position 43,190,509 of record NC_044553.1, read on the forward strand.
CCTGCCTCAGCCTCCTGAGTAGCTGGGATTACAGATGCCCGCCACCACACCCAGCTAATTTTCGTATTTTTAGTAGAGACAGGGTTTCACCATGTTGCCCAGGCTACTCTGGAACACCTGACCTCAGGTGATTCACCCGCCTTAGCCTCCCAAAGTGTTGAGATTACAAACGTGAGCCATTGCACCCGGCCTCTTTTACTTTTTTGGATCATTTGTTCCTCCTTTTCTGGCTTTTTTTTTTTTTTTTTTTTTAATGGTTTAGTTATTTTGCCCAGGCTGGAGTGCAATGGTGTGATCTTGGCTCATTGCAACCTCCGCCTCCCGGCTTCGACTGATTCTCCTGCCTCAGCCTCCTCATTACCTGAGATTACAGGCATGGGCCACCACACCCAGCTAATTTTGTGTCTTAGTATAGATGGGATTTCACCATGTTGGCCAGGCTGGTCTCAAACTCCTGTCCTCAGGTGATCCACCCGCCTCAGCCTCCCAAAGTGCTAGGATTACAGGTGTGAGCTACCACAACTGGCCTCGTTTACTTTTTTTGATCATTTGTTTCTCCTTTTCTGGCTTTTTTTTTTTTTTTTTCTTTTTTTTTTCTGGAGACAGGGTCTTACTCTGTCACCTAGGCTAGAGTATAGTGGCAAAAAATCACGGCTCATTGGAGCCTTGACTTTCTGGGCTCCAGTGATCCTCCAACCTCAGCCTCCTTTGTAGCTGGGACCACAGGTGCATACAAACACACCTGGCTAATTTTTTGACTTTCTGTAGTGACAGGGTCCCACTTTGTTGCCCAGGCTGGTCTTGAACCCCTGGGCTCAAGTTCCTGGCTTTTTTGTTTATTTAGTTTTTCAACAACTTCATTTTAAAACTTCTACTGTTTTTTATCTATAATTTTTTGCACTATTTTTTATTGGTTTCTCTGGATATTACACTACACATCATTAATCTTTTATTCAACTTATACTTAGTATTATACCATTCTACCAAATAGGTCCATAATTTACATCTGCTCCATCCTTTATGTCATAGTTGCTATATGTATTCCATCAGCAATATAAATCCTACAACACAATGTTTTAGGTTGTGATTTCAATGGGCATATGTTTTATTTTAAAAAGATATGATAAAAGGAAAACATGTTTTGTATATTCTCAGATATTTACTATTTTTGATGCTCTTTATTCCTTTCTGAGGACCTGAGTGTCTATCTGGTTTCAATTTTCTTCAGCTGAAAGGATTTTCTTTAAGATCTCTTACAGTGTAGGTCTGCCAATGATGAATTCTCTAGTTGTCTTTTTTTGGAAAATGTTAATTTGTCATCTTCCTTAAAGGATATTTTCACTGAATATAAAATTATGGATTGATGGTTGTTATTTTATTGTTCCATTTTCTCCTGGTCTCTATTGTTATGGGTAGGAAGTCAGTAATTAATTGACTTGTAGTTCCCCCATATATAAAGGGTCATATTTTTCTCTTTTTGTCAAGATTTTTCTCTTTATACCTGGCTTTCAACAGTTTGACTATTATGCACATCATTGTGTTCTTGGTGTTTATTATCCTGCTTGGCGTTTTTCAACACTATATGAATTTAATCAAATTTGGAAAAAAAAAACTTGGCCAATATTTCTCCAAAAAATATTTTGCCTTCTTCATTGCCCTCCCCTTTCTGTGTTAGACTGTAAGATATCACATAACGATATCCATGTTAGACTTTTATATATTATCTAACAAATCCCCAAGGCTGTGTTTTTTTGTTTTTTGTTTTTTACCTACAATGTTTGTCTCTCTCGTCTCTCTCATCCTCCAACTGGGTAATGATTTCTACTGATCTATGTTGAAGTTCAGTTAATCTTTCCTCTTCTCCATTTGGCTGATAAATCTACCCAACAATTTTAATTTCAAATGCTGTTTTTTCACTCTTGGAATTTTCATTTGTTTATGATTTCCATTTCATTTCATATTTTTTAAATTTATTGTGGGCATATTTTCTTTTCTCTACTGACAATGCCTTCCATTTTCCTGGTTCTTTTAGATAAGTAATTTTGCATTATATTCTGGACACATATTATAAATGGTTTTTTGGGGGGGTTTTTTGTTTGTTTGTTTTTTGTTTTTTGAGATGGAGTCTCGCTGTTGCCCAGGCTGGAGTGCTGTGGCGCGATCTCGGCTCACTGCAAGCTCCGCCTCCTGGGTTCACACCATTCTCCTGCCTCAGCCTCCCGAGTTGCTGGGACTACAGGCGCCCGCCACCACGCCCAGCTAATTTTTTGTATTTTTAGTACAGATGTATTTTTAGTACAGACGTGGTTTCACCGTGTTAGCCAGGAAGGTCTCGATCTCCTGACCTCGTGATCCGCCCACCTCAGCCTCCCAAAGTGCTGGGATTACAGGCGTTAGCCACCGTGCCCAGCCGACATATATTATAAATGTTAAGTTTTGGAGACTGAATTTTGCTGCTGCTGCCGTGTGTGTGTGTGTGTGTGTGTGTGTGTGTGTGTGTGTGTTTTGGAGACTGAATTTTGCTGCTGCTGCCGTGTGTGTGTGTGTGTGTGTGTGTGTGTGTGTGTGTGTCTGCTTATCATTCTATGGTTTGGATTATTTGTACCCTCCAAACTGCATGTTGAAATTCGATTTTCAATGTGGGAATATTGAAAGATAGGTCTCAGTTGGAGGTATTTGGGTCATGGGAGCAAATCCCTCCTGAATAGATTAATGCCCTCCCTTGGGAGTGAGTGAGTTCTCATTCTATTTGTTCCTCTCTATTTGTCAAAAAGAGGCTGGCACACCTCCCCCTTGCTTCCTCTCTTGCCATGTGATTTCTTTGCCTACGCTAGGTCTCCTTCCCCTTTTTGCCATGACTTGAAGCAGCCTGGGGCCCTCACTAGATGCAAAGGCCCAGTCTTGAACTTCCCACGCACCAAATCAACCACTTTTCTTTACAAAATACACGGTCTTAGGAATTCTGTTATAGCAACACTAAACAGATTAAGACTATCATGCAATTAATCATCTTGTTCCAACAAGAGCCACAAATCCTGTTTTTGTTTGTTTTTTGAGACACGGCCTCACTTTGTCACCCAGGCTGGAGTGTGTTGGTACAATCTTGGCTCACTGCAGCCTCAATCACCCAGGCTCAAGCAATCCTCCTGACTCAGTCCCCCATGTAGCCAGGAGTATAGGCATGCGCCACCAGGCCCAGGTGATGTTTTGTATTTTTTGTAGAGATGGAGTTTCACCATATTTCCCAGGTTGGTCTCAAACTCCTGAGTTCAAGCAATCTGTCTGCCTCTGTCTCCCAAACCCCGTTTCTTAGGCAGTAACTCTGATCTCTCTTCAGATCTTTTGTCTTCAGTTGAGTTGCTGAGCTCTTCAGCTCTCTCCCTTCCAGAATCCTTACCATTGCCATGTTTTCTTCAGATTCAGAGATTCAGTAAATCAACAATTGGAAATATTATTCTACTTCCCACAACAACTTACTAATACTATTTGGTACATATGTACGTATGTATGTATGTATGTATATATTTTTGGTTTTGAGACAGAGGCACACTCTGTTGCCCAGGCTGGAGTGCACTGGCACAATCTCGCTCACTGCAACCTCCGCCTCCTGGGTTCAAGCGATTTCTGGATAATTTTTTAATTTTTAGTATAGACGGGGTTTCACCATGTTGGTCAGGCTGGTCTCAAACTCCTGGCCCTCAAGTGATCCGCCTGCCTCAGTCTCCCACAGTGCTAGGATTACAGGCGTGAGCCACCATGCCCAGCCGGATTTGATTTTTAATTGAACCAAAGTTTGCATTCTGCTACTTTCCTGGGCCATGAAGACTACAATTTTTCCAGGTTCTGATTCTACCTGCCCTCAGACCAATTCATAATATCAGGAACTCACTCAGTACAATTCCCTTCTTCCAAACATGAACTCCCCACCAGAATCTGCCTGCTCTGTTCACTCTCCACTGCCTTCAAGTTGCTGCTTTTTGTATTAAGGCCAGAGTTTATGGTTGTTACCTGCTAAAGGATTAGTCTATTAGAATTTTACAACTTTCCAGAACCAGAGTTCAATAATGTATCTTGTGACTATTGCTATCATTTGTACTTCTGCCTAATTTCACAAATTTAGTAATTCAGACACCAAGAGATTTAGTAAACCACCAACTGGTAATATTATTATTATACTTTCCACAACAATTTACTAATACTATTTGATTTTTAATTTAACCAAAGTTTGGAAAAAATTAACAAATACAAAGTTTTAAAATTATAATCCAAATTGATATACTTACCTAGCTCCCAATATATCCTTCTTGGCAAGGCCTATTCCAGCTATAACTTTTACTCTCACGATTCGTGAATTTTCCTAAAATACAAAAACTTAGATTTCATTTTCACGTACTTATAAGTTAACTAAGATACAATATTTAAAAAATATATATCAATCAAGTAATTAGGATATTAAAATTAATTGAAGAATATTTCAATAATTAATTAAAAGTTACGTAGGAAAAAAAGAAAATTATTTGTAGATGACCTGATTATTTACAAAGATAAGCAAAAATTTGACTCAACTTATTACACTGAATAAGAATTTATTACTGCACTCAAGAAAATCTAAAGCCAAAGTATTGCGACTAATATGAATTTCTAATTATTGCTATATACATACACAAAATCGAAAGTTCATAACCATTTGGCTTTTGGTTTTTTTTTTGAGACAGAGTCTCACTCTGTTACCCAGGCTGGAGTGCAGTGGTGTGATCCTGGCTCACTGCAACCTCTGCCTCCCAGGTTCAAGCAATTCTCATGCCTCAACCTTCTGAGTAGCTGAGATTACAGGTATGCGCCACCATGCCCAGATAATTTTTCTATTTTTAGTAGAGACAAGGTTTTACCGTTGGCTGGGCTGGTCTCGAACTCCTGACCTCAGGTGATCTGCCTGCCTCAGCCTCCTAAAATGTTGGGATTACAGGTGTGAGACACTGCACCCAGCCCATAATCATTTGTAATAACTACTTAGAAAAGGTTATTTTTTAAAATCCCATTCAACAGACAACCGAGTATATAATAATGTGTGGATACTGTAAAGTATCAAATATTAAATATCTTTGATATGATGGCATGGAGGTTTTATAAAGAGTGTCTTAGATTTAAGAGACACATAGTGAAGTGTTTAGGGATAAAGTATCATAAATCTTGCAACTTACTTTCAAATAACTTAGCAAATAAAAAACTGAACATAACTATACTGTGTGTGCGTGTGTGTGTGTGTGTGTGTGTGTGTGCGTGTGTGTGTACAAATAAAGGGGAATAAGCAAAATGTTACCAATTTGTGCATCTAGTTCTTGGGTATACAGGTGTATACTGTACTACTTATACTCCTCTTTTTAACTGTTTTGTAGGTTCGAAATTGTTCAAAATAAAAAGTTAAGAAAATATTATAAAACATTATACGTTTTTCTAAAATTCACAAGTTACAAAACTGGTAGAAGAGAAATAAAATTAATAAGAAATATAAAAAAACCTTCATAGATAACATTATAAAATATTGCCAGTTACGCTGGCACACACCTATAATCACAGCACTTTGGAAGGCCAACATGAGAGAATCGCTTAAGCCCAGGAGTTCAAGACCAGCCTAGGCGATATAACAAGACCCCATCCCTCCAAAAAATAAGCCAGGCATGATCACTTGTGTCTGTAATCCCAGCTACTAGGGAGGCTGAGGCAGGAGGATTGCCTGAATTTGAGATTACACTGAGCTATGAACACCACTGCACTCCAGGCTGGGTGACACAGCAAGACCTTATTTTAAAAATTTATAAAATACTGAAGAACGTAAAGAAGACGTCAATAAATGGAGAAATCCACTATGTTTATGTGTGAAAATATTTAATATTATCTTTTTTCTCCAAAGTAGTCTATAAATTTAATACAATTCCCACTCTCCCTTCAAATTTTTTCATGGATCTTTACAAATAATTTCAAAATTCATAGAGAGGAGTAAAAATGAGTAAAGAAGTAAACAATAACAGTTCAATCACTATCTTGTACTAATATATAAAACCAAATTCCAGATAAAGTCTAAAAGTGAAAATAAAAAATTTTTTAAAGTTAATTTAAAATTTTACAATAGTTCTATAGCATTTGGAAATATTTTTAAAATACAACCCTAATGGCAAAAATGATTAAATTCCACAATAATAAAATTATATACCTTTAGTATGAGAAAAAATATCATGTGCAAAACGAAAAAAAAAGGGGACATTTTAGATACTTCTATCCTGTAGACATATCTAAAATATCTACAGGATAGAAGTATCTAAAATATACATCATTGAGACAAATGATAATTATCCTGAATATGTGAATAACTCCTAAAAATCAATATGTAAAATATAATTAACCTAGTACAAGATACCATATAGAATGGCTAAGAAATGAATGAAAAGATAATCTCACCGGTCAGCAGAAAGAGCTCTAATGCACTGTTGGTGGGAGTAAATTGATGGATCATTCTAAAGAGATGCTTGACCTGCTTACTAAAGTTCTAAAACAAAAACCCAGGAACTCTATTTTTAGATGCTTCCCTAGATAAATGTACATCTATGTACACAAGGACTTAAGTACAACAGTATTTACAGGAGCATTTTTTAAGATCAACAAATATGGAGCAGGAGACAGAGCAAGATGGCTCATTAGAACTCTCCAGTGACAGTCCCCACCAAGGAACATCAAATTAAACAATTATTCAAACAAGAAAGCACCTGCATAAGAACCAAAAATCAGGTGACTAATCACAGTACCTAGTTTTAACATCGTATGAAGGAAAGAGGCAGTGAAGAGGGTAGGAAAGACGGTCTTGAATTGCCTACACCACCCCTCCCACATCCCCTGGCAGTGCAGTGTGGTGGCCGAGAGAGAATCTATGCCTTTTGCAAGAGGAAGAGCAAAGTGATTGTAGGACTTTGCATTGGAACTCAGTGCTGCCCTGTCGCAATGGAAGGCAAAACAGGGCAGAAGTCAACTGGCACCCATGAGGGAGTATTTAGACCAACCTCAGCCAGAGGGGAATCATCCATCCCAGCAGTTTACGGCTAAGTTTGGGCAAGCCTTGCCCTTGTAGGCTAAAGCACTCCGAGATCCTAAATAAACTTAAAAGGCAGTCTAGACCGCAAGGACTGCAGTCCCTGAGCAAGTCCTGGTACTGTGCTGGGCTTGGAGTCAGCAGACTTGGGAGGCACACGAACCAGTGAGACACCAGACAAGGCGGCCAAGGGTGTGCTTGTGTCACCCCTCCTCCAACTTCAGACAGCACAGTTCATAGCTCCAGGAGGAGAGATAAGGGTAGAGGAGACTATGTTCTTCAACTTGGATACCAGTACAGCCACAATAAAATAAAGCAGCAACCAGAGTCCTGAAGCCCCCATTCTAAGTCGTAACTCCCAGACATTTCTAGACCCATCCTGGGCCAGAGGGGAATGTGCCACCCTGAAGGACAGGACTCAGTCCTGCCAGATTTCACTACCTGCTGACTAAAGAGCTCTTGGGCCTTGAATAAACATCAGGGGTAGCCAGGCAGCTGTTCCCACAGGCATTGGGCAAGACTCAGTATTATGCTGACTTCGGGTGTGATCCAACACATGCCCAGCTGTGGCGGCCACAGGGAAAGATTCCTGCTTAAGGAAAGGAGAGGGAAAAGTAAAAAAAAAAAATTATCTTGCAACGTGGGTACCAGCTCAGTCACAGTAAAATAAAGCACCAATCAGACTCCTAAAGTCACTGATTCCTGGCCTTAGACCCACTCTGGGCCAGAAGGAAACCCACTGACCTAAAGGGAGAGACCCAGGCCTCGCAGGACTCACCACCTACTGATTACAGAGACCTTGGGCTCTTAATAAATATCAGCAGTAGCCAGACTGTAGTAGCCACAGGTCTGGGGCAGTGGTGGCCATGGGCAGAGACTCTGCTTGAGAAAATCAAAGGGAAGAATAAAAAGGACTTGTCTTGCAACCTGGGTACCATGACAGCCCCAGTAAAATAAAGCACCAAGCAGATTCCTAAAGTCTCTAATAACAGGCCCAAACTCCTAGACAGCATTTCTAGACCCACCGTGGGCCAGAAGGGAACCTACTGCACTGAAGAGAAAGACCCAGCCCTGGCAAATTCATCTCCTGCTGACTGAAGAGCCCTTGGGTCTTAAACACAAGCGGTAGCTAGGAAATAGTCACCACAAGCCTTAGGCAAAATCCGGTACTGTGTTGGCTTCAGGTGTGACCCAACACAGTCCCAGTGACGGTGGCCACAGGATTGTGTCACCCTTCTGCCAACGCCAGGCAGCTCAGAACAGAGAGAGAGAGAGAGAGAGAGAGACTCCAACTGCTTGGGGGAAAGTAAGAGAGGAGAACAAGAGTCTCTGCCTGGTTATCCAGGGGATTCTCCCAGATCTAACCAAGACCAGCAAGTTGGTGCCTCTATGAGACTACAAGAGTCGCATCACTACTGGGCTTGGGGTACCTCCAATATGCTCACATATGGCTTCAGTGACCAAAGACTTAGATCACAAGATTCAATTCCCTTTGAATACTTGCAAAGCCTTCTCAAGAAGGATGGGTACAAACCAGCCCAGACTGTGAAGATTAGCATAAATACCTAACTCTTTAATGTTCAGACATTAATGAACACCCACAAGCATCAGCATCATCCAGGACAACACAATCTCACCAAACAAACTAAATAGGAAGAGGGACAGAGATATGTGAACTCTCAGATAAATCAAAATAGCAGTTTTGAGGAAGTCCCATGAAATACAAGAAAACACAAAGAAGGATCTCAGGATCCTATCAAATAAATTTAACAAAGAGATTAAAAACCTCTTTGATTCTTATAAAGAATCAAGCAGAATTCTGGAACTGAAAAAATTAATTGGTAAACTGAAGAATGCATCAGAATCTCTCAGTGGCAGAACTGATCACACAGAAGAAAGAATTAGTGAGCTTGAAGACAGGTTATTTGAAAATACACAGTCGGAGGAGTAAAATTAAGAATAAAAGTAACAAAGCATGCCTACAGGATCTAGAAAATAACCCCAAAAGGGCAAAGTTAAGAGTTACTGGGTCCGGCATTGTGGCTCATGCCTGTAATCCCAACACTTTGGGAGGCTGAGGCGAGTGGATCTCTTGAGGTCAGGAGTTTGAGACTAGTCTGGGCAACATGGTGAAACCCCGTCTCCACTAAAAACACAAAAATTAGCCAGGCGTGGCAGCGCGCACCTGTAATCCCAGCTACTCAGGAGGCTGAGGCAGGAGAAATGCTTGAATCTGGGAGGCAGAGGCTGTGGTCAGCGGAGATCACGCCACTGCACTCCAGCCTGGGCAACAGGGTGAGACTCTGTCTCAAAAAAAGAAAAAAAGAGTTATTAGCTTTAAAGAGGAGGTAGCAAGAGAGATTAGGGTAGAAAGTTTATTCAGAGAAATAATAACAGAGAACTTTCTAAGCCTAGAGAAAGATATCAATATTCAGGCCCAGGAAGGTTATTGAATATCAAGCAGATTTAACCCAAAGAAGACTACCTTAAGACATTTAGTAACCAAACTCCCAAAGGCCAGAGGTGAAGAATGGATCTCAGAAGCAGCAAGAGAAAATTAAAAAAACAAAACAAAACAAAAAACAAAGGAGCTCCAATACATCTGGCAGCAGGTTTCTGAGTGGTCACCTAATAGGCCAGGAGACAGTGGCATGATTTATTTAAAGTGCTGAAGGAAAAAATTTTTATTCTAGAATAGTATATCCGGTGAAAATATCCTTCAAACATAAAGGAGAAATAAAGACTTTCCTGGACAAACAAAAGCTGAGGGATTTAATCAACATCAGACCTATCCTTCAAGAAACGCTAAAGGGTGTCCTACAGTCTGAAAGAAAAGGATATTAATAAGCAATAAGAAATCACCTGAAGGTATAAAGTTCACAGGTAACAGTAAGTACACAGGCAAATACAGAATATTATAACACTGTAATTGTGGTGTGTAAACTACTCATATCTTGAGCAGAAAGACTAAAAGATGGATCTATCAAAAATAATAACTACAACAATTTTTAAAGACAGACAATATAAGAACATACAAATAGAAACAAGAAAAAGTTAAAAAGCAAGGGGGATAAAGTATAGAGTTTTTATTAGTTTTCTCTTTTCCTGTTTGTTTTTGCAATCAAATTGTCATCAGTTTAAAATAATGCATTGTGGCCGGGTGTGGTGGCTCACGCCTGTAATCCCAGCACTTTGGGAGACCGAGGCGGGTGGATCACGAGGTCAGGATATTGAGACCATCCTGGCTAACACAGTGAAACCCCATCTCTACTAAAAATACAAAAAATTAGCCGGGCGTGGTGGCGGGCGCCCGTAGTCCCAGCTACTCCCGAGGCTGAGGATGGAGAATGGCTTGAACCCGGGAGGCAGAGCTTGCAGTGCGCCGAGATCGCGCCACTGCACCCCAGCCTGGGTTACAGAGCAAGACTCCGTCTCACAAAATAAATAAATAAATAAATAATGCATTGTAAGATGTTAATTGCAACCCTCATGTAACATCAAGTTAAAAAACTTACAACCGACATATAAAATAGATAAACCAAGAATTTAAAGCATACCACTAAAGAAAACGCTTTCACAAAAAGGACCACAAAACCAAAAAACAAATTAAAAATGGCAGAAGTCGGGGCCAGGCGCGGTGGCTCAAGCCTGTAATCCCAGCACTTTGGGAGGCCGAGACGGGCGGATCACGAGGTCAGGAGATCGAGACCATCCTGGCTAACACGGTGGAACCCCATCTCTACTAAAAAAATACAAAAAACTAGCCGGGCGAGGTGGCGGGCGCGCCTGTAGTCCCAGCTACTCGGGAGGCTGAGGCAGGGGAATGGCGTGAACTCGGGAGGCCGAGCTTGCAGTAAGCAGAGATTGCGCCACTGCACTCCAGCCTGTGCCACAGAGCGAGACTCTGTCTCAAAAAGAAAAAAAAAAAGGCAGAAGTCCTTACTTATCAATAATAACAATGAATGTAAGTGAACTAAACTCTCCAATCAAAATTATAGTGTTGAATGGATTAAAAAAACAGTACCCAACAATCTGTTGCATACAAGAAACACACTTCACCTATAAAGACACACATAGGCTGAAAATAAAGGGACAGAGAAAATATTCCATGCCAATGAAAACCAAAAAGAGCAGGAATAGGTATTATCAGATCAAATAGATTTCAATACAAAAACTAAAAAAAGAAACAAAAAAGGTTATTACACAATGATAAAGGGATCATTTCAGCAAGAAGATACAACAATTATAAATACATATGCATCCAACACTGAAATACCCAGTTATATAAAGCAAATATTGTTAAAGTCAAAGAATGAGCTAGATTTCAATATAGTAATAGTTAGAAATTTCAACATCCCACTTTCGGCACTGGATAGATCTTTCAGATAGAAAATCAAGAAAGAAATGTTGGACTTAATCTGCACTGTAAACCAAATGGACCTAATAGACACTACAGAACATTTCATCCAATGGCTGCATAATACATATTCTTCTCCTTGGCATACAGATCATTCTCAAGGATAAACCATATGTGAGCCACAAAACAAGTCTTTAAAGACTCAGCTAGGCACAATGGTTCATGCCTGTAATTCCAACGCTTTGGGACGCCGAGGTGGGTGGACTTCTTGGACCCAGGAGTTTGAAACCAGCCTGGGCAACATAGTCAGACCCTACCTCTCAAAAACAAACAAACAAACAACAACAACAACAACAAAAAGGCAGAGTGGTACTCCCAGCTCATCAGGGGGCTGAGGTGGGAGGATCACTCGAGCCCAAGAGTTGAGGCTGCAGGGAGCCGTGACTGTGCCACTGCAGTCCAGCCTGTTCAACAGAGTAGTCCTGTCTTGAAAAAGAAAAAAAAATTTTTAATTAAAATCTTAAAAGTATCTTCTCTGACTACAATGGAATAAAACTAGAAATCAATAACAAGAGGAACTTGGAAATAATACAAACAAATGGAGATTAAACAGTATGCTCCTGAATGATCAGCGGATCAATGAAAAAATTAAGAAGGATATTAAATAATTTCTTGAAACAAATAATAATGGAAACACAACATAGCAAACCTATGGAATACAGCAAAAGCAGTACTAAAAGAGAAGCTTATAGCTGTAAGTACCTACATGAAAAGGTAGAAAAACTTAAAAAAAAATAACCTAGCAATGCATCTTAAAGAACTAGAAAAGCAAGAGCAACCCAACTCCAAAATTAGTAGAAGAAATAATAAAGATCAGAGCAGAAATAAATGAAATTGAAACAAAGAAAATAATACAAAGGATCAACAAAAAGGAAATGCTGGTGTTTTGAAAAGATAAACAAAATAGACAAAACTTTAACTAGACTAAGGAAAGAAGGCCCAAATAAATAAAATCACAGATGAAAAAGGAGACATTACAACTGATACCACAGAAATTCAAATAATCATTAGAGAGTACTGTGAACAACTATATGCCAATAAACTGGAAAACCTAAAGGAAATGGATAAATTTCTATACACATACAACCTTCCAAGAATGAACCATGAAGAAATCCAAAACATAAAAAGACCAATAACAAATAACGAGGTTGAAGCTGTAGTAAAGTCTCCCAGAAAAGAGAAGCCTAGGACCTGATGGCTTCACTGCCAAATTCTACCAAATATTTAAAGAATTAATACCAATCCTACTCCAACTATTTCAAAAAACAGAGGAGGAGAGAATACTTTCCATACTCATTCTGTAAGGCCAATAATACCCTGATATCAAAACCAAAGATTCATTGAAAGAAGAAAAACTACAGGCCAATATCTCTGACAAACATTGATGCAGAAATCCTTAATAAAATACTAGTAAACCAAATTTGACAATACATTGAAAAAAAATCATTCATCGTGACCAAGTGGGATTCATATCAGGGATGAAAGAATGGTTCAACATACACAAATCAAAGTGAAACATCATTATCAACAGAATGGAAGACAAAACCCATATGATCATTTTAACTGATGCTGAAAAAGCATTTGATAAATTTCAACATCCCTTAATGATAAAAAAAAAAAAAACTTCAAAAACCTGACTATAGATGGAACATAGCTCAACACAATGAAAGCCATATATGACAGATCCACAGCTAGTGCCATGGTAAATGGGAGAAACTGAAAGCCTTTCGTCTATGATATGGAACAAGATAAGGATGTCTACTTTATTTTATTTTATTTATTTTATTTTTTTGAGATGGAGTCTTGCTCTGTCACCCAGGCTGGAGTGCAGTGGCATGATTTCAGCTCATTGCAACCTCTGCCTCCTGGGTTCAAGCAATTCTCCTTTCTCAGCCTCCCAAGTAGCTGGGACTACAGGTGTGCACCACCACACCTGGGTAATTTTTGTAATTTTAGTAGAGTCACGGTTTCACCATGTTGGCCAGGCTGGTGTCGAACTCCTGACCTCCGACAATCCACCCGCCTCGGCCTTCCAAAGTGCTGGGATTATAGGCGTGTGCCACTGTGCCCGGCAGCCCACTTTTACCACTATTATTGAATATAGTACTGGAAGTCCTAGAGAAATCAGATAAGAGAAAGAAAGGGAAGCTAAATTAGGAAGACATCAAATTGTTCTTATTTGAGGATGATATGAACTTATATTTGGAAAACCTAAAGACTCCACCCAAAAGCTATTAGAACTGATAAACACATTCAGTAAAGTTGCAGGATACAAAATCAATACACGAAAAATCAGTAGCATTTATTTTTATTTAAGAAACAAGGTATTAAATCAGTAGCATTTTTATATGCCAACAGTGAACAATCTGAAAAAGAAATCAAGAATGTAATCCCATTTACAGTCACTATAAATAAAATTAAATACCTAGGAATAAACTTAACCAAAGAAGTGAGAGATCTCTACAATGAAAACTATAAAACACAGATGAAAGAAATAGAAGACGACACCAAAAAAAAAAGGGAAAAATATTCCATGTTCATGGATTGGAACAATCAAAACTGTTAAAATGTCCATATTACCCAAAGCAATCTACAGATTAAATGCAATTCCTATCACAATACCAATGACATACTTCATAGAAACAGAAAAAAAAATCCTAAAATATATGGAATCACAAAAGATCCAGAATAGCCAAAGTCATCCCGAGCAAAAAGAACAAAATGGAGTCAAATTAATTACTGGACTTCAAATTATACTACAGAGTTATAGTATCCAACACAACATGGTACTGCCATAAAAACAGACATAGAAACCAATGGAATAGAATAGAGAACCCTAAAGTAAATCTATACATCTATAGTGAACTCCTTTTTGACAAAGGTGCCATGAACACACAATGGGGAAAGGACAGTCTCTTCAATAAATTATGGTGCTGGGAAAACTGGATATCCATATGTAGAAGAATCAAACCAGACCCCTATCTCTTGTAATATAGAAAAATCAAATCAAAACATTCAGGAAACTCTCCAGAACACTGGTCTAGGCAAAAATTTCTTGAGTAATACTCAAAAGCACAGGCAACCAAAGCATAAATGGACAAATTGGATCACGTCAACTTAAAAAGCTCCTGTAGAGCAAAGGAAACAATCAACAAAGTGAAGAGACAGCCCACAGAATGGGAGAAAATATTTGCAAACTATCCAACAAGAGACTAATCACCAGAAAATATAGGAAGCTCAAACAACTCAATAGGAAAAACTCCAATAATCTGATTTTAAGATGGGCAGAAGATCTGAATAGATATTTCTCAAAAGAAGATATACAAATGGAAAACAAGTATTTGAAAAGGTGTTCAACATCGCTGATCATCAGGGAAGTGCAAATCAAAACTACAATGAGATATCATCTCACCCCAGTTAAAATGGCTCTTATCCAAAAGACGGGCAATAACAAACGCTGGCAAGAATGTGGCAAAAGGGGTACTCTTATACTCTGTTGATGAGAATGTAGATTAGTAAAACCACTATGGAGAACACTATGGTGTTTCCTCAAAACACTAAAAATAGAACTATCATATGGTCCAGCAATCCCACTGCTATATACCCAAAGGAAATGAAATCAGTACATCGAAGAGATGTCTGCACTCCCATGTGTATTGCAGCAGATCTGGAATCAGCCTGTATTCATCAACAGAGGAAAGGATAAAGAGAATGTGGTACATACACTCACTGCTGTCCTATTCGGCCATAAAAAAGAATGAGATTCCATGATTTGCAACAACAAAGAACTGGAAGACACTAAGTGAAATGAGCTAGGGAGACAAAAACAAACTGTATGTTCTCATGCATTTGTAAGAAGGGTAGTAGGACCTGGAGGAAGTGGATGGTTAACGAGTACAAAAATATAATTAGATACAATGAATAAGAGCTAGTATTTGATAGCACAATAGGGTGACTACAGTCGGCAATAATTTGTTGTATATTTTAGAATAACAGAGAATAATTAGAATGTTTGTAACACAAAGAAATGATGAATGCTTTAATAGATAACTCATTTACCTTGATGTGGTTATTATACATAGAATGTCTGTATCAAAATATGTACCCCATGAACATATATACCTACTACGAGCCCATAAAATTTAAGCATTTTTAAAAATTTTGAAAGATCAACAAATATGAAATATTATAGCACAAGAGATAGCAAATTAACTGATTCTACTCTAAAATTATTTCATTGGCAAGTAGTAGCTTGTATGTCTTTCTTAGAAGAGGTCTGAGTAAGAGAAAATATACATATCATAGATTATTTATTTTAATCTTCTTCCTTCTAAAGATTTACAAACATCCCTGTTCCAGGAGGTCTCACTAAATAAGACAGTCATGTTGCAGAATGATATTTCAGCCAGTGATGGACAGCATATACGATGATGGTCCCATAAAATACCACATTTTTACTTTACCTTTTCTATGTTTAGATATGTTTAGGCACATAATATTTACATTGTATTACTACTACATACAGTATTCAGTACAGTTATCATGCTGTAAAGGTTTGTAGACTAGGAAGAATAGGCTATATCACACAGCCTAGGTGTGTAGTAAGTAGGCTATACTTTCTACGCTTGTGTGACTACACTCTATGACATTTGCACAATGATGAAACTGCCTAATGACGCATTTCTCAGAATGTATCCCTGTTGTTAACCAATGCATGACTGTAAATTAAATATACAACTAATTCCAAAACCCATATGGTAAATTAACACAACACAAAAAAACTCTGACTGTAGATGCTAGAAAAAAATAACTTTCTTCCATCACCAAATAAAATTAAATATATAGCTGATCTTGCAAGAAAGAAGGGAAATCCTCAGGTATCAGAAATAAAGATGGAATTGAAAACCAGAGAGGAAAACATGTAAGCTGAAATTTCAGTTTTCTGAGGGGAAGGATTCCCAAAAATCGGAGACACTTACAGATTACCCTTTTTTTCTGGAAGGTCAATGAATAAATAGGCCAACTGAAATATTCTATTGGCCCTGATGGTCAAATTCTCACTATACCAGTTTACTGGGAAGTAACCATACTACATTACATAGGTAGGAATCTCCAAAACTGGATCCTGCCAATTAAAAATCTCTTGTCATGACTTAATTAATTAACAAGTACAATTTCTCTCAAGTGGTAAGGTATAATTGAAGTGACAACAGCAAATAATGTTACTTATCTTATTTTTTCTAAGTTCAGGTAGCAGTTCTAATTTACATGACCATAACTGAGAAAAGAGATTATCATATATCTCTAAAAAGTTAATCCATATTTGTGGAACTCCTGATATTAAAAACCATCCATGTTAGCCTTTACTGAAACACTCCCCAGCCTCATGGGGAAAATGTAACAAGCATTAATCAAAAACAATTCCAGGGGAATTATAAATAACACAGCTGTCCCAGATACATTTAACTTTTAACCTTTCTCCTTGCATTTCCCACCACAAAAATCAGAACTAGTTATTTTAAATGCTAAGATTAATTGATAAGCTAAACTGATTAAAAATTTCTCTCAAAATTAAGTGCCATTTATTTTAATATTTGCATTGATTTTAACTTCATTTTATAATTTTATGCTAGAGAATTGTCTTTTCCATCACTTTCATGTGTTGACATTGTAATCTCTCACATGTTGAAAAGGAGGGAAAGCAGCATAAATGCTGCAACTAGAGAAAAATCTCTTCAATAATTGTAGAATTCTGATACTGAGTACTATTAACAGAAATCTGGATAGTGCTTAAATAAATAAAAAAAGGAACAAAAGTTAAACACCCTTTCTGTAATCAAAACAGGGACAAAATTATACCAGACCAAGGCTCTTCACTAAAGCTTGAACCTTCCCTTTTCCACTCATGAATAAAGAGAACTTTATTGTTCTTTGAAAATAAAATAGAAACTTGCAAATTATAGGCAAAGAGATGTGGCCTTTTTGTATGACAAGGAGAAACAAATCGGTAATGTGATGTAATGTGTTATCTATGCAGGCAGCGTCAGTAATTAAAAGGTAGCTTCCTAGGGTTGAGATTTTCGACACAATTCATGAAGACATCTACTAACTGCTCTTCAATTTCCTGACAATGCAAAAAACAAAAACAAAAACAAAACAAAACAAAAAAATAAGAACAGGAAACGCAGGGCTGTATGTCTTTCCATTTCTCACAAGTCTTGAGAGGTTTTCTTTTGTTATTCTTCATCCTTCTCCCATTCCTCTGCTGTCCCCCACCCTCATAAGTCTACTTTTTAATATATATATATACTCCATTTGTACTTACCTCTGAGTTTTTATACAAGCTGGATTCCCTTACTACTTCACTATTAAAACCCTGTATCATCTGGGCAGAATCCTTTGAAGCCGTTAAAAAAGTAATGATTATAACAGAATAATTATATTAATTGAAAAAATAAGAATGCTGAAATTTATTATATGACAACTGTAAAAACACACACAGAAAGATTAGAAGGAAATATGCAAAAGTAAAAATAGCTATTAAAGTAATAAGGTCATGAAAGTTTTTACTTCTTAAACATTTTGTAAATTTTACATTCTATTTTTTTCTTTAAAGAAAGTTCTGTCCTTTCTTCAAACCCCAAATGCCATCTTTTCTAAAAGTCTTAGATGAAATTAATCTTCTCATTGTCAGAGGCTCATTTATGTAGCGTTTATCACATATTATCTTGCATCTCAGGCATAAACTTTATGCCTTTCTCCACTTTTTTTTTTTTTTTTTTTTTTTTTTTTGAGACGGAGTCTTGCTCTGTCGCCCGGGCTGGAGTGCAGTGGCCGGATCTCAGCTCACTGCAAGCTCCGCCTCCCGGGTTTACGCCATTCTCCTGCCTCAGCCTCCCCAGTAGCTGGGACTACAGGCGCCAGCCACCTCGCCCGGCTAGCTTTTTGTATTTTTCAGTAGAGACGGGGTTTCACCGTGTTAGCCAGGATGGTCTCAAACTCCTGACCTCGTGATCCGCCCGTCTCGGCCTCCCAAAGTGCTGGGATTACAGGCTTGAGCCACCGCGCCCGGCCGCCTTTCTCCACTTTTAAAGCTGAAATTTAGGAAACTTTCTTTTCATTAACTTTTATAATTATAATTATTATTATTGTTTTGATATGGAGTCTCACTTTGTCGCCCAGGTTGGAGTGCAGTGGCGTAATCTCGGATCACTGCAACCTCTGCCTCCCGGGCTCAAGCGATTCTCCTGCCTCAGCCTCTTGAGTAGCTAGGATTACAGGGGCGCACCACTATGCCCGGCTAATTTTTGTATTTTTAGTTTCGCCACGTTGGCCAGGCTGGTCTTGAAAGCCCGACCTCAGGTGATCTGCCTGCCTTTGGCCTCCCACAGTGCTGGGATTACAGGCGTGAGTCACTGCACCCGTCTATCTTTTCATTAACTTTATACTCTCTGTAGAAACCAGCAGAATACTTGGCACAACAGTAGGGGCTGACAAATTCTGGATTAGCAAGAAACCTTTCTAAAGTAGCTGAAAATAGGAGTAAGATACCTTATTAAAAGCAGGGAAAAGTTTGCCCAATGAGACCCCAGCCTCATCCCCCAACTTGTGTCTGAGAACAGAGGCTGCCAGACCTGCATCCACCAAACAGAAGATTCCTCTCTGAGGAAATTGGGTGATCCAAGGGAAAAAAAAAATGCTATAAATCGTGACATATGAGAATTCCACAATGAAATGGTAGGTTCAGATCATTCTACTGTGAGAGGCTCCAGTCAACAGTACCTGCCCCTCGTACAGAGGATATAAGCCACCAAATAAGGAATAAATTTGGAAAGAAGAAAACAAGAAATTAAAGAAACAGTGCATTCAACACAGAAAAGAGATCAAGTGAATTCTCACAATGATGGCAAATGGAAGCCCACAGATGATGGCTACACAACAGGTGTAGAGAACAAGCAGTCCAGATGGAACGCAACATAGCAAGAGGCTGTCTTCAACAAGAACAACCAAAAGAAAATGGCTAGCATTCATTTTTTAGTGTGTGTGTAGGGGTGTGTGTGTGTGTTTTTACATATATATATGTGTATATATATATATGTGTGTGTATATATATATATATATGTGTGTGTATATATATATGTGTGTGTGTATATATATATATGTGTATATATATATATGTGTATATATATATATATATATATAACATTTTTACTGCACTGAGTGGTTTTAAAGCTCTGTCCAACAGCTTGCAATTACATTTGTGACAGACATACGGAAAACTAAACCAAACAAAAATGTGAAATAAATAATTATAAACATAGTATAGTGATTCAGATGTGAATAGTACTGTATTTAAATAGGTTAATAAGGTAAACACAAAATATTCAACAAAAAAATTGCTAGGGAGGGATGCATACTTTTTCCTTTTTTTTTTGAGACGGAATCTTACTCTGTCGCCCAGGCTGGAGTGCAGTGGTATGATCTCGGCTCACTGCATGCAACGTCTGCCTCCCTGGTTCAAGTGATTCTCCTGCCTCAGCCTCCTGAGTAGCTGAGAGAACAGGTGCCCGCCACCACACCCAGCTAATTTTTGTATTTTTAGTAGAGACATACATGGGATTCTCATATGTCACCACCATGTTGGTCAGGCTGGTCTGGAACTCCTGACTTCAGGTGATCCACTGCCTCAGCCTCCCAAAGTGCTGGGATTACAGGTGTAAGCCACCGTGCCCGGCCTCCTTTTTTCTTCTTTTGAGCAACATGCTACATTACTTATGGCAACCATATTTTCCAGACGAAAAACTGGAACCTATAGATTGACATGAGTTTTCTTCCTCTGGTAAGTAAATTTATTTGAAACAGTCTATAAAAATATAAATGGAAGATCACCCATACTGAGAAATAAAATCAATTAGAAGTGTCCTTGTAAAGCTGGAGTCTATGATACCCAAATGCATGAGTCAAAATTCTTCAAGAGTTTTTGACAGTAATAGCCATAATAAAGAAGAAATATCCAGAATCCTTCAATTCAGGAGCAAGCAGTAGTTCTCAAAGTGGATTCCATGGACTAGCAGTATGAACATCACATGGAAATTTGTTACATATGCAAATGTTGAGGCCCGCACCTACTGAATCCCACACTGTGGGGTAGTCTGTACTTTAACAAACTCTTCAGATGATTCAGATGGACACTAAAGTTGACAACCACAGGTAGAGAACATGGGGGTAGGAAAGGAAACTGCTGTCGTTAATGTGGTTATGGAAGTATTCCTCATTTAGAATACTGGACTTTATTGAATCAATACTATATAATTTCTAAGAAAGAAAAACTCATCACTTTACATCTTATCACTACTTTTAAGTGTGATAGCACCATATCTGTTTATTTATACACAAGTATCACTGGAAGGATACACATGGAGCTGATAACCTGTAGGTTACTAGAGAAGGCTGGGAGACAGGAGTAGGAGGAAGGCTTTGGCTGAAACTTCAAATGTTGCTGAAAGAATGTGCAGCAACTAGAACTTTCACGTATTACCAATAGGAGATTAAAATGGTACAATTGCGTTGGGAGACTGTTGGGCAGTTTCTTATAAAGTTAAAGACATACAACCCTATGACCCAGAAATTCCATTCCTAGGTATTTACACAAGAGAAATAAAAATATACTTTTATGAAAAGATTTGTAGATGAATGTTCACCGTAGGTTTATTCATAATAGCCCAAAGCTAGAAACAATCAATGTGTCCATCAAAGGAGAATGGCTATATTCATACAATGAAATACTATTAAGCAAGAAAAAGAATGAGCTATTGATACAAACATGGATGACTCTCAAAAAAAAGAATCAAGACACAAAAGAGTACATAATGTACATTCCATTTACATGAAGTTCCAGAACAGGCAAAAGTAATCCATGGTGACAAAAGGTTGCCTATAGCGAGTAGAGGGGTAGAATTGAATGGAAGAGGGCCCAAGGGAGCATTCTGGAATGATGGCAATATTCTGTATCATAATTGGGTCATTGGTTCTACATGTTGAAAATCATCAAATTGTACATTTATGATCTGTGCATTTCACTCTTTGTAAATTTTACTCTTCCCCATGCCCATTCCATAAAAGAAGGCAAAATCTACACATTTTCAGACAAAAACAAAAACTGAGAAAGTTCAATTCCAACAAACAGTCAGGAAAAGAAATTCTAGGACCGGATGCGGTGGCTCACACCTGTAATCTCAGCACTTTGGGAGGCCAAGGCGGGTGGATCACCTGAGGTCAGGAGTTTGAGACTAGCCTGGCCAACATGGTGAAATCCCATCTCTGGTAAAAATACAAAAATTAGCAAGGCATGGTGGCAGGCACCTGTAATTCCAGCTACTCTGGAGGCAGACTAGGGAGAATCGCTTGAACCCGGGAGGTGGAGGTTGCAGTGAGCTGAGATTGCACCACTGCACTCCAGCCTGGGTGACCAGAGTGAAACTCCATCTTCAAAAAAAAAAGAAAACAGAAATTCTAGATGATGTACTTTAGGCAGAAAAAGTGATCCCAGATGGAAAGGTGAAGCAGCAAGAATAAAGAAATAACTAGCAAACAAATGTTAAGCATATGAGGAACAAATATTAACTATGAAAAATAATGCTAACGATGATGACAATGGGTGTGTGTGTGTGTGCGCATTTGATTTCCATTCCACTTTGTATCTGATTCCAAATCCTTAACATGGCATGCCAGGCCTTGCCTGATCAGGCTGTCCTCTCCAGCCTCATCTGCTGACATTGTCCCTCTTGTTTTAGCACTCCAACCTTCATGTTCGTCTCCATCCCATCTTTTGCACATGTGGTTCTATTTACTCAGAAAGCTTTTTGCCCTACTATTCACCTGCTAACTCCTATTCATCCTTAGTTTCAATTTCTCTGATATTTTCTCCCTTCTCCACACCATGTAAAATTAATTAATTTTTAGAAACACTTCTTTTTTTTTGAGGCAGTCTTGCTCCGTTGCCCAGGCTGGAGTGCGGTGGCATAATCTCCGTTTACTGCAACCCCCACCTCCTGGGTTCAAGCAATTTCCCTGCCTCATTCTCTCAAGTAGCTGAGACTACAGGTTTACGCCACCATGCCTGGCTAATTTTTGTATTTTTAGTAGAGCAGGGTTTCACCATGTTGGCCAGGCCGGTCTCGAACTCCTGACCTCAGGTGATCCACCTGCATCAGCCTCCCAAAGTGCTGGGATTACAGGCGTGAGCCAGTGCGCCCAGCCTGTTATATATAATTTCATCTTACACTGTTTTCCTTAATAACACTCGTAAAACATTGATGTGTGATAATTTATTTAATGTTTCTCTCTCCCTCTTGGCTATAAAGTTGGTAAAGTCTATTGTATATCATTATACCTCATGCCTTGACCTACATGCCTGATACATAGTGTTCATCAAATATCTGTTAAGCAAATACAGAAATCAAGTACTTCAGAGGTCCACCTATAGGCTTTAACAAGAAAAGACAGAAGATGTGGAAATGAGAGCATAACAATTACAAGTTAATTTTGCACACATTCCATTCACATTCATCATCTTCCTGAGAAAAAGTCTCTTCTTTTAAATTATTTTATTTGTGTATTAGTAGCGGAAAAGTGGAAGGACCAAGTGTTTGTTATGAAAGAGATCTGTGTTTCAATCCCAGATCCACTACCTACTGGGAGAAGGTTCTTGAAGAAAGTAGAATCTCATATTCCTTATCTCTAAAATGGGCATAGTACTTCCTACTTTTGCAATAATGTTGTGATGATTACAGCTAAAGTATGAGAAAATCTAACCTGGTGCCCGGCATATAGTGCATATGCAGTTAAAGGCAGCTGTTATTTATTTAGGTTGACTCTTTCTCCCATAGGAGAATACTTTCACTAAAGCATCTTTATTCACGGCCATGATTGTTCATATTACTCTCTTTATTGCCCCAACATGTCTCACATGAGTCGAAGCCAGACATTTGAGTCCAGCCATGAGTTATAACAATGGGCTACAGAAATATTTACTCAACTTTCAGAAAAGTTTTATCAAAATGCTTATCTGTTTATGCTATGCCTTTCTCCCTGCATTTATCTCCAGACTTCTCCTACCTGCTCCGCATTCATTTATCCTCTTAAAACTTTGATACGATTGGCAAGCAGGCCAGAAGAAACAGAAGTTGTAAAGGAGTAACATCAATTGCCACAGAATTCAGCAGAACAACGGGTTTAGCAATTCAAATCAGCAATCTGACTTAAAGATTCAGTGCTGGAGTAGATAACCATGATAGACTGAGAAGTAGCTGTGTTCAACTGGTTTCGGCATGTCTCCAAATGCTGTAGAATACTTCTGAGACAGCAAGGGGATGGGGAGAATCAGCAGACTTAAATACTCTGCTCTGACTGATGTGAAATAATTATGCAAGATTCACCAAGTAAGTAACAGGGCCAGAATTCCAACCCAAAAGAATCCCATTTTCTATACCCCTGCTTACCCTAAATGATTTATTTACAAGGTCTCTTCCAACTCAAAGATTGTATTCCTATGTGATATATGAATTCCTAATTACCTATAAAAGAAATTATAGTTCCTTCTCCTCTTCTGTTCCTGGTGCAGAGCAGTCAACCACAGGCCACTACAGAAAATGTCTGTGGGGTGAGGGGGAATTTCACAGAGGTGCATGGTTGGCATGCTCGCCAGCATGGAGCACTGAGGGGAGGAGGGAGGTGCCATACCGAGATGTATCAGAAGGGTGCCCACTGGCAAGGGTACTGAGGAGGGGAGGAGAGCGTTGCATAGGGATGTTGCATAGAGAGTAGCAATATTCCCACTAGCATCCAAGGATGTGAAGAGCTGAAGTGGCAGAGGAGATGTCTGCGTGGTCAGGAAGTTAGTTACACTGAACACATAATTAAATGAACAAATAACTATATTAAGGATAATAAAAGTCAAATTTCGTCACTGTTAGAAAAGGTACTTATGGCTATAACGGAACTCAGCTGTTAGATTTGAATTGGAAAAAATCAGTACAAATTCATGATTTTTAAGTATATGTATTTACAGATTGATATAGAAATAGCTATAGATCTTTGTGTATACTTATGTGTGTATAGTACACATACACACACAAACACACATGCATATGCTTAACTCTGTTCACTGAGATGGCCCAAGAGTATATCGCAGTAACAATGAGCACACCAAGCACCCAAATTGTAGCATGTAAAAACCATTTTATACTAAATAGGACCAGCGCTCCTAGGAAAATGGCTGACTGCAGATAGCTGAGCCAAGCAAAATACAAGAGAAGCCTGGAACAACTTCTGCCAGAAATCGTTCAAAGAATGATGGGGACTTGTTACAAAGACTTAGGAACCTCCCTGAAAGGGCTGCCACTGGACAAACTGGGACAGTATGAGCAATAAAATATTTAATGACAGTAACTGATTACAACCTGTTGAATAAAGTGGGATTTTACAAGTCTATGCTGATATAAATAAACGACAGGAAAAGGAAAGCTCTTCTTACATAGAATGCTAACTAATAGAGATAGAAGTAAAACACAATAGTGGTGTTTGGTTCAGATAGAATTCATCAATGGATGCTAAAACTGAGGATGAAGACTTGATGAGAAATAGGATATTGGCATAATCTTACAATATGTCCCCCGAAAATACTATCAATTATAAAGAGAAAAAGGGTGATATTACAGAGAATAACCCTGGCAGACACCAAGGTGACCAAGTGATTAAGGTTATTACTGACAGTGTTGGGACAAGTCATCATCATGTGTCCCCTGGTGTGATGCATGGGAAGAACACAGCATCATTTCTGTGATTCCTGCCAAGAGAGTGTGACCTGAACACGGTCATCAAGAAAAATGAAACAAATCCAGAATGAGAAACATCATAGAATGTAAGGCCTGTCCTTCTTAAAATTGTCTGGGATAAGAAACACTGAGGAAATGTTACAGATTAGAAGAGACTGCAAAGACATGCCAAGTAAATGCAATATATGTTCCTAGATAGGTTCTTAGACCAGAAAAGGAAAAGGAGAAATTATTAGAACATTTATCAAAAAGTGGATGGTATCTGTGGATTGAATGGCATTGTTGTATCAGTGTCCATTCCCTAGGTTGGAGGGGTGTATGGTTGTTATGCAGGAACGTATTCCTGTTTTAGAAAAATACACACTAGAGTGTCTAAAGATGATGGGGCATTGT
Organism: Rhinopithecus roxellana; assembly: GCF_007565055.1. NCBI lineage: Eukaryota > Metazoa > Chordata > Mammalia > Primates > Cercopithecidae > Rhinopithecus > Rhinopithecus roxellana. The sequence continues at coordinate 43,216,235 of NC_044553.1, forward strand.
GTTTGCAGCTTGCTCTCAAGTGGTTCCGAAAAAGATTAAAGAAAATGGCAAAAAATGGTGATGGAACAATTGCAGAGAAAAGGTTAATGGTTGCAGAATCTGCATGAGAAGGATACTGGAGCTCTTTGTGCTGTACTTTCAACATTTCTGATGGTTTAAAATAATTTTAAAATAGGATGGGCGTGGTGCCTCACGCCTGTAATCCCAGCACTTTGGGAGGCCGAGGCAGGCGGATCATCTGAGGTTAGGAGTTCGAGACCAGCCTGGCCAACATGGTGAAACTCTGACTCTACTAAAAATACAAAAATTAGCTGGGCGTGGCGGCACATGCCTGTAACCCCAGCTACCCAGGAGGCTGAGGCAGGAGAATCGCTAGAACCTGGGAGGCAGAGGGTGCAGTGAGCTGAGATCCAGCCATTGACTCCAGCCTGGGTGACAGAGCAAGACCCCGTCTCAAAAGTAAATAAATAAATTATTTTTAAAATATACTATATTTATTCACTTCTTTGGTCCTTGGGTCCATGAAAAAGACTTTATAATGATCCCAGAATTAAAGAGTTGCAAAAAAGCACTAATGGCAAAAAAAAATACATGAAAGATTGAGAGAGATTACTAATACAGCTGCTGCTTAAACTATGCTTCTCCTCCTTTGCGTGTAGTACATAAAGGTTTGGGAAGTTTGTTCCTACACTGAGTGAGAGTCAGTTTCTGCTCAGCCTTAGTGGGTCCAGAAGTATCAGAATATGCCATTCTTAGTTACTCTGTTGCTTATGCATTGTTGTGGCTGCTACCACCAGGGGCATCTGTTATTCTGTATGTGCAAACTGCACTCTCCATACAGGCAGAGGAGACTCTAAACTCTTTCCTCTTTATTTCCTTCCTTCTTTTCCTTGCTTCAGTCAGGCTTTATTATAGGAAACAGAAATCATTCTCGATGTTTTAAGAAGAAAGAAGCTAATACAGGGGATTAGATGCTTACAAAATCTTTGGAAGAGCTGGAAGAGTAGATGCTAGGCTGGACTTCTAGAGGAGGGGTCCCCAACCTTAGGAACTGGCCACACAGCAGGAGGTAAGTGGCAGGCCAGTGAGCAAAGCTTCATCTGTATTTACAGCCACTCCTCATCGATCACACTACCTCCTGAGCTCCGCTGCCTGTCAGATCAGCAGCAGCATTAGAGTCTCATAGGAGCATGAACCCTACTGCGAACTGTCCATGCAAGGGATCTAGGTTGTGTGCCCCCTATAAGAATCTAATGCCTGATGATTTGTCACTATCTCCCTGTCCCCCATTACCGTCACCCACACATGGGACCATCTAGTTGCAGGAAAACAAGCTCAGGGCTCCCACTGATTCTACATTATGGTGAGTTGTATAATTATTTCATTATATATTACAATGTAATAATAATAGAAGTAGAGTGCACAATACATGTAATGCGCTTGAATCATCCTGAAACCACTAGACCTCATCCCCGGTCCATGGAAAAGCTATCTTCCATGAAACCGGTCCCCGGTGCCAAAATAGTTGGGGGCTGCAGTTCTTAGAAGATCAGAAACAGGGCAGAACCGACCCACTCTGGAAGTTACTACCTCTGCCCCAATCAGAAAGGTAGATGATCAGGAGCCATCACCAGAACTGATGACTTCAAGAATACAACCAATCTTGATGTCTGGAAGCCACCACTACCACTATTTCTGTGACTTCTTATCAATATGTACAAAGCAAGTTACCAGATACTGGAATACTTTTGAAGAAAAATTCGATGTTTACATGACTGTGCTTATCAGCAGAAAAAGCCAAAGAAACAAAACAATATGCTCCACCTCATTTCCACTCCCCAAATCTCAAGTAAGTGCACTTAACTGGGAAGCCTATTTTGGATCCAGACCATTAATTTCAAGGGAGTGTGGGAAACAGTGTTTAGTTTTCCCACCTCCACATCACTGGGAGGTGCATGGGAAGGAAATGGGAAGAGATGCTGAATTCCAGTCCCCGCATCTACCACACTGCTCTCCACTAAAGATCACTGCGTGTTATTCCCTACCGTTAATCTCAAGTGACTGTCAGAGCAAATCTGGTATAAATTATTACGCTTCCTCCTTGGTTTGTTAACACTTTAATGGCAAAATTCTGCACGTGTAGCCAGGGCGATCTCTTACTATAAGCCACTTATACGTGGAAGAAGAGTTAAAACTCACTGAAAAGTGAGAGGTGTTATGATCTACATTTTAGCATACTTCAGTGCTGATAGACACTGTGACTCGGACTATTCACTACATACTGATTAAATTACAATTCTTTCACTATCTTCTATCCCATTTCAAATTATTTTTCTCCCTGTTTTAGTTTCAAATTTAAAATAAGAATCCTCTCCTTTTGTTGTAATGAAAAAACACTTTACTTTTAATCAACAGCAGAGGGCTGCCTATTCCCAGACTAGCCCGTGAGTTTTAGAAGTGACAGAGTTGCAACGCTTTCTTCCTTTAACAAAAGGGGTGTATGTGTGTGGTGGGGGGAGGGTGGGAGTGTGGTTCCAATCCTTCTTTTACTTTTGTGATAGACCAGAAAATAAATGGCAAATGATAGTGAACAAACGGTAACCTCCACAAGAAAAAAAGTGACTTTTATCTTTCCCTCAGTTCGTGGCTGACACTATCTTTTTTCCCTCTCTATTCCTGGTGCCTAGCACAATGCATGGTAGAGAGGAAACAGTAAATTAATGTCTGTTGAATGAATAATCCAATTACAATGGAAGAAGTGGAAAATTCTTCATCATCATGTCTCTTATCTTCCTATCTCACTCCCTTCCTCAATGTGGACAAAATAGAGTGGGGATAGAAACAAATTAGACTCATGGAACTGACCGCTAGAACTCCCAGAATGTGCATGGGATAGGACCCATGCCATGAAACTTCCTAGATGTACAAATCCTTCAGCAAGTTCAGGAAATCCACATTTCAAAGGGTGGACTTTCTGGCCTTTAGCCCCAGTTCCTTACAGACCACCCACTAACTGCCACAGTTAGTTTTATTTCAACTGGGCAGAGGGGTAATGATTGAAAACAGAGAAATTACTAAAGTAGATAATTAAAAACACTGATCGTGTATCAAGAGGGAGAAAACAGATGGTGAATGATACCTTTGGCACTATTTTCTCTAAGATCAACTGGCTCTGTTGGAAGGCGGTGAGATGAGAAATCTGCAATTAGTAAGGCCTACCTGTGAATATAGCACGGAAAGAAAGTCCAAGGCCAGCCTGATTGGGTTGGACATCGGCTTGAAGTTATCTGCACTGGGCAATCTATGTAACAAGCAGGGAAATCTGACTGATAAGAAAGCGACCATAAGTGAAGTGCTGTATTATCTTCTGATCTCCTCTACAGAATAAAGGGGCCATTAGCTAGAATGTTATCTTTAGCTATAACACATTAACTGTTGTTTCTGAGGGAACTATGAGCCGCCATCATTTGTCCATCATCACTTTGTTTCTCTTCTGGCAGCAATAACTAGGAAATTAAATTCTAATCACATCACGTAAGCATTCTCAAAATACCGAAATAACTTGCCTGCATTAACAAATTGCCCACCCTTTATAAACAAAGAACTCTCAAGAGAAGTGTAAAACGTTTGACGACACCAAGTTACTAAGAGAAGGAACTATACAACTTAAGTATTACAATACTTAAGCAAGCAGTATAAATTAGATTGATGGATTTTCAGTTAATTGGGTCTAATCTTGATAACAGGTACATGTGGCGCTTAATCAGCCAACAAGAAGGCAAAAATTTGATTTTTTTCACCCGGAACCAGTCACTGTTAGACTATACACAGCCTTTTCATCTCGCACCTATTTGCATTTTTGAGACAATCTCCAAGACCACACAGAAGCCACATATCATTTACGACGGAACAACCTTTCCAAATGGTCTTACAATATTTTTAATAAGCATAGGCATAATCAGCATTAGTTATTTAGCTGAAAAGAGACAGCTTTGCCTTCTTCAAATCCCAGAGCTTAATCTAGTTTTCAAAGGGAACAGATATGGTAACTTCTTTATAAAGTATTTACATTTTTTTGGCTTTACTTTTTAACATCAACGATGACCGGTGAAAAAAAGCATGAACTTCTCACACTAGGCACTTGTTGCTAAAGAGGAGGAGGAAAATTTATGTTCCTGCTCTTCCATCCCTGTCTCTAGTTAGGGGATTAAAAAGGATTTCAGATAAAGGAGAAAAAAACCAAACGAGCGAATGACAATTCACTTGGAACTCTTCAGACCGCAGTCCGTAAAGTTAAGTCGGCCCGGCCTCCGCCAGAGCAAGCAAATCAACAACACGGATGCTGCGACCGTCTCCCCACGCCTGCGAGCTCCGCACACCCGGCGGGGGTGGCAGGAAAGGGGTGGCGCGGTGATGTGCGTCCCCCCACCGGCCGCCTAGACCCCTCCTCAACACTTCCTGAAGGAAACTGACAAGGAAGGCGGCGGCCGCTCCGGGAAGGGGCAGGTATGGACCCGACAAACTTGCTCTGTCCAGCGAGCCCCCAGCGCCCGCGCTCCCAGCCGCCCCCACAGTCCCCGCGGCGCCTCGCGCGCTCCCCGGGCTCGCGCCGAGGGAGGAGGGGCTGACAGCGGAGCCTCCGGTCGTGGCCGCCGCCACTACCTCCCCATGTCCTACTGCTGAATAACCCGAAGGGAAGCCCGCCCCGCAGCCCCGCGGTCCCCGCACCTCGTCCTCCAGGAGCCCGAACACCTCCACCGCGCAAGTTGCCATTTCCGAACGCTTCCAACAAACCGGACACGCTCGCCCCCGCCCAGGGCAGACAACTGTGGAGGAGGAGGAGGAGGAGGAGGAGGAGAAGCGGGAGGAGGCGGGGAAGAGTTGGAGGAAGAGGAGGAGGCGCTCCCCCAGCGACAGCAGCGCCTCCCCCGGCGAGCCGGCGCTAGCGGCACCCGGCAGCGCCGCGGGAAAAGGCCGGCGGGGCGCGCTCCTGGGGCTGAACGGGGGCGCGCGTGGCCGGGCTCGGGGAGTGGGGAGGGCGAGCGGCGGGGCTCGGGTGGGAGGAGCGCGCGCGGCGGGGCTCGCCCTCGGTCCCTTCCCCGGGAGGTGAGTGGTTGACGGGCTCGCCGGGGAGCCGGGAAGCCAAGCTGCAGTGTTCCTCAGCAACAAGTCTCGCTAAGATCCGACCCAGAGTTCGCCCTCTGACCAGACGCCTGGGAATCCGTGAGCTTAATCCCCGCTTAAATCCCAAACTGAAAATTATAGCGCTTTCTTGTCGGTTAAGGTTGTCATTCCAATAAGAAGCTGGACCTTGGGACCGCCAGGGAAAGCCTGAGCGTGACAGCAAATGGGGAGGCCTGGAGGGATCGCAGCAGTCTCGGACTCTGAAATTCTCTCCCTAGGATTTGTGAACACTGCCAATTCCTAAGCTATTTGCTGTCCTATAGTCTGTCCATCTTTAAAGCCCACCAGTAACATCCAACCTCCAGGCTGACCCTCTAAACCTGCTTTAGCTGGGCATTGACCCGCAGCAGCACCGGAAGGCAGTGAAGAAGAGGGAAAAATAAAATGAACTAGGACCTCCTGTAGAATAACTCCTGTGGAATAAGGTTATGGAATAATCATGCTTTTTAATATTCCTGTCTGATGGGCTTTATAGATCCATAATTACAGGAAGACCTCCACCAAATAAGGCATCCATATAAAGAGTCTGGGGAGAATTATAAACACCCAGGCCACAATTTATATCATGTTGTTTTTATACATTTGCAGACATTTGCAAAATTCTACAATCTCAAAATCTAATTTTTATTTTCCTCAGTGATTTCAGAATAATTCTGATTTGTTTTTAACAGTTCAAGATGCTACATGGAAACAAAGCTATAGCTCATATTACTGGTTTGTTACATAAGATTTTTGTCGTACTTGGCCGGGCACGATGGCTCACGCCTGTAACCCCAGCACTTTGGGAGACCGAAGGGAGTGAATCACTTTAGGTCAGGAGTTCAAGCCCAACCTGGCCAACATAGTAAAACCCTGTCTCTACTAAAAACACAAAAATTAGCTGGGCGTGGTGGCGGTCGCCCGGAGTCCCAGCTGCTTGGGAGGCTGAGGCAAGGGAATCGCTTGAGCTTGGAAGGAGGAGGTTACAGAGAGCTGAGATTGCGCCATTGCACTCCAACCTGGGTGACAGAACAAGACTCCGTCTCAATTGTTGTACTTTATGTTTGGTAGGATCCATTTCATTCATATAATATGTATAAAAATTCTGTTAATACACAATTCGGATTTCCTCTGTATTGGGAGAAAGAGATGGCACTTAATCGAACATGACTACAAAATTACAGAATGGTCAGGAATTGTTGGCTGACTTAAATCTAAAAAGCCATGAGAGCATTAATTTGTTTTTTAAGCTGTCATGTATATGTGGGATGTGTGGGTTTAGAATAAAATAATCTGAAAATATTGTGTGCCCTTCTATTTTGCGAATAATATTTCCCTCATCTCTCATGATATACATTTTTATGTTTCATTTTAAGTCAATTAAGTCATTTGAATTTAAGTTAATTCAGTGTCATTTCAGGGCACAGTTACAAACATGTAAGAACAGCTTCCGTTACTGCTACTAACATTTAATGAATATATGAGAAGTATACACAGCCTAAAACTGGTAATTAAAAAAAAAAATTCAATAAATCCCCGAGGGATTATAAAGTAAAGCAAATTGGCCATTTGATGTAGCCAATAGGTATTAGTGATACTTCCGAAGACCGCGGATTTGACTCATGATTTCTTACTCTGTCTTTCTGAATATGAAATCATGAAGAATTAAACAGGCAGCTACCAATACAAGATGAACTAGAGTAATTATTATATCCCAGTCAACATCTAGGAGGGACACGTTAAAATTAACGAAGCTCAAATAGAGATGGTGATATCAGCTGGTGGTCCAATAACCAACCACCATTGAGAAAGCTGTTTAGAATGAAGAACTCCTCTACATATCACTCAACTGCGCAGAACTCCCATGAAGGTCTTTTGTCCACCGAGACTGCCTTCAGTTAGGTTCATGTTGATTTGGTTTGAGTATGTGTATAACCATGTGAGAGGCACGTGTGAAAAATGTGATAATGGTGCCTAACAATTTATTCTGTGCCTGCTACCTGTGCTAGGGATCATCCTAACTCAAAATGCAGGCAATTCTAGCACCCTCCAATAGCATGACCCCTTCTATCTCTTGTTCTTGAGTCTTTTCTCCCTTCAAGTCTGCCTTTACATGAGCCTCCAAACTGATTAAGAAGCAAGAAGTGAATGAAAACCAGTAAACCTGGTCTAGACTTTTTAGTAGTCTGTGTACCTAACCCTCTTTTTTTTTTTTTTTTTTTTTGAGATGGAGTCTTGCTCTGTCGCCCAGGCTGGAGTGCAGTGGCGGGATCTCAGCTCACTGCAAGCTCCGCCTCCTGGGTTTATGCCATTCTCCTGCCTCAGCCTCCCAAGTAGCTGGGACTACGGGCACCCGCCACCTCGCCCGGCTAGTTTTTTTGTATTTTTTAGTAACCTAACCCTCTTTAACTCTGCCTGTAGATTTCACTGCGATGCAGAAGATGTTTCCAGTTTTTAAAATATCACCACTTGGGATCAAAATTTGATGTGGAATGTAACAATATGAAAGGTAACGATGTGAAATGCACTTTAATGTTGGTAATTCGCTAAGGGATATAAAAAAGTCTTGTTCAGAAGTTCTCCTTTAATTCTCTCTTACTCTTAATATCTGCTGGCTGCTTCCTTTCTAATAGCTAATGTTTGTGAGATTTTTAAGGTTTATTTTTTCTTCCTCTGGAAACTCCCTGGACCTCATCCATTGCATTGCCATTACCATAGTTTCAGCTACTCTCTTCATAGAGCCCATCTCAGATCCAGAGCTCAGTAGTGCAAGAAATGTTACTATTTGATTTTCTGAAATGAACTAAGTTTCTACCTCCAGTGGTAGAATACATAGTCCCAATCAATTCATTGGTCTTCCCTGAGCGTCTTTTTGCTAAGCTGGATTTTAACTTCTAACAGGCTGTTGTGCTCCCTCATCTTGGTGATGAAGGTTCTCATCACTTCCTCCTGGAATTAGTAGATGTATCCGTGTTCCCGCTGGCCTCTAGCTGTGGACATATTTATCAGGTAGAATTACATTAGGCTGTTAGTTACCTAAACTAATAAGATTTAAAGACTCCTGTTGTATGGCTCTCATGTAAAAGTCTAGACAGTGGGCAGGGCAGGGTTAATATGGCTACTTTGCTCTGCCAAAGCGTCAGAAATTCAGTCACTTTACAGCTCACTGCTCTGATGTCGTAGGTGTGACCCTTATCCTCATAATCCAGAGAGTAGCTCAAGCTTCAGCCATTACATCCATGTTCCAGGTAACAAGGCGGAGGAAGGAGTAAAGAAGAGAGTTCAGGTATCATGGTCATCTTTTAAAATGCCCTCCTCACCCCACAAGGGGTGGGAGGTAGTGAGAGAGACGGCCACGTGCAAGGCACTGGGACCCAAGTGTGTTCAAGGAAGGGTTTGCTTGGTGGACTGGTGATGGCAGAAATGGGAAATTAGTTACTTGTGGAGACAAGTGATCCAGTAAGTGAATATATGAATGATAATGAGAACCACATTCTTCACTGTTAAAGAAGGGGGTTACAAGAATGGAAAGAGAAAAGTTGAATGGGTCTTGTATTGTTATAATGAAATTGGTGGCCTTGATATGAACTCAAAGTTTTTAACATATATATAGTATATAAATAAATGTAGATGTAAACCTCTGCTGCAAACACACACGCACACAAATATTTTCTGCGTTTGTACTCTAAGAGGGCCTGGGAACAATGACACCACAAAAGCAGTGAGCATATCTTGTATCCATATTTTAACTTTTTTGCTAAAAGAAACCAGGGCTCCTTGAAAAAATGGCTGATTCCAGGACTAGGACAAGGCAAATAAAAGTTGAGCCTGAAACATCTTGTTATCCCAGAAAATAATGAAAGTAATGATGGAGACAGATTAAAAGGACACAGGAACCAACCTGAAAAAAAACTCCCACTGGCCAAAGATGGTCTAATGTGAGCACTAAAATAAATTATGATAGCAACAGATTATAATCCAACGAATAATTCTGGTACCATGAGTTCATTACAGATATAAATTATAATGAGTACATTCAAAGTTCAATGACAAGTGAGATTTTTACAGGGTTCAGCATATGTTTCCACAAAGTACTTAGTTACATAGAGGAAAAGGCTGAAAGATACCACCTTAATCAAATGATCAAAGTAAACATTTGACAAATCAAAATCTTGCAACCCATTGCTTTTCCTCCATAACTTGGATCTAATCACGAGAAAACGAATCCAATTTAAGGAATGTACTACAAAATATCTGCCCTGTAATCTTCAAAAGTGTCAAGGACATCGAAGTCAAGAAAGTTGGAGGAACTGTTCCAGACTGACAGATTAAAGACACTGTGTTATGGTTCCCTAGAGAAACAGAACCAATAGGATGTAGATATATAAAGAGATTTATTACGGCTGGGTGTGGTGGCTCACGCCTGTAATCCCAGCCTTGGAGTGCAGTGATATGATCTTGGCTCACTGTAACCTCTGTCTCCTGTGTTCAAGTGACTCTCTTGCCTCAGTCTCCTGAGTAGCTGGGATTACTGGCATGCGCCACCATGCCTGGCTAATTTTTGTATTTTTAGTAGAGACAGGGTTTCACCACGTTGGCCAGGCTGGTTTTGAACACCTGGCCTCAAGTAATCTGCCTGCCTTGGCCTCCTAAAGTGCTGGGACTACAGGCATGCGCCACCATACCCAGCATCAACATATTTTTTCTACCAGGAGTTTCAAAGCTCTATTTAAAAACTTAAAAACTGAGCATTGACTCATCTTTCTCTTTTCATTTCTGTAGTAACAGTTCTAGCCTGAGGGCAGTAATCAGAAAGCCTCACCGCTGTCTGATTGGAGCCAGAGGAAGGGCAGCAGGACATTCCAGGAATATAAGTAGTTATCAACAATAAAATTTCACAATACCTTGCTATAGCTTCCACACCCTTATCTCTTACCTAAGCTTCAGACCTGTATTTCCCACTAACTATCTCTGCCTTGGTATCATGAAAAAAATCTCAAACTAAATGGATTCCAAAATGAAATCATCATCATCCTATATTCTGTGTCTCTGGAAATAGCATTATTGTCTATCTAGTTGCAAAGGCTAGAAACCTCTGAGTATCCTAAAATTCATACACCCTGCCCATTCCTACAACTTTTTCCTATCACCAATTTGTTACACAATTGAAATTCTTTCCTCTTCTACCTAAGAATGTTTTTCTCATCTTATTGGTATCCATGGCTAATGTCAGTACACCCATGATTGTCTGGTAACTGGCCCAGACAGTAGCTTTTTGTCTTTTTTGTCTCACCCTATATCTTCTGAGACGAATGTTTGCATGCAGTAATCTTTTTTTGAGACCCACTCCCAAGCAGTAGTGTGCTGGAATCAACTCATACTGGCATCCAAGGTACAATTGTGTATACCTCTATCCAACTGCAGATTTGGTGATGGTAGCTTGAAATTATGGTGTATTTATACCACAGAAATAGGTAAACGCTACAAACCAAAATAATTTTTTTTTCCTGGAGAGGCAGCTATTAAACATTTATCGGAACATGACTGAGCCTAGGAAACATGAGTGAGGGACTGAAAAGTGTAAAACAAGGAATGGCATAAAACCCATGCAGTGATTTTTTAAGATTTTTTAGTTCCCTTTACATGATTAACCTGATTTTGTTATGCCCAGACCGTTTATTCCCCAAAGAAGACCACCAGAGTCCAGAGTCAAAGCCAAGTGGCAAGGATCTTTACTGCAAGTTCGAACTTGGTCCCTCCGTTCCACAGCATACAAGAGGGCCCCGAATGATGCGTGCGCTCGCTTTTTATAGCCCGATGTAAATAAGATATGTAAAGTTACAGAGGAACAAGGGAACTCTTTAGGTTACAGCATTACAATTGGTTAACATTTTAAGTTATACATTTTAGCAGGTTTCTATTGGTTCCCGCGCTTTCAGTAAAACCGCAAACGGCTATGTCCTTATCAGGGACTTTCCAGGTGGTGTTTTTCTAAAGTTGAGATATATGATAGTCTCTGAGTTGAGAGATGTGTTTGTACTGGGCTCAGGAAGTTGAGAGATATATGGTGGGTTGTGTTTGTACTGGGCCTGTTTGTGTTGAGCCCGGGGCTGAGGAATGTGCCTGATTTCTTTTATTCCCCCTTTCAATTTGGGCTCGATATCACTAAGGATCCTTCAGGAGCCATATAGAATGTACCTCAGAATTGTTCTATCAAGAAGGGAGTATTTATTCATTAGTTTCCATTCCCCATTGGACAGGGGTTATTTCATAGGACGTTAATATTTGCAGATTTTCTTGTGTATAGAATGGCTGAATTGACTCCTACAGGTATGTCCAACAGCAGTGGCAGTGAGGCATGGGGGCGGAAAGTGAAATATACATTAAACAACTAAAATGAGTTGCTGTCTGGTTACATCTTTACATCTTTGGTTGCTGCAGCAAGGACTGGAGTAAAGGTTAGTTGAGAGGATATGAGTCAGAGTGTAAGAGGAATCTAATACACGTGCAGATCTGCGCCAAACTTAGTCCATTCTACCACAGAGTCCTCGAGGTGTGTCCAGTTTTTACCTCTCCAAAGTACTTCATAGACAAGGGTTTCTAGGATAAGCTCAGCATCCACTGTGTAACTGGTCTCAGGGTCATAAATGATATGCGTTCTCTCTCTCCTATACCAATCACTCTCAAATTTCCCATTCTTGGCCAGTACTTCAGCAAATCTAGGTTATTGCCTGGTGGTGACTCAGATTTTCCTCTCCAAGAGGTATGATTTGTCAGTTGTGTTAAACTTATTGGGTCATGGTTCTAGTAATTGCCCATTTAGAGTTGTCATTGGACATGCAAATACTAAAATATGCCCCAGTGAATCCCCTGAGTTCCAAACATACGCTTTCTTGTCTTTCTTGTGTAACTGAACCATAGCTCCTATACCTTCCTGCCAATATGGTAATTACTATGTTTGTCTATTGGTCCACTAACATGAGAAACTCAAAAATGACCAAGTGGTAATCATAGCTTCCAGTATAGTGGGACCCTTGCTGTGTCTCCTGGAAGAAGCATCCCTTCTAGTCCATAGTAGGAGCTAGGATTCCTAATCCAGCAGTACCTCAATTGTCTTGTAGCTCTCCCTGAATTAGTCTGGGAGTTCTTTGAATATAGGAACTGTATTTATCTTCCCATTGGACACATAGAAGCCAGTCAACAGTTATATAAATGAAAGATTATATTTTCCAGAAACAGGGAAAAATGCATATGTAACACTGATTTTTTCCGTCATAAAATCTTCTTATTTATGGATTTTATGCTGTTTCTTATTGCATATGACTCAATTCTGCAATAGATAAACCATATTTATACCATTAGTATGCCATAGTTTAAGACCTTTGAGCAAATGCTGTTGTTTATTTTAGCTCCCAAATATAAAATAAACTTACAAAGAACATTCCATTTTAATTATTAGCAATTTTTGAGTGGTAAAATGAAAAAGAGTTTAAAATATCAATATTACAGAAGTGTTGCCGTTCTACAATAACTTGAGCTTTTAGTTAAAATGAGTAGTATTTAGAATTTGTCCAATTATATTTGCCTGAATTATTAAAAAAAAAGAAAGATAATAATTTGAAATGCAAAATGCTTTATATGGTTCCCTAGGAGAAGACATTATTTGTGGGTTCTTTTACCCTAGCTATTTTTTTTTTTTGAGAGTCAGTCTTACTCTGTCACCCAGGCTGGAGTGTAGTGGCGCAATCTCAGCTCATTGCAACCTCCACCTTCCGGGTTGAAGTGATTCTCCTGCCTCAGCCTCCCAAGTATACACTAGCTATTCTTAATTCTGAATAAGAGGATCTGCCTATAAAAGTGATTTTTAGTTAAACATTTAAGATATTGCTTCCACTGTATTATAGCATGTAGAGTAAAAGCATTATAAATAAGGATTCCTACTAAAGGTCCGATGTTTCTACACTATTATTTAAAATGATTCAAATGTGTGAATGAAAATAAGATTATCTCCTTATAAGATCAAGAAGAGAAGTTGGCAAGCAATTAGAAGTGCTCAATATTATTCTATAGGTAATGTAATGTGTGTGTGTAGTTTCGTTTATATGTAATATTTCTGAGGCAAGTAAGTAGTTTTAAGTTACATACAGCTTCAGATGTCTAAACCATTTGATAAAATGGTGTCCAACTTTTTCTACCAAAAATAGATTAACATTTCAGTTTTGTTTTTAAGAGATGATGAGTGATAAAATGGCTTGAGGGCTTTGCAGGAAGCCGCTTATAAATTAAGCTAAAGGTCCTGTCTACCTGTACAAACTTGTTTAGCTTTTGGTTGAAGAGACTGAAGAGCAGATAAATACAAGCAACTTTCACAATAAATTTGTAGCATTTGAATTCTTCCTCTTTCTTCTGACTCATTTCTGAGGCCAAAACTAAAGCAACTTCTGCTGTGATTTGAATATGTCTCCCAAAATTTATGTGTTGGAAATTTAAACCCCAGTGTAACAGTGTTGAGAGGTGGGCTCTTTAAGAGGTAATTATCAGCTGGGCGCAGTGACTCATGCCTGTAATCCCAGCACTTTGGGAGGTTGAAGCAGGAGGGCTGCTTGGGGCTAGGAGTTTGAGACCAGCTTGGGCAATATAGCGAGACCCTGTCTGTAAATAGTAATAATAATAATAATAATAAAATTAATTAGCCAGGCATGGTGGTACATGCCCGTAGTCTTAGCTACTTGGGAGGCTGAGGTGGATTACTTAGCCCAGAAGTTCAGATCTCTGTCCACTTAAAATTACCCAACAGATATTCTGTTATAGCAGCACAAAGTTTGAGGCAGATATTTTTGAGGTTAAAACACTATCTGTCACTGGGCACAGTGGCTCACGCCTGTAATCCCAACACTTTGGGAAGCCGAGGTGGGTGAATCACTTGAGGTCAGGAGTTCAAGACCAGCCTGTCCAACATGGTGAAACTCCATCTCTACTAAGAATACAAAATTAGCCGGGCATGGTGGCACATGCCTGTAATCCCAGCTACTCGGGAGGCTGAGGCAGGAGAATCGCTTGAACCCGGGAGGTGGAAGTTGCAGTGAGTGGAGATCAAGCCATTGCCCTCCAGCCTAGGCAACAAAAGTGAAACTCTGTTTCTTTCCTTATTTCCCTTTTTTTTTGGAGATGGAGTCTTGCTCTGTCGCCCAGGCTGGAGTGCAGTGGCGCAATCTCACCTCACTGCAAGCTCCGCCTCCCGGGTTCGCGCCATTCTCCTGCCTCAGCCCCACAAGTAGCTAGGACTACAGGCACCCGCCATTGCAGCCGGCTAATTTTCTGTATTTTTTTATAGGGACGGGGTTTCACCGTGTTAGCCAGGGTGGTCTCGATCTCCTGACCTCATGATCTGCCTACCTCGGCCTCCCAAAGTGCTGGGATTACAAGGCGTGAGCCACCGCGTCCGGCCTATTTCAAACAAACAGACAAAACCCACTACCTATCCAGTGTATGATAAGAAAACAAGAAACAACTTGGCATATCCTATTGGGAATACTTACAGAATCACAGAATTTTAGAATAAGAGGGCATTCCCTCATTGTATGTTTTAGGTGATGCCAAAGGATATAAAAGTTTTTATTGCAGAATAGATACAAAAGTATTGACCGCAAATGTAATTTTTTTCTCCGTGTTAAACATTGAACTTTTTTGATCAGTTTTGTATGTAGAAATGTCTTCCCTATTATGTGAAAAAGTCATATGAAACAATGTATATACAACCCAATTGACATCCATAGGGGAATAGCTTAAATAAATTGTGGTATATTGATATTGTATTTTTCCTTAAAGCTGCTGAAATGTGTTAATTGGATGAGTAAGCAACACAGCATAACAAGACAAAGTGTGGAAGGGAAAAAGCAAGTTGTAGAACAGTGTATATACTATTTACTGTAGTGAATTGTGCACATCAAACTTTTAACAATGGCTCCTTCTGGCATAGGGGAGGGTACTAGGATTTGGGGAATTAAAATAAAAAATGACTTTAGCCTTATTTATAATGTATTAATTTTTTAAAGAATAGTGCTGGCCAGGCATGGTGGTTCACGCCTGTAATCCCAGCACCTTGGGAGGCAAGACGGGTGGATCACGAGGTCAAGAGATCGAGACCATCCTGGCCAACATGGTGAAACCCCATCTCTACTAAAAATACAAAAAATTAGCTGGGCCTGGTGGCAGGCGCCTATAATCCCAGCTACTTGGGTGGCTGAGGCGGGAGAATCGCTTGAACTTGGGAGGCAGAGGTTGCATATTGCACTGCAGTCTGGGCAAAAATAGTGAAACTCTGTCTGAAAAAAAAAAAAAAGGATACTGTTTCAATCTATGTTTTGTCTTATAATCTATTAATTAAAAACAATGAAATAAGATAATTGTATTAGTCTATTCTCGTGCTGCTATAAGGACATGCCTGAGACTGGGTAATTGTTTTCTTTCTTTTCTTGTTTTTTTTTTGGAGACGGAGTTTTGCTCTTGTTGCCTAGGCTGGAGTGCAGTGGCACGATCTCGGCTCACTTCAACCTCTGCCTCCCGGGTTGAAGCGATTCTCCTGCCTTAGCCTCCCAAGTAGCTGGGATTACAGGCACCCACTACCACGCCCAGCTAATTTTGTATTTTTAGTAGAGATGGGGTTTCGCCATGTTGACCAGGCTAGTCTCAAACTCCTGACCTCAGGTGATCCCTGGCCTCGACCTCCCAAAGTGCTGGGTTTACAGGCATGAGCCACCACAACTGGCCTGGGTAGTTTATAAAGGAAAGAAGTTTAATTGATTCAATGTTCCACAGGACTGGGGAGGCCTCAGGAAACTTACAATCATGGCAGAAGAGGAAGGAAACATGTCCTTCTTCATATGGCAACAGCAAGGAGAAATGCCCAGCAAAAGGTGGAAAAGTCCCTTATAAAACCATCAGAAGTCATGAGAACTCACTCACCATCACGAGAACAGCATAAGGGTAACTGCCCCCATGATTAAATTACCTCCCACAGGGTCCCTCCCACAACATGTGGGGATTATGGGAACTACAATTCAAGACGAGATTTGGGTGGAGATGCAGCCAAACCGTATCCGTTAATGAAAAATACTGTTACTACATTAATGTAAGATTTTAATAAAACACATAGAATACTAGATGATATTTGTTGGACTATAAGTATATTGTATTCCACCAAACATATTTATCTGTTATATAACACATTTATATGTTTTATGTTACATATTTATCAGGAATAATTTAACCAAAATTACTCCTGATTCTTATTTGATAATAATATTGCAGGGAAACAATTTTACAATTATTAAGAACCAGAGAGCTTTTTAGGATAACAACATTTCTTTTTTCATTTTTTTTGAGACAGGGTCTCATTCTGTCACCCAGGCTGGAGTGCAGTGGTGTGATCGTGGCTGCTGGGCTCAGGTGATCCTCCTACCTCTTAGGTAGCTGGTACTACGGGTACACACCACCATGCCTGGCTAATTTTTTTATTTTTTGTGGAGACAGAGTTTTGCCATATTGCCCAGGCTGTTCTCAAACTCTGGGACTCAAGTGATCTGCCTGCCTCTGCCTCACAAAATGCTGGGATTACAGGCGCAAGCCACCGTGCCCAGCCTTTCTGGAAATTTAAATTTTAGGTGTGAATTCTAATAAAGGACTCAATAATGTAAGACAGACAGCCCAATAAGAAGACAGGCAAAATACTTAAACAGGCACTTCACAAAGAAGGATATCTAATTGTTCAATGAACATATGAGGAGAAGGTGCTCAATCATTAGTCATCAGGGAAATGCACACTATGCGATAGCACTACTCACATATCAGAAAGGATACAAAATTTTAAAATGACAATACCACATGTTAGCAAGGATCTGGAACAACGGAAAGTAATCATCTGCTGTTGGGAATGTACATTGGCGTAGCCTCTTTGGAAAGCCATTTGGCAGTAGACTACTAAATCTGAATATGCACTTACCTTATCCCCCAGCAATTCCATTCTTGATGAATGAAAACATGGGTGACCCAAAAGACATGTGCAAGAACATTCGTATGTAGCTTTGTTTATAGTATCTCCAAATTGGAAACAACCCAAATGTTTATCAAGGGTATAGTATTCATAGAGTTGAATACTGTATAACAATCAGAACAAGTTACTATTGTATGCAACAGTAGGATACATTGCTGTATGACAGGTGCACCTGACAGCAATAATTTAAGTATACCCTTAAGAATGAACCTATGGTCTAAGAGGAATGTGTGTTCAGAGTTCTGAGCTAAGGAACCTAGGAGTGGTCAACCCAGAGTTTCCCTCCTTATCTATGAAGGACATCTGAACCCCTAGTCCATCCTTGGAATGCAGGCTGTACATGGGATTGAGGCCCTTTGTTTTGGGTTAAATGAAAACTGCTAGGTGGAGGTTGCTAGATGGAGGGTGCTAAGCAAAAGTGCTATAAAAACTGCATGCTTTTTACAAATGGGATTGGTTCTCCTGTCCAGCCACTGCCACTGGACCATCCCTGTATATACGTTCTTCCAATAAACCCTATGTCTCAGTTGCTGTCTCCACGTCTCTTCTTCAGCCTCTCAGACACGATGCCATCCCTGTTGGGGTCACTGGGAGTCTGGCATGACAATTGCACAAGCATAATATTGAGCAAAGGAAGGCAGACATTAAAGCATACTTTATGGTTTCATTGCAATACAGTTCAAAAATGAGCAAAACAAATTTGTGATAGAAGTCAGAATAGTGAATACTTGTGGGAGGCAATGACTAGTAGACGACATGAAGACTCTAGGGCACGGGCAATGTTCTGAGTCTTAATCTGGGTACCAGTTAATATGTGTGTTCACCTGGTAAAAGTTCATGCAGCTGTATACTTAAGACCTGTGCAATTTTTGTGTGTTTAAAACTTAAATTTAAAATGTTTTTAATGCCGGGCACAGTGACTCACACCTGTAATCCCCACACTTTGGGAACCTGAGACAGGGGATCCCCTGAGCTCAGAGGAGTTTGAGGCCAGCCTGGGCAACATGGCAAAACCCATCTCTACTAAAAATACAAAAATTAGACAGGCGTGGTGGCATCTGCCTGTAATCCCAGCTACTTGGGAGTCTGAGGTAGGAGAATTGCCTGAGCCTGGGAGGCAGAGATTGCAGTGAGCCAAGATCGTGCCACTGCACTCCAGACTGGGCTACAGAGTGAGATCCTGTCTCAAATAAATAAAGTAAAATAAAATGTTTATAAAGTAAAATCTCTAGCAGAGTCACATGGAGACAGAAGGCAGTTAGTGCCAAGTTATCCCAAGGGCAGCCCCTAAGATTATCTGTGAGTTTCCCCTTCTGAGGCCCCGAGAGCTGTTCCAGTTTCTCTCCTTCCTGAGAACTGGTTGTTCTTTCTTTGATTCTCTTGATCCTTACAATAAAAATCTCCCCAACATAATAATAATTAGTTTCTTACTGAGACCCACTTGAGTTTCAGGAAGAAATTGATATTATTCTTGAGATAAAGAGCACTGCTTTTTTTTTGAGATGGAATCTCACTCTGTTATCCAGGCTGGAGTGCAGTAGCGCCATCTTGGTGCACTGCAACCTCCGCCTCCCAGGTTCAAGTGATTCTCCTGCCTCAGCCTCCTGAGTAGCTGGGATTACAGGCAACCATCACTACACCCAGCTAATTTTTTGTATTTTTAGTAGAGACGGGCTTTCACTATGTTGGTCAGGCTGGTCTTAAACTCTTCACCTCATGATTCGCCCTCCTCCGCCTCCCAAAGTGCGGGATTATAGGCATGAGCCACTGCACCTGGCCAAACAATACTGCCTTTTGTAAAAAAGACAAATACCTTATATGTAAAGTGGCAGAAAAAAATGTGTTTCTGTCATACATGATAGAACCCTAATTGAGTACAATGGAATGTTTGACCGTAAGCAAGAGATTAATATAACTGGCATCTGTACTACAAGGGAATGCCTTCAAATTTATAGCAATAAAATCCAGTTCTAAGGTCAGAATTAAAAGAATCATATCCACAGTGGCAAGAGCATCCAGGCTGGGGGTTTCTTGCCAATTTCTACTCTAGGGCACACTGACCAAACATGATCCTTAATATCCTTAGTGCAACCAAGAACACTAGAATGTTTAAAGAAGAATGTTTAAAATTGCTAACTTATAAGGAGAGTTCTCTTCTAAAGAGGGTGCATTCTGTTTAAGAAAGTCCTTTTGTTCTGCTGAATACCTTGATAGGTTTAGGTATGCAAAAGGAGCCTAGAGCTAAATTCGGGATTGAAGAGTTGAATTTTTCTGCAGTTTAAGGAAGAAGATTGATCAGAGTTCCTGGTATATTCAGTGAGGGAATGGAGGGTGGAGAAAGAAAGGAAAAGGGTGACATGAAGCTAGGGATTACATGGGGAGAAATGGGCAGAAAAAAATAAACCACAGAGAAACCCTGGTTGTATACCCCTTTAAGAATAAGGGCGTTGGCCGGGCACAGTAGCTCACGCCTGTAATCCCAGCACTTTGGGAAGTCGAGGAGGGCGGATCATGAGATCAGGAGATCAAGACCATCCTGGCCAACATGGTGAGACCCCGTCTCTACTAAAAATACAAAAAATTAGCTGGGTGTGGTGGCACGCGTTTGTAGTCCCAGCTGCTGGGGAGGCTGAGGCAGGAGAACTGCTTGAACCCAGGAGGCGGAGGTCACAGTGAGCCAAGATTGTGCCACTGCACTCCAGCCTGGTGACAGAGCAAGACTCCATCTCAAAAAAAAAGGAAGAAGGGTGTTTAAAATTAAAGTTGTTTGTATTTTTACAATATAAGCCCCTTATCTGTCCCCCAAAATATTTGAATATGTTTGTTCAACATACATATCTCTTTCGTGTACATGTGGATCTTGAATAGAGGGTATGTTTCATGTAAAGGTTGGTATTATGTTCAACAGACAGCATAGAGTTCAATACCCACTAGAGAGTGAGATGATCCATAAACTGAACCAGAGCTAGTAGTACTGAACATATAAACATGAGTAACTGTAGAGATCAAAGAAGTCTAAGAGATCGCTTTGAATTTCTATAGAGCCTGGAATAATCATTAAAGTCACACTCAGTATAATCTCATGGGCAAGGAAAACTTCAGTTGCTCATAGTGTACACAAGTCTTTACTGGGTTAGGTGCAGTGGTTCATACCTGTAATCCCAGCATTTTGGGAGGCCAAGACAGGAGGATCACTTGAGCCCAGGAATTTGAGACCAGCCTGGGCAACATAGTGAGACCTCATCTCTACAAGTAATTTTTTTTTTTTTTTTTTTTTTTGAGATGGAGTCTCGTTCTGCTGCCCAAGCTGGAGTGCAGTGGCCAGATCTCAGCTCACTGCAAGCTCCGCCTCCTGGGTTTATGCCATTCTCCTGCCTCAGCCTCCCAAGCAGCTGGGACTACAGGCGCCCGCCACGTCGCCCGGCTAGTTTTTTGTATTTTTTAGTAGAGACGGGGTTTCACCATGTTAGCCAGGATGGTCTCGATCTCCTGACCTCGTGATCCGCCCGTCTCGGCCTCCCAAAGTGCTGGGATTTCAGGCTTGAGCCACCGCGCCCGGCCCTACAAGTAATTTTTTTAAAGAGTACCTGAGTGTGGTGGTGTGCACCTGTAGTTCCAGCTACTCAGGTGAGGTGGGAGGAGTGGTTGAGCTGGGAGGTCAAGGCTGCAGTGAGCTGTGATGGCACCACTATATTCCAGCCTGGGCAACAGGGTAAGACCCTGTCTCAAAAAAAAAAAAAAAAAAAAAAAAAAGACTTTACTAAAGGCTAAGCAATAATGAATAACCAGAGGGAAATAAACACAACATGTAACACCAAACTAAATTGTCTGGTTATTACATAACTGTAATAAGTCTGTTGCCTGATGTGCATGGTAAGCCAATATGCCAAGACACCAGGTTGCAGCAAAGAAAGAGTTTTAATTGTAGGGCTGCCATATGAGGAGATGGGAGGAAACCTCAAACTCCCTGAGGAGTTTGGGGCTAGAGTTTATAAGGGTTTTGGAGTGAGCCAAGGTGTGAAGATTGTTGCTTGGTTGAAGAGTGCAAGATGCAGTCATGGTACAGAGAGATGAAGAAATGATATTCTCATGCTGATGCTGATTGAGTTACTCTATAAGGGTCTTAAACTGCTTGGCATTAGCTGTTCTGCTGGAATTCAGGATCTGCTTAAGCAATTCTTAAAAGTGTTAGGACTCTAATGTCAGAAATCATGTCTATCTTAAACAAAAACTGTATGATTCTAGGGCCAGGAATCCTATTTATAGGTATAATGGAGGTATAGATGGCCAGCATCTAGTGTGATATGAATTTCAGTAACAAGGAAGTGGGTCGACGTGCAGACTGATTACTGCTTGATTATAAATATTTCCATCCAGAATTCTTGTAAACCCCCTGCGGGTCGTATATTAGTCTGTTTTCGTGCTGCTGATAAAGACATGCCCGAGACTGGGAAGAAAAAGAGGTTTAATTGGACTTGCAGTTCCACATGGCTGGGGAGGCCTCAGAATCATGGCAGGAGGTGAAAGGCACTTCTTACATGGTGGCAGCAAGAGACAAAATGAGGAAGAAGCAAAAGCAGAAACCCTGATAAACCCATTAGATCTCGTGAGACTTATTCACTATCACAAGAATAGCAGTGGAAAGACCGGCCCCCATGATTCAATTACCTCCTCCCACTGGGTCCCTCCCACAATATGTGGGAATTCTGGGAGATACAATGCAAGTTGAGATTTGGGTGAGGACACAGCCAAACCATATCATTCCACCCCTGCCCCTCCAAATCTCATGTCCTCACATTTCAAAACCAATCATGACTTCCCAACAGTCCGCCAAAGTCGTAACTTATTTCAGCATTAACCCAAAAGTCCACAGTCCAAAGTCTCATCTGAGACAAGGCAAGTCCCTTCCACCTATAAGCCTGTAAAATCAAAAGCAAGCTAGTTACTTTCTGGATACGACGGGGGTACAGGTATTGGGTGAATACAACCATTCCAAATGGGAGAAATTGGCCAAAACGAAGGGGTTACAGGGCCCATGCAAGTCTGAAATCCAGTGGGGCAGTCAAATATTAAAGCTCCAAAATGATCTCCTTTGACTCTAGGTCACATCCAGTTCATGCTGATGCAAGAGGTGGGTTCCCATGGTCTTGGGCAGCTCTGCCCCTGTGGCTTTTGAGGGTACAGCCTCCCTCCTGGCTGTTTTCACAGGCTGGCATTGAGTGTCTGCAGCTTTTCCAGGTGCATCGTGCAAGCTGTCAGTGAATCTACCATTCTGGGGTCTGGAGGATAGTGGCCCTCTTCTCACAGCTCTACTAGGCAGTGCCCCAGTAGGGACTCTGGGGGCTCCAACCCCACATTTCCCTTCTGCGCTGCCCTAGTAGAGGTTCTCCATGAGAGCCCCACCCCTGCAGCAAACTTCTGCCTGGGCATCCAGGCGTTTCCATACATCTTCTGAAATCTAGGCAGAGGTTCCCAAACCTCAGTTCTTGACTTCTGTGAACCCACAGGCTCAACACCATGTGGAAACTGCCAAGGCTTGAGGCTTCCACCCTCTGAAATCACAGACCAAGCTCTGTGTTAGCCCCTTTCAACAATGGCTGAAGCAGCTGGGACACAGAGCACCAAGTCCCCAGGTGGCACACAGCACAGAGACCCCGGGCCCTACCCACTAAATCATTTTTCCCTCCTGGGCCTCTAGGCCTGTGATGGGAGGGGCTGCTGTGAAGGTCTCTGACATGAACTGAGAGACATTTTCCTCATGATCTTGAGAATTAACATGAAGCTCCTTGCTACTTGTGCAAATTTCTGCAGCTGGCTTGAATTTCTCCTCGAAAAATGGGTTTTTATTTTCTGCATCATCAGGCCGCAAGTTTTCTGAACTTTTATGCTCTGTTTCCCTTTTAAAACAGATGCTTTTAACAGCACCCGAGTCACCTTTTGAATGCTTTGCTGCTTAGAAATTTCTTCCACCAGGTACCCTAAATCATCTCTCTCAATTTCAAAGTTCCAGAAATCTCTAGGGCAGGGGCAAAATGCCACCAGTCTCTGCTAAAACATAACAAGAGTCATCTTTGCTCCAGTTCCCAACAAGTTCCTCTTCTCCATCCGAGACCACCTCAGCCTGGACCTTATTGTTCATATCACTATGAGCGTTTTTGTCAAAGCCATTCAACAAGTCTCTAGGAGGTTCCAAACTTTCCCACATTTTCCTCTCTTCTTCTGAGCCCTCCAAAGTGTTCCACCCTCTTCCTGTTACCTAGTTCCAAAGTCGCTTCCATATTTTTAGGTATCTTTTCAGCAACACCCCACACTACTGGTACCAATTTACTGTATTAGTCCATTTTCGTGCTGCTTATAAGACATTCCCGAGACTGGGAAGAAAAAGATGTTTAATTGGACTTACAATTCCACATGGCTGGGGAAGCCTCAGAATCATGGCGGAAGGTGAAAGGCACCTTTTACATGGCAGTGGCAAGAGAAAAAATGAGGAAAAAGCAAAAGCAGAAACCCCTGATAAACCCATCATATCTCATGAGACTTATTCACTATCATGAGAATAGCATGGGAAAGACCAGCCTCCATGATTCAGTTACCTCCCCCTGGGTCCCTCCCACAACACGTGGGAATTCTGGGAGATACAATTCAAGTAGAGACTTGGGTGGGAACACAGCCAAACCATATCAGGTGGCTTCAATAACTTGCTCACCAGAGCTCCCAATCCGCCATCCAGTTGCATTCATCTTAGACATATCACTTAGGGGACTGAGCCTGGACACCTATTGTTTCAGATGCTTTCCACCGCAAGTAACAGCAAACCAACTCCAATCCTTAAACAGTGAAGTTGGTTCATATAACCAAATGTCTTGATATATGCAGACTTCAGGTACAATATTGTCATTGCCCAACAGGTTCCTCCTGTCCACTGCACAGACAAAATCAGTCCACTGAGATGGCAGCATTGCAGTAGAGAAAGATAATTGACATGAGGCAAGCCCATGAAGGAGAACTGGGCTCAAATCAGTCTCTGAAGATTTGGAGGTTAGGAGTTTTTAGGGAGTAGGTGCTGCTGATTTGTTGGGGATGAAATCGTAGGGGTGTGGAAAATAGTCCTCATGGGCTGAGTCTGCCTCTGGGTGGAGCCACAGGATTCGTTGAGTCATGAGTTCAGGTGGGGTCCATCTGACAAACATCTCAAAAAAACTATAGGTTCTATAAGAGTGATATTATATAGGAGCAATTGGGAAGGTCACAAATCTTGTGACCTCTGGCCACATGACTCCTGAGCAGTAAGGGATTAGAAACTACACCTACGTTTTAGCAGAGTTCAGGCCCCTCTCATAATCGGAACCTTGTGGCCTCTCATTCATTTTACAAAGGGAGTTTAGTTTTGGGAAGGGCTATTATCCCCCCTGCTTTAAGGTTAAACTGTAAATTCTCCCCATAGTTAGCTTGGCCCACACCCAGAAAAGACCGAGGATAGCTTGGAGGTCAGAAGCAAGATGGAATCAACTGTGTCAGATTTCTCTTACTGTCATAATTTTGCAAAGGCAGTTTCAACATGATCAAAGTTCTAGCCTGATTTTCTTGTAGTGTTTGCGAGTCCATTCTCCATGTGTTGGTTTTGTTCTCAGGCTGGCTTCCCTCAAGGACACAAATTAAGCAACAGATTTCTTTGCTTACATTCAGTATGGAACAGTGAGATCTACTTTCCATCGTTATCACTCAAATATAAACAACTTTCCCAAAAGCTATCAGTAGCTCAAATTTTATTGGCCAACACTGAGGTACATTCCCATTCCTAAACCATTTGATGGCCAGGGATGAGATTACATGGTTAGTTTACCTTAACCAGTCTTTACTTTGTGAGCTGAGGATGGTGTTAGCTTTCCCTAATCCCAAAGGTTGGATAAGGATGGATACCAGAACAAAATTGGGGATCTATGAGAAGGAAGTGGGGCAAATTGATTACAGGTAGGCACCAAGAATATCCACTATATATATATATATTTTCTACCTTTAAATTCTCACACTATTATTCCTTTGATTTTTGTGGTCCAACTACACTGGCTTTCTTTTGGATCATCAAACATGCTTTGCTCCTTGTCACCCTAAGATCTTTGTTCAGACTATTTTCTTAGCCTGGAATTCTCTTCTCCCACTCTCTTTCCTGGTAAAATGCTACTTACTTAAAAGTCATTTCTTTCATTAAGCCTTCCCTCAGCCCCTTACTACATTATGTGCTTCTTCTTCCAACTCTAACTTAAGCAAAAGGAGAATACAGTCAGTTCTCATGTGCAGTAATTATGTTCTATCAAGTTGCCATAAACACTGCATTAGTGAATACTGAACCATTACTCCCAGAGGACTTAAAAGGTTAGGTTCCAGGGAGCCTCTGGTCACAATATTTTCATCAATGGATCAATACATAACCTTGTTTTATGCGTGTTTTGGCTTAAAGACATCTCATTTAATACCTATTGTTGATTCATTAACATTGAACTACCAACATACTAACCCATATATTTTCTCTGTAAGGCACATCCCAGTCTTGTACTCAAGAATACTAAACAAAACAGCACTTTAGCACTAAGCTTGAGGGCTACTTTAAACAGTGAAATCAACGGCAAGCACAAAATGTGAAAAAACATGCCACTAAATAGATTGCAAAAAGGACATTTGTTTACAGTGTGAAAGGTGAAACAAGACAGCAGACGTCTTGTTGAACCCCAGCTGGAAGCATGCGCATTAGGCGACTCAAATTTTTCGCTACTCTGTACGTGTCAAGGAATGATTGTGAAAGCACTGTTGGGGCTCAGAAAACAATACACCATAGTATGGCACTATGGCATCCTGAGTGCTTTGAACTGAAGGAAAACCAAGGTCTCACTGACTTTCTCCTGTGCTCTAGACTCTTGCCCTTCTCTCCTGAAGAGCGAGAGGGAGCCCTCTCTGAATTTCCCTTATCTGCCTAAAAATGGATCCTCCAAAAGGGAATCATTTGTTCCCTCTCTGCAATCTCATTAGCTAGGGAAGATTAATTATATCACTGGAGGGGAGACTAAAGGTTGGTACCTTGACCAGATAGACTTTGTCAAAAATTGCCACCTATTCTTTTTTTTGAGACAGGATCTCGTTCCTATCGCCTAGGCTGGGGTGCAGTGGCGCAATCGTGCCTCACTACAGCCTTGACCTCCCAGGCTGAAGGTCCTCGTGCCTCAGCCTCTTGAGTAGCTGGGACCATGGCATGTGCCTCCACACCCAGATACTTTTTTTCTTTTTTTGTAGATATGTGGGGTTTTTCCATATTGCCCAGGCTGATCTCAAAGTCCTGGCCTCAAGCGATCTGCCCACCTCAGCCCCAAATGCTGGGATTACAGACATGAGCCCCTGCCCCCAGCCCATCTATTCTGAGGGTTGCTACTTGAGATATTTTCTCTGTATAACCAGACAACTTTGTTCACTATAAATTTCCACCTCTCACCCTCTCATAACCTGTCACCACCTCCCCACAAAAGCCTCAAGCAACTATTTCCTTCTGTAGCTCAGGATGCTATAAAAACTTTGATTATCTACCCCTTCGTTGAATCTTATAATTCGTGAGGCTCCCACGTGCATGCACATGATAAAACTGTATGCCTTTTCTCTTGTTAATCTGTATGCTGTCAGTTTGTTCCGGAGACTCAAATTATCAAACCTTCAGAAAGTAGGGGGAAGGTTTAAAACTCCCTTATAGTTTCAAGAGTATTAATTTGGGGGTTACGAATACATTTTAGCAGGTAAGCACATTTGCAAATACAGAATCCACGAATAATGAGTGTGGTGGTTAATATTAGGGGTCAGCTTGATTGAAGGATGCCTACATAGCTGGTAAAGTATTGTTTCTGGGTGTGTCCGTGAGGGTGTTGCCAGAGGAGATTAACATTTGAGTCAGTGGACTGGGAGAGGAAGACCCACCCTCCATGTGGGTGGGCACTATCCAATCGGCTGCCAGAGAGGCTAGAACAAAGCAGGCAGAGGAAGGTGGGATAAGCTGGCTTGCTGAGTTTTCTGACTTTCATCTTTTTCCCATGCTGGATGCTTCCTGCCCTAGGACATCAGACTCCAGGTTCTTCGGGAACTCCTGGATTTACACCAGTGTTTTGCCGGGGGCTCTGTAGGCTGCACTGTCAGCTTTCCTACTTTTGAGACTTTTGGACTCGGACTGAGCCACTACTGGCTTCCTTCTTTCTCAGCTTGGAAAAGGCCTGTCGTGGACTTCGCCTTGTGATCGTGTGAGTCAGTTCTCCTTAAGAAACTCCCTTTCATATATACATCTACATCCATCCTATTAGTTCTGTCCCCCTGGAGAACCCTGACTAATACAATAAGAATCAATTGTATGTTGCTGGATATACCTGGAAAGTCCAAGGAGGTAAATCTGATGCCAGGCACCACTAGATCTAAGAGTTTCAGGCCTGTCTCTCTGTTTTCCATCCGTCTGTTGTCTCTTCATGGCTTTGTTCTTGAACAGGCTCTCTCTATGCAGCAGCACAACAGCTACCAGTAGTCCCAAGTCTATGTAATTCTTAGTTTACCCCCAAACCCAAAAGATAAACCCTTTATCTCCCAAGCTCTATGAATGTAATCTAAGAGAAGAGTCTGATTGGGCTTTCTTGTACCCAGTCCCTCATCTAGGGCAGGTGCAAGTGTGTTAGCCCCACCTGAACTGCATAAACAGACTCCTTACTGTGAAGACGGGCGCTGTAATCAAAAGAAAGGAAAAGAAGCACAGTTGAATATAATTAACAGGTGTTAATTATACCTGGCACATTTTTAGAATTCCGTGAAATGAAAAATGAACATTCTTTAAAAAATACTTTTAAGGGTATAATTTAAATATATATATATGTGTTTTTTTTTCATTTGGCATACCACTTGAAAAGTGTTGTGTATGAGGTAGGCACTGTTTTAAGCACTTCATATTGTTAATTCTACCAACAACCCTATGAGATCGGTCACATTAACACTCTATATTGTATATGAAGAAACTGAGGCACAGAGAGGTAAAGTGAAGCATTTCCAAGGATACAGGGCCAGAAAGCGGTGGAGCCAAGATTGAAATCTCAGCAGTCTGACCACAGACCTGTGCTCTCATCCGCCATACTATGCCAGCTAGCTTAGTTTTTAAGTCAGAAAATAATTCAGAAACAGCCATGCACACAGATCAAGTATATCTTTTTTCCTCAACTTTTATTTTAGATTAAGGGGATACATGTGTACGTTTGTGACCTGGGCATATTGTGTGATGCTGGGGTTCAGTGTATAAATGACCCTGTCACCCGGGTACTGAACATAGTACCCAATAGTTTTTCAACCCTTGTCCACCCCCATCCCAATTAGTCCTGTTTGTGTTGTTGCCATCTGTATGTCTATGAGTACCCAATATTTAGCTCACACTTATAAATGAGAACGTGGTCTTTGGCTTTCTGTTCCTGCGTTCATTCACTTAGGATAATGGCTGCATCCATGTTGCTGCAAAGGACAAGATTTCATTCGTTTTTTTATGACTCCATAGTATTTCTGTTGTGTATGTACCACATTTTCTTTATCCCGTCCACCACGGATGGGCACCTAGGTTGATCCCATGTCTTTGTTATTGTGAATAGTGCTGCAATGAACATATAGATGCATATGCCTTTTGGTAGAATGATTTATTTTCTTTTGGATATATACCCAGTAATGGGATTGCTGGGTCAAATGGTACTTTTGTTTTCAGTTTTTTGAGAAATCTCCAAACTGCTTTGCACACTGGCTGAGCTAATTTACATTCCCATCAACAGTGTATACATGTTCCCTTTTCTCTGCAGCCTTGCCAGCGTCTGTTATTTTTAGGCTTTTTAACAATAGCTATTCTGACTGGTATGAGGTGGTATTTTATTGTAATTTGATAGGCCTTTCTCTAATGATGAGTGATATGGAGCATTTTTTCATATATTTGTTGGCTGCATGTATTCTTTTTTTTTTTTTTGGAGAAGTGTCTGTTCTTTTCTCCATTTTTAATGGAGTTATTTGTTTTTGCTTGTCCAATTGTTTAAGTTACTTATAGATTCTGGATATTAGACCTTTGTCAGATGTGTAGTTTGCAAACATTTTCTTCCATTCTGTAGGTTGTCCATATAATTTGTTAATGACTTATCTTGCTGTGTGGAAGCTCTTTAGTTTAATTAGGTCCCACTTGTCAATGTTTGTTTTCATTGCAATTGCTTTTGAGGACTTAGTCATTAATTATTTCCCAAGGCCAATATCCCTACTGGTGTTTCCTAGGTTTTCTTCTAGTAGTCTTATAGTTTGAGGTCTTAAATTTAAATCTTTAATCCATCTTGAGTTCATTTTTGTATCTGGTGAAATGTAGGGGTTGAATTTCATTCTTCTGCGTATTGCTAGGCAGTTATCCCAGCACCATTTATTGAATAGGAAGTCCTTTTTCCATTGCTTATTTTTGTCAACTTTGTCGAGATTAGATGGCTGTAGGTGTGCAGCTTCACTTCTGGATTCTCTATTCTGTTCCATTGATCTATGTATCTGTTTTTGTTGTAGCCTTGTAGTATAGCTTGAAGTCAGCTATAATGAGTTATAAAGTGATAAGTCAGCTATAAAGTGCTATAAGCGCTTTGTCAGGTAACGTGATGCCTCTGGCTTTGTTGTTTTGCTTGGAATTGCTTTGGCTATTCAGGCTCTTTTTTGGTTCCATGTGCATTTTAGAATAGTTTTTTGCTAGTTCTGCGAAAGATGACATTGGTAGTTTGATAGGAATAGTGTTGAATATGTAGATTCCTTTGGCAGCATGAGCATTTTAACAATATTGATTCTTCTTCCGTGTTTTGTTTTTTTTTTTTTTTTCTTTGAGACAGAATCTCCCTCTGTTGCTCAGGCTGGAGTGCAACCATCGCCTCCCAGGTTCAAGTGATTCTCCTGCCTCAGCCTCCTGAGTAGCTGGAATTACAGGCGTGTGACACCATACCTGGCCGATTTTTGTATTTTTAGTAGAGATGGGGTTTTACCATATTGGCTAGGCTGGTCTCAAACTCCTGACCTCAAGTGATCTACCTGCCTCGGCCTCCCAAAGTGCTAGAATTACAGTCATGAACCACCATGCCCAGTGATATTTATTCTTCTGATCTATCAGCATGGAATGCATTTGTGTCATCTATGTTTTTTTTTTTTTTGTGACGGAGTCTTGCTCTGTCACCCAGGCTGGAGTGCAGTGGCACGATCTCGGCTCACTGCAAGCTCCGCCTCCCGGGTCACACCATTCTCCTGCCTCAGCCTCCGAAGTAGCTGGGACTACAGGAGCCTGCCACCACGCCCAGGTAATTTTTTTTTTTTTTTTTTTTTTTTTTTTGTATTTTTAGTAGAGACAGGGTTTCATCGTGTTTGCCAGGATGGTCTCGATTTGCTGACCTTGTGATCCACCCGCCTCGGCCTCCCAAAGTGCTGGGATTACAGGTGTGAGCCACTGCACCCGGCCCATGTCATCTATGATTTCTTTGAGCAGTGTTTTGTAGATCTCCTTGTGATGATCTTTCATCTCCCTCTTCAGATGTATTCCAAAAGTATTTTGTGTGTGTGTGACTATTGTAAGTAGGATTGTATTCTTGGTTTGGTTCTCAGCTTGAATGTTGGTATATAGAAATGCTGCTGATACTTGTGCATTGATTTTGTATCCTGAAACTTTACTTAAGTCATTTATCAGTTCCCTGAACCTTTTTGTAGTGTCTTTAGGGTTTTCTAGGTATAGAATCATATTGTCCGTGAAGCCTGATATTTTGACTTATTTTCTGTTTTGAATGCCTTTTATTTCTTTCCTTTGCCTGATTGCTCTGGCTAGCACTTCTGGTACTATGTTGAATAGGAATGGTGAGAGTGGGCATCCTTGTGTTGTTCCAGTTCTTAAGGGAAATGCTTCCAGTTTTTGCCCGTTCAGTATGATGTTGGCTATGGGTTTTACATAGATGGCTCTTATTTTTGGAGGTATGCTCCTTAGATGCCTAGTTTCTTGAGGGTTTTTATCAAGAAGCAATGTTGGGTTTTATTGAAAGCTTTTTCTGTGTCTATTGAGATGATCATATGGTTTTTGTTTTTAATTCTGTTCCTATGGCGAATCACATTTCTTGAATTGTGTATGTTGAACCAACCTTGCATCCCAGGAATGAAGCCTGCTTGATTGTGGTGAATTAACTTTTTGATGTGCTGTTGGATCCGGTTTGCTAGTATTTTGTTGAGGATGTTTGCATCTATGTTCATCAGGGATATTGGCCTGGAGTTTTTGTTTTTTTGTTTCTGTTGTGTCTTCAGTAGGTCTGGGTATCAGGGTGATGCTGGCTCTGTAGAATGAGTTAGGGAAGAGTCCTGCCTTGTTGATTTTTTAAAAACTAGTTTCAGTAGAATTGCTATAAGCACTTGGTACATCTTATAGAATTTGAATCCATCTGGTCTAGGGCTTTTTTGGTTAGTAGGTTTTTTTGTTACTGATTGAATTTCAGAATTTGATATTCGTCTGTTCTGAGTTTCAATTTCTACTTAATTTAATCTTGGGAGATGGTGTGTTTCCAGGAATTGATCCATTTCCTCTAGATTTTCTCCTTTGTGTGCATAAAGGTAGTCATAATAGTCTCTGAGCATCTTTTGTATTTCTGTAGGATTGTTTGTAATAACCATTGTCATTTCTGATTGTGCTTATTTGGATCTTCTCCCTTTTTTTCTTTGTTAATCTAGTTAATGGTTTGTCAATCTTGTTTATCCTGTCAAAAAACCAACTTT
Organism: Rhinopithecus roxellana; assembly: GCF_007565055.1. NCBI lineage: Eukaryota > Metazoa > Chordata > Mammalia > Primates > Cercopithecidae > Rhinopithecus > Rhinopithecus roxellana. Next base: position 43,248,249 of record NC_044553.1, read on the forward strand.
TGTTGATTCCTTTTTTTTTTTTTTTGACACAGAGTCTCTGTTGCCCAGATTGAAGTGCAGTGGCACGATCTCAGCTCACTGCACCCTCCGCCTTCCAGGTTCAAATAATTACTCTGCCTCAGGAGCTCAGCTCCCTGCACCCTCCGCCTCCCAGGTTCAAACAATTACTCTGCCTCAGCCTCCTGAGTAGCTCGGATTACAGGCGTGAGCTACCATGCCCAGCTAATTTTTGTATTTTTAGTAGAGAAGGGGTTTCACCACATTGGCCAGGCTGATCTTGAACTCCTGACCTCAAGTGATCCATCTGCCTCGCCTCCCAAAGTCCTGGGATTATAGGCGTGAGCCACTGGTCTCAATTTCACTCAGTTTTGCTCCGATTTTAGTTATTTTTCTGCTAGCTTGGGGATTAATTTCTTCTTGTTTTTCTAGTTCCTCTAGGTGTGATAGAAGGTTGTCAATTTAAGACTTTTTCAAACTTTTTGATGTAGGCATTTAGTGCTAAAAATACTACTCTTACCACTGTTTTTGCCGCATCTGAGAGATTTTGTTATGTTGTATCTCTAGTTTCATTTATTTTGAAGAATTTTTTGATTTCTGCTTTAATTTTATTGTTTATCCAACAGTCATTCAGGAGCAAGTTATTTAATTTCCATGTAATTTTGTGGTTTTGAGAGATTTTGGTATTGATTTCTGTTTCTATTCCACTGTGGTCTGAGAGTATGGTTGCTATCTTTTTGAATTTATTGAGGCTTGCTTAAGTATATCTTGATATTTTGCCACTGTCATTTGAGAGCACACTCTAAAAAATATTATAAATATGGCAAAGTATTTTGCCCTGCTCTGGCCCCATTTCTTCCTCTTCTCCCCTTCCAGAAGCAACCACAGTTTTTTTTTGTTTTTAATATAACTTTCAGTGTATATGCATGTATCCATAAAGTATACAAATTATTGTTTGTCTTTCTAAATTAAACATAGTGTCATAGTTTATAGGTTCGTTTTCAACTTGCCTTTTAACAGCATTTTTTGAACTATACAATTTGATACATGGAAATCGAATTTATTCATTTTATCTATTTATTATTCCATTGTATGAATAAAAGAGAATTTATCCATTCCTCTACTAAGGGAGAGTTAGAATGATTTTGTTTTTTTTTAAATTTTTACTAAATTACTTAATTGCTATAGTGTTATAGTGCATCTTGACATCTGGATATCTGGATAGTGCAAGTCCCCTTCAATTCCCCTTCAAAATGTCTCTACTATTCTTAGGCCTTTACTATCTGAATCTTAGAATTGCCTTTTCAGATTACATAAAAACCCAGCCATGAGTTTGATTTCGATTGGAATTGTATTGCGTATGCAGATTAATTAGTGATGAGCAACATGTTAATGGGGTTAAGTATTCCTGCTTAAGAACATGGCTGCCAGGTGTGGTGGCTCACACCTGTTATCCCAGCACTTTGGGAGGTTGAGGCATATGGATCACTTGGGATTGGGAGTTCACGACCAGCCTGGCCAACATAGTGAAATCCTGTCTCTTCTAAAAATACAAAAAATTAGCTAGGTGTGGTGGCACACACCTGTAATCCCAGCTACTGGGGAGGCTGAGGCAGGAGAATCACTTGAACCCGGGAGGTGGAGGTTGCAGTGAACCGAGATCATGCCACTGCACTCCAGCCCGGGCAACAGAGTGAGACTCTGTCTCAAAAAAAAAAAAAAAAAAAAAAAAAAAACATGGCAAACCTTTCCATTTACTTAGGGCTTCTTCAAACTTCAATAAGTGTTTTAAATGGTATCAATAGAGGTTTTGCGTATATTTTGTTGGATTTGTTCATAGCTGTCTAGCCAGCTTGGTTGCTTCTATGAGTGGGATCATTTATCTTTAATAACATTTTCAGATTGTTTGCTGCTACACTATGGAAATGCTTGCTGCTATTGTGTGGAAATGCAATGAATTTTCTATATTGTGCTTAAACCTACATTGCACGACTCTTTCATTAGTTATTCTAGTTGTATTATCTTGGATTTTCTGCGTAGATAACCCTGTCATCCGTGAATAGTTACCTTTTGCTCTTTCCTTCCGATCTTATCTTTTTTTCTTGTCTTGCTACATTGAGTAGGTCTTTCGTGACAGTATTGAATAGGGATAGTGATGGTGGGCATCACTGTTTTCTTCCTCGGTTTGAAAGTATTGTTTCTACTATTTTGCCATTAAATATGGTGTTTGCTATACATTTTTTTGGAACTGTTTTACAAGGGCAAGCAATTTTCCTTCTATCCCAAGTTGGCCTAAGCTTTTTTAAAACTTTGCCTAACTTGCAATCTTTAAATTTAGTAATTGGATTTAAAAAATATATTTTAAATACCCTTGAGAATTTCCCTCTCCCCCAACATTTGCTCATTTCCTACCAACCAAATCACAGACTGTTCAGTTGGCTGATAAGCATAGTACATCATTTCACTTGGAGTCAATTCGTATTTTTTTTCTGCATTTATAAGATGATTATATTGTGTTTCTCCTTTAATCTGCTAATTTGGTGAACAACATTATTAGGTTCTCCTTGCATTCCTGATACAAATCCTGTTTGATCTAAGAGTAACTTATATTCATTTGTAATCACTCTTATAACACACACCTATTCTATTAAATCTCTTAGCAGATCTTAGTGGACCTTCCTTCCTCCAAAATATACTCTGAATCTGACCACTTCTAACCCTCTCTGCTACCTGAATTCAAGTCATCATCCTCTGTTGCCTGGATTGAGTCATTGATTCCTTCCCAGTCTCTCTGCTTCCACACTTACCTCTCTATAGTTGATTCTCAAATTGCAATTGTAATGATCCTTTAAAAATGTAAGTCTGATTATGCCTTTTCTCTACCTAAAACCTTCAGAAAACTTCCCACCTTCCTCAAAGTAAACACTACAGTCCTTTCAATGGCCCACATCTCCTATTGCACTTCACTGCTCCTGCTCACTCCAGGCACACTCCCACCTCAGGGCCTTTGCACTTGCTGATTCCTCTGCCTCTGCCTGGGTAGTTCTCTCTCACAGATGTCTACATATATCCCTATGTTGACATAGTTTTGTCTACATGTATTCTAATATATCTCCACATATATACATGTCTACATGTAGATTTTGTGAATATACATATCTACATATAAACGCATCTATATATGTAAACCTACACACATCTTCATATATCCCTCAACTCTTAGGTCTTTGCCCAAACATCACATTCTGCATATTTCTGATAGCACTGTGTAAAGCTACAGTCATGGTCCTCTGTTCCTTTACCTCCTTCCCTGTCTTATTTTTCTCCATAGCAGTGATTGCCATCTGACATACTGTGTATTTTGCTTGCTTGTTGTGTTTATCCCTAGTTCCAATATTATTAGTAACTTTAAGGTGGCAGAGGTGTTTGCCTGTTTTCTCCACTATATCCCTGGTACTTGTAACAGTGCCTGGCACAACCCAGTCACTCAGTAAATAATGAATGAATGAAGAGATTATTGTTTTATGCTCTGTCAGCCTCAAAATCTGCCTCCATCCCTCCTCATTGCTGGGTTCAGTTTATTAATATTTTATTGAGGATTTAGAGAGCTGTGTTTCTTACTGTGACTGGCTTATAGACTGATCGTATTTTTGCTTTTCCTCTTTTCCCCTCAACTATTTAGGAAGTTATACATCTTATTTATGTTTTTGTTTTTGAGACAGAGTCTCACTCTGTTGCACCAACTAGAGTGCATGGTGTGATCTTAGCCCATTGCAGCCTTGACCTCCCAGGCCCAAGCAATCCTCCCACCTCAGCCTCCTGAGTAGCTGGGACTATAGGCACATGCCACCATGCCGAGCTAATCATAAATCTTATTTTTATTCCTTTGATAGTTACTCTTAATACATTAACATGTGTTTTAGACTTAAAATACAAAAGTAACCATTTTTCTACTCTCATTCAGAATGACACAGGGACCCTGATATCAGGCCCTCCCACTTCACATATTCTGGTTGCTGGTAATGTTGGTTCTACCTTGTAGATTGTTGATGTGACTCACATCCAAGGTGTGTCTTAGAAATGTTATAACGTAGACACATTCCTTGACTCTTCCTCTCCTTTCTGCATTCTTGCATGCTTTCTCCACCTGAGTGGAGTTTCTTCTGAATCTGTACAATCTGGTTTTAATGCCTGTAAACACTTTGCTATCAATACCTACTGTCTATCACCTACTGTCTTGAAAAAATCTTATTAGTCTAGTCACAATAACCAGTATGACTTATAGTGTTACACCACCCAGGAACACCACCCAGGGGTAATTACATTTCACATATATCATAAATATATCATAAATGAGGAAACTTTAATAGAATACTTATTTATCTTGTCAAGGGATCCCTTGCGACTCCTAAAAAGATGTGATATGAAGCCTGGACAACATAGACACCATGTTGACAAAATAAAAAATAAAAACAACTGGACATGGTGGCACTTGCCTGTAGTCATAGCTATTTGGGAGGCTGAGGCAAGAGGATTGCTTGAGCCCAAGCATTTGAGGCTGCAGTGAGCTATGATCATGCCACTGCACTCCAGCCAAGGCAACAGAGTAAAATCCTGTAGCAAAAAAAAAAAAAGAGAGAGATAGATGTTGCTAACTTCTTTTACACATTGTTTTTGTTCCATCAATAAGAATCATGAAAAAATGATTTGACCTTCTCAAATTATTTTTCCCCTTCGCTATTCTTACTCTTCACTGCTTTTCTCAGTAATATTCTTTCTGACATTTGCCAGCATTCAAAATATTCTCTATTATCTCTGCATTTGTAATACAGTATGAAACCAATATATCTTGCCTTCTTAGTTTATTAGTATTGACATGAATTTTGTCAAATCTGCAAATATTTAATTCCAAACAGCTGAGCAGCGGCAGATGCTTTATTTTTGTACAATAACATTTACATATCTGATGTCCTAATTTTTTAAAACATTGCTTAAATATTTTGAGAAAAATGACACAATGTTAAAACTGCCTAAGCTAATTAAAAATGACACAGTGCTTAAAACTACCTAAGTCAATGATTAAAATTTAGTACTATTTTACTTTTTCATGTAGCGTAATCTGTTTACTGATCATGTAAAGAGCACCCTAATATATATTTATTTGTTTCTTGCTTTGTTTTTTGGGAAAGGGTCTTGCTGTGTTGCTTAGGCTGGATTGCAGGGCCTATTTGCAGGCATAATCCCACTACTGATCTGCACAGGAGTTTTGACTTGCTTCATTTCTGACATTGACTGGTTCACCCCTCCTTAGACAACCTGGTGATTTCCCCATACCCGGGAGGTCACTATATGATACCAAAGTTACTGCAGACACCCGATTGGTGTAGCATCCTATAGCCTGGAACTCCTGGGCACAGGTGATTCACCTCAGCCTCCAAGTAGCTGTGACTACAGGTACGTGCCACCGCACCCAGCAAGCTTCCTAATATTAATCTAGAACAGTTCATTTGATATTTTTCTGATTTTTTATCCTTGTATTGTTTCCATATTTTCTCCAGTATGAATCAGTATCTCTGTGTGGTTAACTTTTTGTTCTGTATTGAATGGTTCCCCTTGAACATGGTTTTGAAAGTGAGATTGTGAGAATAAAAAAGGTCTGAATGATTTTATGACTTTTGGGGTGACCACATTGATGCCCAGTTCCAGGAGGCACCCTTCATGGGGTTGCAGCATAAATGGTGCTCCCTGGAGTTCTGCAACAGGGCTGGCTGCCTTGTTGCTCCTGTGTCTGCTTTTCTCAGTGCCCGAAAGGTCACATCATTTACTGTTAACAATGTCTATCTCCCCATACACTTCAAAACAGTTCAGTTTTTGTAATCCCAGCACTTTGGGAGGCTGAGACGGATCACGAGGTCAGGAGATCGAGACCATCCTGGCTAACACGGTGAAACCCTGTCTCTACTAAAAAAATACAAAAAACTAGCCGGGCGTGGTGGCGGGCACCTGTAGTCTGAGCTACTCGGGAGGCTGAGGCAGCAGAATGACGTGAACCCAGGAGGCGGAGCTTGCAGTGAGTGGAGATCGCGCCACTGCACTCCAGCCTGGGTGACAGAGCGAGACTCCATCTCAAAAAAAAAAAAAAAAAAAACCAGTTCAGTTTTAGCATTTTGTTTACTTTTGCCAAATTATAAAGTGTAAAGAAGTATGCAATATTTTAATTTGCATTATTTAATTACAAAATATTGGAATGTCTTTTGGTTTATTTTTTGTTTTGAGCTGTTAAGACCCTTTAAATAAGTTAATGTGTGTAAAATGGTTACACTAGAACCTAGCATATAGTCATTTCATTTTTTCTTTTTCTTTTTTTTTTTTTTTTGAGATGGCATCTCGCTCTGTTGCCCAGGCTGGAGTGCAGTGGTGCCATCTCAGCTCACTGCAACCTCCACTTTCCAGGCTCAATCAATTCTTCTGCCTCAGCCTCCCAAGTACCTGGGACCACAGGCACGTGCCACCACGCCTAGCTAATTTTTGTATTTTTGGTAGAGGTGGGGTTTCACCATGTTGGCCAGGCTGGTCTCGAACTCCTGACCTCTAGTGAGCCGTGCACCTCGGCCTCCCAAAGTGCTGGGATTACAGGTGTGAGCCATCGCGCCTGGCCAGCATATAGTAATTTCTGAATACATGTTACTTGTTCTCCTTATTATTAAAATATTTTGTTGTTACTATCAACCCTGGACATAAAGCGGCTAGATTTGCCATTTGGGCTTGTACCAACTTCTTTATTTTTTTTTTATTAGCATACAATCAATTCTTGTCATTCACGGTAGTTATGTTCTATTAAAGTCACCCTGTATCAGTCCGCCAGAACTGCCATAACAAAGTGGCACAAACTGGGTGACTTAACCAACAGAAATATATTTTCTCTCAGTGCTAGAGGCTGGAAGTTGTAGGTCAAGGGGTCAGCAGGGTTGGTTTCTTCGGAGGGCTCTCCCTTTGTCTTGAAGATGGCGGTCTTCTCCTTGTGTCTTCACATGGTTCTTCCTCTGTGTGTGTCTGTGTCCTAATGTCCTCTTCTTCTAAGGACCCCCGTCATGCTGGATTAGGGCCCACCCTAAAGACTTCATTTTAACTTGCACTTTTAAAGACCCTATCTCCAGGTACAGTCATATTCTGAGGTCCTGGGGATTAGGACTTCAACATATGTATTTAGGGATACAAATCAGCCCATAACATGCCCCACACACTGAATTAGCAAATGCTGAACTATTGTTTGAGGACAACCTAGGTTAGATTCTCGGGAGCTGTTAGTCACATTTTTGTTAACTTATCAATATGTAACCTTGTTTGATATGTGTTCCTGTTTAAAGACACCTTACTTAATATTTATTATTGATCCATTAACACTGAACTCGCAGGAAATGGCATGGTGACTCATGGCCAAAGGAAGCTTACCTAGCACACATATATTCTCTGTAAGACACATTATCGCCTTCTTGCACTTAGGAATGCTAGACAGCACTTCAACACTATGGGTGGGGGCCATTTTAAACAGCAAAATCACCAACAAAAATCACAAAAGTACCAAAACGTGGCCCTAAATAGTCCTCAAGATGAATACTTTTTACAGTATGGAGAGCTGAACCTAGAAGGTGGGGTGGTGGCCTTACCCAGGAACAGCCACGGTGGACCACTCAAAGCTTTTGCCACTGTGCACATGCAAATGTCCGTACATGACAGCACAAACACTGTGAGTATTGTTTTTGGGGTTACAAATAAATCTACAAACAAATCAAATACAGAATTCATAAGTAATGAGGCTCAACTGTGCATTTTTTCATCTTGGAGTGAAAAATATTTTTCTAAGCCTAACACAAAAAATATAAAACAAAAGGATTAGTTATACTGTAAGCTCATGTGGCCTTCCCTGCGTATTTGTGCCTGTGCTCCTTATTTTGCTTTTTCTTCCTGTTGCTGTGGGTGAACCATCCTTGCTCCTAGTCAAGGAAACCGCTCCATCCAGGATCCAGATTCCATCCCCTCACCTGCTGTTGCATGTTTCAGCAAATCCTACCTTGATTTTCTGCATTATTAGATTTTACTTCTCTACTGGGTATTTTCTTCCATCAGCACACAAAATACCATTAACGGCTCTCAAGAAACAAACACACAACAAAAAAGTGTCCTCATTTCAGTCTCCTCAATTCCCACTTCTCCTTTACAGTGAAACAAAAATAAAAAACAAAAAATGAAAAATAAAACCCAAAACACAACAGTCTAAACTTGTCTCCAAATGCTTTCCTCTCATCTTCTTTCTTTCCAAATCTCTTTTTAAACTAATTGTGAATTTATTTCAAATGGTAAATAATTATGGAACAAACTTTTTTTAGAATTCTAATATTTTTTTAAAATGTGGGGTAATAGTGAAATAAGATTTAACAAAAACATGTATTGTTGCTGAAGCTGCCTGTATTCTTTTTTATATTTATATGTATTTGAAAGTTTTCCACAATACAATGTTACAGGAGTGTGCTTTGAAGTCTCTCTAACACTCTTGCTCCATTCACCTCATCAAAATCACTTTAGTTTCTTATGTATTCTTTCAATGCAGATACAAGTGAAAATGAATGTGCCTTCTTTTCCTTCCTATTTGACACACAAGGCCTCACTCCACATGCAGGCTTCTGCAATTTGCTTTCATCATGTTACAATGCCTGTTAATATGCTATCATGTTTGAGGCATGTGTGTGTGTGTGTAGTACAAAGGGTCATGCACAATGTTTCTTTGCTTTTCACTGAGACAAAGTACCAGCTGTAAGAAGTCATGTTTGCTCATTTCTGCTTGCCAGCATAGTTTCACAAAGCCCCTGACTCGGTGACTATGTGTAGCTCTGCAAAGGGATGCTTTATTTTTTTCTTTTTTTTTTTTTTTTGAGACCAAGTCTTACCGTGTCACCCAGGTTGGAGTGGAGCGGCATGATCTCCGCTCACTGCAACCTCCGCCTCCCAGGTTCAAGCGATTCTCCTGCCTCAGCCTCCCTAGTAACTGGGATTACAGGTGCACACCACCACACCCAGCTAATTTTTGTGTTTTCAGTAGAGATGGAGTTTCACCACATTGCCCAGGCTGGTCTCAAATTCCTAGGCTCAGGTGATCCACCCACCTCAGCCTCTCAAAGTGCTGCATACAGGCGTGAGCCACTGCCCCCAGCTAATGCTTTGAAGACAAAACGGGATAGGGCACATGGCTCCCAAGTCTCTTGCCTGAGTCACCATATTCCTTAAAGGATAAGTGACCCTAGCCTTTGGCTTTTCCTACACATAAGATAACATCTGAAGGGTTAATGCCTTTGTCGTCTATAGCCAGATGTACTCTTACGTTCAGACTGGGATGTGATTTTGTCTTAATGTAACTTTGGAGCACATACTATGCCTTACTACCTATAGATAAGCTGTCAACTGAAGCACTGCTTCAGCTGTCCTGCAGACCCTCTCTGACTCTCTCTGGGCTGTGGTCCTCAGTAAGACTTCTGAATAAAATGAACTTTAATTCTTCAAAAGCTTGATTTTTTTTTTCTTTAGTTGGCAATGTTGAATCATCTTTGGGTCCGGAGTCTACCTTGGATGAACATCTAGGGCTTTGCTTCTTTGCCCTCTGGCCTCTTCCTCCTCCACCAGGAACCCGGTTTTTTTCCCTCTCATGCTTCTCCCTCAGGCCCAGGCATTGTCCTGGCATGCTGGAGCTTGATCTCTTGAAGTCTTCTGTGCCCCTGGAGCAGCAGTGGCCACTGTGGTAGAGCTTTTGCATCTCAGGAAGGTTTCATCTCTGCGGGTCCTGAGGAGTGGAGCTTCTGTGAGACAAAGCTTTCCTTTGCAGGTAGTGACCACTTCTCATAGCAGTCTTTGCTGTAAAGTCTCACCAAGCAATTCTTTCCATTTGAAGGGCAGTGGGGGCAGGGAGGGATAAAAAGGAAATGAGGATATAAAGAACACAGGAAGACAGAAAGTCAAATCCAGTCACCCATTTTAACCTTTGAAATGTTTTGGATCAATTTTTGCATTATTTCTATCATTAACTTCTGTTTATAGCAAATTTTATAAATATGTAATTGTTTTTATAACTTAAAAGGCTACTTTTTCACTAAAACCAGCGTCTGGAATTACTTTTTCCCTCCCTCCCTCGCTCCCTCCCTTCCTTCCTTCCGTCTTTCTTTCGAGACAGGGTCTCACTCTGTCGCCCAGGCTGGAGTGCAAAGGTTCATTCAGCCTCAACTTCTTGGGCACAGGTCACCCTCCCACCTCAGTCACCCAGGTAGCTGGGACTACAGGCATGCACCACCACACCTGGCTAATTTTTGTATTTTTTATAGAGACGGGGTTTCAGCATGTTGCCCAGGCTGGTCTCCAGTTCCTGGGCTCAAGCAATCCTCCTGCCTTGGCTTCCCAAATGATGGAATTACAGGCATGAACCAGTGTACCTGACCACTTTTTGTTTTTTTGTAAATGGTTTGCTATTTTCTTTTTTTTTTTTTTTTTTTTTTTGAGATGGAGTCTCGCTCTGTTGCCCAGGCTGGAGTGCAGTGGCGCAATCTCGGCTCACTGCAAGGTCTGCCTCCCGGCTTCATGCCATTCTCCTGCCTCAGCCTCATGAATAGCTGGGACTGCAGGCGCCCGCCACCATGCCTGGCTCATTTTTTGTACTTTTAGTAGAGACAGAGTTCCACCATGTTAGCCAGGATGGTCTCAATCTCCTGAGCTCGTTTTCCGCCCGCCTTGGCCTCCCAAAATGCTGGGATTACAGGCGTGAGCCACCACACCCAGCCATGGTTTGCTGTTTTCTATAGGAATTTCTATTGGCATTTTAATTGCACTACCTTAAATCTATGACTAAATTTGGAAAGATGCCATCTTTCCCACTATGTTAATTGTTTTCAACCCAGAATGTGATACGTTACTGCTTCTGCTCAACTCTGCCTTTACTGTAATACTGTTTTATTAGATCTAGTTGGCATTTTGTTAGGTTAATTGTATAAATGCCTTAGCACCTTAGCATGGCTAACATATACTGGATTGTTCAAAAGAAATTTGGTAAGTGAAGGAAAAAAATGAGAATCAGAATAATGTATGGATAAAAAGCTTGGAAAGCATCAGGAGAGTTTGAATAATGATGCTAACAATCCTGACCAGCTTTAGTGGGTTGAAGATTCCCATATCCTCAGAGAACACCATTCTGTTAATAGATGACTGGCATGCACAGGCTCCATTAGGACCCCTTATCTTGTGGTCAGGTATCTTGGTGCACATACAACTTGTTTCACTGGCCTAACACCATCTCTCCTGTAGGTCAGTTGTTTTGTGGTTCAAACCTACTTAAGTTACGGCTTGACTGGGCGTGGTGGCTCATGCCTGTAATTCCAGCACTTTGGGAGGCCTAGGTGGGCGAATTACTTGAGGTCAGGAGTTCAAGACCAGCCTGGCCAACATGGTGAAACCCCATCTCTACTAAAAATACAAAAATCAGCCGGGCGTGGTGGCATGCATCTGTAATCCAGCTACTTGGGAGGCTGAGACAGGAGAATCACTTGAACCCAGGAGGCAGGGGTTGCAGTAAGCCAAGATCCCACCACTACACTCCAGCCTGGGTGACAGAGTGAGACCTTGTCTCAAAAAAAAAAAAAAATAAAAAATACATAAAATAAATACATAAAAATTTAAAAATACCTACTTAGATTAGGGCTGCCACATAAAATATAGGACAGTTAAATTTGAATTTTAGATAGTTTATTTTAATAAGTATTCTCAAGTATTACATATTTGAAGTTTATCTGAAGTTCAGAGTAAACTAGAGATCTCTAATATTTTTCCTAATTTTGCCAACCCTACCCTAGGTACTACCATTCAGTTTTATTTTCTGGTCTGAGGGTTACACCTACTTCAGAATTAATGTGCTGGTCAGTGAAGAACATTTTGTGACTGGTCAAGGAATAAAAATTGTATCTTTGAAGCATTTGGTGGCTTTCAGGCCACACCTTCTGGGATATGACAGATCGGGACAGAAACACGAGTCCCATCTACAAACATATTGAACTGGTTGCCTCCATTCCACTATATTAAGCAGGCTGGTTTCTAGTAGTATCTCTGCCTAGGAAGTCATTCTTCCCTGTTTCCCCCTGATTTTCTCAGTAGCTGTCCCTCACCAGTGCCCTCCTGGTTTGTGTGAGACCTCAGACCAGCTTACTGTCTGTGGCTTCCTGCCATCCTCCCCCAGTGCTGGGTTCTCTCACACTCCTTCCAGCCAAAGTCTTGTCCTCATGTGCCCCTTGTGATCTTTTTTTTTTTTTTTTTTTTTTTGAGACGGAGTCTAGCTCTGTCGCCCAGGCTGGCGTGCAGTGGCCGGATCTCAGCTCACTGCAAGCTCCGCCTCCTGGGTTTACGCCATTCTCCTGCCTCAGCCTCCTGAGTAGCTGGGACTACAGGCGCCCGCCACCTCGCCCGGTTAGGTTTTTGTATTTTTTAGTAGAGACGGGGTTTTACCGTGTTAGCCAGGATGGTCTCGATCTCCTGACCTCATGATCCACCCGTCTCGGCCTCCCAAAGTGCTGGGATTACAGGCTTGAGCCACCACGCCCAGCCGCCCCTTGTGATCTTTAAGAGCTCTGTTCCTCACCCAAATTTGACTATGAGAAAGAGATAAGAAGCTCCTGACACTCAGGAGCTGCGCTGGCACCCACAGTCAGGCCTGGGCCTTCTCCTGCTGAACATAAATCATTTCACAGGACACCAGCAGGCCATCCTAGAACCAGGATGAACCAAGAGGGAAACGAGACCACTTTGTGATCAGGTCTGAACACGGACAAAACATGAACATCTTCCTAGCCCCAAAAATAACCAAACATGCCCCTATCCTGGCTAATATGAGTGCCTACTGCTGCCTTACCAATGATCAGTTTAGATTTACTCTAGTGTTCCCTCCTTCTGGATGAGATTCATTACAATGCCCAATCATAGAATTACCTCTGTCTCCTCACAGCCTCCAGTCCAGAGCAAACTCAAACTTCCCTAAACTCTACAATGACCTAGAAAAGCCCAAATCCTATAGAAAGTCTTTTAAACACCCCATGGTGACAGAGGCGTACCCCAGGGTGTGTGGTCTCCCCTGTTGCTTGGAGTACTAAACCCAACTGTTCAGCTGCAGGGGTGTTCCTGGGGGTCTTTGACTGCAGAGCGTTGACAACACCCAGCAACCCACGATTCAGCCTCCATAGTTGTTGTGCCAAACCCCTATTAACCTCAGTAGGGAAGGCACTAGGTTTCAGAGACCAAAGAAGAGACCCAGAACCAGCATGGGATTTCTATTAGGGGCTTACACACAGGGAAAGAGCCCAGTGGTGGTGGGATCGTCCAGACAACTGCACAGCCCAGTGGCAGCAGGCAAATCACAACTGCCTGCAAACACCATGCAGTTTATAAAGCATTTTCATTTAATACCCTCCCCTTAACAATCTCCACCTGGCAATCTTCATTTAACCCAAAACTCAGGGCCTCAATCCACTGCATGGCCGGTGCTCCTCAGGATGGGATGGGGGCCTAGATGTTCCTCCTAGACAAGGAATGAATCTCCGGGCTGGCTACTCCTGGATTCCCTAGCTCGGAGCACACAGGCAGGTGTATGTGCCATGCAGGGTTGGTCTCAGAGTATGCTCAAGTTATTGCTGTCAGGTGTGTTTACCCTAAAATAGTATTCAAAGTCACTCCCAGGATTGAGCAAATGCAGAAGGCATTTTGTCAAGATGTAGGCTGTGTGGTGGTCCCCACAGTTACCTTAGCTCCAGCTCCTGCCTCACCAGTAGGGGTTTGCAGCTGGCTTAGAGGTGAGCTACATGTCTCCCCACCTACCAGAGGTCAGCATGGCATCACCATCCCTCTCACCCAGCACCACCTGACTACAGGGGGCTGCTCCCCACTCTCAACACTGCTGGTTTCACTATGATTGGGTGGGGCAAATAATTCTAGAAGAACTAAGTGCACTGTTGGCATTAAGCATGTCACTTAAGAACAGGTGGTTTTTATACCTCTGTCCTCATACTCTGGAGTAACAGACTTTTCCTTGGTGGAAGCATCCACTTTGCTAGCAGTGATCAAAGAAGAGTAAGAACATGATTAGGCTCAGTATACAATCAACTCAAAGTGGGCACAGGAGCATCTATACTATTAGCGTTCAGGAGGGAGGGATCCATGTCTAGGTTATAAAGCTGAAATGGACAGCTTCAAATACCCACCAAAGTCCAGAATTTCACCACACAGATACGATAGTCCTTAAAAAGAGTCAGGAGATGCCAGACTCTCATGAGAATCAGTTCTGATTAATGTATCTACGAGGTGAGCTCCTCTCTCTGGCTCCAAACATACACCTACCAGAAATCGTCACCCTACACCCAGCAGTGCTGGTTGGATTTCATTTTTAAAAAATTACTGTTGGCTGCTGTTTTGTACCTCCCCTATCTGAGAACTTGAGCCCTCAGCCTCTGTTAGGGGATGTGCTCCCAGGGATTCTCCTCAGTACACCAACACAGGTCTGTCTATCTGGAAACAGCTTCCAGCTGGTTTGTTGCTGGCAGCAGGGTCCAGCTGCTCTGATCTAGAGACTCTGCTCTCCTATCCATGGCTTTGTCCCGGTGGCCCTTGCCCTTGTCTCCACAGACCTGGCTTACCTGCTTTCTTGGCAAGGACCTACCCAATAGTCACGCACAGGATAGTACTCACCTTTTCTTTCTGTTCTCTGTGCTCCAGCCTCTTGTTTGTTCTCATCTTCTTTCCTACCCAGTTTAGGTTTTCTCCCGCTTTGCCATGTCTTTTCCTCACCTCACTATTGTTTCATTTGAATTTTCTAGTGTTAGTAACATTCACCTTTGGATGGGAAAATAATCAAATTACGGCATTAATCAGAATTAAACTAGGTATCTCTAAGTTTTCTTTCAACACTATAATTTCATGATTCTTTGGAGCTACTGTTCTCCCCAACTTCTACCTGCTAAGTAAATAATCCAGTTAGAACTTTCACTTTAGGTCTGTACTTGACTCTATTTAGAGTTAATTTAGGAGACAGAATAATGGCTCATAAGTTTCTCAGCCTCACTAATAAGCAAAGAAATTCAAATGAAAGAGGATTGTTTTCAATCCATCAAACTGACAAAAATGAAAAATGTCAATTCCCAAGGTAGGAAAGTTGGTTGGCTGGTACTTTGGAATATATCATTCTGGAAAAGAATCTGGTAACATGTATTAATACTTTAAATATGCATATTCCACATTTGGGAATTTATCCTAAAGCCAAATAAGCAAAGATGTATATAAAATAATGTTAATTGCAGCACTGCATGTAGGAGAAAAATTCAAAACCACCTATGTGTCCGTCAGCAGGAGAGGGTTAACATAGTATATGCCTAATACTATGCGGATTAAAGAATAAGATTGATAAGTGATTCTCAGCCCTGACTGCACTTGTGAATCTCCAGAAGTACTTTTAAAAACTCCCAATTCCAGGATCCACCCTCAGAGGCTCTGTTTATGTGTTTGAGAGTGAGGCCCAGTGTTTGCATTTTTTTCAAGTGCCCCAGCTAATTCTAATGTGCAGTCAAGTTTGAGAACCACTCAACCTCTAACATTCGAGATGTTTCTATCAACTCTAACAAGAAAGATGCCCGTGATACACTGCGAGTGAAAAAAGTAAGTTACTTAATTTGTTGATTATGTGATACATTTAACTAAAAATGGCCTGAGAAGGACTCTGTACTTCTATATTTGAGTCCTTGTGGACAGACTGTAACCTAACTTAATAGATAGACAATATTGAAGACCTAACTTAGGAGTGTGTGCCTGTAACAAGAGCTGAGTCTTGGCCAATCCCAACAGTCATACTTCAACCACTCATACGCTGCTGAGTGTTCCAACTGTGTTCAAATAAGGCAAATGTCAAGCTGTAACCAATCCAGCTGTTTCTTACCTCACTTCCAATTTCTGTACATCACTTCTTGTTTTTTTGTCTACAAATCTTCCACCACGTGACTGTACTGGAGATTCTATGAATCTGCTGTGATCCTGGGGGCTGCCTGATTCGTGAATCGTTTATTGCTCAGTTAAACTCCTTTAAATTTAATTTGACTGAAGTTTTTATTTTATCAGATTACATTTATTAACAATCATGTGCATTAAAATATAAAAGGTTACACACAGTTATTTCTGAAGAGTGAATTACATATTTGTAGTGTGTTTTCAACCATTATCAACCATTATATTTGAAAAAATGAAAAGGCAGTACAGGCTGAAAATGCAGAGAAAAAATGAAAACTGGCCTTCAGATGGCTTCTGAGTGGCAATAGGGACTTCCATCCTAGACCTGGTTTTATTTCCGTGGCTGACAACAGCAAAGTGTGTACTTAGACAATATGGTCATTGTATTAGTTTGTTCTCACACTGCTAAAAAGAACTACCTGAGACTGGGTAATTTATGAAGGAAAGAGGGTGAGTTGACTCACAGTTCCACAGGCTATACAGGAAGCATGACTAGGGAGGCCTCAGGAAACTTACAGTCATGGTGGAAACAGGCACATCTTCAAATGGTAGAGGAGAGAGAGAAAGTGCTAAGGGAGAAGTGCTACACACTTTTAAACATCCAGATCTCGTGAGAACTCACTGTCAGTATGGGGGAAATCCACCCCCATGATCCAGTCACCTCCCACCTTCCCCAACACTGAGGATTACAATTCACCATGAGATTTTGGTGGGGACATAGAGTCAAACCCTATCAGTCATCTTAGTTCAAGTCAAAAAGACTGGCTTGGTTAAATAATTCATTATGGTGCCCTTCACCATGAATTTATGTTCTGCAGAAAGAAATAATGAAATGGAATATATACATTCATAAAGCCCATATCATCTTGTATTTTACAAACAAAATATTTAGGCTATCATTTCTAAATTCATACATTAAAAGTGTGTGCACACTTGAAGAGTTAAACTTTGTAGAAAGTATCTCGTAGGTTAACCGGCTTGTGGGATTTACTGAACTGGCTTCAGTGGGCTTTATTGAAAATCGTGATTTAGGGTTTTACCACATAGTGGAAGCAGGCACACCACTAAAAAATATTACAGCTCTCCAGGCATGGTGGCTCATGCCTGTAATTCTAGCACTTTGCAGGCTGAGGCAGGAGGATTGCTTAAGAACAGGAGTTCAAGGCTGCAGTGAGCTGTGATCATGCCAGTGCACTCCAGCCCTATCTCAAAAAGTAATTACAACTCAATAAAACTGGCGTGTGTGTGTGTATCATTGATTATAAGTCTGATATTTCTCTCTCCCTTCCTTCCTTGCTCTCTCCACCCTTGTAAACAAAACAAAACAAAACAAAACAAAAAAACTCCAACCAGTTTTCCCAGGGTCAGCCTACTGAAGAGCTGATTTCTACATATTGCATAAGGTATACTATTCATGAATTTTAAAAAATAACTTAAACTCTCAGGTGATGTCATCATTTTCTTTGTTTTCTCTTTCTATTGCATACCATCTTCAGAATGATAAAGAGACGGAGCCTCTATTCACAATTATATTCAGCTGTCAGGAATGATTAACCATCTTCCTTCTCCCCATGAAGTGCATGAGAGCGCAACCATGCAAGTTAGGCTGGTAATGTCCCCCATCAGATGCTATGGTTCCTCCTGCCTCAGAAAAGCAGCATGGTTTTGTACTAGGTTATGGAATGAAGTCTGGGATGAATTTTCTGGTTTGTCTGGGGTCAGTCTTCTAGCAAGACTTACTTTAATTTTAAATTTTTTTAATTAAAAAAATTTTTTGGGACGGTCTCGGTCTGTTGGCCAGGCTAGAGTGCAGTGGCACTGTCATGGCTCACTGCAGTCCTGACCTCCCAGGCGCAAGTGATCCTCCCACCTCAGCCTCCTGAATAGCTGGAACCACAGGCATGTGCCACCACGCCTCGCTACTTTTTAAAAACATCTTTTTTGTAGAGATGGGGGTTTCACCATGTTGCCCAGTATGGTCTCGAACTCCTGACCTCAGGCCATCCACCTGCCTCATCATCCCTAAGTGCTGGGATTACAGGCATGTGTCACTGTGCCTGGCCAGCAAGACTGACTTTGCTTCAAGTTTTGTTTCCAGAACATTTAGGTACCAATTCTCAATAGAGAATTCTAACTGCAGAAGTCACAGGTTATAAAGCAGTTTTGAAGCAGTCATTGTTCATGTCCATCTGTGTCTTTCTTTCCCTCCACCAGCATGGATAATTTGGAGTTAACTGTAGAGCAAATACTTAGGAAATGAATCCCACATGATTTTCAGGTTCGAGGTGAGAAAAAAAGGAGAAAGCATAGTTCTTGTACCTTGATGACACACTTTGTTCCATCTGCAGAAGTGGCTGCAGCTCACATGTGTGACTCATGTTTGAATAGCGGGCTCACATAATAGCATCATGTGCTGGCAAAGTGTTCAGACGACAAGCCAGTTACCTCATTCAGCTGATGCAATCCTGGAATTTCCTGAATTGAAATACAATTTAGGACCAGAAGGGATAGACCCTGGGCTGTTTGATTAGGGCATCACCTTTAGCTAATTCTAACCACCCCCACCTTTTTTTTTTTTTTTTCCCTGTTTGTCTATTTCCTTCTTTCCTTAGGCGTGAGGTAATAATACTAATTGGTAACAGTTACACTGTGCCAGGCACTCATCTAAGAGTTTTACTCTTAATTGTCACAACAATCCTAGGAGGCAGGCATCCCATTTTTTCAGATAAGGCAACTGAGGTGCAAAAATCCCATGTCATTTGCTTTAGGTCACACAGGAGAAAATGTAAGGCTCTTCTCTTTGAGATTTATACCTGAGGATCTTTGCTTTTAGTGATCAGATTGTGTGTAAGTTTTCCAGGGAGTCCCACTTGTGGAAAGACCATGACTGCCGTGAGCTGTGACAGAAGATGTTGACCTCAGTGTGGTCAATGGCTCTGGTCATCTAGTTTTAACCTCCATATCAGAACTTTCTTTAAATTATATGTAGAATTCCTTATTTTCTACTATTGTTTCAGATTTTTCTTAGCATTTTAAGATGGTTTTTAGTGTTTTACCAGAAAAGGGTCACCACTTAAGACTCCCCTACCCCTGCTTTTTAGGATTTAAGAAGTGGGATATAGTTAGTTATTATTTAGTGCATTAAGATTATTTTCAGATAATAGCAAATGGTCAAGTCTTAATCATTTTTATACCCCATTATTTTGTTCTGGATATAATATCAATATTTATATAAATAGACCAAGGTAGAAGGATTGCTTGAGGCCAGGAGTTCAAGACCAGCTTAGGTAACAACATAGCAAGACCCCATCTCTACAAAAAATAAAAAAAAAATTTAGCTGTGTGTGGTGATGCATGCCTATAGTCCCAACTACTCGAGAGGCTGAGGTGGCAGGATCTCTTGAGCCCAGGAGTTTGAGGCTGCAGTGAGCTATGATTGTATTACTGTACTCCATCCTGGGCAGCAGATCGAGACCCTTTCTTTAAAGAAAAAAGAAACAGTCACGGAATATATTAGTTTGATAATTATCTTTAGCTGTCATACAAAAAGTGAATACATCCTTCACATTCTGTCATCATATAGGAATGGAGAAAACCATAAATACGTAAGAATCTTAGAGGCCATATTAATGATGGATTCCATTAAGCCCTGGACATTTTGGTGTAACAGTTCCACCTGACAGCTACACCAATCCCAACCACACCAGGAAGGGAAGAAACACGGATCCAGTACAGATTGATTGCTCAAACTTACTGCCTGGATGCAACGTGCCCAGAACAGGCATTTCTAACCCCTTCTAGCCAGGGATGAAATGTGAGGCCTTTTGTTACTTTTGAGACACAGATTTCAACTCTTGCTCTCACATGTTCCTGCAATTGTAGAATATTTTAAATATTAAAGTCATGGTTCTTTAACATCACCTGTAGTTCAGGGACCCAGACCTGTCCTGTTAAATCCCCTGACACAAGGCAAGTGCTACTCCAAGATTCCTTTCTTACCAGTCAAGGTTTACTTTTGTGTAAACAAAACAAAACAAAACCAGACTTGTCACACCAAGCCCGTGGAGGATAGACAGAACTCTATAGACAAATTGAAAGTCTATTTATAATCACAGATATGCAATTAACCCAACACAATTGATGCTTTATTGCTTGTTTGAAGATAATTTCCTATTTCTCCCACCTCTCCCTCTACCCAGTACATTTTCAATGTAATCAGTAGACTTAACAATTTAAGAGTACCCATAAATGAGGATACTAATGGGAATTAGCTGATTTGTCCCACAGAATCCTGAAAATGCTCATGAATTGGAAGTCCCCAGTATCTCAGAAGGTAGGGTTGTGTGTGTGTATGTGTATTAAATGCACCTGATAGCAATAATTTATGCATACCCTGAGAATGACCCTGTTTGGCAGGTGCACCTGAATGCCATTGAGAGTTCTAAGCTAAGGAATCTGGGAGTGGACAACGCAGAGATTCATTCCTTATCTATAAAGAACATCTGGGCCCCATCTGTCCTTTGGAATGTGGGCTGTACAGAGGATTGAGGCTCTTTGTTTTGGGTTAAATGAAAGTTTCCAGGCAGAGCTTATTAGGGGGCAGGGGCCAAGTGAAAATGCTATAAAAACTGCATGCTTTTTTCCAGTGGTTGTGATTCTTCTGCTGAGCCCACTGCCCCTGGGTCATGGGGTTCTCCTGTCCTGCCCACCACCACTGGGCTCTCCCCTGTGTTTAGCCCCCAGTACAACCCCATGTCTTGTTTGCTGGCTCTGGGTCTCTTCTTTGGCCTCTTGAACCTGGTGCCATCCCCATTGGAGTCTAAAAGGTTTGGCACAACAGTGTGTAAAAAGCAAAGTCGGGGGACTGTTTGAAAGCCTATATACGCAACAGTTAGATTCCAAGGTTACCATCCACACTACAAGTAGTCAGGTCCCACCTCTTCCCAATACCAGTAGTGGAGGAGATACTTTGAAACTGAACTAGGAATAGAGAAGAGTGAAGAGGAGATGACCCGTTTCAAACAAAGTCAGTGATCTGCATTTGAAATGGTAAAGCCTTTTTCATGTTCCCATACTGAATTTCAGAATAACAATAACCAATCATACAACCACAAGCAGGATGTGGAGAGATGAACAACCTCAGAAAAAATACAGTGTCTCTCTAGAGACGTTTGAGGCAGGAGAATAGGGTCTGGAGGCAGGGAACCTAAGGCCCATTTCCGCTGACTTTCTAGAACTAAATCAAAAGGAAAACCCCGGCTTTCCACATCTAAGTAACAAAAAGACCAGAGGCTACTCCCTTTGCAAACCACCCCCTCTTTCCTGCGTGGCAGATGGAAAATTGAAAATACCTCTGATTAGTTGCTTTCCACAGTCAGACAGATTGCTAGCCAAGTCTTCATTTGCATAGAAGTATAACTTTGTAACTTCACTTTAGCCTGTGATTGGTTGCTTTCCACAGCCAATCAGATGTTTGCATAGTGTAACCTTTTAACTTCACTTCAGCCTTTGATTGGTTGCTTTCTGCAACGAACCAGACTGATTGTGGGCCACTACTTCATTTGCATGAGGTGTACACCAAGTGGCCAATGGAAAACCTCTAGAGGGTATGTAAACCCCAGAAAATTATGTAACTAAGCTCTTGAGCTCCTGTGCTTGGGACGCTCCGTCTCTGTGGAGTGTGCTTTCGTTTTCAGTAAATCTCTGGTTTTGTTGCTTCATTCTTTCCTTGGTGGTTGTGCGTTGTGTCCAATTCTTTGTTGAAGATGCCAAGAACCTGGACACCTTCCACCAGTAACACATTGACCTCTGGGGCTACATGAAGAAAAAGCCAGCTGGCCACCTGATTCCCTGGAGTGTGCCATTCATTCACACTTCTCGATTTAGATGTAACTATATATACAGTCACAGCAATGAAAAACACTGAAAATGAATTTACCAAAATTTGTGAAAAAACTGCATTGGAAGGATGGATTAGGGGAAGCTGAGGGAGTGTAACTCCTCCTCTACCATAATAATACGTAACTTGGATATTTTCTAAAATTGATGAATAGATAGCAAAGTTGCATGTTTAGAAATATGAAGGTAAATCCTAGAACATTACAAAATTGAAAATAGTTACCTCTAAGGAGCAGAACAAGAAGATGAAGAAAGGAAAGGAATACTGTGTTTTATTACATACTTTTGATGGTTGTATGAGTTTTTAAAACATTATAGACTATTATTACTTTGAAAGTGACGTGATAGTAGTACATTAGATTATTGACTTTTCAGTTAACAATTTAGAGGTTGCATACTTTAATTAAACATGTCATAACTAACTCTGTTCCCTTCCAAAAGGAACCATATTGTCTTCTTTCAGGATGCTTCCCAAACAACAGTTAACTCTTTAAGGGAATACAAAGAGATTTCCAGGGAGGAAATTCCGGGAAGACATTAGAACATCAGATGGAAAGTGGGAAGGCTGTATTTCAGTAGACGCATCACTCTCTGTGTATGAGCTGGGATATCTTTGCAGTAAATGGCTATTACGTTTATAGAAATTGAAAAGCAAGTGCTTCGTTATTTAAGAGTGTTGTTGAGAAGTACTCTGAGGAGATAAACTGTGGAATACCCCACAAACAAAAAATAACTTCCTCATTAATTATGCAGGGTGAAAAGACTCTTTAAACCTATTTTTAAAACACATGATCTCTTCATCAATATTAGTTAATGCCCCTGGCAGAAATCAAGACCAGTTGCAGATATTAAATAGAGAAAATCTGTCTGGTCAGGAGATATAGGTCAGGCTTAATGATCTGATTATTCGGTACAAAGAGTAATATGGATTATTTAAAGACTCCTTTGAGGAAAAACGGAGTTCTCTCTAGAGTCTTCTTCTCAGGAAGTAACTAAATATTATGACCAAAGTGGAGATCTGAAGAAACAAGCTGCTAAGTAAAGAAAGTCTTACATTTATTCCACTTCCTCATCAATTGACCAAAACAAGTTTTAGTTCAATGACTAATACATTCTTGTCTTTCCCTATAAAAGTGATCTCCCAGTTCAAGTAGGGATTCTTTTTAATGAGATCCAGACTATAAATGATCTCAAACCAGAAGAAATAACTAAATGCATGAGGAAATCTCTAAGGCCAGAAATGTTGATAAAGCCTTGAAACCATGACTTTGTCTAATATCTGTCTTTCCACAGTGACTCTCTAAGACCTAAAAGTAGGGAAGTGGTTCATCAAATATTTTAAAAGTCATGACAGCATTCCTGAAGAAATATAACAGGTAAAAACAAAACTGTATCATCAGCAATAATTTCAAAGCAAAACAATGTGTCAGCTTGTCTCTAAAAGTGTCCTGGGATAGTATTTGGAGATTTTGACCTTACATTTTTTATCTTCTAAAATTATACTCTAGTTGTTTATATATTGGACAATGGCATTCACTGTTGAGGGCAGACACTGTCTATAAATAAATAATTTAATGGAAAGGCTTGTTTTAGTCCATTTCCTACTGCTATAATAGAAAACCACAAGCTGAATAGCTTATCATAAACATAAATTTATAGGCATACCTTGAAGATATTCCAGATATCTGGAATATCCAGACATTTATATATATCCAGACCGCTACAATAAAGTGACTATCACAATAAAGCGAGTCACACATATTTTTTGACTACCTAGTGGATGTAAAAGTTATGTTTACACTATACTATATTCTATTAAATGTGCAATAGCATTTTGTCCTAAGAAAGTACATACCTTAATTTTAAAATATTGCTAAAAAATGCTAATGATCGTCTGAACCTTCAACAAGTTGTAACCTTTTTGTTGGTGGAGGGTCTTGCCTTGACGTTGATGGCTGCTGACATGTCATGGTTACTGAAGCTTGGGGTGTCTGGGCAATTTCTTAAAATAAGACAACAGCGAACTTTGCCACATCAATTGACTCTTTTTATGAAATAGTTCTTGGTAGCATGTGATACTGTTTGAAAGCATTTTCCCCACAGTAGAACATTTTCAAAATTGGAATCAGTCCTCTCAAATCCTGCCCTGCTTTATCAACTAAGTCTATGGAATAATCTAAATCCTTTGCTGTCGGTTCAGCAATGTTCATAGTATCTTCACCAGGAGTAGCTTTCATCTCAAGAAACCACTTTTTTTTGTCCCTCTATAAGAAGCAACTCATCTGTTCAAGTTTTATTATGTAATTGGAGTAATTCAGGTACATCTTCAGGCTCCACTTCTAATTCTAGTTCTCTTGGTGTTTCTACCACATCTGCAATTATTTTCTTAATGGAAGACTTGAACCTCTCAAAGTCATCTATGACAGTTGAGATCCACTTCCTCCAAGCTCCCGTTAATGTTGAAATGTTAATGTCCTCTCCGTGAATCACAAATGTTCTTAATGGCATCTAGAATGGCAAATCTTTCTCAGAAGGTTTTCAATTTACATACATTTCCCAGATCCATCAGAGGAATCACTATCTATAGCAGCTGTGGCCTTGTGAAATGTATTTCTTAAATAATAGGGCTTGAAAGTTAAAATTACTCCTCGATCCATGGGCTGCAGGATGGATCTTGTCTCCGTAGGCATGAAAACAACATGAATCTCCTTGTATGTCTCCATCAGACCTCTTGGATGACCAGGTACATTGTCAGTGAGCAGTAATATTTTGAATAGAATCCTTTTTTTTTTTTTTCTGAGCAGTAGATCACAACAGTGGGCTTAAAATATTCAGTAAACTATGCCGTAAACAGATATGCTGTCTTCCAGGCTTTGTTGTTTTATTTATAGAGCACAGGCAGAGTAGATTTAGCATAATTCTTAAGGGCTCTAGGATTTTCAGAATGGTAAATGAGCATAGGCTTCAACTTAAAGTCGACAGTTGCATTAGCCCCTAACAAGAGGGTCCTTTGAAGTTTTGAAGCCAGGCATTGACTTCACCTCTCTAGCTATGAAAGTCCAAATGGCATCTTCTTCCAAGAGAAGACTGTTTTGTATACATTGAAAATTTGTGGTTTAGTGTGGATACTTTCATCAATCATCTTAGCTAGATCTTCAGGATAATTTGTTGCAGCCTCTACATCAGCACCTGCCACTTCACCTTGCACTTTTATGCTATGGAGATGGCTTCTTTACTTAAACCTCATGAACCAACCTCTGCTGGCTTAAACTTTTCTTCTATAGCTTCCTCACTGCTCTGAACCTTCACAGAATTGAAGATTAGGACTTGCTCTGGATTACGCTATGGCTTAAGAGAATGTGTGGCTGGTTTGATGTTCTATCCAGACCACTAAAACTTTCTCCATATCAGCAATAATTCTGTTTAACTTTCTTATTCATATCTCCACTGGAGTAGCACTTTCAGTTTCCTTCAAGAACTCTTCCTTTGCATTCACAACTTGGCTACCTGTTTGGTACAAGAGGCTTAGCTTTTGACCTATTTCAGCCTTGGACATGCCTTTTTCAATAAGCTTAATCATTTCTAGCTTTTGATTTAAAGTGAGAAATGTGCCACTCTTCCTTTCATTTGAACACATAGAGGCTATTGTAGTGTTGTTAATTGGTCCAGTTTCAATATTGTGTTTCAGGGAATAGGGAGGCCCAACGAGAGGGTTAGAGATGGGGAAATGACCAGTTCGTGGTAGTCAGAACACTGATCACAGATCACCATGACAAATGTTAATAGTAATGAGAAAGTTTGAAATATTGCAAACATTAGCAAAATGTGACATGGAGATATAAAATGAACACATGCTGTTGGAAAAATAGAGCTGATAGACTTGCTCAATGTTGAGTTGCCACAAACCTTCAATTTGTGAAAAAAAATGCAGTATCTGTGAAGTGCAGTAAAGTGAAGCACGATAAAACAAGTGTAGTTGCATTTGACTAATGATTCTAGAGGCGGGAAGTTCAAGATGAACGGGCCGCATCTGGTAGGGCCTTTTTGCCGTGTCATTGCATGACGGAAGTCATCACATGGTAAGAGGGGGCACAAGACAGAGAGAAAATCAGGCCAAATTTATCCTTTTATCAAGAACCCTCTCCTGGGATAACTAACCCATTCTCAAGATAATGGCATTAATCCATTCACGAGGGCAGTGCCCTTGTGGCCTAATCACCTCTTTAAGGTTCTACCTCTTAATATGGTCACAATGGCAATTAAATTTCCACGTGAGTTTTGGAGGGGACATTCAGACCACAGCAGGGTTGAATGGATTTTTAAATTCACACTTGGCAAAGAGTCTGAAATCATAGCATTTTGTGTGTGTTTGAGCCATGCCTTTGAGAGAGAAGTGATTTAGTTTTTAATTCAAAGAGGGCTTGGTTCCAAAGTTTAAACCAAATCAGAGGATCAGAGTTTAGCTTTATAAAAGGTAACCATAGAGAAGGGAACAGTGCAGACTATGACTCATGGGCAGTTCCCCCATCTCCCTTCCAGGCAGGAAAACCAAAGAAACTTTTACCAAGCTGGGAGAGAGGAATCGGAGGAAGAGTGAGAGGAGAGCAAGAGCTAATGTGCAGCCTGGTCCCAGGCTCCTGTAGTCAAACCCATGGTAGGAGAACAGGTTGATGGACCTTGGTTCAGTCATCAGAGCAGAAAGAGTCTATGCCCCACTTTCCACGCAGAACTGTAGGAGGGGACCCCGTGCACAGTCCCATGCCATGATACATAGCCTCAATAGAGTAGAAATGGTGCCATAATATGTTTGATAGATAAAGAGAGCCCCATTGGTCTTCCATAACCTGGAAGAGATCTGTGAGTTCCTGAGTCGGCCTCAAGTTGGGAGAAAAAACAGGGTGCACAGAACCGGTGTGCTACCTGGAGGCAGATGAAGAATAGCTGGTGGAAGAAGAAATAAAGGAATGTGGAATGCTATATTGAAGGCTTCTTTCTTGGACCTTGAATAGTTCAAAGACCTAAACCTCTTTTGAGAGAGATACAGACACAAAGCATCAAACAAAGTCATAAAGTAACTCAGGCCGTAAGTGTGGAGGCTTAAGAGGCATTTGGAAAGACTAGGTTTTAGAGAAAGACAAGATTTCATAGTTCGGTTTGAAAGAGAACCCGTTGTTAGTGATGCAGAAGCTGAAGCTGACTTGGGAGACACGGGCAGAGAGGAAATGAGGGGAGGACCACACCAGCCTGAGAGAGCCTCCATGCGGGATGTGGCCATAGCCAGCCAAGGAGGGTTCTGTCTCTAGCAGACAGGAGAGGAGATTTCGGTTTAGGAATCAGCCTACACTTTCTGTTGCTCTTAAAGATACCTGCTTACCCCTGTTGATGTAAATCGAGGGCCACCATGCACACTGCGCACCATGTACAACCCTGTGAGGGAGTGATGCATACACAGGCTAGGATAAAAATGATGCCCCTAGGGCTGTAAGATGCACTCTTTCTGTACAACTCTGCCTGAGGGCCCTGCCTAATGCGTGCCTTGAACTCATCCCCCATCAAGGGAGGCTCTGTCTGCATCATGACTGAAGCTTCCTGAGGGTAAGGTCAGCAGGAGAATGAAGGAAAACCACCGACAAAGGGATGTGAGAATTTTACTGAAGGCCAAGGCCCCATAGGTAACCCTAAAGGGCTTGCACAGAGATATGTTCTACACGGAGGCCTTCTTGGAAGTGGGGACACCTAGATCAGAATAAACATCTTTGTGGGGACCACAGGTCTCCATAAAGGAAAATAAATGAATTTGGAAATTTGGAAAACTTGGAAAGTTTAAACCCAGTTACCAAGTTTTCTTTCCCGAAATGGTATTTGTTGCCCAATGATTGTTTACCCATTAGAATGGCATTGTTTGGCTGGCCGCAGTGGCTCACGCCTGTAATCCCAGCACTTTGGGAGGCTGAGGCGGGTGGATCATGAGGTCAAGACATCAAGGCCATCCTGGCCAACATGGTGAAACCCCATCTCTACTAAAAATACAAAAATTAGCTGGGCGTGGTGGCGTGCCCCTGTAGTCCCGGCTACTTGGGAGACTGAGGCAGGAGAATTGCTTGAACCGGAGAGGTGGAGATTACAGTGAGCCGAGGTTGCGCCACTGCACTCCAGCCTGGCAACAGACGAGAGTCAGCCTCAAAAAAAAAAAAAAAAAAAAGAATGGCATTCTTTGCTTCAGGGAAAGGCTGATTCAGCCTGTAACAAAGAAGACAATTGAAGGGCTGAAAAACTGTGCCTGTGTGCATGCGTGTGTGTGTGTGTGTGTGTGTCTGTGGTCTCTGTGTTTAAATTCACAGAAGTTAGATGCAAAGAAATGTAAGTTTGTTGTTAAAAATAGCCCGTCATTTCTACAAATGGTAGAAACATTTCATTCGGCCCCATGAAGAGAACAGAAACATCCAGTTTAAAACCTAATTTCTTTTGGAAAAATAACCAATTCAGAATTCAAATTTAATTAATTCCAAGTCAAACTCAATGTTTAGGCTTTAAAAATCTCCTTTTCCCTTTGCCCCAGAGGTGTGCTGTGAGTGCAGGTGGCAGGTGGCGTGTATCTAGCACTGCACTGTGGAGAGGAGGGCCTGAGCCGCTGTGACCTCCACTCCTTGCTGGCCTCAGCTAAGGTGTCTGTCTCTCCCATGTGTACCACTGGCTGCTGCTCTTGCCAGCCTGTGCTTTGGAGGCCTGTGGTGCTTGTGCTGAACTCCTGCTCAAGGTGTCTGCCCTCCTCAACTGGAATCCAGTCCTCGGGGTCGTGGCCCTCTCAGAGGCTGTGCCTCTTACACAGAGGCATGTGGCCTCTGGAGCTCACCCAGGATACACACAACACCAGAATCCCCATGGAAACCACTCTCCTAGAGTGCTGCTCTACTTCGTTCCCATGTCAATGTGGGGCATTCTTTAAGGCAGTGTCCTTCAAAGTTTCCAGATGGAAATGGTACATCACTCCCCTGAACTGTCCCCAGCCCCAACCTCTGGAAGAATAGCCAAAGTTAGGTTCTTCCTCACTACCTAGCCCCATTCACAGAGTTGGAGAGCCCTGTCCTCCTCAGACTCTCTCCAAGATCTTCCTCCCAAACCAGGAAGGGCTTTTATTGCCTTTTTGTGTGTCAGGAAGTGGCCATGACCTCATGTTCTCTACCCTATGGTTTACATTAAAAATTCTTAACTTAGCCCTCTATGCTTTGGATCTAGATATTTAAAAGCAATGTTTTATAAGTTAAAAACAGAACAAAACCCTGTTCCATCTCAGATGGCTGGACTTTGTCATTGGTGTGCAAGTCGTCAGCCTGTTTTCCAGTCCATTCCAACCCTGCCCCTGCCCAGCATTCTTGTCTGGGGACCCTGATGCTTGCAAACCCCATGGCAACTGGCTCTGGCTAGGATGGCCACTGGGAGATGCTAGCAGGAGATAAAGATGGAGGTGGCAAAGGAGAAGGTTGGGTATTTTCCTCTACCTCAGTGATAACTACAGGAACTGACCCTGTGGACACAGCTTCCTTGTAGTTACACCGTCTCCTCCCTTGTCTCTCCAGTCTTGGTGGTGCTGTCAATCTCTGGGTGACTTTGCCATCCACTCTTTGGTTTCTCGCCTCCTCCATTTCCTTTATATCCAGTTACCTATGTAATTTTGTAATTTTTCTCTAAGTTCTTAGAGTGGTTTCTGTTTTTCTGGTTAGATTCTGACTGATGTATCTAGCTTCCAAGACTCTTGCTGCCTTTTTTTTTTTTTTTTTTTTTTGGGATGGAATCTCACTCTGTCGCCCAGGCTGGAGTTCAATGGTGCGATCTCGGCTCATTGCAACCTCTGCCTTCTGGATTCAAGTGATTCTCTGGCCTTGGCCCAAGTAGCTGGGACTACAGGTACACACCACCATACCTGGCTAATTTTTGTATTTTTAGTAGAGATGGGGTTTCACCATGTTGGCCAGGCTGGTCTTGAATTCCTGACCTCAGGTGATCCACCTGCCTCAGCCTCCTAAAGTGCTGGGATTACAGGTGTGAGCCACTGTGCAGGGCCACCAATACTCTTGCTTTTGAAATGGGCTTCAAGAGTTCAACAATGACCATTTGTATTCCTGCTATAAAAGTCCTAACTCTTCTTAAGACAAGGGATGCTAAATTAGGGGAAAAGTCATGATCAAAGAAGTACAAAAAAAGCATATTCATATATTTCAAACAATTTCACCACTAGAGCATCCACAGCATTGTATTGTTACTTGAATAGACATTTTTGCTGCTCAGAACATGCTCTCTATATGCTCATAGGGCAGAGTTCTCAGATGTGCCTGTATTCATGTGATTTTTCTTTGATTCTACACCGTGTCTCTTACCTCTTACTTTTAGCAGATTATATCCCATTCAGTAGCATCCAAATATCTTCTGCTAACTTTTTGGAGAACTCAGGTTAATGAAGTAATGATGTGTATGTTCAGTTGTAACAAACCAGAGTTTATGCACTGACCAAAATGTGGATTCAGTAAAGAGTTTTAGAATATCAGTGTGTAATGACTGGTAATGGCTGGTTCAACAAATATACTAAAGTTCGAAGATCCAAATGAGTCCACACAGAGGTCACACAAATCAATTGTCTGTTGGGTCAGACAGGTAATGTACATGGGGAAGGTAGGTCCTATGTGTTACAAAGGGAGCAGAGGGACTGTGAAATCCAGAGAGGATGTGTGTGATCTCATAGCAAGATTCTCCACCCAGTGTCAGGTGATTCTAGCATCTGAGAATGGGGACTCCTTATGATGCAATTTTTGAATTTTTAAAGAGAAGCCAGAAATCTAGACTGTATGTGAAAATCTCATGACTTGTAAAGTAATATCAATTTTAAAAAATTTAAAACATTGTGCAAATTTAACAAAATCTCTCTTGAGCTACATAGGACCCCAGGTCACGAACTTGCAATCTCTATCCTAATTTGACATTTTACATTGCAGCAATATACGTGATGTGCTCAAATAAGGCTGCCTTAACATTATAAAACTTGCAGACTGATGTTTTAGACTTACCTTCATAATATGGCATAGTTTTTGGAAGATTCTCAGTATGAAATCTATATCCTCTTTTCACGTTGGGACAAATTTGTAAAAATAGCCACAAATAACAATAACATGTATACCTTTTATAATAAAAAAATTTAGCCCACCATTAAAGGAGGATATGAAATCTAAATTTGGTAGGCCAAATTTTTTATCCAGAAAAGTATTCCAGTAACTTCCCATTTCTCTTGGCTCCCAAGCTACGTGTATCTAGCACAATGCTAGAGATTCAAAGACATACTCAAAAAATTCCTGACTTCAAGAAATTCCCATTCTGCTCCTTCCAGTAGGTAGAAGGGCTATGACTGTGGCAGCAGGGCATTCCAGTTGCTTGAGGGAGGGAATGCGGAGGAGCCTGGTTCATATATTTAAAGCGATATAGCCCCGTACTACCTCTCAGATCTTATCTCTGCCAAGAAAGCTGCACTGTCATACTTTTCTGACTGTGTATGTTTCTGCATCACTCTGCACTTCAGCCTGTTGAAACATCACTTTAACTTCAAAACTCAAATACACTGTATCCAAAACTCTGCTAACTTTTTGGAGTTATTCTTTAAATTTCCATAGAACATTTTGTTTGTATTTTGACATTTATATTCTGCTTCAAAATACAGATTCTTCAGTTCTTGTCTTATTCTTCATAGACCATAAAGCCACTTCAGGTGTCACCTACATATGGTATATCAGCACTGGCAGGGCCTAGCAGTATGGTGCACACAAAGTGGGCGCTCAGAGATTTGTCTTGAGTTGTTTAGAAGATGCATTCTCCATCTAGTGGTAAAACTGAAAAACTGCAAGTAACTTTTGCCTTCTCTAACACAATTATGACGTAAAACTGGAAATAATACCAAATAATATTTTTAAAATAGTGCCTCATTGATACTACAGATTGTTCAAGTCTTATTCTATTTTGATACAACTGTGAAAAAGTAACTATGTTACTTTCCAAGCTGACATAAATCTTTCTTACAGCATTTTTGATTAAAACACTTTATCTAAGCTGGGCGTGGTGGTGCCTGCCTGTAGTCCCAGCTGCTCAAGAGACTGAAGTGGGAGGATCACTTGAGCCCAGGAGTTCAAGGCTGCAGTGTGCAGTCATCATGCCTGTGAATAGCCACTGTGCTCCAGCCTGGGCAACAAAGTGAGATCTCCTCTCTAAAACAAACAAAACTTTGTCCAAGAAATTTCTCTGAACCAGGCGTCCCCAAACTCTGGGCTGTGGACTGGTTCTGGTTCATGGCCTGTTAGGAACTGGGTGGCACAGCAGGAGGTGAGCTGTGAGTGGGCATTACCACGTGAGCTCTGTCTCCTGTCAGATCAGCAGCAGCGTTAGATTCTCATAGGAGCACAAACCCTATTGTGAACTGCACATGCGAGGGATCTAGGTCGCATGCTCCGTATGAGAACCTGATTAATGACTGATGATCTGAGGTGGAACTGTTTCATTTTGAAACTCCATCACCCCCCGAAAAATGTGGAAAAATTATCTTCTAAAAAACCAGTCTCCAGTGCCAAAAAGATTGCTGCTCTAGATGATAAAAGGTGATAAACACAATCACCTTTTATCAGGTTTTCCTTCTTTTTTTTTTTTTTTTTTTTTTTTTTTGAGACAGAGGTTCATTCTTGTTGCCCAGGCTGGAGTGCAGTTGGTACAATCTCGGCTCACTGCAACCTCTACCTCCCAGGTTTAGGTGATTCTCCTGTCTCAGCCTCCCAGGTAGCTGGGATTACAGGTGTGCACCACCACACATGGCTAATTTTGTATTTTTAGTAGAGACGGGGTTTCACCATGTTGGTTAGGCTGGTCTCCAACTCCTGACCTCAAGTGATCTACCCTCCTTGGCCTCCCAAAGTGCTGGGATTACAGGCGTGAGCCACTGCGCCTGGCCTATCACCACTTATTTCTGACTCATGACTATAGGTAGATATTCTCAGACTCTTCTAGTTCAGCAAACTTGTATTTGTGGAATTGATTAACTAAAGGATTCTCTACAATGTCTGGTTCTTAGTAGAATTCGAGCTATTAATCACTCAAGGTTAATTCCAGAAAAGTTAAGTCTAATTCTAAAAAAAATGTACATTTTTACAGCAGTGTTTACAGTAGGATTGGCAGTAGCTTGGGGCCTGCCCAGGAATCTAGGGGTCTTACCTGACTGAGCTTCATGCATTTGCAGCTTTCATGTTCCAATTCCTCCTTACTCTCCATTTCCCAGGTTTAACAGGATTTCAGGGGAAAACAGTTCTTATCAGCAATGGTATCTACCCTGGTTAGTTGGAGACCTAGCTTTAGCATTGGTATTTTTTTTAAACTGGCTTCCTAAAAAAAGAAAAAGAAAAATTAAGGTAGTTTTGACATTCAGGCTGAAACAAAATGATGATATAATGCTGTTTTGAGCTGAAGTTTTAAATGTCATATATTATGTAGACCAGCTATCCCCAACCTTTTTGGCATCAGGGACCAGTTTTGTGGAAGACAAATTTTCCGTGAACAGGGATGGGGGGGGGGTGTGGGTGGGGTGGAGGTTGGGAGAGGGGTGGTGGTGGTGGATGATTTGGCGTGAAACTGTTCTACCTTAGATCATCAGGCATTACTTCGATTTTCATAAGGATCGCACAACCTAGATTCCTCGCATGTGCAGTTCACAATAGGGTTCACGCTTCTGTGAAAATCTGATGCCTCCGCTGATGCTCACAGGAGGTGGAGCTCAGGCAGGTAACGCTCGGTCGCCTGCTGTTCACCTCCTGCTGTGTGGCCAGGTCTCTAACAGGCCACCGACTAGTACTGGTCCGCAACCAGGGAGTTGGGTACCCCGATGCAGACAATCATTCTAGTTTTGTTCTGTTAGGTCTTATATTCTTAAGCAAAAAATGTCTGGCGTTAAGTACAATTATTGTGGTACAGTTTGCCCATGGGTGACAGACTGAAAACACGGCCACCATGTTTTGCAGTTCTTCTCATCAACAGGTGGAGAAACGACTCCGTTTTCTACTAGTTCTTTATCTCTTGAAACTGGGTTGACCATTTGACTTGCTTTGACTAATAGAATGTGGTAGAAGTGACAATGTACAAGTTCTAGAGACTCAGCTTTGTGGTGCTTAAGGGCCCTAAGGTCACTATGTAAGGAAACTGGTCTAGTCTACTGAAGATGAGACAACATGGGGGAAAGAACCAAGATGCTACAGCTGACAGCTGGTGCCAACTACCAGCCCTGTGAGTGAAGCTGTTTGGATCTTCCAGCCCAGCTGAATGCAGCCAACTAAGTGAGCCCAGGCAAACCCAGCAGAGGAACTGTTCAGGTAACCCGTAGAGCATGGGAAGTAAGATATTAGTGAAAGCCACGCCACAGGGCCAGTCCAAATTCAAGAGAAAGGGAGATAGCTTCTATCTTTTGATATGTGGAACTTAACAGAATTTGCAGAAATTTCCATCCATCATAGTATCTATGTTTTATTTATCTATTGTTTTGTAACTAGCTATCCCAAAGCTTAGTGATTTAAAACAACCACCACATATCTGTCCACAATTCTGCAATCTGTGTTTGCTGGACTTAGGACAGTTCACTGCCTGCAGCTGGGAATTCAAGATAGTTTTACACACGTCTCATGTCTCAGTATGATGCCTGGGACATCTGCGGCTTGGCATCTTTCTCTCTGCACATGCTCTATCCATCTGGGTAGCTGAACCTGTTTCCATGTTGGCTTGGGGCTCCAAGAGGGGCAAACGTGGAAGCTCTCTGGTCTTTTAAGGCCTAGAACCAGAATCTGCACAGTGTCGCTTCTGCTGCATTGTTTGTCAAAACAAGTCATAAAGCCAGCCCAGATCCAAGAGGAAATGAAATCAATTTCATGTCACAATGAGGGGAATAGAAAAGATTTTGCGCTCATCTTTAATCTACCATAGTTTATTCTTTGGCCATAGATTGTTTGTGTTTCTTCTGCATGTGAAATACATTCATATCCTCCCAAGAAGCCCCAGTTAGATGTCTCATTCAATACGGAAGCAGTTCATTGTTCAGAATCTCACTGTCTCAGGTCTTGATGTGAATTAGACTGCTTGAGTGCAGCTGTGTCTCAATCTGGAAGTTTGTGAACTAACAATCCAAGTTGTCTGCCACCATCACTGCTCTCCCCCCACCCCAGATACCATGGTGTGAAAGCGATGAGATAACTGTAAGAGACACTCCCATTCCCAAGGGGAGGAGACAGAAGACGCATGGCAGGCACAGGTCCTTAGCGATTCTGAAATCCAGCCAGGCACACGTTGCCAGTCCCTGTGAGTGTAGAGGCAGGACTGTTTCTCGATAAAGGCCTGTTTCTGCTCCCTGCAAATGGTTACTTAATTCACTGTTATTTGTCTTTTGGCTCCATCCTGAGACCGTTTCCCTTTTTCACGACAAATGGTTCATTTTTGCAGCTGAGGAATTCCTTAGTTGGCATCTCGCTCATGGTAAGTTGGGGATCCAGAGGTCTCTCTTCATTTTGAATTGCCTTTGTTCCTTTAGTCTGTGTACAATTCCTTTAAAAAAGTGGGTTTTCTACATATTAAATTATAGCCTGCTCCATTAGACAAGTCACACACACATTCACACGTCTCTTGGAGCAAGATCTCTATGTGTTGTGAGGTCTTATAACAGGTCTTACAGGAGAATTGCCTCAGCCTCCTGAGTAGCTGGGACTAAAGGTGTGTGCCACCACACCTGGCTAATTTTGTGTTTTTTGTAGAGACGGGGTTTTGCCATGTTGGATAGGTTGGTCTCGAACTCCTGAGCTCAAAGCAATCTGCCTCACCCTCAATTTAATCTTGTAGACTAAGGTCACATTTTGCCAGCAGGTTCCTGACACCATTTCTTACACTGAGAATCCCTGGGGAGAGAATTTTATTTTCCATCCCAGCAATCCATAGTCCAGAAATATTTACTCTAAATTCTCCTTGGAAATGGAATTGTTCTTCCTTTTGTTCATCTCTCCTTCCCATATTTTATCATAGGCAGCTAAAATAAGCAAATTAGCCCCTTTGGTATTCCATTTGGAAATTTCCTTTAGCCAGATCAGGTTTTCTATCTTCCATGTCATTGTAGCCATCAGCTTCACTAATTGTTCCACTACCTTGAAACACAGATGACCATCTTTGCGGCTTCTAAAAACAAT
Organism: Rhinopithecus roxellana; assembly: GCF_007565055.1. Classification (NCBI taxonomy): domain Eukaryota; kingdom Metazoa; phylum Chordata; class Mammalia; order Primates; family Cercopithecidae; genus Rhinopithecus; species Rhinopithecus roxellana. Next base: position 43,284,449 of record NC_044553.1, read on the forward strand.
TTCCATGCTGGCTTGCCATGCTTCCATCCTTCCCCATGGCTCAGCCCCAAAATCACCTGTGTTAGGCTTCTGTTACAGCAGCACCCCACTTCTGAAAACTAATATCTCTTTTAGTTTCTGTTTTTAGTACAAAATCACCCCAAAATATAATAACTAAAAGTAACTTTTTTTTTTTCCCCCTGAGACAGAGTCTCTCTCAGTCGCCCAGGCTGGAGTGCAGTGGCATGATCTTGACTCACTGTAACCTCGGGCTCCCGGGTTCAAGTGTTTCTCATGCCTCAGCCTCCTGAGTAACTGGGACCAGAGGCGTGTGCCACCGCACCTGGCTAATTTTTGTGTTTTTTGTAGAGATGGGGTTTTGCCATGTTGGATAGGGTGGTCTCGAACTCCTGAGCTCAAAGCAGTCTGCCTATCACGGCCTCCCAAAGTGTTGGGATTAGAGGCGTGAGCCACCATGCCCAGCCCATGTTTTTAATGTATCATGAATGAACAAAGAAAGAAATGAATGAATGAACTATTACTATAAAGGAATTTATAAGTAAACATGTTTACATTTACAGAAGCTATCTTGAAGTTTTAAGCAACTCTTGACTTAATAACCAGGAATAATTAAAATATGGAGGGGGGAGCTGGTCTTAACATTGGATATAGCTTGCTGAAATATTTAAAAGAAATGATATGTTTAGGATTTGCTTCCAAATAATTTGGAGCAGTGGGAAAAATGGGTTGAGGTATGGATGAAATGAGATTGACTTACTATGAGTTGACAATTATTTAAATTGGGTTAAAGCTACATGGAGGCTCATACTCTTCTGTTCATTTTCATATATTTGAAATTTTTATAATAAAAGTTTAAAAATTACATGTAGAATATTAAGAGACTGAAGAACACTAGAAGGATTATGAATATTTTTTGCAATTATTAATTTACTAATATTCCCACTTTTCCTACTTTTATTTTTTTTATTTTTTATTTTTTTTTTGAGACGGAGTCTCACTCTGTCGCCGGGGCTGGAGTGCAGTGGCCGGATCTCAGCTCACTGCAAGCTCCGCCTCCCGGGTTCACGCCATTCTCCTGCCTCAGCCTCCCGAGTAGCTGGGACTACAGGCGCCCGCCACCTCGCCCGGCTAGTTTTTTGTATTTTTTAGTAGAGACGGGGTTTCACCGTGTTAGCCAGGATGGTCTCGATCTCCTGACCTTGTGATCCGCCCGTCTCGGCCTCCCAAAGTGCTGGGATTACAGGCTTGAGCCACCGCGCCCGGCCCACTTTTCCTACTTTTAAAAAGAGATTTCTATCTTCATATGATGGAAGGGAGATATTTTAAAAGATCATCTGGAAACTTCTTTTGTATTATCTTCATTGACTAGACAACCTGAGCATTATTTCAACGTTTCATTTAACGTGCAGTAGACCTCATTTTAAGATATTCTTGGAAGGTTGGGCATGGTGGCTCACGCCTGTAATCCTAGCACTTTGAGAGGACGAGGCGGGCAGATCACGAGGTCAGGAGATCGAGACCATTCTGGCTAACACGGTGAAACTCTGTCTCTACTAAAAAACAAAAAATTAGCCATGCGTGGTGGTGGGCGCCTGTAGTCCCAGCTACTTGGGAGGCTGAGGCAGGAGAATCACTTGAACCCGGGAGGTGGAGGTCGCAGTGAGCCAAGATCGCGCCACTGCACTCCAGCCTGGTTGACACAGTGAGACTCCGTCTCAAAAAAAAAAAAAAGGATATTCCTGGAATTCTGGTTGCATACCAAATTTCTGTAAAGCAAATCGTTTCCCAATTGATTTTCATTCCATTTTGAAGACATGCTCTCATACCTCCTGTTGATTTCCCCGTCTGCTAATTATAGCTCAGGGCAGGAGATGGGAAGTGCAGAAGCTCATATAAACCCTGGCATTTTGCCTTAATCTGAGGCTCAAGGCAGATATCTGATGCAATGAGTTTTATGTTCTCTGCCTAGATCAAGAAGAAGCCGGGAAGGGCAGGAGTTTGCTCCAGCAGATGCCTTCCTCAAGCTGACAGCTGCTTTGCTGGCTCTAATAATCAGTCTGAGGAGTTGCTCAACTGCTGGTAGAATTCAATGAATAAGGGGCTTTTAATTATTACACATCTTCCATACGCATCTTAATGTTGGGGAATATAAAAATATAGCTTGGTGCCTGGTATCGAAGAACCTAAAGACTTAGAGGGCCCAGGAACCCGTACAGCATTAAAACATAATCTGATATTTTCTACCCAAGGCAACACTGGATCTAGAAGAAAACCATTATAAGGCTGAGTGCATATCCTGGGCGTTTGTCTAAAGAATCAGGACTATAGGCCAAAATCATTCAGTGATAAAGTCCTGCTCCTGAGTGAGCAATGGAATAGATGATGGAGTTGTTTGTGCAGAAGACCAGGCAGCTAGTTTTTAGGCAGACCGGAATGCTGCTCTCACCCTCCTAAACACCCCTAGAGTTATAACCAGGGAAATCCATTCAAGAAGAACTATTTTGCTGGCATTTCTGCCCCTGGAGTAGAGACAAGGAGGCAACTGTTAATTTGTTTAATGGAATTCTCTTTGTTAGGGGATTTGTCCTCATCCACAACTCATACACACCCCGCATAAAATGCTGTCTGATTATAAAAGGTGGTTGGAAAAAGGTCAAGAAACCAAAATGCAGGAGATCTGGTTTCTAGTTCCAAATGTAAAGAGCGTGGAAGTTGCAACTTCGTCCTACAACAAGTAAATAGCTGAACAGATTGAAAAATTTGCTACTATTCTTGGATCTAGAGATGAGGACACATGACAGACTGCTGCTCCTAAGATTGGAGATATAAACAGGTGCACACAGGGAGTCATGGCTTACCAGGTGGAGACTCATGAGTGGAAACCACCATTGGAACCAGTGCCAGGTTAGGAACACCTGAACTGTAATTGATGAATTGCTGGAGAGTCAGTGTGAACAAAACCTGAGAGTTAAAAATAACTCCAGTCATAGGGGGACCGTCATGCTTTTATGAGTTTTATCTCCAGGAGCTCAACCAGGTTCTTACAGTAAATACCAGAGAAAAATCTCTTTGTGCTTCCAGGAAGGGATGGGAGGGAAGGAAGCGTTTTGAAATGTTCCAGAGCACTCTGTTCTTCTTAACATCTTCTGGTCTCAGGAGAAACTATTTAACTAGAGCCTAACCTGCTGGGGCTGCTGGGGTTTTATCAGAACATAACCGAGAAAAGGGACATACCTAACTCCAGTCTACTCCAGACATCATGTTTCACTTAAGGGCAGGGGTAGGGGGGGAACTGAGAAGCACCTGTGAGGTTCACAGTCCAGAGGCAGAGGCTCACCAGAAGACTGAGACCTAATCACAGGACTACACAATGCTTTCCTTTCCCCACTACCACATCACCACATTATTAAGGTCTATTTACAACTGTTCATTTGCCATTTACATCACATCCAGTTATCAAGAAAATAATTACACCAGCCTGGGTAACATGATGAAACCTTGTCTCTACAAAAATTACATAAAATTAGCCAAGCATGGTGGTATGCATCAGTACCTAGCTACTCAGGAGGGTCGCTTGAGCCTGAGTGGTTGAGGCCACAGTGAGCCCTCTGGCCTGGGTGACAGAGCAAGACTCTGTCTTAAAAAAAGGAAAAGAAGGCTGGGCGCAGTGGCTCATGCTTGTAATCCCAGCACTTTGGGAGGCCAAGGCAGGCGGATCACCTGAGGTCAGGAGTTCAAGACCAGCCTGACTAATATGGTGAAACCCTGTCTCTACCAAAAATACAAAAATAGCCAGGCATAGTGGTGGGTGCCTGTAATTCCAGCTACTCTAGAGGCTGAGGCAGGAGTATCGCTTGAACCCAGGAGACAGAGGTTGCATTGAGCCAAGATCGTGCCATTGCACTCCAGTCTGGGTGACAGAGCAAGACTCTGTCTTAAAAAAAAATTACGAGGCATTCTAAAGAGCAAGCAGTACAATTTGAAGAAACAAAGTAAGCATCAGAACCAGACATAACATATAACAGGGATGTTGGAATTAACTTAAAACAACTATGATTAACAGGATAAGGGCTCTAATAGATAAAGTAGGACAACAAACAAGAACAGATGAACAATCTAATTAGAGAGATGAAAATCCTGAAAAAAAAAAATGCTAGAGATAAAAAACATTGCAACAGAAATAATGTCTTTGATAGGCTTATTAGTAGACTGAACTTGACAGAAAGGAATCTCTGGGCTTGAGGATATCTCAACAGAAATCTCCAAACCTGAAAATAAAATGGAACAATGAATAATAATAAAAAAGAACAGAATATCTAAGGACTATAGGACAGCTACAAAGGTGTAGCATATACACAATGGGAATACTAAAAGGAGAAGAAAGAGAAAAAGCAATGTAAGAAATACCTGAAACAGTAATGACTGAGAATTTCCCCAAATTAATGTCAGACACTAACGCACAAATCAAGGAAGCTCAGAGGACACCAAGTAGAATAAATGCCACACACACAAAAAAAAAAAGGAAAAAGAAAAAAAATCCAAGTCCCAAACAAACACAAATGACAAGTAGGCATATTATTTTCAAACTACAAAAAAATCAAAGAAACAAATCCTGGAAAAACCGGATGGGAAATAAGGTACATATAAAGGAAGACAAACAAGAATTACATTTGACTTCTCCTCAGAACCATGCAAGCAAAAAGGGAGTGGAATGAAATATTTAAGGTGTTTAAAGGGAAAAAACCCACACCCATCTAGAATTCTGTACACTGCAAAACTACTCAAAAGTGAAGGAGAGGCCGGGCATGGTGGCTCACACCTGTAATCCCAGCACTTTGGGAGGCCTTGGCGGGCGGATCACAAGGTCAGGAGTTTGAGACCAGCCTGGCTAACATAGTGAAACCCCATCTCTACTAAAAATACAAAAATTAGCCGGGTGTGGTGGTGTATGCCTGTAATCCCAGTTACTCTGGAGGCTGAAGCAGGAGAATTGCTTAAACCCTGGGGGAGGAAGTTACAGTGAGCCAAGATCGTGCTGCTGCAATCCAGCCTGGGTGACAGAGCAAGACTCCTTCTCAAAAAAAAAAAAAAAAAAAAAAAAAAGTGAAGGAGATGTAAATACTTTATCAGACAAACAATAATTGAAGGAATTTGTTGCCAGTAGACCTACCTTGAAAGAAATGTTAAAAGAAGTTCTTTAAAGAGGAGAAAATCATATAGGTCAGACACTTGGATCTACATAAAGAGCACTGAAGAGGAATTTGTGAAGATAAAATAAAAAACTTTATTTTTCTTATTCTTTATTGACCTAAAAGATAAGTTCAAAATAACAACAATGTATTCAATTATATATACTTATGCATACATCTATATGTATGTGTATCTATATATCTTGAGGAAAAACAAACATAGGCCAGGCATGGTGGCTCACACCTGTAATCCTAGCACTTTGGGAAGCTGACGCGGGTAGATTGTTTAAGCCCAGGGGAGTGAGACAAAACCTGGGCAACACAGTAAGACTTTGTCTCTAGTGGTGCATGCCCATGATCCCAGGTACTTGGGAGGCTGAGGTAGAATGTTCAGTTGAGCCTGGGAGGTTGGGACTGCAGTGAGACATGATTATGCCACTGTACTGCAGCCTGGGTGACAGAATGAGACTTTGTTTAAAAAACAAAAAGCCCCCCCCAAAAAAAAAAAACCAAAAAGCCCAAATATATATATATAAACATGTACATATATATGTGTGTACATACTTGTACATATATATGTATATACATACATGCACTTATATATAAGTGAAATAATGGTATAAGAAATGGGAAGGAGAAATTAGGAATATTTTGCTATTATCAGATACTCCTAATATCTGTGAAGTCATATAGTGTTATTCGAATGCAGGCTTGAATTAGTTGTAAATGTGTATTGCAAACTTGAGGGCAACCACTATAAAAGCTTAAAAAGAAGTATAGATAATATGCTAAGAAAGAAGAGAAAAAAGAATCATATAAAATGCTCAATTAAAGCCATAAGAGACAGAAAAAGAGTGAAGGCAGAAACAGGAACAAAGAACAGGAGTGAAAAATAGAGAATGAAATAAATGTGGTAGGTATTAATCCAACTATATCAATGATTACTTTGAATGTCAGTGGTCTAAATGCACCAATTAAAAGAGATTGTTAGAGTAGATCAAAAAATGAGACCTAACTATGTATTTTCTGCAAGAAAACCACATTAAATATAAAGACACATATAGATTAATAGTAATCAAAAGAAAGCAGGAATTATTGTATTAATTTTAGACAGAGCAGATTTCAAAGCAAGGAAAATTATCAGGAATAAAGAAAGACATTGCTTAATGATAAAGGAGTCAATTGTCCAAGGAGCCATAATAATCTTTAATATGTATGTGTCTTACAACAATTAAGCTATGTGAGGCAAAAACTAATAGAACGGCAAGGAGAAATAGACGAATGCATTATTGTAGTTGGAGACTTCAACACTCCTCTGTCAGAAGTGAAAAGATCCAGCAGGCACCAAATGAGTAAGGACAGAGTTGAACACCATCAGTCAACTGGATATAAGAAAATCTTTAGAGCACTTCATCCAACAACAGCAGAATACAGATTCTTCTCAAGCTTACGTAGAACATTTACCAACATAGACCACATTCTGAGCCATAAAACACACCTTAACAAATCTAGAAGAAAAGAAATAATACAATGTTTGCTCTTAGACCACAATAGAATTAAACTAGAAATGAACAACAACAACAACAACAAAGAGGCCAGACGAAGTGGCTCACATCTGTAAACCCAGCACTTTGGGAGGCTGAGGCAGGCAGCTTGCTTCGAGCCAGGAGTTTAAGACCAACCTGGGAAATACAGTGAGACCTCTACAAAAAAAATTTTAAAAACTAGCCAGGCTCCTAAGGTCCCAGCTACTTTGGAGGCTGAGGCAGGAGGATCACTTGATCATCCAGAAGTTTGAGGCTGCCATGAGCTAAGATCACATCACTGTACTCAAGCCAGGGTGACAGAGCAAGAGCCTGTCAAAAAAAACAGCTGGAAAACCCCAATATATGTATGTGGAGATTAAACAGCGTATTTCTAAATAACACGTGACTCAAATAATAAATCTGAAGAAATTAAAAAATACCTTGAACTAAATGAAAATAAAAAACACAACTTATCAAAATGTGTGGGATGCAGCAAAAGCAGTGCTTAGAGGAAATTTATAGTACTGAATGCATATCTTAGAAAAGAAGAAAGATCTAATTCAGTGACCAAAGTTTCCACTTTAGGAAACTAGAAGAAAAAGGCAAATTAAATCCAAATTGAGCATAAAAAATAATAATAATTAAAAGTAGAAATCATTTTTTTTTTTTTTTTTTAAATAGAGATGGGGTCTCACTTTATTGCCCAGGCTGGTCTCAAACTCCTGGGCTCAAGCGATCGAACAAGTTTGGTGTCTCAAAGTGCTGGGACTACAGGCATGAGCCACTGTGCCTGGTCCAATGACATTGAAAATAGGAAATCAACAGAGAAATCAATGAAACTAAAATCTGGTTCTTTGAAAATATGAGTAAAATTAATAAGCCTCTAGTCAGGCTAAGGAGAAAGAAAGTACACAAATGACCAAATATCAGAAATGAAAGAGGGAACATCGCTACAGAGCACATGGCCATTAAAAGGATAATAAATATCATCAACAACTCTATGTTCATGGATTTGATAAGCTACATGAAATGAGTCAATTCATTTAATGACACAATCTGCCAAAATTCATACAAGAATAGTCCATCTGAATAGGTCTATCTTTATTAAAGATACTGAATTAATAGTTGATACTGAAACAACAGGCCCAGATGGGTTCACTGGTAAATTCTACCACATCATTTAAGTAAGAAATGATATCGATTATCTGCAATCTCTTTCAGAAGATAGAAGCAGAAGGGATACTTCCTAACTTATTTTATGAGGCCAACATTACCCTAATACCAAAATCAGACAAAAACATTGCAAGAAAACTACAGACCAATATCTGTTATTCAAAATCTTTAATAAAGTATTGGCAAATTCAATCCAACAATGTATAAAAAGAATTATACATGATGACCAAGTGAGATTTATTCTAGGTATGCCAGGTTGGTTCAACATTTGAAAATCAATTAGTGTTATCTATCACATCAACAGGCTAAAGAAGAGGTCTCATGATTGTATCAATAAATGCAGAAAAATCATTTGATGAATTATAACATCTATTTATGATTAAAAAAAAAACCTCTGAGTAAACTGGGAATAGAGGGAACTTCCCTAGCTTGGTAGAGAATGTCTACCAAAATCCTATAGCTAACATCATATTTTATGGTGAGAAACTCAAACGTTTCCCACTAAGGTTAGGAACAAGGCAAACAGGGCAAGGATGTCTCCTCTCACCACTCATTTTTAACATTGTATTGGAAGTCCTAGCTAATGCAATAAGACAAAAAGAGGAAATAAAGAGAATACAAATTGAGAAGTAAAAAGTAAAACTTTTTCTTCATAGATGACATGATCATCCATGAAGAAAATCTGAAAGAATCAACAAACAAAATGTCTGGAATTAATAAGCAACTCTAGCAAGGTTGCAAGATATGAGATAAATATGCAAAGGTCAACTGATTTCATATATATCAGCAATGAACAAGTGGAATTCAAAATTAAAAACACTGTTATTTACATTAGTACCCTTCAAAATGAAATACTTAGGTATAACTCTAACAAAATATGGACAAGCCTCCATATGAGGAAAACTACAAAACTGATGAAAGAAGTCAAATAACTACGTAAATGGACATACATTCCATGTTCATAGGTAGGAAGACTCAATGTTGTCAGGATGTCAGTTTTTCCCACCTGATTTATGGATTCAGTGCAATCCCAATCCCAATCTCAGCAAGTTATTATGCTGATACTGACAAACTGATAATACAATTTATATGCAGAGGCAGAAGTCCCAGAATAGCCAAGACAGTATTGAAGGAGAACAACAAAGATGGAGGCCTGACACTACAAGACTTTGACTTACTCTAAAGCTATAGTGATCAAGACAATGTTAATTGATGAAACAGTAGGCAAATAAATCAATGGAACAGAATAGAGAGCCCAGAAATAGACACACAGAAATATAGTCAGCTGGTCTTTGGCAAAGTAACAAAGGCAATACAACGGAGAAAAGGTAGTCTATTTAACAAATGGTGGTGAAACAACTGAATATCCACATGCAAAAATAAGTAGCTAGACATAGACTTTTACTCTTCAAAAAATTAACTCAAAATAGATGACACACCCGCATGTAAAATGCTAAACTACAAAACCCCTAGAAGGTAACATAAGAGAAAAACTCTAGATACCTTGGGTTTGGTGGTGACTTTTTAGATGTAATACCAAAAGCACAATCCATGAAAGAATGGGTAAGTCTGACCTTATTAAAATACAAAAATTTCTCTTATCTGAAAAAGATTGTCAAGAGAATGAAAAGGTAAGCCACAAAATGGGAGAAAATATTTGCAAAAGAAAATCTGATAAAGAGTTGTTATCCAAAATATGCAAAACAAACAAACAAAACCCTTTTAAAACTCCACAATAAAAACACAAACAACCAGATTAAAAAATGTGCCAGGCTGGGTGCGAAGGCTCACACCTGTAATTCCAGCACTTTGGGAGCCCGAGATGGGCAGATCTCTTGAGCCCATGAGTTCAAGACTAGCCCGGCCAACACAGGGAAACCCCGTCTACAGAAAATTAGCTGGGCACACACCTGTAATCCCAGCTACTTGCAGGACGAAGGTGGGAGGCTGGTTTGAACCCAGAGATTGAGGCTGCAGTGAGCCAAGGTTGTGGCACTGTGCTGTACTCCAGCCTAGGCAACAGAGGGAGACCCTGTCTTAAAAATAAAAAAAGTCCCAAAGACCTTTACACATACATCACTGAAGAAGAAATACAGATGGTAAATAAGCATCTATGAAAAGATGCTCCACATCATATGTCATGAGGAAAATGCAGACGAAAACAACAGTGAGCTGTCTCTACACACCTACTAAAATGACCACAATTTTCAACGCTGACAACACCAAATGCTGACAGGAATGTAAAATGACAGGAACTCTCATTTCTTGCTGGTGGGAATGCAAAATGGTACAGCCACTTTGGAGGACAATTTGGCTGTTTCTTAAAAAATTGAACATATTCTTACTATACAATCTAATTGTGCTTCTTGGTATTTACCCACAGAAGCTGAAAACTTTTGTCCACACAAAACCAGCACATGAATGTTCATACCAGTTTTATACGTCATTTCCAAAATGTGGAAGCAACCGAGATGTTCTTTAGTAGGTGAATGGAAAAATAAACGGTGGTACCTCCAGACAATGGAATATGATTCAGTGCTAAAATAAATGAGCTGTCAAACCATGAAAAGACATGGAGGAACCTTAAATGCATATTACTAAGTGAAAGAAGCCAATATAAAAAGGTTACATGCTGTTTGATTCCAACTGTATGACATCCTGGAACACACAAAACAGTGAAGACAATAAGATTAGTGGTTGCCTGCCAGGGGCTGGTGGGAGATGGGAGGAATGAAAGGGCAGAACACAGAGGATTTTTAAGGCAGCGAAAATATTCTGTATGATACTATAATGATGGATACATGTCTTTATACATTTGTCCAAACCCACAGAATGTACAACAGCAAGAGTGAACCCTAGTAAACTATGAATTGTGGGTGATCATGATGTGTCCATTTAAGTTCAACAGCTATAATAAAGATAAAACGTTAGTGGGGAATGTTGATAATGGGGGAGGCTATGTATGTGTGGGTGTAGGGGGTATATGGGAAAGCTCTATCTTCCTGTAGATTTTGCTATGAACCTAAAACCGCTCTTAAAAAATAAAATCTTTTTTTTTTTTTTTTTTTTTTTTTGAGATGGAGTCTCACTCTGTCACCCAGGCTGGAGTGCAGTGGCACCATCTTGGCTCACTGCAGCCTCTGCCTCTTGGGTTCAAGCGATTCTCTTGCCTCAGCCTACCCAGTAGCTGGGATTACAGGTGCCCACCACCACACCCAACTAATTTTTTATATGTTTTTAGTGGAGATGGGGTTTCACCATGTTGGCCTGACTGGTCTTGAACGCCTGACCTCAGGTGATCTGCCCGTCTCCACCTCCCAAAATCCTGGGGATTACAGGCATGAGCCACCGTGCCTGGCCAAGAAATAAAATCTTTTGAAAAAATTCAATGTCAGTGAAAATAAATTAAATAAATTCTACAAAAAGAAAAAGAGAAAATAAACAAAAATGGAAATGTGTGGAGGGGAGAAACCTAGGGTAAGAGAAGCCTCTCAGTGTAGGGCGCTTTCTTCTGCAAGTGGCAAGTAGCAGTGAACTGTAAGTGTAGATTGCTTCATCTAGTCTAACCTCCCCACATTCTCAGCGAGGCCCTGAAAAAGCACTGGGCCAGGGACCAAGCAGCTTGAACATTGGCCTTGACTCATTACTTTCCTCACTTTTCCAAATCCCATTTCCCCATTTGAAGACAGAAGGGGGTGGCCTAACTTCCTTAAGGTATAACCGGTTTCTAAAAGTCCAGAAATCAATATAGGCTGAGATGAAAATTTGTAGAATGTTGCAGAGAGACTTAGGAGAAATTTTGTATTTAGGGCTGATGGAGAACCTAGGTCTCTTGTGGGTGGGTAAGGGTTCATCCAGAAGTGGCAGAAACTAGGTTTCTTTACTTTGCAATTAAGTTCGAAGCCTCAAATTGACCTTGGTGTTTTGCAATAGGCTAAAGGAAGGTATCTCCATAGTGCTCAATGACTGTTAGTCTCCTGCTCTCTTCCTAAGACGAAGCCCTCCTTCCGTGTGGAAGACCACCTCACACAGAGAAAACAGAGACGCCCTTCTGATTTACAAACGCAAACACAGGCCTACTTCAAGACTTCCTTTAAAAGGTTTATTTAAAAAAATGTATAAATATATTTGCATAGCACAATTTTACAAAGACTATAGTAGACTCCAGTCAACAAATTAAAAATAAAAATATTATTTGTTTATTGAAATTGAGTTTGATTTGAGGCTGTTTCCATTTACAGATGCACATACCAAAATAGTAGCTTAATCAAAGATTAGTTTAATGCAAATATTTGGCATCCTACCAGAAATACCATAAGGCTATTGTCAAATCAGTTAAATTTCTGTTACAAGCAGCAACGGTGGCCATCTGCTGTGGTTGGCAAAGAAATTAACATATTTCAAGATGCAAACACATCTCAGCCTCCCCTTACAGATCTCTAAGCAGGCATCTTGGCTATATACAATTTGGGTCTGATATCTAGTCTTTAAACTGATATCCAATGTCTTTAGGCCAGAGATATCAAATAATGAAATGTTTTATTTATTTGCTATTATGAAGGACAACAATTTCTTAGCTTAATGTTACGTGCCTTCTTGAGAAAACCTGAGAATCATTAGCATCAACTCAATTCAGCAAACGAGGATTGTGCCCTTGCTATAAACAAGTCATCAGACTTTGTGCTTTGATGGACACAATGAAAGGGGTCTTTAAGGAGCTTCTGGTTTAAAGGGGGATGTGGATACATATGTATTTGCCCGTACAAGGCAAAATACTACCATAGAAGCCTGAATCAAGTGCCACCAGAGTCTCCTTGCTCTTGGCAGGGATTGGCAGAGGCTTCCCCTCAGATGGCCTTTGTGGATTTTGAAGGAAAAGTATTTTTTGAAAAGCAGGGAACAGCCTGTGTGAGACTTAGAGGCATAGCATTATGTGCTTTATTCAGGAAACAGCAAGTGGTTCTGTTTGGCTAGGTAGAAGACATTTTCTAAGATGAGGCTCAGAAAGTTGTTTGGGAACAGAGTGGGATTTATTATGTTTGGCCTGACTTTGACTTCCCTTCTTCTGGAGACAGCACCCTGATTTTCCTTTAGGGGAACTATCCCTGCCCTCTTCTCAGCTCACGTGACTTGAAAGAATCGATGGTGTGGTGCTGTAAATACCCTCCAAAGGGGCTTGGATTTTGAGTTATGTCTTCTAAATGGGGATCATAACAAAGCTGCTTTTTAATGAAAAAATGTTCAAACGTATATATACAGAAATAAAAAACAATACAAAATCCCAATGAATCCCCATAAACCCACTCCCGGAAGAAGCAATTAGCAAGATTTTGTAAGACATTCTTCCTTTCTCCTCCCCGCTCTCTCTTATCAAAGTATTTCAGAGTAAATCCTCGACAGCCAGTGTTTTTTCCCTTCCGTATATTTCAGTATGCATCTCTAAGAGTTATGGACATTTTCTCACAAACAAAATACCATTATTAACTTAATGAATCCTTGGTATCAATGAATAGCCAGTCCATATTCAAATTTCCTGATTATCTCAAAATTGTGTTTTTAAGCTGAATTGTTTAAATTGTGTTCTAAACAAGGTCCACACATGGCATGTAGCTTTTATAACTCTTAAATCTGTCTTAATCCAGAGCAGCCCTCCTCATCCCACTTTTCTTTCTTTATGCCATTGATATATTGAAGGAACCATGTCAGTTATCTCTTAGAATACTACCAAATATGAATTGGTCTGGTTCCTCCCCTGGGGTGCGATTTACATTTTCCCTTTATTTCTTGTAAATTAAAATTACTCGATGCCTGCTTGTTTCACACTTAGTGATGCTAATGCACACTCTAAAGTTTTCTATCCACCTACTGATTTCATCCATTGATAGTGTTTGCCTGAATTGTCTATTTCATTAGGTCTCACAAAGTGGTGATTTTCTAATTTTGTCATTCTCTTCACACTTACTGCCTGGAACTATTTTTATTCTTAATTTTTATGGATACATAGTATTTGTACATATTTATGGAGTATATGTGATATTTTGATATAAGCATACAATGTGTCATGATCAAATCTGGGTAATTGGTGTGTCCATTACCCCAAGCATTTATCATTTCTTTTTGTTAGGAACATTCCAATTGTTTTAGTTATATTGAAATATACATTAAATTATTGTTTTTGTCTTGTTTTTTTTTGAGGCTGGGTTTCACTTTGTTGCCCAGGCTAGAGTGCAGTAGTGCAATCATAGCTCACTGTAGCCTCGAGCTCCTGGGCTTAAGTGATCCTCCTGCCTCAGCCACCCAAATAGCTAGGACTACAGGCACAGGCTACCACGCTCAACCAATTTTTAAAATATTTTTCTAGAGACAGTATCTCGCTATGTTGCCCAGGCTGGTCTCATACTCCTGGGCTCAAAGGACATTCCCACCACACAGCCTCCCAAAGTGTTGGGATTATAGGCATGAACCACGGTGTCTGGCCTTGGAATCTTTCATTAAAGAAAAATTTCCCTGTGTCAAATAAAGTATTTGGTTATCCTAAAAACAGTTGATATACAGAAAAGGCAAATTTCTAATAATTGCCCATTTCTAGGATACCACTTCTCTTTTTTAAAAATAACCTTTCAAAACGGCAAAATGTAACAGATACAGAAAGCCACATAGAACAAATTGTTACCTTAATAAATTATTGTAAGCAAACACCCTTGTGACCACCATCTAGTTGAGGAAACAGCACTGCGGTAGCCACCCCAGAAGCCCTCTGTTTGTCCATTTATTCTTTTATGGTAATCATTTATTTGCTTTTCTTCAGGATTTGATCACCCAAGTGTGCATCCATAAACATTTTTAGTTTGGTTTCACCTGTTTAATATGAAATTTCACAGAACTTTTAATTAATTAATTGTTGAATTAATTCCTTTATTTGAGATGGAGCTCACTCTGTCGCCCAGGCTGGAGTGCAGTGGCGCGATCACGGCTCAGTACAACCTCCGCCTCGTGGGTTCAAGTGATTCTCCTGCCTCAGCCTCCTGAGTAGCTGGGACCACAGGCACGTGCCATCACTCCCAGCTAATTTTTTGTGTTTTTATTCTTTTTTTTTTTTTTTTTTTTTTTTTTTGAGACGGAGTCTCGCTCTGTCGCCCAGGCTGGAGACGGGGTTTCACCGCGTTAGCCAGGATGGTCTCGATCTCCTGACCTTGTGATTCACCCACCTCGGCCTCTCAAAGTGTCGGGATTACAGGTGTGAGCCGCTGCACCCAGCCCACAAAACTTTTTAAGTGTCTTTTAATCTACAGATTCCTCTTCCATTGCTTTTCATTTTCTTAAAATTGGACTGTTTGCTCTGTAGAGTTTTTCAGATTCTGATTTTACTGATTGTACCCCTATGATACAGTGTATCTTTTTTCTTTTTTGAGACAGGGTCTTGGTCTGTCACCCAGGCTGGAGTACAGTGGCATGATCTTGGCTCACTGCAGCCTTGAATTCCTTGTGGTTTTGATTTGTATTTCTGTCATGACCAGTGATGATGAGCATTTTTTCATGTGTCTGTTGGCTGCATAGATGTCTTCTTTTGGAAATGTCCATATCCTTTGCCCACTTTTTGATGGGGTTGCTTGTTTTTTTCTTATAAATTTGTTTGAGTTCTTTGTAGATTCTGGATATTAGCCCTTTGTCAGATGGATAGATTGCAAAATTTTTCTCCCATTCTGTAGGCTGCCTGTTCACTCTGATGATAGTTTCTTTTGCTGTGCAGAAGCTCTTTAGTTTAATTAGATCTCATTTGTCAATTTTGGCTTTGTTGCCATTGCTTTTGGTGTTTTAGACATGAAGTCTTTGCCTGTAATGTTAGTTGGTTGGCACAAGAGTAATTGTGGTTGGGCCAGGCGCAGTGGCTCACACCTGTAATCCCAACACTTTGGGAGGCTGAGGTGGGTGGATCATCAGAGGTCAAGAGTTCAAGACCAGCCTGGCCAACATGGTGAAACCCCATCTCTACTAAAAAACACACAAAAATTAGCCAGGTGTGGTGGCACGCACCTGTAATCCCAGCTACTCAGGGGACTAAGGCAGGAGAATTGATTGAACCAGAGGGATGGAGGTTGCAGTGAGCCAAGATTGCGCCGCTGCACTCCAGCCTGGGCAACAAAGCGAGACTGTGTCTCCAAAAAAAAAAAAAGAAAAGTAATTGAAGTTTTGGCC
The DNA here is from genome assembly GCF_007565055.1 of Rhinopithecus roxellana. Taxonomy (NCBI): domain Eukaryota; kingdom Metazoa; phylum Chordata; class Mammalia; order Primates; family Cercopithecidae; genus Rhinopithecus; species Rhinopithecus roxellana. The sequence goes on from NC_044553.1 coordinate 43,300,533, forward strand.
ATTGAAAGTAATGGCAATTACTTTTGTGCCAACTTAATAGCTGTTGATGCCCTTCATCTAGTTCAACTCAATTCATTAGGGGTTGAAAAATGATGATATTCCCATTGTGTCATTCCTTCCTCATTCATTAGCTAGAATATTTCTTTTTCTTTTCTTTTCTTTTTTCTTTTTTTTTTTTTTTTTGAGACAGAGTCTTGCTCTTGTCATCCAGGCTGGAGTACAATGGCGCAATCTTGGCTCACTGCAACCTCCGCCTTCCAGGTTCAAGCAATTCTCCTGCCTCAGCCTCTCGAGTAGCTGGGATTACAGGCGCACACCAACACGCCCAGCTAATTTTTGTATTTTTTATTAGAGATGGGGTTTCACCATGTTGACCAGGCTGGTCTTGAACTGCTGGCCTCAAGTGATCCACCCACCTCGGCCTCCCAAAGTGCTGGGACACTAGAATATTTCTAACTAGAGCAGCCCCCCTTGTCTATTATTTCATTATCCAGTGGTCCAGCTCACATAGTAAAGGTGGGATAAATACTTGTTTCTTTTTCTTTATCGATTAAAATAAGTTGGTTACCTATCATCCTCAAAAGGTGAGCAGTTAATTTTTTAGGATCATTAAAACTCATAGACTTAGACATATTTTAAGTATTGTGATCTGCTGAAGTTATCATCCTTACTGAGCTTACATTGTCCCATCTGTGTCCAGTGGTAGCTTCTGCAAGTTGGCTCTTGAGTCTTTTTAACATGACCTCTGTAGTCTTTGGAAGTTTCCTTGCTATTGTACACCACGATGTTCCATGAGTTCATGCTGATACTTGGAATTCAAAGTCAGGACTGCAGGGTTTTTACTTCATACTTCTTTCTTACACAGGCATATCCTTTCTTCTGAGAATCCAGGTTCTCAGGGACCTAAGAATTATAAAACTAGAATATCACACAATTATTTGCATTGTCTTACATTACGTATACAGCAATCTCAGTGAAATCACCTATTTTATCAACACCTTATCGAAAAAGTTAAAAAATTATTTGCATAGGCGCTTTCCACTTTCTTTAGTTGTTTCTACATTTTCAGATGATGTGTCCAGTGCATAGTATGTACTCTCTCCTCTTTAACCCTCATATAGTCTTAGTTTTACAACAGGTATTTAATGCTCAGTGCCAGTCCTTAGGTTGACTTCTCTCTAGTCGTTTGGATGTCCAAAGTTTATTGTCTAGAAAATTCCTCAGGAAATGTGCAAGAAAACAATATAGAATGCCTGTGTCTCACAGTGTTTCCCACAGAGGATGGTGTCAAACTTAGATTTTCTCCAACCTAAGTGAGAAGTGGTATCTTCGTGTAGTTTTAATTCGTATTTCTCTTATTATGAGTCAGATTGAGCGTTTTTTTTTTTTTTTTTTCATGTCTAAGTGTTACCGGAAGGGAGTCCTGATCCAGACCCCAAGAGAGGGCTCGTGTAAGAAAGAATTAGGGGTGAGTCCACAGGGTAAAGTGAAAGTAAGTTTATTAAGAACGTGAAGAAAGAATAGTACTCCATGGACAGAGCAGGGCGTTCCCAAAAGCAAGATGAGGACCATGTTCGCCTTAGGTGCAATGCTTGTTTGTACATAAGAAAACAAAGCAAAATACCATGGGGAGATGTATTCTCCTACAAGGGTTTGTCACAAAGATTGCTCATCTTTGTATAACTGCTGTCTTCTGCAAGACTCTATATTATTATGTTGAAAGCAAAACTTATTCTTAAACTAAAAGTGCTTTTGTTTTTAAGATATTGGGACATCAGGACATTTCCTGGGTCTGTTATATCCTGGGTCTGTTAAGTCCTGGGTCAATTCCTCTTGACAAAGTAAACCTTGTTAATGTGTTCCTTTAACATTATTAACCTGTTTCTTTTAACCGTAAACATCCTGTGGCTATGAATGTCTAACTTGTTGGGAATGTGGCCCAGCAGGTCTCAGCTTCATTTTACCCAGGCAGCCCCTGTTCAAGATGGAGTTGCTCTGGTGTGAACACCTCTGACACAATGACCATTTCTTTTTCTGTGAGCTGTCTGTTAGTATCTTTGTCCATTTTTCTACTTAGATTTGGCCTTCTGCCTCCCACCATTTTAGGACTTCTCTCCATATTAGGGATATTACCCCTAATATGGATATAAAGGGATATGTATGTGATATAAGTTGCAATATCTCTTCCTAGTTTGCCATTTGTTGCCTGACTTTACTTATAGGGCATTTTTGCCATGTGACGCTATATGTGATGCCTTGTTGGGCTAGCTCTTCAGATACTCCTTTCTTTTCAGTGTTTTTGGGCTATTCTTATCTATGTTCTCATTTTAAATGTATATCCAATTTTTCAAGCTCTAGAAAATAATTGGCATTTTTGTGGGAATCATGTTAAATGTATTAATTAACTGGGTTGCATTGATGTCTTTATGATGTTGACTTTTCTTTTTTTTTTTTTTTTTTTTTGGAGACGGAGTCTTGCTCTGTCGCCCAGGCTGGAGTGGCTGGATCTCAGCTCACTGCAAGCTCGGCCTCCCGGGTTTTATGCCATTCTCCTGCCTCAGCCTCCGGAGTAGCTGGGACTACAGGCGCCCGCCACCTCGCCCGGCTAGTTTTTGTATTTTTAGTAGAGACGGGGTTTCACCGTGTTAGCCAGGATGGTCTCGATCTCCTGACCTCGTGATCCGCCCGTCTCGGCCTCCCAAAGTGCTGGGATTACAGGCTTGAGCCACCGCGCCCGGCTGACTTTTCTTATCTAAGTATGTTTTCCTGTTCCATTTGTTCTGTCTACCTTGGGCCTATCAGTAAAAGAGGTTTTTTTTTTGTTTTGTTTTGTTTTTTTTTTTTTTTTTTTTTTTGAGATGGAGTCTCTCTCTGTCGCCCAGGCTAGAGTGTGATATGATCTTGACTCACTGCAGCCTCCGCCTCCCAGGTTCAATCGATTCTCCTGGCTAAGCCTCCTGAGTAGCTGGGATTACAGGCATCTGCCACTGTGCCCAGCTAATTTTTGTAATTCTAGTAGAAACTGGGTTTTACCAATATTGGCAAGGCTGGTCTGGAACTCCTGACCTCATGTGATCCACCTGCCTCTGCCTCCCAAAGTGCTGGGATTACAGGTGTGAGACATCGTACCCGGCCAGTAGAAGTGTTTTAAAGGTGCTTTTAATATACATTTCTTAAGTTCATGCTTGGATATTTTATCTTTTCTGTTATTAGCATAAAAAGGGTCTTCTCTTGCATTGTATCTTCTAACTAGTTATTGCTTATATCTATGAAAGCTATTAACTTCTGAATATCAAAGGTTTTTGAGTTAAGGATTGCTATGATGGCATTGTATAGAAATTATTACAGAAGTTATAAATAATTTGCTATTTCTTTTTTTTTTTTTTTTTTTTGAGACGGAGTCGTGCCCTGTCGCCCAGGCTGGAGTGCAGTGGCCAGATCTCAGCTCACTGCAAGCTCCACCTCCCAGGTTTACGCCATTCTCCTGCCTCAGCCTCCTGAGTAGCTGGGACTACAGGCACCCGCCACCTCGCCCGGCTAGTTTTTTGTATTTTTTTAGTAGAGACAGGGTTTCACCGTGTTAGCCAGGATGGTCTCGATCTCCTGACCTCATGATCCGCCCGTCTTGGCCTCCCAAAGTGCTGGGATTACAGGCTTGAGCCACCGCGCCCGGCAATAATTTGCTATTTCAAGTGAGAAATTAATCCATCAACCAAGGCAGGGTCAGGAGGGAAAGGAAGAAATAGATATGTATCTCAAAAGTATGGGACTTGGAAACTCATTTAATGTTGAGGAAAGGGTAAAGGAAAGGGCATGTGAGCTTTCTTTTTTTTCTTTTCTTTTTCTTTTTTTTAAATATGGAGTTTCACTCTGTTACCCAGGCAGTGGCGTGATTTTGGCTCACTGCAACCTCAGCCTCCTGTGTTCAAGCAATTCTCCTGCCTCAGCCTCCCAAGTAGCTGGGATTACAGGCACCCACCACCAGGCCTAGTTAATTTTTGTCTTTTTAGTAGAGATGGGTTTTTGTCATATTGGCCAGGCTGGACTCAAACTCCTGACCTCAAGTGATCCACCCACCTCAGCCTCCCAAAGTGCTGGGATTACAGGCATGATTCAGTATGCCTGGCCACATGAGCTTTCAACTGGTAACTGCAATTGATAACATTTTTAACAGAAAATAGGAAGCAGAGAAGGTTGGAGAAAAAGAGAAGGTATTTCAGTTTGGGCATTTAGATTTTGAGAGTGGAAGTAAATATAGAGGTCAAGTGTTAAAATTTAGATTTGGAAGTCATCAATAGAACTGTAGGAGTTTCTGAAATGACTGGGGAGAGAAACTAGAATAATAAGAGAAGAACAAATGACAGAATGTCAAAGAATTTTTAAATTTAAATAACAGGTAGAGGAAGTTGGTCCCTGAAAGAAACTGAGAATGAAGGATCTGAGAGGTAGAAGGTGAATGAGAATACAAAGTCATAGAAACCAAAGGAACAGGGACTTGGCTTATCAATTGTGAAAAATTACCAGTACTTCTTAAGGCAGCAATCTCCGAACTGTTATGAAGGTGAGCTAAGACTATGAAGAATTCAGTAAAGAGATATGTTAACTAGGAATGGGTTTGTGTTAGGAAATTTATACTGTGTGTTTCAAACACATGAAGTCCAAATATAAGAGGTCTCATGTTTCAAATAATGTATGTTGATATCAGTTAAACGAATATGCTCAGATATAAATAGCTTGGCTTAAATTAAAATGTTTACTAATACTTCTTATTTATTGCCATTAATTCAAAGTTCAGTGCTTTATACCTGAATATAGATTTATACTTTACCTTCTGACAGATGTGTATGTGGTGGGGATAGAGGAAGGCTTCAGGTAAAATATAACATTTAAGTGCTAAAAAGGACAGTAATTTTTCCCACTCTCAGATAAATGTCTGTTCTTTCACACAGGTATTTATAATTATAACCTCTTAGTCTTAGGGTTTACAACATATTGTCATATTTCACAGAGATTCACAAGATTCTGGGAAGTAACTAGGACAGGGATCATTATTTCTTAAAGTGCAGAGACGGTAAAATAATGATAGAACCAGGTCCGGATCTAAGATATTCTTGACTCCTAGCCCACAGGCATATGTTATGAGTCAGGGTGGAGTGTAGAAAATGTTTCTTCTAGGTATTTTAAACAGAAAAGGATTTAATGCAGAGGTTTAAGTGCTTTATAAATATAGTTGGCCCTTGATACCATGGGTTCCTCATCTGTAGATTGAACCAACCACAGACTGAAAATATTTGGGGAAAAAACCCAATAAAGAATACAACAAGAAAAATGTACCAATAAAAATAATACAGTATATACACAGTATTTACGCTGCTTTTTTTTTTTTTTAGATGGAATCTCTCTTTGTTGCCCAGGCTGGAGTGCAGTGATGTAATCTTGGCTTACTGCAACCTCCGCTTCCTGGGTACAAGCAATTCTCCAGCCTCAGCCTCCCAAGTAGCTGGGATTACAGGAGTGCACCACCATGCCTGGCTAATTTTTGTATTTTTAGTAGAGACAGGGTTTCATCATGTTGGCCAAGCTGGTCTCGACTCCTGACCTCAAGTGATCCACCTGCCTCAGCCTCCTAAAGTGCTGGGATTACCGGCCTGAGCCACCGTGCCTGGCTTGCATTAGGTTTTGTAAGTAATCTATAGATGACTTAAAGTATACAGGAGGATGTGCATAGGCTATATGCAAATGCTATGCCATTTGCCATTTTATGTAAGGGACTGGAGCATCTGCAGATTTTGTTATCCCTAGGGATCCTGGAACCAATCCCTGCCCAGATACTGAGGGACAACTGTAAGTGGAAAAACTGTAAGGTAGTAGACTACCTCCAGAAATGACTCCTGGAACAATACGGTAGAGCTGATTATGGGGGGAATCACCCTTGAGTTTGTCTCTGAAATTACTGCAGAGAGCAGGAAGCCACACTAGAAAGTTGCTGATACTGTTGGTACCATCACTACAGCACTTAACCACCTCTTGACATTCACAAAATTGGTGATTTGGCAATGGAACATGAACTTTCAAACCTAAGAATCACAAGAATAGACTCTAGAACACTGCAGCTAAAAGACTCTCCATGAGCTTGCTTGCAAGAAAGAGTCACCAAAAAGAAGTAGGAAGATGGCTTCTGCTTCAATTTTTTTTCCTTCAGATCTTTCAAGAACAAATCTAATAGATGAAATGTAATTCATATCCAGAACTTAGCTGTGAGGAAGTCTAGAAAATGTAGTTGTTGGTTTTCCTGCCCCTTCATACAAGGAGGAAAGCTGGAACAGAAATTGAGCAAGCCGATCTACATTTGCCACAGTAAGCTTAGTGTGTGTTCATTCAAAATGTTGGCAAAAATAATGAACAGGCCAGAACCATGTGGACACAGCAGTAGAAATGGTTGCCAGATGGATATCATTACTAATATTCAAGTAAGTTTGAGTGGTTATAATTGGTCATGGTTATAATTGGCGGAGCTGAGACTTCAACCTAGGTCTGACCAGAATGCTATATTGCCTTTCAATTTGATCAGCAGCTTAGAATTCATCTACTCTTATTTCTGCCTTCCCCAACCTCCAAACCTATGAAAGGGTATTTTTCTAGGATCCTCTCCTGATTTACCAATCCCAGTGAAAAAGAGATGTAGTTTGCTTTCCTAGGGTATGTGGGGCATCCATGATGGTTTTAGCAATCACCATGTGACTGTAACATTCCCTACTCCTGCTTAAAACCTTCTAGCAGCTATGTTGGCTAGAATTGGGATTTGTGTTGAGTGACACACTCAAAATAGACTCAAAATAAGTGTGCGTTAAACCAGAAAGTACTTTATTTCTCTCATGTAAAACACATCCAGAGGTAAGCAGTCAGGACTACTTGGGCAGCTTCCCTCCCAAAATCATCAGGCCTTGGGCTCCTTGTATCTTGTTGCTCAATCATACTCAGCATGTGTCTTTAACATGAAGTCCAGGAGGGCTGCTTGAGTTATAGCCATCACATTTGCATTCCAGCCAGCAGAGAGGAAGGACAAGAACACTGCAAAAGAAGTAGGACCCAAACCTTTTGGTTACATCTCTTTGAGTACTTAGTAAATGTCTCCACTTAACTGCAAGGGAAGTTGGCAACTGTAGCCTTTTGGTCAGATGGCTGTGTGCTCAGCTAAAAATCAAGGACTTTTACAGTAAGGAAGAAGGGGAGAATGCATACTACTGATAAACACCCACCTCTGCTATAGTGACCTCATTGAATCCTGCAAAGACATTCACTGTCTTTTTCATTATACTGCAAAATTTCAAAATGGCAGGTGTCTTCTCTAGCACCTTGTACAGAGACTGACATATTTTAGGCACTTTATCATCCCTTAAAAAAAGTCCCATTTTTATTTTGACGAAATTTTAAGTGATTTAAATATAAATATGACTAGAGTATAACTCTATGAAATGTGCTTGAAAAGCTGTGTGGAAAACAAAATTTTGTATTTAAATCTTCGTTCTCCTAATACATCAGGGTATTTCTATGGAGAGAAGGGAGGGAAAAGGATTCGAGTAATTTGAAGGAAAGTTACAAACTACAGGTAAATCTAAAAGCAACAAAAATGAAAAAGAATCGTTGACATATAAGGACGGGAGGTTAAAAAGAAATAAAGAACTCCACAAAAATCAAACTCAATTCTAAATTTAAAACCAGAATGGAAATTTCAAAGGAGCAACCAGAGCACACAGCTGCAGCAGGTACATTGTGAACACGCATCTTTACAGCGTAATGGTATGAAGTAGGATTTGAAATGAAGATAATCCTGGCTCTTCCTGTTATTATGTTACCTCCACCAGTTAATCTCTGAATTAAATTTTCTCACCTGAAAAATAAGATTCGCTAAAAATTGTTACAATGAGGACATGAGAATATATGCAAACTATTTAACACTGGGTCTAATGCAAAGAAATACTCTATATACCACAGTAATATCACTCTCATGATACATTTTATTTATATGACTATCTTCTCTCCAAGAATTAAGTACTTCTTAAAAATCAAATCTTGAAAAATGTAGTCTTTTTGTTTTCATTCGTTCTTCTAAGCAGATTATAGTAACAGGACTGGCATACATATTTTTAAAATTTCAGATTGTGAAATATTGATGTGATCCCATCCATAAATTTATAATTTTAATTATTTAAAAATTCATTTATAACAATGCATGTCAAAATAAATCTGTACTTCAAATTTAACAAAATAAAAAGTTTGGTCTTATGCTGTAGGAGTTGAGGCAACTTGCATTTATGATACTCAATAATATCTGATTTTTCAGCTCATAGTGGGAAGGCAAGATACCAGTTAACACCAGTAAACTTATACTTAGTTCAGAAGATTTCAAATTCTTATTTCCTTCTACATAGTGTATTATCATAGTCTTGGCACTTAACAAAGAACATGTACCTAACTCTTTATGATTGTATGCCCCTCAAAGGTGGGTAGAAGATCTTATACATCTTACCTAGCTATTTTTTGCAGTGACCGCTACTGGTTGCCTCCCAAACGGCAAGTCTCTAATATCTTCCCTAGGTGATGGAACTCATTTAAGATGAATGACCACATGCTCCAGGAAATGGGCCCCTCTCTTACCTATAAAACATTAATTAAGGATCTAAGCTAAGTAATTGGCCTTAGGGTGAGCCTTTGTCTCATACAATGAGACTAATAGTGTGTGTGTATGGAGTGCTTAATGGAAGATTCTGAGATTTTTTTCTCTCTGATAAAAGGCTATGAGAACTGCTTACTATCCTGCTTGGGATGTTATGAGGGTATAACATCTGAGCTGTGGCAGTCATCTTGTGACCATGAGGTAAAAGACACAGCAAAGCAAAGCTGAAGATGATGGAACAGAAACACAGAAAAACAGGATCCGGTGCCTGTAAACAATGAACCACTGAATGAACCCTTGAACCTCCTATCTCCAACATTATTAAGCGAAAAGTAAGTGTCCTTATGGTTTAAGCCAGTGTTGGGTTTTCAATTACTTGCAACCAAAATCACCTCAGGTGTTATACAGTATTTTCACCCCCAGAATTTCTTACTGGTTGACTCTACGCACTAGTTCATATGTTTGCCTGCTCTGACATTTTACCCTTCCATGTCATTGAGCACTGAGGATCCTAACATACTTATAGTAGTATCTAGGTAGTTCATTACTTATCATTTTCTCGAGTGATTGCCTTTCTTAGGATTAGTTTCATTTTCTTCAAGTACTTTTGAATTTTGATTTGCAGGCTCAGCTTGCATGGGAGCCTTCCTCCTCTTTACCTCTCCCTTCCTAATCTCCGCTCCTTTCCTTTTGTGATTGCTTCTACCGCGTGTTCAAACTGAGCGCTCCAGATCTGTGGTGACAGTGGAACTATCACAGATCTACAAAGATCTATGTAAACAGAGGAGTAGGCTGTTTGACTCAAGATCTGTCTACAATATAAATTACAGTCCCAGGCACTGGTTGTTGTTGCTTCTCAGTTTCAAGAGCGAGGAAACTCCATTCAAGACCCTGGTTTCATTACTTTGCAGGAGCTGACATTTCTGGCTACTTCGGTCTGCTTCCAGACCTATAGCCCAGATTCTAGCTTATAAATTCATTACACTTATCAGTTTGTTATTTCTGGTACTTGGAAATGTCTATACTGCTTCTGAACACAGCTATGCTTTAAATTTTTCTCATTTTCTATTCAAAGCTCCAGAAATATACTTACCTAGGTACTCCATAGGCTAACATTTAAAAATAAACACTATGTGAAAGAGAAAAAGATGACTTTTTGGACAACATAAAGTTCTGTGCCATGCACCATTCATTGGTAATAATCCTAAGTGAACAACAGCAGAGTTTTGATGAGTGAAATAAGATCTGTGTCTTCTTCTGGATTAATAGCACACAGCAGATCAGCAGCTGTGTTCTGCCTTCTGCTGATTTTTATTCACTCCCTAAAGTTCATGACATCAAAGGAAGAATAACACTGGGTCTGTTTAAAAAATGTGTTGCCTATATAAAATATGTCCCATAAAACACCTTCAGATCCAGTCAGTTTAATATAAAATGTTTTTAATTGTTTTTGAAAACATTTAAAAAACAATTTTTGAGCACTTTTAATAAAAAAAGAGAACTGAAATGCTACCGCAATATTCAACTACTGTAGTTTCAGCAGGTACAACAGACAACAAAACACTGGGGAAATCTGACTTTTTGCACTAAATGAAACATGAAACAGGGCTTGTTTTTGTCATTTATCGTGTAGTAAAGCACATTATAGTACAAGACTATTATATGAACCTCAGATGCACTGCACAAAAAACACTTTCCTTCTTTTCAGTTCAAAAGTCAGTGCTTATTGCAATTATATGCAAAATTATTTACTTCATGAAGTCTTATGATAAACAGTATGCAAAATGTTTCAAACATCAAAACAATAAAAATAATCTGGAACAGAACATATTCAACAATAACTAAGCAGAATTAGTAAACATAAAGTAAATAACCTGTGAATAACTATGTTTGCCTGGTTAACACTGAACCAGTTTCAATACAGCGAAGAAAAAAAAGAGTGGTTACAGGAATCCTAGTACTGTACAAGATAAGTCAGTAACACTCATGCACATTTTGTGATCATGTATTAACATGGTGAAGCAAACTAAACTTAATTTTCCTGCTGTAATATTCTCATGTAAGAGAATAATAGAAATATCTCATTGAGATCAATGCACATTGCTACATAAGACAATTTTATCTGTCACTTTGATGACATTTTGTCTTTTCATAATGAAACACATTTAAAAAGTTTAATCTGTGGACTGTATTGGTTGCATTTATCCTAAGAGATGTGCCTACCACAGGTTCAACAAATTTAGTGCAATATATGAACCCCAGAAAGTTTGCTGGACGAATTCAACCAAATTTAAAGAGTTTGCTGCAATACTGTACAAGGGGTTAAAAATCCTCCAGTCTTAATATTTTTATCAAAAAAGATTTCCATTATTTTTATATTAGTAGGAAGCTAATAATGTAAACAAGGGATTAGAATGGCCTCAAAATTTCCTTTTCAGAGTATCTCATAAAGAAAGGCTCCCATCATTTGTTAGAAGAAATCACACAGTTTCCTTTGGGTATTGCATACTTTGGTGTGCAGTAGTGCTGTGTCTCCATGTACAGTGAAGAAATAACTAGCATCAAGAAAAAAATACCTAACAAATCATGAAATCAAGATAACAGCAAACAAACACACACAAATGCCAGTAACTAAGACATATCAATATATAAACCTCTGCGCCAACTCTAGCACCATTTTTTATCAAAATATGTTAATACCCTACCTTGCAAATTTATTGAACAACAAAACCTTATTAAACCCTTCAGCACATTTGCTAAATATTCATTGACTGTAGTCTTCTGATTGGCTTACTAAGGTAAAGGAAAGCTTAGCTAGGTTCAAGGTAGCATAGCAAATGGTTTTATGTTAGCTTTAAAAACAATGGCAATTTAACAATCTCTTTGAAAGTGATCTTGAAACTCACTTAAATGGAGCTTTCAACCAGTGAGTAGGTTTGTGTCAACATGCAACTCATAAATAATTATTCACAAAACAAAATGGGAGCCACAGAGAGAAACATTTTAAAACAAATCCTGAGTTCTTATTTTGCAATTGTGGTTATCACAATAAATAAATTAAGCAAGTAATAAAATGCTCCTCTTCTTCAAGTACTGTTGATATCCCCTTTGTTTCATCAGAGATATAAAGATTTGTGGCTTCAGACCTTAGGTGGTGAAATGTTTTTTGTTGTTTTTTATGTTATCCTCCTCCCTGTTTTTCAAAGTGATCCTATGATCAAACTACATTACTATATTCAGGAGTGAGGGAGTCACTCAGTTGAAGAGGAAAATAACTGATTATGGTGGAATATTTTAACGAAAAATTTCAAAGTAAATCTCAATTAGAATCTCAGTATGTACATGCAGCCATTGTGATGAAACTAAGAGAATGCTTTTGTTTTCCTTCTCATTCCCCTAACAAATAATAAAACATAAAGCATTTTTCTAACATGCTTGTATTTATTATATTAAATTACAAATGCCTGGAGTTACATTTACTTGTTTTGTGTGTGCGTGCCTGCGCATCTATGTGTGCTAGCTCCATAATAAAATCAACATTTAAAAATAATGCAAGGTCACAAATATAAATGGCTACTTGTTTTTTTCTCTTAAAAATTTTAGTGCAGCTTTGCTTTCCTTAAAGTAATATTTAATTTTCCATTATTTTCTATTTAAGCCCTTCATCGTGGGTGTAAATGGTACTGAAGCCCCAGAAAGTCCTACAGAGATTTTTCATCCTACAGTAGCTCTATGCTTCAAGCCTAAATATTTTATAATAACCTGAATATTATCCCTGTTTCAAGGAAGACTTTCTTGTCTACAGTTCACCTTAGCTATGATTTTATATCTAAAAGATAATGCCAACAACAAAATAGCCTATACCTAAAATTGATGGTTTATTCTGAGTTCTGTGCAGATCATCTGATGAAATGAAACTAACTTATACAAAATAAAGATTGACTGCTCTTGTAACAGCTGGATAGTCAATCAATGTGAACAAATGGGGCATATTATAAAATTTAAAACCTAATACTTGTTCTTCTACAGCCTACTGTCTTTAGACACTTGTTAAGAACTGAGGCAAGTCTAACCATTTCCTACTGAAGAAACCACTTCTGCAGCAAACGCTTTTGAAATGTCACAATTAATAGTATTTCTGCTGCGGGAGGCACTTCCATTAAGACAAATACAATACATATGTCTTTAGATACAGTGTGCTACATATTATAAAACACAATTTAACCCAACATTTCAACAGTAGGATGGTCCTTGCTTTCTATCCATTCAAAACCTGATGAAGTCATAGAATTCATGGATTCACTGCAAATCTGTTGAAATAATGGGTCATTCTTTAATTCTTCCAGTGTAGCTTCATCATCTTGTCCCTGCTGACGACCTGGATCAAACAGTAGATTTGGGTCTAAAGTATTCAAATCATTGATGCTGCCTGAGAGCTCAGAAGACAACCTGATATCACTAGAGAAATCAGATGCAGTATTAGTGAGATCAGATGCTACCTGACCTACCAGCTGCTGGTTGGTTTGCAAGCTGTCTCCACTCAACAGGTCTTTAACAGTGCTATTGAAATCTAACTGCTGCTCTCCAATTTCTGATTGTGCTTGATTATCTCCAGGAGAAAAATTGATCTGATCGGTGCTATTACTTTTGGTGAGGTAAGATGGTGTTTGGAATTCATAAACAGAAGTGCTGGAATCAATCATATTTTGTGGGTTGGCACTAGGAAAAACAGTGGAAGGTTCCAAAATCTGAGTGAGATTCATCCGGGCTGTATAATTAGAGGGCAGGTTGTTCATTCCCAAACCTCTCACTGCATCATCATTGTCAGAATCAAGTTTACTCAACAAAACATTGGTTATTTTTTTACTGTTTGCTTGCTTCTGAAGAGCGTTTGGGAAGGCTGTCTGCATCATGACTGTCAATGGAACTGACTGGCTTCTTTGAGCTATGTTGTTGGCACATGCATCTGTGTGAACATTTGTGAAAACAACTTCTGGGGTAACTGGACTTCCAAAGGGGGTCACATTAGATCGTGGGATATTAGATACTGGATAGAGGGTGCTTCCACTAAGATTACGTTGGCGATGAACAGCAGGGCTCACACTCCGGCATCTGAAGTTGCTGCTGGCAGACGAATTAGTTCCCTTATTATCAAGAGGGGCAGGGACTGCAAAACCCTCCTGTTTGTTGGTGTTATTTACAGTGGCACCCTGATGCTGCACAGGAGAGACAGGAGTCAAACGACCAAAATGAGTGTCATGATGTCTGGATTGAGACTGGTAAGACTGTCCAGGCACAGCAAAAGCATGAGGTTTCCTGAAACGGTCTTCCACTAGTTCCTGATAGCTTGGGAGAATACCATGGCCAGAAACTGATGAATTACCAACCCCACTATACCCATTATTCATCCATTCAAGCTTGGTTTTGTCAGGGTGTGTGGCCATGGGTCTTTGCATTGGTTTCACAGGACTACTTGAGACAATGCTGGCATCATGATATGCCATACTGGAGCTTATTGGAGTAAATGCAAATGGATTCCTGCATTCAACAGGGCTGGGGGGGACACTACTGCTGCAGTTAGAATGTGGAGTACCAATGGGTGTATGTCGGCTACTTCCTAAAGCACTATCCACAGGTGTAGTCTGGGCTAGCCTGGAGCAAGGGCTCTCCCGTGATAGACTCTGAGATCCAGCAATCATTTCAGATGTTGGGGTTGGGGTTGGGGTTGGAGTAGGAGTGGGTGTGGGTGTAGGTGTGGGTGTGTGGATTGGAGTGCCATTGCTGTGGATTGGATGATAGAAGTGGGTGCTGGAGGTGTGAGATGACATTGGAGCTCCTGGAGTTACTGACTGACTCTGAAGGGTCATTCCCAAACAGTTGCCGTAAGAATGAGAATTGTTCATTGACATTTGCTGCTCCATAAGCACCAGCTCTTCCACAATACTATCTTGTGTAAGTTCATCATCAAAAGGAAAGTAGCTTTCATTTGTCTGGGAAACAGAAGGTTCAAACTCCTTCAGTTCAGATTGCAGAGGTAACTGATCTGAAGAATGTGCTTGTATTTGATTTAAAGAAGATTCCTGTATCTGGCTATGTAGCTGCTGGCTATATGTGTCCTGTGGCATTCCTTCTAATTCCCACACGGACTTCTCTAAGTCATTGATATCAGAGTGCTCAGGAATTGTCATAACACTGATAGCTTGCTGTTGTTCACAGCTGGCAGATATCAACTCAGAATCCTTAGTGATTTGTTGCCATCCATTTGGATTAAAGCTGCCAACTGACTTTGAATCACTGTCCAAGAGAAAGACACTTCCTTCAAGTTTTACTTTTATATCTGGAGATGATGACGGGGTTGTTTGCTGTTCCAAAGCTGAATCACTGATAACAAGGGTAGAAGAATTCAAGGGTTGATTTGCTCCTATGTGTGAACTGACATTTACTGATACCTTGCTAGGAATCTGAGCACCTGCTGTTGAACCTTCTGTTTTCCCTGAATGTGGAACCTTTTGGTCCTTCTTAACACTGCCTTGTTTCTGCCCTTCTGTGGTAGCTGCTGAAAGCTGTTCCACAATTGGTTTCTTTACAGGAGGCACCTGGGTCTCTTGCAATGTAGAAGACAGTCGTTTTCTTGGACTTTTAGTGCATAATTTAGGGTCTTTATTGATTGAGTCACCATTAGATGGTGAACTGGTGCTGGTGAAAGTTAAGTTCTGAGAAGCAACTGATACAGTGATAGTGCTCTGATTATTGCCTGTTGACGTGCCTGGCAGAATTTCATTACAGCGACTTTTACATTTGGTCCTCTGGTCACAGACCTTAGTTGCTTTTATTTCAATGACACCTTCATTTGAAGGTTTCTGCAGTACTCCGTCTGTATTACTTTTCTGCCCCAAAAGGGCACTAGGTGTTTGGGGAGCTTTAGCCTCATCAGAGTTCTCTTGGCACTGTACAGGATGCTCATCTGATGATATTTCGGGTTCCACTTTGACTTCCACAGCAGATGTTCCCCCCGCACTGCTGGTTCTGGACCCAGGAGACTGAAGTGACACGACAGAACCATTCTTGATCTGTGGAACACTCCTTGATTCTTCTGTCGTTCCTGTAGCACTGCTGACTGAGGCAGAATGTTTAAGAGGGGTGTTACTGTTGCTGGGTGTGAGGGATATTGTTGTCATTTTCACCACATTTAGAGAACTCATGTGTGAAGCGGGTACAACAGCAGTTTTGATGGGACTACTAGTAAAGAGGACAGTAGTTGGAGAGCGAATTGTGAGTGCACTGGTGTTGGCTGGTTTGGGTAAGATCTGAGGGTAACGGTGCCGGGCAGAACGATCCCCACCAGGACTGGCTGGAACGTTCTGGGGAGTCTTTGGTGCCTGTTTCACAGACTGCATGTGCTGAGTGACCACCTGTACATTGAGGGGAAGAACTTTGCCATCAGAAGAACTCATTGGACTCGGTGAAGTTACCAATTGCCTAGTCCGTTGGACCTGTTAAAAGACAGCAAAAAATCAGATTTAACAAGTCTAGGCTGTAAATAGTAATTCATGTATCTGTATGTACTTTTAAGGCATTCATTAAATGTTAATGTTAAAAAGAAAAAAGTTCCTATGTTAGAAGAGAGTTCTAGACCAGGTTCTACACAATCAGACACATAAATATAACAAATGCAACCATAACGCATTATAGTTAAAAAATATGTAAGAACATCATTAAGTCACTTTTCAGTTAACAAGACTAAAAGCTTCACACTTGTGATGAATATTTGCTGAAACAATGATTTAAGGGGGTTACAGAAAGAAGACATAAAATCTTGACGAAACATACAACTGTAAAGGTTACCTACCAGAATCTATGCTAAGATGGCTCACTCATAGAGGAAATTGTCTTATAAATGTGTCTACCTTAAACGTCTGTAACTAAACCACTGCAAATAAGATACAACTAATATCGACTCCAGTTTGCCCTATAGTGAACAGTGTGGTTACCATGTATTTCATATTTTAATAACATGATAATACGAACAAGAAAAACGATAAAATATCTCCTAAATATTACCAATAATAACATAAAGTACCAACTTACTCTCATTTTAAAAGTCCCTTCATCATAACCTCAGTTGTGTGAGATAGAAAAGCAGGAGATTGTTTCCTTTTCTACAACTAGAGGTTAATAAACTAGCTAAAGAATTTGGTCAAGGTTCTAGTCCTGTATCCGATAAGCCATAGATAGGCCTACATTTAAGTATTATCATTACACAATAGAATTTTGCTCCATCTGAATGTAAAAGAGAAAAGCGTTTAACTTTTAAATAAAGTTTGCAATTAAATTATCTTGGCTTGGCTGGGTGGGTTGGCTCACACTTATAATTCCAGTACTTTGGGAAGCCAAGGCGGGTGGATCACTTGAGATCACGAGTTCAAGACCAGCCCGGCCAACTAAAAATACAAAATACAAAAAATACAAAAATTAGCTGGGTGTGGTGGTGAGTACCTGTAATCTCAGTTACTCGGGAGGCTGAGGCAGAAGAATTGCTTGAACCCAGGAGGTGGAGGCTGGAGTGAGCCGAGATTGTGGCACTGCACTCCAGTCTGGGAGACAGAGCAAGACTCTGTCTTAAAAAAAAAAAAAAAAAAATTATCTTGGCTCAGCCAGGGATGAAACAACTCTAAAAATGAGAACTCACTCTTACATAAAGTTCTGAGTGGTTATGTGCATACTTTGTATGTCTTGGATCTTTATATTTTCAATAATGTTTCATAGCTTACTTTGTAATCAACAACATACATCCTGACTGAAAGACTGAAGGGGAATCTTCCTGTAGTCACAAAACCAGTTTATGGCTACACTTGTACTTGCCTTCTTTTCATCTGCCACTTTTAAATAAACAATTGATTTCCCACCATCCCAATAAGGCCAAATACTATTTAATTATATTACCGGAATGGGACTAGGGACAGCTGCCACAACGATGCCAATAGGTTGAGGAGAAAGGATTGAAGGATTTCCATTAGGAAGATTCGTTACTCCATTGCTTGTAGCACTTTCTGATTTTTTTGCTGCGGATTCTCCTGGCAAAGGGGATTGTAGTTTCTGTTCTTGCTGCTTCTTCTGGATTTTCCGTTGCAACTGCTGTTTAGCATCAATTGGAGATGGCAAAGTCTTCACCTGAGGCTGAAAGGAATTACTTTCAGCTGTCGGTATAAAAGCAGAAGGCTGGGTAATTCCTTTAATTCCTGAAAATAAACAGAAAGGAAAGCTAAAATAAATACTCTCCTTTATAGAAGGCAGGTTCCTTTGAATTTCTTTGAAAATGTAGCCATCTACTGGACAAAGCAACCAAAATTTTAACTCACAATTTCTGTATAAAGCATTAGACTTCGAATTTATAAACAATTGTCAATATAGCTTTGTCATCTTACAATATGGTTCAACTCAGGTGACAGTTTCAGTTAAATCAACAACAGGATTTTAAACACAGTAGCTATATCATAAATGTGCAGAAGCTAAGATAAATGCCAACACAGCATTTTTACATTTTCTCAAAGGTCAGTAAATTTCCCTGCCCCATTTCTAATCAGAAATAAATACATGTATTTTCATGATTTTAATATTTAGCCCATGAGGGGCATTCAATAATTCCATACATATTTGCTGAAGCCACTCCCCATAATGGAAAAAAATTATAAGAAGACAGTTTTTAATTCTACCAGAAATTCATGGAAATAGGCATTATTATTATATTGCTACTATACAATTATTCCAGTATGACCTAGAAGAAATTAAGAAGCAGAATTTCTTATTAAGACTAACGTTAAAATATTCCAAAAAAGTGTCACTGCGAAAACCTTTAAAACAGTAAGATAAAGACTGAAAAAAACTGACAAAATAAGCAAAATACAAATTTTAGGAAAAATGGATTATATAATAAAATTAAAATGTTTAAAAAGCTCATTTCAGATTTGGGGTGTGGCATTGAGATCATTAGAAAGTAAGTTGTGGGCAATAAAAACAATGAAGAGAAGAAAGGGGAGGAACAACTATCCTGCTGGTACACCTTGGGCTTTAAGTCTTTTCTTTTCCCCATCCCAATTTCTGCTTTTCATCATTCTAGTTAACAACAACAACTTGGTGTGGGGAGCAGGAAATAGAGAATGAGGAAGCTATAACTCTCTCCCCACACTTGATAATGATGAGGATCTGTTGAACCCCCAGCCCCTTTTAAAAATCACGATTTTTCCTCTCAAATCCAGCTCCAATTGTTTTGCCCCTTCCTGACCCCAAGCCTCAGCTCTGGCTTCTCAGCACCCGCACCCCGGAGAGCCTCTGCCAATGGCTCACAAATTGGCTGTCTTATCCTTCCTGCCAGGGTTTCTAGATAGGAATGAGTTCCAAGCAGCTGACTTACAAAAGGACATTTGTAACACAACCTGTTCTTAATATGGAGACTATATTTATAAAAAACCAAATTCACCTTCAAAGGATGAAAATTAGTCTACTATCAAATGTCTTTTTTGAAAAATATAGTAAGGGGCTGAGATCAAAATTTTGAGAGACATTCTAAAAATGTTCTGAGTAATGATACAATTGGTAAAGTGTTTACCCTCTCAGGCTGATTGCTTTCAAAAATGGAGTCTCTTTTTTATATACGTAATTTTTAGTACTTTTGTTTAAAAAACTCACACCTTTATTTACACTTATACCTTAAACATTCATTCATTCAATTCATTCAATATTTCCCTCAGTTAGACTTTGCAAATGAGAGAAATGGGAAAGAGACGTTTCTTTTCCCCATGATACCTCCTAAATCCTCCATCTGTTGAAGTTCTCTTCTAGATGTTGGCAGGGATAGAAGAAAGAGAGCAGAGCAAACTGAAGGGTTCGCTCCTTTTAAAGCTTATTCTACCATATGACATTATGACATAATTGAGTGAAGCTGGGCTTTGTAGACAGACAAATCAGGATTCAAATCCTGGCTCCATTACTTACGTGCCCATGAACAAGTTAATTGACCTCCCCAAGTCTATAAATTGGGAATAAATATCACCTATCTCATAGAACTGCTGGGGGAATTAAATGAGGTAACATATGTGAGCTATTTAGCTCAATAAGGCTGGTCAAGCATTCTCCTGCTGGTCAGTATAATGAATAAACAGATTTAGGTCATACAGTTTACATGTAGACAGGAAAAACTATATGACATTATTTTTCTGAAATGGGTCTTCAATTGACCACAAAATTAGAGGTTACACACATATACATCCCACATACTAAATGTAAAATTAGAAGAAAACAGACTCATTATTAATGTGTAAAAGATATTAAACAAAGAAGTGAAGTTAATTAAGAGACTGTAATTCTGGCCAGGATACGTTTATTGTAGATTTAAAAATATTTAGAATTAACACTTAGAAGGACAGTCCTTGGAAAAATAAGTCTCAGATCACTATATCACTGCATTTTTAATACACATCATAATTTTCTAGAATAATTTATCCACTCTAGGTTTATAAGGTATAACTGAAATAAGATATTTTTAGAAATTCATCAGAACTGATATTTTACACAACTATTAATTTAGGAGGGAGTCATTCTAACGAGACTGTCAATTCCCAAAACTGTCGATTCCAAAAATTCATCTTTGAATAAAAATAGTCATATGAATGCACAGTCAAAAATATCGTTATTTTATAGTAAGCCTTCGTACAGTGTTTTTTTTTTTTTTGAGACTAAGTTACCTGTCACAGTGTGGAAAGATAATTTTATTTATAAGCATTAGTTTCTGGAATGGGAATCTAACAAGTAATTTAAAAATTTAATTGTATTATTTTACTTCTAATATTTATTTAGATAATATTATATATGTACATATAAAAGTACATATAAACACATTCTATAAATGTAAAAATAGCAATGGAAAAATTAATAACATATCAGCTGGGGAATCTACAGTTTTATATGCCAGCAAAGCAATCTATAGAAACATAGCATTAAGCTTTATAATGAAAGGATTATTATTTTCTTGGCTCAACAAACCCATCTGAATTTAGTGTTAAGTGGAGTAAGAGTGAACTCATACAAGTACTAAAAGGATGAAGTTCTTTGATCTAACTCTTCTTTTGCTACCAATTCTAAATACAATAATACCTGTCAGTTTTTAGCTTGTTCACAGTAATGTCGTACCTGCTGGTGCTGCTGCCATTACAGTTAGAGCTGCCATTGACTTGGTGCCTATATAGTGACTTTTTACAAGGAAGCGGGCTAATTCCAAGACAGTGTCAAATGGTTGGCTTAACACTTTCTGGGCCCACTCACACACAAGACGGCAAGCAGAAGAGATAACTTCTTCATCAATATTTTGAAGCTGCCCAGAAGGTTCAGCTCCTTCCAACTAGGCAAAGAAAAAAGAAAACATTAACTTGTAAAAGACCAGAGAAATTAAACTGAAGCACGTTAAAGATACGTATTCTTAATTAGAAAATACAATCTAAATCTGTGTGTTAAAGTAGTATGAACTGACCCACTGGCAGACACACAAGAGCTCTGCAAATAAGGGACTCATACCCACTAGTGCACAGCAGTCAGCAGCCTTGCGAATATAACATTTTAAATGGTTTTTAAACATACAAGACTGATATTTTGAATCTTTCTAATGCCAATAAAACGATGCCAATAGCCACATATTTTTTCTAAAATTCCTATAAAACATTACATGATGACTGACTTTTTCCTCTTGACTATACACACATATAGTCAATATATATTTTGGAAATATCAAGAAATCAGTAACTTTGAAACTTTGTTCCCCCAAATTTCATGCTGACATAGGTCATATACACTAACATTTTTCAGTCACTGTGTGATTTTTTTTTTTTATTGTTTGTAAAAGGCACAGTTGCTAGCCTTAAACAAATGAGACTTTGCAGGATGCATTTTTATGTTGATATAAAGGTTTACTTATTAAAAAGAAAAGGCTGAATTCTTACGCCATCTCCAGTTTTGTGAAAGTCAAGGTTGGGCAGTGTTGGCATATGAACAAAAGCTTTTTTTCTCAGTCCACTGTAGCAATATGTAATATACAGTTAAGGTCCAAATATTGAAAATTAAATGAATTACTTATACCGGTAACACTTTAGAAGTAACCATATATAAAATGGGAATAAAATCAACATGATATATAACATCTACTTTCTGAATTCTTCAGTAAGAAAAACCTTAATATTAAAAACTTGGGACACTTTTACTCTTTTGAAACTGAAATACCCTTTCAGAATGTTAAATACTACTCTCTTAAATGAAAGGATTCTCATCTGTTATAAATTTTATGAATAAATGTTCCTAATATGCTGTGCCAGCCACCAGTAACAAACAGGTCAGAAGGAAAGGAATAGCCAGATGGAAACCTGGCACAGGGAAGGGAAACTTTAGCCCAGGGCACTGGGACAAAAACAACTCTTAATAGTGTCACAAGGGCTTTAACCTTTTCGTTTCTCCTTTTCCACTGAAACATACAGGATTATCACCTGTAACATGCCAAGGACACATCAAAACATTTTTGTTTGCATTTGGGAAGCAAGAATAGATCATGCAACAAGTGGTTAGAGAACACCTGGAACCATTTTAGAAAAGTAAGTTTCTTCCCTTCCCCTTCCTCTCTCATCTCCTCTCCTCCATTTTATGCTCTGAAAAAAGGACAAGAGCTAAGGAGGGAGAAAATGGATGTCATCCTAATATGATACAGAGATCCTCTATTTTACAATCTTATTCTAAAAGGAGAAAGAACTATAATGAATTCTTAATTTTAATGTCCTTACTTCTGTTGGCTCCTAAGTATTTCTCCATCACAAGAAGGACCTTTTCTATACTCTGTCTTTAATTTTAACACAGGCTTTAAATGGATGGCTGAAAAATATTTGTACTGAAAGATTAGTGTTTCTGTTAAAGTTCCATATGATTTTTTTTTTTTTTTTTGCCAAGGAGATCCCCTATGTTTATAAATTAAAGGAAGAAAAGATAAGCTAGCATCTTCCTCCACTTTTATTCATATGATTGCTGAACATATGGCAGGCCTCAAAACTTACTCTTAAAGAAGATCGGACCATTAAGAACACTTTACATTGATAAGAGTAAGGTAAAATCTATCACAATTCTAATCTATGAATAAACCATTATTTGCTATTTCTCTCATAGTGTGATAAATACCTGTGAAAGTTACATTTGCAATTATTCTACTAAATGCTTTTGAGTTGCTTAAATTTGAAGTTTATTTCTAAATAAAGTTGCCAGTTGAACTACAACAACAGATGTTCTATAACAAGTGAGAACATAGAGATATTACTAAAACCATTCTGGTAAAGGATATTTAGATTTGCCTCTTGTGCCCAAACGACGTGCCTTCATGTTTGGAAAGACGTTTTTCATGATCTTTCCAAAATCAGCAGCACTTAATGGATGGTAACCAAGATTGTCACAATAGCTCCTGCAAAAGAAGGAAGGACCAATTTAGAGTGACAGAATTCAGAATTATATTGCGGGGTGCTATTTCAATACAATTTGATCCTTTTGACAAAGTGTAGCAAAGGATCTTTCAAGTCATTTACCACAATGTCTGTGATCATCACTCTTTGGTGATGCATGTTAACTCAGGTTTAGTTAGCTGGCTTCACCCTCAGGGTATACAGTCCTACTTTCAATAACATTCACAAATCTTGCAGAAAGATATAATGTTGGTACAAAGTTTTTGAATTACAATCCCAACCAGCGCTCATAAATGAATATATCCAGCTCAGCCAGTAGGACTGTAAGGTTCCACACACGTTTCAGGCTCAAATACTGGGATAATTTCCAATATACGTATCATGCACATCAGACAGAGATACTACTACTAGATGGTTTAAAATTTAGAAATGTGATATGTTTGAACTAAAAGGGACCCTACGAATACACCAACACTCTCATTTTACTGATAAGAGAAAAAACAGGCACAGGGAGAGGTTCCAAAGGTCCTAGTGTTCTCCTCCTTCCACCTCCACTATCCCTAGTATTGCCAGGAAAAAAGTTACTTTGTAAGACAGTAACTTCTAGTGGGATCAGGAGACACACCAAGTCTTAACTACTACTGGAATCAGGTGTTCTGTTTTTCTCTAGAGCTGCCAATCACAGGTAAAATGTCAATCCTCTACCAGTTCAGCAGCAGACCAAGGCCACACCTCATTCTGGCCACCAAGGCCTTTGGGAGAACTACTACCTGGGAAATACAAATGAAGAGGAAGCCAGAGTAATTCCCTTTGTCCCTGCCTCACCTCTCATTTAGCATCAACCAGGACAGCTTCTTGATGAAGTCATGCAGAAAAGAAATGAAAACAACTGGAACACATGGTGGGCAGGGTGTAATGGAAACCAGGACTTGGGTCTTTTTGTAGATTGCTGAATGTCCTGATAACATCCCTAAACTGACCTGAGCTCAAGAAGTTAAGTTGGGAGAGACTCAAGAGGAGGCAGAGACCCTTGGGAGCCTTAATACAGAAAGAATAGGGGTAGGTCTGGAGACAATGGTATTTCTCTTGTTTGTCGCTTCCCTATTCCCACAGCAAATCCTCCATACCCCTGGGGGTTAGACGGGAAGGAGTAGCCCAGCAAACACATCACCAACAATGCTACGGAGTAGCCCAGCAAACACATCACCAACAATGCTACGAGAAGAAAGGGAACTAATGTGTACTGAAAGTTTCCTATACAGGAAGTATTAGCAGCCTCATATTTAAATTGAGACTAAATTTGATACTTTGAGGGCTCAGGGGGTCTTGCAAGGTTGAATGTACAAAGTGAAGAGGTAACTACTTTTGGGTGCTGACAATGGAAATGAGCTGCATCAAATCATAACAATTTCAGAAGCAAGTTAAATTAGTTCTTTATGGTTCAAACTGGCACAAAAAGAAAGTTAGAATGAGGCTCTTTTGCACCTCAGGGACTTGACCCATGTTGGTTCCTCTACCTGGAACATTACTTTTCTTATCTTTCAAGTCTCTGCTTAAATTCTATGATTTTTGAAAGGATCTTTTCCGACTAAAGCAGTGTTCTCATGCCACACCCTCATCATGTTCCCTATCAGTGTAATCTGTTTCTTTTCTTCGCATGAGTTACAATTACGTAGCAGTGAATTTATTTGTCTTCTCCATCACACTAAGTTCAAGCAGGGCAGTGACCATATCTATTGGATTAACCAGTGTATTCTCAGCACCAGGAACAAGATTTAAGGGTCATATGAAGCCCATCTGTATATAAAACTATAATAAACATTAAATAAACACATTAAAAGACTTAAAACAGCGAAGAAGAAACACTGCCCACCCCCCTACCCGCCCTGGCTCCTAGGACAACACTGGAAGAAATGGATCTAAAAAACTGAAATCAAATGAAAAGAGGAAGTGTAATGAGACATTTGAGAGATAATAATATATCCATTCTATTCTCCCTCTGTTTCAGAATTTGATTTTTTTTCATTACATTAGTAAACCAAAATTTTTACTTTGGCAGAAGGGGTAAGAGAAAGGTTGGCAAAATAAGTAATGTTAAGTATCATTGACCTAAAGACATAAAGTGAATAAAATTAATATAGTGAGCTTATTTGGGTCAAGGTTGAGGACTGTAGGCTGGGAAATGCTGAGAAGTGCTCCACAGAATGAAGGAGAGGCTCATGTTTTTAAAGAAAAAAGGACAAATTAGGAGAGGGGGCAATTACAAAAGTTGTTTGTCAAGAATTCTCATTGGTGTAGAGAAATAACTGATTAGTAATTGGCTATACATTGTTGAACTATAGAGTATGAGTTATGGTGCCTAGCATATGGCATTGTTAGGTTAGTTTAATGGTTACTTGGTGGTGACAGTCTAAAGTCCATACAGCAGACAGATTACTTAGCTCAAGGAGGGGAGTGAGAGATGACTACTTTCACATTTTAATGCCCCCACTGGGCCTGGTAATTTAAAAGAGCTCATGTCCCTCAGATAAAAAGTTTCTTGTCTTTCTTGGTATCTAGATGACCAATGCCAAATTTGTTTTTCAAATACGATTTATATTGTGTGGTTATTTCACAAAATCATCCAATTCCATCTGGTTTTTGATACTTATTCTACCTTTTGGAAGGATAAATTATAACAACCTATTGTAAAATACTCTGGTGGATAAAAGTACTTTGTAGACATATAAATAGCTCAAATTATTTCCTGAATCATGTCAGAAGAAAACTGCCTATGATTCAAAACTTTATGCTTTGATAACTCATGTCAAACAGAAAATAAAGAGGGCATCAATGTAAAAACAACAAGAACAGTATCTAGAATAGATTCTCAATTTCTTTAATTTTGTGAAATGTTAGAATTGAAAAACTAAATCAGAAGTTGTATAGTTCAACTTCCTGCCAGATGTAGAAATGGTCATATTCCTAAATGATGGATTACCTCAACACGAACACTTCTTTGATGGGGAGGACTCTTTATTGTGAGGTGGCCTATCCAATTTTCAGTGGTTATAATTTTTAAAGAAAAAGAATTTCAGTAGGACACCTTTCCCGATTTTCTCTGATTTAAAAGAATCAGATATTCAATCATTCTTTTAAAAATCTAATTTAGTATTTACATAATATTTATTCATAATTTTGTGCTATATAACAAACCATTGGTCATTCCAGGCCATGTGGAGATCTTAGTTAGTTTACATCTCATTTCTTGCTTAATAACTTTAACTGTAGGTTGACCATGCAAGATACGGTATCAACTCTTAACTCAGTGTCAGATTATACTTATGCAAGACTCAAAAAAGAGTGAGGAACAGAGAATGTTCTGTTCATGCAATCACTAACACTCTAATGTCATTTTAAAAATGAAATAATTGTTTTCTCTTGCTCCTTAAAGTATGTTTTTAAGCCTGAAATTAAGCCTAATATTCAATATAACTGTGAACACATCACTCAAAATCCATGGTAACAATTCAGTCTTTAATGTTCATTCATGACAGAAATTTAACTGTACAAGTTAAAGGTAAACATTGTTTAATGGTACAAAAATATAAACAATGAATCACAAAAGATTTGTGGTAAAATATAGTCATGGGATACCTAACCATACCTGACATTTTTTGAGAGCTTTCTTTGTGTTAAATCATTTAATCCTCTCAACAACCTTAAGACAGGTAGTTTTATTAAACATAATTTATAGATGAGGAGCTTGCACAGAGAGGTGCACTAATCCCTTTATTTAACAGATGAGGTATTTTTATTGTAATTAATAATTATAAGCATACTGAATGAATAAAGAATCAAATAGCAATAAAAAATGATGCAGGCGATATCGTCACTGATCCCACAGATAAAACAATAAAAAATGATAATAAAACAATAAAATGATACAGGGGATATCGCCACTGATCCCACAGAAATACAACTACCATCAGAGAATATGATAAACACCTCTACGCAAATAAACTAGAAAATCTAGAAGAAATGGATAAATTCCTGGACACATACACCCTCCAAAGACTAAACCAGGAAGAAGTCGAATCTTTGACTAGACCAGTAACAAGTTCTGAAATTGAGGCAGTAATAAATAGCCTACCAACCAAAAAAAGTCCAGGACCAGATGGACTCACAGCCAAATTATACCAGAGGTACAAAGAGGAGCTGGTACCATTCCTTCTGAAACTATTCCAAATAATTGAAAAGGAAGGACTCCTCCCTAACTCATTTTATGAGGCCAGCATCATCCTGATACCAAAGCCTGGCAGAGGCACAACAAAAAAACTTCAGGCCAATATCCCTGATGAACATCAATGCAAAAATCCTCAATAAAATACTGGTAAACTGAATCCAGCAGCACATCAAAAAGCTTATCCATCACCATCAAGTCAGCTTCATCCCTAGGAAGCAAGGTTGGTTCAACGTACGCAAATCAATAAATGTCATCCATCACATAAACAGAACCAATGACAAAAACCACATGACTCAATAGATGCAGAAAAGACCTTTGAAAAAATTCAATATCCCTTTATGTTAGAAACTCTAAATAAACTAGGTATTGCTGCAACATACCTCAAAATAATAAGAGTTATTTATGACAAACACAGTCAAAATCATACTGAATGGGCAAATGCTGGAAGCATTCCCTTTGAAAACCGGCACAAGACAAGAATGTACTTTTACCACTCCTATTCAACACAGTACTGGAAGTTCTGGCCAGGGCAATCAGGCAAGAGAAAGAAAGGATATTCAAACAGGAAGAGACAAAGTCAAACCGTCTCTGTTTGCAGACGACATGATCCTATATTTAGAAAACCCCATCATCTCAGCCCAAAAACTCTTTAAGCTGATAAGCAACTTCAGCAAAGTCTCAGGATACAAAATCAATGTGCAAAAATCACAAGCATTCCTATACATCAACAACAGACAAGCAGAGAGCCAAATCATGAATGAACTCCCATTCACAATTGCTACAGAGAATAAAATACCTAGGAATACAGCTAACAAGGGAAGTGAAGGACCTCTTCAAGAACTACAAACCACTGCTCAAAGAGAAACAGAGGACACACACAAATGGAAAAACATTCCATCCTCATGAATAGGAAGAATCAATATCATGAAAATGGCCATACTGCCCAAATAATCAATGCTATTCCCATCAAACTACCATTGGCATTCTTCAAAGAATTAGAAAAAACTACTTTAAATTTCATATGGAACCAAAAAAGAGACCACATAGCCAAGACAATCCTAAGCAAAAAGAACAAAGCTGGAGGCATCATGCTAACTGACTTCAAACTATACTACAAGGCTACAGTAACCAAAACAGCATGGTACTGATACCAAAACAGACACACATCAATGGAACAGAATAGTGACCTCAGAAATAAGACTACATATCTACAATCATTTGATCTTCGACAAACCTAACCAAAAGAAAAAAGAAAAAAAAAGGTAATGAGGAAAGATTTCCTTATTTAAGAAATGGGGCTGGGAAAACTGCCTAGCCATATGCAGACAACTGAAACTGGACCCCTTTCTTACACCTTATACACACATTTACTCAAGATGGACTAAATACTTAAATGTAAAACCCAAAACCATAAAAACCCTAGAAGAAAATCTAGGCAATACCATTCAGGACATAGGCATGGGAGAAGATTTTATGAAGAAATTGCCACAAGCAATTCCAACAAAAGCTAAAATTGACAAATAGGATCTAATTAAAGAGCTTCTGCACATCAAAAGAAACTATCATCACAGCAAATAGACAACCTACAGAATGAGAAAATTTTTGCAATCTATCGGACAAAAGTCTAAGATCCAGAATTTACATGGAACTTAAATTTACAAGATAAAAACAACCCCAACAAAAAGTGGGCATAGGACATGAACAGACACTTTTCTCAAAAGAAGACATTTATGCAACCAACAAAAATATGAAAAAAATCTCAACCTCACTGATCATTAGAGAAAAGAAAATCAAAACCACAATGAGATACCATCTTATACCGGTCAGAATGGCGATTATTAAAAAGTCAAGAAACAACAGATGCTGGCAAGGATGTGGAGGAACAGGAACACTTTTACACTATTGGTGGGAATGTAAATTAGTTCAACCATTGTGGAAGACAGTGTGGAGCTTCCTCAAGGATCTAGAACCAGAAATACCATTTGACTCAGCAATTCCATTACTGGGTATATACCAAAGGAATATAAATCATTCTATTATAAAGACACATGCACATGTATGTTTACTAGAGCACTATTCACAATAGCAAAGACATAGAACCAACCCAAATGCTCATCAATGATAGACTGGATAAAGAAAACGTGGTACATATACACCATGGAATACTATGCAGCCATTAAAAGGAATGAGATCATGTCCTTTGCAGGGACATGGATGAAGCTGGAAGCCATCATCCTCAGCAAAGTAATGCAGGAACAGAAAACCAAACACTGCATGTTCTTACTAGTAAGTGGGAGCTGAACAACGAGAACACATGGACACAGTGAGGGGAACAACAAACATCGGGGCCTGGGCGGGGGGCGGCGAGGGAGGGAAGAGCATTAGGACAAATAGCTAATGCATGCGGGGCTTAATACCTAGGTGACGGGTTGATAGGTGCAGCAAACCACCATGGCACATGTTTACCTATGTAACAAACCTGTACGTTCTGCACATGTGTCCTGGAAAGTAGAGTAAAATAAAATTGAAAAAAAAAAAAAAAAAAAGCAAACTGAATGCTTGTATTGTAACCAAAATTACATCATTAAAATTTTTTCCTAATATTTATAAAAATAATATATTAAGAATTATCAATTTTCTATTAAAAGGACTCTTAGGACTTACCTAGACCCATAATGTTATTTTAGTGAGTCTTAGTATCCAAGTATTATAAATGATAATAAAGGATATGGGAATTTTGGGAGGTCCCAAAGACATGGTAGAATTACATTGCTTAAAAGTGTTAATCAAACAAAACATTTGCTAGATAATCTGAAAGACAAATGAGGTAAAAGTAATATGGTCAAATACCTAATTATCTTGAGCCTTAGAAAGTGGAAAAGTTGTTGTAATCCTCTCTTATTTTTAAGGAGTAAATAGATCTCAAGACTCTGGAGAGAAAACTCTTCAAAAGTGCCTGACCCTAACCATAAAGAAATTGGTCTTTTTCAGTTGGGTGTGGTGGCTGACGCATGTAATCCTAGCACTTTGGGAGGCTGAGGTAGGTGACTGCCTGAGCTCAGGAGTTCAGGACCAGCCTAGGCAACATGGTGAAACCCTTTCTGTACTAAAAATACAGAAAAAAAAAAATTAGCTGGGCATGGTGGCGGGCGCGTGTAATCCCAGTTACTTGGGAGGCTGAGGCAGGAGAACTGCTTTAACCCAGGAGGTGGAGGTTGTAGTGATCAGAGATCATGCCACTGCACTCCAGCCTAGGCAACAGAGAGACTCTGTCTCCAGAAAAAAAAAAAAAAAAAAAAAAAAATTTATCTTTTTCATATTGTTCTGTGTTTTGGGCAGAACAATGATATAGTATGCAGAACAATGATAGTAGTACTAGTAAGCTGATCTTAGTCTAGGATCATACTAATATATCACCTTTGAAACTCACTGATAATGCCTTTTTTGTGGAAACTACACAATGAACAATATATCTGAAAGATTACTTTGCTTGAAGTCAAAACTAAAGAAGAGTTAAATTATGTACATATAAAAACCTATCATGTATGACCTCCTTAACTAGCACTTGCCTTACCTTTCCATCATTTTGGCTAACAATCCTATAAAAAAAGATTCAGTCATGGTGAATCATGATTCACAGGTTAAGAATCTTAACCTGAAGTTTAAAAATTACTAATAAAAATCCCATAGTTTATGAAGTCATCTGATGAATAAATCCTCAAGATTTTAAAAAGAAATTTGTGTCTTTACTTAATCACAGTAAAAAGTAAATCTTAAAGTCTTGAGTTCTCATGGCCTATGAAGAAGCCATTTAAAATGACTATTCTTTTTTTATTTTTATTTTATTTTTGAGACAGAGTCTCGCTCTGTTGCTCAGCCTTGAGTGCAATGGCATGCTTTTGGCTCACTGCAACCCCCGCCTCTCTGCGTTCAAGCAATTCTCCTGCCTCAGCCTCCCAAGTAGCTGGGATTACAAGCGCATGCCACCACGCCCCAGCTAATTTTTTTGTATTTTTACAGGAGACAGGGATTTGCCATGTTGGCCAGGCTGGTCTCCAACTCCTGACTTCAGCTGATCTGCCTACCTCAGCCTCCCAAAGTGCTGGGATTACAAGGGTGAGCCACTGCGCCCAGCTAAAATGGCTATTCTTTTTTTATTGTATGATTCCATTTATATGAAATATCCACAGTACAGAAATCCACACACATGGAAAGATTTATAGTTGACAAGTGTGTGGTGGAGGGGGAAACTGGGACTGTTTGTTTAGTGTATTCAGGCTTTTAAAAAATGACTATTCTTTTGATGAATTTGGATTGTTATTTTAAAAGCAAAGACACACACACATATATATGTGATAAATATACTGATCATACTCTACATATAGTATGAGCTCTCTTTGTATATACACTTTCGTTTTTGGATTGCCTGAGGTCTCCTTTGTTTTAAATTAACTGCATATAGGCCGGGTGCGGTGGCTCACGCCTGTAATCCCAGCCCTTTGGGAGGCTGAGGTGGGCGGATTACGAAGTCAGGAGATCGAGACCACCCTGGCTAACATGGTGAAACCTCGTCTCTACTAGAAATATAAAAAAACAGCCGGGCATGGTGGTGGGTGCCTGTAGTCCCAGCTACTCGGGAGGCTGAGGCAGGAGAATGGTGTGAAGCTGGGAGGCAGAGCTTGCAGTGAGCTGAGATCGCGCCACTGCACTCCAGCCTGCGCTGACAAGAGTGAGACTCCATCTCAAAAAAATAAAAAAAATAAAAAAAGAAAAAAAAGAAAAAATTAACTGCATATAAAATGTTCAGATTTATGATTATCAACAGTAACTACCTATAGATTAAGAATGAACAAACATTGAAAGAAGGGGCCTTGACCCAGTAAATTCCCGAGTAACCATCTCTCTTCTTTGAATTTCCATCCAGATCCAATTTTACTACACTTAGTTCTTCAATAGTTGGGAACATTTCTGAAATCATGTTAGTAAAAGGATAAATTAAAATTTTCACAAGGTTGCATACATGAAAACAAAAAACCAAGAGACCCTAGTGTCATCTGATGTAATCATACCATTTTGTAGATGAGAAAACTAAGGAAGAGAGAGGTAAAGATGGTTTGTAAAATGGTTTGTAAGATGGTTTGTAGTTAAATAAGTGGTTCTTTACTGATGACTCAAGTAGCATTTCAAGTAGAATGAGTACTCAATACATATTTGTTGACTGGCTGCACTACAACATTTTCAAAAGTTCCTTCTGAAGAACACTGATCAGCCCTCAATTTTAATTTCCTGCATAATATCTTAAACAATACATACAGCTGTAATGTAAACAGTATGACATTCTTATAGAATCTGTGTCAGGAGAAAATGAGTGAGATGTAGTTACCTACCATTAATGAATGTATAGAAGAGGTGAGAAAAAAGGACAGAAACTTAAATAGGTGCTCCACAGAAGATGATACCCAATTGGCCCAAGAACATATAAGAAAGGCACTCAACTTTATTAGTCATCAGGGAAGTGCAAGTTAAAACTACAATAGAAAAAAGGATAATATCTGTATACAGTAGCATGAGCTAAGAAATTATGGTGTATATTCACAAGTGGAATACTAAATAGCAGTGTGAATGAACTAAAATGCATAATTTGTACAAACATTGTACAGTTGTACAAACTGTACAAATACTGAGTAAAAAAGTCAGATAAGAAATACAGTATATTGTGTAATTTCATTCATGTAATGTTCAAAAACAAGCAAAGCTAGCCTGTGGTGTTAGAAGCCAGGACAGAAGTTACCCTTGACAAGACAGAGGTGCTGGTAAAGAGAGTTGAGTGTAAGAGGGTATCAGGCAGGATTATGGCAGTGTTTGGTTTCTGAATCTGGATGCTGGTAATAATGAGGGTATTCATTTTGTAAAGATTTGCCAAGCTGTAAACTTATCTGTATATTTTTCTGTGTGTATGTTACTTTCCCATAAAAGTTACATAGAGTACTGTAAATAAAACGCCATGCCTGAGCTAGAACTAAGGGTCTAATATTATATGGAGAAAGCAGATTTAAACCGGGCCTTAGAGAACAAGTAGATTTAATCATATGGGTGTTAGGGTGGGTGGAGGGTGAGGCAGGTCTATTTCATGCAGAGGAAAGAATATGAACAAAAACTGAGAAGAGCAGCATGTGGTTTTGAAACTAAGAATTTCAAAAAAGCTAAACGTGTAGACATGTACAGTGAACAGATCAGGGTAATTAGCATATCTATCATCTTAAACCTTTATGATTTATTTGTGTTGGGAACATTCAATATCCTCCACACTACTTGAAAGTATACACTACTGTTAAGCATAGTCATCTTTCAGTGCTATACAATTTATTCCTCCTATCTAGCTCTAATTTTGTATCTTTTAACCACTCTCTTCCTATCCCCATCCCCTTTCCCAGCATCTAGTATCTTCTGTTCTACCTTTTACTTCTATAGAATGAACTTTAATCCACATATGAGTGAGGGTATGCAGTATTTAACTTTCTGTTCCCAGTTTATTTTACTTAACATAATGACCTCCAGATCCATTCATGCTGCTGCAAGTGACAGGATCTTATTTTTACTGGCCAAACAGTATTCCACTGTGTATATATACATTTTCTTTATCATTCATCTGTTGGACACCTAGGTTGACTCTTTATCTTGGGTATAATGAATAGTGTTGCAGTAAACCATGGGGGTGTTAGATGTCTCTTTGATATACAGATTTCTTTCCTTTGGCTAAATGCTCAGTAGTAGGACTGCTGGATCATAGGATAGTATGTTTGTTTGTTTGTTTGTTTCTTTCCTTTCTTTCTTTCAAAAAATTCTTGTGAGCATATATTAGGTATATACATATATATATGGGGTAAATGGGATACTCTGATATAGGCATACAATGTGTAATAATCATATCAAGGTAAATGGGGTATCCATCACCTCGAGCATTTATTCTTTGTGTTACAAACAATCCAATTATACTCTTCTGGTTTTTTTTTTTAATTATACCTTAAGTTCTAGGGTACATGTGCACAATGGGCACATTTGTTACACATGTATACATGTGCCATGTCGGTGTGCTGCATCCATTAACTCATCATTTACATTAGGTGTATCTCCTAATGCTATCCCTCACCCTCCCCCCACCCCACAACAGGCCTCGGTGTGTGAAGTTATCCTTCCTGTGTCCAAGTGTTCCTATTGTTCAATTCCCAACTATGAGTGAGAACATGCGGTGTTTGGTTTTTTGTCCTTGAGACAGTTTGCTGAGAATGATGGTTTCCTGCTTCATCCATGTCCCTACAAAGGACATGAACTCATCCTTTTTTATGGCTGCATAGTATTCCATGATATATATGTGTCACATTTTCTTAATCCAGTCTATCACTGATGGACATTTGGGTTGGTTCCAAGTCTTTGCTATTGTAAATAGTGCCGTAATAAACATACGTGTGCATGTGTCTTTAGCAGCATGATTTACAATCCTTTGGGTATATACCCAGTAATGGGATGGCTGGGTCAAATGGTATTTCTAGTTCTAGATACTGGAGGAATCGTCACACTGTCTTCCACAATGGTTGAACTAGTTTACAGTCCCACCGACAGTGTAAAAGTGTTCCTATTTCTCCACATCTTCTCCAGCACTTGTTGTTTCCTGACTTTCTAATGATCGCCATTCCAACTGGTGTGAGATGGTATCTCATTGTGGTTTTGATTTGCATTTCTCTGATGGCCAGTGATGATGAGCATTTTTTCATGTATCTGTTGGCTGCAGAAATGTCTTCTTTTGAGAAGTGTCTGTTCATATCCTTTGCCCACTTTTTGATGGGGTTGTTTTTTTTTCTTGTAAATTTGTTTGAGTTCTTTGTAGATTCTGGATATTAGGCCTTTGTCAGATGAGTAGATTGCAAAAATTTTCTCCCATTCTGTAGGTTGCCTGTTCACTCTGATGGTAGTTTCTTTTGCTGTGCAGAAGGTCTTTAGTTTAATTAGATCCCATTTGTCAATTTTGGCTTTTATTGCCATTGCTTTTGGTATTTTAGACATGAAGTCCTTGCCCATGCCTATGTCCTGAATGGTACTACCTAGGTTTTCTTCTAGGGTTTTTATGGTATTAGGTCTAACATTTAAGTCTCTAATCCATCTTGAATTAATTTTCATATAAGGAGTAAGGAAAGGATCCAGTTTCAGCTTTCTACTTATGGCTAGCCAATTTTCCCAGCACCATTTATTAAATAGGGAATCCTTTCCCCATTTCTTGTTTTTGTCAGGTTTGTCAAAGATCAGATGGCTGTAGATGTGTGGTATTATTTCTGAGGACTCTGTTCTGTTCCATTGGTCTATATCTCTGTTTTGGTACCAGTACCATGCTGTTTTGGTACTGTAGCCTTGTAGTATAGTATGAAGTCAGGTAGCGTGATGCCTCCAGCTTTGTCCTTGTGGCTTAGGATTGACTTGGCAATGCAGGCTCTTTTTTGGTTCCATATGAACTTTAAAGCAGTTTTTTCCAATTCTGTGAAGAAAGCCAGGTTGATGGGGATGGCACTGAATCTATAAATAACCTTGGGCAGTATGGCCATTTTCACGATATTGATTCTTCCTATCCATGAGCATGGAGTGTTCTTCCACTTGTGTCCTCTTTTATTTCATTGAGCAGTGGTTTGCAGTTCTCCTTGAAGAGGTCCTTCACATCTCTTGTAAGTTGGATTCCTAGGTATTTTATTCTCTTTGAAGCAATTGTGAATGGGAGTTCACTCATGATTTGGCTCTCTGCTTGTCTGTTACTGGTGTATAAGAATGCTTGTGATTTTTGCACATTAATTTTTTATTCTGAGACTTTGCTGAAGTTGCTTATCAGCTTAAGGAGATGTGGGGCTGAGACAATGGGGTTTTCTAAATATACAATCATGTCATCTGCAAACAGGGACAATTTGACTTCCTCTTTTCCTAATTGAGTATCATTTATTTCTTTCTCTTGCCTGATTGCCCTAGCCAGAACTTCCAACACTATGTTGAATAGGAGTGGTGAGAGAGGGCATCCCTGTCTTGTGCCAGTTTTCAAAGGGAATTTTTCCAGTTTTTGCCCATTCAGTATATTGGCTGTGGGTTTGTCATAAATAGCTCTTATTATTTTGAGGTACGTTCCATCAATACCAAATTTCTTGAGCATTTTTAGCATGAAGGGCTGTTGAATTTTGTCAAAAGCCTTTTCTGCATCTATTGAGATAATCATGTGGTTCTTGTCTTTGGTTCTGTTTATATGCTGGATTACGTTTATTGATTTGCGAATGTTGAACCAGCCTTGCATCCCAGGGATGAAGCCCACTTGATCATGGTGGATAAGCTTTTTGATGTGCTGCTGAATCCGGTTTGCCAGTATTTTATTGAGGATTTTTGCATCGATGTTCATCAGGGATATTGGTCTAAAATTCTCTTTTTTTGTTGTGTCTCTGCCAGGCTTTGGTATCAGGATGATGTTGGCCTCATAAAATGAGTTAGGGAGGATTCCCTCTTTTTCAATTGATTGGAATAGTTTCAGAAGGAATGGTACCAGCTCCTCCTTGTACTTCTGGTAGAATTTGGCTGTGAATCCATCTGGTCCTGGACTCTTTTTGGTTCGTAGGCTATTAATTATTGCCTCAATTTCAGAGACCATTATTGGTCTCTTCAGGGAGACCAACTGTATTTCTGTGGAATCAGTGGTGATAGTCCCTTTATCATTTTTTATTGTGTCTATTTGATTCTTCTCTCTTTTCTTCTTTATTAGTCTTGCTAGCAGTCTATCAATTTTGTTGATCTTTTCAAAAAACGAGCTCCTGGATTCACTGATTTTTTCAAAGGGTCTTTTGTGGCTCTGTCTCCTTCAGTTCTGCTCTGATCTTAGTTATTTCTTGCCTTCTGCTAGCTTTTGAATGTGTTTACTCTTGATTCTCTAGTTCTTTTAATTGTGATGTTAGGGTGTCAATTTTAGATTTTTCCTGCTTTCTCTTGTGGGCATTTAGTGCTATAAATTTCCCTCTACACACTGCTTTAAATGTGTCCCAGAGATTGTGGTATGTTGTGTCTTTGTTCTCATTGGTTTCAAAGAACATCTTTTTTTCTGCCTTCATTTCTTTATGTACCCAATAGTCATTCAGGATCAGGCTGTTCAGTTTCCATGTAGTTGAGCAGTTTTGAGTGAGTTTCTTCATCCTGAGTTCTAGTTTGATTGCACTGTGGTCTGAGAGACAGTTTGTTGTAATTTCTCTTCTTTTACATTTGCTGAGAAGTGCTTTACTTTCAATTATGTAGTCAATTTTGGCTCTTTTCATTTAAAATGTACAATTTAATTATTCTCGACTATTGTCTCCCTGTTGTACTATCAAATACTAGATCTTATTCATTCTGTCTAACTATGTTTTTGTATCCATCAACCATCCTACTTCATTACCATGCCCCTACTACCCTTCCAAGCCTCTGGTAACCATCATTCTACTCTATCTCCATGAGTTCAATTATTTTAATTTTCAGCTCCAACAAATAAGTGAGAACATACGTTTGTCTTCCTGTAAATGGTTTATTTCACTCAACAGAGTGATCTCCAGTTCCATCCACGTGACTGCAAATGATATGATGTCATTCTGTTTTTATGCCTGAATAGTACTCCATCTTGCATATGTGCTACATTCTGTTTATCCATTCATCTGTTGATGGACACTTAGGTTGCTTCCAAATCTCAGTTATCCCACTGTGATAAATATGGGTGTACAGATATCTCTTTGATATCCAGATTTCCTTTCTCTTGGGTATATACCTAGCTGTGGGATTGCTAGATCCTATGGTAGCTCTACTTTTAGTTTATTGAAGAATCTCCAAACTATTCTCTACAGTAGCTTTACTAACTTATATTCCCACCAACAGTGTATGAAGGTTTCCCTTCCTCCACATCCTTGCCATCATTTGTTATTGTCTTTTTGATAAAAGTCATTTGAACTGGCGTGAGATTATATATTGTTGTTTTGATTTGTATTTCTCTAATGAACAACGATGTTGATTATCTTTTTGCCATCTGTATGTCTTCTGAGAAATGTCTATATAGGTCTTTTGCCCATTTTGAATCAAATTATTAGATTTTTTTTTCTATAGCATTGTTTGAGCTCCTTCTATATTCTGGTTATTAATCACTTGTCAGATGGAGAGTTTGCAAATAATCTCTCTGATTCTGTGGGTTATCTCTTTACTTTGTTAACTGCTTTCTTTGCTGTGCAGCTTTTTAACTGCCTGTGATCCCATTTGTCCACTTCTGTTTTGGTTGCCTGTGCTTGTAGGGTATTGCTCAAGAAGTTTTGCACAGTGCAATGTCCTGGAGTTTCCCTAGTGTTCTCTTACAGTAGTTTCATAGTTTGAGGTCTTAGATTTAAGTCTTCAGTCCACTTTGATATGATTTTTGTATAGGGCAAGAGATAGGGGTCTAGTTTCATTTTTCTGCATAAGGATATCCAGTTTTCCCAGCATCATTTATTGAACAGACCATACATTTCCCCAATGTATGCTTGTGGCATCTTTGTTGAAAATGAGTTCACTGGCTGGGTGTGGTGGCTCACACCTGTAATCTCAGCACTTTGGGAGGCCGAGGCGGGTGGGTCAAATGAGGTCAGG
The DNA here is from genome assembly GCF_007565055.1 of Rhinopithecus roxellana. Taxonomy (NCBI): domain Eukaryota; kingdom Metazoa; phylum Chordata; class Mammalia; order Primates; family Cercopithecidae; genus Rhinopithecus; species Rhinopithecus roxellana. The sequence continues at coordinate 43,339,567 of NC_044553.1, forward strand.
AGTCCAAGACCAGCCTGGCCAATACGGTGAAACCTTATCTCTACTAAAACTACAAAAAAAAAAAAAAAAAAAAAAAAAAAAAGGCATGGAGGTGCGGGCCTATAGTTCCAGCTACTTGGGGGGCTGAGACAGGATAATTGCCTGAACCAGGGAGGCAGAGGTTGCAATGAACTGAGATTGCACCATTGCATTCCAGCCTGGGTGACAGAGTGAGACTGCATCTCCCCCCCCGCAAAAAAAAAAAAAAAAAAAAAAACCCAACAAAACCAAAAAACAGTTCACTGTAGATGTATGAATTTGTTTCTGGGTTCTCTATTCTGTTCTATTGGTCTATGTGTCTGTTTTTATGCCAGTATCATGCTGTTTTGGTTACTACAGCTCTATAGTATAATCTGAAGGCAATGTGATTACTCCAGTTTTGTTCTTTTTGCTTAGGATACCTCTGGCTATTCTGGGTCTTTTAATATAAATTTGGGATAGCTTTTTCTGTGTTTCTGTGCAGAATATCATTGGTAGTTTGATATGGACTTCATTCAATCTGTAGATTGCTTTGGGTAGTAGTGTAACTATTTTAATAATGATTCTTTCAATCCATGAACATGGAATGCCTTTACATTCTGTGTCCCCTTCAACTTCTTTCATCAATGTTTTATAATTTTCATTGTAGACATCTTTCACTTCTTTGGTTAAGTCAATTCTTAGGTATTTAATTTTATTTGTAGCTATTGTAAATGGGATTACTTTCTTGATTTCCTTTTCAGATTGTTCACAGTTGGCAGATAAGAATGCTACTGATTTTTGTATGTTGATATTGTATGCTGCAACTTTACTGAATTTATCCATTCTAACAGTTTTCTGGTGGAGGCTTTAGTTTTTTCCAATATAATATCATATCATCTATAAATAGGGATAATTTGACCCTTCCTTTCCAGTCTGGATGCCCTCTGTTTCTTTTTCTTGTCTGATTGCTCTAGCTAGCATTTCTAGCACTATTTGAATAACAGTGGTGAAAGTGGGTATGATACTAGCTGTGGGTCTGTCATATATGTCTTTTATTATGTTAAGGTCTGTTCATTCTATGCCCAGTTTTTTGAGGTTTTTATCATGAAGAGATGTTGAATTTTATGAAATGCCTTTTCATTTCCTGCTTTTTATTTTTCTGTGTATCTGTTGTATGTTTTTAGATTTGAGGTTACCATGAGGCTTGCAGATAATATCTTACAACATATTAAACTGATGACAAAGTGTTGGATTGCATAAACATGCCAAAAGAGTACTAATAAAACCTTTATACTCAAATATTGTCTCCCCATTTAAAAACTTGTTGTTTCTATTTATATTTTATTGTACTATGACTTGAAAAGTTGTGTAGTTATTATTTTTGATTGGTTCATGTATTAGTTTTTCTACTAGAGTAGTTTACACACCACAATTACAGTGCTATAATATTCTGTGTTTTTTTCTGTGTATATACTATTACCACTGAGTTTTGTACCTTTAGATGGTGTCTTATTGCTCAACAGCCTTTTCTTTCAGATTGAATAACTGTTTAGCATTTCTTGTATGCCAAGTCTGATGTTAATGAAATCCCTAAGCTTTCGCTTGTCTGTGAAAATCTTTTTATTTCCTTCTTGTTTGAAAGATATTTTCACTGGGTATACTATTCCAGGGTAACAAATTTTTTCCCTTCAGCACTTCAGATACGTCATGACACTCTCTCCTGGCTTGCAAGGTTCCCACTGAAAAGTCTGCTGCCAGATGTACTGGAGGTCCGTTGTATGTTATTTGCTTGTTTTATCTTGCTGCTTTTAGGATCTTTCTTTATCCTTGACCTTTTTGTATAGGGCAAGAGATAGGGGTCTATCAAGGTCCTCAGATAGGGATTTGATTATAAACGCCTTGAGGTAGTCTTCTTTGGGTTGAATCTGCTTGGTTTTCTGTAACTTTCTTGTACTTGGATATTTGTATCTTTCTCTAGGTTTTGGAAGTTCTCTGTTATTATCTCATTGAAGAAACTTTCTATTCCTATCTCACTGCCTCCTCTTTAAGGCCAATAGCTCTTAGATTTGGCTTTTGGGGGCTATTTTCTAGATCTTATAGGTGTGCTTCATTTTTTGTTGTTATTTTTTTGTCTCCCTCTGACTGTGTATGTTCAAATAACCTGTTTCAGGATCACTAATTCTTTCTTTTTGATTAGTTCTGCTAGTAAGAGACTCTGATGCGTTCTTCAGTGTATTAACTGCATTTTTCTTTTTCTTTCTTTCTTTTTTTTTTTGAGACGGAGTCTGGCTGTGTCGCCCAGGCTGGAGTGCAGTGGCGCAATCTTGGCTCACTGCAAGCTCTGCCTCCCGGGTTCATGCCATTCTCCCACCTCAGCCTCCAAGTAGCTGGGACTACAGGCGCCCGCCACCACGCCCAGCTAATTTTTTGTATTTTTAGTAGAGACGGGGTTTCACCATGTTAGCCAAGATGGTCTCGATCTCCTGACCTCGTGATCCGCCCGCCTCGGCCTCCCAAAGTGCTGGGATTACAGGCTTGAGCCACCGCATCCGGCCTAATTGCATTTTTCAACTCCAGAATTTGCTTTTTAAAAATTATTTGATCTCTGTTAAATTTATTGCATAGGATTCTGAATTCCTTCTCTGTGTTTTCTTGAATTTATCTGAGCTTTCTCGAAAGGGCAATTCTGAATTCTCTTTTTGAAAGGTCACATATCTCTGTCTCTCCAGGATTGGTCCCTGGTGCCTTATTTAGTTTGTCTGGTGAGGTCATGTTTTTCTGAATGGTCTTGATGCTTGTGAATGTTCACCAGTGTGTGGACACTGAAGAGTTAGATACTGTAGTGTTCACAGTCTGGGCTTGTTTGTACCCATCCTACTGGGAAAGACTTTGCAGGTATTTGAAGGGACTTTTGTGCTGTGATCTGTTTTTGGCCACCGCAGAGACATCTGCATCTGGGGGCATCCCAAGTTCAGTAACGTGGTTCTTCCAGATTCACAGAAGTACCACCTTGATGGTCTTGGATAAGGTCTGGAAGAATTCTGTGCATTAGCATGCAGATATTCTTGTTCTCTTCCCTTATTTTCTCCCAAACAAATGGAGTCTCTCCCTCTCTCTAGGCTGAAATGCCTGGAGCTGGAGGAGTGGTGACACAAGCAGCCCTGTGACCATCACTACTGGGACTGTGCTGGGTTAGGTCTGAAACAAGCATAGCACTGGGTATTGCCCAAGGCTCACTGTTACCACTACAGGGCTACCATTTATGTTCTCATGCAAGCCCTAGGGCTCTACAATCTGCAGTTTGTGAAGGCAGCCAGTCTTTTGTTCTTGCCTTCAGGGTTGTGAGTTGCTCCAGACCCTAGGTGGGTCCAGAGATGCTATCCAGGAGCAGGATTTGGATCCAGAAACCTTAGAAATCTACCTCGTGCTTTATCCTACTATGGTTAAGCTGGCACCCAAACCACAAGACAAAGTCCTTCCCACTCTTCCTTCCCCTTTCCCCAGGCAGAGGAGTCTCTCCCCATGTCCACCACCACAGGCCCACAGGGAGTACTGCCAGGGTACTGCCAATGTTCACTTAAGGCTCAAGGGCTCTTCAGTCAGCTTGTGGTGAATGCTCTCAAATCTGGGACTTACCCTTCAAATATTTCTCATCCTTAGATGGTATTTGAGAAATTTGATTATAAACAATAAATCTGATTATTTGAGAAATACCATCTAAGAGCCAAATACCATAGGTCGACAAATACCATCTAAGAGCCAAGGCCTGAAATCGTGGACCCCAAAAGCCCTCTTGGTGGTCTTCCCCACTGTGGCTGAGCCGGCACCTAAGCAGCAAAACAAAATCCGCTTTATTCTTCCCTCTGCTTTTTCCAAGCAGAAGTCTTGCCTTGTAGCCACCACAGCTGTAAATACACTAGGTCATACATACTTGAAGCCAGCATGTCTCAGAATCTCACTTAAGACCTCTGGCATGTATTACCTGGTTACCACTGCTAATTATTCAGGGCCCAAAGGCTCTTTAGTAAGCAAGTGATGAATCCTGCCAAGACTGGGGTCCTTCCCGTCAACAGAGTGGGTTCCCTTCTGGTCCAGGGTGTGTCTAGAAATGTTATCTGGGAGCTAGAGCCTGAAATGGGGGTCTCAAGACTCTGCCCGGTACCCTATACTACTGTGGCTGAACTGGTATTTAAGCTTTAAGATAAAGTCCTCTGCACGTTCCCCTCTCCTCTCCTCAAGTGGAAGGAAGGGGTTCTTTCAGAGCTGCAAGCTTTGCTGCCTCAGGTTGAGGGAATGCTGATGCAGGCACTCCCTTGGCCACTCTGGCTGGTGTCTCACTAGGTGGTATGCCCCCCAAGTCCACTGGTTCGGAGCCCAGCAAAGCACTAGGAGTTGCCTATACATTGCAGTCCTTGTGGTCTAGACTGCCTTTCAAGTTTATTTAGGACTCCAGAGCACTTTAGCCTACAGTGGTGAGGCTTGTGGGAACTCAATTTCCAACCACTGGGATGAAAGATTTCCTCTTTGGCTAGGGCTGGTCTGAATGCTCTTTCCATGGGAGCCAGCTGAGTTTTGCCCACTGTTGGCAGCACTGAGTTCCAATGCAAAGTTCCACAACTGCTGCACTCCCCCTCCTGCAAGTGGACTCATTCTCCATGGCAGGTGCTGGGAGATGGGGGACAGGTGGTCTCGGCAATTCAAGACTTTTTTTTTCTACCTTCTTCAGTGCCTCTTTCAACTTAAAACCAGGTACTATGATCATTTACCTGATTGCTGGTTCTTATATTTTTTTTTGTGTAGATAATTGTTAAATTTGGTGTTACTGCAGGGAGGATGATCAGTGAAGGCTTCTATTTGGCCATCTTGGTACACCTCTCTGTATTTTTAAGAAGCATCCGCAGGGCGTGGTGGCTCATGCCTGTAAGCTCAACGCTTTGGGAGGCTGAGATGGGCGGATCACAAGGTCAGGAGATTGAGACCATCCTGGCTAATACAGTGAAACCCCATCTCTACTAAAAATACAAAAAATTAGCTGGGCATGATGGCGGGTGCCTGTAGTCCCAGCTACTTGGGAGGCTAAGGCAGGAGAATGGCATGAACCCAGGAGGTGGAACTTGCAGTGAGCTGAGATGATGCCACTGCATTCCAGCCTGGGTGACAGAGCAAGACTCTGTCTCAAAAACAAAAACAAAAACAAACAAACAAAAAAAAGATTCCATACTGTTCTCCATAGTGACTGTACTACTGTACTAGTTTACATTCCCACCAACACTGTGCAAGTGTTACCTTTTCTTTGCATCCTCTCCAGCATTTGTTATTTTTTGTCTTTCTGAAAGTAGCTATCCTAACTGGGTAACATGATACCTCATTGTGGTTGTTATCTGTGTTTCCCTGATGGTTAGTGATGTTGAGCACTTTTCCATGTACCTATGGCCATTTGCATGTCTTCTTTTGAGAAATGTCTACTCATGTCCTTTGCCCATTTAACAATCAGATTTTTCTTCACAGCTTAAATGTCTGAGTTCCTTGTATATAATGATCTGGATATTAATCCCCTGTTTAGATGAATAGTTTACAAATATTTTCTCCCATTCTGTAAGTTTTCTTTTCATTCTGTTGATTGTTTTCTTTGCTGTACAGAAGCTTTTTGGTCTAATATAATCCCATTGGTTTACTTTCGCTTTTGCTGCCTGTGTTTTTGAGCTCATATTCATAAAATTTTTTCGCAGGTCAATGTCCTGAAGTTCCTACGTTTTCTTCTGCTAATTTTATAGTTTTGGTCTTACATTTATGTCTTTGATCCATTTTGAGTTAATTTTTGTATAGGGTGAGAGATAGGAGTTTAGTTTTATTCTTCTGCATATGTATACCCAGTTTCCTCAGCACCATTTATTGAGGAGATTGTCCTTTCCCCAATGAGTGTTCTTAGTGTCTTTGTCAAATATGTGGATTAATTTTCGGATTCTCTATCCTGTTCCATTGGTCTATATGTCTGCTTTTATGCCAGCACCATGCTGTTTTGGTTACTACAGCTTTGCAGTATATTTTGAAGTCTGGTCATGTGAGCCTTCCGGTTTTGTTCTTTTTGTTTAGCATTATTTTGGCAATTCTGGGTCTTCTGTGCTTCCATGTAAATTTTAAGGTCTTTTTTTTCTATTTCTGTGAAAATACCATCAGTATTTTGATAGTAATTGCATTCAATCTGTAGATTGCTCTGGGTAGTATGGTAATTTTAATATTAATTCTTCTGATCTATGAGCACGGGATGTCTTTTCATTTATTTGTATCTTCTTTAATTTCTTTTATTCGTGTTTTTTAGTTTTCATTGTAGAGGTCTTTCACATCCTTGGTTAAGTGTATTCTGAGGATTTCTTTGTGTGTGTGTGTGTGTGTATGTGTGTGTGTGGCTAACAAAAATGGGATTACTTTCTTGATGGCTTTTTTCAGCTAGTTCATATATACAGTTTTTAATCTTAAAAAAAGCATATTTTTCCATTTTACAAAAGGATAGTAGGCAAACATTAAAGGTTAAGGACTTCCTCATGGATACAAATCCCAGTATATGTCTAAATAAATTAGGACTCAAATTTATATACATATAGCTACTTTCCAAGTCCAATCTTTCTCCCCTGTATAAGTCCTCCTTCTCCTGAAAAATAAATGCTTTGGGGCTTTCTTCTGTAGCAGAGGGAAACATTAAATACAATTTGTAAGGAGTCTTTTTGATAGTTTATGCTTTTTATAGACCATAAGAAAGTCTTTATAAAGGCTTTAATCTTCTATGTTTTTATAGTTTTTATTTCTTATGGTTAAAATGGCTATTTCATTTACTGGATCATTTTAGTTAATTTTTGAATAAAGCATGGCAACTAGAACTGAGCATTATCTGATCCACCAACATTTAGGGATTTAAAATATTTAGTATGCTGATATCAGTGAATTGCAGAGTAAAATTCCTAAACTGACTCCTCCATAAAACAATGAAAAACCTCTGGAAATTAACCAAAGACCTGCAGCAAACTGGGGAGCATTTATTTAAGAAAAATGGCTCAACTACAGTAAGAATAGCTTTGTGCCATTTTAACTTGCCCTAGTCTGATCTCTCATTCCCCATTAGGAGCCTTGAAAACTAACACCGCATATTCCCAGTGCAGTCTTGTGTTCACGGAAATAAAGTAGTTGGAGTGTTCTGCAAATCCTCATCAAAAACAATTGTCATTATTTCACTTGTGTGGTGGATTCCCTCAAGGACCCCACCTGATACAGAGGAACAAAGGCAGGCATAAGACATATAAAAAACAAATAGCAAAATGGCAGATGTAAACCTTGCTTTATCAGTAATTACATTAAATGTAAACGGATTAAATTCTCTAGTTAAAAGGCAGGGTGAATTTAAAATAAAACATCATCAAACTATACGTTGTCTATATAGTAGATACATATTTACATTCAAAGACACAAATAGGCTGTAAATAAAAGAACAGGAAAAGATATAGCATGGCTAAAGTAACTGAAAGAGAACTGGAGTGGCTATACTAATAGAAGAAAACTGTTACCAAAGACATTAAGATGAAATGGTCAATTCATCAGGAAGCTGTAACAATCATAACCTTTTATGCAGCAAACAACAGAGCTCCAAAATACATAAAACAAACAAAAAAAGACAACTCAGCAATAACAGTCAGACTTCAGTGCTCCAATTCAATAATGAATAGAAATAAGCAGATGATCAATAAGGACACAGATGACTTGATCAACACTATAAACCAACTAGACCTAAAAGACATCTACAGAACACTCCTCCACCCAGCAATAGCACAAAAAACATTCTTCCCAAGTGCATATGGAATATTCTCCAGGATATATCATACTCAATACATTTAAAAGAACTGAAATCACACAATATATTTTCTGTGGTCATAATGGAAAGAAGCTAGAAGTCAATAACTGAAGGAAAAGAAAATTCACAAGTATGTGAAAATTAAATTCCTACATAATCAATGGATCAAAAAAAATCACAAGAGAAATTAGAACATACTTGAGATAAAAATGAAAGCATAACATATCAAAATATATGGGATGTAGTCAAAGAAGTGCTTAGCAGGAAATTTATAGGGACATATGCCTGCATTTAAAGACAAGAAAGGTGTCAAATCAATAACCTAATCTTTCAGGTTAATAAACTAGAAACAAAAGAGAAAACTCACTCCTAAACAAGCAGAAGGAGGAAATAGTAAAGACTCTAGTGAAAAGAAATATAAAAACATTAGAAAAAAAAGTAAGCCCCAAAATTGTTTTTTTGAAAAGATTAACAAAACTAACAAATGTTTAGCTCAGCTGTCCAAGTTTAAAAAAAGAAAAAAAGAGAAAAGACTCAAATAACTAAAATCAGGAATGAAAAAGGAGGTATTACTACTGACTTTGAACAAAATGTACTATTAGGGAATACTACGAAAAACTGTATGACAACAAATTGGATAATATACATGAAAGAGACAAAATTCTAGAACACAAACTATTAAAATAGACTCAAAAGGAAATAGATAACCTGACCAGTAACAGAGATTGAATTAGTAACTTAAAAAGTACTTACAAAGAAAAGCCCAGACCAAGATGGTTTAGCTGGTGAATTGTAATCAATCTTTCATAAACTCTTTCATAGTTTAGAAGGGAATACTTCTAAACTCATTATATTAAGGCCAACACTATCCCAACATCAAAATCAGGTAAAAGCATTCTGAAAATGAAAACCACAGACCAATATCCCTCGGATGCAAAAATCCTTAACAAAAGACTGACAAATTGAAACCAGCTGCATATGTAATGGATTAGATGTCATGACTAAGTGTGATTTACCCCTGAAATGAGAAATAATAATACACTATATTTGGTTCATTTAAAAAACCTCTGATATAATCATCTCAATAGATGCAGAAAAAATGTTTGACAGATATCCAACAAACTAGTAACAAAATGGAAATTCCTTAACCTAACAAAGGCTATCTATAAAAACCCATAGATAATATCATACTTAATGGCAAAAGACTGAAAGCTTTCCTCTTCAGGCAAAAGACAAGGAAGGGGTATTCACTCTTACCATTTCTATTCAACATTATACTGAAGGTTCTAGCCACAGCAATCAGACAAGAAAATAAATGAGAAGACATCCAGATTAGAAAAGAAGAGGTAAAATTATCTCGATTTTCAGATGAAATATATAAACAAAAAATCCTAAGAAATACACTAAAACCTATAATTAGAGCTAATAAAGGTGAGCAAAATTGCAGGATACGAGATCAATATACAAAATCATTCTTATTTCTATATGTTGGCAACAACTAATCCAAAAATGATATTAAAAATAATTCCACTTCAATAAAAAATATTTAGAAATAAATTTAGCAAAAGAAGTTCAAGATGTACACATCCTTGAAAGAAATTAAAGATCTAAGTAAACAAAAAGATACCCCATGTTCATGGATCAGAAGAGTAACTTATTTTTTCCTATGTTAAAAACAGGACCAGGCGCAGTGGCTCACGCCTGTAATCCTAACACTTTGGGAGGCCGAAGTGGGTGTATCACTTGAGGTTAGGAGTTCAAGACCAGCCTGGCCAACATGGTGAAACGCATCTCTACAATAAATATAAAAATTAGCCAGGCCTGGTGGCCCATGCCTGTAGTCCCAGCTACTGGGGAGGCTGAGGCAGAAGAATCGCTTGAACCTGGGAGGCAGAGGTTGTAGTGAGCTGAGATCACACCACAGCACTCCAGCCTGGGTGACAAGAGTGAGACTCACCTCAAAAAAAAAAAAAAAAGCTCCAAATCAGGTAATAGATGAATTATATAGAACTCATGTTAAGTTTCTTAGATGTATTCAAAGTATTATAAAAGTGATTGTCCTTATTCTCAGGAGAAATATATCCACAACTTACTTACAAATGGTATAGGAAAAAAACTATTGAACCGATGTGAAACACTTAGGAATATGGATATTCTTACAATATACTTTCAACATTTCTATTATGTCTGAAAATTTTTATAACAGGAAGTTGGAGAGGACACTGCCCTGAAAACAAAGCAGTCCCCCAGGGTAGGTGATGATAGCAATGAATACAAAGTGAAGAGATCTAAAAAAAGTTATGGTATTTCTAAAACTAGGAATTCATAAAGATCTTGCAGTGTCTACTTGGCATAGTTCAGGCTGAGGTATCTGACATTATCATGGTTTTGTAGAAGGGCGGAACATTTCTGGTTTTGTTATTTTTTTGATGGTGTTTCCTATGGTTTATCTTTTTGGCCATGGTACAACATGTGGCTGCTTCTCACAGGATACAATTTGTAAAGATTTTCCTAAGCCATTTGTAAATGGTAGCTGAAGACTCTCTATCCTGTAATACAGTTAATTTTCTTTTTTTTTTTGAGACAGAGTCTCGCTCTGTTGTCCAGGCTGGAGTGCAGTGGCGGGATCTCAGCTCACTGCAAGCTCCGCCTCCCGGGTTTACGCCATTCTCCCGCCTCAGCCTCCGGAGTAGCTGGAACCGCAGGCGCCCGCCACCTCGCCCGGCTAGTTTTTTGTATTTTTTTTAGTAGAGATGGGGTTTCACCGTGTTAGCCAGGATGGTCTCGATCTCCTGACCTCGTGATCCGCCCGTCTCGGCCTCCCAAAGTGCTGGGATTACAGGCTTGAGCCACCGTGCCCGGCCCTAATTTTCTTAAATGTACTTGTATTTGCCTAAAATTAATTTTCTTGAAACTCTACTAAGGATATAGAATCATGAAACTTTTGTGTTAAACAGTCCTAACATTTGTAAAGCAAAACTTATAAAAAATACAGCAAGGAACTGTGATGAAGAATTTCTCACATCATTTTTGTGAGAGATTAACACACTGCTCATCTTCAACTGAGTAAACAGACAAAAAGAATTTTTTGCAGAATTTGAAAAATATTAAAAAGTTGATTTAGTGGAATCAATGGACTATAAAGAGCTATAGAAATGGAATTCAAAATATTTTAAAAATTGATAATTTGTTAGATTGAAAGTACATCTCAATAAAAATATCAGAAACTCAGCCCCATTCTCTGACCACAATTTAATAAAACTAAAAATAAGAAAGTGTGAAACAAAACAAAATGAAATAAACCCTCAAACACATGAAAAATTTAAAAAGAAAACAAACTTCTAATTTAGGTCAAAGAAAAAAGCAAACCAATAATTCCACACTATTGGAAAATAATGGCAATTATAACAACTCATATGCATATCAAATGGAATATAGCCAAAACTATAATGAGAGGCAAATTCATAGATATAAATGTTCCTATCTTAAATGTGAAAGAATGAAAACAAAGTTAAGCATTCCATTTAAAAAGTAAGAAAAAAACCAAAGAAAACTAGAAGGAACAAAAATAAAAGCACCTAATAAATAAATAAAAAAAAAAACAGACAAGAAAATAAAACATAGCAGATTTTACTTGTCTAAAAAAGAAAAGTCAAAAAAATAAATTAGGTTAAGTGAAATTTGAAAAAAGAGGAAAATTCAATGTACAAAACTAGAAATATCAAAAAGCATATAAGATACAAAATATATTAAATTTATGAGAGAAACAAATGACCAAAATCAATGAATAAAGTAAAAACCTAACCACTGTAAAACACAAAAAATTGTCAAAGAAGGGCAGGGGGAGGGATTGCATTGGGAGTTATACCTGATATAAATGACGAATTGATGGGTGCTGACGAGTTGATGGGTGCAGCACACCAACATGGCACAAGTATACATATGTAACAAACCTGCATGTTATGCACATGTACCCTAGAACTTAAAGTATAATAAAAAAAAAAAAATTGTCAAAGAATTACCTCCAACAAAGGCTCCAGGCCTAGATGGTTTTGTAGTTGAGTTCTTTAAAACTTTCAAGAACAAATAAGTCCCATGCTATATAAACTGTTCCAGAGCACAGAAAATTAGGGAAAGAGTTCCAATTCATTTTGCAAAGCTGGCCTAACCCTGATATCAAAACCTGACAAAGATAGCATAAAAAGAAAGAAAATTACAGACCAAATTCATTTATGAATATAGATGCAAAGTTCCTAAATAATATACTTGAAAACAGAACTCAATGGTACACTACAAAATAACACATCTTGACATGAGGAGGACATTCATTCTAGAAATAAAAGTTTATATTAGGTATCTTTTTTTTTTTTGAGACAGGATCTCACTCTGTCACCCAGGCTGTAGTGCATTGGTGTGATCATGGCTTACTGCCGCCTCCACCTCCTGAGCTCAAGCAATCCTCCAACTCAGACTCTCATATAGCTAGGAATACCGGGGCAACGTCACCATGCCCGGCTAATTTTTTGTAGAGACAGGTCTTGCTCTGTTGCCCAGTCTGGTCTTAAACTTCTGGCCTCAAGTGATCCTCTTGGCTTGGCCCCCCAAAGTGTTGGGATTACAGGCATGAGACATTGTGCCCGGCCTATATTAAGTAATATCTTTATAAAATATATCACATCAACAGGTCAAATAAGAAGCACTGCAAAATAATCTCACTTGGATGCCAAAATATTTAATGAATATTCAATTCAATCAATATTCACTTCTTATTAAAAAGAAAATAATGTCTTGGTCAACTGTAAGTGATATATACTTAACATTGGTGAACTGACTGTAAGAGGAAATGATGCCTATCACTGCTATATGCAAAAGTGGAAGGAAAGTCTATTAAATGTAATAACAAAGTAAAGACAACGAAGAAGATACACAGGATAAACTACCTAGAAAAGTCAAAAGTAACAACTGAAAAATAAGGACTAAACAAAATTCAGTAAATATAAAATGTACAACGTAAAAATAACAGAAATCTAGGAAGTTCCTATAAACCAAAACAAATAGTAAAACATTTTTCACAATATGAATAATAGAAATTACCAAGGAATATGTTAAATAAGGAAATAAATGAACTTAATTGAGGGAAAAAAGGCAAAACATTACTGAAGGGCATGAAAGAAACATGTAAATTAAGAAACATATTTCTAGTCTGTAGTTAATTTTTCTTTTTTCTTTTTTTTTTTTTTTTGAGACGGAGTCTCGCTCTGTCGCCCGGGCTGGAGTGCAGTGGCCAGATCTCAGCTCACTGCAAGCTCCGCCTCCCGGGTTTACGCCATTCTCCTGCCTCAGCCTCCCAAGTAGCTGGGACTACAGGCGCCAGCCACCTCCCCCGGCTAGCTTTTTTTGTATTTTTTAGTAGAGACAGGGTTTCACCGTGTTAGCCAGGATGGTCTCGAACTCCTGACCTCGTGATCCGCCCGTCTCGGCCTCCCAAAGTGCTGGGATTACAGGCTTGAGCCACCGCGCCCGGCCTGTAGTTAATTTTTCTAAAATTTTCAGTTAATTTGTTTGAATCAAAATCCCTTTAGGGTTTCCTTTTTAAAATAAGAAAAGTGATTTGCAACTTCCTATAAAAAAAAAATTAACTGGTCAGAAAATAAAACCAAGAAAACTTGTGAAAAAGAGGTATGAGGAGGAAATATTGGTCCTGTCAGCTATTTAAACATGTAACAGCTAAAATATCTAAGTAGTAGAGTATTACCATAAGAACAGAGAACATAAAGGAAGAAAACTGAATCCAGAAGACTTTAGTAAGGTACATTATAGATTAGTGTTAAGACAGAAAAATTATTCGATAAAAAAGCTGGGATAATTAGTTAACCATTTAAAAAAAATTAAAGTAAGTACCTTATCTAATAGCATTTACTAAAATAAATCACAGATAGACTCAAGGCTTATATATAAAGAATAAAATAAAAAAATACCTAGGAAAAATATACGTGAGTATTCAGCAGCTGGTGGCATGGAGAAGTTTTTTCTAAGCATAATAGTAATGTTACAAGCTGTGACAAAAGTGTACAGATCAGACTACTTATTTAAAAATTAACTAAAATTAACAAACAGCAATCTTGAAAAAACATTTATGTTTTAATATTTATGTCTTTAATATATAAAGATTTATAATCATTACGAAATGGACATGTAAAAGGCTAGAACAAACATATCAGAAGGAAATGCATTTAGTGAATAATAAATAACAGTATTTAGCCAGCAATCCCAATTTTGATAATTTACATTATACAGCCAAGGATGTTCACTGCATTACTATTTGGAACTACCCTCTCACCCAAGAACTGCATAAACAGTGGAGCCAAATTTGGTTAAACAACAAAATGTATACATTAAAGAAGGCATTAGAAAAACTATTAAGGAAATAAAACCAGATGGTTATTTTCAGATAGTGACATTACAGGTGCTGTATTTCTTCTTTATACATTTATAACTATTTGCCCAAACTTTCATGATGAATATACATTTTACAATTAGAAAAATAGTGTAAAAATCAATGCACTAATAATTTTCCTGAAGACATAAATATTAGAATTCAAAAGCTTCAACAAATAAAAAAGCCCAAAATCATTTGTAAATTAAACTGTCTTTGCATACTGAAAGCTCCTTAAAGTTTTTTATTTGTATTATCTTAATTTAGCATGAAAACACAGTTAAAAAGAAGCCAGTCTTTACTGTCTGAGATTACATCTTCATTTTTTTCCTCAAAGGGATTTTACTTTTAATGACTATTAAAAGATTTTCACACAAATACATCTAAATACACTGAAATGAATTATAAAAGGGTCCATACACAACAGGAGTAACTTAAAAGAATACTTCATATTTCTTTCATTGAATATTGAGAACAGAATCAGTTTAAGACTGATCATTCTACGTTAAGTTTTTATTCGGGAAATTTCATTTAGGCACTCTAAACAGGATAATGAGTGCCTAATGATTGTGTGTCTAACTGAAATCTCTCCTGTGATTTAAAACTCCTGTTCTTAAAATATATAGCTATATTCTATTTAGTTTACTTTAGACAACAAAATTGTAAAACTTTTAACTATTTTCTAATACTTTGATCTACATTTTGCCTTTCTGTAGTGTTTCTACATTTTTTAATCTCTTTCAAATTATTTAAATCTAAATGGCAAATTATGGTTTTAGGCAATGCACAATCAAATAACAGAACAACTTGAAGCTTCTACATGCTATAATTCTATGGAAACACCAACATTCTTTCTTCCTAGCACGTCATGTTATTATGCTGTGTCTCTTACAATAACCACATTATTTGTACCCATGTATACTAACCATATGTAAACTAATTCATACTCTGAGCAGCTTATTCATTATCTACACTAAGTGGAAGTCCTGGCCAAATAATATGAGCAGTATTTCTAACTACTCATCCAATGTTTTCTACCCACTCAATTTGATATTACTCAACTTTAACAAGCTTACTTTCTTAACCTATTATGAACTCACACATGAAATCTGAGTTCTAGTCTTAGATCTGCCCCTCACTAGTTTTGTTACACTGGTAGAGTCACTTAACTTCTCTAGGTTTCAAGGTTTTCATCTATAAAAAGAGGACAGGAACACTGTGGAAGACCTATAAAGTCTGTTACAACACAACTTTTATTATCACTGTCAGGGATCAGGTTCCACTCTAATCACTCTTATGAAATTAGTGCCTACTATGTGGAAATGCTATGGGGAATACTACAGTAAATAAGTGAAATAGTGAAATTTTTTGAACTAAAATGCCCAGACTCAGATATTTTGTGTATAGTACTCTATTAATTATCATTAGCATAATTCTCTCCAATTCCATGAACACACTGGCATTTCTTTCCTAATCATGCTATTATAAAAACTCTCCCTTACCTGCTAATGCCTTTTTAAACTGTAGCCTATCTAAATGACTTTCTTTTATCTCTGTTGCTCTCTACTGAACTGTAAATTAATTGCTCAAAATTGGAGTTCTCACTACTCCCAAACAATGCGATGTTTTCGGTCTCTTTTGTTTAAAAAACCCTTTAACTTTTTTTAGAAAAAAAAAATCATAAGAATTGATGGGAATCTATGAAAAAGATTTCAAGGAAAAATTCAAATATTATAGGAAAACATAACCATGTCTTGCCAAAGGCAGAAAACTTTCAGGAATATAAGGACTGCTTTCATGGGCCAGGATCACCCTTCCGCAAATGCAGCGTGCTGTCTCTGAGGTAGTATGAAGGGTGGTGCAGTGGAAAGTCATCACTTCAAAAACTACATGAATACCTTGTATTCCCTCATTAGTCTGTTAAGGAAACATCACACATTTATTTGCCCAATGTGCCCTTTGGAAAACCAGCAAGACATCTTTGGATAATTAGTCCTTTAACATTCCCTACTTCAGAAAACCTTTAGAATTTTAGCTCTAAAAGAAACCTCAGCCTGGGCAATGGTAAAACTCCGTCTCTACAAAAAAACAAAAACAAAAATTAGCCGGGAAGGGTGATGCGTGCCTATAGTAGTAGCTACTCAGAGGGCTGAGGCAGGAGGATCGCTTGAGCCTGTGGGGGTAGGGGTGGGAGTTCAAGCTGCAGTGAGCTGTGATCGTTCCATTGCACTCCAGCCTGGGTGATAAGAATTAAACCCTGTCTCAAAAAACAAACAAACAAACAAAAAAGAAACCTCATACATCTTCAAGTGCCTCATTTTATAGATGAACCAATTGACAAAGACTGGCTAAAATACTTGCCTACATCACACAAGTTTAATGACAGAATCTATTCTCTTGATCTTCAATCCAGAGTTTCAACATATCATACAAGTTTACCTGATTTCTATAACCTTTTACTGAAATCAAATTTGCTTCTTTGAAGTTTCAGAGGGTTCTATTTTAACTAACTTGAATTTAATGAAGAATCCATGCTTACTCTAAGTGTGTGTGTGTGTGTGTGTGTGTGTGTGTGTGTGTGTTTGTGTGTATGCTTAATAAGGGCAAGGGCTGTGTCTTTTTACAATTTTATCCTGAGAACTTATCACAGGGTCTGGCATATAGGTATTCAATGGATTGCTGTAGACTGAATGAATGAACAAGTTGGATCACATGCACTCTCAGTTTTAACCTTTATAAAGAGAAAATAAATCTAGAGTTCTTCAGTTTAACTTTGTTCTCTTGATCATTTCAGATACTTTTATCTACACTTTCTTCTAGCTCCACTGTGTTTCTTTTGGTGAGGTAGTAAGAACTGTGAATAGATACCAATAATCTCAGTAAATACAGTTTCCTTTGCGTTACCTTATACTGGTTAGCAATAGCACTTATTTGACACTTTTTCCCCCAAATTTGCAAGTACAACACATTAATGCTTGTTGGTTTGACACTTCAGTATGCCCCCAAATTTGGTTTTATTTACTCTGCTGGAATAAATTCCTCCTTCCAAATCAATTATAAAAATGTTAAATGAGACTATATTTAGCACCTATTAACCTTTTTCTAACCCGAAGGGCTCATCAGCCTCTATATTTTTGTATCCTGGATTTAAATAAATTGTAAATGCAACCTAATTTGAGTGTCTAATATGTGCAAGTCACTGAACTCTCTTGTCCTTGATAAATAATATACAATATTCTTTGGTATGGAGAAGAATTAGAAGACTTTTAGATTCATGAAAAGGGCCTTTAAAAAGTCCAAGTGAAAAATCATGTTTTAGTTTTTCCTTATGTATTGATTTATTTATTGCCTTCCACTCTCTAACCCCAGATACACACTTCCTATCATACTTAAAAATTCTACAGGAATCCTTTTATTCACCAATCCTATACCACTGTCTTTGTACTCTCTGACCTCAGATACACACTTCCTATCATACTTAAAAATTCTACAGAAATCCTTTTATTCACCAATCCTATACCACTGTCCTTGTACTCTCTGACCTCCCTCCTGTTATCCTGAAGAATTCTACAGAAATCCTTTTATTCATTAATCCTGTCCTTTATTACACATGCTACTACAGAAGCTTAGAGCTGAAATGAATCTTTAGAGACTTCTAAGTGTAATTCCCATATACCAGCTTGATATTCACCAATAATAAAACAAGTCACTATGGCCAAGTATAGTATTTTACCTCTTTAATATATCAGCATGCCATATTACACACAGTACTTACTTGTACTCATCATAGACTTCCTGTTTGGGCAGTGAAGTCTCCGGATGTTCCTCTAGGGTATTCCGAATCCAGGAAAAGGCATGCATTTGTTGTGCCCGACTAGATGACATGGCATTCTGATCACTAATAGAATAAAAACATGTTTTAGCCGACCAGATAGCAATTCGTTAATAATTTTTGAGCAAGGCCTAAATGTTCCACTAAAGAACTGTTTGCAAATACGCTATAAACGACCAAACCAAACTTAGGAAATCTAGTAGATAATTGTCCAGCTATGGTTGTGAGCTGTTTTCTACAGCTAGTGTAAGACTGAAGTTACTCCCCTGCTCCATCCCTCCCTATGCAGGTGATGGAGCACTGACAAAGTATTTGTTTTGGTCAAATATCACATTTAAGTGGATATTTGCTCATGTACTTGCCTGTTCATTTGCCTACACTTACCAAATCATCAAATTTTAAAACAAAATTATACAAAAATTGCTTATTTCTATTTGCTCAGCATTCTCAAATGATATATATACATATATAGACATACACACATACATATATACACACATATATAAACATACATAAACACACATAAATATATAAATATATAACTACTTGGAAATCTTACTAAAGCATTCTATGCTCCAGAATGGAATTCGCACCAGAGAGATCCTGAACAGACAAATCTCCCCCTACAATCCTTCCTAAAGCCAGGCCCGCTGTCATAGGCTGACACATCCATTAAACATTGTAAGATTTACTATATGGAAGTATTACTTATAAATAAATACCAAAATGGACACCAAAGATAGGACAAGGGAAGCTACTCTACTGATTCTGACATCCATCTCAGCTATCTGTAAGAATAATTTATTTCAAAAACACTGAGCAAGTGTCTAGGACATAACATGATTAAAACAGTTATAAATTTGGTCTGAGGGAAAAAAAGATAAAACTCAAATAATTTTCATTTCATTTATTTCTATATACAGTTTTAAAAAATAGAATGAGCATAATTTATATGAATGAAATGAATTCTGAGAAATAAAAGGTTAAGGAAACTTTTAAAAATTACAATGACTGAATGAACAACTTCTCTCCACATTTTCTATAATTTTTAATGATGAAACTATAGTAATACCCCAAGCACTTAACACACCTTACATTTATGAATTCATGCTTCATACAGGCAATTTCACTTTAATTTGTTTTAGATTCTATGATGTGTTTACCTGATAGTACCTAAAAAAACTCTTGTACATTATTCCTTATGATACTGATCTGTTTAATTCTTTGGTTTTCTGTTCAATTTTCACAATCCGTCACACTGCATAAACATATATTCATCTGTCTATGAAACAAACCCAAATTGCATGTCATAGCATTTACCCAGTTGCACAAATAAATTAGCAAAAACTGCAAGTAAATACTTAACCAAATATCAAAGACTAAAATGATGTATTGTTTTGCCAGTATGTTTTCTAATGATTTCAGGAATATTGCAAAAACCATAACAACCAAAACATACACACCTCACATATATCCTAGGGACATCCTATAAACAGCATAATTATAGCAAAGACAATAATAGATATACCTTTTCTCTCCATTGCTGAGACCAGAAGGCAGCTGAAGGTAGAGGTAGAGTTTCTCTAGGTCTGTAAACTTCTCAACTTCTTGCTGTTTACAAAGGATTAAAAAGAAAGATCATTTTTAAAAAACACTCATTTTTCCCCAAACAAAATTTACTAACATCTCCCTAAAAATAATGACTGTTTAAGACAGATGAATCATTTGTCTTTTCTCATCACTAAAATAATACAATTATGTTATCTGATAAATGTACTGCATATACAAATTTAATAAAAGAAAATGGTACTTACCTATTAGTTCTTATATCATGGGCATAAATAAAATTATTGACCAAGGCTCAGAAAAAAAAAATCACATTTAAAGAAGGAGGGTTTTACTTGTCCTAATTGTAGGACAAGTACTGGACCAGGAATCAAGAGAAACATTTATTAGTTAGTCTTTGTCTAACCATTAACTGGCTATGAGGTTTTCAGTGCTACAGCAAATTTTCCATACAACTATAAACTGAATGACATAATTTCTAGAATCCTTTTCCAATTTTCAAATATTTAGAACATGTGACTGATGGTGCTACTGTTACCTGTGGATGGAACTGAGGTTAAAAACACTGAAATAAAACCATTAACTCTTTCCAGACCTTACAGATGTGATTATTTGTTGGCTTGCCAACAGTGGCTGCTATTTAGAGAATCTACTTGTAAGATTTTCTTTTTTTTTTTTTTTTTTTATTTTGAGACGGAGTCTTGCTCTGTCGCCCGGGCTGGAGTGCAGTGGCCGGATCTCAGCTCACTGCAAGCTCCGCCTCCCGGGTTCACGCCATTCTCCTGCCTCAGCCTCCCGAGTTAGCTGGGACTACAGGCGCCCGCCACCTCGCCCGGCTAGTTTTTTTGTATTTTTAGTAGAGACGGGGTTTCACCGTGTTAGCCAGGATGGTCTCCATCTCCTGACCTCGTGATCCGCCCGCCTCGGCCTCCCAAAGTGCTGGGATTACAGGCTTGAGCCACCGCGCCCGGCCAAGATTTTCTATTGCTATTGTCCTGCAACTATGTCATTTTGTCTCTAAATGTAACCTTTAAAATAATTTTTGCCTTCCTCTTTTTAACTTTCTTCTAAACTGAGTTTGCCATAATGGCTTCAAATGTGCCACAAATCCTATCATAATAAAAATATTCATAGTAAAATTCTGGTAGCCTAATTCAAGCAAAACTCCATTGCAATGAAAAATGTGGACAGATTACTGGCATTCCTGATAGAATTTATTCTTAATAAAGCACAGTTTAAACAGAGATTCAATTTTTGAAAAAACCTAAAATGATATAACCGGGCCTATTCTTAGTCTCATCAGAAGACATCCACAAAAGTTTAATCTTAGAATCCATCTACGTAATGATTTAATCAATCACATGCAAACAGCTCCCATTTACATTTTTAAAATCCCATAGCCTATAGGTATTTTCCAATGAGCTCTTGCTCTAATACCTAATAATATCAGCTATACCCTTCTGTAGCTCTCCCCTCAAAGAAAACAAACACACATTCCCTTCTTAAATGCTACGTATCATCACCTTCTTTTCTCTAGTTTCCAGTGTTCAGTTTTGGAGTCTGTTTAACTCTCTTTTTCTTGGTGCATTCCACATTAATCCTTTATTTAGCCCTCTAATACTATGCCCCATCTTCTTCCAGTCTTTTGATTTTTTACTGCCACCACAGTAGTCTAGGTCTTCAGCTGTCTTTCCTTCAACAATAAGGATAATTCATTTGCTTATCCATTACTTTTGTTTTCTGCTATGTTCCACAAGTGGCATACAATAACCATGAACCTATACTATGTATCACAAATTATACAAAGAGTGAACAATACAACACAGATGAACAACATACCACCACCACAGTTCTTGCCCTTAATGAACTTTTAATGACACTTAAATTTCTAAAGTGTCTAAACCAGCTGGTTTTCCTACCTCCGATGTCGCCCCACTTTAATGTGTCTTAAATATGGTTCCTGAAACCTGAAATTTTTTTCTGTTCTGAACAGAGGGACTGGCTGAAGCCATGGCAGAAGAACATAAATTGTGAAGATTTCATGGACATTTATTAGTTCCCCAAATTAATACTTTTATAATTTTTTAAGCATGTCTTCACTGCAATCTCTGAACATAAACTGTGAAGATTTCATGGACACTTATCACTTTCCCAATCAATACTCTTCTGAATTCCTATGCCTGTCTTTAATCTCTTAATCCTGTCATCTTTGTAAGATGAGGATGTGTGTCGCCTCAGGACCCTGTGATGATTGCGTTAACTGCACAAATTGTTTAAACAATATGAAATCTAGGTACCTTGAAAAAAGAACAGGGTAACAGTGACATTCAGGGAATGAGGGAGATAACCACTGGGTCTGGCGCCTGAGAGCTGGTGGAACACAGCCATATTTCTCTTCTTTCAAAAGCAAATAGGAGAAATATCGCTGAATTCTTTTTCTCAGCAAGGCACATCCCTGAGAAAGAGAATGTGTTCCTAGGGTGAGGGCTCTAAAATGGCCACTCTGGGGATGTATGTCTTTTACGGTTGTAGATAAGGGATGAAATAAGCCCCAGTCTCCTGTAGCACTCCCAGGCCTATTAGGACGAGGAAATTCCCGCCTAATAAATTTTGGTCAGACGGGTTGTCTGCTCTCAGACCCTGTCTCCTGATGTTATCAATGACAATGCGTGCCCGAAACTTCGTTAGCAATTTTAATTTTCCCCAGTCCTGTGATCTCACCCTGCCTCCATTTGCCTTGTAATATTTTATTACCTTGTGAAGCATGTGATCTCTGTGACCCACACCCTATTCATACACTCCCTCCCCTTTTGAAAATCACTAATAAAAACTTGCTGGTTTTGTGCCTTGGGGGGCATCATGGAACCTGCCGACATGTGATGTCTCCCCTGGACACCCAGCTTTAAAATTTCTCTCTTTTGTACTCTTTCCCTTTATTTCTCAGACCAGCTGACACTGAGGGAAAATAGAAAAGGACTCATGTTGAATTATCGGGGGCAGGTTCCCCTGATATTTTTCTGTCAAACTGTTTTTTTAAGAGAGTCTCACTATATTGCCCAGACTGAAGTGCAGTGGCTTAATCATAGCTCACTGCAGCCTCAAACTCCTGGGCTCAACAGATCATCCCACCTCAGCCTCCTAAGTAGTTGGGGCCACAGGTACATGCCACCACAGCCACCTAATTTTTTAATTTACTTTTTGTAGCTTGTTGCTACAAAATTGTTGCCTAGGCTGGTCTGGAATGCCTGCCTGGACTAAGTGATCCTCCTGCCTCCCAAAGTGCTGGGGTGCTAGGCATGAACCACTGTCAAATGTTATTAACATCACCCACTTAATCACAACAATGCCAATCCTATTAAATTCAGAGAAGGTTTTAATAATAAAATACCTAATATTATGAGCCATGTCTGAGAAAATGTAATAAAAATAATATTTTTGATCACTAAGAAAAAAATCTCCTACTGTTGGAGAAACCTTGGAGTCTATATAGCTTTTAAATTTTAAATATACTGGAAAAAAGAATAGAGAAGAGATTCCAGAACACAGAAGAAATTTCAGAAGATGTTCTAAATTAGTATTAAGCACCAAAGAGATGATTTAGAAGACGGCAAAAAAGGTTTTGAAAAAGATTAAAGTCAGTGTCCTAATTTTTTTCAAACAATGAAAACTTATAACTGTTCAATTACTGTTTTGATTACCACATGGGGTACAACACATAGAAGAAAAAATTTGGAGAGTAGCATGAAAACTGATAATAACAAAATTCTATAAAGTAAATCCCTCAAAAAATGACCCAAGTGTATAGTGATGGCATTTCAGTCCAGCAAGGCTGGGCTCACCATCAAGATTTCTGGTTTTGGATATATTGTGTCATCCACTGCTAATTAGTGGCTTCTAAAACAATGCTCACTGGTTTAGGAGAAGACCCTAACCTTGCTTGATTATCAAGGCAAGAGTATCATGTGGCAAGTATGTTAAACATGAGATTATCTGATATGCTTTGTGAAGATTTAGATGATAAGAATTAAAAGTTTTTCGTTCTATGTTGAAATTCATTGGTGGTCAAAAAGAAATTATTTTGGCTGGATTTACAAAATAAATCATAATGGTATTCTATTTCTGGAGCACCAGAGAAAAGACCAACTTCATAAACTTTAAAAATTATAATTTTTTATTCAGCCATAAAAGGAATGGAGTACTGATACGTGCTACAACATGGATGAACCTTTAAAACACTGTGCTAAGTGAAAGAAGCCACACACGTATCATGTGATTCTATTTATATTAAATATCCAAAATAGGCAAATCCCTAGGGACAGAAGGCAGCTTAGTGTTTCCCAGAGGCAGATGAGTGCTTAAAGGGTACTGAGTTTCCTTTTGGGGTGAGGAAAAGGTTTTGAAACTAGATTGATATGGTAGTTGTACAACACAGTTAATGTAATAAATATCACTAATGGTAAATTTTGTTGTGTATATTTTACTACAATAAAAACTCTAATTTTTCACAGAGCTTCGCACATTTGGAAAACATATCTGATGATTCCAAGTGAAACTTAAATGACAAACAACATCCATAGACTTAAAAGTCTTCACTTTCTTAAGTTGAAGAAGTTCTCAAAGAAAAGCTAGTGAAAATAGTTTCAAATTTAGGGGGAACCTCAAATATTATTCTAGTTATTTGAATGAGGTAGCTGATAATTTCATACTATTGCGGTTGAAGATCTTGCCTGAAAACTTAAAAGACCTCTTTCTCATGCACTTCAACCTTTGCAAAAAGGTATTAAAAAGGAATCTTTGAACTCAAGGTTGATTTATATGTCAAACACATTCTAGGAAATAATTCTGGAGAATTTTGGTAAAATATTCTTGGTTATTCCCAGCAAGTGAGCTGACCTTGCTTGTCATCATCCCATTTTCATAAGCATAGATTTAAGAAGACGGTTTTTCTGAACCTTTAGCTATGAAAGCACAACAATGCTACAAACTTAATGATAAATGAGATGGTACTTTGACCTTTCAAATTCTGGACAGAAAAGCTTGTAGCAAACAATCAGATTCAACATTCATTTTTATATTACGTGATCAAGGGGAAAATGAAGGCATAGTATAAGATCAACTTGCTTTTGGAGGTTGAAGGTGGAGTTTGGTGTTTGAATCCTGCCACTCAACCCCCTTCCCTTCTAAAACTTTGGCTGATAAAAAATACTGACATTAGGAACTAGTAACATTAAGCTAATTCTTTCTATGAGGTGCAAGTGTAGTGGTGAAGAAAACATGGGACAGAGACAGTATTCCATCTGTTCACCTACATTTCTCAGCCCACATTGCAGTTAGCTTGTAGTCATGTGATTATTATGAATCTCATCACAGTGATGTAATTCACTACTCAGCTGACATAGTTAAGAATCAATGTGTTGGCCAGGGGCAGTGGCTCAAGCCTGTAATCCCAGAACTTTGGGAGGCTAAGGTGGGTGGATCATGAAGTCAGGAGATTGAGACCATCCTGGCTAATAGGGTGAAACCCCGTCTCTACTAAAAATACAAAAAAACTTAGCCAGGTGTGGTGGTGGGCGCCTGTAGTCCCAGCTACTCGGGAAGCTGAGGAAGGAGAATGGTGTGAATGGAAGGTGGAGCTTGCAGTGAGCTGAGATTGCACAACCGCACTCCAGCCTGGGCGACAGAGTGAGACTCCGTCTCAAAAAAAAAAAAAAAATGTGTCGCCCCATCCCATTTCCCCCTCTGTGGCATCTTGGAAGCCATGTGTTGCACCAGTGAGGCTATGTCGGCCTTCCTGTCAATGTTGGTTCTGAGGGACTATTTGGAACAGTGGTCTTCAGTGATTTCTGCTGCATATAATGCGAATGAAAATGCATCTTTGTAGTTAGGCCACTGATATTTCAGTCTTAGTTACAACAGCATAGACTAACTCATCCTGATTAATATAAAAATTAGACTCTTTTCCTCTAGCACTTTTGAGAAAACTGAGGAATCCTTTTTATTTTTTCCCCTTTTGAGATGGAGTCTCACTCTGTCCCCCAGGCTAGAGTGCAGTGACCCGATCTTGGCTCAATGCAAGCTCCGCCTCCCAGGTTCACGCCATTCTCCTGCCTCAGCCTCCCGAGTAGCTGGGACTACAGGCACCCGCCACCATGCCCGGCTAATTTTTTGTAATTTTTAGTAGAGACGGGGTTTCACTGCGATAGCCAAGATAGTCTCGATCTCCTGACCTCGTGATCCACTTGCCTTGGCCTCCCAAAGTGCTGGGATTACAGGCGTGAGCCACTGCGCCCAGCAGAATACTTTTTACATATACAGATAAAAACGTGGAAACAGATAGGAACAGCACTGGCCTGCAACTCCCAGTGAGATTGTTGCAGAAGGCGAGTGATTTCTGCATTTCCAACTGAGGTACCCGGTTCATCTCACTGGGACTGGTTGGAGAGTGTGCAGCCCACCCAGGGCGAGCCAAAGCAGGGTGGGGTGTCACCTCACCTGGGTAGTGCAAGGTGTCGGGGAATTTTCCCCGCTACCCAAGGGAAGCTGTGAGGGACTAAGCCTGAGGAACTCTGGCACAGATAACTGCGCTTGTCCCATGGTCTTCACGACCTGCAAACCAGGAGATTCCCTCTGGTGACTACCCTACCAGGGCCCTGGGTTTCAAGCACAAAACTGGGTGACCAATTGGGCACACACCAAACTAGCTGCAGGAGCTTTTTTTTTCTTTTTTGCTATACTCCAGTGGCGCCTGGAATGCCACTGAGACAGAACTGTTCACCCCCCTGAAAAGAGGGGCCGAAGTCAGGGAGTCAAGTGGTCTGGCTCAGTGGGTCCCACCCCCACAGAGCCCAGGAAACTAAGATTCACTGGCTTGAAATTCTCACTGCCAGCACAGCAGCAATCTGAGATGTACCTGGAGGGTCAAGCTTGGTGCAGGGAGAGGGGTCGGCCATTGGTGAGGCTTGAGGAGACAGTTTTACAGCCACAGGCTAAACAAAGCTGCTGGGAAGTTCAAACTGGGCAGAGCCCACTGCAGCTCAGCAAGGCTGCTGTGACCAGACTGCCAGATTGCCCCTCTCTGGACAAGGCATCTCTGTAAAACAGGCAGCAGCCACAGTCAGTGGCTTATAGCAGACTTAAACGTCCCTGCCTGACGGCTCTGAAGAGAGCAGTGGAACTCCCAGCACAGCGTTCGAGCTCTGCTAAGGGTCAGTCTGCCTCAAGTGGGTCCCTGACCCCCGTGTATACTGACTGGGAGACACCTCCCAGGTGGGGCCGACAGACACCTCATACAGGAGAGCTCTGGCTGGCATCTGGCAGGTGCTTCGCTGGGTTGAAGCTTCCAGAGGAAAGAACAGGCAGCAACCTTTGCTGCTCTGCAGCCTCTGCTGGTGATACCTAGACAAACAGGGTTGGGAGTGGACCTCCAGCAAACTCCAACAGAGTGGCAGCAGAGAGGCCTGACTGTTAGAAGGAAAAGAAACAAACAGAAAGGATTAGCACATCCACTCACCCCACTGGAAGGTCACAAACATCAAAGACCAAAGGTAGATAAATCCACAAAGATTGGGGAAAACCAGTGCAAAACGGCCGACAGTTCCAAAAACCAGAACGCCTTTCCTCCTCTAAAGGATCACAACTCCTCGCCAGTAAGGGAACAAAACTGGATGCAGAATGAGTTTGAAGAACTGACAGAAGTAGGCTTTAGAAGGTGGATAATAACAAACAACTCTGAGCTAAAGCAGCATGTTCTAACCCAATGCAAGGAAGCTAAGAACCTTGAAAAAAGGTTAGTCGAATTGCTAACTAGAATAACCAATGTAGAGAAGAACATAGATGACCTGATGGAGCTGAAAAACACAGCACGAGAACTTCGTGTAGCATACACAAGTATTAATAGCCGAATCGATGAAGCAGAAGAAAGGATACCAGTTGAGGATCAACTTAATGAAATAAACTGAGAAGACAAGATTACAGGAAAAAAAAAAAAAAGGTATGAGTCAAGCCTCCAAGAAATATGGGACTATGTGAAAAGACCAAATCTTTGTTTGACTGGCATACCTGAAAGTGACCGGGAGAATGGAACCAAGTTGGAAAACACTTCTGAGGATATTTTCCAGAACTTCCTCAACCGAGCAAGACAGGCCAACATTCAAATTCAGGAAATACAGAGAACACCACAAAGATACTCCTCAAGAAGAGCAACCCCAAGACACATAATCATCAGATTCACCAAGGCTGAAATGAAATAAAAAATGTTAAGGGCAGCCAGACAGAAAGGTCAGGTTACCCACAAAGGGAAGCCCATCAGACTAACAGCAGACCTCTCGGCAGAAACCCTACAAGTCAGAAGAGAGTGGGAGCCAATATTCAACATTCTTAAAGAAAAGAATTTTCAACCCAGAATTTCATATCCAGCCAAACTAAGCTTCATAAGTGAAGGTGAAATAAAATCCTTTACAAACAAGCAAATGCTGAGGGATTTTGTCACTGCCAGACCTGTCTTACAAGAGGTCCTGAAAAAAAGCACTAAACATGGAAAGGAATAACCGGTACCAGCCACTGCAAAAACATACCAAATTGCAAAGAACATCGACACTATGAAGAAACCCCATTAACTAACAGGTAAAACAACCAAATAGCATCATAATGACAGGGTCAAATTCACACATAACAATATTAACCTTAAATGTAAATAAGCTAAATGCCCTAATTAAAAGACACAGACTGGCAAATTAGATAGAGTCAAGACGCATCAGTGTGCTGTATTCAGGAGACCCATCTCATGTGCAAAGACACACATAGGCTCAAATAAAGGGATGGAGGAAGATCTGCCAAGCAAATGGAAAGCAAAAAAAAGCAGGGGTTGCAATGCTGGTCTCTGATAAAACAGACTTTAACCAACAAAGATCAAAAGAGACAAAGAAGGGTATTACATAATGGTAAAGGGAACAATGCAGCAAGAAGAGCTAACTATCCTAAATATATATGCATCCAATACAGGAGCACTCAGATTCATAAAGCAAATTCTCAGAGACCTATAAAGAGACTTAGACTGCCACACAATAATAATGGGAGACTTTAACACCCCACTGTCAATATCAGACAGATCAATGACACAGAAAATTAATAAGGATATTCAGGACTTGAACTCAGCTCTGGACCAAGCAGATGTAAAAGACCTCTACAGAACTCTCCACCCCAAATCAACAGAATATACATTCTTCTCAGCACTTCATCGCACTTATTCTAAAATGACCACATAATTGGAAGTAAAACACTCCTCAGCAAATGCAAATGAAGGGAAATCATAACATACAGTCTCCCAGACCACAGTGCAATCAAACTAGAACTCAGGACTAAGAAACTCACCCCAATCCACACAAATACATGGAAACTGAACAACCTGCTCCTGAATGGACTACTGGGTAAATAACAAAAGGAAGGCAGAAATAAAGATGTTCTTTGAAACCAATGAGAACAAGACACAACGTACCAGAATCTCTGGGACACATTTAAAGCAGTGTTTAGAGGGAAATTTATAGCACTAAATGCCCACAAGAGAAAACAGGAAAGATCTAAAATTGACACCCTAACATCAAAATTAAAAGAACTAGAGAAGCAAGGGCAAACAAATTCAAAAACTAGCAGAAGACAGGAAATAACTAAGATCAGAGCAGAACTGAAGGAGATGGAGACATGAAAAACACTTCAAAAAAAAAAAAAAAAAAAAATCAATGAATCCAGGAGCTGGCTTTTGAAAAAAAAATCAACAAAATACACCACTAGCCAGACTAATAAAGAAGAAAAGAGAGAAGAATCAAATAAAAAAATAATATAGGGGATATCACCACTGACCCCACAGAAATACAAACTACCATCAGAGAATACTATAAACACCTGTATGCAAATAAACTAGAAAATCTAGAAGAAATGGATAAACTCCTGGACATATACACCCTTCCAATTCTAAGCCACAAAGAAGTTGAATCCCTGAATAGACCAATAACAAGCTCTGAAATTGAGGCAGTAATAGCCTACCAATCAAAACAAGTCCAGGGCCAGACGGATTCACAGCTGAATTCTACCAGAGGTACAAAGAGGAGCTGGTACCATTCCTTCTGAAACTATTCCAAACAAAAGAAAAAGAGGGAATCTTCCCTAACTCATTTTATGAGGCTAGCATCATCCTGATACCAAAATCTGGCAGAGACACAACGAAAAATGAAAATTTCAGGCCAATATCCCTGATGAACATCCTTAATAAAATACAGGCAAACCGAATCCAGCAGTGCATCAAAAAGCTTATCCACCATGATCAAGTTGGCCTCATCCCTGGGATGCAAGGCTTGTTCACTACACACAAATCAATATACATAATCCATCCACATCAATCCGCCTAAACAATAAACGTAATCCATCCACATAAACCCAATCCACATAAACAGAACCAATGACAAAAACCACATGATTATCTCAATAGATGCAGAAAAGGCCTTCGATAAAATTCAACCCTTCATGCTAAAAACTCTCAATAAACTAGGTATTGATGGAACATATCTCAAAATAATAAGAGCTATTTATGACAAACCCAAAGCCAATATTATACTGAATGCGCAAAAACTGGAAGCATTCCCTTTGAAAACTGGCACAAGACAAGGATGCCCTCTCTCACCACTCCTATTCAATAGTATTGGAAGTTCTGGCCAGGGCAATCAGGCAAGAAAAAGCACTAAAGGGTATATAAATAGGAAGAGAGGAAGTCAAATTGTCCCTGTTTGCAGATGACATGACTGTATATTTAGAAAACCCCATCACCTCAGTCCAAAATCTAAAGCTGATAAGCAACTTCAGCAAAGTCTCAGGATACAAAAGCAGTGTGCAAAAATCACAAGTATTTGTATACAACAATAACAGAGACCCAATCATGAGTGAAATCCCATTCACAATCGCTATTAAGAGAATAAAATACCTAGGAATACAACTTACAAGGCATGTGAAGGATTTCTTCAAGGAGAACTACAAACCACTGCTCAAGGAAATAAGAGAGGACACAAGCAAATGGAAAAACATTACATGCTCATGGATAGGAAGAATCAATATCGTGAAAATGGCTATACTGCCCAAAGTATTTTATAGATTCAATATTATATCCATCAAGCTACCACTGACTTTCTTCACAGAATTGGAAAAAACTACTTGAAACTACACATGGAACCAAAAAAGAGCCCGCATAGCCAAGACAATCCTGGGCAAGAAGAACAAAGCTGGAGGCATCATGCTACCTGACTTCAAACTACCCTACAAGGCTACAGTAACCAAAACAGCATAGTACTTGTACCAAAACAAATATATAGACCAAAGGAACAGAACAGAGGCCTCAGAAATAACACCACACAGCTACAATCATCTGATCTTTGACAAACCTGACACACACAAGCAATGGGGAAAAGATTCCCTATTTAATAAATGGTGCTGGGAAAACTGCCTAGCCATATGCAGAAAAGTGCAACTGGACCCCTTCCTTACACCTTTTACAAAAATCAACTCAAGATGGATCAAAGACTTAAACGTAAGACCTAGGACCATAAAAATCCTAGAAGAAAACCTGGGCAATAGCATTCAGGACATAGGCATGGGCAAAGACTTCATGTCTAAAACACCAAAAGCAATGGCAACAAAAGCCAAAATTGACAAATGAGACCTAATTAAACTAAAGAGCTTCTGCACAGCAAAAGAAACTATCATCAGGGTGAACAGGCCACCTATAGAATGGGAGAAGATTTTTGCAATCTATCCATCAGACAAAGGACTAATATCCAGAATCTACAAAGAACTTAAACAAGTTTACAAGAAGAAAACAACCCCATCAAAAAATGGACAAAGGGTATGAACAGACACTTCTCAAAAGAAGACATTTATGCAGCCACAAGACATGTGAAAAAATGCTCATCATCACTGGTCGTTAGAGAAATGCAAATGAAAACCACAATAAGATACCATCTCACAGCAGTTAGAATGGTGATCATTAAAAAGTCAGGAAACAGATGCTGGAGAGGTTGTGGAAAAATAGGAACACTCTTACAGTGTTTGTGGGAGTGTAAATGAGTTCAACCATTGCAGAAGACAGTATTGTGATCCTAAGAATCTAGAACTAGAAAGACCATTTGATCCAGCAATCCCATTACTGGGCATATACCCAAAGGATTATAAATCATTCTACAATAAAGACACATGCACATGTATGTTTCTTGCGGCACTATTCACAATAGCAAAGATTTGGAACCAACCCAAATGTTCATCAATGATAGACTGGATTAAGAAAATGTGGCACATATACACCATGGAATACTATGCAGCCATAAAAAAGGAGAAGTTCATGTCCTTTGCAGGGACATGGATGAAGCTGGAAACCATCATTCTCAGCAAACTATCACAAGATCAGAAAACCAAACACCGCATGTTCCCACTCATAAGTGGGAGTCGAAAAATAAGAACACATGGACACAGGGAGGGGAACATCACACACTGGGGCCTGTCGGCGGGTGGGGTGTTAGGGGAGGGATAACATTAAGAGAAATACCTAATGTAGGTGACGGGTTGATGGGTACAGCAAAGCACCAGGGCACATGCATACCTATGTAACAAAACTGCACATTCTGCACATTTAACCCAGAACTTAAAGTATATTAAAAAAACGTGGAAACAAGAAAAAGTCTCCTCCCCATAATCAAAAAGGCTTTCATTCATTCATTTTTTAGAACAGAATAATTAACTTACTTTGAATTTCAAATGATATTAACCAAGAATATAATTACATTTATCAGAATGGGGTATGGGCTAAAAAACAGTTTATAAGCACCAGTTTAGAATATACAGCCTTCATGCTCTCTTCCAGTTAACTTTTACTTTTAAAAAAATCAAAAAACTGGTTAAAAAATCAGCTCTAATAAGTTTACTACACACGATCCTGCAATATGCCAGTCTGTTCCTCTACTTTGGGTCACAGCATTTACTCAGGAAAGCATGCAGCTTATCTTCAATGAATCTGCATTTACTGATTGTTTTGAAAAAATGTTTTCCAGTGTCTGGTCACGACCCTCAACTATAATGATCCTGGTTTGTTCAAACTCTATCCATCTTTGAGGCAGAATCCTGAAAGATAAGACTGAGCCAAATGGAAACCCTCTTAATATTTTAATACCTCATTTAATTTTTTAAAATTAAAACTACAAAGTATTTCAAACAGTAGAGAATGTGCGCACGCATGCATCAACGTCCACATTTACAAGATGCTAACCTTTTGCCATGTTTGCTTCTGATCTTGGACTTAATCTATTTAACAGCATATAGAAATAGTATTCTATGAAACAAAACCACAGTTTGTTCATGTCTCTACTGATAAGACAATACGTTATAGCAAAGTTTCACTATTTCAAATGGTGCTGCAATGGAAATCCTTTATTTGTGACTCTTGTGGCCTTGTGTGAGTTTTTTCCTAAGGGATGTAACCTAAAAGTACAAGTATCTGGTAACAAAGAATGTACATAGTCAACCTTATTGGGTATTTTCTAATTGCTCTCTAAAACTTACACAAATTTATGTTCTTAATAGCAATACTATAATTTGTTTCTCCACATTCTTGTTAAAACTTAAGTTTTAAAGTTTAGCTAATCTCATGGGTATGAAAAGATATCTCATTGTTTTATACTTCTCTGATTGATGATGAGACTGAATCTTTTCGTATTATTTATCATTTGAGTTTAACAGAGTAGCTCTAAAATTTTAATATGCACCAGAATCACATAGTAAGCTTGTTAAAACAAAGACTGCATGGCCCCACTTCCAGAGTTTCTGAATCAGTAGGTCTGAAGTGGGGACCTGAGAATCTGGACTTCTAACAAGCTCCTAGGTGATGCTGCTAATGCTGGGCAAAGGATTACACTTGGAGAACCACACTGTTCAAGGAACTGCCCATTCATTTCTTTTGCTCATCTAAATATGGGGATATATATCAGGCAGTCTGGATACTAATTCTCTACTGGTTTAAAGTGCTGCTAATATCTTCTCCTAGTTGTAACCTGTCTATTCATTTTGTTTTTGAAGTCTTGTGATGTCGAAGTTTGTCATTTCCAGGCAGTCAAATATATCAATCTTTTCAGTCATAATTTGAGCTTTTGGTCTTTTGTTCTTGAAATTTTCCCCTATTTCAGTGTCATAAAGATAGTATCCTATATTTTCTTTTTAAAGTTAAAAAATTTCATTTTTCATGTGTGGGCCTCTAATTCCTCTGGAATTTATTTTTCTGTAAGATATGAAGTAGGGACCTAACTAAAAATTGTCCCAGTAGCACTTACTGAGTATTTCACATTTTCTCTACTGATTTTTCATGCTACATCTGTATCATGGGATTCTTTATTACAGGTGAAAAAGAATGCCATTTTTATGTTTAGCATATGAAAATGTCTTTCTCTGAGTTGGTATTTAATTTAGGAAAAAACCTTTTTTTTTTTTTTTTTTTTTTTTTGAGACAGAGTCTTGCTCTCTTGCCCAGGCTGGAGTGCAGTGGCACGGTCTTGGCTCACTGCAGCCTCTGCCTCCCAAGTTCAAGCATTCTCCTCCCTCAGCCTCCTGAGTAGCTGGAATTACAGGTGCATGCCACCACGCCCAGCTAATTTTTGTAGTTTTAGTAGAGACGGGGTTTCACCATGTTGGTCAGGCTGGTCTCAAACTCCTGGCCTCATGATCTGCCCGTCTTGGCTTCCCAAAGTGTTGGGATTACAGGTGTGAGCCACTGCACCCGGCCTCGAAAAAACCTAACAATTTATCCTTAAGACTGTCATATAGCAAAATGTATGATTAACTGACTCTTCTAGAACTTATGTCATAGAGACTTTTCATATAAGAATATCACCCAGTAACTGATTAGCAGAGTAATAAAAGTAGCTTTGATGAAGCTTTATAAATCTGAGGTTAATAAGTCTCCTACTGACAAATTAATAATAAAGAATAATCCAGATTACATAAGATCTGTAATAAGGATATGACATATATATAAAATAGATGAATGAAGCAGCTGTTACTTGAAATTGATATCTATATCAAGCAGTAAGCTATAGTGGGGTAAGGTATAGGATATAGAATTAGAAGACCCAGATCTGAGTTCCAGATTTGCCACTCATTAGGTTTGTAATATTAGGCAAGCTTTTTAAGCTGAATATCAGTTTCAAAATATAAAACACAGCGACAAAATGCTCATAATTTTTATGATATAAAGCTTAGGTATTGTTACGTAAATGTTACTATTTTAAAAATATGTAATTGCTTAAAATCAGATCTTTGGCAGAAGAGTTTACAATTCAAATTCTATCAACAAGTATAGAAACTTCAATGTGAAAAAGTAAGGCATTTAAAACATTAAAGTAAAAAAAAAAATTTTTTTTTTTAAAGAGATAGGAGGTGTCTCACTCTGTTGCCCAGGCTGGAGTGCAGTGGTGCAATCACAGATCACTGCAGCCTCGAACTCCTGGGTTCAAGTGATTCTCCTGCCTCAGCCTCCCAAAGTGCTGTGATTACATGCATGAGCCACCACACCTGGCCCTTTAAATTTTAATTGTTAAATATTAATGGTAAATATTTATGAGGTTCAATGTGATGTCTTGCTATATATTTACAATGTGGAATAATTAAATCAGGCTAATTAATAAATCCATCACCTCACATATTTTTTATGTAGCAAAAACATTTATAATCTACTCTTACACCCTGGGCAACATGGCAAAATCCTATCTTTACAAAAAGTACAACAATTAGCTGGTGTGGTGGTGCATACCTGTTGTCTCAGCTACTTGGGAGGCTGAAGTGGGAGAACTGTTTGAGCCCAGGGAGGTCAAAGCTGCAGTGAGCCAGGATTGTGCCACAGCCTGGGCAACAGAACGAGACTCTGTCTCAACAAAACAAAACAACCCACCCCCAAAACCCAAAAAACAACTATTTTCACAATTCTGAAATATACAATGCATTATTGTTATAATAGACACCGTTCTGTTGGACACTAAAGTTTATTCTTCCTAACAGAAACTGTTTACCCTTTGATCAATATCTCCCCTTCCCATATCCCTCCCTGCCACTGCCCAGTCTCTGGTAACCATCATTTTACTCTCTACGTATATGAGTTCAACCTTTCTAGATTCCATATATAAGTGAGATCATGCAGTATTTGTCTTTCTTCTGTGCCTGGCTTATTTCACTTAGCATAATGCCTTCCAGGTTAGTCCATGTTGTTGTAAATAACAGAAGTTTCCCCACTTTAAGGCTGAATACTACTTCACTGTGTATATATAACTACATTTTCTTTATCCATTCATCTGATGATGGACACGTAGGTTGCTTCTGTATCTTAGGTATTGTGAATAAGGCTTCAATGAACTTGGGAGTAGGTAAGGCATCTTTAAGAAATTCAGGACTTATTTAGCCTGGTAATCTCCACTAGCTTGGTTGGAATACCACAAGAGCAAGGGTCCTTCAGATTTTATATGTGACCATCAGACTTGGTCACTCATCATTGAAGATTATGTTACACAAGTACTGGCTTTCCTTAGGGCGAGTGCAGAATAGGGCAGAAACTATTTTTTCCTGAGCTGTTGACACAAAATTGAAGTTAGTAAGTATTTCTGACAACAGTTGTGCTACTAGAGAGAAATAAATAATCAGTCTAAGCAGAATAGATCAGAAATAACTTTTCCCAGGTTTGGCTGGGAACAAAATGGGTAACTTTTCATTTCTCTTCTGTGATAAATTCCTGAAACAATATTCTATATTGCAAATACTAATTTTTTGGTGTTCCTGTTTGCTGAGGACATCTGTTTCTGAACTGTCAATACATACCAGATGGACTGCAGAGAACCAGAGTGAGTTTTGAATGTCTTATTACCAGAACTTAAAGACCTTTAAGCAGATGGTAAGGAACTATGTTTTCATTATTCATTGGCTTAGTATTCAGTTTAAAAGTAGTCTAAATGGAGAGATCTGCTCCTGTTTTTAGGGACCACTGTGAAAAAGTGAAGCATCAGGTTTAAGCCACACTTCACAAATGTTAATAAATAGTGATTTCCCTTGTTTGAAATCTGTAGTGATTTGTTTCCTGTAACGACAATGTTCCCTCTCGTGTTACTCTGTTTGGTCTTGTTTTTTTAAGCAAGGTTAAAAAACTGGGGAAGGGCTGATGCTTATAAAGAGCATAACAATTAGTACTTCACTGAGGAGCTTTCACGCAAATCTTTGATGCTGAAATTGTATCTGAGGATTATCATTTCCAGAATTAGCAGAAATGCTTGTTGAGACTTATAAACACCTTCCAAAATACTGGCCAGTTTGACAATAACTGAGTTCTGGTGGAAGATGACCAATCAGGGTATCATGTCCATAATTAGTCCATGAAACTTTTCTTTTCAGACTGGTATCAGTAAAAGGTTTTTTTTTTTTTTTTTTTTTTTAACATTTTAATTTAACTTTGTATTTGGAATAGTCAGCTTAAATTCCAGAAACCTAAATAATCAAGTTTAACTGTTTCTTGAGTTACCATATATGGAGGGAACATAAATACACTATTATGCTTGAATTTGTCTGCCCTTGATTTTTTTAAGCTTTGAAAACAAAATGCCAAACAAAAAATTCTAATTTTTCCCCCCTCAGGCGACACTGATTCAGGAAGAGTTTCTAAAAGGACTCTTCTTCACCAGCATCACTGACAGAAGGATCAAAAGGGAGAAAGTATAAAGCTTATCCTATAGCCTCTTTAAATTTGTAGAAACAATCAACATACCAGATATTATATTTTCTTAGGCCTCAGCAGTTCTTCCACAGGACTGAGTAAGGAAGACAGAGAAAAAGATCAGGTATGAGGACTCTATTTTCCATGCTTGTTGCTTAGAATTCTTAGTTTTCAGCAATTTTCAGTTTCCTAACTTGTTATGAAGACCACTGGGGGTGGTAGGGATAAGTGATTTTCTTTCAAGGGCTACCTACTATAAACAGTGTAAGAGGAAATTGTTTTTCTATTCTCAGTTCTCGAAAATATAAATCAAACGGGGAGAGTAATTTTTACTGTACTTGTATTATTGTGAGGATTTGCCCTTTTATTTATAAACCTACTGAATTGGGTATATAAATGAAAATGGCTTAATTTTCTGTTCAAAATATTCTGCTCAAAGATAAGGAATATGATCTGAGTCAATTTGAAAGACATCAGTACTTAGAGAACAGTTAAGGAAAAGTGATGCAATGCTGAAAAGCAAATGTCAGCAAAACCCAAAACTTGTTTCTCACAGTGCTTGTCTCCCTAATCCTGTTAGATGACCTACAGAATTTACTGCCATCTAAAAACAAGCTAAACAATAAAAAAATTTCCTTTCAACTTCTCTCAACTATAATCAAGCCTGGAGAAATTCCAATATTAAGAAGCCCCAAGGGGCTGCAACATTGGCACTGACAAATTCTTACTCCAAGATAGACATGTAAGATATTACTAAGTAGATTCTGTGCTTAATATTGAGAAGTTTCTGCACATAAAATTAAGAATTGATTACATTATAACAGAAAAAAGTAGGGACATTCATTGTATCTAAACTGGTAATTTTTATGCATGTGCTTTAAAATATATTTTGGTTTTCTTAGCTATTTATGTTTGCCTGTTTAATACTTTTAAGAAACTGAGTTCATAAATTGATGATAAATCAAAAGATAAATCCAGGAAAGAAACACAACCACAAGGAATTTTTTAGAACTTAATAGTAAAAAAGGAAGCTGAATCTCTGAAACTGAGATAATGAATAACACGGTAGAAAGTACCATAGTATCATAGTATCTTTGGCTACATAAGTGCCAAAGTAAGAACCAAATGAAATGCTTAGACAAGGGCATACTGCTAAAACACTCATAGTAGGAACTAGGGTTCAAACAGCCAAAGGGTACCAAAGCCAAAAGATTTGAGTCCCCTTGAAATAGAATTCAAATGAGAGCCATCTTAAGAACACTTCTTCCCATTGTTAAATTCTATAAAAACTGACCATCACAGGGTCATCAATGTAACATTCCCCTAAATTCACTCTGAGTCACTCAGGAGAAGGCAAGGTTATTACCAATGTTTCTGTGTGTTATTTGAAAAGATCCCACGGTTCTACTAGCAGGTGGGGATGGGTGGAGGTATCAGCAGGAAGGATAAGGTTTAGATCTTTCTAGTCACTGTGTTTTTAACTTTTTTCAGCATGTAAAAAAATGATGGTAGTTGACAGTCCAGCTGCCACGATGCTTTCAAAAAACTGAACTTCTACTGGATTCTTCAAGATTACAAAGCTACAGCCTTAACAAAGAGGTAGGCCATTGAGAGGAAAAGTCAATTCTTTAGTGCCTGTTTTCTCTGTTCCTAGTAATCTTTTCTTTTTTTCTCCCCTAGAGTTTACTTTTCTGCAAGTCTGAAATGACTTAAAATGCAAAGATAGAAAAATTAGAATACTATAAGAATTCATTTGTTTCCATCAGAGCAACTTTTGTGTATTATGTCATTCTTGGAATACAAACATATTAAGGAAAATGGCGTTTCTTTCAGGTAATGATGAGAAATTATCATCATATTTTTTCCTATTCTTGAGACAATGTAATAAATTTGAAAGCTAGCAGACAATGGTTAGGGCACTGTTCATAATTATGAAACACAAAAGTTACCAGAACTCATTTTTTTGTGCCTCAGTGGCAATTTAGTCCACTGGAGTCCCTAACAGGAGAGAAAAACAAAAACATTAAATATGTTTTTCTCACACACTAAAGGAGGGTAAAATAACTCAAGTGTTTAATATAAAAAAAGGAAAGAGTAAAAGGTTCAAAATCCTTTACTTGGCATGGCCTTATATAAATTATTTCTTTTTGTGATACTAAACAAAACCAAACAAGCTATTTAAATCTGGCCCCACTGCCACATTTTCCCACTTAAGTAAATTCTGCACAGACATGCTCTTCATTTTGAAAACTGCCCATTTCTTCTCCACTAAGTGAATAGAAAGAAAAAATAAGATTCTGAGATAAATCTTACTAAC
Source organism: Rhinopithecus roxellana (assembly GCF_007565055.1). Classification (NCBI taxonomy): domain Eukaryota; kingdom Metazoa; phylum Chordata; class Mammalia; order Primates; family Cercopithecidae; genus Rhinopithecus; species Rhinopithecus roxellana. The sequence continues at coordinate 43,379,328 of NC_044553.1, forward strand.
AGTAACTCCAGTGCTGTATAACAAAATAAATCTGATCTTCTACCCATGAGCCTTTTTTGAGCCATAATAGGTTAATTTTTGTTATTTATTTATTTGATATATTTTAATTACATATTGCAAACAAAATTTTTAGTTTCGATCAAGTCTGGGTCGGTGAGTTGACCTTGGTAACCATTTAGCATTCATTAAAGCAAGGATTTGAGGTGAGAAAGCATGCTTTCTCCTATAAAGGGAAGAAGAAAATTTTTTGGAATGGCGTACTCCACACCCATAACCCCTCACAGATGCAGCATACATCTCTGGAGGGCAGGAAAGTAATTGTTAAGAATTACTGCTGGAGTGAACTACTCAAATTTATTGCTGGGAGTGTGTCCTCTCTCTTAGAAGGCCCCATTCTAATAGTAGGTCTGTTTCTCAGAACACTTTAGCGGCAAGTACATGAAGAAAACTGGCTTCTGATTTAAAACACTAAACCATGGGACAGACTTGGAAAGTTTAAAAATTAAACAAGATTATTCATTTATATATTCATCTAGCATCAAGTGCCTACTATGCTCTAGGCACTATCTTATATTTTAGTAACAGGAAGACAGACAATAAAATTTAAAAGTAAAACAGTTACATGATGATGATAAACGCTATGAAGAAAAAGTGTTGGGAGGGTATGTTAAACCACCATCTACAATAGAGTCATCAAGGATAGTCTCACAGGAAAGTGAGAAGGCCACATGTTTTACACAGTGGCTGATCTATAGCAGAGACTCAAAATAGTTATCATTATTTTTGTTATATACTATTTTTGCTTTCTATTGACTGGATGTTGTAATGGCCAGCTAAAGCAGGAACTGACAGTAAAGACTCCGTATTACTAAGAAACAAAAACAGAGGCTTTCTTCCCATTATCTATCCTCATATGTACTATTATGGGTCCCCAACCCTGCAAAGAATAGCTCTTATAATAACCTTGCCCCCAAATAATCTAACACAAAAGCCACAAACTCAAACGCCAGGCAGGTAATGCACATGAGTACAGTAGAACATAGGTAAGAAAAATCTGAGGAGGTAAAAGCATGGTGGGGACTGAGAGGACTAAAGAGTGCATGTCATGTTTAAAAAGAATAACCACTACTTAGGTTCAACTGCTGTCATGTGGAAACAAGGGCTCAATGTCCTGTTTTCAAGAGAAAACAGAAAACAAACACCTAAGTTTTTCTGTGAACTTTCCTCATTCTAAAATATGGCAACCAATCCAAAATTTTTAAAACATCAGTGTGGGCCAAACAAAACAATTTTGTGGAACAGATCCAGCTGTGGGTCTCAAGTTTAGCCCTTCTGGTCCATCTACAGGGTCAGTAGCTGATTCCTTCCCGGGCCATAAGCACCAGATGCTTGATTTGCTGGACCAGACCTATTGGTTATTACCATCCAGGCTGTATCTGAGCAATCACGTTTTAAAATCCAAGATCTGTGAAACACACAGTACTTAGATACGAAGCAAGCCATACCAATAAGATTCCATTAAGCCAAGATGGAGATGAGACTAGGAAGGTTATACCCAGGGAAATAATCTCTATTGCGGTGTCCCAGATAGGATCCTGGTGAGAACTCAGGTACTACTGAAATTCCACAAAGATAACCATGATACATGAACAGACTTCCTACCAACAGACTGCTTGCACTGCCTTCCTTTGCCTGATTTTAACTATGCTAAAATTGGATTTTTCACATGGGGTAGTTAGTACCTCTGCTGTGATTTTTTTTTTCTTTTTTAGGTTTTAGATTTTTGTAATGGACAACTCAAGTGTGCCCAGAAAGTTAGTTCTTAAGGTTTATCTCACAATAGGCTTTGCTGCTCACTAAAGTAGGACAGTTTTTAGAGAACACAGCTTAGGCTGTTGATTTTGATCATTTGCCTCAGGAGTATAAACACTGTGCCAGTAGAGATGGAAGGTAGAGAGAAAAAGTCTTTTGAAGCAATGGTCCCCAACCTTTTTGGTACCGGGGACCAGTTTCACGGAAGACAATTTTTCCATGGATGGGGTGGGGATTACGGGGATGGTTTTGGGATGAAACTGTTCCATTTTAAACCATTAGGCATTAGATTATCATAAGGCACGTATAACCTAGATCCCTCGCATGCTCAGGTCACAATAGGGTTTGTGCTCCTACGAGAATCTAATGCCGCTGCTGATCTGACAGGAGGCGGAGCTCAGGCAGTAATGCTTGCTCGCCCGCTGCTCACTTACTGCTGTGTGGCCTGGTTCCTAACAGGCCACGAACTAGTACCTGGGGGACCCCTGTTTTAAAGGATTATATAATCAGTGTTTAAAACTTAAAATATACCAACTACAAGTTTTTTACTATATTCCCTTGCAAAAGGACATCACTAAGACTTCTCCCCTGGAAGGAACCTGACTCACTACACAATTATCTGAATGATGGCATCTGTTACCTAGTTTCAGAAAGTGACAATACCTTTAACCCTCCAGAAGCAACAGGTATTCTGGTAACCCCACATCATTTTTTGAATTTTCTCTCCTAGGGGTAGTCCTAGAAAATCCTCCTTTTGTCAGTTCTCATGAATAAACCCTACCCTAGTAGAGCTGACTTAACTCAGAAAGCCATATACTTACCGACAACAAGGAACTCATTAGACATGTTCCACTTCTGACCAGGTGAGTTTACTTGGCCTTCTAGGTGCTAAGCATAGCATGCTCAGTAAAGCAGATGCTTTATTAGGATATGTTAAATCACCAAAAATATAGGCTAACTGCATTTTTTAAACCTAGAAATAGCTGGCAAGACATAAAAATGCTTTCTTAGAACACTGGCCCGTTAGAGAGCCCTAGAAAATAAGATGGTACACTTCTCCTGGAAGGTATATAATACAGACTTGAATGAACTTAAAATACTCAACCTGTTTTATTCCTGGTTTTAAGCCTTTGATCTCTGCAGCCAGGTGATAGGGAAAAAGTAAGCAAAGGTGGCCGGGCGCGGTGGCTCAAGCCTGTAATCCCAGCACTTTGGGAGACCGAGACGGGCGGATCACGAGGTCAGGAGATCGAGACCATCCTGGCTAACACGGTGAAACCCCGTCTCTACCAAAAAATACAAAAAACTAGCCGGGCAAGGTGGCGGGCGCCTGTAGTCCCAGCTACTTGGGAGGCTGAGGCAGGAGAATGGCGTGAACCCAGGAGGCGGAGCTTGCAGTGAGCTGAAATCTGGCCACAGCACTCCAGCCTGGGCGGCAGAGCGAGACTCCGTCTCAAAAAAAAAAAAAAGTAAGCAAAGGTTGTCTACCCGATTTTTTGTTTGTTTGTTTTTGAGACAGGGTCTCACTCTGTAACCCAGGCTGGAGTGCAGTGGCATGTTAATGGCTCAATGCAGCCTTTGACCTCCTGGGCTCAAGAGATAATCCCACCTCAGCCTCCCAAGTACCTGAGAATACATGTTGATGCCATCATGCCCAGCTGATTTTGTATTTTTTGTAGCGATGGGATCTCCCTATATTGCTCAAGCTAGTCTCAAATTCCTGGGCTCAAGTGATCCTCCTGCCTCGGAAAATGTTGGATTTATAGGCATGAGCCACGGCAACCAGCCCAGGTTGTCCACTCTTACTTCTAAAATCTTACTAGGATTACTGTTGAATTACTGAATCCATGAGATAGAAATATTTTTCTCTTGTTTTCAGCTGAGTTCCTGGCAAGCTAAATGTTACTTAATTTTACATTAGCCTTGCTAAAGGGAACCAAAATATAGAGCCCTCTTAACCTTTATTTTTTCTAATAACTCCAAAGCAAAACTAGTCAATTTAGGGGACCCAAACATTAGAATTAGTTGGGAGATTGCTTCCTGTTAGTATACACACCTGAAGGCAGTAATATAAACAGGAAATTCTCAACATCCTGTTATTTATGAATAGTATGTAAAAAGTAATTTCTCTTTCTACTCTAGAAACTTGCCCTATAGACCTTACTATTTCATAAATATTATGTTTCCTAACGCCAGTTTCATGAGAAGTTGTATGAGGAAAAGGGTGAAGAGGAATTCAGAGGGAAAAATTTTTGGAACATATTGCACACATAAGGTTGATGACATGTAGCAGCTGATACAGCATTTAAGACATCTTTTAATTGAGTTCATAAACATACTTGACTACGGAACCTTTTTTTTTGGTTTAAAGAGATGGGGTCTTGCTCTGTCGCCCAGACTGTACTGTGGCGACACAATTGTAGCTCCTGCAGTCTGGAACTCCTGACCTCAAGCAATCCTCCCAGCCTGAGTAGCTGGGGCAACAGCTACCATGCCTGGTTATGGAACCTTTTGCATAACATATTCCTAGTTTATGAAATTGCTACTCCAAGGAGCATTATTTTGGGAAATACTGGACTACTATTTCCCATCCTCCTTTGGTTGACTCTCAGCAGACTACGCCTTTTGTACACCAAATATTAAGAATTATTTCTCATGGGAGGCTGAGGCAGGAGGATCACTTGAGGCTAGGAGTTGATTCAAGACCAGCCTTGGCAACATAATGAAGCCTCATCCATACAAAAAACAAATTTTTTTTTTTTGCCAGGTTTGGTGGCGTGCACCTATAGTCCCAGTTTCTCAGGAGGCTGAGGCAGAAGGATCACTCGAATTGAGCCCAGGAATTTGAGGCTGCACTGAGCTATGATCAAGGCACTGCACACCAGCCTGGGTGACAGAGTGAGATGATGTCTCCAGGGAAAAAAAGGTTATTTCTCTTACATTTTAGTCCCTACTATACCTCTCAGGTAGTCTAACGTAACTGAAGTAAAATAAGGGGACTCAGTAATATAGACTGAGAAACTTTTACACTCAGCTGGGTTTAGCTAGTAATGCTCGGGTGTCAGATATATCAAGGGTAAAATGTTACCTTGACTATTAAACTATGAAAAATGTAACTGGATCAGTTTTACAAGTGTATTATGACATTATACATCTAAAAGTGTTACAACTCAGGTAAGAAATTTAGTTTAAGATACGCTGGTTATTGTTAAAAATTACATTTTCACTGCAAAAACATTAAAACATTAACAAAAAATCTATTCATATTTATGCTACTACAAATATTTTCATTTGTCTTTACTGATCAACAGACAAAATTTTTCATAGCTTGAAAACTAGAAAAGATACTTCATATTTTTCACTTCTAGTACATTTCATATTGTCTTCACAACTGGAATCAATTTAAATATCTAACATTATTTTAGCTATTTTACTTTAGAGAGCACACTGTAAGTTTTTAAAATGGCATTCAGACAACCTGCTTATAAAAACAGACTGCATTTACAATTATTGGTTACCAAAATTCAGTAAGATCAGGCCAGTTTTTAATTTTTCATTTCAGATTACTTTCTATTTGGAAAATTAAGGAACATTTTCTTGATTATAAACTCATACTTGAGAAAATCTGTAAAGAATGATATAGCATAGTTTTTAAAAGTCTGGGATCTGAAGTCAGATTATCTGAATTAAATGTCTAACTCTACCAATAAGTAAGTTTTAAAACCTTAGATAAATTACTTAAACTTGTCTGAGTCTGTTTCTTCATCTGTAAAATGGCAATGATGACACATTAACCTCACAGGCAAATTATGAGGACTGAATGATAAAACATGTGAAGCCTTTGTCTGCCACATGGTAATTAATAAATACTAACAATAACAATAAAACTTTGTTTAGGGGATATTATGTGCATATTTACTTACTTTTTGATAATCACTGTTTGTAAATAACCAGTAAATATTTACTGAGTGTCTTCCATGAAAAGACAGTGTTAAAGTACTAGGGATATAGAGAGATAAGACCCAGCCCTTACTTCCAAAACTTATTTTTGGAGAAGAAAACAAATGAAGCTGGCAATAGCATACTACATGGTAATAGCTTTGAAAGGGATACACACAGAGTACAAGAAAGCTGGCGCCCTTAACACTGGACAGCATGACTAATAGGTTGTCTCATGCTACATATGTTGCTAACCACCACATTCTTTTTCTTCCTCTGGTTTAGACTAGAAAACAAAATACGTCCTAGTTCCCCTTGCAGGTAGTGGTAGCCATGTGACATTACTCTGGAGGTTGAAGTTCCAAAAGTGGTTTTCCTGAATATAAGGAGGTGTCCTGAATAAAAAGATGGCTTCCCTAGAAGAAAGCCTGTTTGCCCTTCTTCACTTTTTCCTGCCTTAGTCTTTGGACTAAAGGCATAGTGGTAGAGTAGGCCATCAGTGATGTGACAGAACAAAAGATAACATAGCAAATAAAAAAGAGACTAGCACTCTGGTTGCATTGCAGTTATTGCAATACTCTTGAATGCCTAACTTTGGACTTCTTATTTGGTGACACAAATTCTTACTACTTTAAGCCACCAGTTGTTTCATTCTACAGTTAGGATTTTCTATTATCTGCAGATAAACACATAGCCCTAGTAGATAAAGATTTCTGAAAAAGGTAACTTCTGAGTTAGTGCAACAAAAGGAGTAGAACTTAGGTAAGTGAAGAAACTCAAGAAGAGCACTGCTGGTTAAGTTAGTAGCACCTACAAAGGCCTGAAGAGGGAGGGAGCATGAAGTGTTCTACAGTAAGCACCTTCCAGTTTCTTGGATGGCTTTAGCCAGGTGATTCCAAACTTTCTCCATCTTCCACCCGCTATGTTTAAGAACTTCAATACTCTACCCTCAGTAATTCCATATGGTGAGCATTTATTTTTAAACAGTAAGTTCTGTGATGATGAACATAAAATGTAATCCTTGACTAATGTTTAGACTTAGAAACATACATTTATGGAAATTAAGTCAATTTGATCCACATTATGAATTTGCACATATAACACCTTCAACTAAAGCTGCCGTGTGTGCTTATGTGCTATGCGCTATATTTATACTAATTATCTCATTTAATATATATGACAACTTAGTGGAAGAGGTACTAATATCCTTCTTTATACCCACCTAAGTTAGGTTAGAATTATGGGAATTCAGAAAAGCTATAGGCTCAGCTCTGAGCCACTCTGCTATACCGCTAGTCAGTTTTTTTTTTCTTCAGTTTCTAGTCTATTTGTCCCACTTCACCTGCTTAAATTCTTCCTGCATTTATGCAATAAAGTTTTAGTTCCTCATGAGCACTCTGGGGATGAGAGTGGGGGTGGATCGGATTGGTCATCTCTTAACAGGTGAGTATGGAAGGAAGGGGCATACTAAACTGAGTAGAGCAGGAGCAAAGGGAAGAATGACAGAAACAGAAAAACAAAAGTTCTTCCCTTCTAAAGGAACGAGTTATCTTTACTTACTGGCAAACCAGGAGTGACTCCCAAAACTATTTCCAAATATTTTATAAGTGTATTTTCTCTAAAAGGTATAATTTTAAGGTGGCAACACTCCTATTTTAAACTGCAATATGTTTAATGATTGATTCATTAGTTTATACTCATTCGTACATTCAACAAATATTGATCACGTTCATGTGCCTCTGGGTATATTCCAATGCATATGTTCCTATACTCAAGAAGCCAAGACCAAATAAAAATGCCAATTATAACTACCATAAAGGTTACTGTATCACGCAAATAAGGGTAAGCACAGGATATCATGGAACAGAAAATATAAAATTCAGACCTGAGAAATCATAGAAGGCTTTCCAGAGGGGTTGATATCTAAGATGAATCCTAACATATAAGTACGTATTACAAAAAAAGAAGGAACAGTCAAGATTAGAGTTTCTCAACCCTCAGCACTCTGACATTTTGGGCTGATAAGTCTGTTTTGGGGGTGGGGGACATCCTGTTTTGGAGGATGCTGAAACAGCATCCTTGGCCTCTACCCATCTGACACCGGTAGAACTCACCAAGTGTGAAAACCCAAAATGTCTCCATATATTGTCAAATGTCCCCTGGGGGCGTAGAGGGCAAATATTGCCTCTGGTTGAGAACCACTGTTCGAGATCTGTGTTTCCAAATCATTACCACTAGCCACATGTGGCTATTTAATTCCAAATTCATTAAAATTAAACAAAAGTTCAATTCCTCAGTCACACTAACCACATTTCAAGTATTCAGTAGCCACACATGGCTACTGATTACCATACTGAACACTGCATATATAATATAAAACATTTCTACCACCAAAGAAAGTTCCATGGATAATGCTCTTACAGATTGAGGGAGTAAATATTTTCTTCTACTCCACAGCTTGCTGATAGGCTGTGAGGAGAGTGGAGAAAGATGAGGTTAGACAAAAAAGGTGAGGTCTTAGTATGAAGAATCTTCTATGCCATAAGGCAGAGCAATGGGGAGCCAATGAAAGGTTTTAAGCAAAGGTGTGAAATAAACAGAACTTTATAAGACGACTGTGATGATAGTGTGGAGAACGAATGTGGACAGACTAGAAGCAGAAAAAGAGTTGCAGTATCTCAAATAATTATGATCTGGATTAATTCAGTAGCAGTAAGAATACACAAAAACAGAGCAACCAAGGAGTCAGAACTGATAGGATCTGGTGACTGACTAGTTGTAAAGTAGGCTGAGGAAGAGTCAAGACTGACTTCTAGATTTTTAGGTTAGATGAGTGAGTACCATTCACTAAGACAGTATGATAGATAGAATAATGACCCCAGAAATGTTCATGTCCTATCTTTGAACCCCTGGAAATTTGCATGGCATAGGACCAAATTAAGGACCTTAGGATGGGGAGATTATCTTGGCTTCTCTGAGTAGGATCAATGGTATATTCAGGTATCCTGATAAGAGTGAGGCTGAAAGAGATTTGACTACAATAAAGAGCCCTGTCAGAGTGATGCAATGTAAAAAGGCTCAAGCAGTCATTAATGGCTTTGAAGATGCAGCTACTAGAAGCTTAAAAAGGCAAGGAAACATATTCTTCCCTAGGGTCTCCAGAAAAAAATAAAACAAAAAACCCATGGCACTGCTAACAACTTAGTTTTATCCCCGTGAGACCCATGTCAGATTGCTGGCCCACAGAACTCTAAAATAATCAATTTGTGTTATTTTATGCAGCCTCTAAACATATGTTAATTTGTTACAGCAGCAATAGGAGACAAATACAGATAGTAGAATTGGGAGTATGATATGAGTTTGGCTCTGGAAAAGTTGAGTTTGAAGTACCTATGTGACATTCAGGTAAAACTGATCAGCTGATATACAGTTGGATTATATGGGCCTAGAGCTTAGGATGGGGACATATAATTAGGAGTCATCGGTATGATGAGATTAATTGAAACCATCAAAGTAGATGAGATTATTTTGGACAAATACAGACAAACTACAAAGCAACAGACGCCCTTGAAGGGTGTGAGAAGGAAAGGCCTAAAATGTAACAGGAAAACCAGGATAGTATGGCATCTTAAAGAATTTTAAAAATGGGAATGTACCCAACTGGGAGGATGAGGCAGTAGTGTGTGTATGGAAATGGTTAACAGAGTGAACTGAAAAAGGGCTATCATTTGGGACTGATATTACCTATGATATTCAGCAGTAAGGGGTCACGGTATCCTTTATAAAAGTTTCACGCCGGGTGCGGTGGCTCACGCCTGTAATCCCAGCACTTTGGGAGGCTGAGACGGGCGGATCACGAGGTCAGGAGATCGAGACCATCCTGGCTAACATGGTGAAACCTTGTCTCTACTGAAGAAATACAAAAAACTAGCTGGGCGAGGTGGCGGGCGCCTGTAGTCCCAGCTACTTAAGAAGCCCAGGCAGGAGAATGGCGTGAACCCGGGAGGCGGAGCTTGCAGTGAGCTGAGATCCCGCCACTGCACTCCAGCCTGGGCGACAGAGCGAGACTCCGTCTCAAAAAAAAAAAAAAAAAAAAAAAAAGGTTTCAGAGGTGTGGTATTAGAAGATTTTTGTTACTGGGGTTCAAAACTGCATGGAAGGTGAGGCATGAGACCAAGTTCAATCAACACTTTGGCTAAACTTTGACTTTCTTCTTTCAAAAGGAAGAAGATACAGTGGTAGCTACAGAAAGATTGTGGGTTTCAGGAAGGATTTCTATTTTAAAGATGGGGTAAAATTAAGCATTTATTCATGAGAATAGACTAGTAGAAAATAAAAAAATAAAGAAGTACGAGAAAGAGAATGAATCATGACATGAATTCTGAGATAGGAATGGATGGGACCTAGAGGGTAGGCAGAGGGAGATCAGCATTCAGACAGGCAGAAGGACAACTCTTCTGTTGAGAGATAAGGGAAGGAAGACAAGAACTGGTATAGAATTGAGCAAGTATTAAGTTAGGGACAAGAAATAGTATTAATTTGGTGGAGTACCACAAGGCAACTTCCTATTTTCTCAGAGAAGTAGAAGGCAAGATCATTTACTGGCAGCAAGAAAAGAAGAGGTGAGTTTAGTAGCTTGAGCTAAAGAAGTCTGAAACAGGTTTAGTGGAGAATAGTGGAAAATAAATCACTAAAGAAACAGAGGGTGTAAAGGGGCCTATATATTTTATTGAATCCTTAAAATAGCTGTTAGTAGACTGCTGCCATGTGGCCGCAGTGGAGTACCTGATACTGCAGCAACTCTCCCAGCGCCACCATCGCAAAATGTGAACAAAATATAGGAAACAAGTGTTTTCAGAAAGTGGACAACAAAAAGCACAGACTGTTACACCTGTGAGAGAAAAAAACAAATGAGACTATTCTATCTGAAGACGACTGTGGTGCAGAAAGGAGCAACTTAAGCAAAGCGAGGCAGCACTGCAGAGCTAAAGAGAAGGAGGTTAGTGTTTGAGGTGGCAAAGAACCATATGGAAGAAAGATAAAGAAATAGCTTCAAAATTTACACAAATCTCTATGTAGATTTGGAATTTGGAATCTATAGCTGAAAACTAAACTGTATATATGTAGATAAAAACTCCAAAAGACTGGGCAAAGAGCTACCAGGGATCTACAGGGGGCTGACACATGTTCCAGTTCTGCTGAAACAAACTTCAATACACTTTAAAGGAAAAGAAGGGCAAACTTCAATACACTTTAAAGGAAGAGAAGAAAACTCAAATGCTCAAAAACCATAAAAATCAGTGTTCAGCACTAAATTAAAAATTATTAGATATGCAAAGAAGCAGAAAATTATGACCTATAATTGCAATGAAAATCAGTAAATAAAATGGACCAAAGGAAGGACACAGTGGCTCATGCCTGTAATCCCAACAGTTTGGGAAGCCAGGCGGGTGGATTACCTGAGGTCAGGAGTTCGAGACCAGCCTGGCCAACATGGTGAAACCCCATCTCTACTAAAACTACAAAAAATTAGCCAGGAGTGGTGGTGAGTACCTGTAATCTCAGCTACTCTGGAGGCTACTCCAGAGGCTGAGGCAGGAGAATCACTTGAACCCAGGTGGCAGAGGTTGTAGTGAGCTGAGGTCATGAAATGCATTGCAGCCTGGGCAACAAGAGTGAAACTCCATCTCAAAAAAAAAAAAAAAAAAAAAAATGACAGAGAAAATGATAGAGAAACAAATGATAGAGATACTACAATTAGCAGTCAAGGAATTTAGGACAGGTATTTAAGACAGAAATAAAATGGAGGATATAAAAAAGAACTTAAAAAAAAAAAAGGAATTTCAGGCCAGGAGCGAAGGCTCACACCTGTAATCCCAGCAACTTTAGGAGGCTGAGGTGGGCGGATCACCTGAGGTCATGAGTCCAAGACCAGCCTGGCCAACATGGTGAAACCCCGTCTCTACTAAAAATACAAAAATTAGCCGGCCATAGTGGCGAGTGCCTGTCATCCCTGCTACTTGGGAGGCTGAGGCAGGAGAATCACTTGAACTCAAGAGGCGGAGGTTACAGTGAGCTAAGATTGTGCCACTGCACTCCAGCCTGGTCAACAAAAGTGAAACTCTGCCTCAAAAAAAAAAAAAAGTTGAATTTCTAGAACTGAAAAAATATAAGATCTAGAAGAGAAAATTTGTTGGATGGGATTTATAACAGATTAGATAGTTCAGTGGAAAAGAATAGGAAATGTGATAATATAGAAACAGAAACTATTAGTAAGTACAGAAAAATTGTTTGATAAAAATCTGCATGTGGCTGGGCATGGTTGCTCATGCCTGTAATTCCATCTCAAAGCACTTTGGGAGGCCAAGGAGGGGGGGACCATGAGGTGAAGAGATCAAGACCATCCTGGCTAACATGGTGAAACCCTATCTCTACTAAAAATACAAAAATTAGCTGGACATGGTGGCGCACGCCTGTAGTCCCAGCTACTTGGGAGGCTGAGGAAGGAGAATCGCTTGAACCTGGGAGATGGAGGTTGCAGTGAGCTGAGATAGCGCCACTGCACTCCCGCCTGGTGACAGAGCCAGACTCGGTCCAAAAAAAAGAATCCACATGTAACTATGATTAAAAAAAAAAAAAAAAAAAAAACACTCTTAGAAAAATAGAAACAGAAAGTAACATGTTTAACCTGATGAAGAGTGTCCATGAACAAGCTAACGTTAACTTCGTATTATATGGTGAATGAATCACTGTTTTTTTCCTTAAGATCAGGAACAAGGCAAGGAAATTCACTCTCACATTTCTATTCATCTATGTCCCAGAGGTCCTAGCAGTATAATAAGGTGAGAAAAATAAGTTGGCATATAAATTAAGAAGAAATTAAAATTATTTTTATTCATAGATAATATGATTGAGTGGGCAGAAAATCTTAAAGGCTACATCAAAGCTACTAGATTTAATAGGTGAATTTAGCAAGTTTGAAGGTTACTAGATAACTATAACTATTAGCAATAAAACAATGGATAACAGAAATTTTTAAATGCCACACTTAGTAGCATTTAAAAACTTTAGTTTTAATAAAATGTGTACAAAACCTATACACAGAAAATAACAAAACACACTGAAAGATATTATAGAAGAACCAACCGAAATGGAGATACACCAAGCTCATGAATTAAAATTTGTTAATAAGACATCAATTGTCCCCAAATTGATCTATAAATTCGATGTAATCCCAATAAAAATCCAAGTACAACTTTTTTTAAAAGTAAAAATTGACAAAGTAACTCTGGAATTGTTATGGAAATGCCAAAAAAATATGAACCATTCATATTATCTGATATCAAGACTTTCTATAAAGCACAGTGAACAAGACAGTGTAGTGATGTCGTAAAGGCAGACACAGCAATCAATGGAAAATAAGAGTCTAGAAAAAGACCCACATAAAATGATTTTTGATATAGGAGGTGACTGGGGAGGGGTAGACTTCAATAAATGGTGCTGGACAACTGGATATCCATCCATATTATAAAAAATAATACTTGAAGTTCAATTTAAAGCAAACACAAATTTAACACAAAATGGTTCAAACATCTAAAAGAAAAACTACGACTATAAAACTTCTAGAAGAAAACATAATAAAATCTTTATGAGAAAATTGAGATATCTGGAAAAGGAAGTAAAGAGGTTGGTCAATCCTCCCTACAAACAACTATAAAATGACACAAAATGGTCAGAAACTAGGCCCTCGAAACCAACTACAGGCAAACAACATATTGGGAAGTGTTTAGTCATTAATGACTACTGAACTTTAGGTAGTAGTAACTGAGATAATCTTTATTATTCTTGCTTATGGCTGCTACCATGACCTATCCCACATGGTTAGAATAGTAGTGTTGCTAGGATGAGGCAGCCTGTGTTTAAACACACAAAGAAAAACACAATGACAGTGGGTCAGACAACAGAAAATCTTAATAGAGAAACTAGACCACAGACAAAGGTAATCAGAGAAAAAAGTAAATAGAGCTTCAGAGAGAAGAGAATAGTAATATCAATCATTTCAACATATGTGAAATGGGCATTTTAGAAGGGGAGGAGAGAATCAAGGGGCTGAAAAAGTATATGGAAAGATAATGGCTGAAAACATCCCAAATCTAACTAATCTATGTGAGCTCAACAAAGCCCAAGTAGGACAAACATAAAGTGATCCACTATATACATAGTCAAACTGTTAAAAGTCAGAGAGACAGGAGAAGTGAATGAATGACAGAATGAATCTAAGATAAATCTTAATACCAACAAAGGAAAACTTAAGTACAGGAAGACATTAATATAATTAATGGCTGATGTCCAAAAGGCAATGGAATAGCATATTCAAAACAATCAAAGAAAAAACAAGCAAACAAAACTGTAAACCAGACATTCTATTTCCAGCAAAACTATCTTTTAAAACAGAAGGCAAAATAAAGACATTCATAGATCAACACAGACTAAGAAAATTCATTACACACAAACCTGTGGTAAAATAAATACTAGAAGAAATGCTTTAGACTGAAAGGGATCATCCTTGATTCCTCTGTTTCCCCTCCACATCAAATCTATCAGCAAGTAAGACCTACTAATTTTATATCCAAAAATTCCTTAAACCCCTCTACTTAAAAAAAAAAAAAAATCTTCCATTACTATCATCTGAGCAAGAGCCTTGAATTATCTACTGGACTTCTGCAATAGCCTAACTAGTTTTCCTGCTTCTACTCATATCCCCCCCCCACACCCTACACACAATCCACTGTTCCAACAACAGCCAGAGTATTAAAAACAAAAACAAAAAACAAAACTAGATTGCACTATTTTCTGTATAAAATCCTCTAATCAGCTTTCCATGCACGTAGGATACTACTTGCCATGACTAAATATGTAATACATGAACTACTCCCTGCTTGAACTTTTCTATCATTCTCTACTTCCTTCCATAAGTTCCAGCACACTGGAATTCTACATTCTTGAAATACCCCAAACTCATTCCCAGCTTCAGATTTTTTGTACCTACTGTTCCTTCTACCTCGTGTGTGTCACCAGGAGATCATGACTCAAGGCTGGCTTCTTACTACTCAGGTTGGCACTCAAATGTCATCTCCTCAGAGAAGCTTTTCCTGGCCACCCTATCTGAGGTTACCTTACCCACCATCGCTTGCCTCCCTTTCCCTTTTAAAAATTGTGGAGTATCATTTATCGTTATCTGAATTGTAATGCTTAATTATTTGCTCACTTGTTTAATGTCTACCTCACCCAATAAAATAAAAGGATCATGACAGGAGAGATCTTAGTATCCTGTTTATCACTATATGTCCAGGACCTAACACAGTATTTTTAAATTACTGAGTAAAAATTTACATATATTCTAAAACTTACACTAAAATATAAACACTTCTGAACCTTTAAAAGACTTTAAAAAGAGTTTTGTTCTTATTTAGTATTTTATGAATGTCATATTTTATAATTTATACCAGTCTTCTGCCTCTTCTTAATGAAGAGAAAAAAGTGAGTAATCCTCCAAAGTTATCTCAAGTATTGCAAAGAAAGTGGGTAGCCATAAATAGACAAGAACTGTGTCTGTCTTGCTTACCACTGTACTATGGTATCAAGAACAGGGTTTAGTATATGGTAATAATGAAATAATTACAGAATGACACATAAACGAGACTCTTAAGAGTTGGAAGACAGAGGAAATGCTCTGGGGGTTGGTGGCAATGTGTTACCCCCTCCATCCCCAGTCACCACTTTTCTAGGTC
The DNA here is from genome assembly GCF_007565055.1 of Rhinopithecus roxellana. Classification (NCBI taxonomy): domain Eukaryota; kingdom Metazoa; phylum Chordata; class Mammalia; order Primates; family Cercopithecidae; genus Rhinopithecus; species Rhinopithecus roxellana. The sequence continues at coordinate 43,394,870 of NC_044553.1, forward strand.
TTAAGAGTACTCTTGAATATATCTCTCTATAACAGACTAAATTTCTTAAGGACATGGAATATGTCTTTTCTGTTTTGTATTCCTTGTGAGTAAAACTGGCAGACAGAGATGTTCAATAATTTTAATAATTTTTTGAATGAAATGCCAGAGCATTGGTGTTTTCATTTGTAAAAGAGAGGTAACAAGATTACCTACTTCAGACGGTTATTGTAAGAGAAAAAAAAAAAAAAACTCTCAAAAACCAAAAAACCACACACACACACACACACACACACACACACACACACACACACCAAAAAGAAGAGTAAGTGAAAGGAAAAAGAAAAACACTTCCACAAAGTCCTCTTTTAGCTAGCTATTAGGTTAGAAAAGTGAAGAGAAGTGGTTAAATTTCCTCTTCTCCTATAAACTATTCCTATGTATTCAGCTACCTAGAGGATAATAAGCTAATAATAATATAAGCTAATAAGACATCTTACTATTTCAGCACCAGACACTGAAACAGACCACCACCACCACCACCAACAACAACATAGTCAGGTTAGCTTATAAGCAAGACCCAAACTTGGGTAAGAGAACTTCCCAACTCACAAGTAGGGAAAGAGAACTAACTATACTGACAATTTGGGGAATCTAACAGTACAGAGCCTTCGTATATTCTAAAGCCTAGAGGGTATCCTTTCAGTAGAGATTTTATGAAAGAAATCAGCAGTATTCCAGATGTCCCAGTAGCTGCAATGCTCCTTCCTTCACACGTTTAAAAGAAGACCTAAAAAACTACTACTATACTAACACGATCTAAATTTAACCTATTATTGTGGCTTCAAATCTTAAAAGCTGGCAACCTAACAAAAACTAATCCACTAAGCATCTTAAAAGCTGTTTTTGAAAACAAATTTTTACAGTTCTAGTAAGTAGAATCTAAACTTAAACGATTATTATGGCTTAATTCCTACAGGATGCCAATAAAAACATGAAAAATACGCTATCTCAACAAAACTAACCCATTAAACATCTTCAAAAACTTTTCTCTAAACAAATTCTTAGAGTAATTAGAATAGAAAAATAAATATCCAGTTTGTTTGTTTAAGCAATCTTTCAGTAAGAGCCAGTTAAGATTCAAAAACATGTAATTAACCTCAGATTGTGATTTTATTATTGATGAGATACAGGAAAGTATCTAGGTAGCTTATAAACAATTCACTTGAAGGGGCTGTAATTAAAATATCAAATTTTATTCACTGGAGTTAGATTATATTTAAAATCAATATTTACTACAAAACTGTATATTTTATATCATGGTAAAAACCTTATTGGAAAAGAACTTTAAGATTAGTTATTTCACTTACCAAAATGCAGTCCACTTTAGATTGTACAGTTTTGCTAAAAGAAAGAGAAAGTCAGGTTAGTAAAATGAAAAGTTTATTAACTATCTGCAATATTCTCAAAAAGACGTGGTAATTTAGTCTTTCTTACTATGAAAAAATAAATACAGCTTCCTGGGATTGTAGCCTAAAACTGTGTTTTTCACAAAGCAAAACAAAAATCTATTTCCCATTCACTTTACTAAATTTAATCTTAAAGCATGGTCAAAATATTTCCTAAGTTTGTTTTGAATAAACAATTAAATTTTTAATTGTATATAAGTGCAGATTTATTACTATATTTACAAGTATGGCACAGAGCTTACAATAATTACGATTTTTACTGTCTGCCTGCCACTCTGGACAATAATTTGCTTAGCACTTAAAAGTCATAATGATGGACTACAATCTGTAACTGGTAAGGCTTGATACATAAAAGATTCTGTTCCCCCCTCTCTGTGTCAACACACACACACACACACACACACCAGTAACAAGAATCCCTAGACATAAAAGCAATAATAAAAGATTAACTAATATAGTGATAAATTGGGAGGGCAGAAAAATACTTAGAAATAAGCAATACAATAAAGCCACTATACATCAATTTAACCGAACTACTGAATATAAGTGAACTGTTAATATATAACACAAATGAAGCCAGTATAAAATAATTTAAACAACTAACCTTTGGATTTTGTTATAACACATAGGAAAGTGAAAATGCAAAGAAATCATGCAAAGTGTTCAGGAACAGTTAACACTCAATCTGTAAAAGATGTTAAAACCAAATTGTCTTCTGTAAAAAGTTATAAAGCCAAATAAATGTAAACCAAAATTGGTTATTTGCCTTTGTATGTAGCCATACAGCTAAGCTATAATATAAAAAAAAATTAGTGTTTAAATCTCATTTAACACAATCAATAACTAAATTTTATACATGTACCCAGATTTCAAATTTCATTTTCTAAACAATAAAATATGACTGGATTCAGTTTAATTGCAAAGTTCAGAACCACTAAAAAGAGCAAAAAAAGTAAAGAATAACCGTAGGTTAAGAGGGATTGAATTCCCCTTCCCACAATCCTACAAAAGATTTTTAGAGATTTTAAAATCTCCTTTTGGGATAACTTGTATAAGCTTATAATTCATTGGCACCTAACTTGTGCTATTTTTCTCTCTTCTCAATAACTCCCAGTTTCCTCTGAGATCTGAGAGTAATCTATAGATTAAGAATTGCTGCTAAAAAAGTAATATATCCACGATCCAACCATCTCTCATCACCTTGATCTAAACAGTCATCATTGGCCAGGCGTGGTGGCTCATGCCTGTAATCCTAGCACTTTGGGAGGCCGAGGCAGGCGGATTGCCTTGGCTAAGGAGTTCGAGAACAGCCTGGGCAACACGGTAAAACCCCGTACCTACTTAAAAAAAAAAAAACCAATTAGCTGAGCCTGGCAGCGTGCACCCGTAGTCCCAGCTACTTGGGAGGCTGAGGCAGGAGAATTGCTTGAACCCGGGAGGCAGAGCTTGCAGTGAGCCAAGATAGTGCCACTGAACTCCAGTCTGTGCAACAGAGCGAGACTCCGTCTCCAAAAAAATAAAACAAAACAAACAGTCATTATTTCTTGTCGAAGGTGTTACAACAACCTTTTAACTGGTTTCTCTGCTTCTATCTTTGCCCTATCACCAACCACCACACCCTGTGGGCTACTCCCAACAAAGTGGCCAGAGTGATTCTTTTTGAAGATGATGTTAGTCCTTTGCTCCAAAGTCTTTACCATGGCCATAAAAACCCAGTATGACCCAATCCTCTGCTGTCTTTCTAGTCTAATCTCATACTAGTCTATTCTTCATTCATTCAGCTCTAGCCAGGCAGCCTCCGTGACAGCTTCATGGCAGGAGCGGGCTCTGCACTGGCTTGCTCTGTCAGCCTCTAGGACTTTTCTCCCATGTAACTTATCCCTTTACTTTCTTTGTTACTTTGCTCCATGTTATCTTCAACAGACAGTTCTTCCCTGACTTCCCCATATAAAATACTCCCAATCACTCTCTATAGCTCTCATCCTGCTTTATTTTTCATCATTGCACTTATCACCAGTGATATTATAATTTTATTAATTTGTTTACCAGCTATCTTCCTTGACTAGAATTTAAACTTCATGATAGCAAGCTTTGTCTGTTTTGCTCATTGCTGTGTTATCATCTGGTACATGTAAGAAGTTCAATAAAATCTGTTGAATGAATAAATGAAAAAAAATTTCAGTCCCCCAGATGAAGAAAAGTCCTTGTAAAGACTGGGACCACTTAAGAATGAGTTTTTATATAAATTAGTATGAAAATGAAATGTTTATTTTATAACATACAGATCTCAATATATTTTCATTGTACCAGTAACTGACTACTCTATGGGATTATCTAAGTAGGATGGTTATCTAAGGAGGATGATATTATCTACCTTAGAGCTTGGTAAAGCTCTAAAACATATATATAAATGATAGCCTTTTAAAGCAGGGGTCCCCAACTCTCATCCCTGTTAGGAACAGGGTCACACAGCAGGAGGTGAGCAGCCGAGTGCATTACTGCCTGACCTCTGCCTCCTCTCACATCAGTGGCAACACTAGATTCTCATAGGAGCCTGTGAACCCTATTGTGAACTGTACATGTGAGGGATCAAGGCTGCATGGTCCTCATGAGAATCTCATGCGTGATGATCTGTCAGTGTCTCCCATCAACCCCAGATGGGACCACTATCTAGCTGCAGAAAAACAGGCGGGCTCCCACTGATTTTACATTATGGTGAGTTGTATAATTATTTCATTGTATTATTACAATGTAATAATAACATAAATACACTGTACTATAAATGTAATGAGTCTGAATCATCCCCAAACCATCTCCCCCACCCCTCAATCTGTGGGAAAATTTTTTGTCTTCTATGAATTTGGTCCCTGGTGCCAAAATGGTTGGGGACTGCTGTTTTAAAGGACAGAGTTATAAAGAAAAATGAAAGCCCTTCTGGTAGATGAGGGCCCTGGAATCACTTAGCCCCTTGATTATTTTTACTTTATACTTAATAGAACAATATAGATGAAGTTTAAGTTCCCCTTTTCTTCTGCCTAGTCTCATACCCCTCCCTACCTTCTCAAAGGCAACTATCATTAATCTAATGTGTAAACTTTCCAGTTGTTACTTCGAGTTGTTCCTTGTATTAAACAAAAATCTATAAGCAACATATACTGTTCTGTGAAGCTTTTAAAAATGTTTATGTAAGTTCCATTACACTGTACAATTTTTTAAACTCAACATTGTTTTTGAGATCCATCCATGTTGATACACTCAGATGAAGTTCATTCATTTTAACTACTAAAAATTATCCCATTGAATGAATAATCAAATTTATTCATCTATTCCTCTACTGAAAGGTAATTATGTAGCTTTCAGTTTTTCTACAAACAGTACTGCCATAAGTGTCTTTGTATATGTCTCTTGGTATATACCTGTAAGAATTTCTCAGCTATAAATCTTGAAGTCAATTTTCTAGGGCTTATAAATGATTTTTTTCTATTTTATTTTATATTAACAAATTTCTCTCTCAAACACTTGTATCCATTTATACTTCCATTAGCAGTATATGATAGTTCTTATTTTCTTATTACTTTGCATATATATGCCATTTATACATGATACAGGTAATACATATATACTAAAAAGTTACTATTCCAATGGACATGAAATTGTATTTTTTAAAAAAATTTTCTTTTCCTCAATTACTAGCAATGCTGTGTGCCTTTTAACCTGCCTGCTAGACATAGGGATTTTCTCCCCCATGAATTGTTGGTTCCTATCCTTTGCATATTTTTAAGTGGAGCTATTTATTACATTATAGAAGCTTTATATATTCTGGATACTAATTCTATTATATATATTTAACTTTGTTAATAACTTTTATTAAAGTTAACATTTTTGATCTAGTCAATTTTTTCTTTATGAGTTATTTTTATGTCTTATTTAAGAAATCCTATCTAAGATTAAAAGCAGTCTATATTTCATTCTAAAAGTTTTGAAGTTAGCTTTTCTCATTTTGATCTTTAACTGGAATTTATTCTTGTGTATGGTATAGTGTAATATACAGTATATACTATTTTCATCTGGGAACCCATTCACTATTTTATTATACTAATTTCGGTATGTGCTTGAATCTTTTTCTGGCCCTTCTTTTCTGTTTTATTATTAATCTACTCATCTATCCCTAAGTCAACACCACACTTTGAATTTATTACTGCTATAAAATTTAGGTCTAGTTATTTGATTGCATGACCCTCCTTGTTCATTTCCAAAACAGTCTTGACAATTCTTGGACTTTGTTTTTCCAGGTGAATTTTTCAATCAGGTTTCTAATTTCACAAAAGTCCTCCTAAACTTTATGTAGGACTTTATTTCTGGACTGTATTAATGTTATAGGTTGAATGGGAGATGATGACTGATAATTTGGATTTTTTTTTAATCTGTCCTTAGAATGTCATTTCCTTTCTGAATAAATATTTTGTTAGAAAGAGTACAAGGCAACTTACAGATGGTATTGCGAATTTTATCTGTGTGTTGATGTTCAGGCAAACTATTGGTTTTCTATGTTGACCTTATCTCCAGCAACCTTCATGAACTCTTATTAGTTCTAATAGCATGTAGATTTTTTTATTTTTTTGAGACAGAGTTTTGCTTTTGTTGCCCAGGCTGGAATGCAGTACGCCATCGCGGCACACCACAACCTCCGCCTCCCGGATTCAAGCAATTGTCCTGCCTCAGCCTCCTGGGTAGTTGGCATTAAAGGTATGTGCCACCACGCTCCGCTAATTTTGTATTTTTATTTTTGGAGAGACCGGGTTTCTCCATGTTGGTCAGGCTGTTCTCGAATTCCCAACCTCAGGTGATCCACCCGCCTTGGCCTACCAAAGTGCTGGGATTACAGGTGTAAGCCATCGTGCCCGGACAGTTCTAATAGTATGTAGATTCTCTTGCAGATAATCATTTCATTTATAATTAATATTTTTCTTCCTTTCCAATCTTTATGTCTCTTTCCCCCTCCTTTTTCTTATCTAATTACTTTGGCTAAAATCTCCAATATAATAAGAGTAGCAGTAACAGAAGATATCCTTGTTTTGTTTCTGCATTAAAGAATTTATTTCTAAGCTTTCTGTAATCAAGAATAATTCTGGTAACATGTGTTTTGGTAAATGTTCTCTATCCATTTAAGACACCTTTTTTTTTTAGTCCTACTAGTATGACAGTTAAGGCTTTTGCTCTTCTTTTCTCTCTGCCAAGGAACACTCTTCAGAAGTGCTACCTGCCTGACTTGCTCCCTTACTTTTCTGTGCTCAGTGGTTCAAACGTTATCTCCTTAGAAACCTTCCCTGACTGTACCTTGTCATTCTCTTGTCCTTTACACGTTGCTTTATTTTTATTATAATTACTGCCACTGGCATTTATCTGTTTGTCCAACATCCCCACTAGCTTTATAAAGAAAGAAGTTGGTATGATTTGCTTACTACTATCCTCCCAACACAAGGAACAGTACCTGGCAAGGAAGCTTATTATCTATTATCTTTTTTTAAAAAACTAGCTTTGAATATTCTTGATTGAGCTCTTTTTTTGACATCTCATCAGTTTTTATTTATTTTTTGTTTTTCTTCGGCATTATTTGTATTTATGCTGTTAAAGTTGAATACAAAACACATTTTCCCCTTACTTCTTTGTTTTTAATAAGCACACACAAGAAAGACTTTATCTTTCTATTCCCAAAAAATTTCCATTAACTGGAACCTACAAATTTCGCTATGTAGTATTTTGTTATTTAATTTTAAATATTTTGTAATTTAGTATTTGATGTCCATGAATATATATGTATCTTATTTTTAAGCTATCTACTACCAATGAATTATTTTTTCACTTCAGCCAGGGAATATGGTTTTCATGATGAAAACTTCCTTTGGGACCCAACTCACATCATATTTTTTAAGAATCTATGTATCCTTTAAAAAAATCTGTATTCTCTATTTATCTGCTAGAGGGATTTCCATACAGATCTATATTTAATCAAGTGTATTAATTACGCTGTTTAAATATTTTGTTGCCATTTTATCTACCAGTTTCTGACAACGATTGGACATTTATTAATTTCTCTTTGGAAGTGTAAATTTTTGCATTCTTAACTCTAAGACTATACTGCTAAGACTATATTCCATATAAATAAGACTATAATTTTTATATTTTCTTGGTAGTATATTCCTTTTATCAAGATCTAGTGTCCTTTACGGTAATACCATTTTGTCTTAAGCTCTACTCTGTTATATACGAATTTTGTCAAACCATCTTTCTTTTTGTTTTCTGGTTTTTACTACTGATGAGAAATTTGCGGTCAGTCTCCCTTTCCTCATGTGATTTATTCTTTTTAATTTAATCATGAATTCATTTTAAGCAAGGATATTTTCTCCAGGGAAGTCCTGCATATCTGGATTGGCATTATTTTCTCTCGTGATCTGAAATTTTTAAACATGAACTTATCTTCACAACGATTATTTTTCAGAGGAATCTTATATCCTGTGGGTTATAGAAGCAGTTTCATATTTGTCCCTGCTGAATTTCTAAGGGTTTAATGGTTCCAGACGTATTTGTATACTGATTTATTGATTTAGAGTCCTTGTACCAAAATGAAACTATAATATCAAATCAAACTCCACATTCATCTATAATACAGGCTTAAGGCTCTGGATCTCATATTTCACCCTTCTACATGCCCTGGGCAAACAGCAGGCTTACCTGAAACTTCCTGGGTCTGTCTGTGGGCTCCCTTTTTTAGTCCCATTTCATAGGTAAAAATCTCTCTTCAGGTTCTATGCTTTAGTTGATCAGTTCCAAATACCTTGTGAGAGCACAGAGTATGTGGCCTAGACTTTCCTATGAACATTAAGACATCAATCCCCAGCATTTAAGGTCTGTATGAGGACATGAAAACCACTATGGGCCATTTAGGAATTAGTTCCTGCTTACCACCTTTCTTAAGTCAGCTCCCCTGACTCCTTGTTACTAGCACCTATGAATTTAATTTCTCTTTCTTGACTTGAAGCTTTTATATATGTAAATAACCTTTCTGTATATATCTTATCAACAGTTAATGTCCGGAGTGTGGGGTGAAAATCCTGCCACAAGAGCTCAACTATACTGTCCAGGAGTCTTTTACTACATGGGTGTATACATAAACTATATGTATACATATAAACTGTATACATAAATGTGTATGTGTATATATGTATAATATACACACATTTCTATACATATATGTGTGTATAATAAACACATCATAGTTTTATACCAGTGTTAATGGAATATTTTTGAAAACTTCCCCCAAATTCTACCACTACAACCAATAAACTCTTTTCTTTTTTCCCATATTCTCTCCAGTATGTATTCATGAACGTATCTAATTTTTAACACAGCTATAATCAAACCAGAGTATTATTTAAATTTGCCAAAATCATATTCTGATAGTCTTCAAATTTTTAATGTCATGTATTTTTTGTAATTCCATTTAGCAGAGGTTTCATAATTTCCTAAACTATTACCAGAATATACTTTGTTTTAATTGTTTCAAATAATAATGCTTCAGTGTTCTGCTTCAGATAATGACGATTTAACATACATTAAAATTAACTTGCCACACATAACAATTATACATTCTGGACAAAATACAGAAACAAATGTTAAGTCAACAGAGTAATCAAAAGCAGGTAGCAGCTGGAAGGAAGTTAGCCTTAAATGAAAAAACTGTACTAATTTTTTTTTTTTTTTTGAGATGGAGTCTTGCTCTCTCGCCCAGGCTGGAAGGCAGAGGCGAGATCTCAGCTCACTGCAACCTCCACCTCCTGGGTTCAAGTGATTCTCCTGCCTCAGCCTCCTGAGTAGCTGGGATTACAGGCACATGCTGCTACACCTGGCCAATTTTTTGTATTTAAGTAGAGATGGGGTTTCACAGTGTTGCCCAGGCTGGTCTAGAACTCCTGAGCTCAAGAAATCCACCTGCCTCGGCCTCCCAAAGTGCACTGGTAGAATTTTTAAAAGGCTTTTGCTTGAGGGTACTTATCAGCTCATGTGGCAAAGGTCACTTAGACTGAAGCAGGAATCTGTTGTCTTGCTAGCTTAAAAAGGACAAAGTTTGGGGTTGCCAAGGCAGCTTAAAAGTGAAAGGTAAAATCCCAGAAAGGAAAGGAAAGTGCTGCAAAATTTCTATATGAACTACACCCAATATTTGAATGACCCTAGTCTGAGGAAGACTCCAAGGTTCTTCACAGAGAAACATGCTGGAAGGTGGAAGGATCTGAGATGAGATTTCTGCTGCTGCCTGTAACAGAAAAAATCATGTTGGGGGTTGAATCCAGCCACATTAGATGTCTACTAAGACGAAAATTCAACACTCATCAGAGAAAAATAACAGAATCCAAAGTCTATAATACATCACCCATAATGCCCATTACACAAGCAAAATACACTATAGTGAACAAACATGAAAAAATGACCTAGAGTCAAGAGAAAAAGCAGCTCACAGACACTAAATCCTGAATGATCTAAGTGTCAGAATTAGCAGACAAGGACTTCAAAGCAAGTATTATAAACATGTTCAAGTATTTAAAGGAAAATATGGTCATAATAAATGTTCGCATGGGGAAATCTCAGCTGACAAATGGAAGCTATGAAAAAGAACCAAATGGAAGTTCCAGAACTTAAAAGGTATAATGTCTGAAATGAAAAATTCATTAGATGGCCTTAATTTGAGATCAGATGGCAGAAAAAGGGCCACTTAACTGGAAAATCAATAGGTCTATTGAATGTGAAGAAAAGACTTTTAAATAATAATAAACAGAGCTTCAGAAATTTAAAGTTCAATATTAAGTGGTCTAACTATGTACAATGGGAGAGAAGAGATAATGAGACAGAAAAATACAATATTTAATAAATGGCCAAAGTCTTTCAAAATTCTAAGAAAAACACAAATTTCTAGATCCAAGAAGTTCAGTAAATTCCAAGAAGGATAATTATAAAGAAACTCACACATAGTCAAAAGGATGAAAAAACAAAGATGAAAAGCACACTGTGAAAGCAGCCAGGGGGCGAAGCAAGATGGCCGAATAGGAACAGCTCCAGTCTCCAACTCCCAGTGTGAGCGACACAGAAGACCAGTGATTTCCGCATTTTCAACTGAGGTACTGGGGTCATCTCACTAGGGAGTGCCGGACAATCGGTGCTGGTCAGCTGCTGCAGCCCGACCAGCAAGAGCTGAAGCAGGGCGAGGCATCGCCTTGCCTGGGAAGCGCAAGGGGGAAGGGAATCCCTTTTCCTAGCCAGGGGAACTGAGACACACAACACCTGGAAAATCGGGTAACTCCCACCCCAATACTGCACGTTAAGCAAACGGGCACACCAGGAGATATATCCCACACCTGGCCGGGAGGATCCCACGCCCACGGAGCCTCCCTCATAGCTAACACATCAGTCTGCGATCTAACCGCAAGGCAGCAGCGAGGCTGGGGGAGGGGCGCCCGCCATTGCTGAGGCTTAAGTAGGTAAACAAAGCCCCTGGGAAGCTCGAACTGGGTGGAGCTCACAGCAGCTCAAGGAAGCCTGCCTGTCTCTGTAGACTCCACCTCTGGGGACAGGGCACAGCTAAACAACAACAACAACAACAACAGCAGCAGAAACCTCTGCAGACACAAACGACTCTGTCTGACAGCTTTGAAGAGAGCAGTGGATCTCCCAACATGGAGGTTGAGATCTGAGAACAGACAGACTGTCTGCTCAAGTGGGTCCCTGACCCCTGAGTAGCCTAACTGGGAGACATCCCCCACTAGGGGCAGACTAACACCCCACACCTCTCACGGTGGAGTACACCCCTGAGAGGAAGCTTCCAAAGTAAGAATCAGACAGGTACACTCACTGTTCAGCAATATTCTATCTTCTGCAGTCTCTGCTGCTGATACCTAGGCAAACAGGGTCTGGAGTGGACCTCAAGCTATCTCCAACAGACCTACAGCTGAGGGTCCTGACTGTTAGAAGGAAAACTATCAAATAGGAAGGACACCTATACCAAAACCCCATCAGTACGTCACCATCATCAAAGACCAGAGACAGATAAAACCACAAAGATGGGGAAAAAGCAGGGCAGAAAAGCTGGAAATTCAAAAAATAAGAGCGCATCTCCCCCTGCAAAGGAGCGCAGCTCATCGCCAGCAACGGATCAAAGCTGGTCAGAGAATGACTTTGACGAGATGAGAGAAGAAGGCTTCAGTCCATCAAACTTCTCAGAGCTAAAGGAGGAATTATGTACCCAGCGCAAAGAAACTAAAAATCTTGAAAAAAGAGTGGAAGAATTGATAGCTAGAATAATTAAGTCAGAGAACGTCATAAACGAAATGACAGAGATGAAAACCATGACACGAGAAATACATGACAAATCCACAAGCTTCAGTAACCGACTCGATCAACTGGAAGAAAGAGTATCAGCGATTGAGGATCAAATGAATGAAATGAAGCGAGAAGAGAAACCAAAAGAAAAAAGAAGAAAAAGAAATGAACAAAGCCTGCAAGAAGTATGGGATTATGTAAAAAGACCAAATCTACGTCTGATTGGGGTGCCTGAAAGTGAGGGGGAAAATGGAACCAAGTTGGAAAACACTCTTCAGGATATCATCCAGGAGAACTTCCCCAACCTAGTAGGGCAGGCCAACATTCAAATTCAGGAAATACAGAGAACGCCACAAAGATACTCCTCCAGAAGAGCAACTCCAAGACACATAATTGCCAGATTCACCAAAGTTGAAATGAAGGAAAAAATCTTAAGGGCAGCCAGAGAGAAAGGTCGGGTTACCCACAAAGGGAAGCCCATCAGACTAACAGCAGATCTCTTGGCAGAAACTCTACAAGCCAGAAGAGAGTGGGGGCCAATATTCAACATTCCTAAAGAAAAGAATTTTCAACCCAGAATTTCATATCCAGCCAAACTAAGTTTCATCAGTGAAGGAGAAATAAAATCCTTTACAGATAAGCAAATGCTTAGAGATTTTGTCACCACCAGGCCTGCCTTACAAGAGACCCTGAAGGAAGCCCTAAACATGGAAAGGAACAACCGGTACCAGCCATTGCAAAAACATGCCAAAATGTAAAGACCATCGAGGCTAGGAAGAAACTGCATCAACTAACGAGCAAAATAACCAGTTAATATCATAATGGCAGGATCAAGTTCACACATAACAATATTAACCTTTAATGTAAATGGACTAAATGCTCCAATTAAAAGACACAGACTGGCAAACTGGATAAAGAGTCAAGACCCATCAGTCTGCTGTATTCAGGAGACCCATCTCACATGCAGAGACATACACAGGCTCAAAATAAAGGGATGGAGGAAGATCTACCAAGCAAATGGAGAACAAAAAAAAGTGGGGGTTGCAATCCTAGTCTCTGATAAAACAGACTTTAAACCATCAAAGATCAAAAGAGACAAAGAAGGCCATTACATAACGGTAAAGGGATCAATTCAACAGGAAGAGCTAACTATCCTAAATATATATGCACCCAATACAGGAGCACCCACATTCATAAAGCAAGTCCTTAGAGACTTACAAAGAGACTTAGACTCCCATACAATAATAATGGGAGACTTCAACACCCCACTGTCAACATTAGACAGATCAACGAGACAGAAAGTTAACAAGGATATCCAGGAATTGAACTCATATCTGCACCAAGCAGACCTAATAGACATCTACAGAACTCTCCACCCCAAATCAACAGAATATACATTCTTCTCAGCACCACATCGCACTTATTCCAAAATTGACCACATAATTGGAAGTAAAGCACTCCTCAGCAAATGTAAAAGAACAGAAATTATAACAAACTGTCTCTCAGACCACAGTGCAATCAAACTAGAACTCAGGACTAAGAAACTCAATCAAAACCGCTCAACTACATGGAAACTGAACAACCTGCTCCTGAATGACTACTGGGTATATAACGAAATGAAGGCAGAAATAAAGATGTTCTTTGAAACCAATGAGAACCAAGATACAACATACCAGAATCTCTGGGACACATTTAAAGCAGTGTGTAGAGGGAAATTTATAGCACTAAATGCCCACAAGAGAAAGCAGGAAAGATCTAAAATGGACACTCTAACATCACAATTAAAAGAACTAGAGAGGCAAGAGCAAACACATTCAAAAGCTAGCAGAAGGCAAGAAATAACTAAGATCAGAGCAGAACTGAAGGAGATAGAGACACAAAAAACCCTCCAAAAAATCAATGAATCCAGGAGTTGGTTTTTTGAAAAGATCAACAAAATTGACAGACTGCTAGCAAGACTAATAAAGAAGAAAAGAGAGAAGAATCAAATAGACGCAATAAAAAATGATAAAGGTGATATCACCACTGACCCCACAGAAATACAAACTACCATCAGAGAATACTATAAACACCTCTACGGAAATCAACTAGAAAATTTAGAAGAAATGGATAATTTCCTGCACACTTACACTCTTCCAAGACTAAACCAGGAAGAAGTTGAATCCCTGAATAGACCAATAGCAGGCTCTGAAATTGAGGCAATAATTAATAGCCTACCAACCAAAAAAAGTCCAGGACCAGATGGATTCACAGCTGAATTCTACCAGAGGTACAAGGAGGAGCTGGTACCATTCCTTCTGAAACTATTCCAATCAATAGAAAAAGAGGGAATCCTCCCTAACTCATTTAATGAGGCCAACATCATCCTGATACCAAAGCCTGGCAGAGACACAACAAAAAAAGAGAATTTTAGACCAATATCCCTGATGAACATCGATGCAAAAATCCTCAATAAAATACTGGCACACCGGATTCAACAGCACATCAAAAAGCTTATCCACCATGATCAAGTGGGCTTCATCCCTGGGATGCAAGCCTGGTTCAACATTCGCAAATCAATAAACGTAATCCAACATATAAACAGAACCAAAGACAAGAACCACATGATTATCTCAATAGATGCAGAAAAGGCTTTTGACAAAATTCAACAGCCCTTCATGCTAAAAACGCTCAATAAATTCGGTATTGATGGAACGTACCTCAAAATAATAAGAGCTATTTATGACAAACCCACAGCCAATATCATACTGAATGGGCAAAAACTGGAAAAATTCCCTTTGAAAACTGGCACAAGACAGGGATGCCCTCTCTCACCACTCCTATTCAACATAGTGTTGGAAGTTCTGGCTAGGACAATCAGGCAAGAGAAAGAAATAAAGCGTATTCAGTTAGGAAAAGAAGAAGTCAAATTCTCCCTGTTTGCAGATGACATGATTGTATATGTAGAAAACCCCATTGTCTCAGCCCAAAATCTCCTTAAGCTGATATGCAAATTCAGCAAAGTCTCAGGATACAAAATTAATGTGCAAAAATCACAAGCATTCTTATACACCAGTAACAGACAGACAGAGAGCCAAATCATGAATGAACTTCCATTCACAATTGCTTCAAAGAGAATCAAATACCTAGGAATCCAACTTACAAGGGATGTAAAGGACCTCTTCAAGGAGAACTACAAACCACTGCTCAGTGAAATCAAAGAGGACACAAACAAATGGAAGAACATACCATGCTCATGGATAGGAAGAATCAATATCGTGAAAATGGCCATACTGCCCAAGGTCATTTATAGATTCAATGCCATCCCCATCAAGCTACCAATGAGTTTCTTCACAGAATTGGAAAAAACTGCTTTAAAGTTCATATGGAACCAAAAAAGAGCCCGCATTGCCAAGACAATCCTAAGTCAAAAGAACAAAGCTGGAGGCATCACGCTACCTGACTTCAAACTATACTACAAGGCTACAGTAACCAAAACAGCATGGTACTGGTACCAAAACAGAGATATAGACCAATGGAACAGAACAGAGTCCTCAGAAATAATACCACACATCTACAGCCATCTGATCTTTGATAAACCTGAGAGAAACAAGAAATGGGGAAAGGATTTCCTATTTAATAAATGGTGCTGGGAAAATTGGCTAGCCATAAGTGGAAAGCTGAAACTGGATCCTTTCCTTACTCCTTATATGAAAATTAATTCAAGATGGATTAGAGACTTAAATGTTAGACCTAATACCATAAAAACCCTAGAAGAAAACCTAGGTAGTACCATTCAGGACATAGGCATGGGCAAGGACTTCATGTCTAAAACACCAAAAGCAACAGCAGCAAAAGCCAAAATTGACAAATGGGATCTAATTAAACTAAAGAGCTTCTGCACAGCAAAAGAAACTACCATCAGAGTGAACAGGCAACCTACAGAATGGGAGAAAACTTCTGCAATCTACTCATCTGAGAAAGGGCTAATATCCAGAACCTACAAAGAACTCAAACAAATATACAAGAAAAAAACAAACAACCTCATCAAAAAGTGGGCAAAGGATATGAACAGACATTTCTCAGAAGAAGACATTCATACAGCCAACAGACACATGAAAAAATGCTCATCATCACTGGCCATCAGAGAAATGCAAATCAAAACCACAATGAGATACCATCTCACTCCGGTTAGAATGGCAATCATTAAAAAGTCAGGAAACAACAGGTGCTGGAGAGGATGTGGAGAAATAGGGACACTTTTACACTGTTGGTGGGATTGTAAACTAGTTCAACCATTATGGAAAACAGTATGGCGATTCCTCAAGGATCTAGAACTAGAAGTACCATATGACCCAGCCATCCCATTACTGGGTATATACCCAAAGGATCATAAATCATGCTGCTATAAAGACACATGCACACGTATGTTTACTGTGGCACTATTCACAATAGCAAAGACTTGGAATCAACGCAAATGTCCATCAGTGACAGACTGGATTAAGAAAATGTGGCACATATACACCATGGAATACTATGCAGCCATAAAAAAGGATGAGTTTGTGTCCTTTGTAGGGACATGGATGCAGCTGGAAACCATCATTCTTAGCAAACTATCACAAGAACAGTAAACCAAACACCACATGTTCTCACTCATAGGTGGGAACTGAACAATGAGATCACTTGTACTCGGGAAGGGGAACATCACACACCGGGGCCTATCACGGGGAGGGGGGAGGGGGAAGGGATTGCATTGGGAGTTATACCTGATGTAAATGACGAGTTGATGGGCGCAGCACACCAACATGGCACAAGTATACATATGTAACAAATTTGCACGTTATGCACATGTACCCTAGAACTTAAATAATAAAAAAAAAAAAAAGAAAACAAACAAAAAAAGAAAGCAGCCAGAAAAAAGTAACATTGCATGCAGTGAAAAAGTTATATGAATGAAACCTGAGTAATGATACCTGACTTCTACTGACAGTAAACTGATTTGCAGCAGAGGTACCAAAGCAATTCACGGGACAAAAGAAAATAGTTACTACAAATTCTGATGGAGTAACTAGACACATCTGTAAACAAATGTACAAACCTCATACTATAGAAAAATTTGAGCTGAAGCTTAGTGTCTAGAAGAAACCATAGGAGAATATTCTGATGTGAGAGCAGACAAAGATTTCTTAGGGTTGAAGCAACAAATATTTTTTTTTCTTTTTGAGACAGAGTCTCACTTTATCACCCAGGCTGGAGTGCAGTGGTGTGATCTCGGCTCACTGCAACCTCCACCTCCAGGGTTCAAGTGATTGTGCTGCCTCAGCCTCCCCAGTAGCTAGGCCACGACACCCAGCTGATTTTTGTATTTTCAGTAGAGATGGGGTTTTGCCGTGTTGGCCATGCTGGTGTTGAACTCCTGACCTCAGGTGATCCACCCAGCTCGGCCTCCCAAAGTGCTGGGATTACAAGCATGAGCCACTGTGCCCCACTGCAATAAACATTTTTAAAAAGGCTTTGAGAGGCCAAGGCGGAAAAACTGCTTGAGGCCAGGAGTTTGAGACTAGCCTGGGCAACAGGGTGAGACTATTTCTACAATTTTTTTTTAATAAAGCCAGGCATGGTGGTGCATGCCTGTAGCCCTTAGCTACTTGGAGGCTGAGAATCGCTTGAGCCCAGGAGTTCAAGCCTTCAGTGAGCTCTGATCATGTTACTGCACTTCAGCCAGGACAACAGAGCGAGACTGTTTCTAAAAACAAAAAATAAATCAGACCCAGTCAAAATAACAGTAAACTTCTATTCACTGAAATACATCAATTAAGAAAGGAAAAAAACCACCAACTAAATAAAATACTCGAAAAACATATCTGACAAAACACTTATGCCCAGAATATATAAGGAACTCCTACAACTCTGTAGTAAAAGACAGGTAACTCAATAAATAAAGAGCAAACAACTGGAATAGATATTTCACAAAAATGTACAAAAATGTCCAATAAACACATGAAAAGATGTTCAAGGAACCAAGCCACCAAGGAAATACAAATCAAAATTGCAACGATATACCATTAGGAGGCTTAAATTAAAAATGCCAAAACCCCAAATATTGGCAAGGATTTGAAGCAACCATAACTCTCATACATTTATGGTGGTAATGTGAAACGCAAAACCACCTTGGTCTAGTTTAGCATTTAGATATAAACCTACCATAAGTATTTATCCAACAGGAATCAAACTAGATGTCCACAAAACAGATGTTGAAGAAAAAGAATGTTCATAGCATCTTTATAATAATTCCAAACTGGAAACAATGCAAATGATATCAATGTAAGAATGAATAAGCACTTTGTGGCATAGTCACACAATGGAATACTACTCAGCAATTAAAAGAAACCCATACATACATAGAGGAACATGGATGAATCTAATAGATATTATACTGAGCCATATAAAACACCTAGAAAAGTTCATTCTGTATGATTTTACTTACATGAAGTTCTAGAGTAGGTAAAATTAATACATGGCAAAGGAAAAATTAGAAAAAGTAGCTGTCTCAGGATGAGGCTTCCCTGCTGACTGGGAAGGATCATGTACAGACAACATAATGCAATGCTCCATTTCCGTTTTCAGGAAAGAATTTTGACCCACTGCTGGGAGTGCAGTGCAGTGCAGTGGAGTGCAGCACAAAGCCCTCGGTGTCTGTCAGCATTCAGTGTCTATGCCCTTGGGTATGACTGCTTAGGCTGAAGGAAATATCACTTCTCAAGGTCATACTAATTTCCAGGGACAGCCCATATCTAGACACTAATCAACATAGGGATATTAAGGACCAGCCCCTTCCCCCAACTTGAGACAGCTTTGATTGGTCACTCTATCTTCGGAACTCTTCAGCATTGCAGTTCAACCTTCCCTCTGCCCAAGCTGTTTCCTTCCCCTCCATTCCCTTCCATAGATCATAGATCATAGAATCACAAAAGCACTCCCTAATAAAGTGGTCCTTAAAATATGATTCCTGGACTAACAGTATCAGCATACCTGGGAACTAGTTAAAAATGCAAATTTCTGGGTCCCACTACAGACCTACTGAATTGGAAAGCAGAAGCACCATCTACACGTGAAAAGCTTCCTATCAACTTTTTGTGCCCCACTCTTAAATATACTCAGATGGATAGACAACTGGAAAAAACTCTACAATATGAAAGACAAAGAAAAAAGGGGGTCAAACCCTTACTTGGAAGAAATAACACTATGCAAAAAGAAAACAAAACTTTAATCCTCACAAAGGTTAAGGGAAGACCCTGCATTCAAGAAACACAAATTGGATACTATATACTTATATATATATATTTATTATTATTATTATACTTTAAGTTCTAGGGTACATGTGCATAATGTGCAGGTTTGTTACATATGTATACTCGTGCCATGTTGGTGTGCTGCACCCATCAACTCGTCATCACCCATCAACTCATCATTTACATCAGGTATAACTCCCAATGCAATCCCTCCCCCCTCCCCCCTCCCCATGATAGGCCCCGGTGTGTGATGTTCCCCTTCCCGAGTCCAAGTCATCTCATTGTTCAGTTCCCACCTATGAATGAGAACATGCGGTGTTTGGTTTTCTGTTCTTGCGATAGTTTGCTGAGAATGATGGTTTCCAGCTGCATCCATGTCCCCACAAAGGACACAAACTCATCTTTTTAATGGCTGCATAGTATTCCATGGTGTATATGTGCCACATTTTCTTAATCCAGTCTGTCACTGATGGACATTTGGGTTGATTCCAAGTCTTTGCTATTGTGAATAGTGCCGCAGTAAACATACGTGTGCATGTGTCTTTATAGCAGCATGATTTATGATCCTTTGGGTATATACCCAGTAATGGGATGGCTGGGTCATATGGTACTTCTAGTTCTAGATCCTTGAGGAATCGCCATACTGTTTTCCATAATGGTTGAACTAGTTTACAATCCCACCAACAGTGTAAAAGTGTCCCTATTTCTCCACATCCTCTCCAGCACCTGTTGTTTCCTGACTTTTTAATGATTGCCATTCTAACTGGTGTGAGATGGTATCTCATTGTGGTTTTGATTTGCATTTCTCTGATGGCCAGTGATGATGAGCATTTTTTCATGTGTCTGTTGGCTGTATGAATGTCTTCTTCTGAGAAATGTCTGTTCATATCCTTTGCCCACTTTTTGATGGGTTTGTTTGTTTTTTCCATGTAAATTTGTTTGAGTTCTTTGTAGGTTCTGGATATTAGCCCTCTGTCAGATGAGTAGATTGCAAAATTTTTCTCCCATTCTGTAGGTTGCCTGTTCACTCTGATGATAGTTTCTTTTGCTGTGCAGAAGCTCTTTAGTTTAATGAGATCCCATTTGTCAATTTTGGCTTTTGCTGCTGTTGCTTTTGGTGTTTTAGACATGAAGTCCTTGCCCATGCCTATGTCCTAAATGGTATTACCTAGGTTTTCTTCTAGGGTTTTTATGGTATTAGGTCTAACATTTAAGTCTCTAATCCATCTTGAATTAATTTTCGTATAAGGAGTAAGGAAAGGATCCAGTTTCAGCTTTCTACTTATGGCTAGCCAATTTTCCCATCACCATTTATTAAATAGGGAATCCTTTCCCCATTTCTTGTTTCTCTCAGGTTTATCAAAGATCAGATGGCTGTAGATGTGTGGTATTATTTCTGAGGACTGTTCTATTCCATTGGTCTATATCTCTATTTTTAAAGTATATTCAGAAAGTTAAAAAGAGATATCTTAGAAATTAAATCTATTTAGGCTGGCTATTTTCTCTTTGCTCTTTGAAATCACTCTCTACCCTCTGTGATAACCCAGGAAGGTGGACTTTTCACCATCAGTAGGGCTCCCTTCCTCTCTGGCCAATGTTTGTCACTGGACAGAGGTAGGGATGTAAAAGAAGAGAAAGGACCTGGTTCTTTCTGACAGGCAATGAGTTAGTGGTTTGGGTAACTGTGGTTTTTCTCGGCAGGTTTTGTAATATCTTTTTAAGTCAATAAATTATAAGTTCCTAAAACTTTGATTAAAAATTAAATATATGAAAATTCAAGGAAATAAAATTTCAAATAACAAAACATCAAAGTTATCAAAAAAGAAATGGAATTACCTATGGACAAAGGAGTTAGAAGAATATATTTGCAATTATCTCTCTTTTTACCATTACTCCAACTAGTTAAGAAAGCATTTTCAGGCCGGGCGCGGTGGCTCAAGCCTGTAATCCCAGCACTTTGGGAGGCCGAGACGGGCGGATCACGAGGTCAGGAGATCGAGACCATCCTGGCTAACATGGTGAAACCCCGTCTCTACTAAAAATACAAAAAACTAGCCGGGCGACCTGGCGGGCGCCTGTAGTCCCAGCTACTCGGGAGGCTGAGGCAGGAGAATGGCGTGAACCCGGGAGGCGGAGCTTGCAGTGAGCTGAGATCCGGCCACTGCACTCCAGCCTGGGCGACAGAGCGAGACTCCGTCTCAAAAAAAAAAAAAAGAAAGCATTTTCAGCAGCTGGAAAAATATGCACAAAAATACACGTATCACTCAATAATAAACCACCAATACACATCTGAGCCTGCACTTAATAAAAGTAGATAATATTTGACTTTTAAGTATTTCATAATTTAAATATTCATTTTTTATTTTGGGGTTTCTTAAACAATTTTATTTTATACATGTTTATTTCAACTCAAATTTTGACAGACTAAAAGAGTGTATTTTATTAGAGTCCATTTATAGGCAATTTTGCAACACTGATTTCTTGTGGGGAAAAAAAAAACCAGAACTGACAGATAGTAATTATTACGATCTGTGGAACTGAATGACCAGGAGAGCCGACCTCTTACTGCAAACCAAGTACATGGAGATAAGTCCACCAATGCAGCAGCAGCATCTTGATGATGAGTTGAATGGAGACATATCATCTTATGTTGTGCCCAGAAGATAGGGTAAGGCTCAAAGCTGCAAGGGGCAAAATGTTCTCATAAAGGCAAGATTCAGGTGCTGCTTGCTGCAGCACTCCACAGACACACCCTGTCTGTCCCAATGGCTTGTGACTGCCACGTGGCAACAATGAACACAATATACTCTCACTCTCACTCTCAGAGCAAGTATCTTCCCCTTATGAGAGAATGAATTCAGGCAATTCTTTATAAAAATGACAGCATTTGTTCCAAGGCACCAACAGTATAAAGCTTTTCAGAAAGTACACAGAAATAAACAGACTAAACATGGGAATTAGTTCTTAATGGTGGAATCTGTTACTACTGTAACTAGTGTAAAAATAACTTCAGATAGATTACAATCAAAATGCATATTGAATAGACTGTACTGTGTGAGGGAATGTCTGACCAAAGAGTATTCTCATAGGCACTTTGGGTGCTGGCTGGTAAGCGCTCACAAGGGTTCTTCTCAGGGCCAGAGAAGCTGAGCATCTTATGTATTTGTAAAATCCTTCTCCAGACTTCTTGCCAAGCTTCTTCTCTGCCATCAGCTTTTTCAAGGATGGGCTGGGCTGAAATATGGGGTTCTTCATATCTATTTCATGCCATCCATCCATGATGAACTTCACAGAATCCAGTCCAACGTAATCTAGAAGCTCAAATGAGCCCCTGGGGTACCTGGCTCCTAACTTCATAGCAGTGTCAGTGTTTTCCTTGGATATGTCAAGTCATTCATGCAGCTTGACTGCTTTCATGAGGTGTTGAATCCTGAGACGGCTGACGATAAACCCAGGAGTGTCCTTGCAAGAAAGAGGATGCTTTCCGAAGGTTTTGCTCAAGTTTACCAAAGATTCAAATGTCTTTTGGGTGGTCATTGGTGTTTTAAAGACCTCTGCAAGTTTCACTGGGTTGAGTAAATGGAGGTCAGCAAATTGGTCTTGTTTGGTGGTAGCACTGGCTATGCTTGTAATTTGCAAAGAGGAAGTGTTGCTGGCAAAGTTGTATGTTCAGCAACAAACTTGTCCAACCTCTAGGAGAGCTTGATTTTCACCTTTAGATTTTCTGCAACGGCCTCTACCACCAGATCTGTGCTGTGGACTATGGATGTTGCATCTGTGCTGGTTGATATGCTGCTTAGGGTTTTCTGCACAAATTCATCAGCAGCCTTAGGGTTTTCTACAAACAACTTCTTTGTCACTTTCCTAAGGCTTTTCTCAATTCCCTCTTTATATTTTGCCAAGATGTCCTCTGTCTGGTCAAGGAACACTAGTGTGTGGCTGGTCACTGCAGCAAACTATGTGATGCTGATGACCATCATGTGCTTGATCATGATTTTTCTCGCCCAAGGATGTGGACAAGGAAAGCCCCGAGTGCATTAACTGGCTGGTGATGACAGCCATGGTGCAGTGGTGGCGACGACAGCAACAAGACCCAGGCAGGGAAAGGCACGTGTGGTGTGGGGACCAGCAGATGGGCAGCCTCTGAGGCCATTTTTTACTTTTGAATAAAACGATAGTACTAATTTTATCTGCAAACAACTTTTGTTCAAATAACAATGTATGCTCAACATTAGTATTCTTCTAATTTTTTAAATTGATTGTTGATAATTGATAAAACAGTCATTGAACTTCCAGTTTTGCTGATTTTTAACTTCTACAAAAATTTTAATTAAATAGTATCAGTCTGGTATTTTGGTATTAGATTTTAAAAAAAATATCAGTACCATAATTGTGCTGTGGTATCATAACTATTACATTTATGGAACATGCTAACTACTTATGTTCTAAATCTTTCAAGATTTACATCTCAAGTCATACTACCAGAATGTTATTGATATAAAGTAGTAGGGAAGAGGGGGAAGACACCAGCAATAAAGCAGATAAAAAATTAAGCAACAGAGATATAGCTTGAGAAAGCATATTGTGTTTTCTGTAAATCAAACTATAGGGTGAAGCTGGATAAAGCTTTCTTATCTAGGGGGGCTATACAAAAGAAATAATAAATTTTAGGAAGCACATGTTTAAAAATTAAAAATTAGTCTAATCCTACTTTCTCATAAAGAAACACGTTACAAAAATACCATGTAATATTTCCCTTTATTCAAACATAAACATGATGCAATAAATAAATTAGCAGTCATGGACCAAACATATACAATATATAATACAGTGTAAGCAACAGTATGACAGAAAGAAAGAACATTTAGATAACTTGTTTGCTAGAAACATTTCAGAATCTGTTCCCCATTTTCAACAAATTGTTGATGAACTATTTTTTACTGCAGAAAATATTCTAGGAGACTCTCACTTAACCCTTCCAACACCAACTTTAGCCTCTATCCAAAAGTTCAGTGCAATGTTTACACTTATTTGGAGTCCTCAAGTCTGAAGTCAGAGTAACTCACAATTCCTATATACTTGATTCAAATTTCTTGTGTTGTAGAAACAGAGGTATCTGTGAATACCAGACACTAGATTTAACCCAAAGACAATCTGAGATAGAGGAGGTACAACTAGAAGAAGCTCTTACATTCTATCTTTGCCAGGACAAATCAAACTCTTAGCTTCTACTCCTATAAAATAATTAATTATGTTAAAAACACATTGACTTCAGATCCCTTTTGCAGGTTGTGACTTGGCTCACAGTCCATCATAGCAAATCTTATTTTTACCTTATACTTGCTTATATTAAATCAAAAGTATTTACTTTTACTTTTGTTTGCTCATATGCTATAACACAAAAGTTTATATGTTTTTTTAAAATAATAATAGTCATAATGGTGGCTTATTCTAAAAAGGTGTAGCCAGAAAAAAAAGAAATAAAAAACACTTGGAATCACACCATGCAGACATTTAAATTCATTTACTTTGTTTTCTTAAAAATAATGGATTCTTTTGGTAAGGATGGGGAGAAATTGGAATCCTTGTACATTGCTTGTGGTAATGAATGATAGTGTGGCTGCTCTTTAAAAACCTGTTATGTCTTCAGAAAGCTAAAACACAGAATTACCACTTGTTCTAACAATTCCACCCAAAGAAATAAAAATAGGAACGCAAACAAAAACCTCTACACAAATGTGCCGAATGTTCATAGTAGCACTATTCACAAAAGTCAAAAGGAGGAAACAACCCAAATGACCACTGATGGATGAACGGATAAACAAAATGTGACATATTATTAAAATGAAATATTATTCAACCATAAAAAGGAATGAAGTACTGGCACATGCTACAATACGGATAAACCTTGAAAACTTTATGCTAAGTGAAAGAAGGCAGACATAAAAGGTCACATATTGTATGATTCCCTATATACAAAATCTCCAGAATATCTATATCCAGAGAGAGAGAAAGCAGACGAGTGGTTGGTTGGGGCTGGGGAAATGAAGAGTGACTGCTTAATGCATATTCCTTTTAAATGACAAAAAATGTTCTGGAACTAGATAGAGGTGATGGCTACATAACACTGTAAAGTTACTAAATGCTACTGAATCGTACACTTTATGTGGTTAATTTTTATGTTATTAATTTTACCTAATAAAAAATAATTAGGATCATAAAATTAAGAAAAAACTTCCTTTAGATACTACCAGTGCCTAATCAACAGATTTCGAAGTATCAGTTCTGTTTCTCTCTGTAATCCAAGCTGCCTTTGAAATAGTCATTGTTCACAGTGCTTGCCTGCTCTAGTTTTCATGAAAGGAAATTAACCAAAGACCAGTGTTTCTCAACCAGGTACTGACATTCAGGATGGCACCCTGCTTTACTTTATGGGTTTATCGAATGCATTATAAGATGTTTGGAATCATATGATGGTGTTCACTAAATGCCAGGAGTGCTTCCTAGACAGTTTGACAAGCAAAATTGCCTGGCATTATTTCCACATGTTCCTAGTTGAGAGCCACTGCTCTAGAACAAAATGTCATATCCTGTGTATTGCGTTACATTATAAGAAGTTCCCTAATATACGCAACTCAATGCTTTACAACTGAGTCATTTCAAAAGCTCACACGTTTTTATGTATGGAAAGTAAACTGCTTGCTTTTGACACAGGATGCTATAAAAATTTATTGATTTTATTGTTGTTCTAAACATAAAAATTAATTTCAACCAGAAGAATGAACTTTATCATGAGGTAACTTGTGCCTGATATTTGATTACTAGATCATATTACTCATGAATATTCAACTTCTATTAATAACATTATTTCATTCATTGATATAATATTTTCTTTGCTTTTTAAAAAATATTATCAGGTTCCAAACATATAGGAAAGTTATAAAGAATAATATAACACCCATGTACCTGCTAGCCAGTTTGAACAAACCTGAACTTTTTCCTTAAGGAAGAAAATTTTACAGACAAAGTCCCCATGGGATCTTTTCCTATCTCATTCCACCATTTGTTTCTCAGTGGTGACCACTATCCAGAAGTTATTATTCCCATGAATGTATATACATTTACCACGAATGTTGACTATCTCCATAAACAATATAATAGTTTTGTTTACTTCACAGGCATTAAGTTCTGCTGCATGTATCATTCTTTTTTTTTTTTTTTTAAATTTACTTAATAGGCATTAGAAGTTTATCTATTTTGGTACATTCTAGTTTATCCATTTTAACTGTTACATAGAAGTGTGGATTAAATTGTGTGTCCAGGCCCCTCCCCAAATTTGTATGTTGAAGCCCTAACCCCCGAGGGCTGTATCTGATGGAATGGATACAGCACTCAGAAGGAATCAACCATGCTGGTACCTTGATCTTGGACCTCAAGCTACCAGAACTGGTAAAAAATAAATTTTTATTACTTAAGCCATCAAGTCTGTGGTACTTTGTTATGGCTGCCCTAGCAAACTAATATACACAGTATTCCACTGTTTGAACATACTGCTTTATTTATTCTTTAATAATGAGCTCTTATGGTATTTCCAGCTCTGTACTGTAACATACAACACTGTAACAAATATTTTGTATGGAGATCTTGTTATTCTTATTGCAGGACTTTTTCTTGGACACATACACAAATATACGCACACACACTACAGTATGTTTATCTTTAACTTTCTGATTATTGCCAAACTGCCTTTCAAGGTAATTTTGGCCAATCTCTACTCCATCAGCTGTGTATAAGACTGATTTCTCTCTATCCTCTCCAAAATTGGTAATGACAGACTTCTGCCAATCAGATGGGTACGAAATATTTTGTTTTAAAACACATTTCTTTATCAGTGATGTTGAACACCTTAATGTATTTACTGACCACTAAGTTTTCTTCTGTGAACTGCCTACTCATATCCTTTACCCCTTTTTCTACGTGGTTGTTTTTATTATTTTATTTACTAATAGGAGCTCTTTTTATACTTTAGATACTAATCTTTTGTCAATTACTTGAGTTACAAATAACTTCTCGCCATCAGCAGCATGTTGCTTTAAGTGTTCATTGTCCAAGGAAAGTTTTTATGTTAATTTAGTCAAATATTTTTCTTTATGAAAAGTGCTTTTGATGTGTTTTTAAAAATCTTCCTTATCGTGAGCTCACAATGTTATTTTATTTTCTTCTAAACTTCTGCTTTTCACATTTGGGGTCTGAGTTTTTCTGGATTCTATGTGCGATGTGACCTGTTTTTTTTCAGATAGATAATGAAATGTCCCAGTGGGCCATCCCTTCCCTTGCACACAAGGCCTATGTCTTGTTAACCTGCTTCCTAAGTCTAGCACTTTGCCTGGTACACATTAGGCAATTATAAACATGTGATCAATAAAAGGAAGGATGGAAGAAAGAGAAGGGAGAGAAAGGGAAGCAAGGCAGGGATAGGAGTGTGGAAAAAAGTATTTGGATCATGGTCATTGATATAAACTATATGTTAGAACCATACAAGTCAAAAGGGTATTAAAACAGATTCAAGGTGTGGATTGCAGGAAGATGGGCTTTCCAGGATTCTGGAATGCTAGAGGTAAATATATCACTTAAGTGCACCTGGGCGCTGACTCTGCTTTCTCTCCCCCAGGATGAGAATATGGCCTTGCTAGTGCTGAATTAGTTCAAAATCCAGAAAATTGTGGTGTTATAAATATCACTTATTAAGTCTTTGCAGAATGTTCAAGAAAGCTTAGGTTCAAAAGGGCAATGATATATTCAGAACTTGATACAGCAATGCTAGCTGAACCTTTCCCATAGGGACAGTGGCTACATGTACCACAGGAAACCTAAAGAGATGGGAAAACATTTTTAGATATACTGTATTTGCTACTATTCAGAATAGTCATTTGGTTTCTATATTCTTAACTAAATAATTTAGGAGCATACAACAGGTGGGTAATAGTCTCTTCCCAACAATCCCTAACCTGAAGTTCAAAGGCAGAGTGCCGTAGTGGAGGGAGTATAAAAAAGAAACAGAAGAATGGGACCTGGAATGAATTTTGCCTCAGACACCCTCAAAAGAAAAACATCTCTCCCTAGAGCAACATTATATCTAGTTCATTATAGTCAAGGAAGTATGTTCCATTAGAGAAAAAGGGGCTTAGCCTCCCAGTGTAAGTACACACCACCACCTACAAAGTATTCTTGCTGAAATACTGAAACGTATCTCTACTTAACTACCAATTTATAGTAATAAGGGGGAAGAGGAATATGCTACATAGCACCATGAAGATAAAATCAGCAAATCCAGACTGTGGGAAACTCCATAGGACAAAGGATCCAATTTCTTCAACAAATAAAAAACTTCAAGAATTTTTTAAAGGGATCTAGAGTTTAAGAGATATCCACCAGTAGCTATAAGGACACTGATTCAAACAAACTGTAAATGTGGTATGATGTCTGGAATTCTCTTCAAAATAACCAATGAAGAGTTACAGACAAATAAGACTATGAAACTAATTGTTAAAGTTGAATAACAAAGACCTGAGAGTTCAATGTATTTTCTCTCCTTTTGTATACATTCAAAACATATTACAATGAAAAGTTAAAAGAGGGGGCTGGGTGTGGTGGCTTATGCCTATAACCCAGCACTTTGGGAGGTCAAGATGGGAGCATCACTTGAGGCCAGGAGTTCAAGACCACCTGGTCAACATAGGAAGACCCCATCTCTGACAAAGAAAAAAAAAGTTAAAAGAGGGGAAGGACTTAGCAGATCTTTTTAAAAGGAAAGCAAATAAACCAAGTAGGACCTACAGCTAAGAGACTAGAGTCTGAGATCTAAAAACCTTCTGATGTTGATTTAAACTGTGAAAAACTTAAAATATACAAGAGAAGGCTGTAAATCAAAGATTCAGTCACTATAACCAGTCTACTGAGTCACTGTTAATCAGTATTTACTTACGCTACCACTGAGTGATACTGAAAGATTATTATTTGAAAGCGTAGAATATAATGACTCATTTCTGCTTTCTAATGAGTTATTTTCCTTTTTTGCTGTCCTTCCACGTATTGGTATCTTTCCTTATGTGATTGCTGGTTGCTCCAAATACTGAATTTTACCATTGTAATATTTAAAAAATGCTAATCTGCTCTAACAGGATTGTAAAAATACATATTTTGGGGAGGCAGAGTACTGAACAAATTGTGCTGCTCTCTTTAGTCTCAATCTATGTGCTTTCCCAGTTTTCTTCAATGCAAGCATTTTCAGGTTGATATTAATATTAAAAGCTCAAAGAGTCAACAGGACTCAAATACGTCAAATAATAGGAAAGCATTTGCACATATAAAGTTAAACAGATCTTCAAATAAATTTATCTAGTAAGAAACACCATGGTAAATATAGCAGGAACCAAAAACATGGTCTTGACAGGAAGAATTCCTATTCTGCAACTACAAGCTATATGCCCTTAACGTAGATGAATTATTTTTCCCCTGAGGCATACTATATCTCCTCCAGAGACTTTTTAAATAAAGATTCAACATTTATATAAAAAGCCATACTGTAATAAGAAGCATGCAGTAGGTTCTTAATGAATGCTACATAAAACTCAATCTAGTCTAACCCTTTCATTTATAAATTAGGATAAAAAAATGACTTCTTCAAGGTCACATATTGATTTTAATTTGGCTCCATTATTCAGTTAAAAATGCTATGATTATGTCTGATAATAATGCCTCTATTTTACACTGGGATTTTAATCAAGAAAAACATTTTGTGCCCCAGTCT
The DNA here is from genome assembly GCF_007565055.1 of Rhinopithecus roxellana. Taxonomy (NCBI): domain Eukaryota; kingdom Metazoa; phylum Chordata; class Mammalia; order Primates; family Cercopithecidae; genus Rhinopithecus; species Rhinopithecus roxellana. The sequence goes on from NC_044553.1 coordinate 43,424,767, forward strand.
TACCATTTTGGAACTTCCTTTGTCATAGAAACATTATATATTGTCAGTAAATAAGCTGAATTAAAAGTCAATGCCCTCTAGTGCTAAACCTTCAGAGGTAGGTGCAGGTTCCAAATACAGGCAAATTTACCTAGTCTACAGAACAGGAAACAATCTCCATAAAAATAAGGAAATGAAAACATGAGATAGCTGCATGCACAGTGACCCATCTGTAAGGATGACTGTTCTCGCTGGGAGATGAGATTTTAAGCTTTTACTTTCTTTTCAAACGTTTAAAAAGCTTTTTAAACTTTTTGTTATTAAGTTTTTATAACACATAAACATTTAAAAAGAAGTCAAAACACAGGGCATGATAACATCACTGGATTGCGCAGTGGGGAAAACAACTCTTCTTCCCTTACTGCATAGTTTCAGAGGAAGTTACACATCCATGTGGCTTAGTATCTAACGTTACATTAAGAAAGTCATAAAAGTGCTGTAATCCCAGCACTTTGGGAGGCCGAGGTGGGCGGATCATGAGGTCAGAAGATGGAGACCATCCTGGGCAACATGGTGAAACCCCATCTCTACTAAAAATACAAAAATTAGCTGGGCGTGGTGGCGCATGCCTGTAATCCCAGCTACTTGGGAGGCTGAGGCAGGAGAATTGCTTGAATCAGGGAGTTGGAGGTTGCAGTGAGCCGAGATCACACCACTGCACTCCAACCTGGCAAAAGAGCGAGACTCCGTCTCAAAAAATAAAAAAAGAAAACGTTGTGTCAGAGATAAAGCAGATCTTTAAATTGAGAAAAGTAAGGGGATAAATGTGACTTCACTTTTTTAAATGTACTTCAGGTGTCACCAATAGGTGACGTGCTAAGTACGTGCAAGTCTTTTTTTTTTTTTTTTTTTTTTTTTTTAACTGAAAAGCATTAAACCAGACCATGGTATTAGGTGCTTAACTGAGATTATAAAAAAGAAAACCAAAATGGAAATGGTTTAGAGAGCTGAAGTTAAAATGAGAATTCCGTTAACATGGCATATACAGGTAACGGTGCTTAATGGGAAGATTAGGGACTACACCAATGTCTCATATAAATTAATATGAGAACATTTCTTAAAATTGTAGCTAAAATGGCCTACAGGTATACTTGTAAGACATGATTTATTACTCTTTTCTAGAGTTAAGAGCTTATTAGGGCAGTAAAGAGTTCAATATCTTCATTGATATGAATATGATCCAAAAAATAAAGTCACCAAGTTCAATGTCCTGTAGTCCTCCACTTAAACCCAAGAATCACAGAACTTTTCTTATAACTAAAGGCAAAAAAATACGAAAACTAATTTGATAGTTAATATTAAAATTCTCTTCTACAAGGCAGTAAGAGAACCAAAGGAAAGAAAATCTAGCCTAAAAGCATTTCAGTCTATAAAGGAGAAGGCTATCTAAGGAGATAAAAAAATTATGAATTAATCTCCTCAATGTTCAAATGATTCTCTAGAGAGGAAGATATCAAAACTGATATATTTTTAAAGATAGAAGAGTTATTAGTGGAAATAGGTAAAATAATTTATTAAGGATATAGTTAGAAATGTCTAGAGTTTTCATTTTTCTCCCTGTGCCTAAAGCATAATTCTATGTAGGAATGTCTGGTAGTAATCTCTTTTCGGGCTACTTCAAAGCGATGTATGGGTAAGAAATCATTTGTTTTTTGGCCAGAAGTTTAAAAAACACACTCACACAGAAAAACTACTAAGTAACACAATTTTTCCCTACACCAGAAAGCTTTATAAAAACCTGGATAATCAGGCGTAGTCTCTGAAACTTATCAGTTTATGGGAAAAGTGCCTACAGTCTCACTATCCAATAGAAATATAATCCAAACCATAGAAATCTTAAATTACCTAGTACATTAAGAAGTAAAAAACAGATACTACATTTAGTAAAATATTTTAATGTCAAAATATTAACATTTTGATACGCAATTAATAGAAATATTGAGATACTTTAGATCTTTTTCATACTAACTCTTTGAAATCCAATGTGTATTTTATACTTATAACACATCTCAATTTGATTTAGCCACATTTCAAATATTCAACAGCCACATGTAACTAGTGGCTACTGTACTGGCCAGTGTGTGTCTATGGCACAGCATGTCTTATGGGCTATACTTAAAAGTTTGGGCCAGCAGCTATAGCTCACACCTGTAATCCCAACACTTTGGGAGGCTAAGGCAGGAGGATTACTTGAAGCCAGGAGTTTGAGACCAACTTGGACAACAGAGCAAGACCCTGCTTCTACAAAAAATAAGATAAGATAAAATAAAATAAAATAAAATAAAATAAAATAAAGTAAAATAAACAAGCCATGTGTGGTGATGTGTGCTTATAGATCCAGCTATGTGGGACGCTGAGACAGGAGGATGGCTTGAGTTAAGGAATCTGAGGCTGCAGTGAGCTATGACTGTGGCACTGCACTCCAGCCTCGGTGACAGAGCAAGACCTCTCTAAAAAAGAAAAAGAAAGTTTAATGACTGTCTCAGAGTTGAGCATACAGAGACAAAAGAGGTCACCTATTATTCTTGCAGGGCTTACATCTAAAATGTATATAAAACTGCCAATCTCTTGGGTAGACTGCCCTCAATCATGATACATGCAGATTAATTCCTATCTAGATTTTACTAGGACAGCAAAGTGATCAGTATCTCAATATCTGCCCCTCCCACCAAAAAAAGTGACTAATCTAAGATCTTACTGTTCTTCACTTAAAACCAAGAACCGAAAAATAGGAAGATGGCCGAATAGGAACAGCTCCAGTCTCCAACTCCCAGCGCGAGCGACACAGAAGACCGGTGATTTCTGCATTTTGAACTGAGGTACTGTGGTCATCTCACTGGGGAGTGCCGGACAATCAGTGCTGGTCAGCTGCTGCAGCCCGACCAGCGAGAGCTGAAGCAGGGCGAGGCATCGCCTCACCTGGAAGTGCAAGGGGGAAGGGAATCCGTTTTCCTAGCAAGGGGAACTGAGACACAAAACACCTGGAAAATCGGGTAACTCCCACCCCAATACTCCGCTTTAAGCAGACAGGCACACCAGGAGAATATATCCCACACCTGGCCGGGAGGGTCCCACGCCCACGGAGCCTCCCTCACTGCTAACACAGCAGTCTGCCGCGATCTATCCGCAAGGCAGCAGCTAGGCTGGGGGGGAGGGGCGCCCGCCATTGCTGAGGCTTAAGTAGGTAAACAAAGCTGCTGGGAAGCTCGAACTGGGTGGAGCTCACAGCAGCTCAAGGAAGGCTGCCTGTCTCTGTAGTCTCCACCTCTGGGGACAGCGCACAGCTGAAGACCAACAGGGGAAGCAGCGGGGGCCGGTGCAGACGCGAACAACTCTGTCTGACAGCTTTGGGGAGAGCCGTGGATCTCCCAACGCGGAGGTTGAGATCTGAAAACGGACAGACTGCCTGCTCAGGTGGGTCCCTGACCCCTGAGTAGCCTAGCTGGGAGACATCCCCCACTAGGGGCAGTCTGACACCCCACACCTCACAGGGTGGAGTACACCCCTGAGAGGAAACTTCCAAAGGAAGAATCAGACAGGTACACTCGCTGTTCAGCAATATTCTATCTTCGGCAACCTCTGCTGCTGATACCCAGGCAAACAGGGTCTGGAGTGGACCTCAAGCAATCTCCAACAGACCAACAGACAGTCCTTTTGACTGTCAGAAGGAAAACTATCAAACAGGAAGGACACCTATACCAAAACCCCATCAGTACGTCACCATCATCAAAGACCAGAGACAGATAAAACCACAAAGATGGGGAAGAAGCAGGGCAGAAAAGCTGGAAATTCAAAAAATAAGAGCGCATCTCCCCTTGCAAAGGAGCGCAGCCCATCGCCAGCAACGGATCAAAGCTGGTCAGAGAATGACTTTGACGAGATGAGAGAAGAAGGCTTCAGTCCATCAAACTTCTCAGAGCTAAAGGAGGAATTACGTACCCAGCGCAAAGAAACTAAAAATCTTGAAAAAAGAGTGGAAGAATTGACAGCTAGACTAATTAATGCAGAGAAGATCATAAACGAAATGGCAGAGATGAAAACCATGACACGAGAAATACGTGACAAATGCACAAGCTTCAGTAACCGACTCGATCAACTGGAAGAAAGAGTATCAGCGATTGAGGATCAAATGAATGAAATGAAGCGAGAAGAGAAACCAAAAGAAAAAAGAAGAAAAAGAAATGAACAAAGCCTGCAAGAAGTATGGGATTATGTAAAAAGACCAAATCTACGTCTGATTGGGGTGCCTGAAAGTGAGGGGGAAAATGGAACCAAGTTGGAAAACACTCTTCAGGATATCATCCAGGAGAACTTCCCCAACCTAGTAGGGCAGGCCAACATTCAAATTCAGGAAATACAGAGAACGCCACAAAGATACTCCTCCAGAAGAGCAACTCCAAGACACATAATTGCCAGATTCACCAAAGTTGAAATGAAGGAAAAAATCTTAAGGGCAGCCAGAGAGAAAGGTCGGGTTACCCACAAAGGGAAACCCATCAGACTAACAGCAGATCTCTCAGCAGAAACTCTACAAGCCAGAAGAGAGTGGGGGCCAATATTCAACGTTCTTAAAGAAAAGAATTTTAAACCCAGAATTTCATATCCAGCCAAACTAAGTTTCATCAGTGAAGGAGAAATAAAATCCTTTACAGATAAGCAAATGCTTAGAGATTTTGTCACCACCAGGCCTGCCTTACAAGAGACCCTGAAGGAAGCCCTAAACATGGAAAGGAACAACTGGTACCAGCCATTGCAAAAACATGCCAAAATGTAAAGACCATCAAGGCTAGGAAGAAACTGGATCAACTAACGAGCAAAATAACCAGTTAATATCATAATGACAGGATCAAGTTCACACATAACAATATTAACCTTAAATGTAAATGGACTAAATGCTCCAATTAAAAGACACAGACTGGCAAACTGGATAAAGAGTCAAGACCCATCAGTCTGCTGTATTCAGGAGACCCATCTCACATGCAGAGACATATAGGCTCAAAATAAAGGGATGGAGGAAGATCTACCAAGCAAATGGAGAACAAAAAAAAGCAGGGGTTGCAATCCTAGTCTCTGATAAAACAGACTTTAAACCATCAAAGATCAAAAGAGACAAAGAAGGCCATTACATAATGGTAAAGGGATCAATTCAACAGGAAGAGCTAACTCTCCTAAATATATATGCACCCAATACAGGAGCACCCAGATTCATAAAGCAAGTCCTTAGAGACTTACAAAGAGACTTAGACTCCCATACAATAATAATGGGAGACTTCAACACTCCACTGTCAACATTAGACAGATCAACAAGACAGAAAGTTAACAAGGAATTGAACTCATCTCTGCACCAAGCGGACCTAATAGACATCTATAGAACTCTCCACCCCAAATCAACAGAATATACATTCTTCTCAGCACCACATCGCACTTATTCCAAAATTGACCACATAACTGGAAGTAAAGCACTCCTCAGCAAATGTAAAAGAACAGAAATTATAACAAACTGTCTCTCAGACCACAGTGCAATCAAACTAGAACTCAGGACTAAGAAACTCAATCAAAACCACTCAACTACATGGAAACTGAACAACCTGCTCCTGAACGACTGCTGGGTACATAACGAAATGAAGGCAGAAATAAAGATGTTCTTTGAAACCAATGAGAACAAAGATACAACATACCAGAATCTCTGGGACACATTTAAAGCAGTGTGTAGAGGGAAATTTATAGCACTAAATGCCCACAAGAGAAAGCAGGAAAGATCTAAAATGGACACTCTAACATCACAATTAAAAGAACTAGAGAGGCAAGAGCAAACACATTCAAAAGCTAGCAGAAGGCAAGAAATAACTAAGATCAGAGCAGAACTGAAGGAGATAGAGACACAAAAAACCCTCCAAAAAAATCAATGAATCCAGGAGTTGGTTTTTTGAAAAGATCAACAAAATTGACAGACCGCTAGCAAGACTAATAAAGAAGAAAAGAGAGAGGAATCAAATAGACGCAATAAAAAATGATAAAGGGGATATCACCACCGACCCCACAGAAATACAAACAACCATCAGAGAATACTATAAACGCCTCTACGCAAATCAACTAGAAAATTTAGAAGAAATGGATAATTTCCTGGACACTTACACTCTCCCAAGGCTAAACCAGGAAGTTGAATCCCTGAATAGACCAATAGCAGGCTCTGAAATTGAGGCAACAATCAATAGCCTACCCACCAAAAAAAGTCCAGGACCAGATGGATTCACAGCTGAATTCTACCAGAGGTACAAGGAGGAGGTGGTACCATTCCTTCTGAAACTATTCCAATCAATAGAAAAAGAGGGAATCCTCCCTAACTCATTTTATGAGGCCAACATCATCCTGATACCAAAGGCTGGCAGAGACACAACAAAAAAAGAGAATTTTAGACCAATATCCCTGATGAACATCGATGCAAAAATTCTCAATAAAATACTGGCAAACCGGATTCAGCAGCGCATCAAAAAGCTTATCCACCATGATCAAGTGGGCTTCATCCCCGGGATGCAAGGCTGGTTCAACATTCGCAAATCAATAAACGTAATCCAGCATATAAACAGAACCAAAGACAAGAACCACATGATTATCTCAATAGATGCAGAAAAAGCTTTTGATAAAATTCAACAGCCCTTCATGCTAAAAACGCTCAATAAATTCGGTATTGATGGAACGTACCTCAAAATGATAAGAGCTATTTATGACAAACCCACAGCTAATATCATTCTGAATGGGCAAAAACTGGAAAAATTCCCTTTGAAAACTGGCACAAGACAGGGATGCCCTCTCTCACCACTCCTATTCAACATAGTGTTGGAAGTTCTGGCTAGGGCAATCAGGCAAGAGAAAGAAATCAAGGGTATCCAGTTAGGAAAAGAAGAAGTCAAATTGTCCCTGTTTGCAGATGACATGATTGTATATTTAGAAAACCCCATTGTCTCAGTCCAAAATCTCCTTAAGCTGATAAGCAACTTCAGCAAAGTCTCAGGATACAAAATTAATGTTCAAAAATCACAAGCATTCTTATACACCAGTAACAGACAAGCAGAGAGCCAAATCAGGAATGAACTTCCATTCACAATTGCTTCAAAGAGAATCAAATACCTAGGAATCCAACTTACAAGGGATGTCAAGGACCTCTTCAAGGAGAACTACAAACCACTGCTCAGTGAAATAAAAGAGGACACAAACAAATGGAAGAACATACCATGCTCATGGATAGGAAGAATCAATATCGTGAAAATGGCCATACTGCCCAAGGTTATTTATAGATTCAATGCCATCCCCATCAAGCTACCAATGAGTTTCTTCACAGAATTGGAAAAAACTGCTTTAAAGTTCATATGGAACCAAAAAAGAGCCCGCATTGCCAAGACAATCCTAAGTCAAAAGGACAAAGCTGGAGGCGTCATGCTACCTGACTTCAAACTATACTACAAGGCTACAGTAACCAAAACAGCATGGTACTGGTACCAAAACAGAGCTATAGACCAATGGAACAGAACAGAGTCCTCAGAAATAATACCACACATCTACAGCCATCTGATCTTTGACAAACCTGAGAGAAACAAGAAATGGGGAAAGGATTCCCTATTTAATAAATGGTGCTGGGAAAATTGGCTAGCCGTAAGTAGAAAGCTGAAACTGGATCCTTTCCTTACCCCTTATACGAAGATTAATTCAAGATGGATTAGAGACTTAAATGTTAGACCTAATACCATAAAAACCCTAGAAGAAAATCTAGGTAGCACCATGCAGGACATAGGCATGGGCAAGGACTTCATGTCTAAAACACCAAAAGCAACAGCAGCAAAAGCCAAAATTGACAAATGGGATCTAATTAAACTAAAGAGCTTTTGCACAGCAAAAGAAACTACCATCAGAGTGAACAGGCAACCTACAGAATGGGAGAAAATTTTTGCAACCTACTCATCTGACAAAGGGCTAATAACCAGAATCTACAAAGAACTCAAACAAATATACAAGAAAAAAGCAAACAACCCCATCAAAAAGTGGGCAAAGGATATGAACAGACATTTCTCAAAAGAAGACATTCATACAGCCAACAGACACATGAAAAAATGCTCATCATCACTGGCCATCAGAGAAATGCAAATCAAAACCACAATGAGATACCATCTCACTCCGGTTAGAATGGCAATCATTAAGAAGTCAGGAAACAACAGGTGTTGGAGAGGATGTGGAGAAATAGGAACACTTTTACACTGTTGGTGGGATTGTAAACTAGTTCAACCATTATGGAAAACAGTATGGCAATTCCTCAAGGATCTAGAACTAGATGTACCATATGACCCAGCCATCCCACTACTGGGTATATACACAAAGGATTATAAATTATTCTACTACAAAGACACATGCACACGTATGTTTATTGCGGCACTATTCACAATAGCAAAGACTTGGAATCAACCCAAATGTCCATCTGTGACAGACTGGATTAAGAAAATGTGGCACATATACACCATGGAATACTATGCAGCCATAAAAAAGGATGAGTTTGCGTCCTTTGTAGGGACATGGATGCAGCTGGAAACCATCATTCTTAGCAAACTATCACAAGAAGAGAAAACCAAACACCGCATGTTCTCACTCATAGGTGCGAACTGAACAATGAGATCACTTGGACTCGGGAAGGGGATCATCACACACTGGGGCCTATCATGGGGAGGGGGGAGGAGGGAGGGATTGCATTGGGGAGTTATACATGATATAAATGATGAATTGATGGGTGCTGACGAGTTGGTGGGTGCAGCACACCAACATGGCATAAGTATACATATGTAACAAACCTGCACGTTACGCACATGTACCCTAGAACTTAAAGTATAATAAAAAAAATAATAATAATTAAAAAAAAAAAAAAAAAACATCCTGAAAAATAGAATACAAAATCTGCTATTTGGCTTGAGGGGGCAGGTGAACACACAGGGTAAGGAACAAACTCTTGCTACTACCAAAAATAAAAAAATAACAGTTAGTCAAGCAAAAAAAAAAAAAAAAAACCAAGAACCACAGGCACAGACAATAAGGCATTTATGTATTATAGTCAGTAAGGGATTATAATATAACACAGGCAGGAGTCAGTTGTCAAGTATAAAAGGTATCTGAAAATGTCAGAAGCCAACCATATGAAAACCTGGAACAAATAGAAAACTGCAAAGTTAGTATCGGTTAGTGACATATCGCCAGTATTCTAGAAGCACACTTTGTGAAGACTGTTCCTCCTAATATACGTAGGTAACCCACAGAGAAAGTGGCTAAAGTTCAGGTAAATTTAGGAATTGCTGGGTTAAATAAAATAAGCCAGGATTTTAATATTGTTTAAAACTGGATTTTAATTTAAGGATTAAGTTCCCCTATCCTGATAATACAAGACTGATCATGAAACTCTCAGAGACGTGTAAACCAGAGCAACTCCATCTTAAATAGAAGCTGGGTAAAATGAGGCTGAAACCTACTGGGCTGCATTCCCAGACGTTAAGGCATTCTAAGTCACAGGATGAGATGGGAAGTCAGCACAGGATACAGGTCATAAAGACCTTGCTGATAAAACAGTTTGCAGAAAAGAAGCCGGCCAAAACCCACCAAAACCAAAATGGCCACGAGAGTGACCTCTGGTCGTCCTCACTGCCACACTCCCACCCACACTATGACAGTTTACAAATGCCATAGCAACATCAGGAAGTTACCCTACATGGTCTAAAAAGGGGAGCATGAATAATCCACTCCTTATTTAGCATATCATCAAGAAATAACCACAAATATGGGCAACCAGCAGCCCTCAGGGCTTCTGTGTCTATAGAGGAGCTATTATTTCATTCCTTTACTTTCTTAATAAAGTTGCTTTCACTTTACTCTATGGTCCTGCCCTGAATTACTTCTTGCATTAAATCCAAGAACCCTCTCTTGGAGTCTGATTGGGACCACTTTCCTGTAACAAAACCTTTTTTTTTTTTTGAGATGGAGTCTCACTCTGTTGCCCCAGGCTGGAGTGCAGTGGCCCAATCTTGGCTCATTGTAACTTCCACCTCCCGGGTTCAAGTGATTCTCCTGCCTCGGCCTCCGAGTAGCTGGGATTACAGGTGTGTACCACCACGCTTGGCTAATTTTGTATTTTTAGTAGAGACGAGGTTTCACCATGTTGGCCAGGCTGGTCTCGAACTCCTGGCCTCAAGCGATCTGCCCACCTTGGCCTCCCAAAGTGTTGGGATTATGGGCATTAGCCACCAAGCCTGGCCTGATCATGAACCTGAATATGCTCACATACGTTGTATCCATTTGAGAGTGGGTTGGAGAGCTATCCTATGCATCATTTCCCAAACTAATGAAAAAAACACTTTATTTTCATGGATCATCTTGAGAAACTACTAGACCACGTTGGGGAATGCTGATGTAAAAGCACAGGTAAGGCTATTCCTACAAACCCAGGGAAAATCAGTGCCAGAGTATTTGTAAGCAATATGAGAGTATTGTAGGCTAAAGCTTTGAGGGTCTAGATCCTAACAATATTCTAATGTAAACTATAATAACTAAAAGATCAGGAACACCTTTTTGATTTGATCAAAACCAAAAGGCAATGATCTATGGAGCTATACTATCTACCCACACCTACATTCAAGTAATAATGGCAATGGAATATAATATGAATGTAATTAAAATCTTACCCCAAATAATCTTATTTTAGTCTTATGCTCTTCAGACCACAAAAGGAACTTGATGAAATCAAATTGGAGTGAGGGTTAAACACTCACCTTACTCTAAACCTGCTACAGTTCAAACTAGGCATGTTTATAAATCTGTGAACCTCAAAGCACAAAGTTTAAAGAAGTAACTGACCAACGAGAATAAGCAGTAAACATAGAAACATCTAAAACGATCATATTGTCTAGAATCAAAAGGCACCTGAATACTTATAAAGGCGTCTACTAAGACAATAAAGGCAAAAGATGAGTATTTTCCCCTAAGAAGGAAGAGTTTTCTATGACTTGTGGAGACTGTTTCAAAAATTTAAGACAAAGCACATACTCCAGCAAATACTGTCTAATTTCTCCAACTTCCTAGTCTGAATTAAATGTTCTTTCTACATCACCAAAGGAGAGAGAACAAAAAATGAAGTTGTGAGTAACACTTCAGTCTTCAGAGCAGATAGCTGTAATTGCCAGTAGCAGAAAACTCAAGTTTTGCCAATTCCATTGGGTAGGAAAAGGCTGTCCTAATTTGCCTTTCCCTGAGAACTAACAAGTCTGAATAAGTTTCTGTAGGTTTTTGAACATATTTCCTTTCTATGAAATGCCTGATTATGCTTTTTGCCCAAATTTTGTTTCTCTCTTAGAAATCTGTAAAATGTCTTTATCTCAAATACTGATCTTCTTTCAGTTATATTGCAACTATCTTCTCTCACTTCTCCTCCCAGAGTGATTTTACCCTTTCAACTCTCATTATGTTGACACAAGTTTGACTAACAAAACTTTAAAATTCAATGTAAATGCCCAGATGTTTAGTTCACTAGAGATTTCTACTAAACATTTAAGAACTAACACAAATTCTACACATTCCTTTACAGAAAACAGAAGATGAGAGAAAACTTCCCAATTCATTTTATGAAGCTTGTCATTACCCTGCTATCAGCAGAGGGACAGAAGCATACATTAGTGAAGCATTACTAAAAACCTGGAAATAAACTCACTCAAATATGCTCAAGTGAGTTTTGACAAAAATGAAAGTTATTAAATGGAGGAAAGACAGCTTTTCTAACAAATGATGCTAAAGCAATCAGACACTCACAGGTTAAAAAAAAGAGATACTAGATGGAAAACAGTATGGCAATTCCTCAAGGATCTAGAACTAGATGTACCATATGACCCAGCCATCCCACTACTGGGTATATACCCAAAGGATTATAAATTATTCTACTACAAAGACACATGCACACGTATGTTTATTGCAGCACTATTCACAATAGCAAAGACTTGGAATCAACCCAAATGTCCATCTGTGACAGACTGGATTAAGAAAATGTGGCACATATACACCATGGAATACTATGCAGCCATAAAAAAGGATGAGTTTGCGTCCTTTGTAGGGACATGGATGCAGCTGGAAACCATCATTCTTAGCAAACTCATACAAGAAGAGAAAACCAAACACCGCATGTTCTCACTCATAGGTGGGAACTGAACAATGAGATCACTTGGACTCGGGAAGGGGATCATCACACACTGGGGCCTATCATGGGGAGGGGGGAGGAGGGAGGGATTGCATTGGGGAGTTATACATGATATAAATGATGAATTGATGGGTGCTGACGAGTTGATGGGTGCAGCACACCAACATGGCATAAGTATACATATGTAACAAACCTGCACGTTACGCACATGTACCCTAGAACTTAAAGTATAATAAAAAAGAATAAAAAAAAAAAAAAGAAAAAAAAAAAAAAGAGATACTACCCCACATCCATTAGGATAGCTACTATTAAAAAGAAAAAACATACAAAAACCCAGAATATTAACAAGTGTTAGTGAAGATGTGAAGAAAGTGGAATCCTTATGTACTACTGGTGGGGATGGAAAATGGTGCGGCTATTATGGAAAACAGTATGGTGGTTCATCAAAATGTTAAAATTACCATATGATCCAGCAGTTCCACTTCTGAGTACATATCAAAAAGAATAAATGTACAGACTAGAACAGACATTTGTACACTAATGTTCAGAGCAGCACTATTCACAATAACTAAAAGGTGGAAGCAATCCATGTGTCTATTGATGGATAAATGGACAAAAAAAATGATACATACAATAGAATATTATTCAACAGACATAAAAAAGAAAAACATGGCCGGGCGCGGTGGCTCAAGCCTGTAATCCCAGCACTTTGGGAGGCCGAGGCGGGTGGATCACGAGGTCAGGAGATCGAGACCCTCCTGGCTAACACGGTGAAACCCCGTCTCTACTAAAAATACCAAAAAAAACTAGCCGGGCGCGGTGGCGGGCGCCTGTAGTCCCAGCTACTCGGGAGGCTGAGGCAGGAGAATGGCGTAAACCCAGGAGGCGGAGCTTGCAGTGAGCTGAGATCCGGCCACTGCACTCCAGCCTGGGCGACAGAGCGAGACTCCGTCTCAAAAAAAAAAAAAAAAAAAGAAAAACATTGTGATGCATGCTACAATGTAAATGAACCTTGAAGACATTATGCTAAGTAAAATAAGCCAGTCACAGAAAAACACTCAATAACAAATGCTGGCAAGGATGGGGAGAAAAGAGAACCCACACACACTGTTAGTGGCACTCAGTGGCTGGTGCACAATCACGATGGAGAATAGTTTGCAGGCTCCTCAAAAAACTAAAAATAGAGATTCTATATGATCCAGCAATCCCACTGCTAGGTATGTAGCCCAAAGAAAGGAAATCAGTATGTCAAAGAGATATCTGCACTCCCATGTTTACTGCAGCACTATTAACAATGGTCAAGATATAGAAGCAACCTTAAGTGTCCATCAACAGATGAATGGATAATGTGGTACATACATACAATGGAGTACTATTCAGTCATAAAAAAGAATGAGATCCTGTCATTGCAAAAACATAGATGGAACTACAGGTTATTATTTTAAGTGAAATAAGCCATGTACAGAAAAAAACATAGTACACAATCTCACTTACTTGTGGAAGGTAAAAATTAAAACAACTGAATTAATGGGGAGAAAGTGAGAGAGAGAGAAGGATGGCTACCGGAGGCTTGAAGGGTGGGAGTGGGGGGTGTGTGGGGAAGTGGGGATGGTTAATAGTTACAAAAAAAAATGAATAAGACCTAGCATTTGCTAGCACAACAGGGTGATTACAGTAAAAAATAATTGTACATTTAAAAATAACTAAAGGATGACTGGGCTGTTTATAACATAAAGGATAAATGCATGAGGTGATGGATACCCCATTTACTCTGATGTGATTATTATACTTTGCATTCCTGTATCAAAGTATCTCGTGTTACCCATATATACATGTACTATTAACTATATCAAATTAAAAATTAACAAAGACCCCAAACTAGACAAATACTGTAAGATTTCACTTTCATGAGGTACCTAGAGTAGTGAAATTCTAAGACAGAAAGTAGAACTGTAGATATCAGAGACTAGAAGGAGAAGAAAATGAGGTGGTATTGTTTAATGGGTGCAGAGTTTCAATTCTGCAAGATGAAGAGTTCTATGCATGGCTAGTGTTGATGGCTACAATCAATGTGACTGTACTTAATGCCACTGAACTATTTCTTAAAAATGACTAAAGTGGTAAATTTTATCTTAGGTGCATTTTACTATAATTAAAACAAATTTTTAAAAAATCAACATCAAGCTAAGCCTCATACCTTACAGAAAAAATTAACTCAAAATGGATCACAGACTTAAATGTAAAACATAGAAATACAAAACATTTGAGAAAAAAAGCAATAAACTCTTTCAGATCTATGGTGAAGCAAAGTTCTTAGACTTGGCACCAAACATGCTATCCATAGAAAGAAAAACTGATAAACTGGACTTGTGCTCTACAAAAGACTGTGAAGCAGATTAATTTTTTAAAAAAGCTACGACTTCTGGTTTCTGGTCTAGCATGTAGGAAGCTATAAGTCAACACTTAAGTTCTACAAGAAAAAAAGCTGAAAAATACTGAAAAATCAACAACTCTTCTTAGGATTTGTCACAGTGGTAAGGTCAGGGGTCATATCACAGTCCCCCAAATTGGAGAGACCAATAGGAAAATGCAGAAAATTGTAGCTTGCCTGAACAGAAACCCACAAGCACAAACCTCCATGAGAATCTGTACCAAAGCAGGGAAACAAACTATAACTGATGAATTACAAGAGGCTCAGAGTGAACAAGTCTGAGATAAACTCCAGGGGAATCCAATCTTCAAGCATCTCCACACTTTTACAAGAGCTTGACCAGGTTTTCCCAGTGAATATTTAAGAAAAACCTCCTCTGAATATTGGAGATAACTTTCACGCCTTAGGCAAGGGAAGGAGAAAAGGAAGCATTGTGAAATATGCCAAAGCATTCTGTTCCTAATAACGCTACCCTCAGGAGAAACTGAATCAACCAGAGCCTGTCCTGCTGGAGCTTTATCAGAGCATAACTGACCTGGGCAAAAGGCAAAACCCAACTCCAGACCAGTTTAGCCATCCTGTTCCAAGTAAGGGGGCACTGGAGAGACTGAGAAGCACTTGTGACGTTTACAAGGCAGAGGTACAGGCTTTCCGAAAGGATGAAACCTCCAGATAACATTATAGAATGCTTCCCCTTCCCATACCTTACTACCACATTACTAAAGGCCTATTTACAGCAGATCCTTTTATTCAGCAACTCCTACCTGGTTATAAAGAAAAAGTTATAAGGCAGTAAAAGGCAAAATCCAGTTTCAAGAGCACAACAAACAGCAAAAACATAGTCCAATGTGGCAGGGATGTTGGAATTATCAGACCAGGAATTTAAAATGTTTAAGATGCTAAGGGTTCTACTGGATAAAGTACATAGACTGTAAGAACAGATGGACAATATAAATAAATAGACAGAAATTATAAGAACTAGAAAGAAATGTTAGAGATTAGAAACACTACCAGAAATGAGGTATAATTTTGATGCAATTAATGGTAGGCTGGACACAGCTGAGGTTAGAATCTGAGCTTGAGGTTTAACTCAGTAGAAACAACCAAATTTGAAAAGCAAGGAGAAAAAAGACTGAAAAAATGAAAGAAAACAAAACCCAGAACAGAGTATCCAAGAACTGTGGGACAACTACAAAAGGCATAACATATGTGTAATGGAAATTCCAGAAGGATAGGAAAAAGAGTAACAACCGACGTTTCTGAAACAATAATGACAAAAGAATTTCCCCAAACTAATGTCAGACACCACACCACAGATCTAGGAAGCTCAGAGAACATCAACCAACATAAATGTCAAAAACAAAACAAAACAAACAAAAAAAACTATACTTAGGCATATAATTCTCAAAGCTACAGAAAATCAAAGATAACGAAAAAATCTTCAAAGAGGCTACAGGAAAAACATACTATACCTATATAGGAGCAAAGATAAGAATTATATCTGATTCTCATAAACCATGCAAGGAGAGTGGAGTGAAACACTCAAAGTGTCAAGAGAAAAAAACAAAAAAACAAAAAACCCAACCTAGAACATTAATACCTACAAAATTTTCTTTTAAAAGTGAAGAAGAAATACTTTCTCACAAAAACAAAAATCGAGGGAATTTGTTGCCAGTAGACTTGCTTGCAAGAACTGTAAAAAGAATTCTTCAGAGAGAAAGAAAATAATAAAGGTCAGAACTCAAATCTATGTAAATAAAGAAAAAGCATCAGAGAAGGAAAAAGCGCAGGTAAAATCAAGTTTTAAATGTTTCTTATTTTTAATTGATTCAACGGATAATTTCTTCAAAAGAATCACAGGAACAATGTACTGAATTATGTATGCTTTTGTACAGACACATATGCTTCTATATAAACAAAATGAATGATGGTAGTAATATAAGAAACCAGAGGCAGGAATTAGGATTATTTTGCTATTATAAGGTATTCACAGTACCTGTGATGCAGTATAGTGTTATCTGAAAGTGGACCTGGATTAGTTGTAAACATGTACTGAAAACTCTAGGGCAAACACTAAAAAATGCAGAAGAAAGAAATATAACCAGTGTATCAATAAAAGAGATAAAATAGAATCAAATAAAATGTTCAATCAAAACCACATACGGCAAAACAAAAAAGAGGGAAGACAAAAATAAGAACAAAGAACAAGGATGATAAATAGAAAATAACAAATATGATAAATACTAATCGAAACACATCAATAATTACTTTGAATGTTAATGATCTAAATGCATCAATTGAAAGACACTGACTGTCAGAGTGGATCAAGAAATAAGACCCAATTATATGTCGTCGACAAAAACCAACTTTATTAAATATAAGTATACATACAGATTAAAAGTATATGGATGGAAAAAGATATGTCATGCTAACACTAGTCAAAAGAAAGTAGGAGTTAACATTTTAATTTCAGACAAGGCAGGCTTCAAAGCAAGAGGGGCATTACATAGTGATAAATAGGTGAAGGCTCCAAGAATACATAATAATCCTGAATGTATATGAGCCTAACAATATAACTTCTAAGTATGTAAGGCAAAAACTGACAGAACTGCAAAGAGAAACAGAATAGACTACTACACTCGAAGAGTTCTGTAGTTCAACATCCCTCTATCTGAAATGAACAGGTCCAATGGGCACGAAATCAGGAAAGACATAGTTGAACTCAACACCACCACCAACAGGATATAAAGAACTTTTATAGAGCAATTCATCCAAAAACAGCACATTCTTCTCAAGCTCACATGGAACATTCACCAAGACAGATAATATTCTGGGCCATAAAACACATCTTAACAAATTTTTTTAAAAATAGAAATTACACAGTATCTCCTCTCATATCACAGAGGAATTAAACTAGAAATCATAAACACAGATAGTTGAAAAATTCCAAAATATGTGGAAATTAAACACTGCACTTCTAAATAACGCATAGGTCAAAGAAGAAACTGAGAGAAATTGTAAAATACTTTAATTCAAATGAAACACAACATGTCAAAATTTGTGAGAAACAACAAAAGCAGTACTTAGCAAGAAATTTATAGCACTGAATACATATATATTAGAAAAGAAGACCTAAAATCAATAACCTAAGCTTCCATTGTAGGAAACTAGGAAAAGAAGGGTTAAAAAAGAAAAAGATTCACAAATTACTAATGTTGAAAATCAAAGATGGGACATCACTACAGATCCCCTGGCATTAAAAAGATAATAAAGGAAGTACATGAATAACTCTATGCCAACAACTGTAATAACATACATTAAATGAACCAGTTCCTGGGTGACACAATCTGCAAAATTAGAAAAGTAATAGAAAATGTGAATATGTTAAAGAAAATGAATCAATAATCAATTATCTTTCCAAACCAAAAGCAAAAGGTCCAGATGGGTTCACTGGTAAGTTCTACCAAACATTTAAAAAAGAAAGTGTATCAATCATCTACAGTCCTCTTCAGAAGAGTCACAGAAATATAAGCAACTGATCTCTGACACAGGAGCAAAGGCAATACAACAAAGAAAAGACAGTCTTTTCAACAAATAGTGCTAGAACTGAATATCTACATGCAAAAACAAAACAAACAAAAACACTAGAGACACACCATACACTCATCACAAAAATTAACTCAAATCGATTACAGACCTACATGTAAAATGCAAAACTTTATCCTAGAACACAACATAGAAGAAAAACCAGATGACCTTGCATTTGTGACTTTTTAGATGTAACACCAAATTCACTATCTATAAAAGAAAGCATTGATGAGCTGGACTTCATTACAATTAAAAATTTCTGTTTTGCAGACGACACTGCCAAGAGAATAAAAAGATGAGGTACAGATAGAGAAAAAAATATTTACAAAAGACACGTTAGATAAAAGACTTATCCAAAATACAGAAAGATTCTTATAATTCAACCCCATTAAAAAATGGGACAAAGACCTGAACAGATACTTTACCAAAGATGTATAGATGGCAAATAAGCATGTGAAAAGATGCTCCATATCATGTGTCATGAGGGAAATGCAAACTAAAACACCAATGAGATACTACACATACACTACTAAAATGGCCAAAATCCAAAACACTGACACCACCAAATCCTGACAAGGATGCGGATCAACCAGAGCTTGCATTCACTGCTGGTGGGGATGCAAAATAGAAGACATTTGGCAGTTTCTTACAAAACTAAATGGATTCCTACCCTATGACCCAGCAAGTGCACTCCATGAAATTTACTCAAAGGAGATTAAAAAAAATTCGTTCATATGAAAACTGATGCACATTTTTAGTAAATTTATTCATAATAGTCAAAATTTGGAAGCAACACAAATGTCATTGGTAGGTGAATGGATAAACAGTGGTATATCCATTAATGAAATATTATTCAGTGCCAAAAAGAAATTAGCTACACAAGCCATGAAAAGACATCAAAGAAACTGAAATGCATATTACACTAAGTGAAAGAAGCAAATCTAAAAAGAGTACATACTGTGTGATTACAACTACTGACATGCAGGGAAAAAGCAAAACTATGGAGACAGTACAAAGATCAGTGGTTGCCAAGGGTTAGAGGGGAGGAAAGAAAATACAGTCAGAGCACAGAGGATTTTTAGGGTAGTAAACCTACTCTTTATGATACTTTAATGGTGGATACGTGTCATTATATATCTGACGAAACCCAAAGAATGTACAACACCCAGAGTGAAGCTTAATCTAAATTATGGACTGTGGGTAATACTGTGTCAATGAAGGTAAACCAGTTTTAACAACTGTACCACTCTAATGCAGTATGTTGATAATGGGGAGTCTATGCATGTGTGAAGGCAGAGAATGTATGGGAAATTTTGGATCTTCTGGTTCTTTTTTGTGTGAATCTGAAACTGCTCTAAGAAATAAAGTTTATTTTTTTAAAAAAATTATTTAAAAAAGACAAGCTTCAGTATAAAAAAAACCATTTCATACGTATATCCAACAAAGGTATATGTTAAAAATAGAGTATGTTAAAAATACTCTCAAAACTCAACAGCAAAAAAAGCAATCAAATTAGAATGTACGCAAAATACTTGAAAAAAATATATCACCAAAGAGTATATACAAACAGTACAGATGTTTGTATAAATAGTAAACAACACATGAAAAGATATTTAACATCATTAGCCACTAGGGAAATACAAATACAACCACAACGAGATATCACTATATACCTATAAGAACAGCTATTAGAGAGTGTCAATGCCAAATACTGGCAAGGATATTGAAAAACTGGATCACTCAGACATTATCTGTGGGCATGTAAGATGGTACAGCCATTCTAGAAAAGTTTTGCTATCCTTTAAGAAATTAAACATGCAACTACCACATGACCAAGCAATTGTACTTCTTGGTACAGTATATTTGTACATTTGTACATTTCTCCATTTATCCCAGAGCAATGCAGCATTTATCCCAGAGCAATGCAGATTATGTTCACATAAAAACGTGTACATAAATGTCTACAGCAGCTTTACTCATAAGGGCCAAAAACTCAAATCAATCCAGATATCCTACAATGAGAGAATGGTAAAACTGTGATATATCCATATCATGAAGTACTATTCTGTAATAAAGAGGATTAAATTATTGATAACTAGAACGATCTGGATGAATACCCAGTGAATTAGGCTGAGTGAAAAAAGCCCATCCCAAAAGATTACTAACGATCCCATCTACCTAACATTCTTGAAGTGACAAAAGCTTTAGAAATGGGGGAAGAGATTAGTGATTGCCAACAGTTGAGGGTGAAAGCTAAGAAGTGGATAGGGGTATAGAAGGATACCATGAGGGATATTTGCAGTGACAAAAATGTTCTGTCTTGACCATATCAATGTGTTGGTTGTGATAGTGTATGATACTACAGATCTGCTGATGACACCACTGGGGGACTGGGTAATAAAGGGTACACAGGATCTCTCTTTATATTATTTCTTATGACTACATATGAATCAACAATTACCCCAAAATAAAAAGTTCAATTAGAAAAAATTAAACATACATATGTAGTAATCATTTCCTTCCTAATATGTGCATTTGTATCCCTCCCTACTCTAAAACTATCTTTTGTCCTGTAAAAACAAGTATATATTTTCTTCTAGTATTTTTTAAGATTTTCTGTTACAGTCCTTGTCACCTACAATTGATTGTGAATCAAGGGGTAAACCTGGATCCATTTCACTTTTTTTCTAAATTGACAGCCAATGATCTTAGCACCATTAAACAGCCCATTGCTCTCACTGTCTGAAAGTTCACCTCTGTCTTATATCAAGTATCCATCATGCATGAGTTTTTTTCTAGGCTCAATTCTTTTCCCTCACCTCCAGTTATTTAACCATTTGCAAATACCAAACTGCCATAAATACTGTAGTTGTAGTAACTCTTGGCATTTGTTATGGCAAGTTCCTAACTTTGTCCTTCTTCTTTAGGAGCACTTTGGCTATTCTAGGCCATTTTTTTCTTCTACTAAAGGTTAAAATCAGACTGGTTTTTTGAAAAATATTTTGATTAAAATTTCATTGATTTATAAATATATTTAGTAAGAAATAAAAAATCTGTGATATTTATTTCAATGAACATGGAATGTGTCTCATTTATGCCTACATCATTTAAAATCTTTCAATAAGGTTTTAAAATCTTCTATAATAAAGTCTTACATAACTATGGCTACATTTATTTCCAAGGACCTACTTGTTATTGAAAATGTTTAATTACACTATCAATTTTTATTGTATACAGAAATGCAAATGACTTTTGCTACATTTATCTTCATAATTCTGTGTAGATTGAGTTTTCCATATAGACTAACCTACGGTAAGTTAGTTTCTAATTATTAAGTTTTACTCATTTTTTAAACTTCTGAATATACGAAGAAATCTGTACATTTCTTGTTTCTAATTTTAAAGACAGTGTTTTAACTAACTTCAACTTTTTCACTAATATGTACAATTGTCCCTTGGTGGGTATCAAGGTACTGGTTCTATGACTCCCATGGATATGATGATCTGCAGATGCTTACATCTCTTGTATCAAATGGCACAGTATTTGCATATAACCTATGCACACCTTCATGTATGCTGAATCATCTCCAGATTACTTATAATCAATACAATGTAAATGCTATATATACAGCTATATCATGTTTTAAAATTTTTGTATTATTATTGTATCATTTCATATTTCCTTTTTCATATCCACAGTTGGTTGAAACCATGGATAGAGGGCTGACTGTTAAATCTACCGTAGTCTGCAGATACCATTCATCAAATTAAAGAAGTCTCCTTCTATTCCTAACTTGCTAAGTGTTTTATCATAAAACAGATATTCAATGTTATTTATTTTCCTGCATCAATTTAGATAATTAAATAACTTGTCTTTCCTTATCTGTTAATGTGGTAAATTATATATATGAACAGATTTTCTAATGAACCGACTTTGCCCTCCTGTAACAGACTCTAGCTGGCTAAGATGTTATTACCATTTTTATACATTTGTGGCTTCGATTTGCTAATTTTTGTGTAAGATTTTCTGTTCCTATGCTTATTAATGGGATAGTAAAATTAAAGGCCATTCTTATATTCTATTTGGATACCAAGATTATACCAGCCTCACAAAATGAGTAGGAACGTGTATTTGCTATTTATTGCTGTGTAATAAACTACTCAAAAACTTAATGGTTTAAACATTTTTTATCTAACAGTTTCTGTGTTAGAAACTTAGGAGTCACTGAGGTGGGTGGGTTCTGTCTGAGGGTCTATCCTGAGGTTTCAGTCAGGGTATCAGCAGGAGCTGCATTATCATTTCCAAGATGGATCACTCACATGGCAGGAGGCCTCATACCTCATCACAAGGGACTCTCTATAGGCTTCTTACCTCATGACATGGTGGCTGCCTTCTGCCAGAACAAACAATTCAAGAGAGTGAAAATGGAGTTGCAGTGCCTTTTATGAACTATTTTCTGAAGTCCCACACCACCATGTCTGCTTTTCTTCTGTTAGAATTGCATGATTAAGGTCCAGTCCACACTCAAGGCAAGGGGAACTGGGCTCCAAAATATCAAGAGATTGTAAACATATTTTTTAACTATCACAGAGAACTCCTTCCTTTCTAACTTCTGAGTTTGTATAAGATTAGAATTGTTTGTTCCTATAATCTTGGGTAGATTTTACTTACAAAACTATGGCGATTTGGTATTTTCTTTGTGGGCAATTTTTAAAGAACTAATTCCATTTCCTTAATGGTTAAGGGCAATTAAGTTTTCTAATACTGAAGTAATTTAAAGCATTCTTAGAATTTATCCATTGCATTCAATTTTTAAAATTTATTGGCATCGCTGCTTATAATATTCTTATTTTCACCTCTGCTGCATCCATAGTTATGTCTCATTTTTATTCCTAATATTATTTGCATCTACTTTTTTCTTGATCTGTCATTTCTGAGCCTGGAACATTTAATAGGAGTTTGCAAAGAAACCAAATTAGATGCTACTGACCCTATCGTACTTTAATTTTCTATTTAATCAATTTCTACCTCTCACCTTCTTTAGGTTAATTCTGTTCATTTTTTATCTAAAATTCAAAGCTTAACTCATTAATTTTCAACTTCCCCCCCAGTACAAGCCAGTTAAATAACAAATTTATAAATATCAATTAGCTACAACTGCAAGTTCTGATGTGGAATCTTTTCACTATCATCGAATTTTCTAATTTTTGTCACGATTTCTTCTTTCTTTTTTTAAAAATATAGATAGGGTCTTTCTATGTTGCCCAGACTGGTCTCAAATTCCTGCGCTCAAGTGATCCTCCTCTCAGCCTCTAGAGTAGCAAGAATTACAGGCACACACCACCATGCCTGGCTCCAATGATATTCTTTGGAGGTATATTTTTAATTGCCAAGTATTTACAGGTATTTTCCAACTTATTAATATAAAAATGGTTAAAACAAAAAAAAATTAGAAAGAATAGTACAACCAAAAACTATATGCCTTACCTATATTGACCATTGTCAAATTTATTTTCTTTCTACATACACACATATGTACTATAATACATTCATTTTGCTGTACTATTTTAATAGTTTTACATACTACAACGCCTGACATCTCCCAATAAGACAAATGTATCTAATAAGAATAAGCAAAATCTCCTAAATAACAATTCTATTATGCCATTTAAAAACATTAATAATTCCACAATATACCATGCAGTCCACATTCGCATTTTCCCTAATTATCTCAAGAATGTCTAACAGAGCTTTCACCCCTAGAACCAGATCAAATCTAGGTTCATACACTGTAAGTGGCTACTACATTTTTCTTTTCTATAATATTCCCTTTCTGAAGAGCCCAGGACAGTTGTCTTGAGAATGTCACACACTATGAATCTGTGTGATTGCTTTCTCTTGACGTCATAAAGGAATGGATGTACTATTCTAAAACATACACTTTATAGGCTTTATATAGACTTTATATCCTTCATAATACATGGACATCTTTTCCACTAAATGTTTTAACTTATGAGTCAGTGTTCATACAACTTGAGTACTAGTTATGAAGTCTGACCACACATTAGCTGAAGTGCATGATATGTATAATTTCTTTAATTATAGCTTTAATTGGACACAGTTTTAATGATATGAATAGCTGTTATTTGGTAGCAACATATTCAGGCATAAATGCTAAATAACTCATGAAATGACAGTAATCCATAGTCTTTCACTCGAGCCAATCTGTTGTGTTTTATCTTTGTTTTTTATTAGTTCTCCACCTGGAAGACTGGCGAAAACTCAGTAAGCATGGTAGAAGGATATACAGTCAGCTCTATCTGTAAGTTCTGCAACCATGGATTCAACCAACCATAAATTGAAAACACTCAGGGAAAAAAAAAGATGTTGTGACTGCACTGAACACATACAAACTTTTTTGGGGTCATCATTCCCTAACAATATAGTATAAAGACGATTTGTGTAGTATTTACATTGTATTAGGTATTCTAAGTAATCTAGAAATTAATTTTTTTTTGATACAGAGTCTCACTCTTATTGCCCAGGCTGGAGTGCAATGGTGCGATCTCAGCTCACTGCAACCTCTGCCTCCCGAGTTCAAGCAATTCTCCCGCCCACGCCTCCCGAGTAGCTGGGATTACAGGTGCCTGCCACCATGCCCAAGTAATGTTTTATATTTTTAGTAGAGATGGGGTTTCACCATGTTGGCCAGGCTGGTCTTGAACTCCAGACCTCAAGTGATCCGCCCACCTTGGCCTCCCAAAGTGCTGGGATTACAGGCGCAAGCCACTGTGCCCAGCCTAGAAACGATTTAAAGTATGTAGGAGAATGTATGTAGTTACATGCAAATACTATGTCATTTTACATAAGGAATTTGAACATCCCTGGTTTTGTTATCTATGGGGGTCCTGGAATCAATTCCCCACAGATACAGAGGGACTGCTTGCTGTATGGCATCATCTAGGCCTCTAGAGGTAAGGAGGCATGGCAGTAGATATTCTATTAGGAAAAGTGGAAAGTCAACTTTAATAGCACGTGTAGTGAGCAACAAAGGTGATAATCACCTCCATCCAAACCAAGTAAACCAGAAAATAGTAAAACAAGTAAAACTCTCTCAAATAATAATGGTATCATGTATTGAGTGCCAATACATTGTGCTTTATATATATAGCTTGCAAAATGAGGTACAAATACAAATCTAGAAGTGAAACCAGGACTCAAATCTATGTCTGTCTTATTACAAACCTACAATTCCCACTACACACCAACATCGGATAAGAGAGATCAAATTGTACAATTAGAGAATAAATGTATATTACAACAGTGAATAAACAAATGGAAATGAGTGAAGGAATCAAATTAGATAAAAAATTAGCAAGCAGGATGACACTGGGAGAAAAAGACTGACAACATACAAACATTAATACCTTCTGAGGTTTAATATAAAAAGTGTAATAATTTTAGTTATTAACTGACAAGACTATAAAATTAACTTTTACTTCTCCCTTTAGTTAAATCAGTTCTTGCTTCATATACATTGACACTCCATTATTACATATACATAAATATTTAGGATTTTATGTCTTTCTGATGACTGGTACTTTTATCATCATGAAATATCCACTTTATCACCGGCAATAATCTTTATCCTGAAGACTATTTTGTCTGGTATTAATACAGCCACTCCAGCTTTCTAATGGTTAGTGTTTGCTTAGTACATGTTTTTTCCCTCCTTTTATATATATTCTAAATCTTTTTTAACTTTTATTTTAGATTCAAGGGTACATGTGCACGTCTGTTATAAAGGTAAATTGCTATGTCACAGGGATTTGGTGTACAAATTATTTTGTTACCTAGGCAATAAGCATAGTACCTGATAGGTAGCTTTTTTAACCCTTACCCTCCACCCTCAAGTAGGACCTGGTGTCTGTTTTTCTCTTCTTTGTGTCCATGTGTTCTCAATGTTCAGCTCCCACTTGTAAATGAGAACATGCAGTATTTAATTTTCTCTTCCTGCATTAGTGTGCTTAGGATAATGACTTCCATATACATCCACGTTGCTGCAAAGGACATAATCTCACTCTTTTGTATGGCTGTGTAGTATTCCATAGTGTGTTTACCACATTTCCTTTATCCAGCCTACCAAGGATTGTCATTTAGGTTGATTCCATGTCTTTGCTATTGTGAATAGCGCTGCAATGAAAACATGTGTGTACATGTGTCTTCAGGGTAGAATGATTTTCTTTGGGTATATACCCAATAATGGGATTGCTGGGTCATATGGTAGTTCTGTTTACAGTTCTTTGAGAAATCTCCAAAATGCTTTCCACAGTGGCTGCACTAATTTGTATTCCCATTAGCAGTACATAATAAGCATTTCCTTTTCTTGATAGCTTCACCAGCAACTTTTTATTGTTCCCTGATCCGGAAGCATAATCTTTTATTTTTTGACTTTTTAATAACAGCCATTCTGACTGGATGATTTTGATTTGCATTTCTCTAATGATTAGTGATGTTCAGCATCCTTTCATATGCTTGCTGGCCATGTGAATGTCTTCTTTTAACAAGTGTCTGTTCATATCCCACTTTTTAATGGTTTTTAATTTTTAATTTTCATTTTACTTTATTTCTTTATTTTTTTTTGAGACAGAGTTTCGCTCTTGCTGCCCAGGCTGAAGTGCGTGGCATGATCTCAGTTCACTGCAACCTTTGCCTCCCGGATTCAAGCGATTCTTCTGCCTCAGCCTCCTGAGTAGCTGGGATTACAGGCATCTGCTACCATGCCCAGCTAATTTTTTGTATTTTTAGTAGAGATGGGATTTCATCATGTTGGCCAGGCTGATCTTGAACTCCTGATGTCAGGTGATTCACCCACCTCGGCCTCTCAAAGTGTCAGGATTACAGCGTGAGCCACCGCATCTGGCAAAATGGGGTTGTTTTTGCTTAAGTTGCTTACAGATTCTGGATATTAGACCTTTGTCAGATGCATAGTTTGCAAATAGTTTCTCCCATTCTATAGGTTGTCTGTCTACTCTGTTGACAGTTTCCTCCGCTGTGCAGAAGTTCTTTAGTTTAAGTCCCATTTGTCAGTTTTTGTTGCAACTGCTTTTGTCTTCTGTCAAAATCTTTCCTTTCCCAGGTCCTATGACCAGAATGGTATTTCCTAGGTCATCTTCCAGGGTTTTTATAGTTT
Organism: Rhinopithecus roxellana; assembly: GCF_007565055.1. Classification (NCBI taxonomy): domain Eukaryota; kingdom Metazoa; phylum Chordata; class Mammalia; order Primates; family Cercopithecidae; genus Rhinopithecus; species Rhinopithecus roxellana. The sequence continues at coordinate 43,452,229 of NC_044553.1, forward strand.
TAGGTTTTACATTTAAGCTTTTATTCCATTTTGAGTTGATTTTTGTATAAAAGGAGACGGGTCAAGTTTCAATTCTCTGCATATGGCTAGTCAGTTATCCCAGGAACATTTATTGAATAGGGAGTCCTTTTCCCATTGCTTGTTTTCGTAGACTTTGTCAAAGATCAGATGGTTTTGGGTGTATGGCTTTATTTCTGGACTCTCTATTCTGGTTCCATTGGTCTGTTTGTTTCTGTGCCAGTACTATGCTGTTTTGGTTACTGTAGCCTTGTATTATACAATAGTTTGAAGTCAGGTTAATGTGATGACTCCAGCTTTGTTCATTTTGCTCAGGATTGCTTTGGCTATTCAGGCTCTTTTTTAGGTCCCTATAAATTTTAACAGTTTTTTTCTAATTCTGTGAAGAATGTCATTGGTAGTTTGATACAAAAAGCACGGAATCTATAAACTGCCTTGGGCAGTATGGCCATTTAAAAAATAATAATTCTTCCTATACATGAGCATGGAATGTGTTTTTCCATTTGTTTGTGTCATCTATGATTTCGTTCAGCAGAGTTTTGTAACTCTTGTTGTATATATCTTTCACTTCCCTAGTAAGTTGTATTCTTAGGTTATATTTATTCCAAATCTTTATATTTAAATACAATATACACTTTAAAGTATATCTCTTGTACACAGCATATAGTTGGAACTTGCTCTTTTATCAAGTCTGAAAATCTCTGCCTCATAACCATAAGCTTTAACCCATTTACATTTAAAGTAATTATTAATATGATTAAGTTTATGGTCTGGTTTTTTAATCATTCTTTTCTTTGTTCCACTGTTCCTCATTTCATGTCTTCTTTATTATTCATCTGGTATTTTTTAGTAGTCCATTTTATCACCTCTATTGGCTTTTTACCTGTACCACTTTGTTTGACAATTGCTCTAGGGATTACAATATATATCCTTAATCTATCACAGTCTACTTTCACTTAATATTATAAGTTCATCATCTTACAACAGTGCAATTCAATCTGTCTTACTAGTGTTCTATGTGCTGTTTCACAATCTTTTACTTCTACAAGATATTAAACATTGTTAACATTTTTGCTTTAAACAAAAGACTGTCTTTCACAGAAAATAAGTACTTTTAAAAAGTCATTTATATTCTCCTACAGAGAGATCAATTCTGGTTCTCTTCACCCCTTCATCTGATCTGAGTTTCTGACTGGCATCAGTTTCCTTGAGCCTGAAGGACTTATTTTAGCATTATTTACAGTGAAAGTCTGACGGTGATGAATTCCTTTAGCTGCTGCTCATCTCAAAATGTCTATTTTGTTTACATTCAGAAATGTATTTTTATTTGATTTAAATTTCCAGACTGACAATTTTTTCTTTCAGCACTTTAAAGGCTCCATTGTCTTCCAGCCTCTATTATTTCTGATGAGAAAGTCGGTCTTCGTTGCTGCTGTTTCCCTATGTATATCATGTGTTTTCCCCATTCCTGCCCTTCTGGCTGTCTTTAAGATGTTCTCTTTATCTTCAGTTTTAAGTAATTATACTTGTGCTACTATGATTTCTTTTGTGTTTACTATGCTTAGTGTTTGCTGAAATCTATTGGTATGTGGGTTTTCTTCAAATTTATAAATCTTTCAATAATCATACCTTCAAATTATTTTTCTGCTCCAGCATCTATTCTTCTGGGACTCCATTTACACATATATTGGCCCATGAGTCACAGAGGCTTGTTATTTCTTTTTTTCCTCTTTCTCTCTGTGGTTAACTTCAGTGAAGTTTTCTTTGGTAGTTTCCAATCTGTCATTTAGCATATTCGGTGAATTTTTCATTTCAGATATTAAATTTTTTGTTCTAGGTTTTCCATTTGATTATTATTTAGAGCTCTACTTTGGCTGAGATTCCCTATCTGTGCATGGATAGGGTCCATCTTTTCCTTTTAATCTTTGAGCATATTTACCAAAGACAATATAAAATAGTTGGCTCCTAATTCCATGTCTGTGTCATCTCTGGGTCTATTTCTAATTTTTTCCCTATAGTTCCCTCCTTCTTCATTTGTTTAGTAATGTTTTTATACAGCTGGTCACTGTGGGTACTATGTTGTGGAACATTTGGAATTCTTTTAAAGTGTATTTTGTTTTTGCATGAAGTTATTTACTGGTAGTTTAACCTGATATTTTTACAGGTTAGCTTTATGCTTTGCTAGAATTGATCTAAAATAGCTCTTACTCTATGGGTAAAGTAGCTCTAGTCTTTATGGTATAGACTTCCTGAAGTCTTAACGAATGCCCAAGGTGCTGAACAAGACCTCTCCAATTTGGCTGTCTGAAATTCTGTCTTTCAGCACTGTGTAATCTCCAGAACCTCCTTTTGACTACAGGCCTCAGGAGTCATTCTCAGAAAAGACTGGCTCTGCAGATGTGGAGTTCGGCATTCAGTTAAAGATTCAGGATGATCTCCACAAAGGTTTCTGAAGCTTCTTCTCTAAGCAGCTCTTTTCCTTCCAGTAGAAGCCTTACAAATCCAACTGCTTCAGCAGTCATGCACTCCAGTTACTGTTTCTTCTATCCTACTAAACCTCTAGTCTCTATTTGGGTGTTATTTCCCTCAGCTACAGTTTGGATAATCAGGGTGAGCTTACCTATTGGATTTCCCTTCTCCTAAGGATCATAGCCCTATGGCTGGCTATCTAATGCCAAATAAAACCCAGTTGCTTCATGTCTTTTATCCATTTTTAGAGCTGATCATGGAGGGAGGGTAAGTTTAACACCCATTACCCCATTAACGCTGGTCCTGGAAGTTAAAATGTATCAAAATTAATTTTTATATACTTTTAAAGCTTAATATATAATCAAGAAAACTGAAAAAATAAACAATTCTTCAAGAAATTAAAAAACCAAGCCCTACAAAGAGTATCTGTTTACTTGGGGTATATTTTCTTCTACTTATATATTTGCATACATATGTATATAAAATCTTTTTTAAAATAGTTTTTTTTTCTCCCATTTAACATTGCATGGTGGGCATTTTCTCAAGACATTATATATAAACAACAGAATCTTTTTACAGCTATACATTAAAATCCTGGCGTAACTTAAAAATAATAAGCATTCTTTTTTTGTTGTTGAACATTTAGGTTCCACCACTATAAATAAATGCTTTGTCTTCAGATACACGGCTCACTCCATAATTCAGGTCTTTATTCAAATGTTACCTTACTGGTGATCTTCTAATCAATCAACCTATTTAAAACTTTAATCCTCTTCCTGACATACATACTCTGTATTCTCCTCCTTTTCTTCAGAGAATTTACTATCGTATAACAGAGCATATATATTTTTACTTATTGTTTGTTTTGTCTCCCTCTACTACAATATAAACTTTATAAAAGCAAGTATTTTTGATTATTTTGTTTACTGCTTAGCCCTAGAGTTCAAAAAGAGTATCTGCCTGATCATCAGTCCTTAATTAACATTTGTTGAATGATTATATGATTAAGAAAAAATATACATGGTTTAGACTATACTAGAACAACTATGTAAAGAAAAAAATAAATCAAAAGAAACACGTAGATGTCATGTAGATGTCATGTAGATGATGAAAACATTATTTTATGCTTTAAAATTTTTTCTGTAATGAGTATGCTTTTGCTGTGTCTGTGTGTGTGTTTGTGTGTGTGTGTGTGTGTGTCTATGAGTTTTGAGAAAGGGATTACTCTCTCACCCGGGCTGGAGTGCGGTGGCATGATCATGGTTCACTGCAGCCTCAAACTTCCAAGTTTCAGGTGATCCTCCCACCTCAGCCTCCTGAGTAGCTGGGACTACAGGCACACACCACCACACCTGGCTAGTTTTTTGTTTTTGTTTTTGTTTTGGTAGAGATGAGATTTCATCATGTTGCCCAGGCTGGTCATGAACTCATGGATTCAGGCAATCTGTCTACCTTGGCCTCCCAAAATGCTGGGATTACAGGTGTGAGCCACCACACCTGGTCTGCTTTTAATATGTAAAAAATAAACGTTCTTTTAAAAAATAAAATACAGTGTGTTAAGATTATACATCAAACAAGAATAAACGTGTTATAGGTAAAAATGGATTAAAATACCTTTCTGACTAGCGATTTAAACCATGACAAGTTATTATTTAAATCAAGTTAAGACCATAAATATTTGTAACATAGCACTGTGGGAGATAAAAAGATGAATAAGATACAGTTGTTGCCCATCAGGGGCTCAACATCTACTGGAAGAGAAAGGCATACATGGTTTAAAAATGTGGTACATGCAAACCGTGATAAATGCCATAATGGAAGTACAAGGTTAAATGGGGAACCAAAAAAAAAAAAAAAAAAAAACACTCAAAAGCATAAACTGAGGTGGCATTTATCACAGTCTTGAAAGATGTTTTTCTATATGCAGAGGGAAAAGGGAAGCATTACTGCTAAAGGGTACAACCACAGCTAAAGAAAGAGATGGAAGACTGTAAGACAGATTTTTAAGAGAACAACAAGTACTCCAAGTTCCTCCATAACTATCAGGCATGGGTCTCAAAGCAAGGATATCCTTCAGGGATAGGCAAATAACATAAATGTGTGATGCAGCTGGACCTAATATAAATAAGATATGGTGGGCCATGTAGTAAAAATGGAACAAGTTGAAGGCATTCACATTAAAATTTTTGTAAAATTTTGTAAACTGAACTGTGCCAGTCCTGGTAAGGGAACTGTGTGTAAGGGAAAGGAGGATAGAGAAGATAAGCTGAAAACCCAAGTTGGAAATAAATTATGAAGTATTTTAATTCTGTAAGCAAGCAATTTTAAAACAAATATTTTTAAGGTAAACCGTTCATCTCAGAAAGGCTAAAAAACACATGAAAAAGAAGAAAATAAATATTTTGAAAACTGTATCACCACTCCCAACATTACCAAAAAGCAACATTTTTTGGTGTCTTTTTCTTCCACTCTCTTTTGCTAAGATTAGGATTTTGTGTGTGTGTGTGTGTCTGTGTGTGTGTGTGCAGTTCTCTGTGTGAAACTGCCCAACTATACTGCATTTTTTATCCCACTAATATTTTAACAGAAGAATTTACTAACGTAGTTACATGAACTCATGCAACATTTTAATGACTGCATAACCATTCACATTTTCCTCTGTCCTGTCTTTTAACCGGGATTCAGTATAAGTGAAAAAAAACACCTAAGTTTTTTTGGGGGTTTTCATTTTAAGTAGTAATATCTATTTTTACTTGTTTGTTCTGAGATGTCTTCTTCTACTTAATAGAGAAAATCTTTCATTCTATCAGAAGTTCATTTCTATTTTGTCCTACTTTTTGAAAATCATCCCACTGTTGTTTTCATTTAACTATGTATTCATCTGGAATTCTGTTGATGACTGTTAGGGGTTGAGACTAATTTATTCTCTCCCTCTGCCAAACAGCTAACCAACTGCACTAATACTATTTCTTAATCCTCCTGCTGATTTGTTGATGCCACTTTTATCACTGATTCATATTAGTATTATAACAAAAATACTACTTATGAATCTAAATAAAAAAAGAACAAGAATGGCAGTAACAAACAAGATATTACTGAATGTAACATTTTTACATTTGGAACTCAACGGATGAACAACTGTAGTCCAAAACAGCCAAAATATGCAGGTCTAAAATATAATTGTTTTGTTTTTTAATGTGCCACAATTATTCCAGAGCCCACTTATCTCTTTAAGTCATAGCAAAGATTAACACATGTAACCTCAGCTATATAAACAAGTAACAAACACTGTAAAACTGACATCCCAAAACAATTTCTTATAAAACTGGTTTTCTCTTGCTGAGTTTCAGTTACAGTCCCTCACAGGTCATTGTCTTCATTATGGAGAGCAGCTGTCTGAGCAACCTCTCCATTGTTTATACTGCACTGCTAATGCTGGAATATGCACTCCAACTTCCTTAATAACTGATTTTAAACAATTACAGAGATTTTATTCTATTATTTAAAGCAAGACATAAATCGTACTTCTCCCCAAATAGGCTGAAAATGTAGATAACTCACGACATTTTACATCTCACGTTAGAAGTCAGGAATCCCAATCACATCTCACTTCAGAAGTTAGGAATCTCAAACTGTCTTTCTAGCTTAATTCCTCTCTGCCTTCAACAGGTGCCTGCAACAGGTTGAAATTTGGTATCTTCATATCTGGAGACTACAAGCAAGCAAGCAATCTAGCATAACCCTTTTCTTTTATAAACCTGCTTGCTGACTCACATTTTCTCTATAGGACATTATTAAATGATTTTGTTATCTTTTAATATCAAAGGTTAATCACATATTTTCTTAAACAACCTAATAAAACTTTGAAACAACCTGATAAAAAGCTGCTAACTTCTCAGATTCTAAACGTAAGAAAAACAGACATAATATTTTTATGAATTACATGAATAACTATTTTTCTTTTATGATGTGAAAGGAAGTGAGAGACAGAGAAAAAAGATAAAAAGAGGATGGGAAAAGAGTAAGAACAAGAAATGAAAAACAAGAAAACAAAAAGGGGATGGAGAAAAATTCAAGGAGCAACAAAAGACAGGGAGACAAAGTAGAAGGTTCTGAATTTTCCACTACAAACACTCTGTACTATGGAAGTGTTGAGAAAATACTTCCTTTCACAATTTATTGGATATTATTTTGTGTCTTGTTTTAGACTACATAAAAATGTAATCCATATTCATTAAATACAAGCTTTAAAGTAGATGTAATAATTCACCAATGCAGATATTTTGGGGCCACCCAAAGAGTCTACCTATCGTAGTGACTATCAGGAAAGGTGGGGAATTCGTGATTAACGAAAACAGTAAAAGGAAATACAAGTGTAGTGTTCAACAGGAATACACTAGTTAACCAGAGGGAAGTCACCTACAGAAGGATTAAAAGTAAGAAATACCTTTGGGAAGAGTGACAAACAGAAAACAGTATACCCTAGGGGAAATTAGTTCAGGGAGACAGTTAAGAAATTCTGATCATCATTTTCAGGAAGCCAAAGACTGGGCACTTAATTTCAGAGGCAGTGCTGGAGGAAAAAGAACAAAGTGATAAAAGGAGCTGAGAAAGAAAACCCAGACTTAAATTGGCTAGAAGCAAAGATGGAATAAGAAAGTAATAGAGAGAAAACTGTTAATACTTAAGCATTGTGTCAAGACCTGCTATTTAATAAAAGTGGGACCCTGATGTAAATTACCCACTAGTTTTCAAGTTTGTACCCAATGATTTCCTTATTATTATGAACATAATGAAAGCTATAAATAGCTGAAACCCTTTATTGAGAAAGGGCATCAAAAGTAAACTGCAGCCCCAAAGAAAGGTAGCACCCAAAACTAGGATGGGAGTGGGAGTGGTCAACCATCAAAGAACAAAAAGGAGCTTGCTTTCTGTTGGGAGGTTCCTCAAATCTATTTAATATAGGAAAAATTCTTTGGTATGTAAATTATCTCAATCAAGCTATTTTATAAAAAATTAGAATCCACATAAGAAGTGCTCAATAATTACTTGTAAAATTAATTCTAAGTAGAAGAAACTAAGTGGTTTATACGTTAACACTGGGCACCAAATATGGCCACTTCCTCTTTACCTCTGTAATTTAAGCACTTTGCCACTGGCTTTTAGTATTTTGCAAAGGTTCTCAACTTCAGTGTTACAACACATTCATGAAATATGTTACAAGTAATTGGTTATTAAATGATAAAGTGAAATTGGTTACTGTAAAGGATAAACTTGTAGACAACATATAGTTGAGTCTTGTTTTTTATCCACTCTTTTTAATTGGTGTTATTTTAAAACATCCACACTTGAAATGATAACTGAGATAACTGAATTGATATGGACCATAACTTTAACTTTTTACTATTCATTGTCCATGTTGTTTCCATTTCTCTTTTGTCTTCCATTCTGAATTTGAGCATTTTACATGATTCCATATTCTAAAGTCTCTTAGCAATCAAGCACACTTCCTTTATTAAAAAAAATTTTATTGGTTGCTCTAGAGTTTGCAATATACATTTATGACTAATCGAAGTCCACTTTTAAATAACACTATACTGCTTCACGGTTAGTGCAAGTACCTTAGAGTATGCCTCAACTCCTTCATCCCAGCAGTGAATGACACTGTTGTCATTCATTTCGCTTATCCATGAGCCATACTCAATGACTACTCCATGACTATTTTGAACTGTTATCTATTAGATCAAGCAAATATAAGAAAAATAAAAGATGTTATTTTATTTTCATTTATTTCTCACTCTTCCTTTATATAGATATGAATTTCTGACCTTTATCAATATTTTCCGTCTCTCTGAAGACCTCCTCACATTTTGTGCAAGGCAGGTCTACTCGTGACAAATTCCAATTTTTGTTTCTCTGAGAAAGTCATTATTTCTTTTTCACTTTTGAAGAGTAATTTTGCCAGATACAAAATTCTAGGTTGGTGGTTTTACTTTTTCTTCAACACCAATATTTCACTCCACTTTCTTCTAGGTTGTGTGTTTTCTCAGTTCAAATCTGATATAATTCTCATCTTTATTCCTCTGTAGGTAAAGTGGTTTTTTTCTCTCCGGCTTCTTTCAAGATTTTCTCTAATTTTCTACAGGTTGAGTAAAATATGCTTAGACTTTTTTTTTTTTTTTTTTTTTTTTTTTTTTTTTTTTTGGTATTTACCATGCTTGGTGTCCTCTGAGCTTCCTGAATTTGGTGTACGTCATTAATTCTGGGAAATTCTTAAGTTATTATTACTTCAAATATTTCTTCTGTTCCTTTCTTTCTTCTACTTCTGATATTCCCATTATGCTTATGTTATACCTTTTGTAATTGTCCCACAGTTCTTGGATATTCTAAGAACTATGAACTATGGAACTATGTTCCATCTTTTTCATTCAACTGAAGAAGCAAACCAAGCATCAGAACCAGACTCAGATATTACAGATTTTGGAATTATCAGACTGGGAACTTAAAATAACTATGATTAAGACACTAAGTGCTCTAAAGAAAAAAGCCTCTCCAGCCATGGCTAAAAGGGGAAATCTTTACCTAGATTTCAGAGGATGTATGGAAACAACTTGATGTCCAGACAGAAGTTTGCTGCAGAGGTGGGGCCCTCATGGAACCTCTGCTAGGGCAGTGCAGAATGGAAATCTGAGGCTGAAGCCCCTACACAGAGTCCCCACTGGGGCACTGCCTAGCAGAGCTGTGAGAAAAAGGCCACCATTCTCCAGACCCCAGAATGGTAGATCCACCAATGACTTGCACCATGCACCTGGAAAAGCTGCAGACACTAAACACCAGCCCGTGAAAGCCACCAAGAGAGGCTGTATCCTGCAAAACGACAGGGGCAGAGCTGCTCAAGACCATGGGAACCCACCTCTTGCATCAGAGTGACCTGGATGTGAGACATGGAGTCAAAGGAGATCATTTTGGAGCTAAGATTTGACTGCCCCACTGGATTTCAGACTTAATATGGGGCCTTTAGCTCCTTCGTTTGAACAATTTCTCCCATTTGGAATGGGTATATTTTTCCAGTGCCTGTACCCCATTGTATCTAGGAAGTAACTAGCTTTTTGATTTTACAGGCTCATAGGTGGAAGGGATTTGCCTTGTCTTGGGTAAGATTTTGGACTAGGGACTTTTGAGTTAATGCTCAAATGAGTTAAGACTTTGAGGGACTGTTGGGAAGGCATATTTGGTTTTGAAACGTGAGGACATGAGATTTTGGGGGGGAGGGCAGGGTGGAATGATATGGTTTGGCTGTGTCCCTACCCAAATCTCATCTTAAATTTAGCTTCCATAATTCCTACATGTTGTGGGAGGGACTTGGTGGTTGATAATTGAATCATGGGGCGATTTCCCCCATACTGTTCTCGTGGTAGTGAATAAGTCTCACAAGATCTAATGGTTTTATAAGGAGAAACCCCTTTCACTTGACTCTCATCTTCTGTTGTCTGCCCCCATGTAAAGTAAGCCTTTCACCTTCCGCCATGATTGTAAAGCCTCCCCAGCCATGTGGAGCTGTTGAGTCCATTAAACTTCTTTTTCTTTATAAATTACCAAGTCTCAGGTATGTCTTTAACAGCAGCATGAAAATGGACTAATACGACTGGCAAGACCATAATTCAGTACTTCACCATCTCATTCCTGGGTTATTACAGCAGCAACATAGCTGTTCTGTGCCCTTGTCCTTTTTCCCCACTGCACTATGCTGTATATTGCAGTCAAAATAAGCCTTCTTGCTATTTACCAGCATTCAACATCCACTTCAGTCCCTCAGACATCTCACTGTTTGCCTTATATTTTGTGATCCTACTTTCATTCCTGCTTTACTTCTTTTTTACATAATTTGTCTCCAGACCCTATTTAATTATATCTTTTTTGGGTTTTTTGTTTTGTTTTGTTTGTTTTTTTGTTTTTTTTGAGACGGAGTCTTGCTCTGTTGTCAAGGCTGGAGTGCAATGGCATGATCTCAGCTCACTGCAAGCGCCACCTCCCGGGTTCGTGCCATTCTCCCGCCTCAGCCTCCTGAATAGCTGGGACTACAGGCTCCCACCACCATGCCCGGCTAATTTTGTTTTTGTATTTTTAGTAGAGATGGGGTTTCACCATGTTAGCCAGGATGGTCTCGATCTCCTGACCTCGTGATCTGCCTGCCTTGGCCTCCCAAAGTGCTGGGATTTGAGCCACCACACCGGGCCATTTAATTACATCTTAACCATTTTAACCATTTTTGAAGCCACAGTTCAAGTACTATGAAACATTCCTTAGCTACTGTGGTGCACATTGACCTTTCCGTGACTTCATGGTGTGTAGTGAGTTCTGTACAATTTAGCACTTAATCACTCTTAATTTTTTTCCAGTGCTGTTCTAATAAGCTATTTGAAGGTGGGGACAACAACTTTCACATCTTTTTATTTTTCACCTAGTAGTAGGTACTAGTGAATATGTTTTTTTGTTTATTGCATTCTTAAGAGGCACTTTTATTTTTTTCTACATATTATTTCTGTGTTTGATAACATAATGTAATTTTCTCCCAAAACAAGGTATTAAACTGATGGTGCATTTTACAGAATAAAGGACTTACAGCAATTGATAATTAAATTTGTGAAACTGAAGTAATCATTTATTGAGAGTTTCAGTTTTCCCAATCCCATATCTTTCACTATATACCTAGATTTAAAAATAACGTATGTTCTAAATGAAAGCCATTGTGTCCTTCATCTAAAAACCACTGAGCAGATGACTACTACATGGTTTAGTAACCTTTCATGACTGAGTAGTTAGGGTTTTATGGACCGATTAGTTATTCTGTATTCCAGGCTAGTTCCCAAGAGATAAACTTGGAATTTTAAAGACCCCTTAACATTAAATTGGAGAAGGCTTCTTTAAGTTTGGTCCTAGCAGAGGGTTTGAGCTAATTTTTTTTAGGAGACAAAACCCAAGGCTAAGGTAACTTGTTTGAGTTATGGCCAAAGCCTGAAGGTGACAAAGGAAACCTGTCAGTGAGGGCAGATGAGGAAGGAGGTAGATTTATTTGGGAAGTATGGAAGGAATAGGACTGAAATAGGAAAACAACTGTGAGGGCCTGAAGTGTTTCAAATTCATACAAGTGGCTACCTAAGCTACAGATACAGAGCTTTCTTTCCTTCCTTTCTTTCTGGGTCGGGGCAGGGGTTCAAAGTGCTGGGATTACAGGCGAGGAGTCATATTCTTAAAAACAAAACAAGCACTTTGCGAGGCCAAGGTGGGTGGATCACAAGGTCAGGAGATTGAGCCCATCCTGGCTAACACGGTGAAACCCCGTCTCTACTAAAAATACAAAAAATTAACTGGGCGTGGTGGCAGGCGCCTGTAATCCCAGCTACTGGGAGGCTGAGGCAGGAGAATGGCATGAACCCGGGAGGCAGAGCTTGCAGTGAGCCGAGATCACGCCACTGCACTCTAGCCTGGGCGACAGAGCGAGACTCCGACTCAAACAAAGCAAAACAAAACAACAACAATTAGGCCAAAGTCTCATGTCTCAAAGTTATAGTATGGTAGTCCCCCATTATCTGCAGTTTCACTTTCTTAAGTTTCAGTTACTTGCAGTCAACCACAGACCAAAAATATTAAATGGAAAATACCAGAAAAAAATTTTTGTAAGTTTTAAATTGCTCCCTAGTCTGAGTAGTGTAATGAAATCTTGTGCCATCCTGCTCCATCCTGCCCTTCAGTCACTTGATAGTCATCACACTTAGGGGTAATGGTAGTGCTATGCTCAAGTAACCCTTATTTTACTATGTAATTATTACAATTACTTATTTTACTATTTGTATTATTAGTTATAATCATTAGTTATTGTTTATGTCTTACTATGCCTAATTTATAAATTAAGCTTTATTATAGGTATATATAGGAAAAATATAGTATATATAGGGTTCTGTACCATCTGTGGTTTCAGACATCCACTGGGGGTCCTGGAAGGTATCCCTCGAGAATGAGGGGGGTACTACTGTATTCTGAGTCATTCTTAAGTCCTCCAAGGTGGAATTCATAATTCCATAATTTCGATGTTTTTGAATATAATTCTGCTAAAACCTCATTTTTAAATTTTAAAGTATTTTAAGTTTACACTTTTCCTCTAAACTGAAATCTTTAGTCTAAGTAATTGTGTATTAAATGAACTGATGAAAAAATTTAAACACGGCCGGGCGCGGTGGCTCAAGCCTGTAATCCCAGCACTTTGGGAGGCCGAGACGGGTGGATCATGAGGTCAGGGGATCGAGACCATCCTGGCTAACATAGTGAAACCCTGTCTTTACTAAAAAATGCAAAAAACGGCCGGGCGCGGTGGCTCAAGCCTGTAATCCCAGCACTTTGGGAGGCCGAGACAGGCGGATCACGAGGTCAGGAGATCGAGACCATCCTGGCTAACACGGTGAAACCCCATCTCTACTAAAAAAAATACAAAAACTAGCCAGGCGAGGTGGCGGGCGCCTGTAGTCCCAGCTCCTCGGGAGGCTGAGGCAGGAGAATGGCGTAAACCCGGGAGGCGGAGCTTGCAGTGAGCTGAGATCCGGCCATTGCACTCCAGCCCGGGTGACAGAGCGAGACTCTGTCTCAAAAAAAAAAAAAAAAAAATTTAAACACATAGTGTTTAGTCATCATTATCTTCTTTTTTCTTTAGAGCACTTAGTGTCTTAATCATAGTTATTTTAAGTTCCCAGTCTGATAATTCCAAAATCTGTAATATCTGAGTCTGGTTCTGATGCTTGGTTTGCTTCTTCAGTTGAATGAAAAAGATGGAACATAGTTCCATAGTTCATAGTTCTTAGAATATCCAAGAACTGTGGGACAATTACAAAAGGTATAACATAAGCATAATGGGAATATCAGAAGTAGAAGAAAGAAAGGAACAGAAGAAATATTTGAAGTAATAATAACTTAAGAATTTCCCAGAATTAATGACGTACACCAAATTCAGGAAGCTCAGAGGACACCAAGCATGATAAATACCAAAAAAAAAAAAAAAAAAAAAAAGTCTAAGCATATTTTACTCAACCTGTAGAAAATTAGAGAAAATCTTGAAAGAAGCCAGAGAGAAAAAAACCACTTTACCTACAGAGGAATAAAGATGAGAATTATATCAGATTTGAACTGAGAAAACACACAACCTAGAAGAAAGTGGAGTGAAATATTGGTGTTGAAGAAAAAGTAAAACCACCAACCTAGAATTTTGTATCTGGCAAAATTACTCTTCAAAAGTGAAAAAGAAATAATGACTTTCTCAGAGAAACAAAAATTGGAATTTGTCACGAGTAGACCTGCCTTGCACAAAATGTGAGGAGGTCTTCAGAGAGACGGAAAATATTGATAAAGGTCAGAAATTCATATCTATATAAAGGAAGAGTGAGAAATAAATGAAAATAAAATAACATCTTTTATTTTTCTTATATTTGCTTGATCTAATAGATAACAGTTCAAAATAGTCATGGAGTAGTCATTGAGTATGGCTCATGGATAAGCGAAATGAATGACAACAGTGTCATTCACTGCTGGGATGAAGGAGTTGAGGATACTCTAAGGTACTTGCACTAACCGTGAAGCAGTATAGTGTTATTTAAAAGTGGACTTCGATTAGTCATAAATGTATATTGCAAACTCTAGAGCAACCAATAAAATTTTTTTTATTGCCAAGTCCCTAGGTTGCAAAGAGCAGGGAGACCCTGGGACTGGCCCATGAAACCATTTTTTCCTCCTAGGCCTCTGGGCCTATGATGGGAGGGGCTGCTGTGAGGACCTCTGACATGCCATTGACACATTTTCCCCATTGTCTTGGTGATTAACATTTGGTTCCTCGTTACTTATGCAAATTTCTACAGCAGGCTTGAACTTCTCCTCAGAAAATGGGTTTTTCTTTTCTATTGCATTGTCAGCCTGCAAATTTTCTGAACTTTTATGCTGTTTCTCTTTTAAAACTGAATGCTTTTAACAGCACCCAAGTCACCCCTTGAACACTTTGCTGCATAGAAATTGCTTCTGCCAGATACCCTAAATAATCTCCCCCAAGTTAAAAGTTCCACAAATCTCTAGGGCAGGGGCAAAAGGCCACCAGTCTCTTTGCTAAAGCATAGCAAGAGTCCAGTTCCCGACAGGTTCATCTCCATCAGAGACCACCTCAGCCTGGATTTCATTGTCCATATTATTATCAGCATTTTGGTCAAAGCCATTCAGCAAGTCTCTAGAAAGTTCCAAACTTTCTCACATTATCCTATCTTCTTCTGAGCTCTCCGAGCTCTCCAAACTGTTCCAATCTCTGCCTGTCACCCAGTTCCAAAGTCACTTCCATATTTTTGGGTATCTGTACAGCAGTGCCCCACTCTACTGGTACCAATTTACTGTATTAATCCATTTTCACATTGTTGATGAAGACACACCTGAGACTGGGTAATTTACAAGGAAAAAGAGGTTCAATGGACTTGTGTTCCATGTGGCGGGGGAGGCCTCACAATTGGGGGAGGGAGGCCTCACAATCACAGTGGAAGGTGAAAGGCACATCTTACATGGCAGCAGAAAAGAGAGAATGAGGGAGCTAAGTGAAAGAGGTTTCCCTTTATAAAACCATCACATCTCATTAGATTTATTCACCACCATGAGAACAGTATGGGGGAAACTGACCCCAAGATTCAATTATCTCCCACCAGATCCCTCTCACAACACGTGGGAATTATGGGAGCTACAATTCAAGATGAGATTTGGATGGGGACACAGCCAAACCGTATCAGCAGTGGAAACAGGAAGACAAGGAGAAATTTAAGCTACACTGCAAACTGAGAAACTTGTTAAAATACTGGACACAGGGATGAGAGAAAAATAAAAGATGAAACTGATGCTGCCAGACTGAGGGAAAGAAGGAATATCTACTATCAAAAGAATTAGAGTAACTGAAATGAGTAATGAAATGAGTAAATGAAATGACAGTAAATGAAAGCCATTTGAGGTGGCAAGGCCCTAAGGCATAGAAGAAAGGTTGTTGTGAAAGGCCAAGTTTAAGGTGACATTGGTTGTGACAATCTGTACTATGGTACTCTGCCCCAGTTCCCACCCAGCTCACATCCTTTTCTTCTCTACTATTACTTTATATTCTTTCTTCTATTTGTAGATCACAGCTTAATATAAGAGGATTGTGATTAGTTGGTGGAAATTCTATTCCTTAGTCAAGCACATTTTCTCCCAAGCTATTTTCCTCTATTTATTCACATTAGTGGCAAAGCTCACTGTCCTCATCAACTCTGAATCTAATTTCTGCTAGTGAGAATAACAATGACCAAGTAAGTATACTGTTAAGTGTGGATTTATAGCCCATCCCTTGATTTTTCATTAAGGCCACTATCCTGAATTTTGCCAGTAAAAATATTATGTCCTCGTTGAGTCTCTCCCTCACCTAATTCTGTATTTGTTTATACCACTGCTTATACACCGTTACTGCATTTAACAAAATTTACTTTTGATAAATTCAATTGATGAGTCTACCACACAAGAGGGTGAATGTTTTAAAGTGGTAAGAATAATGTCTTATTCTTTTTTAGCCTATTTATGCCTTGTATGTGACAGTCATTAAAATAAATGTATATTGAATTCAGTTTTCCCTGACTACATGATTCTATAAATTCAAAATTTATCTTTGACCTTCTGACTTCTTAAAAACCTGTACATGTAGAATCTGCCTAAAATGCTGCTTGCTAGTAGCTCCTGCTTCAGAAAAAAGGACATGCATTTAATAATCTGACAGTTAAATTTTGATCATAGATTGCTTTGATATATCTTATTAATAGATCTAATGACTGCAATCAAATTATGGAAGTGATTCACTTACATTAACTAAAGCATCTTGTTGGAATACATTTCCCAGGTTCCCAGAAGCACCAACTTTACTCCAAGCAAGATGTCACTGAAGTGACACTCATCCAATTACATTTTTAAATTTACACACACTGCAAAAACAATGGTAAGTTCTTGGTGTTGCCATATAGAAATAACATATTTTACTGTCATATTGTAAACTACTGATTCTGCAAGCAATCACTTTGTTTCAGATATATTCGATCTACAAATTCCTATCAACTTTACCTATTAGAAAATGAGAGTGTTTCATTTAAATTCAGTAAAAACTCACTAAAATGGACTCATCTTAGGTAAGGCCAGTCTAAACTACTGAAAAATATTAAATTACACAACTTAGATCATTGTTTCCCTGGGAGTTGAGGAGAGCTTCGTGAGACACGCTTCACGAACTGGATCTTAAAGTTAGACATTTATATCAGCAGAAACAACATTCTTAAGGTAGCAGGAAATAGGACTAGACCAGCACATACATAAGCAGAAAAATAAGATAATGGAAGCAAAGAAAAAGGGTTATGGATAGTGCAAATTGAAGCAGCCACTTCATATAGTAATTCCCTGTTCTCATTTTTTCTTTTTTCTTTTTATTTGAGATGGAGTCTCACTCTGTCACCCAGGCTGGAGTGCAGTGGCACGATCCTGGCTCACTGCAGCCTCTGCTTCCCAGGTTCAAGCGATTCTCCTGCCTCAGCCTCCTGAGTAGGTGGGACTACAGGCCCCACCACCGTGACTGGCTAATTTTTTATATTTTTAGTAGAGACGGGGTTTCACCATGTTAGCCAGGATAGTCTTGATCTCCTGATCTCGTGATCCACCCATCTCCGCCTCCCAAAGTGCCCTGTTCTCATCTTGTAGCTACTCGGCAATACAGGAGCTCAAAACAGAAAAGCCACAGAAAAACAGAAAAACACACAAACCCAAGTGCTCTCCATGCTTGGTTTATACCTTAAAATTAGGCATCCTAAATGGAAAGACACTAGCCCTAGTGACTATCCCTCCCCAAGACAGCCATTGTTTTAATGCTTCATCTATAAGAGAGCTCAAATTCTAAAAATTACTGACTTCAGAAAGACAAAGGGTGGCAATTACAGGGCATGTGTATCATTACTTCTTATTCCTATGCCCTTGCTAGAAATATCACTAATCAATCAGAGTTTGCATGCAAGTTCAAATCAATTTGCTAATCCTGTGTTGGAATGGGTGTAAAGGTATCCTTTGCTATCTAAACCCTTGGTATCCAAATTTAGACAAGAAATGGGTTCAGATAATTTATTTTTTTATTTTAGATAAGGCTATTTGGAAGACATGGTACTGTGTACCATATGGAGTCATGCCTTCCAAAAATCCAAGACATAACAGATTGGAATCTGTCACTTTCTGACCTTTCACTCTCTGCACTCAGGAAAAAAAAACAAGACTCAAATAGCAAGGAATATCAGCATTTTTCAATTTGTGCTCAGTTACGAGGAAATAGAAAACTTCACCTCCCACACAACTTATACATATATGTATACACACACACACACATATATACATATATATGAGCTACAGTAATAGATGCCTGATACAGAGGTTGTACATAATTAACCAAACCTCATGTTTCTATTTTGTCTTATAAATAATAGGTATCTAGTTCGTGAAATAGAAAAAGTAAATGCTTATCTACAGTCGCAAAAAAAGAAAAATCATGTTTTAAGGTTTTTATTTATGTGGGCTGAGTGCCGATTATCTTAATCTCATAGTCAGCAACTAAGTGCGTTAAGGACTTAGTGCTTATTGTTCCTTATTTTATTATCCTACCCAAGGCAGGAAGATTCTTCCTCCTGTTGGCCCATGCTGCTCATCTTTTAACTTGAACTTAGAACCCTCCAGAAAGCAGAAGAGAAAGCAACTAAAACACTAAACAGAAAGAGAATGGTAGAATAGAAGGCACTGGACAAGAGTGGTCTACTTTGCTCAGAGATGTGGAATAACCATCTTACTAACATGTTCCTTATAATTTACAAAGAACATTCTGTCACGATTACTTATTAAAATGTCTATCCTAGATGAAGAGGAACAGCTGTGAAGCTCCATGCTGCACTAAATTATTCTGAAAAGAGTACATACTTTTCTTATTTATATAACTGAATTTACAATATGACATTCACTACCTTAAAATATTACATTACTATTATGGGATAAGGTTAAACACTGAGCATCTCTTTATAAAGAAGACAAAACAAAAGCAGCACACAGCCTCCCTACTACAATCTCTCAATCAGCAGTTAGTAAACTCCCCAACAACCAGAATTACTGCATAGCCTTACTTTTGCACAATAAACAGCTCTTAACTACTTTAAATGTAATATATGCTCAATAAAGATGTGCACAGTAATCTCACATAACAGAACCCTTGCATAAGGTAGCAATAAGCAAGTCCTCCTCAGTTAACACTCAAGGAAACACTGACAAATCCTAATAATTCATCCAGTGAAAATGTTCTGTTGATTGCCTACGATAAATTAATTATATTAGTCTTTCACTGTGCTTACGGTTTTATTATTGTTGTCAATATTGATTCAGTAACAGAGTTAGAAACTCAGGAACCTTCAAGGTCACTTAGTAAAAATCTCTCATTTTGTAAATGAGGAAACTAAGGTCTACTTTTTCCACAATGCATACCTTGACACTTGTCACTTCTTTTCCTGGTCCCCTAGCTAAATAAAAGAGAAGTTTTATTGCATATTTTTGCTTAGGTCAATTTTACAAGGTTAATATTACAAGTGAATGGGCATTCCTCAAATGCCAGTCTCTGGCTTAACACTTTGTATATAGCAGATACTCATTTGAGTACTTACAAACTGTTCTTAAAGTCCTCAAATATAAGTAAATGATAAGGCTTATTTTAATTTTCATTTGTACAATTTTAGCATGCAATATTATTTTCTAATGGAAAAAGTAATGCAACATAATTCTTAATCCATCTTTCATAACAAGACACTTCTGTCTTTTCTACCACTATGAAGCTCATTTTCCCCAAATAATACCAAAAATTTACAGTGAGACATAAATCAAATCAGTCCTGCACATGCCATCATTCAAGACACCTTTCAATGGAGAGAGCAAATTGGTCAATTATTTACACATGTACATATCTGCTACCCAACCTAAACAAGAAAATCAACAGGCTTGAAACTGCTTAACTTGCAATTAACTTTTGTCAACAGGGAAGACAATTTTATCAGTTTCAAATCATAGGAGAGCAAGGAATTGCCTTTCTCCTGGAACCAAAAACCGTGTTGGGACACAGCTAGGCTCAATATGGATATGCAAACTGCATTCTAAGTCTTTTGTGTGCTTGGTATTGAAGACAGGCTAAATTCAGGGTAGGTAGCAAGTCAACCTACTAATCAAAAATATATGGAAGCCAGCTGATGTGCTAGTCAGTCTCTATTTTTAAAGCAAAATGAAAATCACAGACTTCCACTTAAACTCTAAAGTTATGAATTTATAGTATGTTTCCCACTATAGTTGAGGGAACAGTATTTCTCGACAGAGTTAATAAACCACCTGATTCAAAAACCAAGAATAAAACTGAACCACTGCATTCTAGAATGTGGGACTGAAAATCAGCACTAATATGGCATCACTATGTAAACCTTTTGGATCACCAAACTTAGCTCCCTGTAACTAGGATGGAAACAAGAGATTAATCACTTAATATCTAGATGTTGATTGTCATCATCATAAGAAAGTAAAACAAAATTGTTCAATTTTGGTTTTAACTAGAATTCAGAGAACATCCAAAATAGATCACATATATAATTCTACTTTTATTATAATTTTAAGCCTAAAATATAGCAGATACAGAAGTATACATGCTTTACAGGATTGAATAAAGATAAGGAACTCTGATCCCAGCATTTTTTCTAGGGTCTAATAAGGAATCAGTGGAATCTTATAGGTCTTCTGTCATTGTTTATCTCTTTCCATAAAGTGGGTAAAACGACAGATCTTATATGACCGTTTTAAGAAGAGGTTTATGAGGTCTCACCTGCAAATAAAGTTACAGAAATAAAAACAGTAATTGATAACAAATTCTTTTAAGAATCCCTGAATTTGAGTAAATGCAGTATTGGAATATTTTCTAAAATAAAACATCAGGATTTCTTTTGAATTTTCAGGTACAAGTTTAATACAAGCTAACTATCTCTTATCTGAAATGCCTGGGATCATATGTGCTACCGATTTGTTTATTTATTTATTATTTTTACTTTTTTATTTTGAACCGTAGTCTCGCCCTGTTGCCCAAGCTGGAGTTCAGTGGCACGATCTTAGCTCACTGCAACCTCCACCTCCTGGGTTCAAGGGATTCTCCTGCCTCAGCCTCCCAAGTGGCTGGGACTACAGGTGCACAATGCCACACCTGGCTAATTTTTTGTATTTTAGTGAAGACGGTGTTTCACCATGTTGCCCAGGCTCATTGCAAACTCCTGAGCTCAGGCAATCCACCCACCTTGACCTCCTAAAATGTTGGGATTACAGGCGTGAGCCACCGCGCCCAGTGTGCTTCCAATTTATTATTTTGGATTTTGGAATATTTGCATATGCGTAATGAGTATCTTAGAGATGTAATCCAAGTCTAAACATGAAATTCATTTATGTTTCATATACACCTTATACACATAACCTGAATTTTTATACAATCTTTTTTTTACGGAGTTTCATTCTTGTTGCCCAGACGGGAGTGCAACGGCGTGATCTCGGCTCACAACAATCTCAGCCTCCTGGATTCAAGCGAGTCTCCTGCCTCAGCTTCCCAAGTAGCTGGGATTATAGGTGCACACCACCACCCCTAGCTAATTTTTCTGTAATTTTAGTAGAGACGGGGTTTCACCATGGCCAGGCTGGTCTTGAACTCCCGACCTCAGGTGATCCGCCCGCCTTGGCCTCCCAGAGTACTGGGATTACAGACGTGAGCCACCGCACCTGGCCTATACAATATTTTCAATAATTTTGTGCATGATACAATGAAGTCAGGTGTGGAATTTTTCACTTGTGGCACTAAAAACGTTTGGGATTTTGGAGTGTTTCAGATTTTGGAGCATTTTGAATTTTGGGGGATTTTGGATTAGGGATGATCAACCTGTATCTATGTTACAGCCTCACTGCATGCATGTTATTCACTCCCCCTCATGTAGGTATGATCTCAATTCACAAACAGGCAGAAACCATCTCAATCCTATTTTTTCCATAGCAATTTTATTCTATCAGGGTTTCAAGTAAAACTGCCTTAAGTAGGTAAATAAAAGGACTTACTAAATTTGTTTATTGCTGCTTACACTAAACATTTTTCACTAAACTAGGAAGACACTGAGAGATAAGAGGAAGGGAAAACTTGCTTTGGTATTTCTTTCTTTCTTTTTTTTTTTTTTTGAGGTAACCAAAGAGGGGTGCAATTTAAGCTAAAAGAAGTTTGCAGTTAGGTTGGGTTGTGGCCTTGTTTTAGGTAAAAATACATGGGTTACTAGTTTTTTATTTTTTTAAACAACAAATAGCTTATTTTGGAATTCTACTTTTTAGAAAATACAAATAACCTTACACCATATTTAGTACTAAAACACATGCCTACTAACAAATCTCCTTCCTAGTGAGTAGATTTGGACCTTTTGTCTATGGAGTAAGAATAAGAAACATGCAAGCTTGTTAACCAAGACTTCAGTTGAAGGTATTCATAATCATGTTATAGAAACATAACACTGTCAATTTTGTACCAACTTATTTTCTATAATTACCTTTAAAATATATTTCCAACTCTTAAGAAATAGTTTCCAATCAACTTTGAATGCTTTTTTTCCAGACTCATTTAATGCCTGATATTTCAACGGGCGTACTTTTATCAAACAGTATTTTAGTTTAATAAACAGAATAAATTAATTATGAACTAATAACTCATTGTCCAGTGAAAGGCCTACATCACATACTATATTTATATTTGTAGAGTAGGAGGACAAGTACAGACTTGTTTGTGATACGCAAGCCCAGTAATTTAGAAACTATGATAAACCAAATGCAAAACCCATTTGATAATTTTTAAATGTCACATTTCTTTTGAGAGTAATTTAAAATTCTCATTAATGGTACCAAAGGATGATTCAGGAAGTAGTACAAAACTGTTAGTCTCTCAGAATATTATCAGGTGATAGAATAATTTGTAAAATAATATTATTGCCTCAAAAATGTGAATTATCTAAATAACTGCAATCATCTATTAAAATTATTTAAATTTAATACATATATACTATTTCTTAGGAGAATATGGTAGTAAAGGAGTTTTCACTTTTGATATCTTTATTTTCTATAGTCACTTGATGAATAATATAAATCCATTCTTGTGGAGCAGGAGGTATGAGACTATTAAATATATTCACTAATCTTGTTTACTCTCTACAAATGTTTATTCTGAAATTTTAAGTATATAAAAATCATTTTTGCAAATAGGATTTCTAAAGTTGAACATTAGATGCTAGTAAGTATACCATTACAATATTAAAACAAAAATACAAAATTTCATATTTTGGGATTCACGTGTTTGTTGCCCATTATTTTTTGAGAGTAAGCACCAAAAACTGGAGCGCACTCCACTTCAGAAGTTTTTCTCATGTTAAAGTCAGAGCAGTTCGGCTGTAATGGATACTCAAATATCAAAGAATAATTAAATTTACACATTATTTACCAAAAAGTGCACTCGACTGTCATCATTATTCAAACATTTCACTCAGTTGCCTCTACAACTCATTTTAAAACTATAAAGTGAAGATTCCTTTCCCCTCTTGTTCTCATAATAAATTAAAATATACATTACTAAATCAACTTTTAAAATTTGTCTCTCTTAAAATATTTTAGTCCATTAATTTGGATATGCCACATCTGAATGTAAAAATCAAAGTGTTTAATTCAATTTAATGATGATTTCAGAAACACAAAATTACATCACGTTACTAGAGGTTAAAAAAAAAACAAACACTGGTTTTGTGAAAACCTTGATGGTAAGATATTCACCATCTCTTAAATTATAGCTTTAAAAAGGGGGTAAGAGTATCCATTGAAGAATAAAGACTGCTTTCTGTCTCACACACACACACACACCCCAATCATATTTATCGGACCTATTTTCAAGTTGCCACAATATGACTACCGTCAAAGCCAAAAAAATACTCCTTTAAAATATTTAAACTTCATTTTAAAATTAAAACTGAAAGCAAGATATTCAACTGCCAACTACTGTTGATGCAACTATTAAAGCCTGCACTGACCTACTTCATATCAGCATCATGACGGCATGGATGCATGCCAAGAAAATAATGAAAATTACTATATAACCTTAATCTTGTATTTAAAAAGTATCACTTTAAAAATGTGTAAACACTGTACATGCAATGCCAGTTGCTTTACGATATGTTTTCAAAATGAGAAAATGAGTTTGGTATTTTAGTACTCATATTCAATGATGGCCCTGCAAAGATTTCATTTCCATTTTCAAAATCAAGGCTTTTTAAAATACCATATGAAATTCTCTTTTTATACTTCTATTAAAAGCAATCTTTTAGGCCAAATTCCAAATATTACTTTCCATTTAAAAAATATTGCTACACTTAAAAAAAAAAGGGCAGTTAATGAAGAATCCTGCAAAACAATGCAAGTTCATGTTCAAAGAATATTGCAATGGCTCTAACAGTGGATGGACTTAACTCGGTGTATTTAATTATTAAAAGATTCCCACTAGATTTGAGGAGTTTAATCTAATGCTGAAATATTGTAAATTTTCATACGAGAAAGTAAAATAGCGAAAGATATTCCATCAATGATTTCTTTTAAAAAGACACAAATGGCAAGACATTTGATTCCCTATGTTTTAAGCAAAAAAAAAAAAAAAAAAAAAACAACACACTTTGTTGTAAACTACCATCTTAAAATATTTTATACTAAAGAAGCACTTTCTTCACAATCAATGCAAAGAATAAATTCCCTGAAAAAGAAATTTAATATTAGAATAAAGGAGGCAAAAACATTCAGAAACAGCAGCTAACCCAACTGAAAAGGAAGAGACACATTAGGTTTTGTGCTGCATATCAATATTCTTACGCACAATATCTGTTTGGGTATCTGTTTGGTGAAAATTCACAATACACTTCTTCCTCCTTCTACGGCTGCAAAAAGGAGTAAACACATTTCACATTCTCCAGTTTCAAATTCATGCCACCATCATGCAATATGACTTAATTTCGACCCATATTTCTGTTACAATGAGTGAAAAAATAAAACCAAAAAACTTGTTTATCTGCACTCACAATTGAGGAGGGGGTAAAAGCATTTTTTAGTTAAGGAGACAGGGGCTGACTGATGCAAAGTCCCCACACCTCCAGAGGTCCTACAAATGTGCACCCGACTAGGGGAAAGCTACATTCAATGAAAGCATCAACCTCCTCCTCCGCTCCTCCGCCCGCCGCCCCCCACCCACTTTGCAGCAGAAATGTGCCTGGGCTTTTTCACCCCAGCGATGGAGGATCCTCTTACCAGATGGAGTTCTTGATCTTGTGTTGCAGCGCGCTGGCCTCTGTCCCTGGCAGCCCGGGCACAAGGGCTGGCAGGGCCACCCCCGAGTTGGGGGCGCTGGGGGGAAGCTGCTGATGGGCATCAGGCTGCTGTGGTGGCGGCTGTTGTTGTTCCTCTGCCATCGCTGCTGGAGGGGTGGGAGGGAGGGAGGGAAAGATGGGGGCGCGGGGAAGGGTGAGGGAAGAGACCGGGAGGGGAGGACGAAGGGGGGGAGAGGAGGAGGAGAAGGAGGGGGAGGGAGAGGGGAAGAGGAGGAGGAGGAGGAGGAGGAAGAGGAGGAAGGAAGCTGGATAAACTAGGCCTTTACCCCAGGGCTCGAGTGAGTCGCTTTCGCCTGCCGCCTGGGGGACATCACCGGGGAGACCAGCGGCTCCTCACGGCCGGGGCGCTTCACCGCGGGAGAGGCATGGCGGCGCCCCTCAGCCCCCCGCTGCCGCCGCCGCCTCCTCCCGTCAGCGGCCGGGGCTGTGGGGGGTGAGTTGGGGGCGTTTGAAGACGAAGTGGGGGGGGCAGGCTCCCCCCAAAATCCAAGAAGAACGGTTGCTCAGGGATTTGGCGGCCGGGCCTTCCTTCCTTGTCCCCGGGGCTTTCTACTCCGGGGTCCCCGTGCTGCTGCAGCCCCAGGCTCCGCTCCACGCCTCTCCCCACGCCGCCGCCGCCACCGCTCGCTCCCGGCCCCGCCGCCGCCGCCGCGGCCGCCGCTGCCCTGCCAGCCCCGGAGGCAGCACAGTGCGCGCAGCCGCACTGCGGCCCGGCGCAGACCGCACAACACCTACCGCTCCGCCGGGGGGGCGTGGACCAGGGTGTGCGGGCCGCGGGCGCGACGGGCAGGGAGGGGGGTGCACGGCGCGGAGGGCGGCGCGGGCCAGCGGGCCGGGGAAGCGCGCCGCTGGGGGCCGGGAGGAGTCGGGCTCGACTGGTGGAGAGCAGGAAAACGTGGGGGAGGTGCTGGCGAGAGAAAGAGAACTTGCGTGAGGAGGAGGAGAAACCAAATTTAATAATATTTGGCGTGGAAGTGGGATTTGGGGCGGGGGAGGCATCTTCAAAGCAAGTGAAATCATTATCCCCCCTCCCCTGCACATGTGAGGATTACTTCCTCCCTGAGTAAATGAAGAGAACTGAAGCAGGTAAGACGATAAACTGACTTTTCCGAAGCCCCCAAAGAAGAACACACGTTGGAATTAACCACCCTTTAGGTAATTCGGTTTTGAACGGAAATCGCGAGTCAGGAGCTGGGTTCAGTGCTCCTCGGTCGGGCATTCAAAGCCCTCCAAATCTGGCCCCACTTTAGCTATCCAATCATAACGGCCTCCATCCCCCTGCAAGAACTCCCGGCTCCAATCAGGGAAGTCTCTATGCCATCCTCAACGCGCAGCAGATTCATTCTTCCTTCGTGCCTTTGCTCATGCTGTTCCCCTCCACCTCCCCACCCCATCCCACCCCCTTTCCAGGCTATGCCCTCCCTCCTCCTTTATACCGCTCCCAATTCAACCCAGGCTCTAAAGCATAGCTCAAGTCGCGGCTTGTCAGGGTCCCTGCAGCCAAGGCCCCTGTCTGCCTCTGAAAGAAACGCATGTAGTACTGACAACATGGAGGCTCAGACTTCAGCCACGAGCTCCTTCCTTTGGAGCCCGTTGAACACCCGCCCTCCCCCCGCAGACTCCGCACCGTTCCCCCGCTTCCCATTCATACCTAAATGATAGCTTTGCTACAAATAAGTCAGTCTCCTTTAAGAGCAGAAGAATTGGCTTTTCTAGGTGGGGCTGATCAGGGAGGCTGCCTGGATGTAGAAGACAACAACCAAGGCCTCTGGCACCAAATGGAACAGCTGTTCAGCTCACACTGACCTTTCTTTGGGCCCGTGGATGTTATGAGCCCTTCAGCTTTAACTTTTCTGATAGAGTCTCTATCAGGTTTCTATCTGTCAGATCCTCTGGCCACTTTCCTGCTGTGCGTGGACTTTGGGCTGTGAGGCTTTGCCACCTTTTAGACTCCTAGTGGTGGATGGTGAATCTGATTGGCTTGGGTTGCCGGGCCTTTGAGTTCTCAGTTCCCTGCCTTGACCTGAAATCCTGTTGCTTTTGTCCACTGTGCCCTCTGTCCTGGCCCACAGACTCAAGGCGCAGACTCACACTGAATGCTTGCACGTGGTGAGGGGTGAGGGTGGGGGTGCGGGGAGAAAGAACACCTGTGTGCGAAACACAGCGCCCCCCAACCCCCACCGTGGCCTTTTGGATTACACTATGCTTCAACTACCCATTGCACGAATTGCATCACACAAATGAGCCCCCTTTTCCATATTCTGAGGTCTCCTATTAGCTTAGCCACTTTAGGAAACTATAGGTGGTTTATGAAATTCATTTTGCATACATATCTTCATGTGGGTGTGTGAAGACAGTATTTTTCTGGACCAAATTGATAGACATGGTGTGCACTAGACAGAAGCTTTAAAGAATAAAAATAGCTAATGTTTGTTGAACACTTTATGTGCCAGACTAGCACTTTCCATACATTATCATAGTTATTCCTCCCCAAAAGTGTATGATGTAGGTATTATTTTTCTCCCGCTGTTACAGATGAAATGGAAGCTTAGGTTAATTAACATTCTTAAAATTACCCAATTAGTAAATGCAGGAGCCAAAATTTGAGTCCTGGAAGTTTAATTCCAGAGCTTGCAAGCTATGCTGAAACTGGAATTAACGCTGAAAATTCTTGAATTGTAGGTATATATATACGTGTGTGTGTGTGTGTGTGTGTATGCCCTATATCACGTTGAGGAAAGTTGCCAAGTTCCCCAAGATTCTAATTTTTTGCCTTGCCAAGAGAGAATGATGACTCCAAGTTGCAACACCCTGGGAGGGGGAGATCCTTAGGAAGTGGGAGACTCATCAAGGGGGTAACGTATCTGAGGCCTGCCAAAGGCCTTAAGAAAAGGAAGCTGAGAACCAAGAAGTTTTATAAAAAGTTCGCTACCGGGTGTCACACAGGCTGGCTTCCCAAGTGCAACTTCTGAGAGTTTTTAATGGGTTCCATAAAAGAGCCAGGTCACCCCAGCAGCCAGTAGAGGGCTCACGAAGCTGCAGCCACGGGCTGCCCTCTAGCGGCGGTGCTGACCGGAGTGTGGTGGTAAGCCTTTTCCGGACCCACAGGGAGTTGAAGACCAGCAATGGGGGAGGGGTGGCAGATAGTATCAGACTGACACCTTATTGCTAGAGTGAGATATCCTTTCAGGGAGGAACGGTTCAGCCCTCACTACTCACTTAACATCTGTGAGTACAGTGGGTGTTTTGTTCCAGTCTTCAGAGAAGACTGAATAAAATTATGACATTAAGAAATCTGATGAAGTTACCCAAAATTTTGGGTGTGGACTCAAGCCAAACCCAGGGACCCTAAATAAAGGCAGGAGTGTAGCCATGTGCTTCTCATATTGGGACTCCTCTGATTGTGAAACCCTGTCCTGAGGACCCTCAAGGACCCAGAATCAATGTGGCTCATTTCCTCTGAGCATGGTTTTGACTCTCTGGTAAGTAAGGTAAGATATTGTAGTAAGCATGACTTTTTAAGATAACACACAAGTATATCCCAACCCTGAGGAGCCTACATTTATTCTCTACTGGGAAAGTGTACACCAGAGGAAAGTTTTGAGGAACACTGATATAGTGTGGTAGAAAAACCTGGCCTTGGAGTCAGAAGACCTGGGAATTCAAATCCTTTGTTTCCATCTCCATAAAAATGAAAATAATGATGTACATCACAGGGTTGCTGTAAGGAACAACATGTAAAGTGATAGGTAAGCCAGGGAAGTGTTGTCCACGTTTAAAGAGTATCTACAAGATGGATTGTGAGTACCTCAAAGGAAATGACTATTTTATTTATCCTACTAGTCCCAGGACATAATTCCTGACTCCTGGCTATTGAATAAATATTTGTGGAATTTAGTAGTTACCTAACCCTCATTTTCCTAGCCCAATGTCTTATACTGTCTTGCTCTCTTATGTCTGTAAACCTTGTCTCCTTTATGAAACTGTAAACATTTTATACTGTCCAGACTATAGTATATACATTTATCATGCCTGATATATAGCAGTATTAGGCACAGAAAATATGAATAAATAAGACCTGGCCCCAACTTGAAGTAGTTTACGTCTTGTGGAGTAGAGCAACATATTAACATATATAAGATGATGAGTTATAAAATATAAACATATCCACTAGTGTTGTGGAGTCATAATGGAGGGAGGGATTAGTCTTGCTCAGGGTAGAAGAACTGGAGAAGGCATCATGGCTGGCATTTTAATTGGGTCTCGTTGGATGAATAGGATTTGAATAGGCAGAGCAACAGAGGGAAGACGATTTCAGGTAAAGGAAGTAACATGAGCACTGGTGTGAAGCCATGAAAGGGTACTGTTTGCTGAGGGAATAATGCATAGCCTGGTGTTGACTCTGTGATCAGATCCTAAATGAGTATAGGGGAGGGAAAAGAAGGAGAGGGAGACAAAAACCCATTTTACAAAATGTTACTTTGCATTATAGTTAGGATTGTTCTGTCAAAAGAAGGCCTGAAGATCGGTTTCATTATTGGTACATGCTGGTTAAGTGCTGAAAGTATGCATTTCACTTCCACAAAGTATGCTGGTTTACCAGATATGGAAAAGGTAAAGTTCTATCCTGTTCTCCTTCTTTCCCCACTCCTCATCCTCTTTTCCCGTGATCATTACTTCTCTGTCTTTTTCCATTGCAAACTTTCTCCTCTAGAAGCTGAAAGTAGAGTGTAATCACCTACATGTTAAGAGAACAAGGGAAGAAGGCTTTTCACCTCCCCAAAATCTTCCTTGATAGCAGAAAGTGATAGATAATTTCTTTCAGCTAAGCTGTTGTCTTTCAAAGTGCAAGTAGTCCGAGGAGGGCTCATGTATATGTAAGTTTCAATGCTGTAATGTGATTGAGCTTTCTTTCAGTCTTTAATAGCATTAGACAGAAGAGGATGAGGGAAGGAGTGAAGAGGAGAAAAATAAAAGCAGCAGCAAGATTACAGAAGAGGGAAGTTGGGGGGTTCAGAACTAAGTTAATATTGGCAAATTTGGATACATGTTCTCAATACCAGGAGTGCTAATGTAAGTATGCTGTGAAAATGTGAATTCTCCTGTTAGAGCACAAATATGTCATTATGTCATTAAAACAATGTATAGCCCAGTGTTAAGGTCAAGTAGCTTAACTATTCAAATACTGTCAAGGCAGCAGGCTGTTAACACTGTCACTACCTGGCTATGTGACCCTATCTATACAAGTCATTCTTTCAAGTCCCTTTGCTTATCTCTAAGGATTAATGGGATAAAGTTCACATAATGTACTCAGCTCTTCAAGTGAGTAGTATGATGAAACGAATGCCAGCTCCCGCTTTGATTTCACTTAGAAATTTTCCACTGTTGGTACCATATACATGTTTATGTTGTAACCTTCAATTCTTTTACCTTAAAGAAGGTTCAAGTTAATATCATCTATCTACATTTTAAAGGCAGTGTTTACTTTAACTTGGGCCAAAAAGGTCCCAAGTAGAAATTTGATCTCTCAGAAATTCAGGAAAGGAGTGGCTGTGAACAGAAGCAGATAAAGAAAAACACTACATTGTGACACTAAAAGTGTTATAGTTATTTACCTAACACTAAAAGTGATAATGAAAAGCACCAGAGCCAATCCTACAGTGAGGAAGTCAGTGCCAGTGCAGTCTGAACAGGTGGGGCATAACCAGTAATTCACTAAGTCGATCATTTCTCCATTCCTTTCAAGGCACATTTGAGAACCTGCTATGTACAAGTTATTATGTTGGGACCTTAGAAAGATTAAAAAATAAGTGATGAATAAAATAGTGCTCTCATTTTCAAGAAGCTCATAACCTAATTGGAACACTACATATGTCAGCCCATACATATTTTTTAAAAAGTGAAATAAAAACACAAGAAAAAAACAAAAGGTGTGTGATAGGATAATTTATTGAGCTATTTAATTGGGTTTTATGCTCCTTGTATTTTCCCTCCCTTCCATTCCAAGCAGGCTTCAAGGGAATTTTGTGTTACTAGACAGAAAGTTGTCTGACAAGGGCTCTTAGGCAACTCCAGGGGGCACCATTCACATTTTAAATGAAGCCTCCTGGAACAGGACTCCTTAGTTATTTCTGGAGTTGTACCCAGCAATCTGTCTTCCAAGTTTGTTGCTCCTTGAGGAGACGTTGCTAGTGGGTGAAAAAGGCAAGCACATCTAGGGGGAGAGAGAGAGAGAGGGAGAGAGGGAGGGAGGGAGGGAGGGAGGGAGGAAGGAAGGAAGGAAGGAGGGAAGGAGGGAAGGAGGGAAGGAAAAGAAAGAAAGATGCTGAGACAGGTGGATCACAAGGTCAGGAGTTCAAGACCAGCCTGGCCAAGATGGTGAAAGCCCGTTTCTACTAAAAATACAAAAATTAGCCGGCGTGATGGCAGGTGCCTGTAATCCCAGCTACTCGGGAGGCTGAGGCAGAGAATTGCTTAAACCTGGGAGGCGGAGGTTGCAGTGAGCTGAGATTGCGCCACTGCACTCCAGCCTGGGTGACAGAGTGAGGCTCCCTCTAAAAAAAATAAATAAATAAAATAAAATGAAATAAAATAAAGGAAAGAAAGAAGAAGCGTCTATGGGCAGGTAGAATTACAGGAAAAAAAATCCCACGAATTGTAGAAAATCAAAGATTGGGGTTCCGGTAGCGAGAATAAGAGTACCCCTGGAAGATATTCTAACCTCATATGGATGCATGATGCCATTAGGGAGGCTGGATTCCCTTGCCTCTCTTGGTCCATAAGTGGAGGAATTGCCTGGCTTCTAGGAACCAGTGACGATGTCAAAGTCCATCTTCCATTTTCTAGGCTCAACATAAGTCTTTCAAACTCTACTGCAGTACTAGGAAGAGAGGAAAGCCCAGTAAGAACTGAGATTGGATTTCCTTCTACTCCAGCAGAATTAAGGCTGAGATCACTTAAGTCTGTGGTAAATTTAATTTGATTTAAAGAATAGTGACATGTCTTGCACACCCAAATTTGTACTTGCAAATTTATACTTCATAGTAGTGGATACTATATAAAAAAGACAGTGGTAGGTGAGATATATAAGATTAAAAACTTCAGTGAATGGCATAGCTAATAACTGCTAAGGAAGTTTAGAGAAAGAGCAAAAGGAGCTAAAGTTAAAAGCAGCTTCATGAAGGACTTGGGATGGAGCTAGAGTGTGAGTAAAATTAAGGATTTATAAATGTGGAAGAAAGAATGGAGACAAGTCCGAAGGGAAAAGCAGTGTGAGTAGAAGCAGGAAAATGAGCATGCAAATGACAAGACACACAGGAGACTGGTCTAATTTGGAGTGAACAACTGATGATAAAGGTTATATGGGGTACCAATTTCCGAGTCTATTGAAGCTAGTCTGAGGAGTTTGTGCTTCCACACCGTATTCTTTACAAAGCGAGGTTCTACCAGAGAACAACTAGTAGGAGATACATATTTTATATTTGTATGTTTATATATTTTAAAGGAATTGGCTTATGTGATTGTGAGGCTGGCAAGTCTGAAATCTTCAGAGCAGCCAAAATGCCTTGCGCAGCAACTCACAGGTGAAATTTCTTCTTCCTTAGAAAAAAAAATTCAGTTTTACTCTTAAGACCTTTCACCTGATTGGATGAGACTCACCCAAATTATTTAGGATAATCTACTTAAAGTCAACTGATTGTAGCTAATTAACCACATCTGCAAAATACATCCCTTTACAGCAACATCCAGCTTAGAGTATGATTGAATACCTGGGTATGTGTCAACCTGGCTAGGCTAGGCCAAGGAACCATGACACTTACCACACTCTGTAAGTCACTCCTCATATATTTGAGAAGAAGATGTCTTTGGATTTTCTTTATGTGGATCTCAGCAAAGGTAATTTCCTATGAAGTGGGCCAACTTGTCTCCTTTCTAAGAATAGATCTATTTTCTGTGCTCTTCCTTGTACATAAATGTTTATTGCCAAGGATTAATTTCTATTTTTCTTCATCCCTTTTTCCCCTGCCATCTACTGAAGTTATGCCATTGTTATATTGTAGCTGATGTTAGTATATTTTTGTTTTCTCCATTTAAAATGCCTCTAACTATGCCTGTAATGTCGTTCTCCTAATTCAGCAAAGCCTCAGGTTGTCTGCCATATCCACGGTCCCACTCCAAGCCTGGCTCTATTGATGTAAGCACTTCCATCCTTGTCTCTTGTAACCCTGGCCCCCTGGTTGGAACAGGGCTCAACATCTGACACCACAGCAATCAATCTGGCTAGACAGTGACTTATGAGCTGACTTAATAAAACCTTTGCCCAAGGAAGAGATTAGTAATTAGTTAACGAATTGATTCCTCTTTTTGGAGAGTATGAATATGATAAGGACAGAAGGTTAGGCAGTTGGGAGTAAAAACAGTAGCTAAAAGATACACAAGAGAAAGCTAACCTCAGAAACCATTAGACAACAACCAGAAGAGGCAATGAGTAAGCAGAAACTGTGTGAAGAGGAGCTCAGAGGGCTTACAGAAGATAAGATAGTGGCTTAGTATTGGTAGGAGCAGTAGGCCCAGGGAATGACAGGAGCTGAGTAAATTTCCTGATGGAGCACCAGAGAAAGCAGGTGCAAATGAAAAGAAATGGATTATTGGCCAGGCCTTAGGGAAATTCAGGAAAACCACCCAGAAATCCAGGAACAGACATACAAATGATGACATAGAAACTTAAAGGGAGCTGGGGTGTGAAAAGTTCGTTTAGGGTACAGTGCAGCTCTAGCAACTGAATTATCTTCTCAGACACTCAGGAGAAGACTTTCATTACTTTCTTAGTTTAGTGTGATTTTCTCTTTCCCCCAGAGAGTCTTACACATAAAGTTATGGTCCTGCTGGTGTCAAGAATTGCATCCTCTCAGCAGTTTTCCCTTATTCATTCCCTACCCACTCCCAGTCAGGTTGTGTTAGCTGTCTCTTTTCTGTGGTTCTGTGGCATCTTGTACAGGCTTATGTCATACTATCTCATTGTAGACTAATTGTAGGTTTGTTTGCCTATTTCTTGCATCTACACTCCCTCTACCTGACTTCTAGTACTACAAACTATATTTGGTCAGGAAGTATATTTTTAATCTTCTCTATATCTCCAACATATATTATAGTCCCTCCCACAAAGTAGCCAAACAATGAATGTTTGTTGAATTTAGCTATTAGAAAAAGCTTTTTTTTTTTTTTTTTTTTTTTGTCCAGGCCAAGAAATAAAAGCAGAATGTCAGAAAAAGCAGGACGGGCTAATAAGAAAGCTCAATGTCTTATTCATAATAGTGCAGGAACTGAGAACATAGTTAATTCGTACTTAAAATTCATGTCTCCATGACTCTACAGAAATTTTTCAAGCAGCCAACTGTGTCTGTTCAGCCTGACATCTGGTGCTACAATTCTCCAGATTTAAAGGTACTCTGGCCAGCTTTGTTCCTTTTAAGGAAAAGAGTCCGCTACATGCTTCCTATAACCTCTAGTTTCTTATCTGAATTCAGATCCACACTCTTGGGCAGATGAGGCTTGAGGCTGACCCTTGTGGAGATCCCCCGGGCTTCCAGATTTAGAGTCTAGGATCCAAATCTCAGCTCTACCATTTGCCACTTTTGTGATCTCAGGCAAGTTCTTCACTTCTCTGAGCCTCAGTTTTCCAATTGGTAAAAGTGGGGATAATAACTCCTTCACTCAGCTTTACTGATAATTTAATGAGAAGTATTTCTGAAAATACCCCACGCAATGCTTTACATATAGTAAAAGCCAAATAAATATGAATTTCCCTTCCTTTTTTTCTGGGAGGTAGAGAGGAGAAGAGAAGAAAGAGATTGATGGCAGGGGATAAGGGCCCTAGAAATGACAGGAGCCCTGAAAACCAAAAGTGGTGGCAGCCTAGTTGTTACATGCCACTACTTTATAATCTGATAAAGCACAGGTCACGATCACTAAAAGCCACACTGCACCTAAGATAGCTGCTGCAATAAATTCCTTGATCAGAGCACAGAAGGACATTTAAACTCTACGAGTTTGAAATGCACACAGCAGATAGTGAAAGAGGAACCATTGGATGGCAAGAAGAAAAAATTTTGCCTACACCAAGCAAAAAAACCCAAAAACCATAAAACAAGGAGAGGTTCAACACATGCTATGTCAGAGGGTTCTGGGAGTGTACAGAGGTGTCTGACTTTAACCCCCTCCAAATATCAACCCCAGAACTGAAAAAGGAGAAAGAATGGAAGGGCTTCATAATCAGTTGGAAAATCTTACACAATATTTATAGGAATTTTAAACACGTATCCCTTCTGAGGTCCCTCAAGAAAGCCAAATGACACCAGCTAGTCAGGGACTCAAAACCCCAAATGGTATTAGAGGAGAGGGTTTGTGCTTTCTAGCTACTCTCAGAAGGGTTCTCTTAATGAGTATTAAAGCTGTTAAAGTTAGCTCCTGATGTACTCTGAATAGGCTACTCAGCAGTCAGGAATTGAGGTATGGCAGGGAGGAGAGTAGAATGCCATAACAGGATGAGCTTGTTAGCCAAATCTGACTGAAAATGTCACTTATCACTGCCCAATGTATAAGGGGAAAAAGTGCTAAAAATTACAGCTCTTCGCAATGAGTGTCTCCCACCCCCATGAAAGAACTTTTTTTTTTTTTGAAAAATGGAATAGACCACCCAAGGTGGTCTAGTGACTTGAGACTAAATACCCCTTTCCACTATAGTTGGTGAAATTTTATCATTTTAAATCCCCTCAGAGAATTGTTGGAGTAGGGCTTCACTTTTCTCTATGTATCAAAGAAACTTTGAGTATCTTTTTAAATGTTTTGAAATAAAAATGGCAAGAACATAGGTTATTACCCACAAAGTTTATTGAATGGTGTTTTGAAAGAGTTAATTAAAAAATCCTGTGTATGGGCCGGGCGCGGTGGCTCAAGCCTGTAATCCCAGCACTTTGGGAGGCCGAGACGGGTGGATCACGAGGTCAGGAGATCGAGACCATCCTGGCTAATACGGTGAAATCCTGTCTCTACTTAAAAATACAAAAAACTAGCCGGGCGATGAGGCGGGCGCCTGTAGTCTCAGCTACTCGGGAGGCTGAGGCAGGAGAATGGCGTAAACCCGGGAGGCGGAGCTTGCAGTGAGCTGAGATCCGGCCACTCCAGCCTGGGTGGCAGAGCAAGACTCCGTCTCAAAAAAAAAAAAAAAAAAAAAAAAATCCTGTGTATGAAGAGTAACTCAAGATGCCAGCCTGCAGGAAAGTTACCTCTACCAAATCTTATGAAATGACAGAAAAGATTAAAGGGGGTTAAGTTAATTGGTAACAGGACTGGGGACCAAAAAAGTGCCATAAATGTATGAGAAATTTTTAGGAGATGGGATCAAACTTTATAAAAACATACTAGAGCAACTGTGCCGTACATACTCATTTGGCCCTAGATTGCTGAGGAGGTAGGAGAAATTTCAGGGATGCTACAAGCTCAGAGAGAGCAGATTCTATGAATAGGACATCCTAGGGTAATGGCCAGAGTGATTAATTGAAAACTGCATTTGGAGCAGCTGGACTGCTACTTACATTCCCTTCTCTTGCTTGTAATTGTCCACAGATTAAAGTAGTGAGCCTGTGGATTCTGAGAGCGAACGGACAGAAGAGTAGCAGTGGACCCCAGGAGGCACAGGGAGGCTCCTCACTCTGAAAAGAAACACTCTCCCCAGCAATATGCCCTTCCCTTCGCCTGTAAGCACAAGTTGACCCACATCAAGCAGGAGAGAGCTAACAGGGATTCTCATTTATAAAGTACAAGAATAATCCAATACAAGAATAGTACAAGTTTGCAGAGATACTAAACTCAGAAAAAATAATACCTAAGGAAAGAGAGTTTATAAATTTAAAAAAGATGAATACAAATTATTTTAATAAATGTTATAATTTTAAGAAAGTATAATTATTGTATGTAAAATATATACTTATAAGTATCACAAATGTAACAATTATTCTCAAAGAGGTTCAAGATATTACATCCATGAAAATGGAGCAATGATCCCAGAAATTTAAAAACGTGATTTTTGACATAAACTCAGGACATGTGTATCACCAATAGAATCTCTTTGAAAGAATGACTATAGGATAAACTTTAACAAAATAAATGATGAATCCAAGAAAGATGAAGGTGAAGGGTTCAAGAATCAGTGGAGAGAAAAGATACTAGATGATTTGTCTAAATATGACATATATTTAAAATTAATAGCATAAAATTAAAATCTTGATTAGACATTGGCAAATGTTTTCTGTAAAAGACCAGACAGTAAATATTTTCAGTTTTGTGTTCCATATAGACTCTGTTGCAAACACTCAGCTCTGCTGTTGTGGTGTGAAAGCAGCCATAGATAATATGTAAATGAATGTGCAATAAGACTTTACAAAAGGAGGGGGCAGGCGAACCCCTGTTCTAGATGATTGCAACATAAAGATGGCAGGGACAAAGCATGATGGAGAGACAGGAGGTAAGTTCTAAAAGCTTTGTGTTTTATAACTTTTACATAGCTGTGTGTGTATGATAAACACATACACACACATATGGAACACCAGATGGCAGAAAAAAAGTCAAGCCATCAGTGATTCCAGTATATGGCAAATGGACACAATTTCTTTAATAAAAGGAATCTCAAATTTGGTAAAGTTCAACAGCACATATGTGATTTAGAAAAAGACATCTAAAAAGAAGGTTGGAAATAAAAACGTAGAAAGATGCATCAGGCAAGTTCTAATAAGGATAACAAATATAGTAACATTAACGTTAGACAAAAAAGAATA
This sequence comes from Rhinopithecus roxellana, assembly GCF_007565055.1. Lineage (NCBI taxonomy): Eukaryota > Metazoa > Chordata > Mammalia > Primates > Cercopithecidae > Rhinopithecus > Rhinopithecus roxellana. The sequence goes on from NC_044553.1 coordinate 43,490,108, forward strand.
ATGTGAAAAGGATTTGACAAGATAAAAACTGTTCATACTGGTGAAATATACAGTTCCATAAGAAGCTCTATTAATAATGAACCTTTATAAATCTAACAATATAACATCAGATGTCATCTTTATAACCTATAAAGTGAAAATGATAGAAATATAAGTAGGAATGAAAAATACAGAGCCATTTTAGAAGACTTTAACACACATCTCAAATTGATAGATCAAGTAGGAAAAAAGTAAGGGTGGAGAGGATTGGAATAACGAAGAAGCTTGATCGAATAAAGGACTTTGTATGAATAAACAGTGAATGCATAGTCTCTTCAAACACACATGAAACATTAGCTGCTAAAACACAAAGAAAATGTTAAATTTCAAGATAAATCATTCTGGTCACATTTTTTATACTGAAATAAAATTTGTGATTAATAAGCAAATTGTTTATAAACTTGGAAATAGAAACCACTCCTTTAAATAACTTTAATACAAAGAAATTTAAAATGAAATTATAAATTATTTACAAATGATAATATCTTAAAATTATTGAACATTATTATACAACCAGCATTATGCTAAGTGATCTACGGGGATTATCTTTTTATTTTCACAGTAATCTTGGGAAGTTGATTCCATTATCATCTCATTTCACAGATGAGGAACTGAAACACAAAGCTATACTAAATAACCCAGCTGAGGGCACACAATCCATCAATGACAGAGTTTGGATTTGAACCTAGATAGCATGATTCAGAGCTAGTGTATTTAACTACAACAAGAATGACAATGAAAACAATACACATCAAAATCTACGTATCCTCAGAGAAAATGCAGCCAGGTACGTGTGTTTTAAAAATAACAAAAGATTGGCTAGAAGTAAATCACGTACAAAGCTTAAAAAGCTAGTGAAAAAAATACGTAAAGTAGAAGCAAGGGTATTACTAAAGAAAAAGAAAATGAATAAAATGCTGGGGTTTGGGGTGGGATAATTTTGTATAAAACTAAGAGATGATTTTTTGAAAAGAACCAAAAAATGTCAGAAGTCTGGAATGTCTCACCACGGTTAAAAAAAGAGTGAGCGTTAGAAATTAAAAGGGGATATAATTATAGATATGAAATAGATTTTGAAAAGTTTGAGATGAATATTGAATTTAAGCTAATTTTTATTTATTTGTTTTTTTTTTTTAAAGTTTTAAGTTCAGGGGTACATGTGCAAGATGTGCACATTTGTTACATAGGTAAATGTGTGTCATGGGGGTTTGTTGTACAGATTACTTCATCACCAAGGTATGAAGCCTAGTAGTTCATTACTTATTATTATTATTTTTTTATTCTCTCCCTCCTCCCACCCTCTGTCCTGCCATCAGCCCCAGTATGTGCTGTTCCCCTCTATGTGTCCATGTGTTCTCATCATTTAGCTCCCACTTATAAGTGAGAACGTGCAGTATTTGGTTTTCTGTTCCTGCGTTACTTTGCTAAGGATAGTGGCCTCCAGCTCCATCCATGTCCCAGCAAAGGACATGATCTCATTCTTTCTGTTGGCTACATAGTATTCCATGGTATATATGTACCACATTTTCTTTACCCAGTCTATCATTGATGGGCATCTGGTTGATTCCATGTGTTTGCTATTGTGAACAGTGCTCCAATGAACATACATGTGCATGTGTTTTTATAATACAACAATTTGTTAATATATTCCTTTGGATATATACCCAGGAATGACATTGTTGGGTTGAATGTTATTTCTGTTTGTAAGTCTTTGAGGAATTGCCACACTGTCTTCCACAATGGTTGAACTCATTTATACTCCCACCAACGGAGTAAAAGTGTTCTTTTTTCTCCACAATCTCACCAGCATCTGTTATTTTTTGACTTTTTAATAGTAACTGTTCTGACTAGTGTGAGATGGTATCTCATTGTGGTTTTGATTTGCATTTCTCTTATGATCAGTGATGTTGAGCTTTTTTTGTATGTTTGTTGGCTGCATGTGTGTCTTCTTTTGAGAAGTGTCTGTGTGTCTGTTTATGTCCTTTGCCCACTTTTTAATGGGGTTGTTTTATCTTGTATATTTGTTTAAGTTCCTTGTAGATGCTGAATATTAGATCTTTGTTAGATGCACAGATTGCAAAATTTTCTTCCATTCTGCCAGTTTTCTGTTTACTCTGTTGATAGTTTCTTTTGCTGTGCAGAGGCTCTTTAGTTTAATTAGATCCCATTTGTCAATTTTTGCTTATGTTGTGATTGCTTTTGGCACCTTCATGAAATCTTTGCCTATGCCTGTGTCCTGAATGGTATTGCCTAGGTTTTCTTTTAGGGTTTTTATAGTTTTGGGTTTTACATTTAAGTCTTTAATCCATCTTGAGTTGATTTTTGTATATGGTATAAGGAAGGGGTCCACTTTCAGTTTTCTTCATATGGCTAGCCTGTTCTCCCAGCACCACTTATTAAATAGAGAATGCCTTCCCCATTGCTTGTTTTTGTCAGGTTTGTCAAAGATCAGATGGTTTTAAGTGTGTGGTCTTATTTCTGGGTGTTCTATTCTGTTCCATTGGTCTTTGTGTCTGTTCTTGTACTGGTACCATGCTGTTTTAGTTACTGTAGCCCTTTAGTATAGTTTGAAGTTGGGTAGCGTGATGCCCCAGCTTTGTTCTTTTTGCCTAGTATTGCTTTAGCTATTCAGGCTCTATTTTGGTTCCATATGAATTTTAAAATTGTGTTTTCTAGTTCTGTGAAGAAGTCAATGGTAGTTTAATGGGAGTAGCATAGAATCTTTAAATTGCTTTGGGCAGTATGGCCATTTTCACAATATAGATTCTTCCAATCCACAAGCATGGAATGTTTTTCCATTTGTTTGTGTCATCTCTGATTTATTTGAGCAGTGATTTGTAGTTCTCCCGAAGAGGTCCTTTACTTCCCTTGTTAGCTGTATTCCTAGGTTTTTTATTCTTTTTGTAGCAATTGTGAATGGAAATTCATTCATGATTTGGCTCTTGGCTTGCCTGTTTTTGGTGTATAGGAATGCTAGCGATTTTTGCACATTGATTTTTGTGTCATTCTTTTTCCTTTCCTCCATTTTGCTGGGGATGTACTAATATCTGATTATGGTTTATTGTTTTTTGGATTTCTCTGATTACTAATTATATGGAACATCTTTTCATGTGCTTATATTCATATTGATAGTCTGTTTTGTAAAATGCCTACTCAAGTTTTTGCTCATTTTGTTTATTGATTTGTGTTTTTCTTATTGATTTGTAGACATTCTTTAGATATTATAGATATGTTATTTGTTGGATATATATGCAATATATATGTATATATAAATACACACATACATATCTATATGTATATATAAATACATATATACATGCCTGTATGTATATATAAATACATATATACATGTCTGTATGTGTATATAAATACATATATACATGTCTGTATGTGTATATAAATACATATATACATGTCTGTATGTGTATATACATATATACATGTCTGTATGTGTATATAAATACATATATACATGTCTATATGTATGCATATATAGCAAGCAAATATCTTCTACTAAACTATGTTTTGCTGTTTTATCCTCTTAATGATGTCTTTCAATAAACAGAACCTCAGAACTTGAATTAATCCATCTTTTATGTTTTATGTTTTTGGGGAATCTAATTTGAGAAATCACTGCTTACCCAATGTCATGAAATTATTCTGTTATCTTCTAGAGCAGGGATCAGAAATTTATGGCCCATGTGACCTGCCATTTGTTTTTGTAAATAAATTTTTGTTGGAACACAGCCCATTCTCATTCATTCATTTATGTATTGTCTCTGGCTGCCTTTGGACTACAACAGCAGAGTTAAGTAGTTGCAAGAGAGACTGTATGACCTACAAAACTGAAGATATTTACTATCCGTCCCTTTACAGAAAAAATTTATCGACTTCTCTTCTCGGATATTACTGTTTTTCTTTCACATGAAGGTTTATAATTTAATCAGTATTAATTTTTGTAGGTAGTGTAAATTAAGGTTAAAGTCTGTTTCATGTGAATTATCTAATTGCTCCAGCATCATTTATTGAAAAAAAATCTTATTATTACAAAATTACAGTGGCACCATTGTTGTACACCAAGTATATGTATGAGCCTATTTCTAGACTCTCCCTTTTGGTGTATGTATTTATTATTGTACTAATACCACACTGCATTAAATATTGTAGGTTTATGGTAAGTCATGCTATCTGATATGATAAATCTTCCAACAATTTATTCTTCTTCATTTCTTGGCTGCTATAGGTCATTTGCATTTCCATATAACTTTTAGAAATCCCTAATAAAGTTCCACAAAAACTATTAGGATCTTGATTGGGATTACATTGAATCAATAAAATTACTTTTGAAGATTAGATTTTAAATTATAAAATTAATTTATGATATTAAGTCTCCAAATCCATGAACATGGTATATCTATTCATCTAGTTAGATCTTATGTAATTTTTCTTTGAAATGTTTTGCCATTTTCACTTTAGTGATCTTACATGTCTTTTATAAAATTTATTCCCAGATATTTGAGGTTTTCCAATGATATTATTAATAGTATTGTTTAACATTTTTTATTTACCAATTGTTTTTGCAAACACATACAAAAACAATAAATTTTTATGTATTGATTTTATACTCAGTGACTTATCTAAATTCATTAATTCTAATTGTGTATATATTCTTTTGGATTTTTCTATATTTACAACCATGTCATCTGAAATGACAGTTTTACCTACTTCTTTCCAACCTCACAACTCTTCTTTCATGCCTTGTTGCACTAACTAGGACTTGCAGTGCAATGATTAATAGAAGTAATGAAAATAAATATACTTGAGTGGTTTATGAATTCAGGAAGAAAGCATTCCACATTTCACCACTAAATATGTTAGCAGCAGGCCTTTTGTACATAAACTTTATCATATTAAAAAGTTCACTTATATTTCAAATTTGCTGAGAACTTTTATTATGAACTAGTGGTTAATTGTAGGCCTTTTTGCATCTATTGAGGTGGTCAGTTATTTTTACTTTTATTATTATTTTATTATTTACATAATAAAAGCAAATATAATTTAGTGAAGTAAGTCATATTGATTAACTTTTTAAACCAATTTTTATTCCTAGAGTTAACCAAATTGGTTATATGTTATCTTTGTTATATATTCTTTGGATTTGGTTATTTAATACTTTGTTCTAATTTTTGTCCCTATGTTCATAAGAATTATTAGCTTGTAACTTTCTTGTATTATAATATTTTTGTCATATTTTTGTATTAGGGTTGTTCTAGCTTCAAAAAAATGAATTAGGAAGTGTTTTTTCTTTCTTCCCTCAAAGAAGTTATATAGGATTGATATTTTTTTCTTAAACGTTTTGAAGAATTCACCACTAAATATATCCAAGCTCAAATTTTCTTTGAGGGTAAGTTTTAAATTATAGACAGAATACATTTAACAATAATTTTTATTTCTTTTAGTTTTTCTTTTATCAGTTTAGATGATGTTTTTATATAAAATTATTCATTTTATATAGATTGTCAAATGTATTTATATAAAATTATTCAAAATATTTCTGACTTTTTTTAGTTTTGTAGGATCTGTAGGGATATTGCCCTTTCATTCTGATATTGGTAATTTATACTTTTGCTCTTGATTGGTCTTGCTAAGAGTTTATCAAATCTACTGATATTCTTTTAAAAAGAAAGCTTTGGCTTTGTTGATTTTTCTCAATTTTATGTCAGCTATTTCATCAATTACTGTTTTCACTTTTATTAATTTCCCTCTATTTTCTGTTCTTTTTCTAACTTCTTGAGATAGTAACTTAAAAATTAATTTTTAATTTTTTTTCTTTTCTGATATAGGCATGTAAAGTCAACTTTCTTCTAATCATTGTGAATTAAAGAAATCCAATCAGAGAGAACCCACACAGTAATTTTAACCAAAAAAAGTAATAATATAAATAATTATTAGGCCAGGCGCGGTGGCTCATGCCTGTAATCCTAGCACTTTGGGAGGCCAAGGCAGGTGGATCACTTAAGGTCAGGAGTTCGAGAGCAGCCTGGCCAACATGGTGAAGTCTCATCTCTACTAAAAATACAAAAATTAGCCAGGTGCAGTGACACGTACCTGTAGTCCCGCTATTTGGGAAGATGAGGCATGGGAATCACTTGAACCTGGGAAGGAGAGGTTGCAGTGAGCTAAGCTCATACCGTTGCACTCCAGCCTGGGCAATAGAGTGAGAGACTGTCTCAAAAAAAAAAAAAAAAAAAAAAAAAAAAAAAGAATTATTAACCGTACCAGGTCATTGACGTAATGAGAGATCGGCTAGCAAGAAGAGGATCCCAAAGGATATAGGAATAGTAGGTGTAGGTTACAGCCTCTCCCCTTAGAGCTGAGATAGCTGACCCAAGGAAGATGCCACCCAGGCCTGAGATCAACACCCTGTTGTAGAGGGCACTGCTGTGGCTCATTGGATGGCAGAGAAGTTGTCATGGTGCTGTACTGACGAAATGTGCTGGAAATCCACCTTCTGGGGTGCCAGTGAAAGACATTCATGGGGATATGTCTCAGTGGAGGCATTCTGCTGCAAAACTGCATGCTGGTTGCTGGGTGTTGCTGGCGACTGTGAACTGCAGAAACTTGGTACTAGGGAAAACTGTGCATCCTGGAGAAGCAAGCACACCAGAACCAGGAAGCAAACACCCTTTTCCTCCTGCAGTATATTTCTAGTGCCCTCTAATGACAAAGTTCCAGCTGGCAAGGACAAATATTTAAAGGGCCAAAACCCATTTTCACACAACAGGCAAGCAAGGAATTTGGAGCAGAGAGGCAATAATTCAGTAACCAGCACACACTGCTTTAGCTACACCACATAAATTTTGATGAGTTGCACTTTGATTTTCATTATCTTGACTACTGGTTTATTTAGAAAAGCTTTGTTTAATTTCCAGACATTTTCAGATCTTCTAGTCATGTTTCTATTAGTTGGTTTTCAGGCTAATTCCACCATGGTCTGAGAACATATCCTATGTGATTTCAATACTTTTGAAGCTTGTTCAGGCTTATTTTATGCACAGCATATAGCCTATTTTGACAAACATTTTATGTGTGCTTGAAAAGAATTGTATTTTACAGTTGTTAGGTGTCCTATCGATATATCAAGTAGGTCAAATTGGTTAATCATTTTGTTCAAATATTCTATATAATTTCTAATTTTTGTTACCTATCCTCTTGCATCTAACACACCAGAGATAGGTATATTAAACTGATTAAGGTTTTGTCTGTTTCTCCTTTACTTCTACTAATGTTTGCTTATATTACTTGATACTAGGTTATTATGGACATAAAAATTTAGGATTGTTATGTTTTCCTATTGAATTGACCCCTTGATCTTTATAAAATGCCATCCTTTATCCTCCAGTACATTTCTGGCCTTAAAGTTTACTTTATCTGATATTAATATAACCACAAACTTGAAGTTACTGTTTGCATGATAGTATCTTTACCATTCTTTTGCTTTCACTCAGTCTCTATATTTATATTTAAAGGATAACAACACACATGTTTTTTGTTTTTGTTTTTGTTTTTTGAGACGGAGTGTTGCCCAGGCTGGAGTGCAGTGGCACGATCATGGCTCACCGCAACCTCTGCCTCCTGAGTTCAAGTGATTCTCCTGCCTCAGCCTCCCGAGTAACTGGGATTAGTCATGCCACCACGCCTGACTAATTTTGTATTTTTAGTAGAGACAGGGTTTCTCCATGTTGGTCAGGCTGGTCACCAACTGCAGACCTCAGGTGATCCACCTGCCTCGGCCTCCCAAAATGCTGGGATTACAGGCATGAGCCACCGCGCCTGGCCACGGGTTGTTTTTTCAAAATACAGTCTGAAAATCTTTGCCTTTTCACTGGTGTGCTTAGTCCGTTCGTTTGTGCTTCATGTAATTATTTATGTAATTGACTTTACGTTTGCCATTTTGCTTCTGTTTTTAAATTATTTATCTCATCTGTTCTTTTTCCTTTCCTAATTTTCTTGGGGTTAATTATATTGTTATTTCAAGTTTCTTTCTTTATTAGTTTTTCTTTAATTCAGGTTTCTTGAGGTACAACTTCCACAGAGTAAAGTTCACCATTTTTACTAGATGATTCCATGAGTTTTGAGAAATACATAGTTATGTAACTACCACTGCAATCAATGCATAGAGCAGTTCCATTGTTCCCCCAAATTGGTTTGTGCCCTTTTGAAATCAGCCCTTCCCCGTATCCTCAGATCCTGACAACTACTGACCTCTTTTCTATCCCTCTAGTTTTACCATTATAAAATATATAAGTGGAACCATATAATATGAAGCATTTTGTGTTTGGCTTCTTTTATGTAGAATTGTACATCTCAGTTCATTTATGTTATTGTTTCTGCCATTTGTTTTTTATTAATGAGTAGTTTATCACTGCATGGATATACCAATTTGTTTATCCATTCAGTTGAAAGACATTTTTGGGGTTATTTCCACTTTTGGGCAACTATGAATAATACATTTGGCTTGTTACCAGTCTTTGGTGACTTTGAAAAAAGTTGCTATAAACATTCCCATACAGTTTTAATGTGAACCCATTTTCCTTTTTCTTGTGTAAATACCTCGGAGTTGAGTTGCTGTGCCATGTAAGTATACATTTAATTTAAGAAACTGAAAACTCATTTCCAAATAGTCACACCATTTTTGAATTCCCAGCAATAATGAATAAGGATTCCAGTTTGTGCCACATCTTCATCAGCCCTTGGTATTGTCAGGTTTTTTGTTTGCCATTCTAATAGGTGTGTGGTGGAATTTCACTGTGGTTTTAGTTTGTATTTCCCCAAGCACTACTAATGTAGAACACCTTTTTATGTGCCTATATGTCATCCACATGCCTTATTTTCATACAGTATCTGCTCAATCTTTCACTAAGTTTTTTCTCTGGGTTGTTTGATTTCTTCGTATTGAGTTTTTAGAATGCTTTATATATTGGAGTAGGAGACCTTTAAATGATAAGAGTTTTTCAGATTTTTTTTATCGGTCTGTTGCTTGTCTTTAATTTTCTTACATGGTCTTTGAAGAGCTGAAGTTTAAAAGTTTTCAAAGATTTTGATGGATAAATATTTATCAGTTTTGCTTTTATGGTTCACAGTCCACAGAAATTATTGACTAAGCAATCTCTGAGACATTTGTATGACCTAATGTCACAAAGACTTTATCCTACATTATATTGTAGTAGTTTTATAGATTTGAATATTTCATTTATATTTATTATCCATTTTGACTTTTTTTTTTGTATATGTTCTGAGGCATGGGTTGAGTTTTTGTTTTCTTTTTCCAATAGTTGTTCTTTTCCACACTGTGTTTTAGAAAGATGATCAATCTTTTCTCTACGGAATTGCCTTTGCAATTCTGTTAAAAATCAGTTGGTTATATATAAAAGGGTCTGTATTTGGACTGCTTGATTCCACTGATCTTCATGTCTGTCCTTTCACCAATATCACCCCCTCTCTTGGTTGCTTGATTATAGCAAATCCTGAAATCTTGTAGTAAGTCCTCCAATTTTGTCATTTTCAGTTTTTTGTGTACTAGCTCTTTCCTTTCACTTTTCCTTAAAAATTTTCTACTTTCTTTTTTTTTTTTTTTTTTTTTTTCTTTGGTTGAGACGGAGTCTCGCTCTGCCGCCCAGGCTGGAGTACAGTGGCCGGATCTCAGCTCACTGCAAGCTCCGCCTCCCGGGTTTACGCCATTCTCCTGCCTCAGCCTCCCGAGTAGCTGGGACTACAGGCGCCCGCCACGTCGCCCGGCTAGTTTTTTGTATTTTTTAGTAGAGACGGGGTTTCACCGGGTTAGCCAGGATGGTCTCGATCTCCTGACCTCGTGATCCGCCCGTCTCGGCCTCCCAAAGTGCTGGGATTACAGGCTTGAGCCACCGCGCCCGGCCCAAAATTTTTTACTTTCTTAAGATAAAAGCTCTGATCATTGATTTGAGATCTTTTTGATTTCCTTTTCTTTCTTTCCTTTCTTTTTTTTTTTTTTTTTTTAACAGGGTCATACTCTGTTCTCCAGCATGGAGTGCAGTGGTACAACTATAGCTCACTGTAACCTTGAACTCCTGGATGGGAGCAATCCTCCTGCCTCAGCCTCCCTGAGTTGCTGAAACTACAGGAATGTGGTACCAGGCCCAGCTTTATTTTTTATTTTTTATTTTTTGTAGAGACAGGGGTCTCCCCCTCTTGCCCAGGCTGGTCTCGAACTCCTGGCCTCAAGCGATTTTTCTGTCTTGGCCTCCTAAAGTGATGGGATTACAGGTATAAGCTACCATGCCCTTCTTATAATTTGTAAATATAAGCATTAATGCTAAAACTTTCACCATGAGGACAGCTTTATCTGCATCCCAGTAATTTTGATACAATGTTTTTTCATGTTCATTCAATTGCAACTATTTTCTAAGTTTCTTTGTAAGTTCTTCTGTGACCCATTAATTATTTAGAAGAGATTTTATAAAAATTTCCAGATAGGATTTTTTCCAGAAATCTTTATTTGTACTTTAATTCTGTTATACTTCATATGATTTTGAATTCTTTTAAATGTATTGTTGTTTGTTTTAAGACCCAGAATATCGTCTATCTTGGTGAAAGTTTCATATTTTTGGAAAAGAATATTCTCTTGTGTGGGTGGCCTATTATATGAATATCAATTGGGTCAAGGTGGTTGATGGCGTTGTTCAGGCTTTTAAATCCCTTACTGATTTTCAGTCCTACTGCTTTATTGATTACAGTGAGAAAAGTGTTGATTCAAAAGAACTTTTGATATGATACCACAGTTCTTGGGTGCTCTGAGACACCAACCATAATTTTGGACTTACCTAATACCTTTTATTCTGTCAGATTTTACTTCCTATATTCTGCAAATCTTTTGTTAAATGTGTGATTATTATGCATTTTTTGTATATTCTTGGTGAATTGGTTGCTTGTCATTACGTAATTTTCCTCTTTTTTTTTTTATTTTGAGACAGAGTCTCACTCTGTTGCCCAGACTGGAGTGCCGTGGTGTGATCTTGGCTTACTGCAACCTCCACTGCCTGGGTTTAAGCAATTCTCCTGCCTCAGCCTCCCAAGTAGCTGGGGCTACAGGTGTGCACCACCATGCCTGGCTAATTTTGTATTTTTAGTAGAGGTGGGGTTTTTTTTTCTTTTTTCTTTTTTTTTTCAGTACTTTAAGTTCTAGGGTACATGTGCACAATGTGTGGGTTTGTTACATATGTATACATGTGCCGTGTTGGTTTGCTGCACCCATTAACTCGTAGTTTACTTTAGGTATTTTTCCTAATGCTATTCCTCCCCCATCCCCCCACCCCACGACAGGCCTGGTGTGTGATGTTCCCCACTCTGTATCCAAGTGATCTCATTGTTCAGTTCCCACCTATGAGTGAGAACATGTGGTGTTTGGTTTTCTGTCCTTGTGATAGTTTGCTCAGAATGATGATTTCCAGCTTATCCATGTCGCTACAAAGGACATGAACTCATCCCTTTTTATGGCTGCATAGTATTCCATGGTGCATATGTGCCATATTTTCTTAATCCAGTCTATCATTGATGGACATTTGGTTTGGTTCCAAGTCTTTGCTATTGTGGATAGTGCTGCAATAAACATATGTGTGCATGTGTCTTTATAGCAGCATGATTTATAATCCTTGGGGTATATGCCCAGTAATGGGATCCCTGGGTCAAATGGTATTTCTAGTTCTAGATGCTTGAGGAATTGCCACACTGTCTTGCACAATGGTTGAACTAGTTTACAGTGCCACCAACAGTGTAAAAGCATTCCTATTTCTCCACATCCTCTCCAGCACCTGTTGTTTCCTGACTTTTTAATGATCGCCATTCTAAGTGGTGTGAGATGGTATCTCATTGTGGTTTTTATTTGCATTTCTCTGATGACCAGTGATGATGAGCATTTTTTCATGTGTCTGTTGGCTGCATAAATGTCTTCTTTTGAAAAGTGTCTATTCATATCCTTTGCCCACTTTTTGATGGGGGTGTTTGATTTTCTTCTTGTAAATTTGTTTAAGTTCTTTGTAGATTCTGGATATTAGCCCTTTGTCAGATGAGTAGATTACAAAAATTTTCTCCCATTCTGTAGGTTGCCTGTTCACTCTGATGGTAGTTTCTTTTGCTGTGCAGAAGCTCTTTAGTTTAATTAGATCCCATTTGTCTATTTTAGCTTTTGTTGCCATTGCTTTTGGTGTTTTAGTCATGAAGTCCTTGCTCATGCCTATGTCCTAAATGGTATTGCCTAAGTTTTCTTCTAGGGTTTTTATGGTTTTTAGGTGTAACATTTAAGTCTTTAATCCATCTTGAATTAATTTTTGTATAAGGGGTAAGGAAGGGATCCAGTTTCAGCTTTCTACATATGGCTAGCCAATTTTCCCAGCACCATTTATTAAATAGGGAATCCTTTCCCCATTTCTTGTTTTTGTCAGGTTTGTCAAAGATCAGATGTTTGTAGATGTGTGGTGTTATTTATGAGGACTCTGTTCTATTCCATTGGTCTATATCTCTGTTTTGGTACCAGCACCATGCTGTTTTGGTTACTGTAGCCTTGTAGTATAGTTTGAAGTCAGGTAGCATGATGCCTCCAGCTTTGTTCTTCTTGCTTGGCAATGTGGGCTCTTTTTTGGTTCCATATGAACTTTAAAGTAGTTTTTTCCAATTCTGTGAAGAAAGTCACTGGTAGCTTGATGGGGATGGCATTGAATTTATAAATTACCTTGGGCAGTATGGCCATTTTCATGATATTGATTCTTCCTGTACATGAGCATGGTATGTTCTTCCATTTGTTTGTGTCCTCTTTTATTTTGTTGAGCAGTGGTTTGTAATTCTCCTTGAAGAGGTCCTTCATATCCCTTGTAAGTTGGATTCCTGGGTATTGTATTCTCTTTGTAGCAATTGTGAATGGGAGTTCATTCATGATTTGGCTCTCGGTTTGTCTGTTATTGATGTATTGGAATGCTTTGATTTTTGCCCATTGATTTTGTATCCTGAGAATTTGATGAAGTTGCTTATCAGCTTAAGGAGATTTTGGGCTGAGACGATGGGGTTTTCTACATATACAATCATGTCATCTGCAAACAGGGACAGTTTGACTTCCTCTTTTCCTAATTGAATACTCTTTATTTCTTTCTCTTGCCTGATTGCCCTGGCCAAAACTTCCAAAACTATGTTGAGTAATAGTGGTAAGAGAGGGCACCCCTATCTTGTGCCAGTTTTCAAAGGGAATGCTTCCAGTTTTTGCCCATTCAGTATGATACTGACTGTGGGTTTGTCATAAATAGCTCTTATTATTTTGAGATACTTCCCATCAATACCTAATTTATTGAGAATTTTTAGCATGAAGCGCTGTTGAATTTTGTCAAAGGCCTTTTCTGCATCTATTGAGATAATCATGTGGTTTTGTCTTTGGTTCTGTTCTATGTGATGGATTATGTTTATTGATTTGCATATGTTGAACCAGCCTTGCATCCCAGGGATGAAGCCAACTTGATCTTGGTGGATAAGCTTTTTGATATGCTGTTGGATTCAGTTTGCCAGTATTTTATTGAGGATTTTTACACCGATGTTCATCCGAGATATTAGTCTAAAATTCCCCTTTTTTTGTTGTGTCTCTGCCAGGCTTTGGTATCAGGATGATGTTGGCCTCATAAAATGAGTTAGGGAGGTTTCCCTCTATTTCTATTGATTGGAATATTTTCAGAAGGAATGGTACCAGCTCCTCTTTGTACCTCCGGTAGAATTCGGCTGTGAATCTGTCTGGTCCTGGACTTTTTTTGGTTGGTAGGCTGTTAATGATTGCCTCAATTTCAGAGCCTGTTATTGGTCTATTCAGAGATTCAATTTCTTCCTGGTTTACTCTTGGGAGGATGTATGTGTCCAGGAATTTATCCATTTCTTCTAGATTTTCTAGTTTATTTGTGTGGAGGTGTTTGTAGTATTATCTGGTGGTAGTTTGTATTTCTGTGGGATCCATGGTGATACCCCTTTGTCATTTTTTATTGCATCTATTTGATTGTTCTCTTGTCTTCTTCATTAGTCTTGCTAGTGGTCTATCGATTTTGTTGATCTTTTCAAAACACCAGCTCCTGGATTCATTGATTTTTTGAAGGGTGTTTTGGTGTCTCTATCTCCTGCAGTTCTGCTCTGATGTTAGTTATTTCTTGCCTTCTTCCAACTTTTAAATTGGTTTGCTCTTGCTTCTCTAGTTATTTTAATTGTGATGTTAGGGTGTCAATTTTAGATCTTTCTTGCTTTCTCTTGTGGGCATTTAGTGGTATAAGTTTCCCTCTACACACTGCTTTAAATGTATCCCAGAGATGCTGGTACATTACGCCTTTGTTCTCATTGGTTTCGAAGAACGTCTTTATTTCTGCCTTCATTTTGTTATTTACCCAGTAGTCATTCAGGAGCAGGTTTTTCAGTTTCCATGGAGTTGTGCAGTTCTGTGTGAGCTTCTTAATCTTGAGTTCTAATTTGATTGCACTGTGGTCTGAGAAACAGTTTGTTATAATTTCTGTTCTTTTACATTTGCTGAGGAATGCTTTACTTCCAACTATGTGGTCAGTTTTGGAATAGGTGTGATGTGGTGCTGAGAAGAATGTATATTCTGTTGATTTAAGGTAGAGAGTTCTGTAGATGTCTATTAGGTCTGCTTCGTGCAGAGCTGAGTTCAAGTCCTGGATATCCTTGCTAACCTTTTGTCTCGTTGATCTAATATTGACAGTGGGGTGTTAAAGTCTCCCATTATTATTGTGTGGGAGTCTAAGTCTCTTTATAGGTCTCTCAGGACTTGCTTTATGAATCTGGGTGCTCCTGTATTGGGCACATATATATTTGGGATAGTCAGCTCTTGTTGTTGAATTGATCCCTTTACCATTATGTAATGGCCTTCCTTGTCTCTTTTGATCTTTGTTGGTTTAAAGTCTGTTTTATCAGAGACTAAGATTGCAACCCCTGCTTGTTTTTGTTTTCCATTTGCTTGGTAGGTCTTCCTCCATCCCTTTATTTTGACACTATCTGTGTCTCTGCACATGAGATGGGTCTCCTGAATACAGCACACTGGTGGGTCTTGACTCTATCCAATTTGCCAGTCTGTGTCTTTTAATTGGGGGCATTTAGCCCATTTACATTTAAAGTTAATATTGTTATGTGTGAATTTGATCCTGTCATTATGATGTTAGCTGGTTATTTTGCTCGTTAATTAATGCAATTTCTTCCTAGCATTGATGGTCTTCACAATTTGGTACATTTTTGCAGTGGCTGGTGCCAGTTGTTCCTTTCCATGTTTAGTGCTTCCTTCAGGAGCTCTTGTAAGGCAGGCCTGGTGGTGACAAAATATCTCAGCATTTGCTTGTTGTAAAGGATTTTATTTCTCCTTCACTTATGAAACTTAGTTTGGCTGGATATGAAATTCTGGGTTGAAAATTCTTTTCTGTAAGAATGTAGAATATTGGCCCCCACTCTCTTCTGGCTTGTAGAGTTCCTGCCGAGAGATCTGCCATTAGTCTGATGGGCTTCCCTTTGTGGGTAACCCGATCTTTCTCTCTGGCTGCCCTTAACATTTTTTCCTTCATTTTAACCTTGGTGAATCTGACAGTTATATGTCTTGGAGTTGCTCTTCTCGAGAAGTATCTTTGTGGTGTTCTCTGTATTTCCTGCATTTGAATGTTGACCTGCCTTACTAGATTGTGGAAGTTCTCCTGGATAATATCCTGAAGAGTGTTTTCCAGCTGGTTCCATTCTCCCCATCACTTTCAGGTAAGCCAATCAAACGTAGATTTGGTCTTTTCACATAGTCCCATATTTCTTGGAGGCTTTGTTCATTTCTTTTTACTCTTTTTTCTCTAAAGTTCTCTTTTCGCTTCATTTCATTCATTTGATCTTCATACCCTTTCTTCCACTTGATCGAATCAGCCACTGAAGCTTGTGCATGCGTCACACAGTTCTCGTGCCATGGTTTTCAACTCAAGATGGGTTTCATCATGTTGGTCAGGCTGGTCTCGAACTCTTGACCTCAGGTGATCAACCCACCTTGGCTTCCCAAAGTGCTGGGATAACAGGCATGAGTCACTGCACCTGGCTAATTTTCCTGTTTGTCTCCGGAAATGTTCCTACACTGAAGTCCTGTTTTCTGATATTAATATTGCAACACCAGTTTTCTTATGATTAGTGTTTGCATGGCATATGACTTTCTACCCTTTTTTTGAACTATTTTTGTTTTGTCATTTAAAGTAAGTTTCTTGTAGACAGGATGTAGTCAGGTCTCTTTTTCATTATTAAAATTGAGAAAAAATTCACATAAAATTCACGATTTAAAACATTTTAAAAATATACAATTTAGGCCAGGCACAGTGGCTCACACCTGTAATCAAAGCCCTCTGGGAGGCCTGAGGTGGGCAGATCACGAGGTCAGGAGATTGAGACCATCCTGGCTAACATGGTGAAACCCTGTCTCTACTAACAACTACAAAAACAAAATTAGCTGGGCGTAGTGGTGGGCGCCTGTAGTCCCAGCTACTCGGGAGGCTGAGGCAGGAGAATGGCTGGAACCCAGGAGGCAGATCTTGCATTGAGCCAAGATGGTGCCACTGCAGTCCAGCCTGAGCAACAGAGCGAGATTCCGTCTCAAAAAAAAAAAAAAAAAAAGTACAATTTAGTGGTTTTTAGACTATTCACAGTGTTGTACAGCTGTCATCTCTGTTTAATCCCAGAACATTTCCATCCCCTCAAGAAGAAACTCATACCTGTTAGCAGTCAATTCCAATTCTCCCCTTGCTCCAACCCCTGGAAATCACTAATTTATTTCTCTATGGATTTTCATATTATGGATATTTCATATAAATGCAATATGCAATATGTGGCCTATTGTGTCTGTCTTCTTTCAGCGTGTTTAGAGGGTTCATCTATGTTGTAGCATGTATCTTTCTTTCACTTCTTATGGTTGAACAAGATTTCATTATATGACTGTATTACATAAATTATCCAGTTCATCAGTTGATAGGCACTTGGGTTGTTTTCACTTTCTGGCTATTTTGAATAATGCTGCTATGAACATTCATGTACAGCTTTTTGTGTAAACATATGTTTTCCCTTCTCTTGGGCATATACATAGGAGTAGAACAGCTGAGTCATGTGGTAACTCTATTTTTAACTTTTTGAGGAACTTTCAAACTGTTTCTCACAGTGGCTGCACCATTTTGTTTTCTCAATAGATTTGACTTAAAAAAATGTACAACATACTCTTTTATTTAGTTGTGTTTATATTATTTACATTAAATAAAATTATTGATATTGTCAGATTTAAATCTATCATCTTGCTAGTTGTCTGCTATTTATTTAATTTGTCCTTTATTCTCTTTCTGTCTTTTTCTGCCTGCTCTTGAATTGGTGGGGTTTTTCTTGTTGTTGTTGTTGTTGTTGTTGTTGTTGTTGTTGTTATTGTTGAGACAGAGTCTCACTCTGTCACCCAGGCTGGAGGCTGGAGTGCAGTGGTGCAATCTCAACTCATTGCAACCTCCACCTCTCAAGTTCAAGCAATTCTCCTGCCTCAGCCTCCTGAGTAGCTGGGACTACAGGCACGCACCACCATGCCTGGCTAATTTTTGTATTTTTAAGTAGACACAGGGTTTCACCATACTGGCCAGGCTGGTCTCGAACTCCTGACCTTGTGTTCTGCCCGCCTCGGCCTCCAAAAGTGTTGGGATTACAGTACCACGCCCGGCTGAATTGTTTTTTTTTTTTTTCTAAACTCAATATTATCTCTACCATTGGTTTACTTATACTTCTTTTTGACTTTTTAGTGGTTGACATAGAATTTATAATGCATGTCTTAATTAATCACAGTTTGCCTTCAAATAACATCACTCACATGGAATGTTAGAACTTTACAATAGTACACTCCAGTTCCTCCCTCCTCCTATCTTTTGTTCTATCATTTTCTTTTTTTTTTTTTTTTTTTTTTTTTTTTTTTGAGACGGAGTCTCGCTCTGTCGCCCAGGCTGGAGTGCAGTGGCCGGATCTCAGTTCACTGCAAGCTCCGCCTCCCGGGTTTACGCCATTCTCCTGCCTCAGCCTCCCGAGTAGCTGGGACTACAGGTGCCCGCCACCTCGCCTGGCTAGTTTTTTGTATTTTTTAGTAGAGACGGGGGTTTCACCATGTTAGCCAAGATGGTCTCGATCTCCTGACCTCGTGATCCGCCCGTCTCGGCCTCCCAAAGTGCTGGGATTACAGGCTTGAGCCACCGCTCCCGGCCAGTTCTATCATTTTCTTATATTTCACCTTTACACATGTTGTAAACCCAAAGTAGTCTTTCTATTTTTTGCTTTAAAGAGTTGGCTATGTTTTAGAGCAATTAAAACAAGGAAAAAAAGTCTTTTATTTTCATCATTTCTTTGTGTAATTTAAATTTCTGTCTAGCTCTGATTCTTTCTGAAGAAATTTCTCTAACACCTCTATTTATATTTGTCTGAAAGTCTTTATTTCTTTTTATGTGTGAAAGATAGTTCCATAACATATAAAATTCTGGTTTGACAATTTTTCAGCACTTTAAATATTTCTTTCCATTATTTTCTAGCTTGCATAATTCCTGAGAATAGTCTACTCTAATTCTTATATTTGTTGCTCTGTATGTAACATTTCTTTTTACATCTGGTTGTCTCTAAGATTATCGCTTTATCTTTCACTTTTAGCACTTTGAATATGATGTATCCAGGTGGTTTTATTTTTGTCGCTCTTATTTATCCTGGTTATGATGCTCTGACCTTCTCAGATCTGTGGCTTCATGTCTTACATTATTTTGGAAAAATGTTAACCATCTTCAACCAATGTTAACTCGCCAAATATTTATTTGGTTTCTCTCTTTTATCTGTCATTTCCACCCCCAGCCCCACCCACTGGGATTACCATTCTACATAGGGTAGACCATTTGATATGATACTACAGCTCTTGGGTGCTATGAGCCGTTTTTAATTTCCCACATTTTTCTTTTTGTCCTTCAATTTGGATACTTTCTATTGACCTACATTCAATTTCACTGACTTTCCTTAATGTTTTGAGTACATTGAAAGTAATCTTTATCTCTGTTACCATGTTTCATTTCTAGTATTTCCATTAATTTCTTATAATTTCCATTTCTCTGCTGAAATGCTGTCTTTTTGTGCATGTTGTTAATTTTTTCCCACTAGAACCATATTAATTGTAGTTATTTTAAGTTACTTGTCAGATAATTTTAATGTCTACATTATCTCTTGAATCTTGTTCTTTTGTTGCATTGTTTTTTGACAGTGAGTTCATTTTTTCTTGCTTTTATATGTCTCTTTCTCTCTTTTTTAATGAAATGCTTCATGAATTTGTCTGTCATCCTTGCGTAGGAGCCATGCTAATCTTCTCTGTATCATTCCAATTGTAAGAGTGTGTATTGCCAAAGCGAGCACTTTCCTAATGTTCTATTAATTGCCAGAGAGTGTGTAGGACAGTAAGATTCAGGTAAGTCATATTTATGCCTGAAAATGGGCAGGCATTTTTTTTTTTTCCTTCTTCCATTATTGCGTATGTTGGAGAAGGTTGTGTCAAACTTGTCAGGAATGGAGCTGGTTTATGTTTTCCTGTTGCTGGGTTTGTCTTCAGTGTACTACTGGCTTCATTCCTCTGCTATTACTTTATCATTAGGGTGAGGGTTAGTTTGCTGGATAGTTTTTCTTGAGGTTCCTAATCCCACCCTCAGGTTTTAGCCTTCCCTGTGTTCCTGAGTTTCAGAATAGGTCACTCTCCAAGGTATCTTACTTGCCAACAGCAAACTGTTGGTGTTTGATTTTCCTGCTGATGAGGCCAGGGGAATTCCCTGTTGCCTTTGTTTAGCCTCATTCTTCAGTAGATCCTGTGTCCCTGGGTCTAAGGATGGTGCTTTCTTAATCCTTTTACTCCAGTACTAGCAAAAAATTTCTAATGGTCTAGATCCAGAATGGCTTTATGGCTCCTTCCCCAGCGGATGGAATTTTTTTCCTCCCCAGCTTCCAGCTCACTTGTGGCCTAGGGATGACATGGTTTGCTATCTACCCCTCCAAACCCCATACCCCAGTTGTTTAGGTCTTTTGCTCTTAGTGGAGAAAAGACCAAGCATAGCATGATATCTTTCCCACAACTTGGCTACTACCATTTTCTAAGGCTCATCTTCATTGGATGCTTCTTCTGGTCTCTTGCTTTGTCTCTGTCTCCAATCTTTCTAATGAACACTTCATGAGCCCTAGGGAGAAGAGCCTATGAATGGGCACTAATTCATGTCATGTACATGGCTCCAAAGGATTTTATACTCTTATTTTAGCTCACATCAGCCTTTAGCAATTTATTTAGAATTTTTAGCTGAATTAATCTTATATACTTTTTAGTGGCCCTGTCTTCCTGGTTCTACCTAGGTGAGTCAGCCTCTTGCCCATTGTGCTGTTATTGTTGTATATTTTGTTTGTCTATATTTTATTAACCCACATGACTTTATTATCATTTTTTTAAGTGCTTAACATTCCCTTGTATTACCAATAGATTTAACTTTTCTGAACTGTACCTTTTCTAAATTCCTTCATGTAGTACTGTGCTTCCATTCATTCTTGTTTAGCTTTAAAAAATTGTATCTTTTTTCTTCTGGTGTAGTTCTGCTTGCAATAAATTGCCTTCATTTTTCGAAGAGGTTCTAACTGAGTATAGAACTCTATACTCAGTTTTATAGTTGGCAGTTATATTTTCCTTTAGCACTTTACGTATGCCATTCTATTGCCTTTGGCTTCCAAAAATTTTGTTGAAAAGTCAGTCTTATGTCCTGTTGCTTCTTTGAAGGCAACATGTCTCTTTTCTCTGTTTTTACAATTTTCTCTTTTTCATTAGTTTTCAGCTATTTGACTACATTCTTGGGTCTGGTCTCCTTTGTATTTTTCTTGGACTTTTCTAAACTTCTTTTTTTTAATTTTAATTTTTTATTTTATTTTACTTTAAGTTCTGGAACACATGTGCTGAATGTGCAGGTTTGTTACATAGGTATACATGGGCCATGGTGGTTTGCTGCACCTATCAACCCATCATCTAGGTTTTAAACCCTGCATGTATTAGGTATTTGTTCTAATGCTCTCCCTCCTCTTGTCCCCCACACCTCGACAGGCCCCAGTGTGTGATGTTCCCCTCCCTGTGTCCATATGTTCTCATAGTTCAACTCCCACTAATGAGTGAGGACAAGCAGTGTTTGGTTTTCTGTTCCCATTTTAGTTTGCTGAGGATGATGGTTTCCAGCTTCATCCATGTCCCTGCAAAGGACATGAATCCATTCTATTTTATGGCTGAATAGTATTCCGTGGTGAATATGTGCCACATTTTCTTTATCTAGTCTATCATTGATGGGCATTTGGATTGGTCCAAGTCTTTGCTATTGTAAAGGGTGCTGCAGTAAACATACGTGTGCATGTGTCTTTATACTAGAATGATTTATATTCCTGTGAGTATATACCCAATAATGGGATTGCTGGGTCAAATGGTATTTCTGGTTCTAGATCCTTGAGGAATCACCACACTGTCTTCCACAATGGTTGAACTAATTTACATTCCCACCAACAGTGTAAAATCATTCCTATTTCTCTGCATCCTCGCCAGCATCTGTTGCTTCCTGATAGCCATTCTAACTGGTGTCAGATGGTATCTCGTTGTGGTATTTTTTTTTTTTTTAATTTTATTTTTTTTTTTGAGGCGGAGTCTCGCTCTGTCGCCCGGGCTGGAGTGCAGTGGCCGGATCTCAGCTCACTGCAAGCTCCGTCCCCCGGGTTTACGCCATTCTCCTGCCTCAGCCTCCCGAGTAGCTGGGACTACAGGCGCCCGCCACCTCGCCCGGCTAGTTTTTGTATTTTTTTTTTTTTTAGTAGAGACGAGGTTTCACCGTGTCAGCCAGGATGGTCTCGATCTCCTGACCTCGTGATCCGCCCGTCTTGGCCTCCCAAAGTGCTGGGATTACAGGCTTGAGCCACCACGCCCGGCCCTCGTTGTGGTTTTGATTTGCATTTCTCTAATGACCAGTGATGATGAGCCTTTTTTCATATGTTTGTTGGCTGCATAAATATCTTCTTTTGAGACTTGTCTGCTCGTATTCTTCACCCACTTTTTGATAGGGTTGTTTGTTTGTTTTTTTCTTGTAAATTTGTTTAAGATGCTTATAGAATCTGGATATTAGACCTTTGTCAGATGGATAGATTGCAACAATTTTCTCCCATTCTGTAGGTTGCCTGTTCACTCTAATGATAGTTGTTTTGTTTTTGCTGTACAGAAGTTTTTCAGTTTAATTAGATCCCATTTGTCAATTTTGGCTTTTGTTGCAATTGCTTGTGGTATTTTAGTTATGAAGTCTTTGCCCATGCCTATGTCCTGAATGGTATTGCCTAGGTTTTCTTCTAGGGTTTTTAGGTTTTACATTTAAGCCTTTAATCCATCTTGAGTTAATTTTTGGGTACGGTTTAAGGAAGGGGTCCAGTTTCTGTTTTCTGCATATGGCTAGCCAGTTTTCCCAGCACCATTTATTAAATAGGAAATCCTTTCCCCATTGGTTGTTTTTAACAGGTTTGTTGAAGATCAGATGGTTTTAGATGTGTGATGATATTTCTGAGGCCTCTGTTCTATTCTGTTGGTCTATATCTCTGTTTGGGTACCAGTACCGTGCTGTTTTGGTTACTGTAGCCTTGTAATATAGTTTGAAGTCAGGTAGTGTGATACCTCAGCTTTGTTCTTTTTGCTTAGGATCGTCTTGGCTATGTGGGCTTTTTTGTTTCCATATGAAATTTGAAGTAGTTGTTTTTTTCTTATGTATTCGTTTCATTAGAGAATTAGGTAAATCTCACATTACATGGCCAAGGCGAAAAAATTTTGCACAGTTAGAATGTGTTGAAGAAACCAGCCTCAATTTAACCAGATTAGATTTCAACAAGGAGATGACTGTATTCCTCCAAATAATCTTCATTTAGGAAGATGACATTCCTCCAATATGTGGAAAGACAGTAAATGCCCTTTCTGCTCTCTGCCACTGAGGAAGAAATTCTCCCTCTGGAGGGACCAACGCTATTTCTTTTTTTTTTTCTCTCTCTTTTCCCTTTTCCTTTCTTCGGTTTCCCCTTTCCACAAAGCTTCTTTAGTCGTTTTTGCTCATCCTTAAAATCCTGATGCTCATCTCTTTATTATAGATTCTGGTACTGCATTAAAATTTTCAATATTTTTATTCAATCTGTCTATTTTTTCCTATATATTCTTTACAATACTTATTATTGTCATTTTAATCTCCTTGTATGATAAACATTAATATCTATAGCATTTGTGGGTCTGCTTCTATTGTCTATTTTTAAACCTGATTATTGCAAATATTATTCTTTCTCCTTGTATGTCTTGTAATGACAGATATAGTGTATGAAAGTATCAGAGAAGGAGATGATGTATATTCCACTAGCAAGTGTTTCATCTTTTCTCTGCAAGGCAGGTTATGTGAAAGGCTGATTCCCTCAATCCACAAAAGATTAGGTTAGTTGCAGGCTGCAGTTTTAGTAAATTACAGTGCACCACTGGAGTGTCTTTGGGCCCATCATCCATTTTGACTGAGTTCGCCACATTTTGTCTCCCCAGCTTGGGTACTGTGGGAGATTCATTTCTTTCCTTAAGAAATTTTGAGATTAGCTTTTTAGCCTCTGCTTTGTAGAAAATGTCTTTATGGGGATATGGCTAGTATTTTTGAAGCAGTTCTTCCTTATGGGACTTTCTCTCTTAAACACTATATTGCTTCTGCCTCTTAGAAGCTTATGGCTGAACTGTTCCACTTTCCCCACAGGCCCAAAATTCAGTAAATATCTCATGAGGAAAGTTTGTCATATGTTTTGGGTTCCTCAAAATTTCAATCTGTCATGACAACCTCAACTACCAAGAGATCCACTGTTTTTTTTTTTTTTTTTTCTCACCCACTCAGTCCCTCCCTCTATCTGCATCAAGTTCAGTTCTTAATCCAAGCTTAGAATTAGCAAATATCCTGGGGGTAAGAAAATTGATTGCTAGCAAAATCTTATTAAAAAGGAGTCTTCCTCCTCTGGAATATTATCTAGTCCTTGCTTCTGCATTACTCTGACGTCTTTAAAAATATGATTTTTGTCATTTATTTATTTTTCCTCTATTGCTGCATTTGGAGCATTGGTTTGATATGACATTTTAAATTTACTCATAACATACATACATATATACGTATTTTTTAATTTTAAGGGAAAAAAGCATGCATGTACTTGCCAGTGACAAGGATTTTTAAAATGCTTTTCTTGGTGTTTGCATACAGAAATGTACCTCAGGAGTTTATAGTTTTCTCATGTTTTAAACTATTGGAAACCACCAACATTTATACTTTGTTGAGAAGAGCTAGGGAAGAGAATGACATATAGGAGGCTTTGGCCATAAAAGTGAACTGTGTTAAACAGGAGACCAGTTAAGGAAAAATTTTTAAAAATTAAGACTTATCTCTTGTCTCGATGCTATAGTGAATATATGTCAAAGATTTCTTAACTCATTATCAAGGAATCAACAAGATGGTGAAACTGGTTCAAACAAGAATTTGAGGAGCCTAAGGTATATAGTTATCTAGTCAAAGGAAAGCTAAAATGAGTTTGCTAATAGATACAGTGTTTAATGTCCTACAGGGTAAGAAAACCACAACCGCTGGCATTACCCTTACTTCCAGAGAGAAATCTAAAAGTTAACATCTAATTTTATGGAATTTAAGCCCTAATTAAGAGTAAAGAGTAAGTCAAGCAGAAATAAAATGCTCTAAATAATTCAGTAATTCTTGGAAAGGGCTGTTGCACAATAATTTAGAGTGACATTAAAAAGGTATGTATTCGTATTTTTGCCTTACTCCAAAGTACAGACTAATTTTCTTAGCATAATTTACTAAAGTGAAGCAAACTACTCAGAAATATTGTTTGTGTTCAGAAAATTTTAAAAGTGTGGCATGTCTACATATAGTCTCCCAACTTACAATGCTTTGACTTACAAGTTTTCAACTGTACAATGATTTGAAAGCACTATGCATTCAGTAGAAATGGGTATGATGCTCTTGCAATATTGGACAGCTTGCAGCACGCTGTAGCTCCCAGTCAGCCGCATGATCACAAGGGGAAACAACTGATACTCTACAGTGTACTGTGTTGCCAGATGATTTTGCCCAAACATAGGATAATGTAAGTGTTATAAGCCATTTAAGGCAGGCAATGCTAAGCTATGATATTCAGTAAGTTAATTGTATTGAATGCATTTTAACTTATGGCATTTTTAACTTGTGATGGGTTTATCTGTACATAATCCTATCATAAATTGAGGAATATCTATATAAATATTGAGAGAAGACCTAGAGACTCTTCACCCACCCCACCCCCAGCCATGATCGCTGATGACAGCTTAAACTGCCATGTGACAAGAGCCTTTGGTCTAGGGAAATGAAGGATATTACTGATTTTAGTGTTAAACCTTCACATTGTGTAAGCCTTGAAAAATAAGTGCATTAATCAAGAATGACCTTAGGAGAGGGATACCCTTCCTTGTGTCTTCTGAACATTCTACCCAAAGGCCAAGATTGGAGGGATAATGATAGATATAACTTCTCTGCATAAGGAGTAAATTACATGAGCCAAGTTAAATAATGTATAAATGTGGTTGCTACAAATGAAGTCAAGATTATGCCTGTTCTAACAAGTTTCCAATAGGTTTATAGGGAAATGAAACTTTATCCATAAGAAAAATAGAAAAGAACGTAACTGTCATAATATTTTTGATCTCAGAGAATTGACTATACTGAAGAAAGTTATGTGAAGAGGTATATAACAGAATCGTTGAAACTGGGAATGATTCCCACATCTGTCAGTCCTTGGCTAAATCATTTAAATTCTCATGCCAGATTTTATGCCTAAGACTGAGTATTAATTAGAAAAACCAATGTTATTGCAAAGCCAGATGAATAACTTACGCCTAACATAGATCTGCTAAAGTAATTTCAGCCATGTGCTGGAGTATCAGTAAATTTTAAACCAGAAGCCAAAGCAAAGTTGACCTTCATAGCTTCAGAGGGATTTAATGAATTTAAGATTCTTTCTTTTGAATTAAGAGGTGCTACAGGATATTTTTTCACTAATGGGTAGGAAAGGTATTGTCTGTGATAGAAATCTTGTATCGAAAAGGTTAAATGACATCTGAATTACTTGCATATTCTCTTCAGCATTAGCAAACTTGCTGGTAGTTTTGAATATAAGCGTTCCTATACGTTTGCAGTGCTTTAAAATATATTTGGATTGCAGAATGGCGAGGGGAAGTGTAGAACTCCTTTAAAGTTAAATGAAAAGAAAATTCCTTCAAAGATACTGGTTAACAGGGGTTGGTACATAGTTTAAGCCAGGGGTCCCTAACCCCCAGGCTGCAGATGGGTAGTGATCATGGTCTGTTAGGAACTGGGCTGCGCAGCAGGAGGGGAGCAGCAAGCTAGCATTACTGCCTGAGCTCCACCTCCTGTCAGATCAGCCATGGCATTAGATTCTCATAGGAGCCTGAACCCTACTGTGAACTGCACCTGTGAGGGATCTAGATTGTGTGCTCCATATGAATCTAATGTCTGATGATCGGAGGTGGAACAATTTCATCCTAAAACCATCCCTCACCCCCTGCCCTACTCTTCAGTCCGTGGAAAAATTATCTTCCATGAAACTGGTCCCTGGTGGCAAAAAGTTTGGATACCACTGGTTTAAGCCCTCAGATAATTGAATATTATTATCAAATATTTGAAAAATATAATTGAAATATATTTGAAAAATATAATTGAAATATATTTGAAAAATATAATTTCAAATAATTGAAAAATATAAGAAATCTACATTATCTACCCCGTGAAGTAATTTTGTAATATTTTTGCACCTTATAAATGGTCTTTGACCTGGGAATTGGTAATGAGAATTAGTATGGGTGACTGCTTTCACTCAGTTCTCATGGTTATTATTATGCTTTTTAGCTCTACCCAAATACAGCATCCACTTCTAAGATCTGCAGTTTGAGGACTTTGATTCATCTAGGGATGATTAGATTATATTGGTTCATGCTAATCAAATTCACAAGATACTGTTTTCATGAATCAGAACATCAACTTCTTTATTTATAACTTTCTCATTTCTGCCTTGAGTGGAGAATACCTACCCCTTAAATGTTGATGTTCTATCATTCTGAATGCTTCTTTCAAATAAAAAAGATTTTACTAACCCTTCTTATTTAACATAGGTGAAAAACTTCTAAACAAACTGTGAGAAAAAGAAAGCAATAATATGTATTTTTAATCCACCAGAACTGAAAGGGTTTTATTCTAGGCATGTAATCAAGATGCTGTAATAGGAAATATTTTTCTATTTGTAGAAAATTATTTATATTTCTTAATATAAATAACTCACTTAAAACATCACAATCATCTCAACAGATGCCAAAAGGATATTTAATAAAATCAAAGTCATTCCTAATATATTCTCTGCAAGAATAGAAGTAAACAGTCACCTTCTTAACATGGTAAAGAGTACTTGTTTCAAACCCCCAGTAGATAACATATTTTAAAGTAAAACTCAAATGGCATATTCATCAAAAGTAGACATAATACTAGGGTGTCTACCATCACCATTATTACTTAATATTGCATAGGAAGTTCTGGTCAGTGCAATAAAGGTGAACCAGAAATAAACTCTTATTATTTGCACATTATATTCTTAGATATCAAGAAATCCCATTAGAATCTCCAAAACCCATTAGAATTACTATGATTTTTATTAAAACACTGAGTCCAGGAAAAATACATATAGAAAGGCTTCTGGGTAAAAATATCCTAAGCTATTAATAATACCTGAAGGGTGGTTTAGAGTTAGATAGTTGAAAGGGAGAAAAGTGAGACTGAAGTAGATGTGGAAAATTCCTTAGCAAAGACCTAGGGGCCAGAGGAAGCACTTCCTTGATATTGCAAAGTGAAGGAAATTCAATATGCCTGTTAATTTGTATAAGAGTTGATGCAATTCCAGACAAAACTTTGGGGGGATATTTTGGAACTGCACTAGTTATTTTAAAGTTTATTCTGGATAAAGAAACTGCTACTATTATAAAAAGTGAGCTAAAAAAATAAATTTGAGGACTGAATGTATAATATGATCGAATTTGTAAAAATAGAAGGGGAGAATAAACATATATTTTTATTAATAGTGTGTACATTGCGTGTGGTATGTGTGTGTGTGTACATATACATATACATACAATTTCTGGAAAAATACAACAAAATGTTAACCAACGTCCCCAACGAGCAGAACTGAGAGTTTGAAGGGACACAGGGAAAGCTGTTTTCTTTTTGCCTTATATCCTTTATACTATTTGCATTATTTCTATGACTATGTTATCATGTTGTAAATTTTTTTAAGTTCTTTATATTGGTGTTTTAAAATGCATGCAATCAATGAATAATCCTCACTAAAAATATTTCTAGAAGGAAAGCAACAAAATAATGTCCTATCATATGGTATTCAAAAATATCTACTAGATACTAAAGCATATTATAACTGTGCAGTTATAAATACCTTTTATACCTTTTGGTGCAACAAAGCCCTGAAATAAACTTGAATATAATATGAATCCAACGTACATAAAAGATATTTAATCAATGGAAAAGGACAGAGTTATTCAATAAATTATGCTGGAGAAATTGTTTAGCAATTTGGGAGAAAAATCCTGTAGATTCTCACTTCACAACTAGCATCAAAATAAATTCCAGGCCAGGCGCGGTGGCTCAAGCCTGTAATCCCAGCACTTTGGGAGGCTGAGACGGGTGGATCGCGGTCAGGAGATCGAGACCATCCTGGCTAACACCGTGAAACCCCGTCTCTACTAAAAAATACAAAAAACTAGCCGGGCGAGGTGGCGGGCGCCTGTAGTCCCAGCTACTCCGGAGGCTGAGGCAGGAGAATGGCGTAAACCCTGGGGGCGGAGCTTGCAGTGAGCTGAGATCCGGCCACTGCACTCCAGCCTGCGCGATAGAGCGAGACTCAGTCTCAAAAAAAAATAAAAATAAAAATAAAAAATAAATAAATAAATAAATTCCAGATGGTTTCATTTAAATATCTAGAAGCAAATCAAAACATAGGAAAAATAAAAGTTAATATTTATCAAGTTTTTAGGAGACAGCCAAAAAGTAATGAAAAAAATAAATATTTAACTGTGTGAATATGTAAAACTTCTATTTATCCCCTTCCAAAAAAAAAAAAAAAAACACAGTTAAAATTAAGGGACAAACATAAACCTGGAAGAAAAAATGTCACAATTAATTTGGTAATGCTGATATAAATTTGCTAAAACACTAAGACTTAAATTGGTATACAAAGGGATGAATTCACAGAAAAGAAAATACGTCTCCAGCAAATGTGGAAAATATCTAACCTCACAGTAATCAGAAAACTGCAAATTAAGGCAACTTTCTATTTTTCACCTATGAATTACACAGATTTTAACAATCAATAATGCAGTTTCTAGTATTATTAACGAGACTTCATTCATTGCTGGTGGAAATGTAAATCAATACACATCTTTTAGAAGACATTTTGGCAATGTGTCAAGTGCCCTAAAAATGTTTATGTCTTTTGATGTAGTAATTACACTTCTTCTGTTTTTTTTTTTTTCTGTTTCTAAAGAGAGTCAGGATCTTGCTATGTGGCCCTGGCTGGCATTTGAACTACTGACCTCAAGTGATCCTCCTGCCTCAGCCTTCCACAGTGCCAGGATTACAGGCATGAGCCACAATACCCAGCTTAATTTCCTTAACTCTATCCTAAAGGAGCAATCCTAAATATTTTATTAAAACTTTGTGCATAAAAACTTAATCAAAATATCCTTTCAAAGGATGTCCAGCAATAAGATACTGGCTAAGTAAACTATGATATTATCTGGAAAGAATATTATATTACCATTTTATCAAGTGTATGTGATAGCATGTGAAAATGACTGTGTAATATAATATTAAGTAAAAATAAGGAATATAAATTATATTAAATAATATAATTATTATTATTATGTTAAAGAAGGAAATATATAGGAATAAGACTGGAAGAAAACGTAATTGTTGACTAGTCTTGTAGACAAATCAAACTCATTTCTCTCTGCAAACGTGCCTCTTTACCAGTATTTCCAGTCCTACTTGATGGCCCTACTATCCACTATGCATCCTAAATTGCTGTAGCTATTTCACTTTCTAAATATATCTTTATTTTTTTCCCCCACCATCCTCACTGCCACTGGCTTTACCTTTTTTTCCAAGTTCTGCTCTTCTCCAACAGGACTTAAGTAGTGCCCCCATTTGATCTGTCTGTTTTAACTATTTATTTGTTATTGATTTCTAGCTTAATTTTACTGTGGCAAGAGAGTATTCTCTATATGATTTTAATCATGTTAGATTTTTTGAGACTTGCTTTATAGCTCAATTTTGTATAATGTTCTGTCTTCACTTATATGTTATTGAATATTTTAATTCTATATTATAACTTTATCTCATAAGATGTTATTATATCTCTTTTAAATCATTCATTTAAATTCACCCATATTCACTTTTTTTTGCTCTTTATGCCTTTCGTATCTCACACCTTCTATGAGATTACTTTCCTTTGCCTGCAGTACATCCTCTAGAATTTTCATTAGTGTGGGAGTGCTAGTTGCACTCTCTCGATTTTCATGTCTCTGAACATTTTTACTTTACCTTCACTCTCAAAAATATTTTCTCATGGTACATAGAATTCCAGGTTGGCAATTACTGCCTTTAAGAGCAGTCAAAGATGTCTCCTGGTGTTGTGGGAAACAGAGGATGTAGATAATTTGAGATAATCTCTACATCTCAAGAGCCTTAACTTAATCACATCTGGGTACACACCTTATACCCTAAGGGTATAGATTTTTGTGCCACAATTTAATTTGGGAAAATCTTCTACTAAACTCTCTCCTCCCATTTGGGATTTGACTTCTATCTCCACCACCCTGCAAGTTTGCCAAAACCAAATTCAAGTTTTACAGGAATGACAGAGCCTTCAGGCCAAAAGTGGCTTTGATGTTGTAGCTTTTTTCTTTGGATTTCAGCCTTCCCTTGGATTTTGGCCTGCTAGTTCCTTAAAATCTTTTCAGTTCTCCAGTACTCTTAAGGAAATTAAAACATATTTTATTCAGTATTTTTTGATGTTTTCGGTATGAGCATTAGTTTAAATAATTTGCCTGCCATGGCACAAAGTTAAATCCCCAAATTCTTAATAATGACTACATTTTTATGTTTGGCAACATAAAAAATTATAGGTAAAACCTCAGTATACTTGCAGAACAAACTAAATGACAAGAGAGTACACGATTATTACTACAGAATGAAAATAGTGGCAATTAGTTCCTGTGAGTTTAGAAGTAAATAAAATCACCATGGGTTGAAATAGTTTGAAAAGTTTCATGGCAGGAGTACAGTTTAAAGTGCAAGATAGGCCGCTGGATTTTTATGAAATAGATTTAAAAATATTTGATTAATTTTTATGACTTCACCTTTATTCAGCTTCTGATAAAGTCTGTGTGTCTGGAAACTATTCTGAGATATGAATCTACGGTGTTTTCATCTCTGTATTTCCCCTCTCCTGTGATCATTGCCTTAGAGGAGGTATGCAGATGAACAAAAAGCAGAAATAGTACACAATTCTTGGTTGTTGCATTCCAAAAGTGTAAGCCCTCAGGAAAACTTACATGGAAAGTTAAAAGAAAGGGAGATGTTTCCTAGGCATAAATGGTATGTTTCAAAAGAGACATGAAAATGCAAAGATCTACCTCAGACTAAAATAACAGCTTTTTAGACTGGGGATAGGGGATGAAAATGAGATCTGTGGTGTCCAGAGATGAGGCATTGACGTATCTTCTGGTGCCACTAGGGCAGCAGCAGAGAGAAAGCAGCCAGAGAAAAATGACTCTTGGAGCATCTAGGCAGACAAGACACAGGCAGTCTAAAAAAGATCCCCAGGTACTAAACTGGCATAAAAGCAGCAGAGCACATCTAGAATTGTAGAGACCATTAGATATAGGACAATAGACTTCAGTGAGAACTGTTTAAGTTCCCTTTCTTACCCTGGCACTGTGTAAGACACTGAAATCATAGTACAACCCAGGAAGAAGAATATCCCCAAGAATGGCAGAGATCACTTTTCCTGTCAGCCCAGTGCAATGGGGGCTCAGGATTAGAAAGCTGAAATGTGGAAAAATAAAGTGGTATGTCTTAGCCAATCTTGTGACTGATGTTCAAATTACTGCATCTTTAGTTCTCACATTTTCCCCAAGTGCTTACTAGAAATTTCTAGTTGGGTTTTGCATGTAATTTGGCATATTTATAACTATTTCACTAATATTTCTACTGAGGCAGAGGCAGATGAGACAATTATTTATATAATCCCCTTCCTATAGTCCGGGGAGAAACTCAAGGATAGGGGAAATCCAATTTGAACAGAGTGGTTTTTACTGTTTCTTAATGTCAGAATGCTTTGTAATGTAGCATAGAAGGATGCTCTATATTTGACACAATGGCCCAAGTTTTCAATCAATGAAATCAAAGTTATGTCAATAGGAGAAATATGAATCTTTTTTATAGAAAGATTATGTTAAAGAAAATTAAACTTCGAAGTGGATGGATGCTATATAATAATTACTTAAATACTAGCCACAACTAGAGTAGAAACTTCCTACCATCATTCTTTTTCCCACTTTCTCCCACTGATATTTAACCTTACTTGCATGCTAACATCTTAGCCTGACATAGTTTCAGGGATGCTGGCAGAAGACACAAGGCTCCTGGGTGAAAAGCAAAGAACTTAACTTTTTAAAAAAATTTATTTATTTTAAAGACAAGTGAAAAAAATATGTATATATACTTGTGGCATATAACATGATGTTTTAATATATGTATACATCATACAATGGCCAAACAAAGCTATTTAACATCGTAGTACCTCATATACTTACTTTTTGTGGTGAGAACACTTCAAATATACTTAGCAATTTTCAAATATACAATACGTTGTTATTTGTAGATCTCTTAAACTTATTCTTCCTAACTGAAATTTTTTATCTTTTGACCAATATCGCCTCAATCTGTATAACCCCATCAGCCTCATGTAGTGACCATTTTCTCTCTGTTTCTATAAGTTCAACTTCTAAAAGTTCTACATATAAATGAGATCATATAGTGTTTGTTCTTCTGTGCTTGGCTTATTTCACTTAACTTAATGTCCTCTGGGGCCATCCATGTTGTCACAAATGACAGGGTTTCCTTCCTTTTTAAGATTACATAGTATTCCATTGTGTATATATATATTTTCTTTATCCATTCATTCATTGATAAACACTTAGGTAGATTCAATATCTTGGCGATTGTGAATAATGTTGCAACATGAACATGAGAGTGCAGATATCTCTTTGACATACTGATTTCACATACTTTGGATACATGGTAGTGAGATTGCTAGATCATATGATAGTTGTATTTTTAATTTTTTTAGCAATCTCCATACTATTTTCCATAGTGGTTGCACTAATTCATAGTCTCACCAACAGTGACAGTGTACAGGGGTTCCCTTTCCTCCACATTCTTGCCCACACTTATCTTTTGTCTTTTTGATAATAACCATTCTAAGAGGTATGAGGTGATATCTCATTGTGCTTTTAATTTGCATTTCTTTGATGATTTTTTTACTGGCTTTCTTTTTACTAGCTTTTAATAGAATTTTTTTTTACTAATTAGTTTTCTACTTTCACATGTTTTTTGGGTTACTAATAAGCATCTTTTTCTTTCAGCTTGAAGGACTCTCTTTAGCATTTCTTAGAAGACAGGTCTGGGGGTGATGAACTCCCTCAGGTTTTGTTTCTCTGGGGAAGTCTTTATCTCTGCTTTATTACTGAAGGATACGTCTACCAGATACAGGATTTTTGGGAGTTTTTTCCCTTCAGCACTTTGAATATATTTTCTCACTGTCTCTTGGCCTGTAAGGTTTCTGCTGAGGAACCCATTGCTAGTCTTTTCAGAAATCTCTTATTAATTTGCTTCTTTTCTCTTGCTGCTTTCAGGATCCTTTCTTTGTCTTTAATTTTTGGCAGTTTGATTATAATGTCTTGGTGTAGTCTTGTTTGTATTGAATCTGATTGGAGACTTTTAACTTTCTGTATCTGCATATGTATATATTTCCCCAGATTTGGAAAGCTTTCTGTTATTTCTTTAAATAAGCTCTCTACACTCTTGTCTCTCTCTTCTTCTTAACTCCTATAACTCTAATGTTTGCTTTTTTGATGCTATCCCATAAATCCTATAAGCTTTCTTCATTCCTTTTTAATCATTTCCCCCCTTACTGCATATGTTCAAATAACCTTTATTTCAGTTCGCCGATTCTTTCTTTTGCTTAATTCTGCTGTTGATGTTCTCTATTGCTTTTTTCATTTCATTCATTGTATTTTTAACTCCAGAATTCTCATCTGATTTTTTTTTTTTTTTTTTTTTTTTTTTTTTGAGAGAGTCTCGCTGTGTCACTCAGGCTGGAGTGCAGTGGCCAGATCTCAGCTCACTGCAAGCTCCACCTCCCGGGTTCACACCATTCTCCTGCCTCAGCCTCCGGAGTAGCTGGGACTACAGGCACCTGCCACCTCACCCAGCTAGTTTTTTTGCATTTTTTAGTAGAGACGGGGTTTCACTGTGTTAGCCAGGATGGTCTCGATCTCCTGACCTTGTGATCCGCCCGTCTCGGCCTCCCAAAGTGCTGGGATTACAGGCTTGAGCCACTGTGCCCGGCCCTCATCTGATTTTTAAAATGTAATTTCAATCTCGTTTAATTTCTCATTTTGGTCATTTATTGTTTCTCTGATTCTATTGAATTATTTCTCTGTATTTTCTCAAGGTTTTCCGATATTCCTTTAAACAATTATTTTGAATTCTTTGTCAGACAGTTTGTATATCTCCATTTCTTTGGAGTCAGCTACTGGGAGGTTGTTGTGTGCTTTTGGTGTTAGGTCTTCTTGTTTTTTCATGCTTCTTACTGTTTTATGTTGATGTCTGTTCACTTGGTGGAGCAATTGCCTCTTTCAGACTCTATAAGTTAGTTTTGCTGTGGAAAGATCTTCCCCTACAAGAAGGGGGAATATAAAGGCACTTGCTGGGTAGGGTGTGGCAGTTCTGGCACCATTGAGGGTTCCAGATGTGTAGTGTCTGTGTAGCTCTGTCAGCTGAGGGTTGTGTTGATGAAGATTGCAGGAATCCTTAGCAGCTAACACTGTGGCTATTCACAGTGGCAGTGAGGGTTGCTCAGTTCTCAAGTAGTAATTAATGGCTGCTAAGGTTCTCCTGGTTTCTTTTTCTCTCACAGGGGAAGTTGTGGCTGAGGAGGTTTCTCTTGGCACTGGGTCTCGTGTGTGGGCTGACTTGCAGTGGCAGTGGCACTGGTGTCTGATGAGTGACCCTATGGAGTAGTCATGGAGCTGAGGCCTGAAGCACAGACATGCATGGACTATAGCTCTGGGATCTAGGGTGGTAAAGGCATTGGTGCCCAGGGAGCAGGCACCCCTGCCACCTCACTGGTAACAGAATGTGAGGCACAGATGGTTGTAAAGCAGCTGAGGAGCCAAGAATGGGAGCACAGCCATGCTCAGAGTTACAGAGGCTTTGGCCTCAGGCTGATGTCTAGCTCTCTATGCTGAGTCAGTTCTGGAGTGTGGCTATGGGAAGCAAGGGCTTGGCTCTGGAGTGTGAATTAGCTAACTATTGCAGTGTCTCTGGTGTCTGAGATGTGGGCAGACTTGATACAGCCACAGTGCCTGGTTCTGGAGAGTGGGTGCACATGGAGCTGCCATGCCTCTAGGATCAGAGCACCTCTGGGTTCGGGAAAGGTATCAACTTTTATCCCAGTGTATTTCAAAAACAGTTGCTTCTTGTGTGTCTGTTGGGGGGTAAAGGGGGTGCAGGGAGGGTCATGTACTCACATTTCCCTCTCTCAGGTTCTTCTGTGGAATGGCTGTTGATTACCTCAGTGGCAAGAGATGCTGGTGTCCTCTGTAGAACAGACTGCTAGTGATTATGGTGATTCTTGCCGCATGGCTGATACCAATAGCCTCCACCTTTCTTCTTTGCTCCTAGCCATCTCTTGGTGTCTCAGGTATGTTGATTTCATCAGCAAGCCCTGCCCCCCAATTTTTTTGAGTACAGGTCTTGCTCTGTCACCCAGGCTGAAGTATAGTGGTGCAATCATGGCTCACTGCAACCTTGACCTCCTAGGCTCAAACAGCCCTCCCACCTCAGCCTCCCAAATTGCTGGGACTATAGGCATACACCACAATCAATACCAGCTAATTTTTTAAATGTTTTATAGAGATGGGTTCTTACTATGTTGCCCAGGGTGGTCTTAAACTCCTGGGCTCAGGTAATACCCCCACCTCAGCCTCCCAAAGTGCTGGAATTACAGACGTGAGCCACTACACCTGGCAACCATCAATCATTTCTTTGTGGTTGTTCTCCATTTTTTTTTTCTTTTTCTTGCTGCAGATTTTTTAATAGGCTCTTGAGCCCTCTCTGGGCTATTTTGGTTTGTGACTAGCTGTCATTGTTTTTTTTGTGGGAGAATGAAGGCCTATATCTTCTACTCTGCCATCTTGGTTGACAGAGGACATTTTGGTCATGGCAGAGCAGACAGCATAAGCTTTTATGTTTCTCTTTATCACCCAGTTTCCATGGGGGATGATATGAAGGTGAGATCAGGTAGATTTTGCACATGTGGTGAATGTAAACCAAGTCTCAGTTGAAATATAAAGAGAAGTAAAGCTTCTGATAAGTAAGAAAATGATCCTGATGCACCTAGATGTTTTAGATTAATTTAGAGTTATTCATTGATACAGATTGTAATGTAGATTGAGACCCTTTTCTAAATACATATATGAAAGATCTAGATCAGAGATGTTGCAAGTCTGAGTAGGAGAAAAAGGGATGCTATTAACCTACATTATGACCATAGAATGTGATTTGAAACTGAAAGACCAACGATGCTTGTTTTCACTTTGGATGGTTGAAAGGATCATTTACACTACTTTGGGGAGACCTATTACTTGGTGGCAAGTTGGTAACATAAGACAACTTCCTCCCCCCTATTTATTATATTTGTTTATATTTTTAATTGACAAAAATTGTATACATTTATGGTATACAGCATGATGTTTTGATATAGGTATACATTATGGAATGGTTAAATCAACCTAATTAACACATGGATTACCTCACATACTTAGCATTTCTTTGTGGTGAGAACACTTAAAGCCTACTCTCTTAGCAATATTGTTATTAACTCTAGTCACCAAGATCTCTCTTGAACTTATATCTCTTGTCTAACTGAAATTTTGTATCCTTTAACCAACATCTCCCCAATTTCCCCACTCCCCCCAACTTCTACCTTTGAAAGAGCAAAGATTCTTTCTGACTGTGAATTTCTTGGGTATGGATATGTCTTTGTTTTTCATGGTGCTTCAGCCAATTCTACTCTTGGAGGGCTCATGGAGCATTTAATTTACTGATATGAGATCCCCCATAGCGTGTCCTATAACAAAGGACCCACTTCATAGCAAAAGAGATGAAGCAATTGGCACATGACTGTGGCATCCTTTAGTCCTATCACATAACAGCACAACCCAGAGCTGTTAGCTTGCTAATGTGGTGGCATGGCTTCAAGATGCCTCAGCTGAGGTGCTAGCATGGAAATGACTTCCATCTGAGAAAGGAGCACTATTCTTCATAATGCTGTATACATCTCAAAGTGATGATTATTATATGGTGCTATGTTCCCCATAGTTAGAATACATGGGTTCAGGAATGAAGGGGCAGAAATAGTATCCTCACACAGCATCATGTTCTTGGAGATTTAGGATCTGTGAGTCTACCAGTCTGTATTGCCAGGAGTGGTGTCCTCTTACCAAGGAACATAGAGTACCTATAAACTTAAAGCTATAGCTGCTTCCTGGTTACTTTGGGCTTCTTGTTCCTCTGTGGCAGCTGGAAGGCAGAGAGAGTAATGAACACACTGGCAGAGAGCATCATGAAGAGGAAGGACTATTGATATATATAGGGGAACAAAGAAATGGTTTTGGTGTCCAGGTGATCCACTAGCGCATCTCTTAGTGTTTCTATGCCTGATTTTAACAGTATACAGGCAAAAATAGCAACTACAGCCTGGGAAGGGCCTTAGACCTTTTGGCAACAGGGTCTGAGCTACTCTACCAGGGAAAACCTAGGCCACTGGAAATGTTTGTCAATGGGGAGGGGAATCTAAAATGAGTGGTGGAAGAAGGAGATGTCCCTATCTCTGAGCTGCTGCCAATGCGGCTGATATTAGCTCACAGCCATACCCAACTCTGGAAAAATGCTTTGGGCCACTAGAAGTTACCTGACCTAGAAATGCCTGAGAAGTAATCCACCATTCCTGACATACATGCAGTGGTGGCCGATACCCAATAGCTGACTGATATGGTAGTACTAAGCCCCTTGCCTCAAGGTGGGTCAATTTTGAGGTGTAGTCATGCCAAGATCTTCCTGTGGGATCAGGCTGTGGCTACATCTCAACTTTTCAAACTCATTTTTGTGCTTAGTTTCTTTCCCTGTGCTATCCTGCTTCCCTCATATCCTGTTAGCTTTCTTCTGAGAATACCCCTTCAATAAGTCATTTGCACAAGAATCCTGTCTCAAGTTCTACTTCTAAGCAATCATGACAAAGACATTTCCTTCTTGGCCAGGTACAGTGGCTCACTCCTGTGACCCCAGCAATTTGGGAGGCCAAGGCAGGAGGATCACTTGAGCCCAGGAGTTTGAGGCCAGTGTGGCCAGGATAGTGAGACATTGTCTCTACAATATGAAGACAAAAAATGAGCAGGGCATAGTGGCACACTCTTGTAGTCTCAGGTACTCAGGAGGTTGAGGAGGGAGGACCCCTTGAACCCAAGAGTTTGCGGCCACAGTAAGCCATGATTGCGCCACTGCACTCCAGCATGGGCGACAGTGAGACCCCATCAGACACACAAAAAAGACAGTCCCTTCTTTGCCATCTCAAAAAAATAAAAAAATAAAAAAATAACAAGAAGGAAAAAAGAAAAAGAAAAATCCTGGGAAAGAATTCTGACAGACTTGGTACGTAGTAAAGAATTTCCCCGAGAGGTCTAGCCTTTGCCCAACTACCAGGAGGTGATGTTTAGAACATGAATCTTTAGAACATGAATGTTCTGTCTAACAGAAATTCTATTCTAGAATGTTTTGGGATGGGGGGTGTAGTTTGGCCACCACATGGCCTACAAATATAATTTATGATGGGACTTTGGGCCACATGGTATCAGTTTTGCCTCCAGAAGGGACTGGAGATTACAGGTATCAGCCTGATCTCAAAAGGTCAGCCATGTAGGCAGTATGTGATCAAGCCCTAGTAAAAACTCTGGTTACCAAAGGTTTGTGTGAGCTTCCCTGGCCAGGCATGTGTGTGGCTGGAAGGAGTTAACACCATCCATGACTTCATGCAGGGAGGATGACCAGAAGCTCCACATTTGGGTCCCTCCTGGACTCTACATGTCTCTTCCCTTGGATTTATTAATCCCTTTATTAAACTATAGCTGTGAATATAATAACTTTCTATGAGTTCCATGAATCCTTCTAGTGAATTATCAAGCATAAGGGTGTTTGGGAAACCCCCAAATTTGCAATTGGTGTCATAAGTGAGGGTAGTCTTGTGTAGACACTGCTCCTTGTAATTGTATAGTTGGATAAACTCTTACACCTGGCTTGGGTCTTATCTCTACTACACCTGGTGCCATGACTAGGACCATCTGGGTAAAGTGCAGTCCACTAGTACATATGATTGGAGCTGGGAGAGAGGGGAGCTAGAGGGATGGACTGTCAAAAAGATGTTTCACTTTCACTAGCATTTTCTAAGACCTGTTATCTGCCCTGCTCTGACAAAAAAGTCTGCTTGTCCATTCAGATTGTAGCTGATGCTGCTGCTTTTCTTTTCCTTCCTTTCTTTTCCTGCATCAGGGAGAAACACTCTCCCCTCATTCCTAACTTTGACTCTTCTTCCTTCAGATGCCCAAATGTATGTTTTTTGTTTGTTGGCACATCTGACATTATTTTACTTGGAAATCAGTGATATATTAGCCTTGTAGCCTTCTCATCTAATGCACATATTTACATCTCCTATACTATTTTTATCTCTGGCCAATGATTTTCTAATGTTAAAATATTCCTTTACAAAGAAGCTTCTTTGTTAACAGAAATAGTATGGCATCCATGTCAACTTCTTTACTATCTCAAGGAGCCTTTGATAATTTTCATTTAATTTTTATTATCCTAGCTAATAATATTACCTCATTCCTTGGCTTTTCCTCTGTTAGTTGATGTGAGGGGTTTGAGAGTACCTGGGAGGAAATACCATGGTAATGCTTGGGTATAACCCAAACAGAGGAAATATAAATTGGAATTTGAATATCAGCAGATTTCAAACACAAATTCTGTTTCACTTAGGGTTAGCTTAGGAACTGGGGTAATGTATCTATACACCAATTAGGGAGGTAAAAAGGCAGACACTAAGAGACCAAGGCAGAGATGAACAAGGGTAGACATTATCTAAAACTTTCACTAATACCTAAACTTAAAAGGACCAGTTAACATGAGAATATCACAGTTGTGAAGCCTGTATGTTTTTTCATTTATATATATATATATATATATATATGTTAAAGTAAGCCTAAATATATATGTAAATATACTTTTTTCCTTAACTAGTAATAAACTATATATTTTTAATTCTATAATATAAGCATATTTCTTCTCAATTGCTTTATGGAACAAGTACAGAATCCAGAAATAGACACAGTTCTGACCTTATTAACTGAGTGACTGGGACCATTTATTGTACCTTTCTGAGTCTTAGTTTCCTTATCTATAAAAAGAGCTATAAATGTAATCACCTTGTAGGATTGTTGAGAGCATTATAGATAATTTACAAAATGTGCTTAGCCCACAGAGCTGCTTTGTGAATGTGGCTATTACTAATAGCTATTATAACATTCTGAGTTTTAAACACAATAACTCACCAAGTATCCTTATGGAGGTATCACTCTGATGTTCTAACTGGATATACCAGCTAAACTGGTGTCCAAGTAGAAAGCATTCGATTTTGGGCGTTCCATCCTTTCTATATCTTGAATAACTTATTGAGGACTAGGCTGCTTACTAATTTCTGCCTTCACTGGCCCTGCTCCTTTAAAGGCATGTTCACCTCCACCTGATATTTAGTCTCACCAGGTTCCTGACATCTCATAGCTATTGCTTTTGCCTTTGTACCTACAGGAGGCAATATTTTACCAGATTCAAACCAGAGCCATTGGAGTATGGGATTAATTTTACTACTTTGTATGCCTAGGGAGAGTCCTGGCTTCTCATACGTCTCATAAAGCCATAGTCTTCTGCTCATTCCTCTGTGTTATCCCAGGCCATTTGACTTGATTTTTCCCTTAGTTAACTGTTCAGAATTCAAGCTCCCCAGTGGAACA
Organism: Rhinopithecus roxellana; assembly: GCF_007565055.1. Classification (NCBI taxonomy): domain Eukaryota; kingdom Metazoa; phylum Chordata; class Mammalia; order Primates; family Cercopithecidae; genus Rhinopithecus; species Rhinopithecus roxellana. Next base: position 43,531,854 of record NC_044553.1, read on the forward strand.
GGAGCACTGAACCAAATCTATGTGAATGAGATCCTAACAGCCTGCTCTTGAGGGTCTGAATCTTTTTTCCCATAAACCAAAGGCTTTGTTACACTTCTACTCCTAAAATCCCAAACTGCTGCCTCTCCTGGCTTCATATTTTCTACTGTATACCTCTGCCCACTGGAATGAGCCAAATTTCAATGCGGTCTGAACTGGTGGTGAATTTGCCATTTGAATACTAGCTTGCTACCCTGTGACCCAGTCCTATAACTGGATCAGTTCCTCCTTCTGTTCCATCTTAAATTCAACTCTCAGTATACTCCACGGCCCAGCTTATACAAGCATCAGCTGCTAAATCCACCCCAGTATTGTATCTTTTAAAAAATTCACATAAATTACATTCCATATAATACCTTGTAAAACTACCTGTATTACATGTATGCTTCTTTTAAAATCTAATTATCTAATTCTGTGACATTCATTCTAGTTTGTTACTGAATTTCAGATTCCATTTTGTTTTAGAACCCTAGGAAAATTGCTCAAGTTTCTTTAATTAGTATCATTTTGGTTGTCAAATTTTCAAGGTGAAGACATTGTGTTTCAGCATTATTTAAAGCTAGGGCATTAAAATTAGCTGGGGATTTTTCAAGAATTACTCATTATGACCCAATTTTAAAGGTATTTTAAATGTAACATTTAAAAAGAATTATTAATGTCTGTACTCTATCTCTTTCGGCTACAATATCTCAAAGTTATATAAAAAGTTAATTGCTAGCCAAAGGTTTTACTTTTCACTGTGTAAAATATAATGTCAACTCAATTGTCTATATTGGGAAAAGCAGAGGTTGAGTAATTCAAAAGTAATTTATATTTGTCTTTGGGATGCTTTTGCCCTTAAATTTGAATATCGGTGAGCCTAACATCTAGGGAATTCTTGTCAAAATAAGGAAGCTATATTATGAAGATCTCAAATCAAGAAGCTGGTGAGTTCAATTATTCTACTTTTTTTCTTTTTCTTTTTGGTTTTTTTGTTTTGAGTTGCTCTCCTAGGTTGAAAGAAGCAAGTTAAGCTCAGTGTCATTCCTCTTTGGTAGATGAGAATATTGAACATAGATGTTAATCCATAGGTCTAGGAAGAATTCCATAGGAGATTAGAAGCTGTTGAAATAAGAATTTTTTGATCCCTGTTGGGTTATGTGATTAAGCTAAAACAATAACAAAAACAACAACAACAAAAGAAATACAGCAAACAAAAGAGGAAGATAGATTGTATCATAGAAAAAATGTTTAGAAAAAATACTGTAGAAATTATATAAAGAGAGCAGGAAATGGCAACTGGCCAAGCATTACACTGACTTGGAATGTGTCTACCAAGTGCTGCATATTGCATGTCATGGGATAGAGGTAAAATTGAGAAGGAAATGAAATAATAAGCTAATGAAGTAAAAACTAATATCTTAAAAAATAGGGCATCTCTTATGTCCTGGTGAGATATACAAATATATGATATATAAAAACAAATGCTCTTCTGTGTCATTTTGAATAAATTTTTACCATAAGCATCTTTTATCTATTACCCAACAACAAACTTGAAAATATATGCCTTGAAATTGAAAATCTATAGAATTTGACAATAACAGCAAATATTCTCCTAACAATAAGTACCTCACACTCTACCCAGGTGGCTTAGTTTTCTACAAAATTTCTTTTGGTTTTCTTCTCCACTCTGTTGCCCAGGCTAGAGTGCAGTGGCGCGATCTCGGCTCACTGCAACCTCCGCCTCCCTGGTTCAAGCGATTCTCCTGCCTCAGCCTCCTGAATAGCTGGGATTACACATGTGAGCCACCACGCCTGGCTAAATTTTGTAGTTTTAGTAGAGACAGAGTTTTACCATGTTGGCCAGAATGGTCTCAAACGCCTGACATCAGGCAATCCACCCGCCTTGGCCTCCCACGGTGCTGGGATAACAGGCGTGAGCCACTGTGCCTGGCCACTACAAAATTTCTAAATTAAAATACAGCATTTGGTAATGTCTTATCTTCTCCAACTAGACTGTACCTGTCCAGAGGCCAACTACTGTGCTGTAGTTCTTTATGTCTATCACAGGCTCTAGGGAAACATTTTGCACATAGTAGGCACTTTTTAAAAAATGAATGAAAGCATGGATACTGAATGTATGCTTATCTCTGGTTAGGTCTGGATATTCCAAATAACAAGAACCTGCAATCCGATTGGCTCAGCTATTTTAATACCCCACCAAGTTGCTTCTGCCTTGTTGATGTGTGATCTGCATGGAACAATTATGGCTATTGTAATTTATTTTATTTATACTACGTCTCCTTTACAAAAAAGTATTTGGGACGGTACCATCCTGTTTTCATTCTAAATTTCTAGACCACTTCTATCAACAAAAGTTTCTTGATATTAACAAGGAAAATAATATTTGAGCAGTATCAGGTACCTTTTTCCACTTCCACAATTTTTCTTCAAATAAATCTCTCCCTTTAAAAAGTCACTTTTTGATCTCTCCTTTTTTTATTCTTAATAGAAATATACTTTGATTAGTTAGAAATCTAAATTGTATACCAGCTTTTAAATAGCTTAGTATTCAGGTTTCTTTGATATGAACTTATGTAGGAAGTATAGACTTGTAGTTTGTTTATTTTTATTTAAAGCTCATAAACCATTTTATTTTTTCTTTCTAATTCTCTGTTCTTCTAAAGTATCTACACTGGGCCCATATTATATAATAGAAAAATAAGTTACTATAATTTTTTTACCCTGCCGTTTCCTCAAGCTGCCTCATCTGTCCATCCCTTTATTACTGAACTTGAAGAAGGAGTCCATACACATTACTTTCACTTTTTCAATGTTCACTCATTCTTTAATCCTACCAACTCTGGTTTACCTCTCTAATGAAACTGCTTTTCAAAGGCCACTGTTGTCCAGTCATAAGATTAGGCTCTCTCTTAGGCTTTATCTTTCTCAATCTTGTTTGAAAAAGTACTTAACACAGTGTCCAATAAACAATCAATTATTAATATATTTTAGTTCTGTTCCTACAAGAATTGCTTACTGTTATTGATTACATCATTACATTTTTTATCTGAATAAATTATTGCATCACAATTAAAAGTTATGTAGGAAGATGACCAAATAGAATGTTCCAGCAATTGTTCCCCCAAAACCCCCTCAAGGAATGCCATATTGAGCAAGTATCCAAAAAAGCACCTTCATAAGAGCCAAAAATCAGGTGAGTGATCACAGTACCTAGTTTTAATATTATATCAATGAAAGAAGTACTGAAGAGAGAAGGAGAGTCTGTAATTGCTGACACCAATCCTCCACCATACCCCAGCAGTAGCAATGGCCCTGTGCCACAGAAATAGAATCTGTGCGCTTGCAGAAGGGAGAGCACAGTGATTGTAGAACTCTGCATTGGAACTCAGTACTGCCCTGTCACTGAAGAAGCAACACAGTGCAGAATGTAGCCAGTGGTCGGAACCTGAGTTCTGGCTAGCTCTACCACCATTGACGAAAACACTCAGGGTCCCTAAATAACCTTGAAAAGCAGTCTAGGCCACAAGGACTGGAATTCCTGGTCAAATCCTGGTGCTGTTCTAGGCTCAGAGCCAGTGGACTTGGGGTACACATGACCTAGCGAGATACCAGCTGGGGTGGCCAAGGGAGTGCTTGTGTCACCTCTCCTCTAAACCCAGGTAGCTCAACTCGAAGCTCCAGGAGATACCCCTTACTTCCATTTGAGGAGAAGAGAGAGAAGAGTAAAGAGGACTTCGTCTTACAACTTGGATACCAGTTAAACCACAGTACAATGGGGTACTAGGCAGAGTCATGAGGCCCCCATTCCAGGCCCTTACTCCAAAATTACATTTCTAGACACACCCTGAGCCAGAAGAGAACCTGCTGCCTTGAAGGAAAGGACGCGGTTCTGGCAGGATTAATCACCTGTTGACTAAAGAGACCCTGGGCCCTGAATAATCATCAGTGGCAGCCAGGCATACTCACCAGGAGCCTTGAGTGAGATACAGTATCATGTTGGCTTTCAGTGGCCATGAGGAGAGACTCTGCTTCTGGAAAGGAGAGAAAAGAGTAAAGGAGACTTTGTCTTTCAGCTTAAATATTGCCTTGGCGACAAGGAGGTATAGCACCAAGGGGGCTCCTGGGGTCCCTAGTTCCAGTCCTTCACTCCTGGATGGCATTTTTTGACCCACCCTGGACCAGAAGGGAGCCTACTTCCCTGAAGGTGGAGATCTAGGACTGGCAGCATTCACCACAAGCTGAAGAGCCCTTGGGCCTTGATCATCGGCAGTAGCCAGGCAGTACTTACTGTGGGCCCTGGGGTGATGGTGGCCATGAAGAGAGGCTCCTTCTCCTTGAGGGAAGGAGAGGGAAGAGTGAGAAGGACATTGTTTCGTGGCTTGGGTGCCAGTTCAGACACACCAAATAGGTTCATAAGGATAATGAACCTGTAATGGAACAGCAAATAGGTTCATAAGGTTCATGACTCCAGGCCCTGGCTCCTATATGACATTTCTGGACCCACCCTGGGCTCAGGTGGAGCTTGCTGCGCTGAAGTTGCCATGCATGACTGGATTTGCCTTCTAGACAGAAGCCTGGCTGGATTTGCAATTTGCTGATTGTGGAGCCCTTAGACCTCGAGGGAACATAAACAGAAGCCAGGCAGTGGTTGCTGTGGGCCCTGTGTGAGACCCAGGTTTGTGCTGGCTTTGGGTCTGACCCGGCACAGTCCCAGTGGAGGCCACAGGGGTGCTTGTGTCATCCCTCCTCCAGCTCCAAGCAGCTCAGGAGAGAGAGAGAGAGAGAGAGAGAGAGAGAGAGAGAGAGAGAGAGAGAGAGAGAGAGAGACTTCATTTGTTTGGGGAAAAGTAAAGCAAAATTCTCTACCTGGCCCTAATGAAGCTATAGCTGCAGTGACCAAATACTTAGATCACAAAACTCAATTCCCTTTGAATACTTGGAAAGTTTTCCTAAGAAGAACAGGTACAAACAAGCCTAGGCTGGGAAGACTACAGTAAATAACTCTACTCTTCAGTGCCCAGACACTGAAGAATATCCACAAGCATCAAGACCATTCAGGAAAATGTGACCTTACCAAATGAATAAAATAAGGCACCTGGTTGACAAATCACACACAGAGTGAAAAGAATATGTGACCTTTCAGACAGAGAATTCAAAATAGCTTTTTTGAGAAAGCTCAATGAAATTTAAGATAACACAGAGAAGGAATTCAGAATTCCATCAGGTTAATTTAATGAAGAGATTTAATAATTATAAAGAAGCAGAAATTCTGGAGCTGAAAAATGCAATGGGTATATTAAAGAATGTGTTAGTCTCTCCACAGCAGAATTGGCAAAGCAGAAGAAAGAATTAGTGAGCTTGAAGACAGGCTAGAAGACAAAAGAAAAATGAATGAAGCATGCCTACAAGATCTAGAAAATAGGCTCGAAAGGGCAAATGTAAGAGCTATTACCCTTGAAGAATAACAGAAAAATTTCCAGACTCAGAGAAAGATGTCAATATTCAAGTATAAAAAGGTTATACAACATTAAACAGATGTAACCCAAAGAAGACTACCAAAAGTCGTTTAATAATCAAACTCCCAATGGTCAAGGATAAAGAAAGGATGCTAAAAGCAGCAAGAGAAAAAAAAATAACGTAAAAAAGAGCTTCAGTACATCTGGCAGCAGACTTCTCATTCTAAACCTTATAGACCAGGAGAGAGTGGAATGACATTAAAGGAAAAAATAAAAATAAAAAAAACAATTTTTACCCTAGAATACTATATCCAGTGAAAGTATCCTTCAAACATTAAGGAGAAATAAAGACTTTCCTAGACAAAAACTGAGGAACTTCATCAACACCAGACTTGTCCTACAAGAAATGCTAAAGGAAGTTCTTCAATCTGAAAGAAAAGGACATTAGTGAGCAATAAGAAATTATCTAAAGGTAGAAAACTCACTGGTAACTGTAAGTACACAGACAAACACAGCATATTGTAACATTGTAATTATGTGTAAAGTACTCATATCTTGAGTAGAAAGACTAAAAGAAGAACCAATCAAAACGAATAATTACAACTTTAAAAGACATAGTATAATAAAATAGAAATAGAAACAAGTTAAAAAGCAGGGGGTAAAATTGTAGAGTTTTTATTAGTTTTCTATTTGCTTATTCATTAGTTACTTTGCTTTTGCTATCAGTGTTAAATTTTCATTAGTTTAAAATCATGGGTTATAAGATGTTATTTCCAAGTCCCGTAGTAACCTCAGAAAACCTCCAACAGTCTAGGCACAGTGGCTCATTGCCTGTAATCCCACTACTTTGTGAGGCCAAGACAGGAGGATTGCTTGGGCCCAGGAGTTCAAGACCAGCCTGGGCAACAGAGGAAGACACTGTCTACACATACACACACACAGACACACGCACACATGTGAACATAAAATAGCTATGTGTGCTGGCATGCAACTGTGATCCCAGCTACTCAAGAAGCTGAGGTGGGAGGATCACTTGAGCCCAGGACATCAAGGCTGTAGTGAGCCATGATTGCACCACTGCGGTCCAGTTTTGATAACAGAGCCAGACCCTGTCTCAAAAGCAAAATAAAACAAAACAAACCTACAAAAGATACACAAAAAATAAAAAGCAAGAAAGTAAAACATACTGCCAGAAAAAAATCACCTTCACAAAATAAAAGAAAGAAAAGAAGGAAGGAAATGAAGACTACAAAACAACCAGAAAACAAATAACAACTTGGGAAGGGGAACATCACACACCAGGGCCTATCATGGGGAGAGGGGAGGGGGGAGGGATTGCATTGGGAGTTATAACTGATGTAAATGATGAGTTGATGGGTGCTGACGAGTTGATGGGTGCAGCACACCAACATAGCACAAGTATACATATGTAACAAACCTGCACGTTATGCACATGTACCCTAGAACTTAATAATAATAAAAACCAAATAACAAAAATGGCAGGAGTAAGTTCTTTCTTATCAATAATAACATTTAATGTAGATGGACTAAAGTCTTTAATCAAAAGACATGGAGTGGCTGAATGGATTAAAAAGAAGACCCAATAATTGGTTGCCTATTCCAAGAAACACACTTCACCTATATAGACACACATAGAATGAAAATACAGGGATAGAAAAAGATGTTTCATGTAAATGGAAACCAGGAAAGAGTAGGAGTCACTATTACTTACATCAGACAAAATCTATTTCAGGCCAAAAACTATAAAAAGGGATGAAAGTCATTGTATAATTATAAAGGGGTCAATTCAACAACAGGATATAACAATTGTTAACAGATACACACCTAAAACTTGAGCATGCAGATATAGAAAGCAAATATTATTAGACCTAAAGAGAGTGGTAGACCCCAATACAATAATAGTTGGGGACTTCAACACCGACTTACAGCATTGGACAGATCACCCAGGTAGAAAATCAGCAAAGAAACATTGGACTTGAACTCTACTGTAGACCAAATACACCTAATGAAAGTTGATAGAACACTTAATCCATAGCTACAGAATATACATTCTTCTCCTCAGCATACAGATCATTCTCATTTGTTAGGCCACAAAACACGTCTTTAAAAATTCAGAAAAATTGAAATAATGTCAAGTATCTGACCACAATAGAATACAACTAGAAATTAGTAATAAGGAATTTGGAAACTGTACAGATACATGGAAATTATATAGTGTGCTCCTGAATAACTAACAGATCAATGAAGAAATTAAGAGAGAAACTTAAAAATTTCTTGAAACAAATGAAAATGGAAACACACCATATCAAAACCTATGAGATACAGCAAGATAAGTACTAAGACCACAATTTATAGCAATGAGTACCTACATCAAAATAGAAGAAATATTTCAAAAACACCCCAGTGATGCATCATAAGGAACTAGAAAAGCAAAAGTGAACAAAACACAATATGAGTAGCAGAAATACATGAAATGGAAATGAAAAGGACAATACAAAAGATCAATGAAAGGAAAAGTTGATTTTTTGAAAAGAAAATTTATGAAACTTTATCAAGAATAAGAAAAGTGAGAAAACCCAAATAAAATCACAGATGAAAGAGGAAACATTTCAACCAATACCACAGAAATTCAAAGGATCATTAGAGACTATCATGAGCAAGTATATGCCAATAAATTGGAAAACCTAGAAGAAATGAATAACCTTCTAATCACGTACAACCTACTAAGATTGAACCATGAAGAAATCCAAAACATGAACAAACCAATAACAAATAATGAGATCAAAGCTGTAATAAAAAGTTTCCCAGCAAAGAAAAGCATGGGATTTTATGGCTTTAGGGTTGAATTCTAGCAAACACTTAAAAACTAATACCAATTTTACTCAAACTATTCTAGAAAATAGAAGGAGAGAGAATACTTCCAAACCCATTCTACGAGGCCAGCATTACTCTGGAGTGCAGTGGTGCAATCATTATGAAAACAAGGATATTTTGACTTCTTCCTTTCCAATTTGGATGCCCTTTCTTTCTTTTTCTTGTCTGTTTGCTCTAGCTAGGACTTCCAGTACTGTGCTGAATAACAGTGGTCAAAGTGGACATCCTTGTCTTGTTCCAGATCTTGGAGGAAAGGTTTTCAGTCCCCATTCAGTATGATACTAGCTATGGGTCTGTCATATAAGGTTTTTATTTTGTTGAGGTATCTTCCTTCTGTATCCAGTTTTGTGAGGGTTTTTATGAAATGATGTTGAATTTTATCAAATGTTTTTTCAGCATATATTAAGATGATAATATGGTTTTTGTCCTTCATTCTGTTGCTGTGATGTATCACATTGATTGATCTGTGTATGTAGAACCATCCTTGCATTCATGGGATAAATCCCACTTTATCCCATGATGGTCATAGTCATGATGAATTATCTTTTTAATGTGTCATTTAATTTAGTTTTCTAGTATTTTGTTGACAATTTTCCCATCAATTTTCATCAGAGATATGGGCCTGTAATTTTCTTTCTTTGATGTGTCTTTGTCTGGTTTTGGTTTCACTCTGTCACTCAGGCTAGAGTGTGGTGGTGCAGTTATGGCTGACTGCATCCTCATCCTCCTGGGCTCAAACCATCCTCCCGCCTCAGCCTCCTGAGTAGCTGAGACCACAGGCATATACCACCATGCCTGGTTAATTTTTTTTGTTGTTGTTTTGTAGAAATGGAGTGTTGCCATGTTGCCCAGGTTGGTCTGGAATTCCTGTGGCTCAAGCGAATCAGTAGCATTTCTATATGCCAACAGTGAACAATCTGAAAAAGAAATCGAGAATGTCACCCCATTTACATTAGCTACAAATACAATTAAATACCTAGGAATAGACTAAAGTAGTAAAAGATCTCTACAATAAAAACTATAAAATACTGATGCAAGAAATTGAGAAGACACAAAACATGGAAAAATATTCTATGTTCATGGATTGGAAGAGTCAATATTGTTTAAATGTCCACATTATCCAAAACAATATACAGATTCATTGCAATTCCTATGAAAACACCACTGACATTCTTCACATAAATAGAAAAAAAAAATCCTAAAATTTATATGGAACCACAGAAGACCCAGAATAGCCAAGGCTACCTTGAGCAAAATGAACAAAATTGGAGGAATCTCATTACCAGACTTCAAATTATATCATAGAGCTATTGTAATCAAAGCAGCATGGTACCTGCAAACAGACACATAGACCAAAGGAACAGAACAGAGAACCCAGAAATAAATTTATAAATCTATAGCGAACTCATTTTTGACAAAAATGCCAAGAACATACACTGAGGAAAAGATAGTCTTTTCAATAAATGGTTCTGGAAAAACTGAGTATCTATGTGCAGAAGAAAGAAATTAAACCCTTATCAGATGAGTTCATGTCCTTTGTAGGGACATGGATGAAGCTGGAAATCATCATTCTCAGCAAACTATCGTAAGGACAAAAAACCAAACACCACATGTTCTCACTCATAGGTGGGAATTGAACAATGAGAACACTTGGACACAGGAAGGGGAACATCACACACTGGGGCCTGTTGTGGGGTGTTGGGAGCAGGGAGGGATAGCATTAGGAGATATACCTAATGTAAATGATGAGTTAATGGGTGCAGCACACCAACATGGCACATATATACATATGAACAAACCTGCACATTGTACATACGTACCCTAGAACTTAAAAGTATAATAAAAAAATTTTTTTTAAATAAAGCACACAAAATAACAGTAAAAGTAAGTAAGTAAATAAATAAATTGCTAATGGCAGAACCTGGGTAGTGGGTATATAGGTCTTCATTGTAAAATTCTTCATTGTAAAATTCTTTCAGCTTTATGTATGCTTTTAAATTTCCATAATAAAATGTTGATAAATGAAGAAAAGAAAAAAGAAATTAGACCTTTATCTCTCGCCATACACAAAAACCAAATCAAAATGGATTAAACACTTAAGTCTAAGACCTCAAAATATAAAACTATTACTAGAAAAGATTGGGAAAGCGCTCGAGGACATTGGACTGGGCAATGATTTCTTGAGTAATATTCCATGAGCATAGGCAGTCAAAGCAAAAATGGACAAATGGGATCACATCAAGTTAAAAAGCTTCTTGTAGCAAAGTAAGGAATCAGCAAAGTGAAGAGACAACTCACAGAATGGTAGAAAATATTCACAAACTATCTATCTGACAAGGGATTACTAACCAGAATATATAAGAAGCTCAAATAAGTCAAAGAGAAAAAATGTAATCATCTGATTTAAAAATGGGCAAAAGATGTCAACAGGCTTTTCTCAAGAGAATGCATACAAATTGCAAACAGACATATAAAAAGATGCTCAATAGAAATGCAAATCAAAACTACAATGAGATAACACCAGTTAAGATGGCTTTTATGCAAAAGCCAGGCAATAACAAATGCTGGTGAGGATGCAGAGAAAAGGTAACCCTTGTACACTGTTGGTGGAAATGTAAATTAGTACAGCCACTATGCAGAACAGTATGGAGGTTTCTCAGAAAACTAGGAATAAAACTACCAGCAATGCCACTGCTAGGCTGATAGGTACATAGCCAAAAACAAATGAACAAACAAACCCAAAAAACTGGAAATCAGTATATCAAAGAGATATCTGCACTTCCATGTGCATCGCAGTACTATTCACAATAGCCATGATTTGGAAGAAACCTAAGTGTCCATCAATAAATGAACAGATAAAGAAAATGTGGTACCTATACACAGTAGAGTACTATTCAGCCATAAAAATGAATAAGATTCTGTCATTTGCAACAACATGGATGGAAATGAGGGTCATTATTTAAGTGAAATAAGCAAGGCACAGAAAGACAAACTTTGCATGTTATCACTCATTTGTGGGAGCTAAATTTAAAACAATTGAACAAATGGGTATAGAGAGTAGAATAATGGTTACCAGAGGCTGGGAAGGGGTTTAGAGTTGGGGGAAGTGGGGATATTTAATGGATACAAAAATATGGTTAGACTAAGATCTAGTATTTTATAGTACAACAAGGTGATTACAGTCAACAATAATTTATTGTACATTTTAAAAATAACTAAAAGACTATAATTGGAATGTTTGTAACATAAAGAAAGGATAAATGCTTGAGGTGATGGATACTCCATTTACTCTGATGTGATTATTATGCATTGCATGCTTGTATCAAAATATCTCATGTACCCCATAAATATTTACTCCTATTATGTACCCATGAAACATTAAAAAATTAAAAGAAACTTATACCGGCCATTAGTACAGTTATATTTAGTTTACCCGTTGCTAATACGCCCAATAAATTTCAACAGTCTTTTTTCACTCTTATCCAGGGTAGTTTAAAATCTCAACTCTCTTTGTTCTTCCTGGCTGTGCTCAGTAATATAATTATTTATCTAAAATACAGCTTCCTGGGAGGAAAATGACTAAATATCTGTGAGTACCGGCAGTAGGACACCTGCCCTAGCTTTCTAAGAAATCAAGTTGGCAGCCTAATGAAACTCAGAAAGACGGATATAAGAAGCTGTTAACTGAATTAAGGTGCCTCCAGATCACAGGCCACTGGTTTCTTGTCTCAACGTTTATCCTCTACCCTTTCCCCAAGCTTGTTGTCTAAACAGCCTCTAACGAGAGCCTGCATCTGTTCCCCGATTTTGGATTCCCCATGCTTTACTTCAGCTCCTCTCCCTAGCCCACCAATCTGGACAGCTGTTTCCAATTTCCCTCGCTGGCTATCCCCAGGTGGTACCACCTGGCCACTGCCAGGACGGAAGAGATAAAAGGTTTGTAAAACTCTGGGCAGGAAATAGCCTCAGCTCTGTGATTTGAATTGAGGTTGATGGGAATAAAACCAACCTACATTTATTAAATGTCCAATGTTTGTCAGGCATTTAAAATATAACAGCTTTGTTGACATAAATTACATACCATAAAATTCACCCTTTTAAATCATACAGTGCAGTGGTTTTTAGTGTATTTGCAGAGTTGTACAATCACCAAGGTCTAATTTTAGAACATTTTAATCACCCCCAAAAGAAACCACATACTCAGGGCGGAGCAAGATGGCCGAATAGGAACAGCTCCAGTCTCCAACTCCCAACGTGAGTGACACAGAAGACCGGTGATTTCTGCATTTTCAACTGAGGTACTGGGGTCATCTCACTAGGGAGTGCCGGACAATCGGTGCTGGTCAGCGGCTGCAGCCCGACCAGCAAGAGCTGAAGCAGGGCGAGGCATTGCCTCACCGGGGAAGCGCAAGGGGGAAGGGAATCCCTTTTCCTAGCCAGGGGAACTGAGACACACAACACCTGGAAAATCGGGTAACTCCCACCCCAACACTGCGCTTTAAGCAAACGGGCACACCAGGAAAATATATCCCACACCTGGCCGGGAGGGTCCCATGCCCACGGAGCCTCCCTCATTGCTAACACAGCAGTCTGCCATCTAACCACAAGGCAGCAGCGAGGCTGGGGGAGGGGCGCCCGCCATTGCTGAGGCTTAAGTAGGTTAACAAAGCCGCTGGGAAGCTCGAACTGAGTGGAGCTCACAGCAGCTAAAGGAAACCTGCCTGTCTCTGTAGACTCCACCTCTGGGGACAGGGCACAGCTAAAAAACAACAACAAAAAAAAAAGCAGCAGAAACCTTTGCAGACGCAAACGACTCTGTCTGACAGCTTTGAAGAGAGCAGTGGATCTCCCAACACAGACGTTGAGATCTGAGAAGGGACAGACTGCCTGCTCAAGTGGGTCCCTGACCCCTGAGTAGCCTCACTGGGAGACATCCCCCACTAGGGGCAGTCTGACACCCCACACCTCACAGGGTGGAGTACACCCCTGAGAGGAAGCTTCCAAAGTAAGAATCAGACAGGTACACTCGCTGTTCAGCAATATTCTATCTTCTGCAACCTCTGCTGCTGATACCCAGGCAAACAGGGTCTGGACTGGACCTCAAGCAATCTCCAACAGACCTACAGCTGAGGGTCCTGACTGTTAGAAGGAAAACTATCAAATAGGAAGGACACCTACACCAAAACCCCATCAGTACATCACCATCATCAAAGACCAGAGGCAGATAAAACCACAAAGATGGGGAAAAAGCAGGGCAGAAAAGCTGGAAATTCAAAAAATAAGAGCGCATCTCCCCCTGCAAAGGAGCACAGCCCATCGCCAGCAACGGATCAAAGCTGGTCAGAGAATGACTTTGACGAGATGAGAGAAGAAGGCTTCAGTCCATCAAACTTCTCAGAGCTAAAGGAGGAATTATGTACCCAGTGCAAAGAAACTAAAAATCTTGAAAAAAGAGTGGAAGAATTGACAGCTAGACTAATTAATGCAGAGAAGGTCATAAACGAAATGACAGAGATGAAAACCATGACACGAGAAATACGTGACAAATGCACAAGCTTCAGTAACCGACTCCATCAACTGGAAGAAAGAGTATCAGTGATTGAGGATCAAATGAATGAAATGAAGCGAGAAGAGAAACCAAAAGAAAAAAGAAGAAAAAGAAATGAGCAAAGCCTGCAAGAAGTATGGGATTATGTAAAAAGACCAAATCTACGTCTGATTGGGGTGCCTGAAAGTGAGGGGGAAAATGAAACCAACTTGGAAAACACTCTTCAGGATATCATCCAGGAGAACTTCCCCAACCTAGTAGGGCAGGCCAACATTCAAATCCAGGAAATACAGAGAACGCCACAAAGATACTCCTCCAGAAGAGCAACTCCAAGACACATAATTGCCAGATTCACCAAAGTTGAAATGAAGGAAAAAATCTTAAGGGCAGCCAGAGAGAAAGGTCAGGTTACCCACAAAGGGAAGCCCATCAGACTAACAGCAGATCTCTCGGCAGAAACTCTACAAGCGAGAAGAGAGTGGGGGCCATATTCAACATTCTTAAAGAAAAGAATTTGAAACCCAGAATTTCATATCCAGCCAAACTAAGTTTCATAAGTGAAGGAGAAATAAAATCCTTTACAGATAAGCAAATGCTTAGAGATTTTGTCACCACCAGACCTGCCTTACAAGAGACCCTGAAGGAAGCCCTAAACATGGAAAGGAACAACCGGTACCAGCCATTGCAAAAACATGCCAAAATGTAAAGACCATCGAGGCTAGGAAGAAACTGCATCAACTAACGAGCAAAATAACCAGTTAATATCATAATGGCAGGATCAAGTTCACACATAACAATATTAACCTTAAATGTTAATGGACTAAATGCTCCAATTAAAAGACACAGACTGGCAAACTGGATAAAGAGTCAAGACCCATCAGTCTGCTGTATTCAGGAGACCCATCTCACATGCAGAGACATACATAGGCTCAAAATAAAGGGATGGAGGAAGATCTACCAAGCAAATGGGGAACAAAAAAAAGCAGGGGTTGCAATCCTAGTCTCTGATAAAACAGACTTTAAACTATCAAAGATCAAAAGAGACAAAGAAGGCCATTACATAATGGTAAAGGGATCAATTCAACAGGAAGAGCTAACTATCCTAAATATATATGCACCCAATACAGGAGCACCCAGATTCATAAAGGAAGTCCTTAGAGACTTACAAAGAGACTTAGACTCCCATACAATAATAATGGGAGACTTCAACACTCCACTGTCAACATTAGACAGATCAATGAGACAGAAAGTTAACAAGGATATCTAGGAATTGAACTCATCTCTGCACCAAGCGGACCTAATAGACATCTATAGAACTCTCCACCCCAAATCAACAGAATATACATTCTTCTCAGCACCACATCACACTTATTCCAAAATTGACCACATAATTGGAAGTAAAGCACTCCTCAGCAAATGTAAAAGAACAGAAATTATAACAAACTGTCTCTCAGACCACAGTGCAATCAAACTAGAACTCAGGACTAAGAAACTCAATCAAAACCGCTCAACTACATGGAAACTGAACAACCTGCTCCTGAAGGACTACTGGGTACTTAATGAAATGAAGGCAGAAATAAAGATGTTCTTTGAAACCAATGAGAACCAAGATACAACATACCAGAATCTCTGGGACACATTTAAAGCAGTGTGTAGAGGGAAATTTATAGCACTAAATGCCCACAAGAGAAAGCAGGAAAGATCTAAAATGGACACTCTAACATCACAATTAAAAGAACTAGAGAGGCAAGAGCAAACACATTCAAAAGCTAGCAGAAGGCAAGAAATAACTAAGATCGGAGATAGAGACACAAAAAACCCTCCAAAAAATCAATGAATCCAGGAGTTGGTTTTTTGAAAAGATCAACAAAATTGACAGACCGCTAGCAAGACTAATAAAGAAGAAAAGAGAGAGGAATCAAATATATGCAATAAAAAACGATAAAGGGGATATCACCACCGACCCCACAGAAATACAAACTACCATCAGAGAATACTATAAACACCTCTACGCAAATCAACTAGAAAATCTAGAAGAAATGGATAATTTCCTGGACACTTACACTCTCCCAAGACTAAACCAGGAAGAAGTTGAATCCCTGAATAGACCAATAGCAGGCTCTGAAATTGAGGCAATAATTTATAGCCTACCAACCAAAAAAAGTCCAGGACCAGATGGATTCACAGCTGAATTCTACCAGAGATACAAGGAGGAGCTGGTATCATTCCTTCTGAAACTATTCCAATCAATAGGAAAAGAGGGAATCCTCCCTAACTCATTTTATGAGGCCAACATCATTCTGATACCAAAGCCTGGCAGAGACACAACAAAAAAAGAGAATTTTAGACCAATATCCCTGATGAACATCGATGCAAAAATCCTCAATAAAATACTGGCACACCGGATTCAGCAGCACATCCAAAAGCTTATCCACCATGATCAAGTGGGCTTCATCCCTGGGATGCAAGGCTGGTTCAACATTCGCAAATCAATAAACGTAATCCAGCATATAAACAGAACCAAAGACAAGAACCACATGATTGTCTCAATAGATGCAGAAAAGGCTTTTGACAAAATTCAACAGCCCTTCATGCTAAAAACGCTCAATAAATTCGGTATTGATGGAACGTACCTCAAAATAATAAGAGCTATTTATGACAAACCCACAGCTAATATCATACTGAATGGGCAAAAACTGGAAAAATTCCCTTTGAAAACTGGCACAAGACAGGGATGCCCTCTCTCACCACTCCTATTCAACATAGTGTTGGAAGTTCTGGCTAGGGCAATCAGGCAAGAGAAAGAAATCAAGGGTATCCAGTTAGGAAAAGAAGAAGTCAAATTGTCCCTGTTTGCAGATGACATGATTGTATATTTAGAAAACCCCATCAACTCAGCCCAAAATCTCCTTAAGCTGATAAGCAACTTCAGCAAAGTCTCAGGATACAAAATTAATGTGCAAAAATCACAAGCATTCTTATACACCAGCAACAGACAAGCAGAGAGCCAAATCAGGAATGAACTTCCATTCACAATTGCTTCAAAGAGAATAAAATACCTAGGAATCCAGCTTACAAGGGATGTAAAGGACCTCTTCAAGGAGAACTACAAACCACTGCTCAGTGAAATCAAAGAGGACACAAACAAATGGAAGAACATACCATGCTCATGGATAGGAAGAATCAATATCGTGAAAATGGCCATACTGCCCAAGGTTATTTATAGATTCAATGCCATCCCCATCAAGCTACCAATGACTTTCTTCACAGAATTGGAAAAAACTGCTTTAAAGTTCATATGGAACCAAAAAAGAGCCCGCATTGCCAAGACAATCCTAAGTCAAAAGGACAAAGCTGGAGGCGTCACGCTACCTGACTTCAAACTATACTACAAGGCTACAGTAACCAAAACAGCATGGTACTGGTACCAAAACAGAGCTATAGACCAATGGAACAGAACAGAGTCCTAAATAATACCGCACATCTACAGCCATCTGATCTTTGACAAACCTGAGAGAAACAAGAAATGGGGAAAGGATTCCCTATTTAATAAATGGTGCTGGGAAAATTGGCTAGCCATAAGTAGAAAGCTGAAACTGGATCCTTTCCTTACCCCTTATACGAAGATTAATTCAAGATGGATTAGAGACTTAAATGTTAGACCTAATACCATAAAAACCCTAGAAGAAAATCTAGGTAGTACCATTCAGGACATAGGCATGGGCAAGGACTTCATGTCTAAAACACCAAAAGCAACGGCAGCAAAAGCCAAAATTGACAAATGGGATCTAATTAAACTAAAGAGCTTTTGCACAGCAAAAGAAACTACCATCAGAGTGAACAGGCAACCTACAGAATGGGAGAAAATTTTTGCAACCTACTCATCTGACAAAGGGCTAATATCCAGAATCTACAAAGAACTCAAACAAATATACGAGAAAAAAACAAACAACCCCATCAAAAAGTGGGGAAAGGATATGAACAGACATTTCTCAAAAGAAGATATTCATACAGCCAACAGACACATGAAAAAATGCTCATCATCACTCGCCATCAGAGAAATGCAAATCAAAACCACAATGAGATACCATCTCACACCAGTTAGAATGGCAATCATTAAGAAGTCAGGAAACAACAGGTGTTGGAGAGGATGTGGAGAAATAGGAACACTTTTACACTGTTGGTGGGATTGTAAACTAGTTCAACCATTATGGAAAACAGTATGGCAATTCCTCAAGGATCTAGAACTAGATGTACCATATGACTCAGCCATCCCACTACTGGGTATATACCCAAAGGATTATAAATTATTCTACTACAAAGACACATGTACACGTATGTTTATTGCGGCACTATTCACAATAGCAAAGACTTGGAATCAACCCAAATGTCCATCTGTGACAGACTGGATTAAGAAAATGTGGCACATATACACCATGGAATACTATGCAGCCATAAAAAAGGATGAGTTTGCGTCCTTTGTAGGGACATGGATGCAGCTGGAAACCATCATTCTTAGCAAACTATCACAAGAAGAGAAAACCAAACACCGCATGTTCTCACTCATAGGTGGGAACTGAACAATGAGATCACTTGGACTCGGGAAGGGGAACATCACGCACTGGGGCCTATCATGGGGAGGGGGGAGGGGGGAGGAGGGAGGGATTGCATTGGGGAGTTATACATGATATAAATGATGAATTGATGGGTGCTGACGAGTTGATGGGTGCAGCACACCAACATGGCATAAGTATACATATGTAACAAACCTGCACGTTATGCACATGTACCCTAGAACTTAAAGTATAATAAAAAAAAAATAAAAATAAAAAAAATAAAAAATAAAAAAAAAAAGAAGACATTCATACAGCCAACAGACACATGAAAAAATGTTCATCATCACTCGCCATCAGAGAAATGCAAAACCATAATGAGATACCACCTCACACCAGTTAGAATGGCAATCATTAAAAAGTCAGGAAACAACAGGTGTTGGAGAGGATGTGGAGAAATAGGATCACTTTTACACTGTTGGTGGGATTGTAAACTAGTTCAACCATTATAGAAAACAGTATGGCGATTCCTCAAGGATCTAGAACTAGATGTACCATATGACCCAGCCATCCCACTACTGGGTATATACCCAAAGGATTATAAATCATGCTGCTATAAAGACACATGCACACGTATGTTTATTGCGGCACTATTCACAATAGCAAAGACTTGGAATCAACCCAAATGTCCATCTGTGACAGACTGGATTAAGAAAATGTGGCACATATACACCATGGAATACTATGCAGCCATGAAAAAGGATGAGTTTGCGTCCTTTGTAGGGACATGGATGCAGCTGGAAACCATCATTCTTAGCAAACTATCACAAGAACAGAAAACCAAACACCACATGTTCTCACTCATAGGTGGGAACTGAACAATGAGATCACTTGGACTCGGGAAGGGGAACATCACACACCGGGGCCTAACATGGGGCGGGGGAGGGACTGCATTGGGAGTTATACCTGATATAAATGATGAATTGATGGGTGCTGACGAGTTGATGGGTGCAGCACACCAACATGGCACAAGTATACATATGTAACAAACCTGCACGTTATGCACATGTACCCTAGAACTTAAAGTATAATAAAAAATAAAAAATAAATAAAAAAAAAGAAACCTCATACTCATTAACATATACTCGTAATTCTCCCCTGCCCCCAGTCTCTGAGTCTCTGCAAACCAGTAATCTACTTTCTGTCTTTATGGATTTGCCTATTCTGGACATTTCGTAGAAATGGAATTATATATAGCTTTTTTGTGTCTGGCGTCTTTAACTTAGTCTAATATTTCCAAGTTCATCCGTGTTGTAGTTTGGATCAGTACATTTATTTTTATAGCCTAGTAATATTTCGTTGACTGGTTATATCATATTTTGTTTATCCATTCATTAGTTGATGGACAATTGAGTTGTCTCTACCTTTTAGCTATTAGGAATAATGCTACTGTGAACAGCTGTGCAAGTTTGTCCACGGACATATTTTCAGTTTTCATCAGTATATATCTAGGAGTGAAAACGATGGGTCTTTAGGTAACCACATTTAACTCTTGAGGAACTGCCAAACTGTTTTCCAAAGGAGCTGCAGTATTTTACATTTTAACAGCAGTGTATAGGGTTCCATTTTCTTCACATCCTTGCCAATACTTGTTATTTCCATCTTTTTATTATAGTCATCCTATTGGGTGTGAAATGGTATCTCATTGTCATTCAGTTTGCATTTGCTGATTACTAATGGTGTTGAGCATCTTTTCATATGCTTATCGACTATTTGTCTTCTTTGGAGAAATGTCTATTCAAATCCTTTGCCCATTCTTTAATTGAATTATTGGTGTTTTGTTGAGTTGTAAGAGTGCTTTATTCTGGATATTAGATCTTTATTAGATATATGATTTGCAAATGTTTTTCTCATTCTGTGGGTTGTCTTCACTTTCTTGATGATGTCCTTTGAAACACAAAAGCTTTTAATTTTGATAATGTCCAGTTTATCTATTTTTTTCTTTTGTTGCATGTGTTTTTGGTATCATATCTAAGAAATCATTCCTGATCCAAGGAATATTTTTACTACAGTTTTCTTCTAATAGTTTTATGGTTTTAGCTCTTACATTTAGGCCTATGATTCATTTTGAGTTAATTTTTGTATAGTGTATGAGGAAAGGGTCCAACTTTATTTTTTGTGTAAGGGCATCCAGTGGTCCCAGGACAATTCATTGAAATGATTACCTTTGCCATTGAATTATTTTATACCGTTGCTGAAAATCAATTGACCATAAGCAGAAGGACTTTTTTTCCTACATTCTCAGTTCTTTACCATTGATCTATATATTTAATCTTATGCCAGTACTGCATTGTCATTAGTGTGGCTTTGTAGTAAGTTTCGAAATCAGAAACTGTGAGTCCTTCAACTTTGTCCTTTTTCAAGATTATTTTGATTATTCTGGATTCCTCGTATTGCCATATGAATTTTATGATAAGCTTGTCAATCTACATAAAACATGCCAGCTGGAATTCTGACAGAAATTGTTTTGAATCTGCAGATCATTTGGGGGAGTGTTACCATCTTAACAACATTAGGACTTTCACTATCAAGTTTGATACTAGCTATAGGGTTTTTATGGATGATTTTTCATTAGGTTGAGGAAATTCCCTTCTATTCCTAATTTGCTGAGGTTTTTTATTAAGAAAAGTTGTTGGAATTTGTCCATTTTTTCGGTGTTTATCGAGATGATTCTGTGTTTTTTCTTAAATTCTATTGGTATTATATTAGTTGATTTTCAGATGTTTACCTGACTTTGCATTCTTAGAATAAATCCCAGTTTGTCATGGTGTCAAACACTGGATATTTTATATGGCTGGATGTGGTTTTGCTAATATTATGTTGATGGTTGTAACATCCACATTCATAAGGAATACTGGTCTGTAGATGGTTTTCTCTTGTGAAATCTTTGGTTTTGGTATGGTGATAATGAATGAATTGGGAAGTATTCTCTCCTTTTCTATTTTTTAATGGAAAAGCTTGAGAAACATTGGTGTTAATTCTTTAAAAGTTGAGTGGAATTTATTGGTAAAGCATCTGGGCCTGGGATTTTTGTGGGAAGTTTTAAATTATTATTACAAACTCAATATCTTGTTATGAATCTATTCAGATTTTCTCTTTATTTTCAAGTCAAATTGACTAGTTTGTCTTTCTAGGAATATTCTCATTTCATCTAAGCTACTGAGTTCATTGGCAAACAATTATTCATTCCCTTATAGTCCTTTTAGTTTCTGTAAGGTAAGCAGATATCCGCCCCTTCTTTATTCTTTATGTTAGCAATTTAAGTCTTCCCCTCTCTTTTCCTTTTCAGTCTAGCTAAAGGTTTGTCAGTTTTGTGAATCATATCAAAGAACTAATGTCTAGCATTGTTGATTTTCTCTATTTGTTTTTCTATTTTCTGTTTTATTTATTTCTACTCTAATCTTTATTATTCTCCTCCTTCTACTTGCTTTGAATTTAGTTTACTATCCTTTTTCTAGTTTATTAAGGCAGACATTTAGGCTTTCTATTTGAGATCTTTTTTTAAATATAGGCCTTTATAGCTAGACATTTCTAAGTATAGCTTAATTGTATTCCATATATTGTACTTTCATTTTCATTCATCTCAAGGTATTTCCTAATTTCCCTTGTGATTTCATCTTTGACCAATTGATTATTTTGGATTATGTCATTCAATTTACACATATCTGAGAATTTTCCAAATCTCTTTCTCTTATTGATTTTTAATTTTATTCCATTTTTGTTGGAGAACACATTTATTGAGGCTTGTTTTATGGTCTAACATATGATCTTTTCTGGAGAATATATCATGGGCACTCGAGAAGAATGTGTATATCACTGTTTGAGGTAGAGTGTTCATAGATGTCTATTAGGTCTACTTGGTTTATAGCATTTTTCAAATCTTCTGCTTTCTTGTTAATAGTCTATTTGTTCTATCCATCATTGAAACTGGGCTATTGAAATCTCTATTATTGTTGAATTGTCTTATTTCTCTTTCAATTCTCTCAAGTTTTGCTTCATGTATTTTGGAGCTCTGTTGTTAGGTGCACATATATTTGTAATTGTTTTGTGTTTGTTGAATTGACCCTTTTATTTATGTTCCTAATGCGTTGATCCTTTTATTATTAAAAAAGTCCTTCTTTGGCCGGGCGCGGTGGCTCAAGCCTGTAATCCCAGCACTTTGGGAGGCCGAGACGGGCGGATCACGAGGTCAGGAGATCGAGACCATCCTGGCTAACACGGTGAAACCCCGTCTCTACTAAAAAATACAAAAAACTAGCCGGGCGAGGTGGCGGGCGCCTGTAGTCCCAGATACTCCAGAGGCTGAGGCAGGAGAATGGCGTAAACCCGGGAGGCAGAGCTTGCAGTGAGCTGAGATCCGGCCACTGCACTCCAGCCTGGGCGAGAGCGAAACTCCGTCTCAAAAAAAAAAAAAAAAAAAAAGTCCTTCTTTGTCTCCGTTAACACTTTTTGCTTTAAAGCTTATTTCATCTGATATAAATATAGCTGCTCCTATTCTTTTTTGTTTACTGTTTGTATGCTATATGTTTTATCATCTTTTTCTTTCAACCTATTTGCACATTTGAATCTAAAGTGCATCATATTATAGGCAGCATATAGTTGGATCATGTTTTTATTTATTCTACAGTTCTTGGCCTTTTGATTAGAGTGTGTCCACTAAATTTGATTAGTGTTTAGCTTACATTTAATAAAATTACTGATGAGGTAGGATTTATGTCTGCTATTTTCAGTTTGTTTTCTGTATGTCGTTCGTCTTTTTTGTTTCTTTATTCCTTTATTACTTCCTTCTTTTGTGTTAAATAAATATTATCTAGCATATAATTTTAATTCTCTTGTTGTTTCTTTTACTTTTTTTTTGAGAAATACTCAGTGGTTTTCTTGGAGATTGCAATTAACATCTTAACTTAAGCAATCAAGTTCAGATTAACACCTCTGTAATTTTAATAGTATATAAAAATTTGCCCTGATATAGCTCCATTTCTTCCTCCCTCCTTTGTGCTATTATTGTCACACATGTCATTATGTTATAAACCCATCAATGCAGTTTTATAATTAATAATTTATGCAGTTGTTAAGAGACTACTCAACGAAGAGATTAAAGAACTCTACACTATTACAACCCTAATAACATAACATGCCCAAATCCATACTGTATTAAAGGTCTTCAGTGTCTCTGTTTGCCTAGGTTTAGAACATAAAAGAAAATTATTTAATTGCTTAAAGCAGTATTTAAGAATCCCACCAGTATTGCTCAGAGAGGAAGTTTTGCAAATGAAAATTTTAAAAATCTGTATCATCAATCTGTATTACCCTATTATCACTATAAATTTGAGAATTTCTTAGGTCATAAGGCAGGACCAACCCCTTTGTATTGGCCACAATAAACCCTTTCAAAAGGTCTTGACCATTTGAATGGCTAAATTAAAGGTTCTTATTACTAAGACTGGATTACTAAGTGTTTCAGATATCAAACGAAGGGTTTTTAATGATCTATGATACACAAGTAGAAGACTCTTACCAACTGTGTCAACAAAACAAGAAATATAGCTACATAAGACAAATCACAGATCATAGTGGGCATTTCAACCACTTCTGATGCTCTGATTGCAGATTTCAGAACACAGAGAACAAAGCATGCAAAAATTTCAATCACACATTCTTCTTCCCATAATAAAAAGGTACCCTTTCAAGATTTTCATGTTTGCTTTTGCTGTTCCTCAGGTTTGAATGTTTATTTCAGTTTTAATGTTGAAACTTCAGTTTTTCCTGTTAATTTATTTCTTTTCCTCAAAATCCAACTTGTCTGGGCCCAGCAAAAACTTAGGGAAATGGTATCACCAAATGAGAGAGTTAGCAGGTGACAGCACAGTCAAAATTGGTCCTAAGATCAATTCCCAGGATAAGGAGGCAGAAGCCCAGTTTGTATGAGCCAGTGTTATGGCCAAGAAAATATTATTGTGAATCATATCTTTCAGGTGGGGAGAAGTTGGAAGACAAGTATTAAAGTCAGTGGTCAGAAGACTGGAGGATGGGTAGGTTCAATTCAAAGCATAGGTTTGTTGAATATGAGGTAGGTGGTCCATGTCAAAACATGGTATATGATGTGGAGCCAGGATCACCTATTTAAGGAAGTATATCAAGCTGAACAGAGACAAAACTCTTTCTGTTATGTCCTCTCTAAAACCTGTGTCATATTCTTGTAATTAACTGCTCTCCCCTGAGCCCTGTACCTGATGCTACAGCTACAGGTTCAGGAGCCCTCAGCTATCATTTTATTTTGTCTAGGATTAGGTAGTATTTAGGTGCTCACTTACGCTGCAATGGAGTTATTCTCTAGAAAGCAATCAGAGTGTATTCTCTGCTGAAGTGTAAGCTTCTTTAGGGCAATAATTTTTGTTATACCTCTATATTAGTCAGCTCCAGCTGCCATAATAAAATACAATAGACTGAGTAGCTTAGACAACAAAAATTTATTTTCTCACAGTTCTGGAGGCTGGAAAGTCTCAGATCAAGGTTCTAGTCAATTTAGTTTCTGGTAAGGGCTCTCTTCCTGGCTTGCAGAGGGCGTCCTTTTTACTATGTCCTTACATGACCTTTCTTCTCTGTGTGTGGGGAGAGAGAGAGAGAGATAGAGAGAAGGAGAAAGAGAGATAGAGAGAGAAGGAGAGAGAGAGAGAGAGAGAGAGAGAGAGAGAGAGCTTGTGCATGAGAGAAATAGGACTCACCCTGGTGTTGTTTATTCTAAGGACACTATTGCTGTCAGATCAGGGTCCAATCCTTATGACCTCATTTAACTTCAGTTACCTATTCCCTCCAGAGCTGTGGAGATAGGGAGAGTAATATGTTGTGTATGCTTGCTGTATATAATTAGGGTAGCCATATGATTTATCATCAGAATGGGTACACTTTGAGAGTAAAAAATGTGCTATGATAATTACACTTGATATCCAGCATTATCCTGGCAAACCTGGCCATATGGTCATACTAGTCTAATACTAAAGGGTTCCTTTGTTTTCCTTTGCCCCTTTGGACACATATCTTCCTCAGGAATATTGCGAAGAGTGGCTGAAACTAGGCAATAAAGACAGTACAGTTTCACTAGTATGCACAAGACAAGGCCTTAGCCATGTTGTGAATCACCAAAGGTTGTTAAAGCCACTTTACAATCGTAGCCTGCCAGATTTGTTAACTTCTGGTTTTGATGCTACAGCTGCAGGTACAGAAGCTAACCTGTGAGCTTTCTTGTTATTTTTTATTTCCTACTTATGGGAAACTCAATGCCACTATGTAATTCATGGGTCAGAGTTCCTAGTAGATGCGAATGATTAGTGGCTGTGATATAATCAAACAGTAATACAATAAGGCCACAGTAACTAGGCTGGAAGTTCGACTTTGACATTTAAACCCTTTTGTCCCAGGGCATACTCAAAACTTAGATGTGGCAAACCAAAGAACCAAGGCCAGAGCACAGAACACTCAGGTTAAGAAGCAACTGGTTCCTGAGCGAGGGATCCGACTCAGAATGCAGGGCTCAAATGGAAAGAGACTGGGAGCTGCAGGAACTGCATAGGCAAATACCATTTTGCAGACATCATGAGAGTAACCTTCAACAATTCAGCAACAGTTACTCAGTGCTTAGAAGGATCTTTGGACTTTGGTAAATCCAAAGAAAATACTGCAATTAGTATTAAGGCCATTATATGAAAAGGTAATTTATGAGGTACAGGAACAGATATTGGGAAGGGAATTAGCAGGAACCTGACAAACTAGGAGAGGAAGAATCTGACCCAAGCCAGGCCAGCATGGAAATTATTCTTCTAACCAGCTCAGCTGACGTTTTGGCCTGAGAATCTACATCACATTCCCATTAAAGCTTATATTTAGTTTATTAAATGTATCTAAACTTAATACTCTTTCAGTCATGCTTAACGAATTATTTTGCAATTCTCAAGTACTGATTTGAATGACTCCTGCAGTATTAGGACTAGCTAGACCTCAAATAATAGTTAGAATAAAAATACTAAGGTCTAAAAGCAATAGAGATGGAGAAAACATAAGTAGTTGCCAGGGGTTGTGACTGGGTGGGGGAAGGGGTTGACTATAAATTGGCTGTCTGAGGGAGTTTTGGGGAGTGATTGCACTACTTTATATTTTGATTGTGGGAATAGATAAATGACTCTAGGCTTATGTCAGGATTCATAGAAGTTTACATCACAAACAGTAAATTTTACTATATGTAAATTTAAAAATAAAGGGAACCATGTCCACCTCTGAGGAAGAGTGTTCCAGTCCAAAGGAGAAGCAAGCAGAAAAGGAGTGGGCATGAGCTTCAGGTTTGCAGATCAGCAAGAATACCAGTGTGGATAGAGAGGAGTAGGGAAGAAGTGAGGAGCGGACAGATTGTGTCAAGTCTGATAGGCCTCAGTAAGAAGTTCATTTTATTTTAAGTGTGGCAGGAGGCCATTGAGAGTAAGCAGGGGAATTATTTGGTCAATGTTGCATTTTTAAAGGCTTACTCTGGCTCTTATATGGAGAAGAGATATTGGGGGCAATTATGGAATCAAGGAAACCATCGTGGTCATGCAGAAATGGTCTTGGAAGGGTTTTAGTGTGGAAGGAGTGGGTGAGAGGGGAGCTTTTTTCTACTGCCCAACCAGAATCCTGTCTCATCATTGCAATGATATACTTGATATTACCTTAGGATTCCTTATCTCTTGGGCCTTAAAGAGATGTTGTAGTACATGTAGAAATGCTGCTAGGCAACTTGAACGTGAGCTGAAGTTGGTAACTCAATTCTTAGTGGCTCCAAGGCACAGACTGTATGATTTTTTCTAGCCATGTTCAGGAGCCCATGTGTACAAATGGAGACGGCAGATGGTTTTATTAATCCAGAGTCAATGTTTTGCCAGATGTGTGTGAGGAATGAACAAAGGGGCCGAATAATATTACCGTAATTCACACTAAAGAGTTAATATTTTAATGCAGTACATAATCACGTTACAGTAAAAAAGAATATCACACAATGAAGAGAAGATGGTGGGAATGATGCTAAGAGTATGGTAGGAAGAATGGTAAAGAGAGAATGGGATGAGGGATGGTAAAGAGAGGAGGGGAAGAAGGAGGGGGAAAAGAATATCACAGAGTACTTCCTAACAAAAATAAAGAATGGAGGCACAGCTGTGGCAATACACTGAGCTCCATAGAGACAGCGCTGGGGCAAGTGAGAGCTGGATGGCCACTGGATGACTCTGCCTCACTGAGAAAAAATAACTAACCATGGGCAAAGGAGATTCTAAGAAGCTGAGAGTCAAAATGTCCTCATATGCATTCTTTGTGCAAACTTGTTGGGAGGAGCACGAGAAAAAGCAGCCAATGCCTCAGTCAACTTCTCAAAGTTCTCTGAGAAGCGCTCAGAGAAGTGGAAGATCATGTCTGCTAAAGAGAAAGGAAAATTTGAAGACATGGCAAAGGTGGACATGAAAAAGTAATGAAAACCTGTATTTCCTAGAGGCTAAACAAAAAAAGTTCAAGGAACTCAACGCATCTGAGAGGCCTCTTTCAGCTTTTTTCTTGTTCTGTTCCAAATATCTACCAGAAGTCAAAAGAGAACATCCCATTGGTGATGAGGCAAAGGAACTGGGATAGATGTGAAATAACACTGCTGCAAATGACAAGCAGCCATATGAAAGGAAGGCTGTGAAGCTGAAAGAAAAATATGAAAAAGATATCCCAGCTAAAGGAAAGCCTGATGCAGCAAAAAACGGGAGATGTCAAGGCTGAAAAAAGTGAGAAAAAGGAGGAAGAGGAACAAGAAGAAGAGGAGGAGGAGGAAGAGGAAGAAGAAGAAGAGAAGGAGGAGGAGGACGAGAAGGAGGAAAAGGAAGAGGAGAAGGAGAAGGAGAGGGAGGGGGAAGGGAAAGAGGAAGAAGAAAGTAGTAATAGTTGGTTCTAGTGATTTTTTCTTGCCTGCAAACCATATAACTCCCCTGTACGCAACTCACTCCTTTTAAAGAAAATAATTAAAATGTAAGGCTCTGTAAGATTTGTTTTTAAACTGTACAGTGTCCTTTTTTGTACAGTTAACATGCTAATGAATATGTCTTTAGGTAGCATGCCCTGGTGGCATTTTCCATAGCCACTAACCTGGCCTGGTACAGTAAATTGTAAATTGGCATAGAAATCGAAAGCAGGTTCTTACTGGTGCACAGCACAAATTAGTTATATATGGAGATGGTAGTTTTTTCATCTTCAGTTGTCTCTTATATAAAATAATTGTTCTTTTAACTAAATATCACTCTGTAATTACAAAAAAAAAAAAAAGTCACAGTGTTTTTATTGCCGTTCTGAGTGCTTCTAAGTAAATACAATTTTTTATCTGTTAAAAAAAAAGTACAACTTCTTGTCCTGTTGGAAGTAGTCCTTCCTGGAAGCTCGCATATCAGATCATCACAAGTCTATACTTTAATTTAGTTCATTATGGACAGTGTGGTATATATATATGTATAATTTTAATATACATCTTAGGAAGGCATATTAACATTGAGTTACACACATAAGTGGTATGTAGGAAAAAGGTTCACATTCCACAGGGAATATTCCTAATATCTTTAATCAACTGAGAGGGTTTGTTAATTAGCATACTGCATTAGGAATTATTTTTCATTGGTAAAATATATAGTATTCAACAGATGTGGATTGTGTAGGAATATTGTACAGGCTTTTCCAGAGCTGCATAAACAGGGACAAAGTATGGAAATGTGTGAACTCATTATTTTTACCCTTTGGAATGTGCTCTATACTTAGAATTCCAATTCTTTGTACAGCTACTTAGGATGGATTTTGTGGCCTGGCTTCGGCTAGATGTTTAGCTAAATCATGATGCATCTGCCTTGAGTGACTCTTCCATGCAAGTTACTTGCTCTAGCATTTAAAAGGTCAGAAAAGTGGGGCTTTAGCAAGCTTACGCTATAGGCTGTGTGACTGCTTTTATTCCTTCTTACTGAAGAACATGTGTAAGTGTGGCAGATTTGGTCTATAACTTGATTTCATTATAAAATCCACATAATAGATTATAAAGGAAGAGACCAGTAGTTCTCACCTACCTCTAATCATTGGAAGATTCCAATAGAGCCTAATAATCAGAAATGATCAAACTGGTTTAAGTCAGTTTGGCAATACACTGTGTAAGACAGCCTGCCTTAGCAGGTCCTTGGTTCCTTGGTAGATGAGTATGTGTTCTCTTTTTCTGTGTAGCATTGATTACCACCTTGTAGAAACACAAATGCTAATGCTGGAAGTGAATTATGGAATCACATAGTCCACTTATTTATGGAGAAATTAAGAAAGATTAAGCCACTTTCTCAAGGTTAATGCATGAGCTAGCTAGCAGTGAAAGAAAGAGTAGGTCCTGGATCTTGTGATGCAGAAATCTCATTGCCACAGAAATGGAGCCATATTTTCGAAAACAGAACACATGAAATATGTGGTTTAGAAAGTCTGGTATGACTTACAGGGATGAAAGGACAAAAGACTCGAGATTCTAAACTCATTAGCAAAACATTTGCTTTTCTTTTATTCATCCCTATTGCTCCATACTTAACCTCTTACCCATTTCTATGATACCATATTTTTAAAATCTCCTTTAACTGCCTTAAGAAATTATTGATTATCAAAATTGGGGGATCCAACAGTATTACACATTGGCTCTTCCTGTTTCTGCACCCTCTCATAATGTAAGGTAAGGATATAAGTGTTGTTTCCTTTGTTTTAAGGATGTAAAATGAATTTTTCTATTTGTCCAAACTGACCAAATGTTATTGATGGACTCTGGTTCACATATAATATTTCAAATGCTACAACTGAGTATATAAAACAATCTCTATTTCATAGTCTGACTATAGCCAGTATTAATAATGAGAAAATTTAAGTCAACATTTTTTGACCAAAATTTAGTGATTTATCCAGAATCTTAAGTCTCTTCCCACCTCTGTGTTTTGTGACTGTGCATTTACCATTTGCACAAGGTGCTGCAATGATTCCTTCACTCATGTCTGAACGTCAAATAATGACATATGGTCCCCAATTATTTAACACTCCAGGTATCATTGACAAGAAAGCACAAATGGTTCTTTGGTAGCCAGATAGTTTGATGAGATAATCTCAAGGATTCGAGACCCTCAAGAGATGAGAGTCATCCAGGTAACAAGTGACTGCTTACATACTGTCACTTGCTACTGAATGAAGTCCTTTTTTCCCACAAGTAATTTATTTCAATTTTGGACAGCTTTAACTGCTAGGAAGTTCTTCTTTGAATAGAAATCCTTCTCCTTGTAACTTCTGCCCACTAGCCTCTTTTTCTATGGTTTTTTAAGTGTCATTATGAATACATTCCATTTTTCTTGCACATATCAGCCTTTTGACATTCGAAAGTAGTTTTCATGCCCACACCACAGCTTCAAAACAAAAACTTGTAGACAAATGTCTTTACTGAAGGACACAAAATAAACTCAACTTTTTCAATTACAAATGTTTTTATCATCTAGCTTATAAAACATCTGATATAAAATATTTTAAACATCCACATTTTATATAAATAATCTGAGTTATTTATAGAAATATTTAGAAATTACAGGTAACTATCTTAGTTTGAATATGTCCAGAAGCAGATGAGACAAGGATTTGAGTAAAAGCAGATGTGGAAAATGCGGAATAATTCAGAAGAGTAAGGAAGTAACATAAGGAAAATAATCCAGCCAATGAAAGGTATGTTCTTAAGACAGCTGTCAGGGTGGGCAACTAGAGAAAAATCTCATGGAGAAACTCTTGGAGATGCTGCAAAATAAATACCTCAGAATTATACTACCTCAGTAGTGGGCTACTTCCTCAGCATTTTCATCTCACTCACATGCAGAGCTGTATTCCACAGATCTGGAATAAAAAGCCCTCAGGCATGGAGGTAGCCATTAGAAGTTGGATGGAGTATTGGGTGGGACACTAAGCATCTAAGTCAATAAGCTAATGATAATTGTAATTATTCATTGGGTACAGTGTATGCTGCTTGGGTAATGGGTGCACTAAAATCTGAGAAATCACCGTTAAAGAACTTATCCGTGTAACCAAAAACTATTGAAATAAAAAATCATTATCAAAATAATGATTAACATTTTGATATTCTTTCATTCAGATTTTTTCCAAATGCATATATACCTGAATATAAATTATTCCTAAAGAAAAATCATTCTATAACATTAATTCGTAGTTGTCTTGTCACTTAATAAAACCACATTTTTCTATTTTAATCAATATAAATCTACTCATATTATTACTGATGATATAGTATGCCGTAATTTATTTAATTTCCTGATTGGACATTTAGATTAGCTCCAGGTTTTTGCTATCATTATGAAAAATGCTTTATTTCAGTTTCATTGAACAATGAATCCTTACTTCAGCTGCCACTTAATTTTGTTTATTAAAACAATGCTTAAAAGATATAAACAGTATGGGAAAGAGTACTATTGGAGAGGGGTGAAGCAAGATGGCAAATAGAAGGCTCCACTGATTGTGCCTCCCACAGGAGCACCAAATGTAACAAGTATCTACACACAAAAAACACCTTTATAACAACCAAAAATCAGGCAAGTACAAACAATACCTGGTTTTCACTTCATACTGAAAGAAACACTGAAGAGGGTAAGAAAGACAGTCTCGAATTGCCAACACCACTCCTCCCCCATGCTGTCACAGCAGCCTTGTGGTGCGGAAAGAGAATCTGTACGTTTGCAAGAGGGAGAGTGCAGCAATTATACAACTTTGCATTGAAACCTGGTGCTGCGGACACCTGGGAGAACTCAGCCAGCAGTCACAGGTGGGGGCATTTAGACCGGCCCTAGCCAGAGGGCAAACACCCATTCTAGCAGTCTGAACAGAACGTGAGTTCCAACATGCCTCACCATTGAAGCCTAAAGTGCTTTCTGGCACTAGGTAAACTTGAAAGTCGGTCTAGGCCACAAGAACCGCAACTCTTAGGCAAGTCCTAGTTCTCAACTGGGCTTGAGGCCAATGGACTTGGGGGACACACAAACTACTGAGACACCAGCCAGGGCAGCTAAGGGGGTGCTTATGCCACCCCTCCCCCAACCCCAGGCAGCATAGCTTGCAGCTCCAAAAGAGCCCCCCTTTCTTCTGCTTGTAAGGAGAGGGGAAAGTAAAGAGGACTTTGTCTTGCATCATGGATACCAGCTCAACCACAATAGGGTGGGGCACTGGGCAGCGTCATGAGGCCCCACTCCAGACCCTAGCTCCTGGATGACATTTCTAGACACACCCTGGGTCAAAAGGGAACCTGCTGCATTCAAAGGAAGCACTTGGTCCTGGCAGGATTCATCACCTACTAACAAAAGAGCCCTTAGGCCCTGAATAACCAGCAGTGATACCCAGGTAATACACCATGGGCCTTGGGTGAGACTGCAAGATGTGCTAGCTTCAGGTGAGACCCTGCACATTCCCAACTGTGGTGGCTATGGTGATAAAGTAAAGGGAATTTTGTCTTGCACCTTATGTACCAGCTCAGCCACAGTGGGGAAGAGCACCAAGCAGGCTCTTGGGGTCCCTGATTCCAGCCCTGACTCTTGGATGGCATTTCTTAACCAGCTTTGGGCCAGAGGGGAGCCCACCTACCTGAAGGGCAGGTCCCAGACTGGGCAGCATTGATCACAAGCTGACCAAAGAGCCCTTGGATTTAAGTGAATATTGGCAGTAGCCTGGCAGTACTCTCCAAGGACCTGTGGTAGTAGTGGCCACAAGGTGTGTCTTGTGTGCTTGTGGAAAGGGGAGAGAAGAGTGGGAAGGACTGGGTCTCATGGTTTGAGTGCCAGCTCAGCACTCAGTGGTAAAATAAAACACCAGATAGATTTCTAACATATTTGACTCCAGGCTCTGACTCCTGTATGGCATTGCTGGACCTTAGGACTGGAGAACTTGCCACGCTGAAGAGAAGGACAGAAGCCTGGCTGGCTTCACCACCTGCTGATTGTAGAGTCCTAGGGCCTTACACAAACAAGTGGCAATCAGTGGCTATAATGGCCCTTGGGCAAGATCGAGTGCTGTATTAGCTTCAGGTCTGACCCAGAGCACTCCCAGTGGTAGTGACCTCAGAAGTGCTGGTGTCAGCCCACCCCCACCTCCACACAGCGCAGCACAGAGAAGCACTCTCCATTTGTTGGGGAGAAAGTAAGGGGAGAGAACAAGACAAGAGTCTCTGCCTGATAATCAAGAACATTCTTCTGGATATTGTCCAAGGCCACCAAGGCAGTACCTCTATGAGTCTCTAAGAACCACAACATTACAGGGCTTGGAGTGCCCCCTAATGCAGATACGGATTAGATTACAACACCCAACACCTTTCAAATACCTGGAAAGCCTTCCTATGAAGCATGGGTAAAAGAAGCCCAGACTGTAAAGAAAGACTGCAGTAAATACCTAACTCTTCAATGCCCAGACACCGATGAACATCAACAAGCATGAAGACCATCAAGGAAAACATAATGACGCCAAATGAACTAAATAAGTTCATTTAGTTCCAGGATAAATCCTGTGGAAACAGAGATACTTGACCTTCCGGACAGATAAATCAAAATAGCTATTTTGAGAAAACTCCAAGATAACGCAGAGAAGGAATTCAGAATCCTGCCAGATAAATTTTTTTTTTTTTTTTGAAACGGAGTCTCGCTCTATCGCCCGGTCTGGAGTGCAGTGGCCGGATCTCAGCTCACTGCAAGCTCCGCCTCCCGGGTTTATGCCATTCTCCTGCCTCAGCCTCCCGAGTAGCTGGGACTACAGGCGCCCGCCACCTCGCCTGGCTAGTTTTTTGTATTTTTTAGTAGAGACGGGGTTTCACCGTGTTAGCCAGGATGGTCTCGATCTCCTGACCTCGTGATCCGCCCGTCTCGGTCTCCCAAAGTGCTGGGATTACAGGCTTGAGCCACCGCGCCCGGCCCCTGCCAGATAAATTTAACAAAGGATGGAAATAGTTAAAAAAAGAATTAAACAGAAATTCTGGAGTTGAAAAATGCAGTTGACATACTGAAGAATGCATCAAAGTCTTAGTAACAGTGTCCATCAAAGAGAAGAAAGAATTAGTGAGCATGAAGCTGGGCTATTTGAAAATATAGTTAGGGGAGACAAAAGAAAAAAGAATAAAAAACAATGAAGCAAGCCTACAAGATGTAGAAAATAGCCTTAAATAGATAAAACCACAAAGATGGGGAAAAAACAGAGCAGAAAAGCTGAAAATTCTAGAAATCAGAGTGCCTCTCCCCCTCCAAAGAACACAGCTCCTCGCAAGCAACACAACAAAGCTGGACAGACATGACTTTCACGAGTTGAGAGAAGAAGGCTACAGATGATCAAACTTCTCCAAGATAAAGGAGGAAGGAAGTTTGAACCCATTGCAAAGGAGGTAAAAACCTTGAAAAAAGATTAGCCAAATGGCTAACTAGAATAACCAATGTACAGAAGTCCTTAAATGACCGGATAGAGCTGAATACCATGGCATGAGAACTACGTGACAAATGCACAAGCTTCAGTAACCAATTCGATCAACTGGAAGAAAGGGTATCAGTGATTGAAGATCAAATGAATGAAATGAAGCGAGAAGAGAAATTTAGAGAAAAAAGAGTGAAAAGAAATGAACAAAGCCTCCAAGAAATATGGGACTATGTGAAAAGACCAAATCTACATCTGATTGGTATACCTGAAAGTGACGGGGAGAATGGAACCAAGTTGGAAAACACTGCAGGATATTATCCAGAACTTCCCCAACCTAGCAAGGCAGGCCAACATTCAAATTCAGGAAACACAAAGAATGCCACAAAGATACTCCTTCAGAAGAGCAACTCCAAGACACATAATTATCAGATTCACCAAAGTTGAAATGAAGGAAAAAATGATAAGGGCAGCCAGAGAGAAAGGTCGGGTTACTCACAAAGGGAAGCCCATCAGACTAATGGCGGATCTCTCAGCAGAAACTCTACAAGCCAGAAGAGAGTGGGGGCCAATATTCAACATTCTTAAAGAAAAGAATTTTCAACCCAGAATTTCATATCCAGCCAAACTAAGTTTCATAAGTGAAGGAGAAATAAAATATTTTACGGACAAGCAAATGCTGAGAGATTTTGTCACCACCAGGCCTGCCCTACAAGAACTACTGAAGGAAGCACTAAACATGGAAAGGAACAACCAGTACCAGCCAGTGCAAAAACATGCCAAAATGTAAAGACCATCGATGCTAGGAAGAAACTGCACCAACTAATGAGCAAAATAACCAGCTAACAACAAAATGACAGGATGAAATTCACACATAACAATATTAACCTTAAATGTAAATGGACTAAATGCTCCAATTAAAAGACACAGACTAGCAAATTAGATAGAGTCAAGACTCATCAGTGTGCTGTATTCAGGAGACCCATCTCACGTACAGAGACACACATAGGCTCAAAATAAAGGGATGGAGGAAGATCTACCAAGCAAATGGAAAACAAAAAGGCAGGGGTTGCAATCCTAGTCTCTGATAAAACAGACTTTAAACCAACAAAGATCAAAAGAGACAAAGAAGGCCATTATATAATGGTAAAGGGATCAATTCAACAAGAAGAGCTAACTATCCCAAATATGTATGCACCCAAAAAAGGAGCACCCACATTCACAAGGAAGTCCTTAGAGACCTAAAAAGAGACTTAGATTCCCACACAATAATAATGGGAGACTTTAACACCCCACTGTCAACATTAGACAGATCAACAAACAGAAAGTTAACAAGGTTATCCAGGAATTGAACTCAGCTCTGCACCGTGCAGGCCTAATAGACATCTACAGAACTCTCCACCCCAAATCAACAGAATATACATTCTTCTCAGCAACACATTGCAGTTATTCCAAAATTGACCACATAGTTGGAAGTAAAGCACTCCTCAGCAAATGTAAAAGAACAGAAATTATAACCAACTGTCTCTCAGACCACAGTGCAATCAAATTAGAACTCAGGATTAAGAAACTCACTCAGAACTGCACAACTCTGTGGAAACTGAACAACCTGCTCCTGAACGACTACTGGGTATATAACAAAATGAAGGCAGAAATAAAGATGTTCTTTGAAACCAATGAGAATGAAGACACAACATACCAGAATCTCTGGGACACATTTAAAACAGTATGTAGTGGGAAATTTATAGCACTAAATGCCCACAAGAGAAAGCAGGAAAGATCTAAAATCAACGCCCTAACATCACAATTAAAAGAACTAGAGAAGCAAGAGCAAACACATTCAAAAGCTAGCAGAAGTCAAGAAATAACTAAGATCAGAGCAGAACTGAAGGAGATAGAGACACGAAAAACCCTTCAAAAAAATCAATGAATCCAAGAGCTGGTTTTTTGAAAAGATCAACAAAGTTGATAGACTGAAAGCAAGACTAATAAAGAAGAAAAGAGAGAAGAATCAATAGACACAATAAAAAATGATAAACGGGATATCACCACTGACCTCACAGAAATATAAACTACCATCAGAGAATACTATAAATACCTCTATGCAAATAAACTAGAAAACCTAGAAGAAATGGATACATTCCTGGACACATACACTCTCCCAAGACTAAACCAGGAAGAAGTTGAATCCCTGATTAGACCAATAACAGGCTCTGAAATTGAGGCAATCATTAACAGCCTAACAACCAAAGAAAGTCCAGGACCAGATAGATTCACAGCCAAATTCTACCAGAGGTACAAGGAGGAGCTGGTATCATTCCTTCTGAAACTATTCCAATCAACAGAAATAGAGGGAATCCTCCCTAACTCATTTTATGAGGCCAACATCATCCTCATACCAAAGCCTGGCAGAGACACAACAAAAAAAGAGAATTTTAGACCAATATCCCTGATGAACATTGATGCAAAAATCCTCAGTAAAATACTGGCAAACCGAATCCAGCAGCACATCAAAAAGCTTATCCACCATGATCAAGTGGGCTTCATCCCTGGGATGCAAGGCTGGTTCAACATATGCAAATCAATAAATGTAATCCAACATATAAACAGAACCAAAGACAAAAACCACATGATTATCTCAACAGATGCAGAAAAGGTCTTTGACAAAGTTCAATAGCCCTTCATGCTAAAAACTCTCAATAGATTTGGTATTGATGGGACGTATCTCAAAATAATAAGAGCTATTTATGACAGACCTACAGCCAATATCATACTGAATGGGCAAAAACTGGAAGCATTCCCTTTGAAAACTGGCACAAGACAGGGATGCCCTGTCTCACCACTCCTATTCAACATAGTGTTGGAAGTTCTGACTAGGGCAATCAGGCAGGATAAAGAAATAAAGGGTATTCAATTAGGAAAAGAGGAAGTCAAATTGTCTGTGATTGCAGATGACATGACGGTATGTTTACAAAACCCCATCGTCTCAGCCGAAAATCGCCTTAATCTGATAAGGAACTTCAGCAAAGTCTCAGGATGCAAAATCAATGTGCAAAAATCACAAGCATTCTTATACACCAATAACAAACAGAGAGCCAAATCATGAGTGAATTCTCATTCACAATTGCTACAAAGAGAATAAAATACCTAGGAATCCAATTACAAGGGACGTGAAGGACATCTTCAAGCAGAACTACAAACCACTGCTCAGTGAAATAAAAGAGGACACAAACAAATAGAAGAACATTCCATGCTCATGGTTAGGAAGAATCAATATCGTGAAAATGGCCATACTGCCCAAGGTAATTTATAGATTCAATGCCATCCCCATTAAACTACCAATGACTTTCTTCACAGAATTGGAAAAAACTTATTTAAAGTTCATATGGAACCAAAAAAGAGCCTGCATTGCCAAACAATCCTAAGCCAAAAGAACAAAGCTGGAGGCATCTTGCTACCTGACTTCAAACTATACTACAAGGTTACAGTAACCAAAACAGCATGGTACTGGTACCAAAACAGAGATATAGACCAATGGAACAGAGCAGAGCCCTCAAAAATAATACCACACATCTACAACCATCTGATCTTTGACAAACCTGACAAAAACAAGAAATGGGGAAACGGTTCCCTATTTAATAAATGGTGCTGGGAAAACTGGCTAGCCATATGTAGAAAGCTGAAACTGGATCCCTTCCTTACACCTTATACGAAAATTAATTCAAGATGGATTAGAGACTTAAATGTTAGACCTAAAACCATAAAAACCCTAGAAGAAAACCTAGGCAATACCATTTAGAACATAGGCATGGGCAAGGATTTCATGTCTAAAACACCAAAAGCAATGGCAACAAAAGCCAAAATTGACAAATGGGATCTAATTAAACTAAAGAGCTTCTGCACAGCAAAAGAAACTACCATCAGAGTGAACAGGCAACCTACAGAATGGGAGAAAATTTCCGTAATCTACCCATCTGACCAAGAGCTAATATCCAGAACCTACGAAGAACTCAAACAAATCTACAAGAAAGAAAACAACATCATCAAAAAGTGGGCAAAGGATATGAACAGACACTTCTCAAAAGAAGACGTTTATGCAGCCAACAGACACATGAAAAAATGCTCATCACCACTTGCCATCAGAGAAATGCAAATTGAAACCACAATGAGATACCATCTCATACCAGTTAGAATGGCGATCATTAAAAAGTCAGGAAACAACAGGTGCTGGAGAGGATGTGGAGAAATTGGAACAGTTTTACACTGTTGGTGGGAGTGTAAACTAGTTCAACCATTGTGGAAGACAGTGTGGCGATTCCTCAAGGATCTAGAACTAGAAATACCATCTGACCCAGCCATGCCATTACTGGGGATATACCCAAAGGATTATAAATCATGGTGCTATAAAGACACATGCACATGTATGTTTATTGTGGCACTATTCACAATAGCAAAGATTTGGAACCAACCCAAATGTCCATCAATGATAGTCTGGATTAAGAAATTGTGGCACATATACACCGTGGAATACTATGCAGCCATAAAAAAGAATGAGTTCATATCCTTTGTAGGGACATGGATGGAGCAGGAAACCATCATTCTCAGCAAACTATCGCAGGAACAGAAAACCAAACACTGCATGTTCTCACTCATAGGTGGGAATTGAACAATGAGAACACATGGACACAGGAAGGGGAATATCACACACCAGGGCCTGTTGTGGGGTGGGGGGAGGGGGGAGGGATAGCATTAGGAGATATACCTAATGTAAATGACGAGTTAATGGGTGCAACACACTAACATGGCACATGTATACATATGTAACAAACCTGCACCTTGTGCACATGTACCCTAGAACTTAAAGTATAATAAATAAATAAATAAAAAGAAAATAGCCTCAAAAGGGCAAATCTAAGACCTATTAGCCTTAAAGTGGAGGGAGAGAGAGATATAGGGGTAGAAAGTTTATTTGAAGGGATACTATCAGAGAACTTCTCAAACCTATGGAATATTATCAATATCCAAGTACAAGAAGGTTATAGAACACCAAGCAGATTTAACCCAAAGAAGACTACCTCAAGGCATTTAATAAACTCCCAAAAGTCAAGAATAAAGAAAGGATCCTAAAAGCAACAAGAAAAAAGAAAAGAAAAAAAGAAACATAGAATGGAGGTCCAATATGTCTGGCAGCAGACTTTTTCATGGAAACCTTATGGGCCAGGAGAGAGTGCCATAAAATATTTAACGTGCTGAAGGAAAAATTTATTTTACCCTAGAATAATATATCCAGTGAAAATATATCAAGCATGAAGAAGAAATAAACACTTTCCCTGACAAACAGAAACTGAGGGATTTTGTCAATACCAGACCTGCTCTACAAGAAATACTAAAGGGAGTACTTCAATCTGAAAGAAAAGGGCATTAATGAACAAGAAGAAATTATCTGAAGGTATAAAACTCACTGGTAAGAGTAAGTCCACAGAAAAAGTCAGAATATTATTACGCTGTATGGTGTGTAAACTACTCAAGTAGAAAGACTAAATGATGAACCAATCAAAAAAAAGTACAACAACTTTTCAAGACATAGTGTAATAAGATATAAGTACAAGGAGTAAAAAGGTAAAAAAGTAGAGGAACAAAGTTACAGTTTTTATTAGTTTTCTTTTTGCTTTAGTTAGTTTATGCAAGCAAAGTTAAGTTATTATCAGCTTAAAATAATGGATTATATAATAGGATTTGCTAGTCTCATAGTAACCTCACATCAAAATACACACTGCAGATACACAGAAAATAAAAAGCAGGAAATCAAATCACACCACCAGAGGAAATCACCATCACTATATGAAAGATAAGAAAAGAGAAGACCACAAAACCACCAGAAAAAAAATATGGTAGGAGTACGTTCTTACTTTTTAATAATAAGATTGAATGTAAATGGACTAAACTTTCCAAGAAAAAGACATGCAGTAGCTGACTGGATTGAAAAAAATAAGACCCAATGATCTGTTGCCTAAAAGAAACATATTTTACCTGAAAAGACACAGAGACTGAGAATAAAGGAGTGGAAAAAGGTATTCCATGCCAATAGAAACAAAAAAAGAGCAGGACTTTCTCCATTTATATCAGGCAAGATGTATTTCAAGACAAAAAAGGTCATTATGTAATGATACAAGGGTCAATTCAGTGACAAGATAAAACAGTTGTAAACATATGTCAGCCAGTATTGGAGAACTTAGATATATAAAGCAAATATTATTAGAGGTAATGAGAGAGATAGACCTCAATATCATAAGAGCTGGGGACTTCGACACCCCACTTTCAGCATTGGACAGATCATCCAGACAGAAAACCAGCAAAGAAGCATCAGACTTAGTCTGCACTATAGACCAAATAGACCTAATAGATATTTACAGAACATTTCATCCAAGGGCTACAGAATACACATTCTTCTCCTCAGCACGCAAATCATTCTCAAGGATAGACTGTATGTTAGGCAACAAAGGAAGTCTTAAAACATTTTAAAAAGTTGAAAGAATATCTAGCATCTTCTGTGACCACAATGAAATAAAATGAGAAATCAGTAAGAAGAGGAATTTTGAAAACTATACAAACATATGGAAATTAAACAATATGCTCCTGAATGACAAGTAGCTCAATAAAGAGATTAAGAAGGAAATTGAAAAATTTATTGAAACAAATAATAGTGGAAACACACCATGCCAAAACCTATGGAATATGGCAAAAGCAGTACTAAGAGGGAATTTTATAGCCTTAAGCACCTACGTCAAAAAAAGAAAAATTTAAAATAAACACCCCAATGATGCATGTTAATGAACTAGAAAAACAAGAGCAAACCAAACACAATATAAGTAGAAGAAATAAGACCAGAGCAGAAATAAGTAAAATTGAAATGAAAAAACAATCAATAAAACAAAAAATTGATTTTTGAAAAGAAAAAATATACAAACCTTTAGCCAGAATAAGAAAAAAGGGAGAAGATCTAAATAAATAAAATCAGAGGTGAAAAAGGAGACATTACAACTGATAAGGCAGAAGCTTGAAGGATCATTAGTGACTACCATGAGCAACTATATGTTAATAAATTGGAAAATCTAAAGGAAATAGATAAATTGCTAGATACATAAAACCTGCCAAAATTGAACCATAAAGACATCCAAAACTTAAACATATCAATAACAAGTAACAAGCTGGAAGCCATAATAAAAAGTCTCCCAACAAAGCAAAGCCCAGGACTTGATGGATTCTTTGCTGAATTCTACCAAACATTTAAAGAAGAAATAATAACAATCATACTCCAACTATTCTGAAAAATAGAGGAGGGAATACTTCCAAACCATTCTATGAGGCCAGTGTTACCCTGACACCAAAATCAGACAAAGACACATCAAAAAAGAAAACTACAGGTCATTATCTCTGATGAACATTGATGCAAAAATCCTCAACAAAACACTAGCAAACCAAATTCAACAACACGTTGAAAAGATCATTCATCATGACCAAGTAGGATTTATCCCAGTGATGCAGGGATAGTTCAACATATGCAAATCAATCAATGTGATATATCATATCAACAGAATGCAGGAAAAAAAAAAAAACCATATGATCATTTCAATTGTTGCTGGAAAAGCATTTGATAAAATTCAACACTCCTTCATGATAAAAAAAAAAAAAAACCCTAAAAAAACTGGATACACAGAAACATACCTCAAGACAATAAAAGCCATAGATGACAGAATCATAGATAGTATATCATGCTGAATGGGAAAAGACCAAAAGCCT
This sequence comes from Rhinopithecus roxellana, assembly GCF_007565055.1. NCBI lineage: Eukaryota > Metazoa > Chordata > Mammalia > Primates > Cercopithecidae > Rhinopithecus > Rhinopithecus roxellana. The sequence goes on from NC_044553.1 coordinate 43,574,693, forward strand.
TTCATCTAAGAGCTGGAACAAGACAAAGATGCCCCCTTGCACCACTGTTATTCAACATAGTACTGGAAGTCCTAGCTAGAGCAGTCAGACAAGAGAAAGAAATAAAGGACATCCAGATTGGAAAAGAAGAAGTCAAACTATCCTTGTTTGCAGATGATATGATCTTATATTTGGAAAAATGTAAAGACTTCACCAAAAAGCTATTAGAAATGATATAGTCAGTTAAGTTGTAAGATACAAAATCATACAAAAATCAGTAGCATTTTTATATCCCATCAGCAAAAAGATAGCAAGAAATTAATCTTATTTACAGTAGCTACAAATAAAATTAAATACCTAGGAATTAACCAAAGAAATCAAAGACCTCTACAATGAAAATTATAAAACACTGATACAAGAAATTGAAGAGGACACAAAAAATGGAAAGATATTTCATGTTTATAAATAGGAAGAATCAATATTGTTAAAATGTTTATATGTCCCAAAGCAATCTTTAGATTTAATAAAATCCCTATCAAAATACCAAGGACATTCTTCACAGAAAGAAAAAAAACTCTAAAATTTAAATGCAACCACAGAAGACTCAGAATGGCCAAAGCTATCCCAAGCAAAAAGAACAAAGCTAGAGGAATCACACTACCTGACTTCAAATTACACTACAGAGCTATTGTAACCAAAACGGCATGGTACTGGCATAAAGACAGACACAAAGACCAGTGGAACATAGTAGAGAGCCCAGAAATAAGTCTGTACACCTACAGTGAACTCATTTTTGACAAAAGTGCCAAGAATGTACACTAAGGAGAGAAGAGTCTCTTTAATAAATAGTGCTGGAAAAATTGGATATCCACATGCAGAAGAATGAAACTGGACCTCGGTCTCATGCCATATACAAAAATCAAATCAAAATGATTACTGACTTAAATCTAAGATTCAAAGCCATGAAACTACTGAAAGAAAATATTGGGGCCACTCTTTAGGACATTGGTTTGGGCAAAAATTTCTTGAGTAATACCCCATAAACACAGGCAACCAAAGCAAAAATGGACAAATGGGATCACATCAAGTTAAAAATCCCCTGCACAACAAAGGAAACAATCCACAAAGTGAAGAGACAACCCACAGGATGGGAGAAAATATTTGTCAACTACCCATCTGACAAGCGATTAATAACCAAAATATATAAGGAGCTCAAACAACTCCCTAGGAAAAAAATCTAAAAATCTGATTTTTTAAATGGGCAAAAGATCTGAATGGACATTTCTCAAAAGAAGACATATAAATAGCAAACAGGTATATGAAAAGGTGCTCAACTGAACATCAGAGAAATGCAAATCAAAATCATAATGAGATATCATCTGACACCATTAAAATGACTTTTATCCAAAAGACAGACAATAACAAATACTAGTGAGGATGGGGAGAAAAGGGAATCCTGGTACACTGTTGGTGAGAGTGTATATTAGTACAACCACTATGCAGAACAGTTGGGAGGTTCCTCAAAAATTAAAATAAAGATACTATATGATCCAGCAATCCTACTGCTAGGAATAGAGCCAAAAGAAAGAAAATCAGTATGTTCAACAGGTATCTACACACTTATATTTGTTGCAGCACTGTTTACAATAGCAAGGATATACAAGCAACCTAAGTGTCCATCAACAGATGAATGGATGAAGAAAATGTGGTACATATACACAAGGGAGCACTATTCAGCCATAAAAAAGAATGAGATCTTGCCATCTGCAACAACAAAATGGATGGAACTTGAGGTCATTATATTAAGTGAAATAAACCAGGCACAGAAAGACAAACATCACATGTTTTCACTCATTTGTGGGAGCCAAAAATTAAAACAATTGAACTCATGGAGATAGAGAATAGAAGGGTGGCAGGGGCTGGGAAGGGTATGGGAATGGGGGAAGTGGGGATGGTTAATGGGTACAAAAAATAGTTAGAAAGATTAAATAAGATAATATTTGCTAGCATAACAGGGTGACTATAGTAAAAAATAATTTAGTTGTACATTTAAAAATAACTAAAAGAATATAGTTGGATTTTTATAACATAAAGGACAAATGTTTGAAATGATGGACACCCCGTTTACCCTAATATAATCATTACACTGTGCATATCTGTATCAAAGTATCCCATGTAACCCATAAATATTTATACCTAGTATATACCCACAAAAATTAAAAATAAAAAAATTTGTTACAGTGTACCATGTATTTAAACACAAATGATTCGTATTTTCTTTGTAGTTTAGAAATATTATGTAAGTTTAAATGCAAAATATTATATGATTGTATCATAAATTACAGCCATTTAGGTTACAGGGATTCAACTTCATGTGTTTCATATACTGCTGCTACCTCAACTTACGATGCAATGCATTTATTTACATTTATGAATATTGATTTGGATTTTACCTGCATAAAGTCCGTTCAGTACCATCATGGTCTCCTATGTGCAATTGTAGCACTGAAATACTTTTATTTCTTCTCAGAGTACTTGTTATTTGTTAGTTTGTAGCACTGGCAAATTATGTATCTTATCCCCATAATCTCAACTTGTTCAGTGGGTGTGATTGTCTTAGGTTGGTTTTCTGGGAAATAGACTCTGAGATGGTGCAATAGACTGAATGTTTGTATTCCCCAGCCCCCATTCATGTTGAATCCCTAATCCCAATATGAGGTATTTGCAGGTTGGGCCTTTGGAAGGTAATTAGATCATGAGGGTGGTCCCTGCATAAATGAGATTTCCTTGTAAGAAATCAGAGAACTAGCTAGCTCTCTTTCTCCCCTGTTATAATATCTCCCAATATTTCTTTGGTAATACCTCCCAGATTACCAGCTGGTAATCTGCAATTCAGAAGAGGGCCCTCACTAGAACCCCACCATGTTGGCACACTGATTTCAGACTTCCAGCCTCCAGAACTGCGAGAAATAAGGTTCTATTGTTTATACACCACCCAGTGTATGGTACTTTGTTATAACAGCCTGAGCTGATAGATGGAAATTAGAATGCAGGAGATTTAATGGGGAGTAGTCTGATAAGCATTACCTATATGAGAGTGATTGGGCAGCTGGAGAAGTTGAGTTGCAATGCAGGTGCAACAATAGCCTCAGGTGATACTACAATGAGCTGATATGGCCCTTCAGAATTATCCTGAATTAAGGCAAGGGAATTGGGCCCTTATACTCCTACATCAGCCAGTCTTTGGTTGTTGGCTGCACCTTGGAGAGGGGAGTGAAAACTGGGGCAAGGCATTACCTTTCAGCGTAGGGCAATTCCCAGTAGAGGACTCAGCTGTGAACCGCAAGCGTTTGACACTCCCAGCAGCTAGGGGTGTAAGTACTTTAACCCTGAAGAGGATATCTGAACAATGCATGACAACATCTTCTATAGTCTACCGCTTGTACAGCTTGTATTCTCTTGCTTCATGTAATAGTTATTTCACATCTGGAAATAACTTACCCTGGATTCTGGTTAGTCTTTTTTTCCTGGAAAAATTTGCAAGAAAAAGATTAGTGGGAAAAATTCCAAATCCTGACATTACACTTCATCCTGAGGCTGTAACTGATAATTCATTATTTCCCTCCTCTTCCACACATTCTATATCCCCTTCACATTCAACTTGCACTTCTGCTGGGCTAAGTGGCTTGTCTGGTGGGGCTATTCAGATGCTTATCCTTGAGGGGTCTGACCCTCTAGTTACCACATCTGTCATAGGCTGTGGATACTGCATGTATTCATCTGGCATCAAAACTGGGTAGGGGAGTTATCAAGAGACTGTGAAAATAAGTAATTCAAAGTATAAGCTGTTGCAACTAAATTATTTTGAGCCTTAAATGAATGTGATTGTAGGGCCTGAGTCTGTACAAGCAACTGTAACGGAGACAGGTGTAACCTTTGGTTTTTGTGGTTAAAGATTAGCCTTTTTCCTTGCCGTATTTTGTAAAATGTTGTAAATGACTAAAAGGCACCAGGGAAGACCCTTTCCTTCTTACTGTTCATCTTCATTATAGATGAACTTCCCTCTCACCCCGTCACAGAAAGACTTCATGGCTATTACATTGTCTAACACTCTTTTAAATTGGAAAGGAAAATAAAACAAACTGTAATTCATTAATTTACTGTAACTCATAAACAAGCCCTGTGTAGAAAATGTTGTAATCCTGTTAAATTTTTTGGTTTTCTTCATATATAAGCAAAACCTTAACTTTTAATTTTGGAGCACTGACCTCATTTCAGGAGTCTGTGTTTCCCAAGTGGCTAGTCCTAGTATTTTGCTTAAATAAACTCTTTAAAACTGGATTCTGATCCTTTTGATTATTTCAGGTTGATAAGACGTTCCAGTAGATGAGCTACATCCTAAATGGTTTTTCCTTCCCATCGTGTAATAGTAACCCTGTTTCTTTCAAGTTAATTTTCCCACCAGTATGGAGACTCTTTTCCTTCCATGCTAGTCCTTTGGCACAAGGAATCTGAAATGAACAGGTGGCAGCCATAGCTTAAAGTTTATTGAGACTCTTATCAGTGTGTCCCTTTTGGGAAGCATTTCCTCTGCAAACTAGAGCCTCTAAGCCTGCAGAGCATGAAGCTGCAGGTACAGGAAGTGCTTAGAGTATTACTGAGAAAAGCTAATCTACTTTTGCCACTTGGATTCTCCTCTTTGGAAAAATAGTACCATTCAATGTTCATTGACTAAAGATGCCAAGCCTATCCTAAAGGGTAATTCCCCATCTTCACATGATGCTGTTCTTTCAAAAGTCTGTTCCACCTGTCTATCAGACCTGCAGGTTTTGGGTGGTGCAGCATATGATAGGACTAGTGAATCTCATAGTCATGGATCCATTGCCACAGCTTATTTGTACAATAGTTCACTTGGTCTGAGACAGTGATCCCTTGTATAGTGGTGTAGGCTGAGGCACTTTGTGTGAGAACTGTAAACCTATATTTGAAATGGTTGTTACTATTTATTTTGGAGGGGATGTTTCAGCAAGTCCCAGACCACTGGACTGTTAAAAATGTTGGCCAGGCATGATGGCTCAGGCCTGTAATCCCAGCACTTTGGGAGGCCAAGGCGGGTGGATCACCTGAGGTCAGGAGTTTGAGACCAGTATGGCCAACATGGTGAAACCCCATCTCTACGAAAAATATGAGAAATTAGCTGGGCATGGTGGTGGGTGCCTGTAATCCCAGCTACTTGGGAAGTTGAGGCAGGATGATCACTTGAACCTGGGAGGCAGAGGTTGCAGTGAGCCGAGATCACGCTATTGCACTCCAGCCTGGGCAACAAGAGCAAAACTTTGTCTCAAAAAAAAAAAAAAAAAAAAAGTCACTGATGTGGTAGGCCTGAATCTTTATAGGGGTGTCCTCTATGCTCTGGTGTGCATGTGTTTTATAAAAGCATCCTGAATACTTGTCATTTCTTACTCATGATGTTCTGTGGGAGGGTCTGAGAGTCCTGGTATTTTCAAACTATGTTATGAAAAAGAATAGGAGAATACAGGCCTGGTGTGGGGGCTCACGTCTGTAATTCCAGCACTTTGGGGGGCCAAGGTAGGTGGATCACCTGAGGTCAGGAGTTCGATACCAGTCTGGCCAACATGGTGAAACCCTGACTCTACTAAAAATACTAAAATTAGCCGGGTGTGGTGGTGTGTGCCTGTAATCCCAGCTACTCAGGAGGCTGAGGCAGGAGAATCACTTGAACCCAGGAGGCGGAGGTTGCAGTGAGCCCTGATCATGCCACTGCACTTCAGCCTGGGTGATAGAGCAAGACCCTGTCTCCAAAAAGAAAAAAAACAATAGGAGAATAACTTAGCCCCTGGGCAAAACCATTCATTTGTACTGTTTTCCATCCCATGTAAGGCCAACTGTTTATACTATTCATGCCTGCTAGGTATTGAAAACAATGCATATGCCATATTAATAGCCCCATATCATTTATCAGGGGCTGTGTTAGTCTATTGTAATAAAAATACCACATTCAGCAGAGTAGCTGCAATTAGGGTTACTACTTAGTTAAGTTTGAGACATTATTCACAGGTATAGACTGAATGCTTACATCTCCCCGCCAATTTATATGTTGAAACCTACTCCCCAGTGTGATGGTATTAGGAGGTGGGGCCATTATTAGGTGATTAGGTCATCATGGCAGAGTCTTCATGAATGGGATTAGTGCCCTTATAAAAGAGATTCCGGAGAGCCCCCTCACCCCTTCTGACTTGTGAGGACATAGTGAAAAGATGACTGTCTCTAAAGCAGGAAGTGGGTTCTCACCAGATACTGAATCTGCTGGCAGCCTTCTGAACTACAAGCAGTTCATTTCTGTTGTTTATAAGACACTCAGTCTGTGGTATTTTGTTATAGCAGCTCAAATAGATTAACACCTTGACCTTGTATTTTACAGGCCAAAGTGGATAATTACTTGGGGATATAATGGGTACCCCTAAGCCTGTATCATTCATGTCAAGTATGGTACTAATCTTTGCCATTCCCCCTAGAATCAGCATTGTTTTTCATTTTACCATCCAAGGATGGTAAGGGAAATTTAAGGGGTTTTCTGCTGTAATAGCTTTGTTCACAGTTCAAGAAACCAGTTGAGGATTCTGCCAATTGCTAAGTATGTCCATTTCAATTATATATTTAGGTATCATGAAAATGACCATTAGGTGGGTCAATAAACATAATGGGCTCACTGTGAGATAGACTTGGGCCGATACTCTATTTATTACCTGACATCCTCTTTTATTCTAACAATCATCATAATACATCATTGGTTATCGGTATTCAATCAGAACTTTTGTTCAACATCTTTCAAAAGTTATTCCCTTTTTAAGGAACATAATTAGTTAGCTGTTGAATTTTCCATTTCATTTAAAATAAGCCATTGCTTTTTTCAAGCTCCTAAAATCCGTCTTAGCTTATGAGAACTGGACAACAAGATCCTTGCCAGGGTGTTAAGCCCAATGTCATGGGAGAGCCCCTAGATCAACAGACTTTTGTATTCCACTCTATGCTCTACTTCCCTTGATTCTACATCCTCAGGATATACTTCCTAGTTCTTGCTCATGTACGTTACTGAACTGCAGCTCATTTGTAGCTCATCCATCTCCTTCCTTATCAGACCTTCCTCTCCTTTATCATGCTGAGATTTGACCCTAGTCAAATCTGGTTGCCAAGACAGGAGTGGATGACAGATCCTGAAATGGTCAAACACTGTTTTATAAGTCATCTGCCTATTTAAAACATCTGCATATTCTTCAAGCAAAGCAGCATGCATCTTTTAACAAAAATGAGTGGGCCATTTCTGCAGGCCCATAGGGTTCAGGCACACCTGGGATTCAACATTCTGAAGTAGGTCTATTTAGAATTCTTGATCAACTGGAAGAAAGAGTATCAGCGATTGAAGATCAAATGAATGAAATGAAGCGAGAAGAGAAACCAAAAGAAAAAAGAAGAAAAAGAAATGAGCAAAGCCTGCAAGAAGTATGGGATTACGTAAAAAGACCAAATCTACGTCTGATTGGGGTGCCTGAAAGTGAGGGGGAAAATGGAACCAAGTTGGAAAACACTCTTCAGGATATCATCCAGGAGAACTTCCCCAACCTAGTAGGGCAGGACAACATTCAAATTCAGGAAATACAGAGAACGCCACAAAGATACTCCTCCAGAAGAGCAACTCCAAGACACATAATTGCCAGATTCACCAAAGTTGAAATGAAGGAAAAAATCTTAAGGGCAGCCAGAGAGAAAGGTCGGGTTACCCACAAAGCGAAGCCCATCAGACTAACAACAGATCTCTCGGCAGAAACTCTACAAGCCAGAAGACAGTGGGGGCCAATATTCAACGTTCTTAAAGAGAAGAATTTTAAACCCAGAATTTCATATGCAGCCAAACTGTTTCATCAGTGAAGGAGAAATAAAATCCTTTACAGATAAGCAAATTCTTAGAGATTTTGTCACACCAGGCCTGCCTTACAAGAGACCCTGAAGGAAGCCCTAAACATGGAAAGGAACAACCGGTACCAGCCATTGCAAAAACATGCCAAAATGTAAAGGCCATCGAGGCTAGGAAGAAACTGCATCAAATAACTAGCAAAATAACCAGTTAATATCATAATGGCAGGATCAAGTTCACACATAACAATATTAACCTTAAGTGTTAATGGACTAAATGCTCCAATTAAAAGACACAGACTGGCAAACTGGATAAAGAGTCAAGACCCATCAGTCTGCTGTATTCAGGAGACCCATCTCACATGCAGAGACATACATAGGCTCAAAATAAAGGGATGGAGGAAGATCTACCAAGCAAATGGAGAACAAAAAAAAGCAGGGGTTGCAATCCTAGTCTCTGATAAAACAGACTTTAAACCATCAAAGATCAAAAGAGACAAAGAAGGCCATTACATAATGGTAAAGGGATCAATTCAACAGGAAGAGCTAACTCTCCTAAATATATATGCACCCAATACAGGAGCACCCAGATTCATAAAGCAAGTCCTTAGAGACTTACAAAGAGACTTAGACTCCCATACAATAATAATGGGAGACTTCAACACTCCGCTGTCAACATTAGACAGATCAACGAGACAGAAAGTTAACAAGGATATCCAGGAATTGAACTCATCTCTGCACCAAGCGGACCTAATAGACATCTATAGAACTCTCCACCCCAAATCAACAGAATATACATTCTTCTCAGCACCACATCGCACTTATTCCAAAATTGACCACATAATTGGAAGTAAAGCACTCCTCAGCAAATGTAAAAGAACAGAAATTATAACAAACTGTCTCTCAGACCACAGTGCAATCAAACTAGAACTCAGGACTAAGAAACTCAATCAAAACCGCTCAACTACATGGAAACTGAACAACCTGCTCCTGAATGACTACTGGGTACATAACGAAATGAAAGCGGAAATAAAGATGTTCTTTGAAACCAATGAGAACAAAGATACAACATACCAGAATCTCTGGGACACATTTAAAGCAGTGTGTAGAGGGAAATTTATAGCACTAAATGCCCACAAGAGAAAGCAGGAAAGATCTAAAATGGACACTCTAACATCACAATTAAAAGAACTAGAGAGGCAAGAGCAAACACATTCAAAAGCTAGCAGAAGGCAAGAAATAACTAAGATCAGAGCAGAACTGAAGGAGATAGAGACACAAAAAAACCCTCCAAAAAATCAATGAATCCAGGAGTTGGTTTTTTGAAAAGATCAACAAAATTGACAGACCGCTAGCAAGGCTAATAAAGAAGAAAAGAGAGAGGAATCAAATAGATGCAATAAAAAATGATAAAGGGGATATCACCACTGACCCCACAGAAATACAAACTACCATCAGAGAATACTATAAACACCTCTACGCAAATCAACTAGAAAATCTAGAAGAAATGGATAATTTCCTGGACACTTACACTCTCCCAAGGCTAAACCAGGAAGAAGTTGAATCCCTGAATAGACCAATAGCAGGCTCTGAAAATGAGGCAACAATTAATAGCCTACCCACCAAAAAAAGTCCAGGACCAGATGGATTCACAGCTGAATTCTACCAGAGGTACAAGGATGAGCTGGTACCATTCCTTCTGAAACTATTCCAATCAATAGAAAAAGAGGGAATCCTCCCTAACTCATTTTATGAATTCTTAACCCAAGTCTTAAGAGTTTTATTACTCCCATCTTGGGGCCCTGATTTTGGCATAGGGGGCTTGCTAGGGTTGGGAATGCTATATTTTCTAAAGTTCTGCTACTCTTAAAGAGTAGGTTCTGTGAAGACAAGGGTTTCTTTAAATAATACCAATGAAGAGATTTAGTTTTTATACATGGCTTTGAATTGATGAGCAATCACCTTTAGCCTTTTCTTTTCTTCTCTTCAAAGCATTCATGGCGCTTAGCAACAGTTATGCAATTCCACAATCCTTAAGATTACTCCTCCTCCCATACTTCTTAAATGCCAGAGATATTACAGAGGCCAGTGCATCTCCTTCTAGTAGATCCCATTGCACTCAACCATAGTTGAAAAGTGTTAATAATTTTACTGCTTTAACGTATCTTGAATTATCAATGCTCAACCTATTAGTAGCAATAGGGTATTCTTGACAGCTGGCCGGGGTGATTCAACTCCTGAATACCACCCTTAGGGTCTGCTTCTACCCCATACCTAATACCGTTGTGTCATTGGTTGGATTTTGTAGAAACAGAAGCTGACACAGGGATTCAGGTAGAAGGGAATTCAGGGAGTGTACTTCAGGGGAAACCCTAAAAAGAAAGAAAGAGGGAAGGTAAGGAAGGGAAAAGACCATGCAATATTTCCCTTGGTCGATTATGATCATTTGAGCAGAAAAACAATAGTAATTATTATTTAAATAACTGATTTAAAAAGTTGAATCCATGAAAGGTCATGAGTGGATATAAATATGCGAAAACATTGATATAAAATATAAAAATGTACTCATAAATACAAAAAATTGACTTTAATAGATTTTTAATGTCAGTTCTAGGTGCACATAAGAGTTGATGGTGGGCAAAAATGCTGACGATTTTAGAGATAGAGGTGGAAAAGATAGTTCTTTGTTTTAAGTAATGAGTTTGTATTGGTTTCCCCAATTTATCATATTATGTGGCTGTTCTCAAATTTTCTTGTCGGCTATGTTTTTTTTTTTTTTTGATAAGTTAACTTTTTCTATTACATTGATATAGTTTAAATTTCTTGCTAATCCCTTTGATGAAGCCTAGGGTGTGGAATTTGAAAGTTCAGACATGACCATCCAGCTAAGAACTAAAATATCACTCCTTCCTTTTCACTTAACACCGTCATCAGTTGGTACTTCTCTTGTGGTCCCATAAAAATAGTAACTAATCTATGCCGGGCACTCTCCTAATACTTCATATTCATTACTCTTACATTTCACAATAAGCTTGTGAGGTAGGAAATGTTATTATCCCTATTTTTCAGATTAGGGAGTTAAGGCTCGGAGAGGTTAAGTGAAAAGAACACATAGTCAGTAAATAAATGAGCCACATGGCTACCTCTACTCATTTTTTGAAAATTCAGCCCCAAAACAACTGGCTACTAAAAAATCATACCTTAAGAATAATTGTCCTTTCTATTGCCGCTTGCAACAATAAACTTCTATCCACCTATGTGTGGTCAAGAAAAAAAAAAAAAGAAGAAGAGCAAGCATTACGGTTCAGGGCATTTAACATTTAATTTAAAATAAAGAAAAGACAAGCTCTTGTGTGCAGCAGAAAAGTTGGTATTATCGGGGAGTGGCAGAAATAAACACACTTAAACATTGGCCCAGTGCAGTGAGTCCCTACACTAAAGAACGGTAAAGAACTTTTTAAAAAAGCCTTCATGGAAGAAAATAAGGAAAGGTTATGTTGGATTGAAACACAACCCACAAGGACAAATGTGGTTTAGTTAAGGAGTCTATTCAAGAAACTTCCTGCAGCTGTACCCAAAGTGGCAGCTCCTGGAGAGAGAAAATGGAATCTCTCAGCTGTTGTTTCCCAACAGTCAGTAGGACGTATGCTTTCCTAATGGGGTAAATTCCCGTGTTACCTAAGTCCAAAAATCGTTAGCCAGATGAGAAAGAAGAGAATATTAATCATAGCTCTCCAGAGAGATGATTTTGATCTTCTCCTAAGGGCAACAATTTATCTTGTAAGGCTTCAGATGCTGTATAATGCTCCAACTTGCCTTTTCAAAAGGCTACTGAAGCAAGAAAAACAGAACAGTAACATAGCAGGAGAAAGGAGTTAAGGCCATGAAAAAGAAAACATACGATTAGGAAAGAAAAATCCGAGGGGGTTTATAAAAATAAAACAATTCATAAATCAAAGAAGAAGTTACTATAGAAATTAGAAAATATATGAACTGACTGATATTGAACATATCACCTAAAATTGTCAGAGGAGGCTAAAGTAGTACCTAGAGAAAATTGTTAGCCTTAAATATATCTAGATATTCAGAAAAGAAAGGCTACATACCAATTTTTTAACTTTCAAATAAACTATTAGAAGAATAGCAAATCAAACCTAAAGAAAGTAGAAGGTAATAATAAAGCTAAGAACAGAAATCAATAAAACAGAAGATAAATATATTGTAGAGAAAAATTAACATGCTAAAAGTTGGTATTTTGAAAAAATTAATGAAATTGACAGACTCCAAGCAGGACTAATCAAGTAAAAAAGAAGAAATGGCAAAATTACCAATATGAGCAGAAAAAGAGGATTTCACTATGATCCTATATTAATTAGAAGTATAGTAAGAGGATATTATGAACAACGTCACATCAATAAATTTTACAATTTAGATGAAAGGAGCTGACACCTTAGAAACATATTTTGCCATCAGGATAGTGAAAAGACAACCCACAGAGTCAGAGAAAATTATTTTAAATCATGTATCTATCTGATAAAGAACTTGTATCTAGAATATACAAAAACTCCTACAACCCAATAAATAAGAAAATAAATAACTTATATTTAAAAGGGATCAAAGGATTAGATCCAAAGAAAATGTAAAAATGGACAATAAGCATATGAAAAACCTTTTAACATCTTTAGCCATCAGGAAATGCAAATCCAAACTACAATGAGATACCACTTCACACCCATGAGATGGCTATCTATATAAGATGTACAATAACAAATGTTAGCAAGGATGTGGAGAAACTGGAACTCTCTTACACAGCTGGTGAGAATGTAAAATGATGTAATCACTTTGGAAAACAGTTTGATAGTTCTTGAAATGGTTAAGCACAGAGTTATATGACACAGCAATTCTGCTCCTAGATATATACCCAAGAGAACTGGAAATATATATTCACTCTAAAGCTTGTACATGAATGTTCATAACAGCATTATCCATAATTGCCAAAAAATGGAAATAATCCAAATTTCCACCAATTGATAATGGATAACTACATGTGATATATCTATATAATGGAATATTATTTACCATAAAAATGAATGAAGGATTGATAAATGCTACAACAAAGGTGAACCTTGAAGACACTGTGCTAAATGAAAGAAGCCAATCACATAGGACTATGTTGTATAATTCCATTTATATAAAATTTCCAGAATAGGCAAATCCATAGAGACAGAAATTAGTGGTTACTTACAGCTAGGTGGGTGGAGGGAAATGGGAAGTGAGTCTTAATGGGCACAGGGTTTCTTTTTGGGTAATAAAAATATTCTAAAATTGATTGTGGTGACGGTTGCAAAACTCCGTGAAAAACTACTGAATTGTTCACTTTAAATGGGTGAATTGCATATTATATACTCCAATGATGCCATATTAGGTAGGATATCATCATATTTGGATATTTGGCCAAATGAGAAATGAGAAAAAAAATTATTAGGAAAACACTTGCTTCTATTATACAATGTATACAAAGTCTAATGAGAAAATTTTTGTTTATTTTCTTCTTTTTTAAAAAAATTAAGAATACACTTGGATCATAAAAAGCAGAATTACAGGAAAGTTAGATTCGTCTTTGTTAGCAGAACTGTTTGCCCCTGTTTAACACAATACCTAGACCCCATCCACAATGACTGTAACTATTACCCCAACTCAGTCTACTCAGTATCTTCACCTTGTTTGTTTGCTTGTGTTGTTTATTGATTTACTTACTCATTTTTCTATCTATCTATCTGGATATATATATATAATTTGAATTGTTTGACTTTCTTCCACACATTAGTGATAATCTTCTAAATGCAGATATTCTGGGAGAGCTTATCTCCTCCCAGATTAAGAGACCTCCACTGAATGAGTAGAAATTGGGGGTGGGGAAAGGATTGAGGGTTAAAAGGATAGATATTTTGGAAGCATAGACATGAATGGACAATTTTCATGAAGGGCAATTTTCTGACATATTTGTGTAGTGGGGGAGAATCCTGTAACCCTAAGAGGGGAAGGTTAAAAGGCAGGAATTGCTAATGGCAAGCAACTCATAATGTGTGCCTAAAGAACTGTGTTGAGGCTTCTAAGCCTGCATCCCAGGTTCAAGTGAAAGTGTTTTCTGGTCTTTTTCCCCCTAAGAGATGGGGTCTTGCTATGTTGCCCAAGTGACACTCAAACTAATGGGCCCAGGTGATCCTCCCACCTCACCCTCCCAAATAGGCTGGGACTACAGGCATGTGCCACTGCGTCCAGCTTCTTTCCCAGCTTTTTAAAGGGGAAGTGTCAGCCAAGTCCCATCCCTTCAGGAGAGGTTTTTAGAGCAAGAGTTGCCTGTTTGTGGGTGGCAGAAAAACCTGGACAAAGCAACCGCCAAGATAAGGAAAAGGTTGAGATAATGTGACCCAGATTATGGTGATGGTTGTCATGAAGGAACCAAGCACAGAGCAGACTGTGGATAAGCTAGTAATAGCTTTGAGGCAAGGAAAAACTTGGAGTCAGAAGTGCTGCTCTAAAGACATTCAGCTGGACAGCATGTTGTTGCAGGAACCACTGGATGTCCGTGGCTGGATTCTGGGCCCCATCCTTTCTGATTCATAATATGAAAGCGTTCATAATACAATAGGGTTACCACTTGGGAAGGACAATTGGTCAGTTAAGCTGAGTGGAGTGCCTACCATAAGTGGGAATCAGGATACATGGCAGTGCCAAATACAAATTTGGGAGTACTTAATATAAACACTGCGTGCTTGCTTCTTGTAGAGTTTAACATATTTTGAGATTTAACCAACCACAATAAATACTCAGAGTTTCTTCAGAAAAACAGATATAGTGAAGTCCCTCAATTGACAAGAAGAAGTCCAAATGAAAGTGAATTTTTCAACTGAGATTGGAAGAAGACGCCTGAGAGAGGTAGGAGAGAAGCAGGGAGTGAGCTCAAGTATGATTTGGGGTATCTCAGTTCATTCTTCAGAAGAGGAGGTAGGTTATGAGTTTGCCAGAATTAAGCTGTGACTGAGCTAAGATGGGTGTCTGGCTCTTACTAGGGATGGGCTGAGGCAGGATTGCAAATGGTGTTTCCTGGAGCCCAGGATGGCATCTATCCTTTTCCAAATCTTTTAAATAAGTCTAACCTCTGCACAAAAAGAAGCACTTAAAAGTCCCAGAATTAAGTCAGCCCAACTTCCATTTGCTGTTCTGATATCCTCTCCAAAGTCTTGAGTCTTCTAACCCATTTCTCTACCATCTTAGTCCCAAGGTGAATCATCTTGATTGATAACACATTTGGGATATGCTTTATGACTCAACCACACGTTTTTCTTTAGGACATTTGCAGGTAGAAGAAACCAACCCCACCCATTCTACACACTCTTATTCAATATAATGTAGAAAGTTCTAGACAGCACAATAAGCCAAGCAAAGGAAATTAAAAGCATAAAAATCTTACAGGAAAAAATAAAACTGTCACTATTTGTAGATGACATTTGTCTGCATAGAAAATCCTAAGAAATCTACCAGAAATCTCCATCTAATAACTGAGATAAGCAAGTCTCAAAAAATACAAGATAAACATACAAAAGAAATTGTATTTCTGTATACTAGCAATGAATACTTGGGCTCCATGAGTAAAAATATGATACCATTTACAATCTCTGTATTTCAGAAAAAGAAATACTTAGGTGTACATTTAACCAAATATGCGTAGGACTTGTATGGTGAAATCTGTACAAACGCTGATGAAAGATTTCAAAGAGGAACAAAATAAATGAAAAGTCATATTGTGTTCATGGATTGAAAAACAACATAATAAAGACATTTCTTCTCAAATTAATATACAGATTTAATACAATTCCTATCACAATCCCAGCAAGTTATTTTGTGGATATGAGTGATATTATTCTAAAATTTGGATGAAAATCCAAGGGAACTAAAACAGGTTAAAACTTTTTTAAAAAGGAAAATAAATTGAGGGTAAGTCTACTTAGCTTCAATGCTTATTATGTATATATAGTAATCAGGGTATGTCCTATTGCCAGAGGGATAGATACATAGATTAGTGGAATATAACAGAGAACGCAGAGAGCCACAAAAATATGCCTAATTGATTTTTTGATAAAGATGCAAAAGCAATTAAATGGGATAAATATAGCCTTTTCAACAAACGGCTCCAGAGCAATTGGAAACCCATAGGCAAAAAAAGGAAGAAAATAAACTAACAAAAAATAAAATAAAACAAAAACTTTGATCTAAGTTCCATACCTTTTACAAAAGTAATTCAAACTGGACTGCATACTTAAACATAAAGTGTAAGAGTGTAAAACTTTTAGGAATAACACAGGTGAGAATCTTCAGGATTTAGGGCCAGGCAAAGGGTTCTTAGATTTATTAGCAAAAGCATGATCTACAAAAAGAAAAACTGATAAACTGGACTTTATCAAAATTAAAGACATTTGCTCCATGAAAGAACCTGTTAAGAGGGTGAAAATACAAGCTATAGAGTGGCAGAAAATATTTACAAAGAACACTTTTTATAAAGGCTGAGTATATAGAACATATAATGAGCTCTTAAAATCCAACAGTAAAAAAAATCAATTCAATTTAAATATGGCAAAAAACTTTAAGAGACATTTCACTAAAGAAGATAGAGGATGTTCGAACAGAGCATGTATTTATAGAAATCAACGTGAGACATCCATGTTGGTAGTGGAAATGTTCTGTACCTTGTCTGTATCGATGTCAATATCCTGATTGTGATAATGTATTATAATTTTACAAGATATCACCATTGGAGGAAACTGAGTGAGGATGCATAGAATCTCTGTATTATTTCTTACAACTCAATGTGAATATAAAATTATCTTAAAATGTTAAGAGTTTTTCATCTAAAAGGAGGGGATTAAGGTAACTTGCATTGACATCTGTTATGTCATGGAAAGTTTGTGAAGTGCTCCTACTGCTGGAAGTGGTTTGTTAGGGATGGAAATTGCATCATAGGAATCAGGATAATTGAGATTCCAACTCCTGGACACCCAGAGAGAAACAGTCGATTTCATTTTAGCCTGAAGAACTTCTATAGCATTCTTTGTAGTATAAGTGACTTGATGAAAAATTTGCATAGTTTCCTTTGATGCAAAAATGTCTATTTTTCCTTCATTATTGACATAAATTTTTGTTAAACAACTCAGGGTTGATGGTTTTTCCTCTCAGTACTTTAGAGATGTTCCATTGTCTGCTCACTTCTATTGTTTCTGAAGACAGGTCAGTTATGATTCAAATCACTGTTGCCATGTATATTATGTGCCAATTTTCTTCAACCGCCTTCAAGATTTTCTCATCTTTTGTTTTCAGAAATACAACTATGGCATGTGGGCATGGCTTCTTTCCTTTGTATTTGTACTGCTTGGTGTTCACTTAGCTTCTTATTTCACCATATCTGGGAAATTTCTTTCTGTTATTTATTTAAATATTTCTTCTGCCTCATTCTATCTTTTCCTTCCTCCTGTGATTTTTACAATAACTCATATATCACATATATTAGAATTACTGATACTGCCTCAGAAGTCCCTGAGTTCATATTTTAACCATTTTCTCTTTTTTTTTTTTTGGTTCAGATTGAGTAATTTCTACTGACCTATCTTCAGGTTCACTAACCATTTCCTTGTCACCCCTATTCTGCTGTTCAGCCCATCTAGTCAATTTTTCAGTGTTTCCACAAGTAGTTATAATAACTGCTTTAAATTCCTTGTTGGTTAATTCCAATATCTGGGCCTTCTCAAGGTCAGTCTCTGTTGATGATTTTTTATTTTGAGAATGAATCACATTTCATTATTTCTTTGTATGTCAAGTAAATTTGGATTGTGTCTTAGATAATACAAATGCTTGTGTTGTAGAGACTAGGAATTGTCTTGTATTCTTCCAAAGAGTTGTTATAGCGTGGAATTAACTTGGTCAGACTCAACCTGCAAAATTTATCTCTTGGGAAACAGCTCAAATCTGATATTCATCATTAACTGAGCTGCTTGAAATCTGCCCATGCATGTGTAATTCAGGGGTCAGCTAGAGATTTGGGCAGACTTTATTACATAATTTTGGGATTTCCCTCTCTGATACTCTCTTGTCTAGTTGCTCCAAATTTACTCTCAGTGTTCTTTAGGTCTGAAAGACTATGGGTTTTCTATGAGCGTTTTAGCAACCCTCTGTTGTAACAACTGCGGCTTTCCCTTATACTAAAGCTAAACCCACCCCATGCTATTCCCTTCACCCAAGTATCATTTTCCTTTCATAAATTGCCTGTTCTTAGTCATTCTTCAGTGCTTACAAGTGGCTTTCTGTGCATATGAGTGTGTATATACACATGTGTGTATGTATATAAGCATATATACACACGTATATATGTATGTGTATGTATATACACACATGTGTATGTATATACTTGTGAGTGCATATATATGTGTGTGTGTGTGCCCAGATTTATAGTTATCTGCAAATAGGTTGGTCCAGTAAATTACTAAGCCATACCACAAATTGAACCCCATTTCTCATTTCTCTCTTTTTAACCTAAAGAACATCTGCTCATTTGTTAAGAATTGGTTAAGACTTTACCTTCTCAGAGAAACCCTCCCTTACTCCCCTCTCCTTTAGGTTGAAAGTGAGGTGTCCCTCCCTTGTGCTCGCATAGGTCCCAATGCCACGTTTGCTTATAGTACTTATATTGTAGTGAAATTACTTATGTGTAGATTTCTTTTTCAAGAATCTGAGCCCAGAGACCCTAGTTTATTTATCTTTGTATCCCCAATGCTTAGTACAAAGTCTGGTATATAGATGCTAAATATTTTGTTGCTAAATATTATGTCTGCATTAATATGCAAAATATATACATATGTTATTTTTTATGATTCCCTGTTGGCAAGTGTGTAATGTCCGGATATTCAAATGACAGTGTTCAAGGGCACATGTCCAACATAACCTTTGGCCTGTTAATGATAGGATGATTTTGGAGTACAACCAAGTAGACTGGATTCCTATTAAGGATTCCAGAAACAGCAATGGGAAAGGCATTTGAAGTTAGTAACTAAGACAAAATTTATGTCGTGCTGAGTAGGCACTAGTGCTTAGGGGCTACAGAAGAAGGCAGCCATATCGTGAGCCCACAGATGCTTGAAAGGTTCTAATGCCTTTCACACCAAGTAACTTCAGATTCTACTCACTTAATCTAGAATAGCCTTGTGACCTGGTGAGTCTGAACTTTAATTTAGCCTAATTTAGAGTTTCAACCATTAGTTTCATTCTGTTGGGGAATACAGCAATCCTGGTCCCATAAATACCATACTTTTTAAAATTCATTTCACTAGGCCTTGAGCTTGTATTGATCTTTAAAAGGTCCCTGACTAAAGTGACAATGGTCATGGAAGGGGTTTGTTGTGTCTTCCATTAGTATAAACCTATTTACATAATTTACTTTAGAAGATAATCAATTAACTGATAGGTAGCTGAAGCCAAGACCAGGCAAGAATGTGACATATGATGAGTGCTTAAAGAAAGATATTTTTAGTATGTGTGGCAATGGAGTTGGTAAGGCAATGGAGTGGAAGAATGGCAATGGCAAAATATTTCCGTAGCTTCACTAAGACTCACTGTTTTAAAGACCAGTGGTCAATTTTCCCTTCATAGGCTGCCAAACCCCAGACACTTAAGATACAACAAATAATGTTTTCCCTCTCTTGAGGAAAAGATGATGATTTGTGGATGTTAATCATAATTCAAGAGTAAGTCTTACCTCGATTTTGTGTACCTTTCTAAGAAAGTTAAATCTCACATTATAACAATACACAAGAGATGTGTAGATCCAAAGTAACGTCGTTCCGAAATTTGTGCTAGGTTTCTGTTTATTGTTTCTAGGAAAGGACAAAGAAAGACCTATCTAATAAACCTGTCTCAAATGAGAGAATGAAGTCATGATAGGAAATCATCACTGTTGAACATTTCAGCACAAAATGCAATTACAAGGGAGTTAGAATGCCATCCTCCTTTAAAGAAGATACCTTATTGCAGGCAAAAACCTCTCAGTTTGCCCTCAAAAAGTTAGGGTGTGTAGTTCCACTTGAATATAAAAAAAGTTATGTCACTTGCAGAGGACTGAAACCACCCAAGAGCTGGAGTGCAGCCAGTGTGGCAGGACAACAGCAGGAAAAGCCCCGACCGATCTCTGTGTCTTTAATTAGGCAAGAAAAAGGCCTAGCTACAGGTCATTACCTATAGTTTTTGCAAATTTCATAAATAATCAGACTTAGCAGTTACCATAATATTGAACTCAAAAAAAATTCTAGTTTCAAAAAATCATTTTCAATGTAGGCACAAAGATTGGATTAATATCCTCTATGTGAAAGAGAAAACTTCTAACTTTTTGTCATTGTGTATTTCTTTAATTCAAAATGTTATTTCAAAGAAAGTATCAAGTTGAGTTCTCTACAAAAATTCTTTCTTTTGGTTTCTCTAAGTCCCAGTACATAACTTTGTTAACAAGGCATTTTAGACATTATTATCATCCTCTTTAGTATTTGAGATTGGGTGGGAAGAGGATGCAAGATAAGTACATAAGAAGCCTCTTGGTCTAAGGACATCCCTGTAAGTGAGCTTAAAGCTATTCTAAAATGAACAAGAATAAAAAAAAAACTCACAACTTTAACACTTTATGGAATGAACTTCATTTCTAGGAATTTGGCATGTGCAATTTTAGAAGGAATCCCAGACAGGAGTGGGTTGGAAAATGTTGAGTAATGAAGTGTTAGATAAAGGCACACCCAGAAGCTAATTGCTGTATTTCTTTTTTCTTTTTCTTTTCTTTTTTTTTTTTGAGACAGAGTCTCGCCCTATCACCCAGGCTGAAGCGCAATGGCACAATCTTGACTCACTGCAATCTCTGCCTCCCGGGTTCAAGCAATTCTACTGCCTCAGCCTTCCCAGTAGCTGGGATTACAGATGCCCGCTACCATGCCCAGCTAATTTTATTTTTCATATTTTTAGTAGAGATGGGTTTTCACCATGTTGGCCAGGCTGGTCTCGAACTCCTGACCTCAGGCGATCCACCTGCCTTGGCCTCCCTAAGTGTTGGGATTATAGGTGTGAGCCACCATGCCTGGCCCTGTATTTCTATTTCAAGCATTGCCATTTGTCTACAATTAGTATAAACCTATTTAAATAATTTACTCTTCTTTTGACAGTACAATGGCTGATGGCACTCCTGTTTTTGTTTATTTTCTGTGTTATTTTCAGTATTTTTACCAGATGGTATTTTATATCAGGTTACTGGAAAGCAGCAAACATATTTGTTGTCATATCAGAGATATATTATTTTAACATTTTAGAAATTACCTTTTTATGCAGCAAATTTTAGTTACTCCCCCCAAACTCTGAAATAAGATATTTGGTCAGTTAATAAAAATTGAGCTCTGATACATAGTTTCATACTATATGAGAGTTCTTTGGAAAATACATTTCTAAATATCTTTAAATTGCTATTTTCTCTTCTCCATCTTCTCTCCCACTTGGTGCATTATCTAAATTGTCTTTTTCTGACTTTCCTATTCTTAGAGGAATTATGTAAAACTGATAAGCAAATATTTGAATTTCCATGAGGTAGGGCACAATATTTTGGTGGCTGACCTGCTCATAGCCCCTTTCTGTATAAATAGATCAGAAGCACCCCTTAAGTACGGGGAGCCCTACTGAGGTTTCTAGGAGGTCAATACCATGACCACAGCTGATTGAACCCAAAGTTTGTCAAGAAAAAATAAAAATATAAGCTTGTTTTAATTAAATTAATGTACATGCTATTGTTTTGATTTTGATTACTTCTCAAAACGGCTGTGACTAGTCTGTTAAAAAATGAATAGTCAGTTTCTAAGGATGCCACAAAAAATATTTAGCTTTGAATATTTTTAAGTAAGAAATAAAAATAGCATTTATTACTCAATTTCCAGTATTTTTATAAAACCACAATTTCTGATACTTTTGTAAAACCATTGGGGAAAAATGTAAAATCATCTTAGTACTCTGAATTAACAGTGTCCACTTTTCAGAATTACAGCTTTCTGAGTTGTGAATAACAGCTTCTTTTAAGGTTACATTAATTTAAAGGGAATCAAATAATATTAAAAGCAATTTTTGACCATGATTAAAATTGTGATTTAAAATTACTTATTTGAAATGAAATCTAACAAAAAGTGAAAAAAATCTAATAAAAAGAGATGACATGGTAAAAATTGAAAGTGACATACAGAAATAAATCAGCATGAGGCAATTTAGTTGGTCAGGACTATGCCTTGGATTTTTGGATATGGACTGATTCGAAAGAAATATACAACACCCGCTGGCACCAAATTCCTCAAATATATCGTTGAGAGTAATTGCTTTCCACTAATTTCCCTCTAATATGGCTCCTAGTTTTTGTACTTTATTATAAGCATCTTTCCTGAGGCCATCAGTGACTTCTTTCTTGCCAAATTTAGAGGCCTTTTTTCCAGTCTGCCTATTGCTCAGTCTTTCCATTATATTTTAGATGGGTTATCTTATTTTTCTCTCATTTTACTTCTAGTGTTCTAAATATTCCAAAGGTAATATGTATTATTTATAGTGAAATAGAACATGCAGATTTGATTATTTATAATAATCCAGGCTAACATGTTAGTAGACTCCTTCCTGGCTTTTAAGTACATTTTATATGTTATATACATGTATTCTGAATTAAGTCAACTGAAGACAGAGACAGGAATCATTATTACATTAATACTCAGATGTCACTGGCTTTTGCTCCATGTGCTTGCAGAGGACATTAGCCACTTCTGCAATGTTCCCCCAAGTATTTCTGGGGGTCCCTGGAGGTGTATCTTGTATACAAGTCTTATCTTAAAGGTACTGTTACTGCTCTGTCAAATTATCTGCCTCCACCAGTCATCATGGACACTGCTGAACACCAACACTAGGTCTCTAGAGTCCTTTAACTGTAAAAGCAAGATTGATCTCTCAAAGTAAAAAGGTGGGGGAAAAATATACCAGGAAAATCAAAAGAATGTCATGTTAGTTATATTTATATCAGGTAAAAGTGACCAACCAGAAAGCATTACTGGAGATAAAGAGATTATTACATAATAATAAGAAAGTTTATTTCACCAGCATTTAAACCTTGTTCCCTTCTATCACATTTCAATTCCAAGATGTACATTTTTTTCCACATTTTAATATATCTGAAGTCAGAAGGCATCTTACAGTCAGGCAAGCAGCAAAAGTAATATGATTATAATTGCTTGAACATTTACATCAAAACTTGTAGAATGGGTGTTATTTAGAGGCATGGAAGAAAATTCTGGAGAAAATAGTGGTGCACTCTTAATAAAGGCTGAACAGCAGTTGATTATACAGAAGGCAGTACTGTATGAAGAAGGGTGGACATGGATGACTTCTAGTCAAAAAGTGACTCAAGTAAGTCAAACTGAATTCGAGGAAGGTTGAAGAATAATTTAGCCAACTTATTTTTCCCTAGTTTGATTGAGGAATAATTTACATACAATAAAACTTACCTATTTTAAGTGTATAATTTAGTAAGCTTTGGCATTTATATACAGTCATGTATCCATGACCACGATCAATATATAGAACATGACCAGAAGTTCCTCGTGGCCCCTTGCAGTCAGCACCTTCCTCCCATTCCCAATTCTAGGCAAACATCTATCTAGTTTCAGTCAGTATAGTTTTACCTTTTCCATAATTTAATATTAGTGAAATAATTCAGTATATGTGCTTTTGTGTTTGACACAAGCTTACATTTGTTTGGGTAATTACTCAGAATGCTGTGTTGTACTGTAAGTATATGTCTAACTTTATGAGACTCTGTCAAATTACTTTCTATATGGTATGACATATGGATCAAGATTAACTTTTTTAAAATATGGATTTACAATTATCCCCGCAGTATTTGTTAAAAAATTATCCTTTCTGTATTTCATTTTATTAAAATTTGTGGGTCTACATCTGGACTGTCTCTTCTTTTCCATTGTTTTATGTGTCTGCATTTTTTATCAGCACTAAACCATCTTAATTACTGTAGTCTTGAAATCAGTTATTGTTAATTCTTCAAAATTGCTATTCTTATTCTTTCTCAAAATTGTTTCAACTAGTCATTCTATTGTCTTTCCATCTAAT
Organism: Rhinopithecus roxellana; assembly: GCF_007565055.1. Classification (NCBI taxonomy): domain Eukaryota; kingdom Metazoa; phylum Chordata; class Mammalia; order Primates; family Cercopithecidae; genus Rhinopithecus; species Rhinopithecus roxellana. The sequence goes on from NC_044553.1 coordinate 43,598,828, forward strand.
TTTGGAATCAGCTGATAAATTTCTACAAAAGTTTTCTGGGATGTTGATTGAAGAGAACTGACATCTTACCAATGTTGAGTCTACCAATCCATGAACACAGTATATCTTTCTGTTTAGTTATCCTTTATATTTTCTGATGATGTTTTGCAGTTTTCAGCATACAAATTTTGTACGTTTTGGTAGATTTATACCTAAACATTTCATATTTTGGTGCTATTATAAATAGTACTGCATGTTAAAATTTGATTTCCAATTGTTCATACTAATTATAAACATACTAATTATGAATAATTGGAAATCAAATTTTGTAGTATATAAAACTATAATTAATTTTATAGAATATAATTTGATAGTATAGTATATAGAAGTATAATTAATTTTTGTATATTGACCTTGCATCCTAAAACTTTGCTAAACTCGCCAACTAGTTTCATGAATATTTTGTAGAGTCTTTGGTATTTTCTATGTACGTATCATGTCATCTATGAACAGAAAGTTTTATTTCTTCATTTCTAAGATTATCAATTGATTGACCTCGTCATATAAGGTGGAAACTTCAGTTCTTCAGTATAATTATAAATAGTGATGACAGTGGAAATACCTGTCTTGTTTCTGACAATAAGAGGAAGGTATTTGATTTTTAAATCATTAAATAATGTTAGATGTAGGGTTTTTTGAGATGCCCTTTATTAGGTTGAAGAAGTTCCCTTCTATTCTTAGTTGGATGATGTTTACATGCATGTTTACCATCTTGTTTGCTCACCATTTTTCTGGTGTTTCACAATACTTCACTAGTATTTTTTTTTCTTCCTAAAGCATGTACTTTAGAAGTGCCTTTGGTAGGCATATATGTGTGCCCAATTTTCTTAGGCTTTATTTATCTAAAGATATCTTTATTTCACTCTCATCTTGCAATACAGTATTGGTGAATAAGTGCGCAGTTCTAAACAGAAATTATTTTCTTTATCACTTTTAAGACACAATAAAATCCCCTCATAATGAGATTAGTGAGGATGAATATTTTTAACTTCATAAAAAGAAGAGTGGGATTATTGTGATAATTAAAGAAATGAGTCACCTGAGCCTGTCTAGCTGATTGACTAGAAGTTCCAGTGGCCTGGCTCTATAATTAAAGTATTTGCTCATCCTGGTTGTGGTTTGGCATCACATGGTGGTGATGGTGACTATCTGCTCCAAAATAAATGTCAAATGGTGCCAATTCTGGATCCTGTCTCACAGGCTAGGACTTCCAGTTCCAGAACAGTCGCAGCAACTGTAGTGATTAGCTGGGTTCCATTTAGTTGGTCTAATCAAAAGAGATAGGGCTATAAGAATACCGGCAATAAAGGAGTCATCCTCAGGCTCCCTGTTTCCTGAGATAGACTGCTGACTTTTCCCACCGAGCCTTACTATGTCCCCCACCCTGTCAATTCAGAAGATAGAAGTTTATCCTACCCAGTTTGAGAGTAGAACTAGACAGAAGGCTGCCAATCATTAGTGAGTAGTTGGTCATTTATAACCAAGCATGCTTGATCCAAATTTTCATTATAATGGGGCCTATTATCAAATTCTGCTAATTATCTTACTGTCTTTCTGGCTTTCATTGTAGCTATTAAAACACCTACTTTAATCTAATTGCTTCTTTGTAGGTTATTTGTCTTTTTTTCCTCTTGGCTGCTTTAAAGATCTCTTTTTTCTTTGGTGTTTTGGCATATATGACAGCTCCAGGAATATATTTAAAAATTTATCCTCTTTGTGATGCACCGTGCTTCTTGAACTTATATTTGTATTTTTCCTAAATTCTGGAAAATTCTAAGGAATTAACTTTTGTAATATTGCTTCTCAATTTTTCAAGTGTGTCCTTGAAATTCGATTTTTTATATGTCAGATCTTTTCAGTCGAACTTTAGTACTGTTGAACCATTCTCTGTTCATTCTGAATAATTTTTTCAGATACGTTATGGTTTACTAATTATCTGTTTATAATCTGCTATTCGACCTGAGTATTTTCACTGAGTATTTTCACTGAGTATTTCACTGCTATTCACTGAGTATTTTCATTTCAACAAATATGTGTTTAATATCTAAAAGCTGTATTTGATTATTTATCATATTTGCCTGGTCATTCCTGATGGTCTCTTGTTGCTTGTTCATTGTTGTGATTCTGTCCCTTATTTCTATTTTTTAAAATAGATTTTCTATATTTCACAGCTGACAAAATTTTAATATCTGAATTTCTTGAAAGTCTGAATATTTGTTATTTCTTCTAATTTTGCACTTATGGTGACTTACTTCCTTTATGTCTGGTGATTTTTGATGGTGAATTCACATTTTCTTAATCTTAACCTGGGAATCTAGTGGGCTTAACTAGAAACGTTTTCTTGAAGAAGATTTGTGTTTGAATCTCCTACGACCATTGGGGCACTACCAGTGTAAACCACTTGTACTCTCTTTCGGTTTCTAGCTTAGCACAGAGGTCTCAGATTCAGCTCTTCCATATTGCTGTTGGTGTAAACCTTGTTTGCTGAATACAATTCCCTGGGTATTTTCTCAGTTTAACGTTTTTGTTCTTAACTGCATACTATCAGAAGGTTTTGTTTATTTGTGGGGAAGAGATCTGGAGAACGAGATGTCAGGAGGACACATGGAAATTTCTCCTGCTTTCTTCAAGTTCATGCATAGATAAGGATTTTTTTTTTTTTTTTCAGAATCTGGTTGTTGTGCAGTGGAAGGGTGTCCCAGATCATCTAGCACACAATTTTGTTGAAGAAAAAAACCCCTTTTAACTTTTTTTAAAAAAAGATTTTTTTTTTAGAAGTTTTACATTTGCAGAAAAACTGAGAATATCATACAGAGAGTTCGCATGCACCCTGCACCTAGTTTTCCCTGTTATTAAGATCTTACATTAATATGGTTAAATTGTTGAAATTAGTACATTACTGATACATTAACTGAAGTCCAAGTTTATTCAGAATTCCTTGTTTTTTACTATGTCTTTTCCTATTCTAGGGTTTGGTCCAGTATATCATTGATATGCTGATAGGCTTTGTATTCCCTCCCAAACCTCATCTTGAATTGTAATCTCCATAATCCCCACGTGTTGAGGGAGAGACCTGGTCGGAGGTGATTGGATCATGGGAGTGGTGTCCCCCATGCTGTTCTCGTGATAGAGAGTGATCTTTCATGAGATCTGATGGTTTTATAAGTGTCTGACATTTCCTCTTTCACATACTTGCTCTCTCCTGCCACCATGTAAGACATGCCTGCTTCCCCTTCCACCATGATTGTAAGTTTCCTGAGGCCTCCCAAGTCAAACAGAACTTTGAGTCCATTAAACCTCTTTCCTTTATAAATTACCAATCTCGGGTATTTTTTACAGCAGTGTGAGAACAGACTAATATAATCACTTTACAAAGCTGTTATGTCTCTTTGAGCTCCTCTTGGCTGTGACAGTTTCACAGCCTTGTTTTGGATGACCTTGACAATTTTGAGGAGTACTGGTTGGATATTTTATAGAATACCCCTCTACTGGAAATTTTTATTGTGGTAAAATATACATAAAATTTACCATGTCAACCACGTTTTAATATACAATTTGGTGGTATTAAGTGTAATATATTCACAAAGTTGTGTAATGATTTAATAGTCATTATCCATTTTCAGAACTTTTTCATCATCTCAAACAGAAACTCTGTACATGAAAAAATAACTCCCTAACTTCCTCTCTCCCTAGTCCCTGGTAAACTCTATTTTCTGTCTCTGTGAATTAACCATTTCTAGGCACCTTAAATAAGTGGAATTACGCAATGTTGGTCCTTTTGTGTCTGGCTTATTTCACTTAGCAAAATGCTTTCAAGGTTTATTCATGTAGTAGCATGTCTCAGAATTTCATGCCTTTTTAAGGTTGAATACTATTGTATTGTCTATTCTATGAATCCACAAATTTTATTTTTATCATTTTATTAGTTACAGGAGAGTTTTATTTCTTCTTTCGGATTTTCCTTTGTAAAAAAATTTCCTTTATAGACATTTATGTCATCTATACACAAAGATGGTTTATTTCTTCCTTCCTTATCTGCGTACTCTTTATTCCCTTTTATTGTCTTATTGCACTAGCTAGAACTTCAGATGTAATATTAAATAATAATGATGATAAAGGACATGTTTGTGTTGTTCCTGATCTTAGGGAGAAATCTAGTTTCTCACCATTAAGCTGTAGATATTTTGTGGAAGTTCTTTATCAACTTGAGGATATTTCCCTCTAGTCCTAGTTTTCTGAGAGTTTATACCTTCAAGGGTGCTGGATTTCGTCAAACGCTTTTGCTGCATGAATTTATATGATCATATAATTTTTCTTCTTTATCTTTTTGATGTGCTGAATTCATTGATTTTAGAATATTGAACCATCCTTGTATACTGAGAATAAATCCCACTCCATTGTGTTGCATAATCCTTTTTAGACATTTTTGGATTATATTGGCTAAAATTTTGATAAGGATTTAAAAATCTATATTCATGAAGGATATCAGTCTGTAGTTTTCCTATAATGTCTTTAACTGCTCTTAGTATTAGGGTAATGCTAGATTCATAGAATGAGTTGGGAAGTGTTCCTTCTGCCTCTATTTTCCAAAAAAAAGATTATGTAGAATTGGTATTTCTTCCTTAAATGTCTGTTAGAATTCACCAGAGAAACCATCTGGAACTGGTGATTTCTTTCTTGGAAGGTTATTGACTCAATGTCCTTGCCTACTCAGATTATCTATTTCTCCTTGCATGAGTTTTGGTAGTTTGTATCTTTCAAGTAATTGGTCCATTTCATCTAATTTATTAAATGTTGGGGTATAGAGTTCATAGTATTCCTTTATTATCCTTTTATTTTCATGGGACAACTGATGATGCCTTATATTCCATTTTATTGGTACTGTATTGTTTAGATTTTTAAATTTTCTGTATATTATGATGTTTGACATCTTAAAAAAATCCTTTCTGGCTTGGGAAAAACTGCTCCCCCCTGGGGCAAGCCAATTCTTAGCTAAGCAAAAGGGCTTAGCCAGGGAGCATGGCTTTGATATATAAAAAACTAATATGAAGCCTTACCTCCTCTGTCTGGCCCATATACAACAGGCCTTCCTCTGTCCTAGCCATTGCAGAGCTATGTACCAGATAACTAAGTATACTATATATCAGATAACCTGTATACTACGAGGCCATCTGAAATTATTCATACTAGCCAATCCTAATCGGTTTACTCTGCCCTACCTTGCTTTTCCTGTGGAAACTCCAACAGAGGCTCTAGTCTAGGCTTTTCTCTTGCTCCTGTTTTCTGCCTCCTGACTACCCCCAGGCTTCCCCATGTAACCCTGTATGACATGGCATGTTTTCTATTTCTAGAACCTGTGAGTATAATAAACATTGTTCTCCTCTCATGGCCACACCTGACCATCACAGAAAAGAACACAGAACAGGTTATTTGGATCTTCTCTTTTTCTTGGTTAGCACAGCTATAATTTTATTGATTTTAAGTAGATTCTGGTTTCTGTGATTTTCTCTATTGTTTCCCTGTTTCAGTTCCATTGATTTATGTTCTAATGTTTATTGTTACTTTTCTTTTGCTTTCTTTAAGTTTAATATTTTTCCTTTAGCTGCTGAAGGTAGACATTTAGATTGAGTTTAGATTTTTCTTCTTTTTCTAATACATGCATTGAATGCTACGCACTCCAAGCACTGCTTTCATAGCATTCCACAGGTTTTGATAAGTTATATTTCAAATTTTATTTAGTTCAAAATGTTTCCTTTTTCTTTTCTTTTTTTTTTTTTTTTTGAGATGGAGTCGCGCTCTGTCGCCCAGGCTGGAGTGCAGTGGCGTGATCTTGGCTCACTACAAGCTGTGCCTCCTGGGTTCAGCCATTCTTCTGCCTCAGCCTCCTGAGTAGCTGGGACTACAGGCGCCCGCTGCCATGCCCAGCTAATTTTTTGTATTTTTTAAATAGAGATGAGATTTCACCGTGTTAGCCAGGATGGTCTTGATCTCCTGACCTTGTGATCCTCCCTCCTCAGCCTCCCAAAGTACTGGGATTACAGGCATAAGCCACCACGCCCAGCCCAAAGTGTTTTTTTAATTCCTCTAGATATTTACTTGATCCATGTATTATTTAGAAGTATGAATTTAATTTGCAAATATTTTGTGGGTTTCCAGCTGTTTTGTTATTGATTTTTAGTTTAGTTTTATTGTGGTCTGGGACCACAGTTTGTATAATTTCTGTTATAGGTTAAAGTGTGCCACCTCCCACTCCCTACCATATATTGAATTCCTAACCCCCAGTACCTGTGAATATGGTCTTTACAGATGTAATTACGTTAGGATGAGGTCATTAGGGTGGCCCAAATCCAATACTACTGGAGTCTTTATGAAAAGCAGGAATGCCATGCAAAGACAGAAACACACAGGGGAAATGCTACATGATTAGAGGCAAAGAGAGGTTGTAGTGATGCAGCTGCAAGCCAAGGAATGTCAAGAAGTGACAGTCACCATCAGAAGCTAGAAAGAGGCAGAGAAAGAGTCTCCCCTTCAGGTTTCAAGCAAAACATAGTCCTGGTGATTCTGTGGTTTTGTACTTCTAGCCTCCAGACCCATGAAACAATAAATTTCTGTTGTTTCAAGCCACTCACTTGGTGGTACTTTGTTACAGCACCCTAAACTATATAATTTCTATTCTTTTAAATTTATTAAAGTGTGTTATGGCTAGAATGTTTTCTAGCTTGGTGACTGTTCCATGTGACCTTGAGAAAAATGTGTATTCTGCTGTTATTGAAATGAGTATTCTATAAATGTCAATGAGATCAAGTTGATTGATGGTGCTGTCCAGAGCAACTCTTGCTGATTTTCTGCCTGCTTAACTTGTTAATTACTGAAGGAGTAATGTTGAAGTCTCCAAATATAATGATAGATTTGTCTATTTCTCTTTGCAAGTCCTATCAGTTTTTGCCTCATGCATTTTGACACTATTGTTAGGAGCATATACACCAGGATTGTTCTATCCCCTTGGAGAATTGACCTCTATCATTAATGCTCCTCTTTGTCCCTGATAATTTTACTTGTTCTGATGTCATCTTTGTTTGAAATTAATATAGCTACTCCAGCTTCCTTTTGATTAGTGCTTGCATAGTATTCCTTTCTTTATTCCTTGATGTTGTAAATAATTGTTGTTTTTAAGATGTAACAGCTTGAGTGATTCATTTCACATATCTATATTTACCCATATAAAGTGTACTACTTATTGGCTTTAAATGTATTCACAGACATGTACACCATCAACACAATTGATTTTAGAATATTTTCACTAGCACCCCCCAAACCCTGTAACTCCTTAGCTAACCCTCCATCATCTGCCAAGCCTAGACAACTACTAATCTACTTCTGTGACTATGGATTTGCCTATTCTGGACATTTTCTACAATATGTAGTCATATTGAAATAGAATCCTATAGTATGTGATCTTTTGTTAATGAAATTAGATAATACTTGGTCTTTTATGAATGGCTTCTTTCACTTAGCATAATATATTCAAGGTTCATCCATATTGTGGTATATATGTACTTCATTCTTTCTTGTTTCTGAATAATACTCCATTGTATGAATATACCACTTTTTATTCAACCACTAATCAGTTTATGACCATTATGGGTTCATTTTGCATTTTGGCTGCTATGAATAATCCTGATATAAACATTTGTATATATACTTTTCATGTGGGTGTCTTTTCATTTTGCGTGGGGTATACCTAGCAGTGGCTGCTGGTTGCTGGATTGTGTGGTAACTCTGTGTATAAACTATTGAGGAATTGCTAGACCATTTTCCACAGTGGCTGCACAATTTTCCCATTCCCACTAACAGTTTATGAGGGTTCAAGTTTCTCTACATCCTCCTCTACATGTTATTGTTCATCCTTTTTTTTTTTTTTTTTTTTTTTGAGACGAAGTCTCCCTCTGTCACCCAGGCTGGAGTGCAGTGGCACGATCTCGGCTCACTGCAACCTCCACCTCCTGGGTTCAAGCGATTCTCCAGCTTCAGCCTCCTGAGTACCTGGGATTACAAGCATGCACCACCACTGCTGGCTAATTTTTTGTACTTTTAGTAGAGATGGAGTTTCACCATGTTGGCCAGGCTGGTCTCAAACTCCTGACTTCTGGTGATCTGCCTGCCTCAACGTCCCAAAGTGCTGGGATTACAGGTGGGAGCCACTGCGTCTGGCTGTCCATCCTTTTGATTATAGCCATTCTAGTGGGTGTCAAGTGGCATTTCATTTTGGTTTTAATTTTCATTTCCCTGAAGACAAATAATATTGAGCATCTTTTCATGTGCTTTTTGGCTACTTGTATATGTTCTTTGGAGAAGTCCCTATTGAAGATTCTTTGCCCATTTTTAACTTGGGCTGTCTTTTAAAAAAAATTTTTTTTTTTAGTCAGGGTCTCACTCTGTCACCCAGGCTAGAGTGCAGTGGTGTGACCATGGCTCTTTGCAGCCTTGATCTTCCTGGCTCAAGCGATCCTCCCAACTCAGTCTCCTAGTATTTGGGACTACAGGCATGTACCACTGGACCCAGCTAATTTTTATTTATCTGTTTCCTTTTTTTTGTAGAGATGGGGTCTCTCTGTGTTGGCTTGACTGGTCTGGAACTCCTGGGCTCAAGTGATCCTCCTGACTTAGCCTCCAAAGTGCTGAGATTACAGGCATGAGCCACTGCACTCACCTATTTTTGAATTTTAATAGTTCCTTCTATAGTCCAGACACAAGTTATTTATCAGATATATAATTTGCAAGAATTTCCCCTCTTCCTGTGGTCTTCTTACTTTATTTATGGTATCTTTTGAAACAAAAAGTTTTTAAAAGTTTTGATAATGTCTAGTTCATCTATTTTTCTTTTTCTTTTTTGTTTTTTTCTTGAGACAGAATTTCGCTCTTGTTGCCCAGGTTGGAGTGTGATCTCAGCTCACCGCAACCTCTACCTCCCAGGTTCAAGCAATTCTCCTGCCTCAGCCTCCCGAGTAGCTGGGATTACAGGCATGAGCCACCATACACGGCTAATTTTTTTTTTATTTTTACTTTTTTAAGTAGTGGCAGGGTTTCTCCATTGGTCAGGCTGGTCTCGAACTCCCAACCTCAGGTGATCCATTCGCCTCGGCCTCCCAAAGTGCTGGGATTACAGGCATGAGCCTCCGTGCCCAGGCTCTTTTTTCTTTTCTTTTTTTGCTAATGCTTTTGGTCTCATATCTAAGAATCCATCAAGGATTCTCAGAATTGTAGTTCAAGGTCATAAAGATTTACACCAACAGTTTCTTTGACGAGTTTTAGAGTTTTAGCTCCTAAGTTTATGTCTTTGATACATTTAAATTTTTGTATATGTTGTGAGATAAGGGTCTAACTGCATTGTTTTGAATTTGGATATCCAGTTGTCTCCTCATCTGTTGAAGACGATTTTCCCATTGAATGGTCCTGCACCCTTGCTAAAGATCAGTTGACCATACATATCACGGTTTATTTTCGGACGTCAATTTTATTCCAAAACAACTGAAATAATTAACTGCTTATGTGTTTCGGGCATGAACCTAAGCCCGAATTCATTTGCTTCTCATAACTGTGAAGTGGGCACTATTCTCACTCCCATTTGACGAATGAAGTGGCCAAGATAGAGTGATTTGCGCAAGGCCATATAACTAGTAAGTGGCAGTGCCAGAATAAGAATTTAGGTTTACTAACTTGAGAGCCTGAGTCTTAGCCATGCATGCTGTAAACAAAAATTAGAAATCAAAACTTTTGAATACCACTGAAGAGTTCACTTTAAGCAAACAGGGTGAAGGTCGGATTAGCCACTAACGGTTTGAAGAGCACAACAGGGAGGGACTTGCCTCACCAGCTTGCTTTCTACAGAGTAGCAGCAACGGACCTGCCTCTTTGGGCTGAAACTCCTCCAACCCCCAAGTTGAGAATTTGCACCGGCTGTAAGTCGAATTTCCAGTTAGGAAGACTTCCTGGGTTCCTGGGGCAGTGCCGAGTGCTGCGAGCAAAGGCCGCGCCCGCTGCCAGAGTCTCGCGCGGCTCTCCGCATAGAATTTGGGAGTGGGAAGGCGTAGGCGACCGTGGGGGGAGGCTGCCCGGGATGTGGAAACTCTCGCGGGAAGATGCGTCGTTGCCTCGGTAACCGCGTCGCAGTCGCCAAAGATGGCGGGGCGAAGTCTGGGTCTTACGGTTAGTTTAACTCCAGACTCCTGGGGAGCATCTAGGCTCTGGCGACTAGGACGCCTAACATCCTTTAACTTTGGCTCTGAAAGTCTCTGGCTCTTTTACAGAGAAGCAGCGTTCCAGGGACTCCGCTCCCGCCACCCGTTCAGCAACCCTCTACACCTGGACCCGACCTCCTTGCCTTGGAGGAAGAATATAAGTAAGAAATTCAGCGGTTGAGCTTTTCCTTCTTTCTCTCATCTAAATGAGGCTTTTTTTCCTGGCGACTGGCTGGATCTTCGGGACCACTCACTCTGCAGCATTCCCTTCTGGTCATCTCGTTCACCTGCCGTTGATCCTTTTATCTCTGATCTGAGTAGTTCGCCTGCGTATTAGAAGATATTTGAAGTGGGCGAAAATTTAGCCTAAGTAAACATGTTTAATTTGAAATATAGCCCAAGGAAACAGCAAGATACTGTTGAAAGTTACTCGGGTAGCAGGAATTGCCACGAATAGTTCATTTGATAGTTTAGGTTATTTCGCTTAATTTCAAGTTCATAGAGTTTACCTTGGGTAAATTTCCTTTAGGTTGGTTTCTAAACTGAAAGGATGCTTCCCACTGCAGTCAGAATTACCGTTCTCGTTCAGATGTTCCTTTTCTTATCTGTTCTCGGTGTAATTACAACTATCTTGACAACGGTGCTTTCATTCTTGGCCCATTCCACTCCTCATCCCCAAGTTTTCACACAGCAGTCAGTGTAATCTTTTAATTTGATCATATCATTCCTTTGCTTAAAATTGTACAATAGTTTCCTGTTGCGTTTCAAAAGCTCTGATCGATGTGGCTCCTCCTGCCTCCAGTATTTGATCTTATTCCCTCTTCCCCTTTTCACCTTAAAACTCGCCAGCTTCACTGGCCTTTTGGTTCTGAGAACTCTCAGGTTTTCTTTCTGTCTCTGGAAAGAAGGCAGTCATACACGCCTTCAACCTGTAATGTGAGTGGCCTTCCTTGACCATGCTAAGTATGCTCCCTTGTTGATCTTTTTCATTATCTCACTGATTTTTCTTTCTAATTAGCACAATTTGTTACAATAAATTCATTTGTGAATTTCCTTTTTGTCTGTCTCGTCCATTGGACTGTAAGTTCTAAGGGCAGAGACCGTGCCTGTTTTATTTGCCATCGTACATACCCTTACAAAAAAGTGCCTTTTAAGAACTCCCTTTCTTTTTAATTTAATATAAAATAACTAGATTAAAATTTGGAAATAGTTGGCAGTTTGTATCAGAGGGTTAAACTAGAGTTACCGTATGATCTACATATGATTTATATTTAAAATTAAAGCATATTTGAAATTAAAACTGAAGGGTACTGTGTTTAGATGAACTATACACCGACCAATTTACCACAGCAAGTAGGAAGATAATCATATCTTCTTCTCTCTTATGAAATGGGCAGATTATCCCAGTTCAAAAGTGTACTTAAGCAACTTAATCTGTTTTCTATATATAGTTCTTTATTAGCTGTGCCTGAATCAAAACGGTTATTTTCATTATGATTAACCATATAGTATTAAATACCTGGATTAGGTTTATTTGTTCAGTTATTTGAGAGTGTATTTTGCACCTGGTTCTGGTGCATCGTTAGGGACATAGTCCTGCTTAAAATGAGAACTATACAGGGACCATTATTCTATTCTAGCACGAGTTGTTTTATAAAACGAGATAGCTAAACAGTATTACATGGTGGCCAGCTGTTACTTGTCCTGTTTTCTGTACTCTTGAGTTGTGCACATCTGAAGCATATGAACAGAATAACTCCCTACATACGTGAATCTTCTAGAGTACTTCTGTGTCATGCAGAAGAGTAAAATGTCTGGCCATCCCTGTAAGCAAGAATATGAAATAACAGTATGGTATCTGTTTTGCCACCTGTTGTCTTGGCATTAATCATTAGAATGCTACTTCTCAGGGACCTTAATCCAAAACCTTTGCAATTCTGCTCCTGTTGGAGGAAATAATCACTATCTAAGAGGATAGACTAAGGAAGATGGTAATCGCTCAAGTGGATAGATTTTTCAAGCTTCATTCCTGTATTATAATACAGATAGCTAACAATAAGATAACATGATAACTGGTAGGGCAAGCCCCCTCATAAATCCCAGTTACATTGGATTTACAGATTAATTTGCAGATAACTGACTTATTTATGCTATTGAATCTGCCATGAATATGATACTTCTCCATTTATGGGTTTTATTTGACCTTTAATAGCGTTTTATCATTTTACTACATAAAATTCTTGCATATATAATTTGCTTCAAGGTACTGATTAGTTGCTATATAATAAGTGGAATTTTTTCTATTACATTTTCTAATTGGTTATAAATGTTGAATTTTTAGATGTTGATGCTACATCTGTATTTATATACACACAGATCTTCAGTCCTGCTGGGCTCTCTTATTCATTCTGTGAAGTCCCTTGGATTTTTGATGAAGACAATTATATGCAAATTTTGATCATTTTGTCCTTTGATAATTCTCCTGCATTGTCTCTGTTTCTCTGTTTAGGACTTCCCGTGTGATATGGAATAGAAAAAGTGATGGTGAGCTTCCTTGTTTATGATTTTGAGAAGCCCACTTTTAATAATCACTACATTTGAGATTTTCCCTAGGGTTTTGGTAGATTCTTTTTATTATGTTTAAAATTCTTCCCCTTATTTCCTAATTTGAATGAGTGTTAAATGTATCAAAACTTATTTTTTCCCCAATTAATTCAGGTATTGGTATGTTCTTTTCCCCTCCTTTAATGTTTTAACATACTGAACTAGAAAGGCAGGTTTCTTGTTTTGCTTTAAAGACTGCTAGATATGATTGCTATAATTTTATGTAGGTTTTTTGCATCTATGAACAAAAGTGAAATGGGTGTTAAACTTTTTTTTCTAGTTATTTTCCTTTCCGTTTTTGGTATCAATATTATTCTGGCTACATGAAAGAAGCCAAATAGTTTTCCTTTTTTGTTTCTTTTCTTGGAAGCTTTTTATAATTACAGATTTTCTGCCCTTTGATTAAAATTGTGAAACTGTCTGAGTCTAGTGTTCTTTTTTCAAGGGGATTCTTTTTGTCTCTGAATTTAGCTTCTTTAATGATTATTTAGATGTACTATTTCTAGAATAGTTTTTAGTTATTTCTAAAATAATTTTTGGTTCTAGAAAAGTGTTCATATCATGTATGTTTTAAAATATATTAGCATAAACTGACTCTGGTGGTATGTTTGAAATCTTGACTGTATCCATAACTATGTACACCCCTCCTTTTGGTAGCTTTCCAATATTGTTTAGTTTTGTCTTTTTCTTTTTCTATCACGCTTCCTGGGAGATTTATCTGTTTATTGGTCTTTCCAGAGAACCAGCTTTGGTTATCTTGCTAATCTGTGCTATTTTAAAATTTCATTAATCTTTATAGAAATAAAGACAAATGATCTCTTCTACCTGGGGTGGATTGATTTTTTGTTTTTTAATTTCTTTACCTCATTTATTGTTTTTCTTATTTTTAAATAAATATATTTGTGTCTTTAAATTTCTCTTCAACTATAGGTTAACTATATTCCAGGACTTGTTTTGATGTATATTTCTTTTATGGTTATTTAGTTCTAAATAGTATATGATTTTCATAGTAATTTTTAGAAGTGTGTTTTTTAGTTTGCAAGCACATAGGGTTGTTTGTTTACTGTTGTCTAGTTTTTATTTTTCTAAGTATGTATGTGACAAGTCTTGCTCTGATGTCCAGGCTGGAGTGCAGTGGTGTGATTATGGCTCACTGCAGCTTTGACCTCCTGGGCTTAAGAGTTCTCCCACCCCAACCTCCTGAGGAGCTGGGACTACAGGCGCATGCCACCATGCCATGCTAATTTTTTTTTTTTTTTTGAGACAGAGTCTCACTCTGTTGCCCAGACTGAAGTGCAATCAGTGTGATCTCAGCCCACTGCAACCTTCACCTCCCAGGCTCCTGAGTAGCTGGGACTACAGGCATGTGCTACCATGCCCAGCTTATTTTTGTATTATATTTTTTGTAGCGACTGGGCTTCGCCATGTTGCCCAGGCTGGTCTTTAACTCTTGGACTCAAATGATCCACCAGCCTCGACCTCCCAAAGTGCTGGGTTTACAGGCCCAGCCTAGTTTATTTTAAATTTCATTATGATTAGAGAATTGATATATTAAGTTTTTAAATGTATTGAGACTTATTTGTGGCCAAGTGCATGTTCACTTTTTGTAGAAGTTCTATGTGTTCTTTGATAGAAAATGTATTCATTATTTGTTGTCTAATCTGTTCTATATTTGTTCTTCATGACATCGGTATCCTTGCCTTTTTTTGTTGCAGCTTTATTGGTTTCTGTTAGAAGTGTATTAAAAATCATCAATTATAATTATAGTTTAAAAAAATCCTTATGATTGTGGCCATTTTTGTTTGGGAGTGTCTTATTTGACTTATTGAAATCTCCTTGATTCCTTTCATTATTGTGCAGTGTCTGTTATATCTTTCTTCATCCCTCTATTTTCAAACTTTGTATGTCATTTATCAGTAAGAGCATTCTTTTTATAACCAGTCTAATTTCTGCCTGATAATAAGTGAATTTAATTTCTTTACATTATTACATAACTTGCAGTTGTCTTAGCCACCTTATTTTTTATGTTTTCTATTATGTCGTGTCTTTGGTTCTTGTCTGTCTTCTGCTGGATTGAATGGGTTTTCATTATGTCTTTATTTTTACTGGTTTGGAAAGATGTTAGAATTCTTTAACTTGGTTTCCTCTGTCTGTTAAGTTAGATAATATTTTACTTTGTTGTTTTGAATACACCCACACCCAGTTAATCATCAATGTATTTTTATAGTCTGTACTAATTTAGATTTATCATGTTTTCTGATATCTTCATGATTCTTTTTTTCCAGATTCAGTTTCTTGCTTCCTGAAGTGTAGACCCTTCGTTATTTTCTGTGAAAACCTGAGTCTTAAACTCTCCAGTCTTTTTGAAAATTGTTACTTTGCACTTATTCTTCAATGACAATTTATCTGAATATAGTTCTAGATGGCCAACTTTTCCTTCTCAGCCGGTTAAAGATATCCTTATATTGTCAACAGACAATATAAATGTTACAATGTTGAAAGTGTTAATGAGCCATCTGCTGTCAGCTTTTTAGATAATTATGCTATTAGACTATTTTTCTCTGTTCTTTTAAAATAATGATTTGGTAGTTTAGGGAGTACTCTCTTTATCTTTAAAATTCTGTACTTTCACTGTGATGTATACACAGGTGGATTTCTTTTCTTTATTCTTCATGAGATCCATGTCTTCAGTTTGGGAAATTCTCAGCATTAGCTCTTGAAATACTGTCATTCACTCCTCTTGGGATTTCTTTTTTTCTTTTTTGGAGACAGAGTCTCACTCTGTTGCCCAGGCTGGAGTGCAGTGGCATGATCTTGGCTCACTGCAGTCTCCGCCTCCCAGGTTCAAGCGATTCTTGTGCCTCAGCCTCCTGAGTAGCTGAGATTACAGGCATGCAGCACCACACCTGGCTAATTTGTGTGTTTTTAGTAGAGCCAGGGTTTCACCACGTTGGCCAGGCTGGTCTCCTGGCCTCAAGTGATCCTCCCTCCTCCAGCTCCCAAAGTGCTGGGATTACAGATGTGAGCCACTGCGCCCGGGCCTCTCTGGGATTTCTTTCTATAACTTCTGTTATAGTAGGTACAGAACATCTGTCTTCAATGGATGTTAACCTGTCTTTTGTGTTTTTATCCCCTTGTTTTCTGTATCTCCTTGTAGGTGATTTCTTTATATCTGCCTTCTAATTCACTCATTCCTTCTATGTCCATTATATTGTTCAACATATCCGTCAAATTTCCTTGAGTTCTTCTTAATTTCAGTGACTGTGTTTTTCATTTGTGTAATTTATTATTTCGATCTTTTTCAAATTCAACGTTTTTTTGTGATAGAATTGGCTCTTGCCTAATGTTTTTTTCTGTGAGCATTTTTTTTTTACAAATTAATGCTAATTTTAAAATCTTTTTTGAATTGTTATATTATCTCTTCTTCTTATAGTAGAAATTTTCCCTTTCCTCACATCTGCTGATTCTTTCTTTCCGCAGCTTGTTTGTTTATGCAATTTGTTACCTTTTTGAAATCATCATTAGCAGTTTGCTTTTTGAGAGAGTCCTATATATTCTAGATGAGTAAATGTCCCTATAGGGTGGTTTTCAATTTACCTTTGCTAGTTTCAAGTTTTCATTGATTCCACATCAGCTTTCTTCTATTTTAAAGTTTTGGCATGTATCATCTAGGTAAGATGAATTTGGACTTCCCTCTTGTTTGTTTTAATTACTCGCAAGAGAATCTTTTTCTACCCATGGTTCTAGTTTCATTTCTGCTCACCTAAGGCTGTGGGTAGAATTTTTGTAGCCTGTGTTTCACAGGTGTATCCCTTCATGACTCACATGCATCAGCTTCTAGCTTTTAAGCTATTTTGGCTTCTGTTCCTGTTTGTTGCTCTCACTTTGAATTGCTGCTTTATTCTTAGTGCCAGGGCATTTCCCTTGCCTGAGTTTGAGCTTAGCAATATTTCCTCCATTACATTTTATCTGGCATGTCCATGGATTTAGAGTAGAATAGTCTTCTCAGTCATCTTGGTCCACTATATTAATTGGAAACTTCCATTTAAGTCCTTGTGATCTAGTCCTTGTTAGGGAAATTCGAAAAATCAGGTAATGGCACTTTAAAGGCACCTTTAAGTCTTTCTTCGATATTTTTCTTGTGACCACGTAATCCTTAGATATGAAAATATTTCTTAAAGCTTCAGACTGTTAAAGGATATGGTACTGGTCTCCCTCTTTTTTTTTTTCCTTGGGCTGGAGGTTGTGTTTTGTGTTACTTGTGAATCATATGTCTAAGAAAAACAAGATAACTAATTTTTCAAATCCTTATCATGTCTCCTTCACATAATCTCAGAAGATCCTAGGTGGTCTAGAAATGTGACATTTCAACAGGAGAAAAAAGTTATATGCTTTTGAGTATGTTTATTATGGTGTTAACCTTTAAAAGTGAAAAGGGGACTTAACAATAGGGACAGAGTTCAGTACATTATGTTCATTGCAATTTATTGAATTGTATAGCCGTTTAACATGCTTATAAAGATTACATGGAGATAGATATTCCTTTTATATTGCTGTGGGCAAACAGTACAAAATTGTGTATATGCTATAGATGAAAATTGGAAGGGAATATTAAAAATAAAAATGGATGGTGGTGGTAGGATTATGGGCAGTTTTTCCTTTAGAAACAATTTCTTTCAATAATAATGTCATTCTTGCAGTCTTAATATAGAACCAAGTAAATAGTATTCCTTTTCTTGCTAGATTCTAGGTAGAATGAAAAATCATAATTAAAAAAGGAGTGACAGGTTGAGGTCAAGATAGTCACCTTTATTTCCAAGGAAGCTTGATGTTAAAGTGTGTAGCTGAGGTGTGAGCCACCTCACACCTCAGCTGGTGTGCTGCTCACTAAACCTCACATTTAGCTCCCCAGTTAAAGCAACACCCCAAACCAGAGCAGGTCTCCCTCATACCCTGCCCACTTCTGCCCACAATTAGAACAGGGCCTGTCTCTGGAGAAGCAAGATTAGAACTTGTATTCTTTACAGGTAGGCTAACAACAACTCTGTTGAACTCACCCAGCTTATTCTTCCCAAATATATTAAGTAAGTTACTTCACTTGAAATTAATAGAGGGCCACAGAAAGGCTGACACTTAGTGTTTGAGGTCCTACCACAAGGAAGGAGGAATCATGGGGAGTTGAGGATAAATTCTTAATGGCTGTGTTCATTTTAGAGTAAGAATGCCATATGTATATTTTGGCATTTGTTGATTAGCTCACTTGATAATGTGTAACTGCTGAAGTTTAATTTTTATTTTTGTTAGGATCTTCAGTATATCCCAATTATTTTCTGCTTTTAGGCGTTTAAATGCAGAATTACAGGCAAAAACAGCTGATGTGGTTCGACAAGCTAAGGAAATAATAGTAAGTAAATGTACAATTATTAATAATTCCATATAAATGCTAGTTTTTTATCTTTTTCATTTGATATATGACATATATACAAAAAACTAGCCAAAGCATGTGTGTTCAGTTCAATGAATTATTACAAACTGAACATGAATGTATATGTACAGGTATAGGAATGTGTATATGTATATGTTTTTAATAAGCACACATTTTCTAAAAGCCACTGAAAAAGTACTTTCCATTTAGATGCTCCAGTCATCTAAATTCTCATTATAAATTCTCATTATTAATTGATAGGAGTGACTCTCCTTAGAGGAGTAGAGTCTACTTTAAAACTTTTACCAGTTCTTACCTAATTTTGATTCTTACTTTCTATCCTCCCTGTCCCCCACAATAGAGTTGATGGAAGCAGGGAAGGAAACCTAGGCAGTATTTTATCTTAATGCCTTATACAAATCTACAATTATTTGTTAGTTTAGGAATAAGAAATGTATAATATATAACATTTCAAGTAATGTGTTTTGATAATGGTTACAGATTTGTATTTTATAATTTATAAGTAGATGTTTTACTAAAAATATTTATAATTAAATTTATAATTATGTTTTACTAATTTATAATTAAATGTTTTACTAAAAATATTTTTATTTCATCTTTTAGTTTTTGCCAGTGTCTGAAGAGCAGGAAAATACTTGTACAAAAGGACCCCACTTTATAGTAGATGACGGATTCCTTACGTTTTCTGCTCAGAGAGCCCCATAAAAAGAATCTCCCCTTGGCTGGGCGCCGTGGCTCACGCCTGTAATCCCAGCACTTTGGGAGGCCGAGACGGGTGGATCACGAGGTCAGGAGATGGAGACCATCCTGGCTAACACGGTGAAACCCCGTCTGTACTAAAAAATACAAAAAACTAGCCGAGCGTGGTAGCGGGCGCCTGTAGTCCTAGCTACTCAGGAGGCTGAGGCCGGAGAATGGCATAAACCCGGGAGGCGGAGCTTGCAGTGAGGTGAGATCTGGCCACTGCACTCCAGCCTGGGCGACAGAGTGAGACTCCGTCTCAAAAAAAAAAAAAAAAAAAAAACTCCCCCTGCAAATAAAAAACAGAACAGAATACGGACAAGCTAGGAAAGGGGTTGGGGAGTGGATTCCTACCCCTGCAGAAGTGAACAATATAAGGTTTCTCATATTTAATTTTTGTTTACTCACTTTCTCTTTTTAAATTTTTTAATGTTTGTGATTACATAGTAAGTGTTTATGGGGTAAATGAGATATTTGGATACAGGCATGCATTGTATAATAATCACATCATGGAAAATGGGGTATCCATCCCCTCAACTATTTATCTTTTGTGTTACAAAAAATCCAGTTATACTCTTTTAGTTAATTTAAAATGTACAATTAAATTATTTTGACTATAATAAACATGTTGTGCTATGAAATACTAGGTACTATTCATTCTTTCTAACTATATTTTTTGTACCCATTAACCATCCTTGTCTCCCACCCCTGCATCCCCCACTACCCTTCCCAGTCTCTGATAACCATTCTTCAACTCTCTATCTCCATATGTTAAGTTGTTTGGATTTTCAGATCCCACAAATAAGTGAGAACATGTGAAGTTTGTCTTTCTGTGCCTGACTTATTTCACTCAATGACCTCCAGTTACATCCATGTTGTTGCAAGTGACAGGGCCTCGTTGTTTTTTGTGGCTGAATAGTACTCCATTGTGTATATGTACCACATTTTATTTATCCGTTCATCTGTTCGTGGACACTTTGGTTGCTTCCAGATCTTGGCTATTGTGAACAGTGCTGCAACAAACATGGAAGTGCAGATATCTCTTTGATGTATTGATTTCCCCTCTTTTGGACCTATACGCAGCAGTGGGATTGTTGGATCATATGGTAACTTTAGTTTTTTGAGGAACCTCCAAACTATTTCCTTTGTGGTTGTACTAATTTACATTCCCACCCACAGTGTACCAGGGTTCCGTTTCTCTACATCCTCACCAGCACTTGTTATTGCCTGTCTTTTGGATATAAGCCATTTTATCAGAGTTGAGATGATATTGTAGTTTTGATTTGCTGCATTTCTCTGATGATCAATGATGTTGAACACCTTTTTAATGCCTGTTTGCCATTTGTATGTTTTTCTTGAGAAATGTCTATTCACATCTTTTGCTCATTTTTAAATTGGATTATTAGTTTTTTTTCCTATAGTGTTGTTTGATCTCCTTATATTTTCTGCCTTGTATTCCCTTGTCGATGCGTAGTTTGCAAATATTTTCTCCCATTCTGTGGGCTGTCTCTTTATTGTTTCCTTCCCTGTGCAAAAGCTTTTTAACTTTATTTGATCCCTTTTGTCCATTTTTGCTTTGGTGATCTTTGCTTGTGGGGTATTACTGAAGAAATCTTTGTCTCCAATGTCCTGGAGAGTTTCCTCAATGTTTTCTTATAGTAATTTCATCGTTTTGAGATCTTAGATTTAAGTATTTAATCCATTTTGATTTGATATTTGTATATGGCAAGAGGTAGGGGTCTAGTCTCATTCTTCTGCATGTGGATATTCCGTTTTCCCTTTGTGTATGTTCTTGGCAACCTTGTCAAAAATGAGTTCACTGTAGGTGTATGGATTTGTTTCTGGATTTTCTCTATTCTGTTCCATTGGTGTGTGTGTCTGTTTTTATGCCAGCACTCTGATGTTTTGGTTACTATAGCACCATAGTATAATTTGAAGCCAGGTAATGTGATTTCTCCAGTTTTGTTCTTTTTGCTTAGGGTAGCATTGGCTATTCTGAGTCTGTTGTGGTTCCACATAAATTTTAGGATTGTTTTTTCTGCTTCTGTGAAAATGTGATTGGTATTTTGCAAGGGGTTGCATTGAATCTGTAGATTGCTTTGGGTAGTATGAATATTTTAACAATATTGATTTTTCTAATCCATGAACATGGAATATCTTTCCATTTTTTGGTGTCCTCTTCAAATTCTTTCATTGATGTTTTACAGTTTTTGTTGTAGAGATATTCTACTGATTTGGTTATATTAAGTCCTAGGTATTTTATTTGTGGCTGTTGTAAATGGGGTTACTTTTTAATTTCTTTTTCAGATTGTTGACATACAGAAACACTACTGATTTTTGTATGTTGATCTTGTATCCTGCAACTTTACTGAGTTTATCATTTCTAATAGTTTTTGGTGGAGTCTTTCGGTTTTTCCAAATACAAGAGCATATCATCTGCAAATGAGGATAATTTGACTTCTTCCTTCTAATTTGGATGCCCTTTATTTCTTTATCTTGTCTGATTGCTCTAGTTAGTACTTTCAGTACTATGTTGAATAACAGTGGTGAAAGTAGGCCAGATCTTAAAGGAAAGACGGTCAGTTTTTCCCATTCGGTATTACACTAGCTGTGGGTCTGTCATATATGACTTTTATTATATTGAGGTCTGTTCCTTTTATACCCAGTTTTTGAAGTGTGTTTACCAGGAAGGGATGTTGAATTTTATCAAATGCTTTTCCAGGATCAGTTGAAATGATCATATGGTTTTTGTCCTTCATTCTGTTGATATGATGTATCACATTGATTGATTTGTGTATGCTGAACCGTCCTTGCATCCCTGGGGTAAATCCCACATGGTCATGACAAATGATCTTTTTAATATATTACTGAATTCTGTTTGTTAGTATTTTTGAGGATTTTTACATCAATATTCATTAGAGATATTGGCACGTAGTTTTCTTTTCTTGATGTGTCTTTGGTTTTGGTATCAGGGTAATACTAGCCTCATAAAATGAGTTTGGAAGTAGTCCCTCCTCCTCCAATTTTTGGAATAGTTTGAGTTGGTTTGGTATGAGTTCTTCTTTAAATGTTCAATAGAATTCACAGTGCAGCCATCAGGTCCTGGGCTTTTCTTTACTGGGAAAATTTTTTTGTTGTGGCTTCAACCTTATTACTTATTATTGTTCTGTTTAGGTTTTGGATTTCTTCATGGTTCAATCTTGGTAGGTTTATGTATGTGTCTAGGAATTTATCTGTTTCCTCTAGATTTTCCAATTTATTGACATATAGTTGCTCATAATAGCCATTAATGAGCCTTTGAATTTCTGCATTGTCAGTTGTAATGCCTCCTTTTTAATCTCTAATTTTATTTATTTGAGTCGTCTCCCTTATTTTCTTTGTTAGTCTATTAATTTTGCTTATCTTAAAAAAAACAAACTTTTTGTTTCATCAATCTTTTCTTCATTTCAAATTCTCTATGCTCTAATCTCAAATGCTCTAATCTTCATTTCTTTTCTTCTACTAATTTTGGCTTTGGTTTGCTTTTGCTTTTCTGTTAGGATGCATTGCTGGCTGGATGTGGTGGCTGATGCCTGTAATACCAGCACTTTGGGTGGCCAAGGCATGCAACTTGAACCTGGAAGTTTGAGACCAGCCTGGGCAACATGGTGAAAGTCCATCTCTAGAAAAAAATACAAATTAGTCAGATGTGGTGGTGCACGCCTGTAGTTCCAACTACTTGGGGGGCTGAGGAGGGAGGATGGTTGAGCCCAGGAAGGTCCAGTCTGTAGTGAGCCATGATCATGCCACTGCACTACAGCCTGGGCATCAGAGTTTCTCTCTGTCTCAAACTAACAAACAAACAAACAAACAAAAAAAAAAAAAAAAAAAAAAAAGGAAGAAAAGATGCATTGCTAAGTCATTTATTTGAAGTTTTTGTTCTTTTTTGTTGTAGGCACTTACAGCTGCATAAATTTCCCTCTTAGTACTGCTTTCACTATATCCCATAGATCTTGGCATGTTGTGTTTTCATTATCATTTGTTTCAAGAAATTTCTCGATTTCCTTCTTATTTTCTTCATTTACCCACTGGTAATTTAGGTGCATGTCATCTAATTTCTGTGTCTTTGTATAGTTTCCAAAGTTCTGGTTATTAATGTCTAGTTTTATTCCATGTGGTCAGAGAAGATGCTTGATATTATTTCAGTTTTTAAAATATTTTACAGCTTGTTTTGTGACCTAACATATGGTCTGTCCTTGAGAATGATATTCATGCTGAGGAGAATAATGTGTATCTGTAGCCTTTGGATGAAATGTTCTGTAAATGTCTATTGGGCCCACTTGTTCTGTAGTGCAGATTCAGTCTGATGTTTGTTGAGTTCTTTCTGGGAAATCTGTCCAGTGCCAAAAGTGGGTGCTGAAGTCTCCAGCTATTATTGTATTGCAGTCTAGCTCTCTCTTTAACTCAAATAATATTTGCTTTATGTACCTGGGTGCTCCAGTGTTGTGTGCATATATATACAATCATTATATCCTGTTGCTGGATTGACCTGTTTAGCATTATATAATGACCTTCTTTGTCTCTTCTTACAGTTTTTGTTTTGAAATCTATTTTGTCTAAGTATAGGTTCTCCTGCTTTTTTTTTCTTTTTGGTGTAGAATATCTTTTTCTACCCTTTTTATTTTCAGTCTATATATATCTTTATAAGTGAAGTATGTTTCTTGTAAGCAACAGATCATAGGGTCTTGTTTTATCATCCATTAAACCAGTCCGTCTTTCGATTGAAGAGTTTAGTCCATTTACATTCAATGTTATTACTGATAAGGGCCTTAATCCTGCCATTTCATTATTTGTTTACCAGTTGTCTTGTGGTATTCCTTCCTGTTTTCCTTTTATTGAAAGTGATTTTCTCTTGTGGTATAATTTAATTTCCTGATTTTTATTTTTTTATGTGGTCATTGTATGTTTTTTTGACTTGAGGTTACTGTGAGGCTTGCAAATACTATCTTATAACCCATTGTTTAAAGCTGATGACAACTTGACACTGATTGCATAAACAAACATGCAAAAAGAAAACTAATACAAGCTCTACACTTTTATCTCCCTAGTTTTTGACTTGTTACTGTTTCTGTCTTCTTGTACTGTTTATGTCTTAAAAAGTTGTTGTAGTTATTATTTTTAATTGGTTCATCATTTAGTCTTTCTACTTAAGAGTAGTTTACACTCAATTACAATGTTATAATATTCTGTGTTTTTCTGTATGTTTACTATTACCAGTGAGTTTTGTACCTTCAGATGATTTCTTCTTGCTTAATATCCTTTTCTTTTAGATTAAAGAACTACCTTTAGCATTTCTTGTGGGACAGGTCTAGTGTTGATGGAATGCCTCAGCTTTTGTTTTTCTGGGAAGATCTGTTATTCTCTTTAATGTTTGAAGGATATTTTTGCTGGATATACTATTCTAAGGTAAAAGATTTTTTTTCTTCAGCCCTTTAAACATGTCATGCCACTCTTTCCTGGTCTGTAGGGTTTCCACTGAGAAGTCTGCTGCTAGATGTATTGGAGCTTCTTTGTATGTTGTTTGTTTCTTTTCTCTTGCTGTTTTTAGGATCCTTTATCCTTGACCTTTGGGAGTTTGATTATTAAATGCCTTGAGGTAGTCTTTTTTGTGTTAAATCTGCTTGGTGTTCTATAATCTTCTTTTATTTGAACATTGATAACTTTCTCTAGGTTTGGGAAGTTCTCTGATATTATCCCTTCAAATAAACTTTCTCCCTCTATCTCTCTTTCTGCCTCTCCTTTGAGACCAATAACTCTTATATTTGTCCCTTTGAGCCTATTTTCTAGATGTTGTAGGCATGCTTCATTCTTTTTTCTTTTGTCTCCTTTGTATTTTCAAATAGCATGTCTTCAGGATTACTAATTCTTCTGCTTGATTGGTTCTGCTATTAAGAGACTCTGATGCAGTCTTCAGTATGTCAGGTGCATTTTTAACTCCAGAATTTCTGCTTGGTTCTTTTTAATTACTTCAATCTCTTTGTTAAATTTATCTGATAGAATTTTGAACTCCTTTTCCGTTATTTGAGATTCTTTGAGCTCTCTCAAAACAGCTCTTTTGAATTCACTGTCTGAAAGGTCACATGTCTCTGTTTTTCCAGGATTGGTCACTGGTATCTTATTTAGTTCATTTGGAAAGCCATGTTTTCCTGGATGATCTTGATGCTTGTAGATGTTTGTCAGTGTGTAGGCATTGAAGAGTTAAGTATTGTACTCTTCACAGTCTGGGCTTATTTGTGCCAGTTTTTCTTGAGAAGGCTTTCCAGTTATTTAAAGGGACTTGGGTCCCCTGCCCAATACCACTAGGGTTCTTGCCGACTTGTAGAGGCCTTGGTGGTCTTGGATAAGATCTGGAAGAATTCTCTGGGTTACCAGACAGAGACTCTTTCTCTTCCTTTATTTTCTCCCAGACAAACGGAGTCTCTTTCTCTCTGTGCTGAGCTGTCTGAAACTAGGGGTGATGCAACTAGGTGATGCAAACTAGGGGTGATGAAACTAGGTGATGCAAGCACCCCTGCACCCAGCACCACTGGGATTGTGCTGGGTCAAACCTGAAGCCGGAACAGCACTGGATCTTGCCCACAACCTGCTATAAACACTACCTGGCTACCACCTATATTGACTCAAGGCCCTAGAGCTCTACAATCAGCAGGTGTTGAGGCCAGCCAGGTTTGTGTCCTTTCCTTCAGGGTGGCGAGTTCCCCTAGGCCCTGGGTGGGTCCAGAGATGCTGTCTAGTAGTCAGAGATTGAAGTTAGAAATCTTAGGAATTTATCTGGTGCTCTAGTGTTCTGTGGCTAAGGTGGCACTCAGACTATAACATAAAGTCCTTCACGCTCTCCCCTCCCCTTTCCACAGGCAGAGGAGCCTCTCCTTGTGGTCACCACGACCACCAGTCCATAGCAGGGTTTTGCCAGGCCACTGCTAGTGTTCACTTAAAGCCCAAGGGCTTTTCAGTCAGGTTGTGGTGAATATTGCCAGGCCTGGGACTCACCCTTCAAGGGAATGGGCTCCTCTCTGGCCCTGGGCAAATCTAGAAATGCTGTCTAAGAGTCAAATCCTAGAATCAGGGACCCCAAGAGTCCACTTGGTGCTCTGCTCTGCTGTGGCTGTGCTGGTACTTAAGGTGCAAGACAAAAGTCCCTTTACTTTTCCCTCTGCTTTCACAAGCAGAAGGAGTCTTTTTCACTGTAACCACTATAACTGGGAATGTGCTGGGCCACCCCTGAAGTCAGTGTGTCTCAGAGCCCAAGGGCCATGGCCTACTATTAATACCTTGGTATTGCTGCTGGTATTTGAGGCCCAAGGTCCCTTTAGTCAGCAGGTGATGAACGCTGTCAGAACTAGGTCCTCCCCTTCAAGGCAGCAGGTTCCCTCTTGGCCCAGGGTGTGTCTAGAAATGTCGTTCAGGAGCTAGGGCTTGTAATGGTGGCTGTATGACTCTGCCTGGCACCCCATTGGATGCCTTCCATGGCCGAGGTGGTATCCAAGATGCAAGATAATGTCCTCTTTAGTCTTTCCTCTCCTCTCCTTAAACAGAAGGAAGGAGACACTTTTGTTGTTGTGAACTGCACTGCTTGGTGTTGGGGAAGGCATGGCGGAAGCAATCCTTTAGTGCCCCAGTTGGTGTTTCCCTAGGTCACAGTTGGTGTCTCCCTATGTGCCACCCTAGTCCTCTGGCTCTGAGCTGAGCCCAGCACTAGGGTTTGCCTAGAAATTGGAGTCTTTGTATCCTAGACTGCTTTCAGGTTTACCTAGGACCCCAGAGCACTTTGGCCAGTGGTGCTGACTTGCTGACAAACTGGAGTTCTGACCCACAAGATGGGCGATTTTCCTCTGGATGTAGCTGGTCCAAATGCTTCCTCCATGCATGGATACTGTCTCAGCCCCACACGACTTTGCTCTCCACTCTGACAGGGCAGCACTGAGTTCAGTGTACAGTCCCCCATTCACTGTGCTGTCCCTCCCCCAAGTGCACAGACTCTTCAGGCTGCACAGCCACTGCAGGAGTGAGTCAGGGAGGGGTGGTGTCAGCGATTTAAGTCTTTCCAACCTTCTTCAATGACTCTTTCAATGATATGAAGTTAAAACCAGGTACTGTGATTGCTCACCTGATTTTTAGCTCTCATGATGATATTTTTATGTGCAGGTAGTTGTTAAAATTTGGTGTTCCTGCAGAGGGTATGAATAGTGTAGGCTTCTATTCCACCATCTTGCCTCACTTTAATTTCTTGATGTGTCTTTGTCAAAAGCTTTTACTCCTGATACTTCACTTTTAGCATCTTCACAGTCTTCTCAACACTGAAGATTTTCCTGATTTGAGACAAATTTTTCTACCCATTAAGTGAATTTTTTAAAAAATGTCTTGTGCCTACTTCTAATTTCTATTGTATACTGTGTAAGTTGGAAGACTCTAAAGGGGTGGGGAAGCCGGAATTAGAAATATTGTGTAAAGGCCTTGATATTCTTACATTTCCCCCTTAGGATGGAATTTTTTAACCCATAACAAATGAAAGGTGCAACTAGTGTTATAGACCTTATCTTCATACTATAGCATTTAGAATTCTGTGCCTTTATGTTATGGAAACCTAGGACAGTTCTGAAATGATGAATGTTCAGAGAGGCACTTGAATATATCTTAGTGGTTTGGTTTTTTTTCTGTATGATATATGACCTTTCTTTAATCATTTAAGAGAGATCGGCAAGAAGTACGATCTAGGCCTGTTTCAAAACAAATGAAATCATGTGATGATGAAGATGATTACAGTTTAAGGTAAGTAACTTAAATTCTCAAGCACCTTCTTTTAAAATGATGTACATGGATCTTTAACTATGTAAGATCTTTTTGCATGCAAACATTGAAAATTCTATAATTTTAAGAATAATGTATATATAGGGGGCTTATACCAATCCGACACAGTGTAAGCCCTTTATCTCATGTAATTTTCAAAATATTATTTTGAAATGTATATTCTTGTCCTCATTTTAAAAACTTTAGAGAGGAAACAGGAAAAAGTATATAATTGATGTGAATAAAACTATGAAATCATATTGTAGCAGACACAATGATGATCACCAAACATTCCAGGTCTCTTACAGTTGTCAGTGGGCTATGAATAGAAGTTTAGTTAATCTTTTCCAAGCCAAAACAGACAAGAATTGGTGTGTGAACCGCCAGCTGACTTTCCAGCCATGAAGATGAGTAAAATTCCAATTGGTAAAATCTCCTAGCCTGGTCTCTGGGTGACCGTGTGTGGAACATGTAGAAAAAAGGGTCCTTCTTCCTCACTATGGCTGCATTGAATGGGTTAAGCCGCTGGAATTTTTAGGTTACTAGCCTGCTTATCTTTGCTAATGTTGAAATTGGTATTGGGAATGGAATGCTGCGTAACAAAAACTCAGAAGTGTGGCATTACCTTAGCAGTTAGGTGGGAACCAGCAAGGAAACTGATATTGGAGGCTGAAAAGATAAAGGATTAATGTTATGTAGTGGCAATGAATTTAGTAAAACTGTCATCTGTGGTAAATTGGGAGGCACAACAGGTGTCTAATGAACTTGTTCTCTGGGGAAAGAGGCTGAAACACAATATTAGCAGTATGTGGTCTTTTTTTTTTTTTTTTGGAGACTGAGTCTCGCTCTGTTGCCCAGGCTGGAGTGCAGTGGCTGGATCTCAGCTCACTGCAAGCTCCGCCTCCTGGGTTCACGCCATTCTCCTGCCTCAGCCTCCCGAGTAGCTGGGACTACAGGCACCTGCCACCGCGTCCGGCTAATTTTTTTTGTATTTTTAGTAGAGACGGGGTTTCACCGTGTTAGCCAGGATGGTCTCGATCTCCTGACCTCGTGATCCGCCCACCTCGGCCTCCCAAAGTGCTGGGATTACAGGCATGAGCCACCGTGCCCAGCCTCAGTATGTGCTCTTGAAGAGACAAGTTTGGGAAAGATTTGGCTGATTTACAAGCAGAAATAAAAGGGAATACCTGATTATCTAATTCAGAGTCACAAAGATTTACAATCATGATTTCTTTGAAGAGCTTTATGGTTTTAACTCTTAGATTCAGGTTCTTTGATCCATTTTGAGTTAATTTTTGTATGTGGTATAAGAGTCAACCTCCATTCTTTTGCATATGGATAGCCATTTGTCTCAGCATTATTTGTTGAGAAGATTATTCTTTCCCCGTTGAATGTTCTTAGCACTCTTATCAAAAATCAGTTGACTGTAGACATATGGTTTTATTTTTGGACTTTCATATCTATTCCATTGATCTATATAGCTGTCATTATGCCAGTAGCACACTCTTGATTACCCTTGTAATTGTCAAGTTGTGGAGTAAACTCAAGAATTACAAGGTAAAATCGAGAAAATCTATAAGGAACAAAAGCCTATCAAAATTCAACCTTGAGGCAAATATCAGACTAAACATGTGGACTTTATGACTATTGTTAAAATTTTCCAATGGATTAAGGCTTCTCAGGGCAAGAATCAGATTAAATGGCACATAGTGAAACTTTTCATTTGGGTAAAATGACCCACGGCAAAGACCTAACTAAAGTTATAGTCTCTCCTTAGAAGCTTGACAGTGTTAAAGTAACCCATTTTTTAAATTTAATTTAATTTTATTATTATACTTTAAGTTCTAGGGTACATGTGCATAACGTGCAGGTTTGTTACATATGTATACTTGTGCCATGTTGGTGTGCTTCACCCATCAAAAGTAACCCATTTTTAAATTGAGAAAGAGAGGTCAGGTGAAGAAATAAATAAAGAATTAGTTTTGGAAAGAATTGTAGGTGATGTAATGGCATGTAGAACTGACTGAAATTAAATAAGGAAGAAACTCACTAGTTTGGGGGAAAGTTTTATCAGCAAAGAAACTCTAAGAATGGACTAAAATTATTTGTGGCTTTTAAAATATTAAAACAGCTATGGGTACCCCACCTCCCAGTATTCTAAGATCGAGAAGCAGGCTGTAAGAGGTGCACAGCCCTACAGGGTTTAGAGACAAAAGAGAAGTTTATTCCTACATGGCAGTATATTTGGCTCATGTGAAATATTGGGATATTATTCATGTATTCAAAAATAATTATTGCATACAATCCAGTATTTCCCTTCCTAGATATTTGCCCAAGAGAAATATAAACATATATCCATGAAAAAACCTGCATGTGAATTTTTAGATCGGTTTTATTCATAATTACCAAAACCTGGAAATAATTCAAATATTTATCAAATGGTGGCTGGATGAACAAATTATGGTATATCCATGCAGTGGAATACTACTTGGCAATAAAAAGCCATGAACTACTAGTAGAATAACAACATATTTGCTAAGTGAAAGAAGTCAGGCTAAAAAACATACATAATCTATGTTTCCACTTATTTGATGCTCTGGAAAAGGCAGAGCTTTAGGGACAGAAATCAAAGTGGTTGTCTGGGGCTTCAGTAGGGGTTAGGGGACTACCAAGGAACACAAGGGAACTTTTTGAGATGATGGAAATATTCTCTGTCGTGTGGTTGTGGTGGTTATGTGACAGTATACGTTTGCTAAAACATATTGAACTGTATATGTAAAAAAAGTATATTGTATGATATATCAGTTATGTCTCAAACCTGAAAAAAATAATTTTTGAACACTGTTAGTGCCAGGCATAACTACTGGTATTACAGTGATGAGTAAACAGACCTGATCTTGCTTCCAAGAAGTTAATATGTGTTGCTTTTGAGTATTTTTTAAGTACCTCAATTACACATTTTTGTATTTTGATATACATATGTATGCATACATATAACATGAAACCACTTTATTAGATGTAATACTCTGATATTCTGTGAAAAAAGATTTAAGTTATAAAAATTCCAAAATTTGGATTATACATAAGATTTAACATGGTGTTTATCCAGTAAACTGAAGAACTGAAATGATACTGACAACAGATGATGTTGTGATGATAATGCTCTGTTTATCTATCAGTTTTTTTTAATGCTACTGTTTGAACAGATGGCTTTTACCATGTAAAACATGGCATTTGGTGATCAGTTGGGAATTGCTGAATATGGGAGATAATTCTGTAAAGAAACCATTCATTTCAGGTTGGAACAATGATATTCCACCTAAATAAGGAAGAATATATTTAAATAGGTCTTCAACACCCAGGATGACTCTGTCAAAAAATGTGATGGGAAGCCAGAGTTTAATTTCCTAATAACGTAGTATACATATCCTCCAGTCTGCTTGAAGCATGGTTTACCATACAGTCATTTCCATCATATTACAAACATTTCATGGAGTTAAACAAAAGTAAGAATACCATATTATGGCTTATTTTTCATGGAAATACACTAGCAAAGTAATATCATTGCAAAATCTGATGGAGACAGATAACCCTTAAATGTCTTTTGACTGATATGTATGCATGTGTGTTGGGGAATGGAATGAGAGGTACAGAAAATGTACTAAAGAAATGACAAACATTAATTTAAAATGAGGAAGATTAAAGAGGACACTTAAAATTTGTATAATATTTGGAAACATTTTCATGTCATTTGTGAGAGTGATTCTTTAGTTTCTGTAATTTTTAACATATTTTGAAAGCCTTTTTTTCTTCCCAGAGGTATTTCTAATAGTTAAGAGGTTTATTTATCTAAGTGTATCTTTGTATTTAATACTGAAAAAACTTATGCATGGCTAACTCAGTGGGAGGCACCTGATGGAAAATAATTTTAGTTGTATGTCCTCTCCAATGGTTAGGACTTCTCAGGGGATATGATGGAGTTTTTTTCATAGCAATAATGGATGCTAACATGGTATGTTTTCAGAGATGTAAATACAATGCCCAAGACAATGTGTTAGGCAAACTTTTTCTGTAAAGGGGCAGATAGCAAATATTTTTAGATTTGTGGGTTAGTCTGTGTTGTACCTACTTAACTTTAAGGTTGTAGTGTGAAAACAGCCATAGATCATACATAAATGAATGAGTGGGTGGATTCAGCCTGTGGGCCATAGTTTGCAGACCTCCATAAACACTCCTTGTTTTTTTGTTGTTGTTGTTTGAGACGGAGTTTCGCTCTGGAGTGCAGTGGCGCAATCTCGGCTCACTGAAAGCTCCACCTCCTGGGTTCATGCCATTCTCCTTCCTCAGGCTCCCAAGTAGCTGGGACTACAGGTGCCCGCCACCACGCCTGGCTAATTTTTTGTATTTTTAGTAGAGACGGGGTTTCATTGTGTTAGCCAGGATGGTCTCAATCTCCTGACCTTGTGATCTGCCCGCCTTGGCCTCCCAAAGTGCTGGGATTACAAGCGTGAGCCACCGCGCCCGGCCAACACTCCTTGTTTTAAACTACAAATATATTTTGAAAACCTTGTGTATAAAAATAAATTGCATTTTAGATGTGTTTATTCATGCACTCAACAAATACTTAAGCCAGTAGTACCTGGCATATAAGCTTTTAAATTGACTAGGCATAGAATATTGAATAAGGCAGACATGATTTCTGCCCTCATACAGTTCACAGTATAATGAGGAAAACAGGCACTGACCAAGTGTTTTAAGTGGATTAAAAGAACGGTAACATTGAGTGGGCTCATAATAAAAAGCCCTGTGGTGAATCATTTGTAAAATGGGTAATCGCTGTGGATAGCCCACAATTACTCTTGATGATTTCCATTCATTAAAATTTTTGCTAGTTTCCTACTAGAATATTGGCATTATAGTGTATCTTCTCAAAGGTGAATTATTTAACCAAAGCATTTTTCTTGTTTATGGTACTCATTCAAAATAAATTAACATGTGGATAACTAGAATTATAGCAAAGTTGAATATCATTGTCTCAGCTCAATGTCATCTATTATTAATGTATAATGTTTATTTTTGGTCTGTAGAGGTCTGTTACCATCTGAAGGGATAGTTCATCTTCATTCAGAAACTAAGGTATGAAATTAAACTTTTTTTGAATACAATTATATTCTGTAGAACTTAGGTTATTTTTTTAGACTTTTCTTAGACAAAGCAGAGAAGGGGTATGACTCAACAGAAACAATATAAACCTTGATACTCAGAGGGATGCATTTATGAAATATCACTCATATAATAAATGGAATCCTTTGTTGTCTCATAATTTCACTGAATAATTTGGAGGTACAGTGGAAAAAATTCTAGGCGAAATGACTTTGTAAACTGAGGCTTATTTTTTTTCTGAAGCTTACATCTAGTAGAGCGAAGACCTGAAAAAGAATGATACTCATATGCAAAGAAGGTGATTTGAAAAGTTTGTTCATTTAAATATTTACAGTGTAGAGATCACTCTTCTAGGTGTAGAATATGCTGGGATCTATGTTTCCCATCCATGGAGACCTAAGCCAAGGGAACTGTATACCTGAAGGCCACGGAAGGCCTGCCTGGGGAATAATTGGTTCATGAGGAGAACTAAATTCTGTGAGTCAGAATGTCCAGATTTATTCATGACAGTCCACTGGCTAGCTGAATACCACTGAATCGTTAGGACTCATTTTCCTTATCCTTGAATTTCTTGGTTTTGGTATTATCTAGGTCTTTTCCAGCTATAGAGTTGTGATATTCTTGAAAACACATTTTTGGTAATTCCATCAAACTAGCAGTTTTTCTGTGTAGCAAAATAGCAATTCTATGTGTTACAGAATTGCTTTCTTTGGCAAATGATTAGACTAGTATTAATCAATACTTTCAATTCTTTTAATGTAGCCAAAGACCAAAAACATTGATCCTGTAAACAAGGTTCAAAACAAATTACACTCTGCAAATAAAGGAAGGAAAACAAATTCAAGGTACAGTATAGTTTTCAAAGTATTTCTTTTTTTTTAGTTTTATAATTCACAATACCATCATTCTTAATTATTAAGCTCTGTTTGTTTTCCAGATCTTTTTATACCCTAAACATTAAGTTACCCCGCATATGTCTTATCCACATTCAGTAATTTAGAACATTTTCTACTCAGAAATGTTTTGCAGCAGTTAACAAATATTTTATATTGTTCTCAAGAAAAATTCTAAATCTAAAATTTTTATATATGTTATTTCTAGTGATTTATTCTCTTAGAACTGTGACTGCAACTGAGGTGTTTGTTTTGTTTTGTTTTGTTTTTTGATCGCTGCCTAGTTCTCTCAAATAGGCTCAATAGTCTAGGTTTTGAGTATTTGACAAAGTGCATACATTATTTTGTCTGTTGAGCTACAGAATTATTCGCCATGCTCTAAATAGGACTGTAATATAATTATAATTTACATTTTATTGT
Organism: Rhinopithecus roxellana; assembly: GCF_007565055.1. Taxonomy (NCBI): domain Eukaryota; kingdom Metazoa; phylum Chordata; class Mammalia; order Primates; family Cercopithecidae; genus Rhinopithecus; species Rhinopithecus roxellana. Next base: position 43,633,198 of record NC_044553.1, read on the forward strand.
TTTTGGTGAGAAAGAATTCAAGACAGTTCTTAGTATTATAGGCATAAAAAGGGACCCAGGATGCTCCCTAGGATAGGATGCTTTCTAGAAAAGGTGGAGGATTGAGTTGCACCAACCATCATCAGTCAGTTATTACATTTATATGTCTATTACTTACCCAAACTGATCATTGCATTGTAATTTTGGAAAAATCTTTGTTCATTTTTGTGTCTTTTAATTGTTTAAATAACTTTTTTTTTTTAAATAAAAGGGATGGAAAAAAAATAGAGTAAAGTGATAAGGAACAGAAAATTACAATAGATTGAAGAAAAGAACTTACAGGCCACATACATGCATACCTAACTGCAAAGGGTTACCTTGTCAGACTTCACATTTTTTTTTAAAAAAAGTTGATTTTTCAAATAGAATTCTGAAGACCAAGACCTACTATTTGATAGCACAATAGGGTGACTATAGCCAATAATAACTTAATTATCTTTTTAAAATAACTTAAAGAGTGTAATTAGATTGTTTGTAATTCAAACAATAAATGCTTGAGGGGATGGATACCCACTTCTTCATAACGTGCTCATTTCACATTGCATTCCTGTATCAAAACATCTCATAAATACGTACACCTACTGTGTACCCACAAAAAATTAAAATGAAAAGAAAAGAATTCTGAAGCATTTGCTTATGTTTTAAAAGTGAATTTGGCTTTCAGAACCATAAATTTGTTGATGTGTCAATGAATTAGGCCTGGCCCATTCCTCAGTGCCTTTAGAAATGAGTTTTATTTTGTCGGTCTTCTCCATTTCATTAAAAAAAAAATCAAATCCAACTTTTTGGTTAATACTGATCGTGGTAGAATGTGTTTCTTTGGGTGGAAGAAAATGTTGTTTGAGCTATTAGCTCTTCACTCTATAATTCTTTCTCAAGAGGTATTTTTCTTTGCTGTTTGCAGAATTATGGCCAGGGTGATGTCAGTTTGTACAGTTTTTCTCCAGAGGCATGTAAATTTCAAAGCCACAGGCTGGATTTGACCTAGGAGGCCAAGTGCAGTACTCTTAGTTTTGGTATTCCCTTATATGGAGGCAAAGTCTAGACCATCTGGCCTCATAAAGCCTTCTCTAGCTCTGTGGTCATGCGATTCATAAAGACCAAAAATCTGCTAAGTCTCTTGTAATATAGTCCTTGAAAGTATCATATGTAGATTTCATCATCAATTTAAAATGTGTAATAGTAGTCTCTTATAATATAAGCTTTAATATCCATTACAGATTTCATCATAAATTTAAATTTATAATAATTTTGATCTGCTTATTTGGGTAAAAGGCATATATCCTTTCTACCTTTCTATTTTGTTCACACGTATGTGTATACATACATATGTATTTAATTTTTATGTTTTAGTGTTAAATTGAAATACTCCGATGTCCAAACTGCCGACGATGTTGCCATTCCAGAGGACTTCTCAGACTTTTCCCTTGCAAAAACAATTAGCAAAATTGAAGGGCAACTGGAGGAAGAAGGCTTACCTGAATATACAGATGATATTTTTTCTGGTGTTAGTAATGACATTGGAACAGGTAGATTTTCTTTTGTTTCTTATTTTTATCTTTATAGCACAGTTACTTAGAAGAAGAAGTCTTGGGGAACTATTTCTTACATTAAAAAAAATGTATTGTGATGTCTTGGTTTGTTTCAGTATAATCTAGTAGGATGTAGTGGAGGGAGGAATGAATGGGATTATAGATGAAATAAAATTGGCCATGAGTCAGTCATTGTTAAAGATAGGCAGTGGGTAAATGGGGTTCATTGAACTTGCCTACTTTTATGTTTCATATTTTGCATTATAAAAAGTAAAAATAAAAAAGACTGTATTTACTGGTTTGATTGAATCCATTTCAACTTAAAATACCCATTGCTTATTGTTACAATATTTAAAAAGTTTTTCTGAATTTTTTCGTTTACTGTTACTATATTTTATTAATTGCATGTTAAATCAACACACGCAAAAGGACAAATGAATTGACGTTGCATCAGGTAAAATAAGCAAATGAATTTTCTAATGTATATAATTTTTCTTATTAACTCATTCTTTGCATATCACTAGAATAATAATACTAAATTTCAATCAACTAAAAACATTACTAAATTTATGAGGAGCCTCCTATGCTATTGAAACAAAAAAGTAAGACAATTGAGTATATATGAACTAGTTACTGCCGAACTATAATACAATTAATTGTGACTACAGGCAAGCCACTTGGCCCCTCTGTAATAGCAGTTTATTCATTTGAAAATTTAGCAGTTTGTATTAGATGATCATAAAGTGTATGTATTAGTCTGTTCCTGCACTGCTATAAAGAAATACCTAAGACTGTGTAATTTATAAAGAAAAGGTTTAATTGGCTCACGGTACTGTAAGCTGTACAGGAAGAATACCAGTTTCTGCTTCTGGGGAGGCCACAGGAAACTTCCAATCATGGCGGAAGGCAAACAGGGAGTGAGGCACCTCACACAGTGGGATCACAAACAAGAGATAGAGGGGGAAGGTGCTACATGTTTTTAAACAACCAGATTTCGTGAGAACTCACTATCATGAGGACGGTACCAAAAGGGATGATACTAAACCATTTATGAGAAATCACCACCACGATCCATTCACCTCCTACCAGGCCCCACCTCCAACACTGGGGATTACAATTCAAGATGAGATTTGGGTGGGGACACAGATCCAAGCCATATCAGTTTATCTTTAAAATTATCTGATTCTGTGAGAAATCATAATTTATATGTGTAATAATTATTGTGTTATATACTAGTCATAAGTAGGGAGCAATTTTCTTCTGCACTTACTATATTTACTGACCTAATCAAGCTTTCTAGGGCTAGTTATGGTAAGGAAATGTAAGTGGAGCAGTAAGTTGCCTTTAGGTCTCTCTAAGATGCTTTTGAGGATGTGATACCCAGGCGTTGATTGTTCCTCGGTAGAGGAACATGGTCCCAGGTCCCATGGCCCTGTTAGAACTGCCTCCCTGTGTTCCCTTTTTAGTGTCACTGGTCTAGGTGTCTTCTTTTTTGGGAGAATTTTCTCTTATTTCAGGTGATTGCTTGGAATGGTTTGGTTATGTGTGGGAGAAAAAGATCACGAAGTAGTTTGGGAGCACAGATTACTTTGTAAGATTAAAGCTAGGGTCGAGTGGGGAGCAGAGTTTAGTACTGTGGGCCTCTAGACATGGGAGCACTCTGCTCCTTGAATTAGAGTTGAGGTAGAGTTACTAAGGTTAGAGTTAGGGAGAAAAAGAAATGGGAAAGGTCATGCTTTCCTATTGTTTCTTCCTTTTTTCCCCCAGAGGCCAACTACTGTCAACTTCACACTTTTTAATTTGTCATTTCCCTCTATTCCCTGTTCACCTGGAGTTACATGAGAGGCTGGTAGGAGAGTTGAGGCCAAAGAGACCTAGGTAGAGTTAGAGCCAACCATAATTCATCAGCTCCATGATAACACTGAGGGCACTTAAAAAAGCCGGAAGTGTGTATGGAGATGTTTTATGCTGTGCACATCGCATGTGTATGGCTTAGTGGGATTTGTCCTAATGACTTCTCAGAGCAGTTCCAAGTGTTTCCTCAAGATAAATTTCATGATTGTTTTATAATATTCCTACTATGCCATTTTGAACAAATGACTGAATGACTTATGAGTGAGTTCTTAGTTCAGTTTTCACTTTATTTACTTTACGGACCTATAAACTTCAAAGATTTACTGCTGGTATTATTGAATAATGAACTTTTGCTGGCAGTAAAATACCAAAGATAGGTCTTGAAGGTTTGTGGGAGAAAGCTTAGACAGTAAGGTATTAGTGTATTTTTTTGCTTCAAAGACACATATACTACATTTTAACTGCTCAGAAATTGGCATCTGCATTACAGTCAGTGGCATTTTGTAATCACAATGACTGGATTGAAGCTGAGTTTTGCTAGAGAAGATTTATGTTTGTTTCTACCAAACACTCAGGGACATTATTGACCTGAGAACACTTTAAATTCTCTGATGTAGTTTGGACCACCTTGGTGAGTGTGAATTTAGTCTGCAAACTTAGTTGAATACTACCTGTGATTTCTTTCTGTTGAGTGGATTTATTCGTCATTGACCTTTTCATTAGGACTGTTTAGTACCTATAGTGCCCCCTAAGAGATATCTCCTATTTGACTCCCCATCTTGAGTATTTTCTTCTTTATAAAGTAATGGCCTGTCTTACAATTGATGTCATCTTAGATTCAGCAAAAGACAGTAAATATAATCATTTAAATTCACAGAAGCACAGATCAGATTTCTAAAGGCCAAACTCCGTGTTATGCAGGAGGAATTGGATAATGTTGTGTGTGAATGCAATAAAAAGGTAAGCTTTAAAAACCTCTTAAAATGCTGTAATATTCAAAGACATTTTAGGAGCAATTTCAATTACATTTTGAATAACTTTATTTAGATATAAATCATAGTTAAATTTTGAATTCAAAAATTGTATATAAGTACTGAACTTTATTCTGATATGTTGAATTTTCACAGAGCTGAAATATCTTACATTCTTGTTATAATTAGAATTCTCTATACTAGTCTTACAAGTGTAGCGTAAGCTATTAAATGCAAATAAAACATTTGACTTCCATTTTTGAAGATAAGAATAGACTGTAATTTGTTTTTCATGAAATGTGTATAAATGTCAAAGAACATATGAAACTTCTTTTTTTCTGCTTTGTTTTGATAACAAATCTTACATATTTTTTCACATAATCTATAATTTCATAACTATAGGAGGATGAAATTCAGAATTTAAAGTCTCAAGTAAAAAAATTTGAAGAAGATTTTATGAGACAGCAGCGAACAATTAATATGCAGCAGTCTCAAGCAGAAAAATATAAGACTCTTTTTGAAGAAGCAAACAAAAAGTGTGATGGATTACAGCAGCATTTGTCTTCAGTAGAAAGGGTAATTATTTTAGTATTTTTCCTAACTTAATCCCAAAAATACAATAAAATTTTAAGGTTACACATTTGTATAGATACCATTTTGACAGTTCAGTTATTTTATTAGTATTTACTGAAAACTCTTTCCCCTTACATAGAATATTTTTTAACAACTGTATTGAGATGTAATGTAATTCACCCTTTTAAAGTATACAATTCAGTGGCTTTTGGTATATTCATAGAATTGTGCAACTATCACCACAACCATTTTCATAATCCCTAAAGAACACTTCATACCCTTTAGCCACAACACCCTGACCCTGCTCCCCTCAATCCCTTACAGCCCTAGGCAACCACTAATCTATTTTATGTCTCAATAAATTTGTCCATTCTGGAAATTTCATATACATGGAATCATATAACATGTGGTCTTTTGTGACTGACTTTTACTTAAGATATTTTCAAGGTTCATCCATGTTGCAGCACCTATCAGTACTTTACTTCTTTTTATTGGCAAGTAATATTCTGTTATATATAACACATTTAATTTACCTGTTTATCAGTTGGTAGCTTTGGGTTATTTGGATTGTTTCTACTGTCTGGCAATTTTAAATACTTTGAATATGCATGTATAAGTTTTTGTGTGCACATATGTTTTAATTTCTCTTGGTTATATAGCCAGGAATGGAATTGCTGGGTCATACGGAAATCCTGTGTTTGAGGAATTGCTGTTTTCCAAACTGCTTGTACCATTTTACATTCCTACCAGTAGTGCATGAAGGTCCTAATTTCTACACATCCTCACCAACATCTACTAGATTATCTTTTTGATTATAGCCATACTGCAAGTGTAAAAGAGTTACCTCATTGTGGTTTTGATTTGCATTTCCCTAATAACTAATGATGCTGAACGTGTTTTCATGTGCTTAATGGCATTTGTCTATTTTCTTTGGAGAAATATCCTTAAGATCTTTGCCCATTTTTTAAATTGGATTTTTAAAAATTAATAATAAGAACTTTTAAGTTATATGTTTAGATACAAGTCCCTTATCAGATATATGATTTGCAAATAGTTTTCCCATACAGTGGGTTGTCTTTCACTTTCTTTGTGGTACTCTTTGAGGCATAAAAGTTTTAAATTTTGATGCAGTCCAGTTTATCTAACATTTATTTGGTTGCCTATGCTTTTGGTGTCATATTTAAGGGGAGAATGTATTTTAAATAAACTATCATAGCTTAAAACATTTTATATTAGTGTACCATTGTGAAAATAAAAATATACTGTTTGCGATTGCTTTGTAAAATGTGATAAGAATTATGTAATATAGCACATCCTGAGATTTAGTAAGAAAATGTGCCCCCTTTATTAATACCCTTACATTTTTCTTTTGTATGGTCATATTTAAAAACCCTGCTTTTTAAACATTTTGGTCTTGTATAATTAGCATTATCTTGTAATAAATTTTAATATCAGATTCACTTAGATATAATTTATATGCAGTAAATTCACACTTTTTAGTGTACAATTCTATGAGTTTTGACAAATGTATGCAGTAATATAACTATCACTATAATTGAGATATACAACAGTTCCATCAGCCCCCCAAAATTCCCTGTGACTTTAGTCAAGGCCTTCCCTAATCCCAGCCCCAGGCAACCACTGATGTGTTTGCTTTTTAAATTTTGGCCTTTTCCCAAATGTCACATAAATAGAATCACGTAGGATATAGCCTTTTGAATCTGATGGTTTTTTTTCAGTTAGCATAAAACATTTGATATGGTTTGACTGTGTCCCCACCCAAATTTCATCTTGAATTCCCATGTGTTGTGGGAGGAAGCCGGTGGGAGGTAATTGAATCATGGGGGCAAGTCTTCCCTGTGCTGTTCTTGTTATGACGAAAAAGTCTCAGGAGATCTGATGGTTTTAAAAGGGGGAGTTTCCCAGCACAAATTCTCTTCTCTTGTCTGCTGCCATGTGAGACATGCCTTTCACCTTCCAACATGATTGTGAGGCCTCCTCAGCCATGTGGAACTGTGAGTCCAATAAACCTCTTTCTTTTGTAAATTGCCCAGTCTTGGGTATGTCTTTATCAGCAGTGTGAAAATGAACTAGTACAGTAAATTGGTACCAGTAGAGTCAGGCGCTGCTGCAAATGTTGAAGTGACCTTGGAACTGGGTAAGAGGCAGAGGTTGGAAAAATTTGGAGGGCTCAGAAGAATACAGGAAAATGTGGGAAAGTTTGGAACTCCCTAGGGACTTGTTGTGTGGCTTTGACCAATATGCTGATAATGATATGGACAATGAAATCCAGGCTGTGGTGGTCTCAGATGGAGATGAGGAACTTGTTGGGAACTAGAGCAAAGGTGACTCTTGTTATGTTTTAGCAAAGAGACTGGTAGCATTTTGCCCCTTCCCTAGAGGTCTGTGGGACTTTGAAATTGAGAGATGATTTAAGGTGTCTGGTGGAAGAAATTTCTAAGCAGCAAAGCACTCAAGAGGTGACTTGGTGTTGTTAAAGGCATTCAGTTTTAAAAGGGAAACAGCACAAAAGTTTGGAAAATTGCAGCCTGACAATGCAGTGGAAAAGAAAATCCCATTTTCTGAGGAGAAATTCAAGCCAGCTGCAGAAATTTGCATAAGTCATGAGGAGATGAATGTTAATCACCAAGACAATGGGGAAAATGTCCCCCAAGGCATGTCAAAGGTCTTCACGGCAGCCCCTCCCATCACAGGCCCGGAGGCCTAGGAGGCATGATTGGTTTTGAAATGTGAGGGCATGAGATTTGGGAGGGTCCTGGGGTAGAATATGGTTTGGCTGTGTCCCCACCCAAATTTAATATTGAATTCCCACGTGTTGCAAGAGGGACCCAGTGGGAGGTAATTGAATCATGGGGGCAGGTCTTTCCTGTGCTGTTCTCATGATAGTGAATAAGTCTCAGGAGATCTGATGGTTTTAAAAATGGGAGTTTCCCTGCACAAGCTCTCTCTTGTCTGCCACCATGTGAGACGTGCCTTTACCTTCCGCCATCATTGTGAGGTCTCCCCAGACATGTGAAACTGTGAGTGCAATAAATCTCTTTCTTTTGTAAATTGTACAGTCTTGGGTATGTCTTTATCAGCAGCATGAAAACGGACTAATACAACATGCAGTATTTATCCCTATTATAGTCCATTTCTTTTTATTGCTGAGTAGTGTAAACATTGAATGAATATACTTCAGTTTGTTTCCCCAGTCATCTAGTAATAAAACTTAATTATAGTATTTAATAGTCTAAACCTGTGTTTCCAGTATGGTAGCCACTTACATTTGTGGCTAAATTGCGATGTGCTGTAAGTGTAAAGTAAAAATCAGATTTTGAAAAACTCATGTAAAACAGAATGAAGAATGTAAAATATATCAAAATCTCTTAATATTTTTTGTATTGGTTATATGTCAAAATAATATTTGAATATATGAGGTTAAGTGAAATACGTTACTAAAATTAATTTTACCAGTCTCTGTTTCACCTTTTAAAGTGGCTACTAGAAATTTTGTAATTACGTAAGTATGCTGTATTCTATTTCTATTGGTCTAAGAAATATATATAATGGGTATAAAGGGAAAAAGCTGTAGTGTCTAGGGGAACATCCATGTTTTAATTTGTCATGACTTTATAATTTACCATTATGCACCCAAGCTCTGGTCACATCACTGTTCTAATCTCACATAATCTTGAAACATTGGTTATATCTTTGATTCTTTTCACGTTCTTAGCCATCATCTCCAATCCTGTGCAATTTTTCTTCCAAATGTTTTTCATTCATCCCTTCTTTTCAATTCCCATTTTGTGTCCATTTTCCATTTCTTATCCATTGTATCCTGTACTTTGTCAGTAAGTTAATGTTCCCAAAAGGTTACATTGATTATACTTTTCCCTTTGTAGAGGGATAATTTTTTTCCCTTTGTATGGGGATGATTTTTTGAGTGCCATATGCCAGATAAAATGCATTTTATAGAAAGGGAAACTGAGTGGCCAGGCGTGGTGGCTCATGCCTGTTATCCCAGCACTTTGGGAGGCCAAGGCAGGTGGATCAAGAGGTCAGGAGATTGAGCCAATCCTGGCTAACACGGTGAAACCCTGTCTCTACTAAAAATACAAAAAAAAAAAGCCATTCCAAGATAGCCAAATAGGAACAGCTCTGGTCTGCAGCTCCCAGCATGATTGACGCAGAAGACAGGTGATTTCTGCATTTCCAACTGAGGTACCTGTTTTACCTCATTGGGACTGGTTGGACAGTGGGTGCAGCCCATGGAGGGCGAGCCAAAGCAGGGCGAGTGTTGCTTCACCCAGGAAGCGCAAGGGGATGGGGGATTTCCCCTCCCTAGCCAAGGGAAGCTGTGACAGACTGTACCTGGAAAAACAGGACACTTCCGCCCAAATACTGCACTTTTCCCAAGGTCTTAGCAACTGGCAGACAAGGAGATTCTCTCCCGTGCCTGGTTTGGCGGGTCACACGCCCACGGAGCCTTGCTCACTGCTAGTACAGCAGTCTGAGATCGAACTGCGAGGCGGCAGCCTGGCTGGTGGTGGGGTGTCCGCCATTGCTGAGGCTTGAGTAGGTAAACAAAGTGGCCAGGAAGCTTGAACTGGGGAGAGACAACCGCAGCTCAGCAAGACATACTGTCCCTATAGACTCCACCTCTGTGGGCAGGGCATAGCTGAACAAAAGGCAGGAGACAACTTCTGCAGACTTAAACGTCCCTGTCTGACAGCTCTGAAGAGAGCAGTGGTTGTCCCAGCACGGCATTTGAGCTCTGAGAATGAACAGACTGCCTCCTCAAGTGGGTCCCTGGCCCCAAAGTAGCCTAACTGTGAGACACCTCCCAGTAGGGGCTGATGGACACCTCATGTAGGTGGATGCCCTTCTGGGATGAAGCTTCCGGAGGAAGCATCAGCCAGCAATAACTGCTGTTCTGCAATATTTGCTGTTCTGCAGCCTCCACTGGTGATACCCAGGCAAACAGGGTCTGGAGCGGACCTCCAGCAAACTCCAACAGACCTGTAGCTGAGGGACCTGTTAGAAGGAAAGCTAACAAACAGGAATAGGATCAACATCAACAAAAAGGACATGTACGCCAAAACTCCATCTGTAGGTCACCAACATCAAACACCAAAGGTAGATAAAACCACAAAGATGGGGAGAAACCAGAGCAGAAAAGCTGAAAATTCTAAAAACCAGAGTGCCTCTTCTCCGAAGAATTGCAGCTCCTTGCTAGCAGCAGAACAAAGCTGCATGGAGAATGACTTTGACGAGTTAACAGAAGTAGGCTTCAGAAGGTCGGTAATAACAAACTCTGAGCTAAAGGAGCATTTTCAAACCCATCGCAAGGATGATAAAAACCTTGAAAAAAGTTTAGACGAATGGCGAACTAGAATAAAAAGTGTAGAGAAGACCTTAAATGACCTGATGGAGCTGAAAACCATGGCATGAGAACTTTGTGATGCATGCACAAGCTTCAATAGCCAATTTGATCAAGTGAAAGAAAGGGTATCAGGGATTGAATATCAAATTAATGAAACAAAGTGAGAAGACAAGTTTAGAGACAAAAGAGTAAAAAGAAATGAACAAAGCCTTCAAGAAATACAGGACTATGTGAAAAGACCAAATCTGCATTTGATTGGTGTACCTGAAAGTGATGGGGAGAATGGAACCAAGTTGGAAAACACTCATCAGGATACTTCCCAAGAGAACTTCCCCAACCTAGCAAGACAGGACAACATTTAAATTCAGGAAATACACAGAACACCACAAAGATACTCCTCAAGAAGTGTAACACCAAGATACATAACTGTCAGATTCACCAAGTTTGAAATGAAGGAAAAAACGTTAAGGGCAGCCAGAGAGAAAGGTCGGGTTACCCACAAAGAGAAGCCCATCAGACTAACAGTGGATCTCTCGGCAAAAACCCTACAAACCAGAAGAGTGGGGACCAATATTCAACATTCTTAAAAGAATTTTCAACCCAGAATTTCATACCCAGCCAAACTAAGCTTCATAAGTGAAGGAGAAATAAAATCCTTTACAGACAAGCAAATGCTGAGAGATTCTGTCACCACCAGGCCTGCCTTACAAGAGCTCCTGAAGGAAGCACCAAACATGGAAAGAAACAACCGGTACCAGCCACTGCAAAACAGGCCAAATGGTAAAGATCTACGATGCGATGAAGAAACTGCATCAATTAAAATAACCAGCTAACCTCATAATGACAGGATCAGATTCACACATAACAATACTAACCTTAGATGTAAATGGGTGAATACCCCCATTAAAAGACACAGACTGGCAAATTGGATAAAGAGTCAAGATCCTTCAGTGTGGTTTATTCAGGAGACCCAACTCATGTGCAAGACACACACAGGCTCAAAATAAAGGGATGGAGGAAGACCTACCAAGCAAATTGAAAGCCAAAAAAAGCAGGGGTTGCAATCCTAGTCTCTGATATACAGATTTTAAACCAACAAAGATCAAAAGAGACAAAGAAGGCCATTACATAATGGTAAAGGGATCAATTCAACAAGAAGAGCTAACTATCCTAAATATATATGCACCCAATACAGGAGCAACCAGATTCATAAGCAAGTCCTTAGAGACCTACAAAGAGACTTAGACTGCCACACAATAATAATGGGAGACTTTTATACCCCACTGTCAATGTTACAAAGATCAACAAGACAGGTTAATAAGGATATCCAGGACTTGAACTCAGCTCTGCACCAAGCAGACCTAATAGACATCTACAGAACTCTTCACCCCAAATCAACAGAATATACATTCTTCTCAGCACCACGTCGCACTTATTCTAAAATTGACCACATAATTGTAAATAAAGCACTCCTTAGCAGATGTAAAAGAACAGAAATCACACCAAACTGTCTCTCAGACCACAGTGCAATCAAATTAGAACTCAGGATTAAGAAACTAACTTAAAACCGCATTCCTTTTGAAAACTGGCACAAGACAAGGATGCCCTCTCTTACCACTCCTATTCAACATGGTGTGGTGTTGGAAGTTCGGGCCAGGGCAGTCAGGCAAGAGAAAGCAATAAAGGGTATTCAACTAGGAAAAGAGGAAGTCATAGTATCCCTATTTGCAGATGACACAATTTTATATGTAGAAAATCCCATCGTCTCAGCCCAAAACCACCTTAAGCTGATAAGCAACTTCAGCAAACTCAATGTTCAAGAATCACAAGCATTCCTATACGCCAATAACAGACACACAGCCAAATCGTGAGTGAACTCCCATTCACAATTGCTACAAAGAGAATCAAATACCTAGTAATCCAACTTACAACGGATGTGAAGGACCTCTTCAAGGAGAACTACAAATCACTGCTAAATGAAATAAAAGAGGACACAAACAAAGGAAGAACATTCTGTGCTCATGGATAGGAAGAATCAATATCGTGAAAATGGCCATACTGCCCAAGGTAATTTATAGATTCAATGCCATCCCCATCAAGCCGCCAATGACTTTCTTCACAGAATTGGAATAAACTACTTTAAAGTTCATATGGAACCAAAAAAAGAGCCCGCATTGCCAAGACAATCCTAAGCAAAAAGAACAAAGCTGGAGGCATCTTGCTACCTGACTTCAAACTATACTACAAGGCTCCAGTAACCAAAACAGCATGGTACTGGTACCAAAACAGAGATATAGACCAATGGAACAGAACAGAGCCCTCAGAAATAATACCACACATCTACAGCCATCTGATCTTTGACAGACCTGACAAAAACAAGAAATGGGGAAAGGATTCCCTATTTAATAAATGGTGCTGGAAAAACTGGCTAGCCATATGTAGGAAGCTAAAACTAGATCCCTTCCTTATATCTTATATGAAAATTAATTCAAGATGAATTAAAGACTTAAATGTTAGACCTAAAACCGTAAAAACCCTAGAAGAAAACCTAGGCAATACCATTGAGGCCATAGGCATGGGCAAGGACTTCGTGACTAAAACACCAAAAGCAATGGCCACAAAAGCCAAAATAGACAACTGGATCTAATTAAACTAAAGAGCTTCTGCACAGCAAAAGAAACTACCATCAGAGTGAACAAGTAACCTACAGAATGGGAGAAAATTTTTGCAATCTACCCATCTGACAAAGGGCTGATAATCAGAATCTACAAAGAGCTCAAACAAATTTACAAGAAAAAAACAACCCGATCACAAAGTGGGCAAAGGATATGAACAGACATGACTCAAAAGAAGACATTTATGCAGCCAACAGACACATGAAGAAATGCTCATTGTCACTCGTCATCAGAGAAATGCAAATCAAAACCACAGTGAGATACCATCTCATGCCAGTTAGAATGGCGATCATTAAAAAGTCAGGAAACAACAGATGACTAGAGAGGATGTGGAGAAATAGGAGCACTTTTACACTGTTGGCGAAGTGGAAATTAGTTCAACCATTGTGGAAGACAGTGTGGTGATTCCTCAAGGATCTAGAACTAGAAATGCCATTTGACCCACCAATCCCATTACTGGGTGTATACCCAAAGGATTATAAATCATGCTCCTATAAACACACATGCACACGTATGTTTATTGCAACACTATTCTCAATAGCAGAGACTTGGAACCAACCCAAATCTCTATCAATGATAAACTGGATTAAGAAAATATGGCATATATACACCATGGAATACTCTGCAGCCATAAAAAAGGATGAGTTCATGTCCTTTGCAGGAACATGGATGAAGCTGGAAACCATCATTCTCAGCAAACTATCACAAAGACAGAAAACCAAACACCGCATGTTCTCATTCATAGGTGGGAATTGAACAATGACACCACTTGGACACAGGGCAGGAACATCACACACCAGGGCCTGTTAGAGGCTGGGGAGCTGGGGGAAAGATAGCATTAGGAGAAATACCTAATGTAAATGACGAGTTGATGGGTGGAGCAAACAACATGACACATGTGTACTCATGTATCACACCTGCACATTGTGCACATGTACCCTAGAACTTAAACTATAATAATAAAAAAAATTAATTAAAAAAATACAAAAAAGCTCAGCGTATTGGCGGGCGCCTGTAGTCTCGGCTACTCGGGAGGCTGAGGCAGGAGAATGGTGTGGCGTGAACCTGGGAGTCGGAGCTTGCAGCGAGCCTACATGGCGCCACTGCACTCCAGCCTGGGCAAGAGAGCGAGACTCCATCTCAAAAAACAACAACAACAACAACAACAACAAAAATACAAAGGGAAACTGAGTTTGATGGTTAAGCAAATTACCCAAGTTTATATATAGGTAGTGGCAGAATAGGATTCAGACTGTGACACCAAAATCTGTGTTTTTTCCACAAATCATATCATTCTCGAATCCCCCAAAATTAAATGAACGTAAGTACCAGCTATTCCAAAATCTTATCACTGTTTAAGAGTTTAATACTTTAAACTTTTATTTCACAATGAATGTACTAAGCAGTTATGATATTTTGGCTATCTGAAGGCTTTTATAAAAACTTCCATTGGCTCTGAACTTTCCAGCTTGCATCCCTATCTACCTTGCCAGGTAGGCATAATAATTCTCATGGGTTATGCAACCATGAGAACTCAAGATTGAATCATTCTTTGCTAAGTCTCATTTTATATCTCTATACAAACAAACCTCAGTGTACAGTTCTCAGAAATGCCAGAGCTTGAGTTTGATGGATTTGCTTTTATAAATCTGCAAAAGCCAACCGTTTTAAAAATTATTATATATAACTTAAGCTTCTAATGCTAACAGTATGGAGTTTTCTAAAATACAAAAACAGAAAGCAATTTGTTTCAGCATTGGATTTTGTTTTTCTGTTAGTGATTTCTTTAAAATCAACTTTATTGAAGAATAACTTAAATACAATAAAATATACTTGTTTTTAGCTTATAATTCAATGTTTTCAGAAATTAATATTCCCTCATAACTACCACTGTAATTCAGATAATGAAAATTTATATTACCCTCCCAGAATATCCTTTGTACTCCTGCCCCCTAAATCTCTGACCTCTAACCATGGCCCCAGGCAGCCACTGAGCTATATTTTTTCACTATAAATTAGATTTTCCTTATCTAAAATTTCATACCAATGGAATCATGAATATGGACTTTTGTATATCCGGCTATTTTTCTTCAGCATAATTTTTTTTTTTTTTTTTTTTTTTGAGACGGAGTCTTGCTCTGTCACCCAGGCTGGAGTGCAGTGGCACCATCTTGGCTCACTGTAAGCTCTGCCTCCCGGGTTCACACCATTCTCCTCCCTCAGAATCCCGAGTAGCTAGGACTACAGGCGCCCGCCACCACACGGGCTAATTTTTCTGTATTTTTAGTAGAGACGGGGTGTCGCCATGTTAGCCAGAATGGTCTCGATCTCCTGACCTCGTGATCCGCTTGCCTCGGCCTCCCAAAGTGCTGGGATTACAGGCATGAGCCACCGCGCCCGGCCTTCGGCATAATATTTTTAAAGTTCATCAATGTTGTTACATGTTTTGTGGTTAATTTCCTTGTATTGCTCCATATTATTTATGGAGTGTGGCTATCAAAAATCCACAGTGGATTTCCATGTACAAGTATTCTGTGTGAACACATGTTTTTGTGTATACCAAATACTTAGGAGTGGAATTTGTGAATTTTGTGGAAAGTGTATGCTTTACTTTTTAAGCAACTGCTAAACTGTGTTCCACAGTGATTGTACCATTTTACATTCCCACTAGCAATATATGAGAATTAGAGTTACTCTGTATCATCACCAACACTTGGGATTATTATCTTTTTAATTTTAGCATTCTAGAGGGGAAGAAATAGTATCTCATTGTGGTTTAATTTGTATTTCCTTTAGTTATCCATAGTTATAATGGATATTGAACATCTTTTCATGTGTTTATTGGTCATTCATATATCCTTTTTTGTGATGTATTTGTTCAATTTTTTTTGCCCATTCAAAAATACTAAGTTGTGAATTCTTTGTTTCCCTATGTAATTCCTTTATTAGAAGAATATATATTTTGAATAGTTTCTCCCAATCTGACTTGGCTTTATTTTCTCAACAGTGTGTTTGAAGTTTTACATTTTGATGAATTACAAAATATTATTTTCTTGTGGCTTGTGCTTTTTTCCCAAAAATATTATTTTCTTGGGGTTTGTGCTTTTTTTCCCCCCATTCTATCCAAGAAATCTTGATACACTCCAAAGTCATGAGAGTTTTCTCCTGATTTCTTCTAGAAATGTTCGTGTGTGTGTACCTCAAAATCATATATAAATTGACCTGTAATATATTTCAAGTTCATTTTGTGTGTGATAAGGGTCAGAGTTCACTTTTTTCCGTATGGATAATAATACAGTTCTTTCCCCATTTGCTTACCATGGCACCAGTGAAGGAGATGAACTGGCTGTATTTATGTATGAGTCTTCTTTGAACTATTCTGTTATATTGATATATACATTTGATATAATTCATTAGGAAAGCCACGTGCACTGGAGTTTTCTTTTGGAAGGATTTCAGTTACCAATTCAGTTTATTTAATGGATACAAGTCTATTCTGATTTTCTGCTACTTTTTGAGTCAGCTTTGCTAATTTCTGTTTTTCATGATATTTGTCCACTTCATCTAAGTCAAAGTTACTGGCCTAAATTTGTCCATAATATTCCTTTATTATATTTATTATATTTATAATACCTGTATGATGTGTAATAATGGCCCCTCTTTCATTTCTGATACTGATAATTTGTCTCTTCTGTCATTTTTTCTTAATCAGTCCTACTTTAAATTTATTTACAAATCTCAAGAATAATGCATTTTCTACCCTCACTTTCTGAGAAGTCGATTCCCTCTCCCGTTTTTGGAGATGATTATTAAACAGTTGGTCTTTTTTCCTCAGCTTTCCAACACCCCTTCCAACCTCCTTATTCTTGACTCATGACTCAGATTCCTTTTTCATTAAGGAAACAGAATCAAAAGATAACTTTATCATCCTTTCACTAAATTTACAACCTCGCTGCCTCTATACCACTCCCCACTCCAGTTACAGTGAATTAGTACCTCTTCTATCTAAAGCTGGCCCCTTCACTTGTGCACTGGATTCCATATACTCTCTTCTCCTCAAGGACTTCGCACTGGCAATTGTCCTTTCTCTTGCAAAATCAAATTTACTCTTATCAGATTATACTCATTAGTGTACAAACATTTCATAGAATCATTCATATATTTATTTATTTTAAAACTTCTTTAGATCTTACATCTACCTCCAGTCCTGTATCATTGCTCCCCTTTATAGTGAAGCTTTCCAAAATTATTGTTTATATTCAATATCTCTATACCTCATGTGCCATTTTCTCCTGAAAATACTTTGCTTAGGCTTCCATCTCTACCCTGCCATTGAAACTACTCTTAAAAAGGTCACCAGTAATCCACATTGCAGTTGTGGTCCATTGTACTTGGTCAGTTATTCCTGACATGAATTTATTTATTTATTTATTTATTATTTATTTATTTATTTATTTATTTTTTGAGATGGAGTCTTGCTCTGTTGCCCAGGATGGAGTGCAGTGGCCGGATCTCAGCTCACTGCAAGCTCCGCCTCCCGGGTTCCCACCATTCTCCTGTCTCAGCCTCCCGAGTAGCTGAGACTACAGGCGCCTGCCACCTCGCCCAGCTAGTTTTTTGTATTTTTTATTAGAGACGGGGTTTCACCATGTTAGCCAGGATGGTCTCGATCTCCTGACCTCATGATCCACCCCTCTCGGCCTCCCAAAGTGCTGGGATTACAGGCTTGAGCCACCGCGCCCGGCCGACATGAATTTATATCTCAGCAATATTTGAAATAGTTGATTACTTCTTCCTTGAAACACTATTCATTTGGCTTCTAGAGCACCACAGTCATGATTTTCCCTCATTTTCCTGGCCTTACATAGTAGAGTGCCCAAGTCTCTTTATATCTAATCCTTAGATGATCTCATTCAGTTCCATGGCTTTATATACCATCTATGTATATGTTATTCATACTCACATTTCTGTTTCTTGCCCTAACCTCCTCCTTTCTGCCCACTTGATATCTCTATTGTGTGTTAAACTTCACATGTCCTAAAGGAAGCTCTTGCTTCCCTGCCCTTAGCAAACCTGCTTCTCTTCCTTCTCCCTCTCTTAGTAAAAGGCATCACCCAGTTGTTCAGTCTAAAATTGAAGAGTCATCTTGATCTATCTCTTTTCCTATATCCAGATCCAGCTCACCAACAAGTCCTGTCAATTCTGTCCTCAAAATCCATAGAATAAACCACTTCTCAAAACATTAATTACTTCTACCCAAGCCCAAGCCACTGTCTTTTATTTAAACTATTATAATAACCTCCTAGATTGGCAATACCACAGCGACCAGAGCAATCCCTATAAAATTTAAGTCAGAGCCGGGTGCGGTGGCTTACGCCTGTAATCTCAGCACTTAGGGAGGCCGAGGTGGGCGGATCACAAGGCCAGGAGATTGAGACCATCCTGGCTAACCTGGTGAAACCCCGTCTCTACTAAAAGTACAAAAAATTAGCCGGCATGGTGGTGGGTGCCTGTAGTCCCAGCTGCTTGGGAGGCTGAGGCAGGAGAATGGCGTGAACCCGGGAAGCGGAGCTTGCAGAGAGCCGAGATTGTACCACTGCACTCCAGCCTGAGTGACAGAGTGAGACTCCATCTCGAAAAAAAAAAGTTAACTCAGATCATCACACACATACACATATGCATACACACTTAAAATCCTCCAAAGGCTTCCTGTGTCACTCAGAATAAAATCCAAATTTATAAGTAAAGCTTACAAGGTTCACCTAGGCTTGCCCTGCCCACTTCTCGTATCTCAAAACCTAACGCTGTGCCTATGTCACTCAGCTGAAACCGCACTGACCTTCTAGGTGATTTTTTAATGTATTAAGTGGATTCCTACTACAGGATCTTTGTCTTTATTGTTCTTATTATCTGGAATTCTTTCCCTGAGATCTTTATTTGATTATTGTATTTTTTTTAGAGACAGGATCTCACTCTGTTGCTCAGGCTGGAGTGGTGCAGTCATGGCTTACTACAGCCTTCACCTCCCTGGCTCAAGCAATCCTCTGCCTCAGTCTTCTAAGCAGCTAGGACCACATACATACGCCACAATGCCCAGCTAATTTTTAAATTTTTTGTAGAGACAAGGTCTCCCTATGTTGCCTAGGCTGGTCTCGAACTCCTGGGTTCATCCTCCCACATTGGCCTCCCAAAGTACTAAGACTACAGGTGTGAGTCACCGTGCCTGGCCTCCCCAAGATTTTAACTTAAATCATTACCTCACTTCATTTGGAAGACTTCCCTGACCACTTTATTTTAAATAGTTATACCCTTCCTTCATTGTTCTTTCCCTTTACCCTTTTTTTTCTTGATAGCCCTTATCACTACCAGATATTACATATATGTATGTGTAAATATGTGTTCATCTTCTGTCTCTTCCTCTAGAATGCAAACATCATGAGAGGAGGAAATTTGGTTAATTTGTGTGCCCATGATATAGAATAGTATCCTGCATGTAGTAAGTGCTTAATAAATGTGTTGAATAAATGAATGAAACCTATTAGGTATATATAATATTACTCACAATTTCAGATATGGAAATAAGTCTACCACAGCTGGCAGGTTTTCTGACTCCAAGTCCATTCTTTTCTACCTTAGCCCCTTGTTTCTGAAACCTCATCTGATTATTTATCCTCATCTGATTATTTCTTATCTGAATTTCTGTGGTGCTTTGTGTTATTCCCAGAGCATTTATTACATTTTGTCTTCTGCTGTGGCTGATGCATGCCCCTCTCTTTTCTTACTCTCCCCCAGTGCCTTTTATGAATGCTTTAATAATCATGAGAGAGTGGTATATCATTTCCTCCTGAAGCTCACAGTATTTGAATTTTAATGTTAAATTTGATTTTCTTAGTTTTTTTTTTTTTTTTTTTTTTTAACTAATGTGCAACTCAGGATTGCAGATTTGTCATGAAATTTTTGTCTAGCGACATGTAACTGCTTAAATTTTTATAACAGGAGAAATTTGTTTAGTGGATTACTCATATAGAAAAACTTTATTTCCTACTTTACTATTCTTCTGGCTATCATTTTTTCCCCACACCTCCCAAGAAGAGGGCAGTATTGATTCAGGGATAGGGGACATCATGTGGTACAGGATGGTTTTCATTTTTCTGTGAAATAGGTTACAGAGTCATCAGCAGGCAAGAGGAAAGATTCAGTTCTATATTCTTAAGAAGGAAGACTGAAATGAGGCAGCAAGGAATGTGGACTTTGTAGCTAATGAGAATCTTTGCCTTTTCTATGTGAACAGTGAGATAAATCAAGCTAGCTCTTCCTGTTGCTACCACCCACAAAGCTGTGAAGAAGGCTGTGATAGCAGATGGTATCCATACACAGTTTGATTTGTTTAGAAACCTACATAAAGAGCAGCATGTGTTTTGTTTTGTTTTTCCCCTTAATTACTCAGAGCCAGGGAGACTAGTTTTTAAATAAAATGCAGGGATATAGCCAGGAAAAAATTATAAAAATATAGACAACTGCATTTTTAACTGCATCATTTCAACTCTATAATATTTATTGAGTATCTGCTCAATTTATTGAGTAAGGCTCTGGACTAGGCCTTACTTTGTAGGGGATATAAAGAAGAGTGGGTTTAGTATTACAAAATAAGTTCAGTTTAATTAACGTGTGTTAGTGTCTTTTATATCCCACTGAAGTGCTGAGTACACAGAAATTAAGACAGTTCTTTTCTTCAAGGAGCTTAAACTATAGTGGGGGAAATAAAGTTACGGGATAGTTTCAGTACCACATAGCAGATACAATGATAAATGTGTCTTAAGGTGCTATACAAGCTTTGAAGCGGGCACTTAATATAATCTGGGTGGATAGTGAGGATTAGAAAGGAAATATGTCTTGGGGGAGCTAATGCCCTAGAGTACAAACCTAGCTGAGTCAGCAGGTGCTAGTTACGTGAAAATGAGTGGGCAGAGATCACGGCAGGAGGAAGAGCACAAGCAAAGACCGAGGCGGGAAACACCATGGCTGTTTGGGAGAGATCCAATTACTGCCGGTATTACTAAAAGTAACATCTTTGGCAGGAGATGAAGCTGGTTGACAGGGGAAAGATTATGGTGGAGTTCAGAGTTTATCCTCTACGTTCATGTTTCTTCAGGTGTTGGCCTGTTGACTCTGCAACAGAATATCCTAGGATGTTTGCAGAAATATAAGACTAAACTCACCCCAGGATGTGGAAAATAATTTATAAGATCTGTTGTTTCTACTCAGAATTGGGATTTTCCTGTAGGGCTATATAGAATGTTGTGATGAATATATTCTTAAATGATTTACTGTGTCAGGTATACAGAAAAACAGTGGAGAGTTTCTCTTAACATTGGTCTTTTTGGGAGGTTCCCAAAAGAAGAAATACAGTTATAAAGAGTTGTTTATAAAATAGAGGACAGGTATACTGTGTCTTGAGTCAATAAAGAGAGACAAAATTCCAAACAAAAAGTAATTTGAAAGCCCAGTTCACAACTACATTTTTTAGGATATGTTTCTCTAATACTAATTTGGGGCAAGAATTCCTTGAGACCTCTAACACTTAGTGTTCAGCCTCTAGCACCGTGTGTGCATGCGTGCGTGCATGCATGCGTGTGTGTGTGTGTGTGTGTGTGTGTGTGTTAAGTTTGAGAGAAAGCAAGGAATATGGCAATGGAAGATACTGCAAAATGATCAAGGGGGAACCTATGATATATTTATAAATGTTCCATAATCTTTTTTACTATACAGGAATTAGAAAATAAAAGAAGACTGCAAAAACAGGCTGCAAGTAGTCAAAGTGCCACAGAGGTTCGCTTGAATAGAGCTCTAGAAGAAGCAGAAAAGTATAAACTGGAGTTAAGTAAATTAAAGCAAAATAACAAGGTATGGAAAAATTGAATAGCTTTTGTAGTGATCCCTTTTGGTAACTACTTCTTTTATGAACATGTCAAAAATAATATTAAATTATAATTCTTGATGTCATGCTGAACATTTGTCTTTTCAGAAGAAATATATTCATTAGCAATATACACATTTCTAACATATTAGGATGATATGCTTGTCTATCGCCATAATTGGGTGATGGCACAACTCTTTGGAACATTAATTTCTTCAACCAGTTTTATCAGGTGCCTATATTATATGTCAGACACTTTTCTGAGCTCTTAGAAAAAGCTGTTTTAAAAAAGTATCTTTCGCCGGGTGCAGTGGCTCAAGCCTGTAATCCCAGCACTTTGGGAGGCTGAGACGGGCGGATCACGAGGTCAGGAGATCGAGACCATCTTGGCGAACACGGTGAAACCCCGTCTCTACTAAAAAAAAAAAATACAAAAAACTAGTCGGGCGAGGTGGCGGGCGCCTGTAGTCCTAGCTACTAGGGAGGCTGAGGCAGGAGAATGGCATCAACCCAGGAGGCGGAGCTTGCAGTGAGCTGAGATCTGGCCACTGCACTCCAGCTGGGTGACAGAGCGAGACTCTGTCTCAACAACAACAACAAAAAAGTATCTTTCGTATCTCAAGTCTTTTATTCTCTGAACCTCGGTTTTCTAATATATAAAGTAAGGCTCTATTTTACAGGGCAGTGGTTCTCAAACTTGAGCATGTATCAGAATCTCTGGGAGGGCTTGTTAAATCAGATTGCTGGGGCCCATCCCCAGAATTTCTGATTTAATAGGTCTGGAGTGAGGCCTGAGAATTTGCAGTTTTAACAAAAATTTACCTGGGAACTTGTAAGGATCACCGTAACTCCAGTGTCTAGCCAATGCTTGGCATAGAATTAGCATGCGGTCCCTTAAATATCTGTTGAATAAGTGAAAGTTCAAATACCAGTGTTCATGAAAGCCCTTTGTACATTCTATAAATATTGGTTACTTTTTGGTTCTGTATTGACCTAAAAGGGTAATAAGTGATAGTCCATTGAACTCTACTTAATAATTAGAACAATATTTAATAATTTAACCATGACTTGGATAATGAAATTAGGAACCACTTTCATTATATACACAGATGATACATTTTGGATTAAGTTAGTAACACTTAACAGGAATAGACTGAAAGTGACCTTGATATGTCCTCTAACATGTTTGAGAGGCAAATATGTGGCATAGTGATTACAGAGTTTTAAGATGCCATCTGTGAGGTAGTTTGTTATATGGTCAGGTCATTTTCATATTCAAGGGCCATCAGTGATGATATAACTGGGATTTATTAATGGAAGTTATTAAATTAACAAGTTAGGAAGTCATCTTTATAGACTTACCAGTAATTCGCCTGTTATTAGAGTGTTATTTCCAATTTGGTGCATTTTAAAGGATTTTGAAGAAAATAAAAAGAAGAATAACCACCTAGGTATCAGGATTTCCTAATTGTTGTAGATTTGACCTCTATATTGTATTAGTTCACATATTAAGAAAACAGAAGGAAAATGGTTTCATGAAACAGATGACTCTCCATATTCTAGCCAGCCATTTTGTTTTGTTTTGTTTTAATTTTTTTTAGGTTTGAGGGTACATGTGAACGTTGTATAGGTAAACAGGTGTCATGAGGGTTTGTTGACATATATTTAATCACCTAGGTATTAGGCCCAGTACTCAGTAATCTCTTCTGCTCCTCTCCCTTTTTCTGCCTTCTCCCCTTCAAGTAGACCCCAGTGTTTTTTGTTTCCTTCTTTGTGTTCTGTAAGTTCTTGTCATTTAGCTCCCACTTATAAGTGAAAACAAGCAGTATTCGGTTTTGTGTTCCTACATTAGTTTGCTAAGGATAACTGCCTCCAGCTCCATCCATGTTCCCACAAAAGACATTATCTCGTTCTTTTTTATGACTACATAGTATTCCATGGTGTATATGTACCAAATTTTCTTTATCCAATCTGTCATTGATGGGCATTACTTGATTCCATGTCCTTGCTATTGTGACTAGTGCTGCAGTGAACATTTGTGTGCATGTGTCTTCATGGTAGAATGATTTATATTCCTCTGGGTATAATTCCAGTAATGAGATTGCTGGGTCCAATGGCAGTTCTGCTTTTACCTCTTTGAGAATCACCATACTGCTTTGCGCAATGGTTGAACTAATTTACACTCCCACCAGCAGTGTGTAAGTGTTCCGTTTTCTCTGCAACCTCACTTTTTGACTTTTTAGTAATAGCCATTCTGACTGGTGTGAGGTGGTATTTAATTGTGGTTTTGATGTGCATTTATCTGTTGATCAGTGATATTGAGCTTTTTTTCATACTTGTTGGCCACATGTATGATTTCTTTTGAGAAGTGTCTGTTCTTGTCCTTTGCCCACCTTTTAATAGGGTTTTCTCTTGTAAATTTGTTTAAGTTCCTTATAGAAGCTGGATACTGACCTTTATTAGATGCATAGTTTGCAAAAATTTTCTCCCATTATGCAGGTTGTCTGTTTACTCTGGTAATCATTTATTTTGCTGTGCAGAAGCTCTTTAGTTTAAGTAGATCCCACTTGTCAGTTTTTGCTTTTGTTGCAGTTGCTATTTCTCTCTTGTCATGAAATCTTTGCCCATTCCTATGTCCAAGATGGTATTGCCTAGGTTGTCTTCCAGAGTTTTTATAGTTTTGGGTTTTCCAGTTAAGTCTTTAATTCATCTTGAGTTGGTTTTTGTATAAGGTAGAAGGAAAGGGTCCAGTTTCAATCTTCTGCAAATGGCTAGCCAGTTATCCCAGCACAATTTATTGAAGAGGGAGCCTTTTCCCATTGCTTTTGTCAGGTTTGCTGAAGATCAGACAGTTGTAGATGTGCAGCCTTATTTATGGGCCCTCTATTCTGTTCCATTGGTCTATGTGCCTGTTTTTGTAACAGTACCTGTTTTTGTACCATGCTCTTTTGGTTATTGTAGACTTGTAGTATAGTTTGAAGTCAGGCAGTGTGCCTCCAGCTTTGTTCTTTTTGCTTAGTATTGCCTTGGCTATTCAGGCTCTTTTGTGGTACCATGTGAATTTTTAAATAGTTTTTTTCTAATTCTGTGAAGAATGTCATTGGTAGTTTGATAGGAATAGCATTGAATCTGTAAATTGCTTTGGGCAGTATAGGCATTTTAATAAATCTTCCTATCAGTGAGCATGGGATGTTTTTTCGCTTTGTGTTTTTTTCTGATTTCTTTGAGCAGTGTTTTGTAATTCTCATTGTAGAGATCTTGCATCTCTCTGGTTAGCTGTATTCCTAGGTATTCTTTTTGTGGCAAGTGGGAATGGAATTGCTCTTCTGATTTGGCTCTCGTTTTGGCTGTTGTTGGTGTTTAGGAATGCTAGTAATTTTTGTACATTGATTTGCTATCCTGCAACTTTGCTGAAGTTGTTTATCTGCCAAAGGAGCTTTTGGGACAAGACTATGGGGTCTTCTAGATATAGAATTATGCCGTCTGCAAACAGAGATAGTTTGACTTACTATTTGGATGCCCTTTATTTCTTTCTCTTGCCTAATTGCTCTGGCAGGACTTCCAATACTACATTGAAGAGAAGTGTTGAGAGAGGGCATCCTTGTCATGTGACAGTTTTCAAGGGGAATGCTTCCAGCTTTTGTCCATTTAGTATAATGTTTACTGTGGGTTTGCCATAGATGGCTCTTATTATTTTGAGGTCTGTTCCTCCAATATCTATGTTATTTAGAGTTTTTAACATCAAGGGTGTTGAATTTTACTGAAAGCCTGTTCTGCATCTATTGAGGTAATCATGTGGTTTTTGTCTTTAGTTCTGTTTTTGTGATAAATTACATTTATTGATTTGTGTATGTTGAACCAACCCTGCATCCCAGGAATGAATGCTACTTGAACATGGTAGATAAACTTTTTGATGTGCTCCTGGATTTGGTTTGCAAATATTTTGTTGAGGATTTTTGCATCAATGTTCATCAAGGATATTGGCCTGAAGTTTTCTTTTTTGGTTGTCTCTCTGCCAGGTTTTGGTATCAAGATGATGCTGGCTCCATAGAATGAGTGGGGAGGAGTCCCTCCTTAGTTTTTTGTAATAGTTTCTGTAAGAATGGTACCAACTTTTCTTTGTACATCTGGTAGAATTTGGCTGTGAATCCACTGGGTCCCAGGCTTTTTTGGTTGGTAGACTTTTTATTACTGATTCAATTTGGGAGCTCATTATTGGTCTGTGTAGGGATTCAGTTTTCTCCTCGTTCAGTCCTGGGAGGGTGTACATGTCCAGGAATTTGTCCATCTCTTCTAGGTTTTCTAGTTTGTGTGCATAGAGGTGTTCATAGTAGTTTCTGATGGTTGTTTTTATTTCTGTGGGGTCAGTAGTAACATTCCCTTTGTCATTTCTAATTGTTTATTTGGATCTTCACTCTTCTTTACTAGTCTAGTGGTCTATTTTATTATTTTTTTCAAAAAAACAACTCCTGGATTCATTTATCTTTTGACTGGTTTTTCATGTCTTGATTTCCTTCACTTCAGCTGATTTTTGTTATTTCTCATCTTCTGCTAGCCTTGGGGTTGATATCTTCTTGCTTCTTGAATTCTTTCAGTTCTGAAGTTACATTGTTAATTTGAGATCTTTCTAACTTTTTGATGTGGGCATTTAGTGTTGCTATGAATTTCCCTCTTAACTCTCCCTTAGCCGTGTTCCAGAGATTCTAGTATGTTGTACTTTTTGTTGTTATTTTCAACTTTTTGATTTCTGACTTAATTTCATTATTTACCCCAATAGTCATTGAGGAGCGTGCTGTTTAATTTCCATGTAATTGCATGGTTTTGAGCAATTTTCATAGTCTTGACTCCAGTTCATTGTGTTGTGGTCCAAGAGTGTGTTTGGTATGATTTCGGTTCTTTTACATTTTTTGAGGATTGTTTTATGTCCAATTATGTGGTCAGTTTCAGAGTATGTGCCATATGGCACTAAGAAGAATGTATATTCTGTTGTTTTTGGGTGGAGAGTTCTGTAAAGGTCTATAATATCCATTTGGTCCAGCGTTGAGTTTAGGTTCCAGGTATCTTTGTTAATTTTCTGCCTCGATGATCTAATACTATGGAGTGTTGATATCTCCTACTATTATGATGTGAGAGTCTATGTCTCTTTGTAGGTTTCTAAGAACTTGCCTTATGAATCTGGGTGCTCCTGTGTTGTGTGCATGTATATTTAGGCTAATTAGGTCTTCTTATTGAATTCAGTACTTTACCATTATGTAATGCCTTTCTTTGTCTTTTTTGATCTTTGTTGGTTTGAAACGTTTTGTCTGAAATTAGAATTGCAACCCTTGCTTTTTTCTGTTTTCTATTTTCCTGGTAGATTTTCCTCTATCTGTTTGAGCCTATGAGAGTCATTAAATGTCAGATGGGTCACTTGAAGACAGCATACCATTTGGGTCTTGCTTTTTTTTTTTTTTTTTTTTTGAGAGGGAGTCTCGCTCTGTTGCCCAGGCTGGAGTGCAGTGGCCGGATCTCAGCTCACTGCAAGCTCCGCCTCCCGGGTTTACACCATTCTCCTGCCTCAGGCTCCTGAGTAGCTGGGACTACAGGCACCCGCCACCTCGCCCGGCTAGTTTTTTTTTTCTTTGTATTTTTTTTTTAGTAGAGACAGAATTTCACCGTGTTAGTCAGGATGGTCTTGATCTTGTGACCTTGTGATCCGCCTGTCTCGGCCTCTCAAAGTGCTGGGATTACAGGCTTGAGCCACCACGCCTGGCTGGGTCTTGCTTTTTTATACAGCTTGTCACTCCATGCCTTTTAAGTGGGGGCATTCAGGCTGTTTATATTCAAGGTTAGTATTGATGTGTGTGGATTTGATCTGCTGTTTTGCTGTTAGCTGGTTATTAGGTTGACTTGTTTGTGTGATTGCTTTACAGTGACATTGGTCTGTGTGTTTTTGTCTTAGCTGGTAGTGGTCTTTGCTTTCTATGTTTAATGCTTCTTTCAAGAGCTCTTGTAAGGCAGGTCTGGTGGTAACAAGTTCCCTCAACATTCGCTTATCTGAAGAGGATCTTATTTCTCCTTCACTTAGGTAGCTTAGTTTGGCTTAATATGAAATTCTTGAGGACTTTTTTTTTCTTTAAGAATATTGAATATAGGTCCTAAATCTCTTCTGGCTTGTTGGGTTTCCACTGAGAAGTCCACTATTAGCCTTATGGGATTCCCTTTTTAGGAGGACCTGCCCTTTCTCTCTAGCTGTTTTTAACATTCTTTCATTTCAACTTTGGAAAATCTGACAATTACGTGTCTTGGGGATGATCTTCTTGTGTAGAATCTTGCAGGAATTCTCTGTATTTCTTGAATTTGACTGTTGGCCTCTCCAGCAAGTTTGGGTAAGTTTTCATGGACAATATCCTGAAATACATTTTCCAAGTTGTTTGTTTTCTCCCCTCCCTTTCAGTGATGCCAGTGATTCATAGATTTGGTCTCTGTATATAATCTCATACTTCTTGGAGGTTTTGTTCATTCCTTTTTATTTATTTTTTTTCTTTTTGTCTGACTTCAGAGAACCAATCTTCAAGTTCTGAGATTCTTTCCTCAGCTTGGTTTTTCTGCTGTTAATACTTGTGATTGCATTGGGAAATTCTTTAATTGTGTTATTCAGCTCTGCTCTGTCAGACCCATTAGGTTCATTTTTACACTGGCTCTTTCATCCTTCAGCTCTTGTACCACTTTACTGTGATTCTTATTTTCCTTAGATTGGGTTTTGCATCCTCCTGAATCTCGATGATCTTTGTTCCCATCCATATTCTGAATTCTATTTCTGTCATTCCAGCCAGTTCAGCCTGGTTAAGAACTCTTGTTGAAGAACTGGTGTGGTTGTTTGGAAGGCATATGACACTCTGGCCATTTGAGTTACTGGAGTTTCTGCATTAGTTCTTTGTCATCTGTGTGCGTGGGTGTTCCTTTAACTGCAGTGTAGATTGAATATAGTCAGTACATTTCTTTTCTGGATGCTTTCACTGGGCTGATGCTTTGTTCAGGGTCTTTATTTGAAGCTGACCTCTTGTATCTGGTTTCACAGAAGGGTATGTTTCAGGTATTTTTGGTGTTAAAACTTTGGGGAATGTGATCCTGTAGTTGGCACTTAGGCTTATTGGTCATTTGGTAGACTCTTGCTTGGTTGTGTGGCTCCCCTATGTTTCCTCACAGTTGTAGCCATGTTTCTTCTTCATGCTGTGAAAGTGTGGGTTCCTCTTCGCTTGAGTGCTGGCTGTAGATCACAACTTGGCACTCCTGGGGTGCCCACTGCAGTTCTGGGGCTATCTCAGTGTTTATGTTCCTTCCCCAACTTGGAGGAAGCAGAGGAAGGGATCTTAGTAGTGGTTGTGACCAGAGGTTGTTTGCTTGTCTACTGGGAGCTCCACCCCAGAGAGATGCAGGTCAGCAATTGCTTAGTACAATCAGCCCAGGATGGTGGGTCTGTGCGGTAGGCCCAAGCCAGGGGTTCCCTGTCTGGTGATGAGCAGTGGGGATTGGGGTGTTGTCAGACCCACGGGAGAGGGACTGGCCTCCTCTCCTTGGGTTGACTGCAGCTTGTTGGAGGTATGGATAAAGGACTTAGGGTCTTTGCTCCTTCATTAGTTTGAGGGTGGCAAGGGCAGCTGCAGAGGCAGTGGCAGAGAGGCTTTCAGTTGCCCCTGGAGGCTCTGTCCAGGGAGTTGCCAAGTTGCCACTGGCTTGATAGCTCTGGTAGGGGGTGGCTAGAGGCTCAGGCCTAGAGTACCCTCCTGGTGAGGCGATATGGGAATGGGTACCCACATAACAGTCTGATCACTTTTCTATAGGGCTCCTATGGTATGCTGGGGGCCTGTTCCAGTCCCTAGTGACCTCGGATTTTCCAGAACCTGGAGGTATCACTAGTGAAGACTGTGAAGCAGCAGATTATGGCCTTTCCCTCCTTCTGGAAGCTTCATCCCAGGGAGGTATGGGCTTGTTGCCAGACCTGTAGGAGGTGGCTGGAGACCCCAGTTGGGAGGTCCCACCCAGTGAGGAGGAAGGGGATTTGTGGACCTGTTGAAAAAAGCAGCCTGGCCATATTTTGGTAGAGTAGCTATGCTGTGTTCCACTTCAGTACCTGGTCACCTCAGACACTCTGAGGCCCAAAGGTTGGATCAGCTAAGTCGCCCAAATAGCAAAGATGGTGTCCTGCCCCTCTGCCTCTGAGAGCGCTGTCCCGGGGGAATTGGCCTGGTGAGGAGTGGGATCAGGGACCTGCTTAAAGAACCAGTCTGGCCACATTTTGGGAGAGGGGCTGTGCTGTACTTGGGGAGCCCTTCTGCCCCTGGTTGGCTCAGACTCTGCAAAGCCGGAGGGCTGGAATGGCTCAGTTGCCCAAATAGCAAAGATGGCAGCCCACCCCATGCCTCCTTTAAGAAAGAGCTACCTCTCCACCCCTGGAGCTCCTTCTTAGGGAGGTGCAGTGCCACTAACCAATGGCTGGCTGGAGTTCCAAACCAGTGGGTCTTATCTTGTGAGGTGTCATGGAAGTGGGGCCTGCAGGCTATCGCTCAGCCCTGTAGATTCAGCCTCTCTTTCTTAAGGGTATGTATGTGGGTCTAACCTCCTACTTTGCAGGAGCTGCAGCTACTTTTGCGAGAAAGCCCCAGTATCTAAGCTCCAGGGTCTCCACGCATACCTGAGTGGCTGCTCTGCCAAGATTCCAAGTAGCTCTGTCTGTCAGACTGAAGGCCCTGGTGGAGTGGGTTCACAAAGAGATCTCCTGACCCGAGGTTACAAACAGCCCTGGGAGAAGCGTGGTGTCCCGGCATCACACATTCACCACTGCTTCCCTGGGCGGGGGAGCATCCTCTGGCTCTGTGTTACTCCTGGGTGGACTATTGTCCTGTCTTTTCTTCATTCTTCATGGATCAAGTTGTTTCCCTGGTTAGTCCCCCATTTTGAAAATTCAAGTAATGAGAACTTGGTATGTGAACAACTCAGAATAGAACCATCAATACTAAAAATAATCTAGAGGTGTTCAAGATACAAACTTCTGACCTCAGCTCTGCACTATGGGTCATTGATTTAAATTACCACAGTGGGATAACATTTTGTGTATATATTGCATTACTATTTATCATATTTTAAATTTTATTTTAAAATTTATTTTATTTTTTGTAGAGACGGGGGTCTCACTTTGTTGCTCAGGCTGGTTTTGAACTCCTGAGCTCAAGTAAGCTTCCCACCTTGGCCTCAGAAAGTGCTGGGATTACAGGTGTGAGCGACTGTGCCCAGCCCACTATTTACTAGAAAGCAGACTTTTGATGTCAGAATTCTTTGTGTGTGTCAGAGTCTTGCTCTTTTGCCTAAGCTGGAGTACAGTGGCGTGATCTCTGCTGACTACAACCTCCATCTCCCGGGTTCAAGCGATTCTCCTGCCTCAGCCTCCCAAGTACTAGGGACTACAGGCACCCGCCACCAAGCCCAGCTAATTTTTATATTTGTAGAAGAGGTGGGGTTTCACCATGTTGGCCAGGCTGGTCTTGAACTCCTGACCTCAAATGATCTACCTGCCTCGGCCTCCCAAAGTGCTAGGATTACAAGCATGAGCCACGTGCCCAGTCTGATGTCAGAATTCTTAAATGTAACTTATTTTACGTTTCTGAAAAACTATGTATCTCAAACTTTTGATTTTTCAATTATTTTGCCTATTTCTAGGCTTTATCTTTGAGGGAGATTTTTGGGATATGCAATAACTTTTTCCAGAAAGTCTAATCTGTATATAAATTTTCTTTTGTGAGCAGGTGTATTTTTTCCATTTTAATTATTTGTACTTTGCTTCCCATTCTGAATAGACATATAATAGTTAATAGGCAATTAAAATTATTCAAGTCTATACATTTAAGAAAATATGACAGGGAAATAGTAAGGTTTCCAAAAAATAGAACAAGATTACCTCATCATCATCAGAAAGTTAAAGATGTACGTTAAAAAAATGATAAACTTTTTTTCCACAGAGGTTAGGAAATAAGTAATTATGCTTTAAAGTAACAGTAGCTTTTGAAATTAAAAGTCAGTAAACTTAAAGCAGATGCTGTAGGAGTGCTCTGAAACACACTGAAGGAAGGAATGATGGAAGTATAGTTTAATTGGAATTCTACCTAAAAACAGGGCATTGGGATAGATGGTGTCTTGAAATCCATTTAAAATATGACACCAGAGTTCATGTTATTTCATTTAGGAATAGGTAATTTCTAATTATTTATTAATTCATTTAGAAATATTCATGAGGACCTGCTAGGTACCTGCCAGACCTTTAGTGGAGGGTAAAGATATATATATATAAAAAAAAAAAAACAGATGTAATCCTTGTAGCTGTGCACCTATCTTATAATGAAATTGAATGTTTAGATAATCCATGAAGCAAAACCTAGATAATTATCGAATTTAGATAATCTATCAAAGCTAAGATGCAACTGCAATAAATGCTGTGGGAAGTATATGGTGCTTTGAGCAAGTAACCAAGCCAATAAATGGCCAATAAATGCCTTTTTTTTTTTTAAAGATCCAATGAGCATTTATTACAACTGGCTATTCTAGTTCTTTTGCATTTCCATGTAAGTTTTAGAATCACATGTTGGAGTTTTGATTGGCATTGCATTGAATCTATAGATCAGTTTTGGGAAAATTGACATCTTAATAGTGTCTTTAAAATCATGAATAGAAAATATCTGTTTATTTAAGCCTTCTTCAATTTCTCCAAACTATATATCTATATATATAGTTTGGAGAATACAGGTTTTACACATTTTTTTCAAGCTTACCTCTTGGTATTTATTTCCTATTTTTGATATTATAAATGTTCTTTAAATTCCAGTTTCCCATTGTTTGTTGCTATAATGGAGAAATACAATTTATGTTTGCATATTGAGTCTATATCTTCAACTTTGCTGAACTCACTTACTCTAGAAGCCTTAGGATTTTCTACAGACTTTTTCTGTAAAAGACCAACTAGTAAATGCATTGGCTTTGTGGGCTACATATGGTCCCTTGTGTATTCTTCACTGTTTTTTTAAAAAAATTTATTTAACACCTTCAAAATAAATCATTTTTAGTTCACAAGTTTTAGAAAAACTGACTGCAATTTCCTGAGAGATCTTACCAGGAATGAATGTTGAATTTTGTCAAATGCTTTTTTCTGGATCTATTGAAATTATATTTTTCTTTTTTCGTCTTTCAAATGTTAAAACAACCTTGTATTCCTGGGATATACTCCACTTGGTGATGGTGTATCATCTCTTTTATATATTATTGGTTACATTTTTGTGAATGTCTCTATACATGGGAACATAGTTCTAGTCTGTTTAGTCTGTAGTCTTGTTTTAGTTTTTTTTGTTGTTGTTTTTTGTTTTTGTTTTTTTTTGAGACAGAGTCTGGCTCTGTCGCCCAGGCTGGAGTGCAGTGGCCGGATCTCAGCTCACTGCAAGCTCCGCCTCCCGGGTTCCCGCCATTCTCCTTTCTCAGCCTCCCGAGTAGCTGGGACTACAGGCGCCCGCCACCTCGCCCGGCTAGTTTTGTTTTTGTATTTTTTAGTAGAGACGGGGTTTCACCGTGTTAGCCAGGATGGTCTCCATCTCCTGACCTTGTGATCCGCCCGTCTCGGCCTCCCAAAGTGCTGGGATTACAGGCTTGAGCCACCGCGCCCGGCCTGTTTTAGTTTTCTTACACATTGTTTTCATCTTTAGGTTTTTTGCTTTGCGTTTGTTTTGGTTTTGGTTTCAGGGTAATGCTGCCTTTATTAAATGAACTTCCAAATCATTCTTCTGGAGAAGCTCAACTTTCAGAGAAGTTTTTGTAGGGTTGGTATTATTTTCTTTTTGTCTGGTAGAGTTCACAGGTGAAGCCATCTGGGCTTGAGGTTTTCTTGTGGAAAGATTTTATACTTCAAATTCTATTTCTTTAATAGATATAGAAGTATTCTTTATAGAGGCTATATTTTATTATGTTTTGGGTGTTTGTATCTGTCAAGGAATCTGTCCATTTCATTTATGTTGTCAAATTTACTGGCATACGGTTTTTTACACTAGTTCCTTATTTTCCTTTGAATATTCCTCCTACATTCCCGTGGGTCATTCCCCTCTCACATTCTTGTATTGATAATTTGTGTCTTTTTTACTTTTTATGATCAGTCTTACTAGAGGTTTACTAATTCTTGTTTT
This sequence comes from Rhinopithecus roxellana, assembly GCF_007565055.1. Lineage (NCBI taxonomy): Eukaryota > Metazoa > Chordata > Mammalia > Primates > Cercopithecidae > Rhinopithecus > Rhinopithecus roxellana. The sequence continues at coordinate 43,667,342 of NC_044553.1, forward strand.
ATTGATTTTCCTCTACTGGTTTTTTATTTTTTTATTGATTTCTGCTCTTCTTTCCCTCTCCTTACTTTTGGGTTCAATTTGTTCTTTTTCTAGTTTCTCCTTTTTTTTCCCCTCTAGACAGAGTCTTGCTGTGTCGCCCAGGGTGGAGTGCAGTGGTGCAAACTTGGCTCACTGCAACCTCCACCTCCCGGGTTCAGGCAGTTCTGCCTCAGCCTCCTGAGTAGCTGGGATTACAGGCCCCCGCCACCATGCCTGGCTAGTTTTTTATGTTTAGTAGAGAGGGGGGTTCACCATGTTGGCCAGGCTGGTCTCGAACTCCTGACCTCGTGATCTGCCCACCTCGACCTCCCAAAGTGCTGGGATTAAACAGATGTGAGCCACTGCGCCTAGCCTCTTTTTCTAATTTTTTTAAAATGGAAGTGGAGACTGTTGATTTGTATCCTTTCATCTTTTCTAATATAAGCATTTTAAATACTGTAAATATTTCTCTATGAATTTCCTTAGCTACTTCCCACCAATTTAGATTTTTTGTATTTTCATTTTTATTCTATTCAGAATACTTCCTAATTTTCTTTTTTATTTCCTCTGAGCCATGACAAACTTTAAAAGTTTGTCATTTCATTTTTCAAATATTTGGGGATTTTCCCCAGATACTATTCTTACTGATTTTTAATTCCATTGTGGACAGAGAATGCACTTGGTTTTATTTGAATCATTCTAAATGCGAGGATACTTTTTTGGCCCAGAATATGGTTTAAATTGGTAAATATTTCATGTGCCCTTGATAGGAATGTGCATTCTGTATTTGTTAGGTGGAGTATTCTATAAATGTCAATTATGTCAAACTGCTTGATAGTGTTGTTCACACTTCTGTATCTTATGTATTCTCTGTGTCCTTGCTCCATCAGTGATAAAAGAGAGGGGTACTAAACTGAATAGAACTGTGAGTTTGTCTGTTTTCCCTTTCAGTCTTCTCAATTTTTGCATCATGTATTTTGAGACTTGGTTATTAGGTATATTAATACCCAATATCTAAGAAGATTGTTAAATCTTCTTGAATGAATTGACCTCTTATTATTTATTTATATTTATTTTTGTTCCTGCATTCTGATACAGGTTGAGTATCCCTTATCAGAAATGCTTGGTACCAGAAGTGTTTTAGAAATGCTGAAGTGGACATTTCATCTTTGAGCATCATGTCAGCACTCAAAAAGTTTTAGATTTTAGAGCATTTTGGATTTCAGACTTCAACCTGTATTAACTTTATTTGATATTCATGCAACTGAAGCTTTATTTTAGTTCGTGTTAGCGTTGTCTTATCTTTTACTTGTAATTCCTTTGCGTCTTCCCGTTAGCAGCATTTAGTTGACTTTGCTTCAGTATCTGTCAAAATCCTGTCAAAACAAAAGACTGTCAAAATCCAATCTGACAGTCTCTTAACTTTTTAATTGAGGTGCTTACACCATTACATTTAAAATGATTAATAATATGGTTGGGATTAAGTCTGTTAGCTAGCTATTGTTTTTATTTGGCCCATGTTTTCTTTCCTTTCTTTTTGAATTGCTTTTTTAAAGATTCCATTTTATCGCCTTTATTAGCTCATTGTCTGTACTTCTTTGTATGCATTTCAGCATTTGTTATATATATGTTTATCACTGTCTACTTCAAGTAATATGCATTTTATGAATAATTTAAGAGCCTTTTAGCAGTATACTTCCATTACCCCCCATGTTTCTGCTATTGTCATATGTTTTATCTATAAACTACATTGTTAATTAAAAAGATTTTTTTATTATTATACTTTAAGTTCTAGGGTACATGTGCACAACGTGCAGGTTTGTTACATATGTATACATGTGCCATGTTGGTGTGCTGCATCCCATTAACTCGTCATTTACATTAGGTGTATATCCTAATGCTATCCCTCCTCCCCACTCCCCACAGTAGGCCCCATTGTGTGATGTTCCCCTTCCTGTGTCCAGATGATCTCATTGTTCAATTCACACCTATGAGTGAGAACATGTGGTGTTTGGTTTTCTGTTCTTGCGATAGTTTGCTGAGAATGATGGTTTCTGGCTGCATCTATGTCCCTACAAAGGACACGAACTCATCCTTTTTTATGGCTGCATAGTATTCCATGGTGTATATGTGCCACATTTTCTTAATCCAGTCTGTCACTGATGGACATTTGGGTTGATTCCAAGTCTTTGCTATTGTGAATAGTGCCGCAATAAACATACATGTGCATGTGTCTTTATAGCAGCATGATTTATAATCCTTTGGGTATATACCCAGTAATGGGATGGCTGGGTCAAATGGTATTTCTAGTTCTAGATGCTTGAGGAATCACCACAAGGTTTTCCACAATGGTTGAACTAGTTTACAGTCCCACCAACAGTGTAAAAGTGTTCCTATTTCTCCACATCTTCTCCAGCACCTGTTGTTTGCTGACTTTTTAATGATTGCCATTCTAACTGGTGTGAGATGGTATCTCATTGTGGTTTTGATTTGCATTTCTCTGATGGCGAGTGATGATGAGCATTTTTTCATGTGTCTGTTGGCTGTATGAGTATCTTCTTTTGAGAAGTGTCTGTTCATATCCTTTGCCCACTTTTTGATGGGGTTGTTTGTTTTTTCCATGTAAATTTGTTTGAGTTCTTTGTAGGTTCTGGATATTAGCCCTTTGTCAGATGAGTAGATTGCAAAAATGTTCTCCCATTCTGTAGGTTGCCTGTTCACTCTGATGGTAGTTTCTTTTGCTGTGCAGAAGCTCTTTAGTTTAATGAGATCCCATTTGTCAATTTTTGCTTTTGTTGCCGTTGCTTTTGGTGTTTTAGCCATGAAGTCCTTGCCCATGCCTAAGTCCTGAATGGTATTACTTAGGTTTTCTTCTAGGGTTTTTATGGTTTTAGGTCTAACATTTAAGTCTCTAATCCATCTTGAATTAATTTTCATATAAGGAGTAAGGAAAGGATCCAGTTTCAGCTTTCTACTTATGGCTAGCCAATTTTCCCAGCACCATTTATTAAATAGGGAATCCTTTCTCCATTCTTGTTTTTGTCAGGTTTGTCAAAGATCAGATGGCTGTAGATATGTGGTGTTATTTCTGAGGGCTCTGTTCTGTTCCATTTCCTAATGTAAACATTTACAACTACAGATTTCCCTCTTAGCAGTGTTTATACTCTGTCCTATAGTTTTGGCATATTGTAGCTTTGTTTCAATTTGTCTCATGATTATTTTCTAATTTCCATTGTGATTTCTTCTTTGAGCCCTTGGTAGTTTGAGTATTTTGTTCAATCCCCACATATTTGTGGATTTTCCAGTTTTCCGTCCACTATTGATTTCTAGTTTGAATCAACTGTGATTGGAAAATATGCTTTGTATGATTTCAGTCTTATAAAATGTGGGGAATGTTCCATGTGCACTTGAGAAAACTGTATTCTCCTCATTGATTTTCATTAACATCTTTCTTGAGATATAATTCATATACCATACAGCCCACTTAAAATATACAAATAAGTTGTTTTTTGTAGTCACAAAGTTGTGCAACCATCACCACAATCAATTTTGCAATTTTATCACCCCAAAAAGAACCTCTGTACCCATTCACAGCCACTCTATATTCCCCCAACACCCTGCACCACATTCTAGCCCTAGGCAACCACTAATCTACTTCCTGTCTCTCCATATTTGTCTGTTGTGGCATATGATTCTATTTTTTCTTTATTATTTCAGTCGTTTTGGGGGAACAGGTGGTGTTGCTTACACAGATAAGTTCTTTAGCGGTGATTTCTGAGATTTTGGTACACCCATCACCCGAGCAGTGTATACTGAACCCAATTAATCTTTTATCCCTCTCACCCTTCACCCGTAAGTCCCTAGAGTCCATTATATCCTTCTTATGCCTTTGTGTTAGAGAACTGTTTTTTGTGTCTCTTAAATCTAATTGGTCTATAATGTTGTTCAAGTCCCTTATTTCTTTATTGGTCTTCTATCCAGTGGTTCTATCGATTATGGGAAGTGGGGTATTGACGTCTACTTTTATTGTAGAGTGGTCTTTTCTTCAAGTCTGTCAATGCTTGGCTTCATATATTTGGGCACTTTAATGTTTGGTACATATATAATTGTATCTATCTTCTTGCTGAACTGGCCCTTTTGTTTGGCTCATATGTTCTTATATAATGTCCTTCTTGGTATGTTTTAACAGTTTTGACTTAAAGTCTATTTTGTCAGATATTACTGTAGTCACTTCTGTTTTCTTTTGGTTACAAAATTTCAGATTATCTTTTTCTATCCTTTTACCTTCAATCTGTGCATATCTCTGGATCTAAAGTTAGTTGCATGTAGACAGCATAAAGTTGGATTTTAGTTTTTAAAAATCCATTCTTCTATTCAATTTATTTTGGTTAGGGAGTTTTGTCCATTTACATTTAAAGTTATTGGGAGGCCTGATGCTATTTGTTCACAGTTTTCTGTATGTCTTGAGGACTTTTAGCCTCTCATTTCTTCCCTTATTGCCTTCCTTAGTGTTTAGTTCATTTTGTGTAATGATGCAACTTCAATCGTATATAAAGACTCTATTCCTTTTCAGCCCCTCTCCTACCTTGTGCTACTGGTGTCACAAATTAGATCTTTAGGTTATGTACCCATTAACAAAGATTTATAGTATTTTTTATGCTTTTGTTTTTTAAATTCTATGAAAGAATGAAAAGTGAGATGTCAACCAAAATTAAAATAATACAGGCCTTTATATTTGTCCAAATATTTACATTTACTGGAGAATTTCATATTTGCATATAGCTTTGTGTTATTGTCTAGTATCCTTCTGTTTCAACTTGAAGGATTTTCTTTAGGATTTTGTAGGGAAGATATAGTGGTAATGAATTTCCTCAGCTTTTATCTAGGAATGTCTTTATTTCTTTTTCATTTTTGAAGGATACTTTGCTGGATATAGTATTCTTCTAGGTGTTTTTTCTTTCAGCACTTTAAATATATCATCCTACTGACTTCTGGCCTGCGAAGTTTCTGCTGAAAAATCTGTTGATAATCTTACAGATGCTCCCTTGCATGTGATGAGCCATTTTGTCTTGTTGCTATCAAGATTTTCTCTTTTACACTCGACTGATTAAAATGTGTCTTGCTGTGGGTCTCTTTGGGTTTTTCCTACTTGGAGTTCATGGAGCTTTTTGTATTTGTATATCCATTTTTCCTTAAATTTGGCAATTTTTCAGCTATTACTTCTTCAAATAAGTAATTTGTCTCCTTTTCTCTCTCTCCTAAGATTACACTAATATACATATTGGCCCACTTGATGGTGTCCCTTAGCTGCTGTTCACTTTTCTTCTTCATTCTTTTACTTTTGGCTTCTCTGACCTGCTCATTTCAAATGACCTGTCTGAAAGCTCGCTCATTCTTTCTTATACCTGTTCAGCAGGTATAAGACCTGTTCTGCTGGAACCGTTCAAGTGAATTTTTCAATTCAGTTACTGTATTTTGCAACTTTAGAATTTGTTTTGTTCTTTTTTGTAATTTTTGTTAATAGTCTCATTTTATTATTATATAGGTATCCTGATTTCATTTAGTTGTCAATATTCTCCTTCAGCTCATGGAGCATATTTATGGCAGTTATTTTAAAGTCCTTGTCTAATAAGTGAGAAGCCTTTGTTTCTTTAGGATAAATTTCTGGATATTAATTTTGTTCCTTTAATATGGTCCATGTTTCCCTGTTTCTTTGGATGTCTTGTGATCTTAACGTTGAAAAATGGATGTTTGAAAAAACAGTTCTCTCGGTCTTGCAGACTGGCTGCATGCAAGCAAAGACCTTCACTAATCAGCATGGAGTAAAGTCTTGAGGTTCTCTCAAACCTTTTCTGGGGATGTGTCTTTCCTGGGCCTGTGTGTTTTAATTCCAGTTTTCCATACACATGGCTTCTTTTAAATGTCCTAATTACCTAAAAGTCTCAGTACTTCTCACAGATTTAGATGCTGTATTGTATTCCTCTGCCTATAATTTTTTGCCACCAGGTTCCTGCAGTTCTGTGGACTCACTGCACCTCTCACATTCAGTGGTACCAACCACCTGTTTCTGCAGCTTCCAACCTGATATCCAAATGACGCAGCTGTTCCCATCAGTACTGAGTCAGGCAAGACAGATACCAGTCCCTCAGGCAGGCCCCAGAAAAACCAGAATGTTGCAAGCAAGTCTACTCTTTTCCTTCCATTCCAAGGGAGGGAACTGGGAATTGGGTGGCTTCTTCCTGACTGTGCTGTGCGAGGGAGTATGTGGGGAAAGGGTGAGAAAAACACCACATTTCCTACTATTTTGAGTATGGCCTTCTCTTAGGCATTCTCTTGGTTGCTTCTGCTGACTGACTGGTTTCTAGAGCTCTCCCAAAGCTACTTTGGTCTGTGTATCATATATTCAGTCTTTTAATGGGGGAGCAAAGGCCTGGAGCTTCCTAATCCACCATTTTGCTGACAACACTGTATCTTTTAAAGAGGCGTTTTTTTTTTTTTTTTGAAAAGAAAAGGTGTATATACATATATATACACACACACACACACACACACACACACATATCTAGAGATAGATTTCACATTACTTTTTTTATTTTTTATTTATTTATTTATTTATTTATTTGAGGCGGAGTCTCGCTCTGTCGCCCGGGCTGGAGTGCAGTGGCCGGATCTCAGCTCACTGCAAGCTCCGCCTTCCGGATTTACGCCATTCTCCTGCCTCAGCCTCCCGGGTAGCTGGGACTACAGGCGCCCGCCACCTCGCCCGGCTAGTTTTTGTATTTTTTTTAGTAGAGACGAGGTTTCACCGTGTCAGCCAGGATGGTCTCGATCTCCTGACCTCGTGATCCGCCCGTCTCGGCCTCCCAAAGTGCTGGGATTACAGGCTTGAGCCACCGCGCCCGGCCGATTTCACATTACTATTTCTATTTTTTTCTCCATCTTTTTTATGTGTGTGTACAGAGATTCAGATTTCCTTCTGGTATCATTTTCCTTTTGTATGAATTTCTTCCTTTAACATTTCAAGTATAGATCTTCCTATACTTAATGATTTCTACTGACCCTTTTTCTGCTTTGCTCAAATTGCTAAAGACCTTATCCAGTCCATTTTTACCAAGATTACAAACTTGGTCTCCCCCTTGTCATGGGAAGTGGGTAAATTCTCTGCTTAGCTAAAGACTACAGCCATTTCCTTTCACAGGTACCTAGGTATCTCACCCTGTAAATGGTATTTAGATGTCTGCCAAGCATTTGAGGGAAATACGTATGCATGTTTTTGAGGGCTCTCTTTTTTCTAGAATTTCCTACTTAAAAATTTGTACCACCTTGGCAGCCCTGCTCTCTGACTCCTCAGTCCAATAAGGCTACTACTTTTTGCTTGAGTTCTCATCTTTGTGAACCCACGAACTGGAAAGCGCTTTCAGGAGAAGCTAGTTGAATGTGGATCTCAACCAGTATTTCTGCTGTTTCAAGGATCATACCACTTCCAGTTTCTACTTATTATTGATTATTCTTCTATGCCTTCAAATATATTTTTTAAATGTTTTTCAAATATATTTTTTAAAATTCACAAATCCAGAGTTTATGTTGGTTCAATACAAGCTACTTTGCTGTTACTGGAATTAGAACTGAGTTATTTTTAAAACTTTTTTAAAAATGGGAAGTACCTAAGCATGACTAAAAGCTATCAAATTCCAGTAATTCAGTAATGGAAAGCAATTTTTATCTATAAAAAAATTTGTATTGCAGTTTTAAAAAGTACTTTTTATTACTGTTGTGACGATAGTCTATAATTCTTTCCATTGAAAGGCTGTATATTAAAAAAGAATATATGGCACTTTTTTTCCTTTTGTAGGACATAGCAAATGAAGAACACAAAAAAATTGAAGTGTTAAAATCAGAAAACAAGAAGCTAGAAAAACAAAAAGGAGAATTAATGATAGGGTTCAAGAAACAGTTAAAATTAATTGATGTTTTAAAAAGGCAAAAGGTGAGTGTCATTAAAGTTAAATCATCATATTATTTGTACCTTTCTTACTAAACAATTCAGCATTTTTCACTTTAGGTATGTTTAATTTTTGACATCTTTAGGCAATGAATTTCATATAAAATGCATTACTCATATGAAATCATATGAAATCTAACATGTATAGTGAGATTTATGTATGTGTCATCTAAGCAAGTGGATATTTTCACGTAAGTAAATTAGTGTAGAAAATGGGACTGGCAAATACAGTATAGGTACGTCTCAACTACAGAAAGTACCACATTAAAGAATGACTATTATCTTAGGGGACTGTTTGCCTCTTCAAACCTTAGAGTGAACATTGCTTCCAAACCACTATTGCTGCTTTATCTAAAAATTCATAGTTCTGACACTTTCCTTCTTTGCAAAGGTCAGGTATTACAATATTATAGAATTATTATCTATCTTAAAAGTAAGTTGGTTCAATACTACTGTTAGACAAAAAGTATTCTATAGGTTGGTCCTTGAATGTACTTACTACCATTTCAAATATCATTCTTATTGGAATTAACAGTATACATTCCTACAACAGAACTTACATTCTGACAATATATTATCCACACATTTTTACAAACTTCCTGTTGTTTGGTGGCCTACTCTTAATACTAAATCAGATAATACTGATTTTTTTTTTTAACAGATGCATATTGAAGCTGCCAAGATGCTGTCTTTCACTGAGGAGGAATTTATGAAAGCACTTGAATGGGGAAATTCATAAGTGATCTACTTCAGTTAGTCTCTATGACAGTATGTGGTGGATACCCATTTTACTTATTGTAATGGTTTGAATTATTTTTACTCTTCATAAGTAATATATTTGATTATGAAATCAAAATAATTTCAAAGAATTCCCGTTTTAGATTTGGGAGATATAAAACTGATGCATTATTCTGATATGTAGTTATTAGAAAAAATATTTTGTAAAATAAAGCAACAATTTAAATTTTGATTCTGCTATCTTATGACTTATTAGCTATTTTTGAGTTTGTTAAGTTCTTACTGAACGTGACAATTAAGCACATTAGATAATAAAATTCTTGACTCTTTTCATTTACAGTTCTCCTCCCTTAAAGCAGACTGAAAAAGATGCTTTAAAAGAAAATTCCAAATATTTATTTCCCTGGCTAAATCAAGCCAGTAAAGTTTCTAAACACAGAGAGAAGGCAGTTAGTTCACTTTGGGGTAGAGTTCTGTATTAGTCAAGGTAAATATACTGTCTTGAGGATGGGGATGCAAACAATGCTCTGTAGTGTGGTAGAAATCAGATTTTCAAATTATCAGTACAAAACATAACAGTTTGATTAAAATTAATTTTTATCTGATAATTGTTTACAAGTTATAAATTCAGTGATGACTTACAAAATCCAAATAAACAATGGATTCTTACTGCCACTGAACTGTAAAACAAAAGTTATGCTGACATCTAGTGGTAACATACAAAAAATCTAGGGTTTACCCAATTTTGATGATATCATTTCTCTTCACAAATTTCACTCCTTTGCTGATATACTTTCCTAAACTCTTCACCAAGCAGATCAATATCATCCTCTTTTTTAAATACTCCCTACAAGAAAAATATTTTGCGGGTTACTTTTGAATACCAGAATATTTCACTAAATGCTTTTAAGACTGACAAAGACATGAGGTTAGTAAAGTTATCACCAAGGTAATGAAATCTATTCAATAGATTAATGAAACTTTAAAAAAAAATCAACACTTTTCAAAAAAAATAAGACTTTACATATATAGTGAATATTCCTAGACTGACCCAATTTTCTGATTTATCAGCTCTAGTGTAGGAGCTTGTCATACAAATCTGAGCTCTTCTACAAGTTCTACTGCTTGGATTACCTAGATAGGAAGACACTTCATCTATAGTGTACCCTACCCTTTTCTTTAAATAGCTCTATAATATGATATAAGGGTGAGCTTCGATAGATTCATGCGTGGGATTGGTTCTTCTTGTGTCAGTTCTATGGCTAATCATCAATCAATCAATCTTGCAGAAAAGAATCCAGGTTTGGAGCTAAGCCATTTAAGCAAACCCTCTGGAATTCTTCACTGTTGTATTTTTCTTTTCCCCTACAGTATACTGCAAAGGGCTCTTTAAAACAAAATTAAATATTTACTTATCTTGCAATCTAAAGAATTTTAAGGATAACTGAGGTCATTTGGCGCCATTAGGACCTAAAGTATAAAGATCATTTTTGGATATCAAGTTTATTAATCCCTCCTGCTGCCTCCACAATTATTTCCTCTACAAAAATATCACATCCCAAAGACATTCCTACAATTTATAATTTATTTTATGAAATTTATTAATTACATATGGATTTTATCATCATTTTGCATTCTTTAATCCTATGTAACCAATTAGACTATCAAAAGTCCTGTGGCCAGGCAATAATTACCTATATATTTTATATATTTTTCCTTCCTTAGCACCAGACTGAATGTAAAATATGCACTTGATTCTACTGAATAAAATATGAAATGGCATTTCTATAGCTGAAAGATGATGATCTTATTTATATGAGTCTAGATGTTTATGTGTCCTATGAAACTGTTACTACTTTTTTAAGACAGGGTCTCACTCTGTTACCCAGGCTGGAGTGCAGTGGCAAGATCATGGGTCACTGCAGCTTCAACTTTCCAGGCTCAAACAATCCTCCAACCTCAGCCTCCAGAGTAGCTGGGACTACAGGCGTACATCACCACATCCCGTTAACTTTTTATTTTGTCTAGTAATGGGATCTCCCTATGTTGCCCAGGCTGGTCTTGAACTCCTGGGCTCAAGTGATCCTCCTGCCTCAGCCTCCCCAAGTGCTGGGATTATAGGCATGCATCACCATGCCCAGCCAGTTACTATTTTATTTGAAGTCACAGTGTGTCTCAGGTATACATTAAAATTCACTATCTTCTGGAATTTTAAAAATCAAGTTTAACTACTTACAACTTCCTACTATAGAGCAGATCTGTCTCGAACTCGGTTCAAGCATGTTCCTATGTTGTTACCAATGACAATGTGTTCATACACATTCTCAGCTTTGGCATAAAAGTACTACAGTTGTTATAGGGTAGCTTTAGAGTTCATACACTAAAAGGGGAGAAAAGAACCTTTAAAATACAAACTCATGCCATGTGTAGTGGCCCACGCCTGTAATCCCAGCACTTTGGGAGGCCGAGGCGGATGGATCACCTGAGGCCAACAGTTCAAGACCAGCCTGGCCAACATGGCAAAACCCTGTCTTTACTAAAAAATACAAAAATTAGCTGGGTGTGGTGGCAAACGCCTGTAATCCCAGCCACTCAGGAGGCTGAAACAGGAGAATCACCTGAACCTGGGAGGCGGAGGTTGCAGTAAGCTGACATTCTGCCACTGCACTTCAGCCTGGGTGATAAATAAAGTACAAATTCAGTAAATCAAGCTCATACCTCTAATAATGTGCCAAGACCAATCATTGTAGATATACTGAAATGGGCCCAGAGAGGTTCAGTGCCTGGACAGGATCCCATCGCTGCTTCATAACCGAGCAAGAAGTGAGCAAAACCTAGGCACTCTAAAATCCAAATACTATGTTTTTTTCATTATTAAAGGTCATGAAGATTACAACTTGAGATAAATCTCACTTACTTTAGGGAGATAGCCTAGTAAGTTTGTAGCATGCTCTTTGAGAAGTTTTAGCCTTTCTTCTTCAATAATTGCATTAATAAATCCTTGCCGCTTTTGCTGCAACTGCCACTCTTCTAGTTCATGTTGCTGGAAATGCAGATCAAATTTTGTTATCACAAAGTACATTAATCTTATACGAAGTTTTCAAATAAAACTACTCATGCAATGAATTAGATAAAACTGATGAACTATTTATGACACTAAGTTCAAAAGATTCTAGATAATATATATTTTATGTCTGTACACATATCTATGTATTTTTTACTATCATTATTCCTTTAAAATTACAAGGAGGCAAACAAATATTTTCAGGAAAGTGTCTTCATTACCAAGGGAAAAAATACTCAAAGGAGTGACTGCCTAATACAGTAAATATTTACTGAATGCTTACCATATGCCAGATGCTGAAGAGTTTTCAGTGTAAAACAAAAAGTGAATAAAGAAGATCAGAAATATCTAAAGGATATGAAATATATATTTAAAATATATATATTTAAAATATATATTTTAAAAATATATATTATATATATATATATATTAAAAGATATGAAGCATGAGAATTCCACTAGTATTTCTTAGGAAAGAGCTCTTGAATACTCGTAATCACATCAAAATTCTGGGCCATATAGAAAAGATGACTTGAACTACGTGACAGAACAGTAATCTACTAAGCCACTGTTAATTTGAGACTGTACTTGCAATCAAACCTAATTCTATCTTAATTCACCCATTCCTTATAAAGAGGAGATACAGGAAAGTTCTGTAATGTTACAGGGGAAAGCAAACTTGATAGATTTTTGTCCAATGGTAGAGTCTAATTTGGGCTAATGCAGGATTTCCTAAGAAGGATCTGGTAGGCCACATTCAATGTTTATCCTAAAAAGAAAAATTTACAGTAAATTAAATAGTTTAGGTAGTTATGAAATCAACGTATCCATTTAGGACAAATTCTGAATAGCTTTGGTGGTAGGAAACTACCTCCTGGGAAGTTTCAGATTTTGTCTGACCATATGATTTTTGTAGAGGTAGACAGAATTATAGATACCTATTTAGGAATACCTCTGAAATCCACAAAACATAGTTAGACCTTATAGGATTGTATAATGGTGTTAATGCGTTTCATCATGAAGATCTGTCCTTGCCTTGGGGGCAGAGCAAAAATGCTGCCCAATCGAACTGACAAAACTAAGCCGACGGCTTCATATTGGGAACATTTATAAGTCTTTAAAAATTAAGACATAAATTATTTGTATAAGTGTCTATGCATTAGGTGACTTTATCTGATTTCCATTTAGTTTTAGTCTGATTTCTAGTTAGTTGTCTTGCTAACTTTTCCAGGAGCTTTATCCTATCCAAAGTACTAACCAGGCCTGATTCTGCTTAGCTTCTGAGAACAGATGAGCTCCAATCTGAAATATAACAGCACTTGTATTCCCATGAATTTCTCATATTTGAAACATTTGCATTATTTTGACTCCTATGTTGTATAGTTTTAAAAGAAGTCATGTTAAGTCTCACTGAGTCTTCCTTTTAAAAGTAAATTCTTCTCTTTCTACCAATTTTCAAAACACCTACATATTATCCATTTGGTTCTTAAACCACAAAAATCAAGTGAGAGAATATAAGTATTTAGTTTTACAGATGAGACATAAATCAATGTGTCCAAAGCCAAAAACTTAATTTCATCTCCAACACTTAAATCTACATTTCCAACTAGTAATCTTCCCCTGGGCCACCCAAATCATTTTGGGTGGACAAAATAGAATTATTTGCCCCCTCAAAATCTATTTCTTTTCCTCTATACTCATTCCTTAGGATATCACCCAGTCACCCATTAAAGACAGTAGTAATACATGGACACAGGGAGAGGAACATCACACACAAGGGCCTGTCGGGGGGTAGGGGAGGATAAGGGGAAGGGAGAGCATTAGGACAAATACCTAATGCATGCAAAGCTTAAAACCTAGATGACAGGTTGATAGGTGCAGCAAACCACCATGGCACGTATATACCTGTGTAACAAACCCGCATGTTCTGCACATGCATCCTGGAACTTAAAATAAAAATAATAAAAAATAATTAAAAAGATGGAATGATAGTATTATTAGTAGTATCCTTAAGTCTCTAGATCTCACTGGTCACCAAGCCCCATCAATTCCATATCCTTAATATCTCTTGGGTGGATCCTCTCTCCATTTGCATGGGTTTCACCACTTGTCACTGGGATTATTATAATAACTTACTTAGTGATCTGCCTATCTCCAAGCTTACTCGTCTCTTAATGTACCTTCAATGCTCTCACTTGAATTGTCTTTCAAAGTGCAGATCTTAATAGACAGCTTTCCAATCTTCAGTGGTTTCCCTTAGAAAAGCCCACCTTCTTAAAATAGCATGCAGGGTGTTCATGATCTGTTTCTCTCTCTGCCATACCAAAACATCCATAGCTCTGTAACCTATTATCACATGTACGTGACATATTTATAATTACTTTTTATATATTTTTCTTAACCAAGACCATAAATTCATAGGTGACATGGACTTAGTTTTATTTACCTTTTATGTTCTCAATACCAACCAGTGTTTAGCACATAGAAAGCATCAATAAATATTTTCTAGAAGCAAAAATGGTCAGAAAATTTATATATATATTAGTAAACATACTAACATTGTCTGGCATATAAAGCTTCTCAGTAAATGTTTAGTGGATGATACATGAGCTAATTGCTGTTTAATGATTATGACCAAAAAAACCCCACAACTTTTTCTTACTTTGTCTGCAAGGAATTGTTGGCGACGCTCTTCAATAAGTTTTTCCACAGCCCTCCTGTGTTCCAGCTGCTTCATTCTTTGTTTCTGAGCATTCATTAATTCTATTCGATCATCCTCAGCAAATTTAGCTAGCATAGTTTTTCTAAAGTTCTCCTCTTCCTCTTTTGTAGCCTGTAGTACTAATTCCTTCAAGGCCATTTGTTCTTCAAAATCTTGCTTCATCTCTTTTTGCTTTCTCAGTTTCTTTTCTGCTTCTTCCTAAACAACAATACAGCTAAAAGTTAATTTAGTAACTACTTCCTTACACCAGATTTATAAGGGAAAATTTGGTTAAATTAGTATTGGTTAAATTTAGTATTACAAACTGAGAAAATTATAAGGCTTTTCATGATAATACATTGTCTATCCCTTTAAAACTAGCTGGATAAAGAATATGTTTACCTTTGGATTGTTTTCTGCTACTCATGAATAAATTCTATATTTACCATCTTGTTTCTCTACTCAGTTTTAACACATAACTGCTTTGAAAAGAGCTGTTACAGAAGCTTTTTTTGCACACCTGAGTTTATTCATCTGAAATCTATGGTAACTATGAATCATTCTAGATTCTTGATTACAAAAGCTGTCCAAACCACCCATAAGTATTTTTCAGTTTCCAACTCCCTCCTCAAAATCAAAACTGCACGTACCCATCTCTAGTTTTCTAATATTCCCTTCATTCTCCAAAATTCTCTAAAATTTAAAGACAATTATCTCTCAATGACAATCAGTACTTCTTGAGGGAAATTCAAATATAGTTGGAGCAGTTAAGTCCTTTCCTATAAGCTTTTATTTTCTGAACATTTTATTATGAAAAATTTCATACATACTAAAAAATATAATTTTACAATGGTCCCTCACTTCTAAATAATTCATGGGCCAAAGAGGGAATGCCAAGGAAAATAAATACATTGTAGTTAATAAAAATGAGATAGCAAAATTTGTGAGATGCTGCTAAAGCAGTTCTGAGAGACATTTATAGCACTAAATGCATACATTTAGGAAAAGGTATATATAGCACTAACTGCATGTGTGTAGGAAAAGTCAAATATCTATATTTGAATATATATATCTATATATATCTGTATCTATAAAAGTCTCAATAATCTAAGCCCCCACTTCAAGAACCTATAAAAAGAACTGTAAAGTAAACCAAAAATAAGCAGAAGGAAGAAAATAATAAAGAAAACTATAGAAATCAATGGAATTAAAAATAGAAAATAGACAATTATCAGTGAAACAAAAGGCTGGGTTTTTTTTTTTGTTTTTTTTTTTTTTTTGAGACGGAGTCTGGCTCTGTCTCCCAGGCTGGAGTGCAGTGGCTGGATCTCAGCTCACTGCAAGCTCCGCCTCCCGGGTTTACACCATTCTCCTGCCTTAGCCTCCCGAGTAGCTGGGACTACAGGCGTCCGCCACCTTGCCCGGCTAGTTTTTTTTATTTTTAGTAGAGACGGGGTTTCACCGTGTTAGCCAGGATGGTCTCGATCTCCTGACCTCGTGATCCGCCCATCTTGGCCTCCCAAAGTGCTGGGATTACAGGCTTGAGCCACCGCGCCCGGCCAAGGCTGGTTCTTAAAAAAATCAGTGAAATGGACAGACCTTTAACAAGGATGACCAAGAAAAAAAAAATTAATGAATAAACAAATTACCAATATCAGGAATAAAACATAGGATATCACTAGAGACCCTACAGACAGCAAAAGGATAATACAGGAATACTAGAAATTATTATACACACATAAATTTGACAACTTAGACGAAATGGATCACTTCCTTGAGAAACACAAGCTACCAAAACTCACCAAATATGAAATAAGGTAATTTGAATAGTCCTATCACTATTAAGGAGACTGAATTAATAACTTGAAATTCCCCCAAAATAAAACCCCAAGTCAGGATGGTTTCACTGGAAAATTCTATCAGATGTTTAACACCAATTCTACACCATCTCTTCCGGAAAACTGAAGAGGAGGAAACATTTCCCCATTCATTTTATGAAGATAGTATTACCCTGCTACCAATATAAAAAATTACAGACCAATATTCCTCATGAATATGGATGCACAAATCCTTAACCCAATATTAGAAAACAGATCATACATTAAAAGAATTATTCACCATGATCAAGTAGTGTTTATTACAGGGATGCAAGGCTGGTTCAATACTCAAAAATCAATCAATGTAATATACTAGGTTAAAGAAGAAAAAGTACATAATCGTATCAGTAGAAAAAAACATTTAACAAAATTTAACACTCCTTCATGATAAGAAGCCCTCAGAGAAATAGGTATAGAAGAGAACTTCCTCAACTTGATAAAGAACACCTACAAAAAACCTATAATTAACATTATACTCAATGGTTAAAAACTTAATGCTTCCCCCTAAGATCAGCAATAAGGAAAGGTGATGTCTACTCTCATCACTCTTCTTCAACATAGCTCTAGCCAGTGGGGCTGGAAGTTTTAGCCAGCATGTAAGATAAGGAAAGGAAATAAAAATATACAGATCAGAAAGGAAGAAACAGCCTGTATCTCTGGGCAGAAGACATGCCTGACTATGTAGGGAAAAAAATTCCTACAGCTAACAAGTGAATTCAGCAAGGTTGTAAGATACAAGATAAACACAAAAATATCAATTCACTAGCAATGAGTACACGGACACCAAAATAAAAGCTAACATTCCATTTACAATCGCTCAAAAAATGAAATACTTAGATGTGACCAAACACATACAGGATTTGTATGCTGAAACTAGAGAATCCTGATGAAAAAATTCAAAGATCTAAATAAAGGGAGAGCCGAATTGTGTTCATGAATTTAATATAGTGAATTTATCAATTCTCCCCAAACTGATATTCATATTTAATTCAATTCCTATCAAAATCCCAGCAAAAATTATTTATAGAGATTCTTCAAAAATTCATATGGAAAGGCAAAGGAACTAGAATAGCAAAAAAAAAAATTTAAGACTTGCCGTATAGCTGCAGTATTCAGAACTGTGTAGTATTGGTGGAGGGATGGATACATAGGCCAACAGAACAAAATAAAGACCACAGGAATAGACCCATACAAACATGCCAGCTGTGTTTTAAGAAAGGTGCAAAAGCAATTCAATGTTGGAGAAACAGCCACTTCAACAAATGGTGTGGAACAATTGGACTAAATCCAATGGCAAAAACTGTATTTGACTTAAGTCTCATAGTTTGTACCAAAAATTAAAACAGATCACAGAATGAAATGTAAAATGGAAAAGCAAACAAACACACACACACACACACACACACACACACACACACACAAAACACAAAAACAAAAAAACTTTTAGAAAAAAAAGGAGAAATTCTTCAAGAACTAGGCAAAGAGTTTCTAGAGTTGACACCAAAGGCATGATCCATAAAAAGAAAAACTGATAAAGTGAACTTCATAGAAATGGAAAACATTTGCTCTAAGAAAAACCATGCTCTAAGATCACGTTAAAAGGATGAGAAGACAAAGCTACAGAGTAGGAGAAAATATTTGCAAACCACCCACCTGACAAAGGACTAGTATCTAGAATATACGAAGAACTCTCAAAACCCAACAATAAATGGACAAACAACCCAATTAGAGAATCAGCAAAAGACACGAAGAACTTTTTCATCAAAGGGGATCTTACACCGAAGAGGATGGCAGATAAGCACGTGAAAAGATGTTCAGCATCATTAGCCATCAGGGAAATGCAAAATAAAACCACAAGATATCACTACATGGATATTTAAAAGTGGCTATAATAAAAAATTGTTGAGCTTCTGAGGACAGAGGAGAAAAAAAATTAAAAAATAAACGGTGGCAACACCAAATGCTGGTGAGAACGCAGACAGACTGTGTAACTCACACATTTCTGATGGGAATGTTAAATGCTACAGCTGTTCTAGAAATCACTTTGGTATTCTGTTACACAGCTGACGTGCAATTACCACAAAACCCAGCTAATACATTCTTGAGCATTTATTGCAGAGAAATGAAAGTTGATGTTTATACAAAAACCTTTACCTGTTCTCACTCATAGGTGGGAACTGAACAATGAGATCACTTGGACTCGGGAAGGGGAACATCACACCCTGGGGCCTATCATGGGGAGGGGGGACGGGGGAGGGATTGCATTGGGAGTTATACCTGATGTAAATGACGAGTTGATGGGTGCTGACGAGTTGATGGGTGCAGCACACCAACATGGCACAAGTATACATATGTAACAAACCTGCACGTTATGCACATGTACCCTAGAACTTAAAGTATAATAAAATATAAAAATAAAAACAAAAACAAAAACCAAAAACCTTTACCTGAATGTTCACAGCAGATTTACTCATCAGAGCTAAATACTGGAAGCATTCCAAATGCCCTTTAATGGGTAAACGGTCAAATGAAATGGTACATACATACCAATGGAATGTTACTCAGCAATAAAAAGTAACAAATGATCAACACAAGCAACTTGGATGAATTTCCAGGAAATTATGCTGAATAAAAATGCCAACTCGAAAATGTTACATACTGTTTGATATCATTTATATAACATTCTTGAGGCACATACTTTTAAATTTATAATTAAAGGCTTATCCATGTTTTACCATGATCAGTCTGTCATTCTTTTAATAGCTGAATAACATTTTATTACATGGATATACTGTATTTTGTTTTTCCATTCATCAGACATTTGGGTTATTTCTACTTTTAGACTATTATGAGTGCTGCTGCATAAACATGTCTGTGTAAGTGGGCAGACATAGGCTCATTAATTTTTAACCATTTTTTCTAATACATGCATTTAAAGATAGAAACTTTCCTCTAAGCACTGCATTAACTGCACGTCACATATTTTGATATGCTGTTTTTAAAATAATTTAGTTTGAAATATTTTTCTAATTTCCATTATGATTTATTCCCCTTTTCTTATTGCTTATTTAGAAATATATTGTTTAATTATAATATATTTAAGGATTCTGCAGGTATATTTTCATTACTGATTTTTAATTTCATTCCACTGTTGTCAGAAAACATATCTGGTATTATGTAAAACCTTGAAAATTTATTGAGACTTCCTTTATGTCCTAGAATATGATCTATCTTGGTGAATGTTCCATGTTTGAATGGAATTTGTATTCTGCTGTTGTTGGGTGGAGTATTCTCTAAATGTCAGGCCAAATTTATTGATATTGCTTTCAACTATATCCTGCAGTTCTGACTACTTAGTCTATAGATTAATGAGAACTATGCATTGAAATACCATTCTGGACATAGGACCTGGCAAAGATTTCATGATGAAGACTCGAAAAGCAATTGTAACAAAAACAAAAACTGACAAATGGGACCTAGTTAAACTAAAGAGTTTCTTCACAAGAAATAAAGTTATCAACAGACTAAACATACAACCTACAGAATGGGAGAAAATATTTGTAAACTATGCATTTGACAAAGGTCTAATATCCATAATCTCTAAGGAATGTAAACAAATTAACGACCCTATTTAAAAAATAGGCTGGCCAGGTGTGGTGGCTCCCATCTGTAATCCCAGCACTTTGGGAGGCCAAGGCAGGTGGATCATGAGGTCAGGAAATTGAGACCATCCTGGCTAACAAGGTGAAATGCCATCTCTACTGAAAATACAAAAGAAAAAATTAGCTGGGCATGGTGCTGGGTGCCCGTAGTCCCAGGAATGGCATGAACCTGGGAGGCGGAGCTTGCAGTGAGCCAAGATCACGCCACTGCACTCCAATCTGGGCGACAAAGCGAGACTCTGTCTAAAAAATAAATAATAAAATAAATTTAAAAATAAAGAATAGGCTAAGGACATGAACAGACACCTCTCAAAAGATGATACATATGTAGCCAACAAGCATATGAAAAAGTGCTCAATATCACTATCATTAGAGAAATGCAAACCAAAACCACAATGAGATACTATCTCACATCAGTCAGAATGGCGATTAAAAAGTCACAAAATAATGGATGCTGGCAAGGTTGTGGAGAAAAAGGAATGCTTATACACTGTTAGTGGGAATGTAAACTAATTCAACCACTGTAAAAAGCAGTGTGGCGACTCCTCAAAGAATGAAAACAATTAACATTTGACCCAGCAATCCCATTGCTGGATATATACCCAAGGGAATATAAATCATTCTACCATAATGACACATGCATGTGTGTATTTATAGCAGCACTATTCACAATAGCAAATATATGGAATCCACCTAGATACCCATCAATGGTGGACTGGATAAAGAAAATGTACATATACACCACAGAATACCATACAGCCATAAAAAGAACAAAATCACATCCTTTGCATCAACATGGATGGAGCTGGAGGCCATTAGCCTATGCTTATTAATGCAGGGATAGAAAACCAAATACTACATGTCTTCACATATAAGTAGGAGCTAAATATTGAGTACACATGGACACAAAGAAGGAAAACAGACACTGGGGCCTACTTGAGGGTGGAGATGGGAAGAGGGGAGGATCAATAAACTACCTATCAAGTACTATGCTCATTACTTGGGTGACAAAATAATGTTACACCAAACCCCCATGACACACAAATTTATCCCTGTAACAAACCAGCACATGGACCTCCTGAACCTAAAGTAAAAGTTGGAAAGAAAAAAAGAAAAAAAAAATCTTGGAACTCCGATTGCGGATTTGCCTATTTCTCCTTTCAGTTTTTCTTCATGTATTGTGAAGCTTTATTATTTAGGTTCACATGCCTTTAGGACTATTACATCTTCCAGATGAATTTACTGTATTATTATGAATTGCTTGTCCTGAAGTTGACTTTGTCTCATATTAACATAGCAACTCCAACCTGCTTTTGATTAGTGTCTGTATGTTATGTATCTTTCACCATCCTTTTGCTTTTAAACTATGTGTCTTCATATTTAAGTTACGATTACAGACAACATAGTTGCATCATGCTTTTTCTAATAGTTTATAAATTGATGCCTGAGTCTATCTTTTTAGCCAGCTTGAAAATTTCTTTTAACTGTAGTATACCATTTACATATAATGTAATTACCAGTATGGTTGGATTTAAATGTACTATTTCTCTTCTGCTTCATCTCAAAATTATATTCTTCTTTATGTTAATCATTCTTTCCATTTCTGAAACTTACTTTTAGCTTCCTCTTATATATTTCAGCTTGTTCTTCCTGGTATAATTCTTGTCGCACTTGTTCCAAATCTTCACGTTGCCGCAGCATTTCTTCTAATTTCTGTGTCAACTATTAAATTTTTTAAAAAACAAATATTTATAGGACCCAAATTCTGTAACTAATATTTCAGAATTTAGTAGTGTTAAAGAAGTGGTTCTTTTAATACCGCATTCTGAAGCTGTAGCCTTTTCTCCTCATTTTCTTGAACTTTTGCCATCCGATCTTCTTCTCTTTGCTGCTGCATGTTAGCAAACTCTATGATTTTTCTGTTTTCTTCTTCCATCTCCTCACGTTTCTTTTTTCTCCAGAGAGCCTGCTCTTTCTGAAACTCTTCTATATACCTTCGCATTGCATTCATTTTTTCTAACTTTTGTTGTTTTTCCCTGAAAAGCAGTAACAAGTACGGATTTAACACAAACAATAAAATATAAAAAAGTAATTTCATTTTGTTCACAATAATGTACAGAAAAACACTATAGTTTTTTTCATTCGTGCATGCAACAAACATTTTGAATGCTTACTATGTGCTAAATATAATGCCAGGTATGAATTTTTCTTTGGGTAAAATACTGTGATAGTCTCCTCTAACCTATTAATGAAGTTTTATGCATCTTATTTCATAAATGCTACAAACATTAGCTTTGCAGCCCTCTATACTTAAGCTGTCTACCAAAAAAATTCATCAGAATACATGTCCTCTGACATATGATATGGGCATATATAAGAAAAACAAAGGTTTAGGTCATTCAATCACAAGCATTTATTAATCATCAGATAATTCATTTATTAATTATGCTAACAGAGATGACAAGGAGTTGGTCCCAATTTATGTGTTCATAGCTAATATTTATTGAGCACTTACTATGTATTAGGCACTGTTCTAGGTGTTTCAGTTCCTCACAACAAACCTACGATCAATCTAAAGTGAACATTTAGGCATGTAAGAAAGTTAGGATAAACTTACAACCGATCTTCTTCATAGATCTTCCTAACAATTTCATCAATCATGAGTTTCTCTTTTAGCAACTGCTCATAAGCTTCCTGCTTTTTTTTCTCTTGTTCTTCAAGTTGTTTCTCTAAGTCAAGATAGTATTGTGCTTTCACTTTGTTTCGTTTGTCTTCTGCAGCATTCTCTTCCTTTATTATTCTCTTGTGTTCTTCCATCATGGTTTTGGCTATTTCAGCATCACGTTTCTGTTATTCAAACAAAATTGATCTTTCCATTTTCAAATTTGAACATAGTACAATAGTATAATTTACACCAATGTTACTGAATATTATAAAGTCTTTTATATAATTTTTTTCATCTGTCTAGGTTAAAAAACAAAAGTAAGTTATTATTACCTGAAGGGTGTGAATAATGAGGCAGACCCTAAAGAAGCTTTCCTATCCTTTCAAGTAGCTCTCTCAGGACAATACCTGATAAGGTTTATTAATAACTCCACATTCAAAAAACAATGAATAAAATTATAAGTACTTTCTTAATAACTGTTTAGCTGCTAAAGCAGTCATTATCTTATTATTCTATTTATAAACTGAGCTAGGCAATTTTCATCATTTTTAGCTTCATTGTTTATCAGCTGCTATTTAAAGATGGTACTACCTCTTTCTTACAGGTCTGCTATTAAATGGCTTTGAGCAGCTCTTAAGTTTCTCCTAGCCTAAACTTTCTTTCCTGCCATTGGCCCTTGACGTTTCCCCTTTCTGATTTATTAAAGGCCCTTTATCTGAAAAGAATCACAGATGCTATTATGCCTATTTTCTGCAGCTTTTGATTCACTCAAGACCATTCTCATTCTCAAGAGACAGTCTTTCTTCTTGGATGGGTTAAACCCCTTATTTCTTTTGAGCATTTTAAAATCATTTAATAAAATAAGTTTTAAATGAAATATATTGAGGCAATTTTTAAAACTATGCTTTATTTTTATGATCACATCCCAAATGATGGAATGGTCAGCAGCAACAGAGTAAACAGATTAAAATATGAATACTGAATGTCATTCCTGACATGACTGAAGCCTTTAACATATACTCTGATAATATGACTTGACCAAAATTTTTCTGATTATCTTCTTTGTACATGCTCTACTAAATTCTTTCTTAAAAAATGAGATGACAATAACATTTATGTGTAGATTACCACACACTTACAGAAAACAATGTTCTCATTTCACAGATAAGAAAACTAAGGCTCAGAGAAAAAGCCAAAACTAGTACTTACATGACACCTCGTGAAGTCCTAGCAGTATTTGACTTTGATTTTGTGGATCAATTTTTATTTGGAAAATAGCAACAATTCTCTTAGGAGTCAGATTAAAACGTCTACAACTACCTTGAATAACCTCAACTATCGGGATAATTAAAACTGCAAACCACTGGACAAACAGGATATTGTTTGTGCAACTTTCTTTTTCAAAGGACAGAACTATGTCTTAGCAAATGAAGTCTCTCCACCTTCTCTTATCACCTGCCACACCTAAAGGTATTGCTGTTAACAGCATGTTGTGTACCCGCTAGACATTTTCTATACTAACACAATTGTACACACACACCACACACATATATGTGTCACTTATGGCATCCATTCTTAATTGATACCCATATTGCACTGCACTGGTTAAGTATTTTGATATCACCCCTATAAGAGTATCTGTGTGTGTGTACATATGTTTATGTGGACATACACAATAGATATGTATGTGTATATGTACATTCATATATAATTGTCTGGTCCTTCTGTTTGATAATGAGAGCTCAAGGGATGATGTGGACCCTTTTAATTAACTGTTAATTCAGTAAACCCTATTTTATATTCATACAGCGTAACACTCCTAGTGAGTATGCCTGAGATTCCTTTGTCCAACAATAACTCTTATTTTCAACTTGGTACCCTATCAGGAGTTAGAAAAGGAGATAAAAGCAAAGAGAAACACGAGAAAAAGAGACGGCTTTTATAAAACAGGAAAGTTTCCTACATAAAATTATCAAGTAGTTTACTCTTAAACACATTTAAAAAATTAACAATTTCATAACATTCTAAAATATACTTATCGTGCTAACAATCTGTACTGTACTAGTTTGTCAATGAATAATGAGAGACTGTAAAGAATGCTGGGAGTTACTGAATATAGCTGGTCATTCTAAGCAGCAACCTGTTTTCAAAAGGCTGTAATACTAAAAATGAAATCACTCAGGATTTTCTACATCTTAAGGATCTGAACATTTACAAATATTTAAGAAATCTAGCAATGTAAATTCTTTATACAATATGACAATTTTTAAGAAACAAGTCTAATTTTTATTTTCTAAATGAAGCTAAAAACAATGACCAGAAACCTGATTACCATTTGTTCATATTTAATGGCATCCTTTTCAGCAATCTGAGCTGCCCTTTCTTTATTCATGTAAGCTGCTTTTAATTTCTTCTCCAATTCTCTGAGCTCAATGCTGTTTAAAAAAACAAAAACAAATTTAAATGTTAGGACCATAAGAGAATGAAAACATCACAGAAAACTGAGTGACTGTATTTTTAATTTACTCAAAGAAGGAATACAGCAGGTTATTATTTTAGATCCATAGGAGAGATAATTCATTATATATAATGGAAGCCGTTAGGGCATTAGGGCTTACATTTTCTGGTTGAAAAGGACTGCTGTGTTCTACTACATTTATCTGTTTGCTTATCCTGTGTCAATACCACACTATCTCAACTACCGTAAATTATAATACATCTTCATATCCTGGATAAGTCTCCAATTTTTGTCATCTTCTTAAAGACTGTCTTAGCCATTCTTGATACTTTCATTTCCATATACATTTTAGAATCAGCTTGTCAGACTTCACAATAAACAAAACTGGCTGTGATTGTACTGAATTCATAAATTGATTTGGAAAGTACCAATATCTTTACATTACTGAGTCTTCAATAAACATAGTATATCCTTCTAATTATTTAGTTTTTTAAAAGTCTATTAGTGTTTTATATCTGTGTTTTATTTTGGTAGTTTTATACTTTTCATTAGGTATTTTTCATATTCTTGTACAGATTTTTCAAATCTCATTTTCTAATTGTTGATAATTTACAGAAATACAATGTTTATATACTAACTTTATATCCAACATCACTGAATTTATTTTTTAGTTTTCAGTTTTATGGATGTACAGTATTCAATAAACTGAACATGTTTAAAGGATACAGTTTAAGTTCTGACATATGTATGCACCTGTGAAACCATCACCACAATCAAGATCATGAACACATCCCAATCATTTCCTTATAAACCTGTGGTACCTCTCTTCTACCCCTTTATGTTTGTACTTATCCTGAGGCAAGCTAATTTGCTGTCACTTTAGGCATTATGAATTTTCCAGAATTCATATAAATGGAATCATACTGCAGGTACCATTTTTTCTCTGGCTTCTTTCACTCAGTATTTTCAAATGCATCCATTTATTGCATATAGTAATTGCTTACTCCTTTTTATTGCAGGGTATTATTTTAGATTATTGATATCCACTCACATGCTTATCTACTCGCATGCTGACAGACATTGGAGTTCTTTCAAGTATGTGGATATTGCAAATAAAGCTGCTATGGAAATCTGAGTAGCAGTTATTTGCGGTCATAGGCTTTCATTTCTCTTGGATAAATAGCTAGGGGTGGAATGATCAGGTCATACAGTAGATGCATGTTCAGCTTTTTTTTTTTTTTTTTTTTATACTTTAAGTTCTAGGGTACATGTGCATAACGTGCAGGTTTGTTACATATGTATACTTGTGCCATGTTGGTGTGCTGCACCCATCAACTCGTCAGCACCCATCAATTCGTCATTTATATCAGGTATAACTCCCAATGCAATCCCTCCCCCTCCCCCCTCCCCATGATAGGCCCCAGTGTGTGATGTTCCCCTTCCCGAGTCCAAGTGATCTCATTGTTCAGTTCCCACCTATGAGTGAGAACATGCGGTGTTTGGTTTTCTCTTCTTGTGATAGTTTGCTAAGAATGATGGTTTCCAGCTGCATCCATGTCCCTACAAAGGACGCAAATTCATCCTTTTTTATGGCTGCATAATATTCCATGGTGTATATGTGCCACATTTTCTTAATCCAGTCTGTCACAGATGGACATTTGGGTTGATTCCAAGTCTTTGCTATTGTGAATAGTGCCGCAATAAACATACGTGTGCATGTGTCTTTATAGCAGCATGATTTATAATCCTTTGGGTATATACCCAGTAGTGGGATGGCTGGGTCATATGGTACATCTAGTTCTAGATCCTTGAGGAATCGCCATACTGTTTTCCATAATGGTTGAACTAGTTTACAATCCCACCAACAGTGTAAAAGTGTTCCTATTTCTCCACATCCACTCCAGCACCTGTTGTTTCCTGACTTTTTAATGATTGCCATTCTAACTGGTGTGAGATGGTATCTCATTGTGGTTTTGATTTGCATTTCTCTGATGGCCAGTGATGATGAGCATTTTTTCATGTGTCTGTTGGCTGTATGAATGTCTTCTTTTCAGAAATGTCTGTTCATATCCTTTGCCCACTTTTTGATGGGGTTGTTTTTTTCTTGTAAATTTGTTTGAGTTCTTTGTAGGTTCTGGATATTAGCCCTTTGTCAGATGAGTAGATTGCAACAATTTTCTCCCATTCTGTAGGCTGCCTGTTCACTCTGATGGTAGTTTCTTTTGCTGTGCAGAAGCTCTTTAGTTTAATGAGATCCCATTTGTCAATTTTTGCTTTTGTTGCCGTTGCTTTTGGTGTTTTAGACATGAAGTCCTTGCCCATGCCTATGTCCTGAATGGTACTACCTAGGTTTTCTTCTAGGGTTTTTATGGTATTAGGTCTAACATTTAAGTCTCTAATCCATCTTGAATTAATCTTCGTATAAGGAGTAAGGAAAGGATCCAGTTTCAGCTTTCTACTTATGGCTAGCCAATTTTCCCAGCACCATTTATTAAATAGGGAATCCTTTCCCCATTTCTTTCTTTTTTTTTTTTTTTTTGACATATTGAAATGTTTTATTTTTATAGTAGACTCAAAATTTAGGGTATTAGAAGTTAGAGTGCTTGCATCACAATAATTGTTCATACTGGGATAAAGTTGACTGAATAATGCAAACATTATATGGGTTATAGATAAATTAAAACAGGAAGTTACCAATTTTATGATAAAGTGATCCCTTTTGGCTTAATGACCATTAATGAGATTATAAGCTAGCAAATCACAGGCCAAATCCAACCTATAGGCCCAAAAATAGATTCTTTTTTTTTTTTTTCATTTTTTTATTATACTTTAAGTTCTAGGGTACATGTGCATAACGTGCAGGTTTGTTACATATGTATATTTGTGCCATGTTGGTGTGCTGCACCCATCAACTCGTCAGCACCCATCAATTCATCATTTATATCATGTATAACTCCCCAATGCAATCCCTCCCCCCTCCCCATGATAGGCCCCAGTGTGTGATGTTCCCCTTCCCGAGTCCAAGTGATCTCATTGTTCAGTTCCCACCTATGAGTGAGAACATGCGGTGTTTGGTTTTCTCTTCTTGTGATAGTTTGCTAAGAATGATGGTTTCCAGCTGCATCCATGTCCCTACAAAGGACGCAAACTCATCCTTTTTTATGGCTGCATAGTATTCCATGGTGTATATGTGCCACATTTTCTTAATCCAGTCTGTCACAGATGGACATTTGGGTTGATTCCAAGTCTTTGCTATTGTGAATAGTGCTGCAATAAACATACGTGTGCATGTGTCTTTGTAGTAGAATAATTTATAATCCTTTGGGTATATACCCAGTAGTGGGATGGCTGGGTCATATGGTACATCTAGTTCTAGATCCTTGAGGAATTGCCATACTGTTTTCCATAATGGTTGAACTAGTTTACAATCCCACCAACAGTGTAAAAGTGTTCCTATTTCTCCACATCCTCTCCAACAACTGTTGTTTCCTGATTTTTTAATGATTGCCATTCTAACTGGTGTGAGATGGTATCTCATTGTGGTTTTGATTTGCATTTCTCTGATGGCCAGTGATGATGAGCATTTTTTCATGTGTCTGTTGGCTGTATGAATGTCTTCTTTTCAGAAATGTCTGTTCATATCCTTTGCCCACTTTTTGATGGGGTTGTTTGTTTTTTTCTTGTATATTCGTTTGAGTTCTTTGTAGATTCTGGATATTAGCCCTTTGTCAGATGAGTAGATTGCAAAAATTTTCTCCCATTCTGTAGGCTTCCTGTTCACTCTGATGGTAGTTTCTTTTGCTGTGCAGAAGCTCTTTAGTTTAATGAGATCCCATTTGTCAATTTTGGCTTTTGTTGCCGTTGCTTTTGGTGTTTTAGACATGAAGTCCATGCCCATGCCTATGTCCTGAATGGTACTACCTAGATTTTCTTCTAGGGTTTTTATGGTATTAGGTCTAACATTTAAGTCTCTAATCCATCTTGAATTAATCTTCGTATAAGGGGTAAGGAAAGGATCCAGTTTCAGCTTTCTACTTATGGCTAGCCAATTTTCCCAGCACCATTTATTAAATAGGGAATCCTTTCCCCATTTCTTGTTTCTCTCAGGTTTGTCAAAAATCAGATGGCTGTAGATGTGTGGTATTATTTCTGAGGACTCTGTTCTGTTCCATTGGTCTATATCTCTGTTTTGGTACCAGTACCATGCTGTTTTGGTTACTGTAGCCTTGTAGTATAGTTTGAAGTCAGGTAGCGTGATGCCTCCAGCTTTGTTCTTTTGACTTAGGATTGTCTTGGCAATGTGGGCTCTTTTTTGGTTCCATATGAACTTTAAAGTCGTTTTTTCCAATTCTGTGAAGAAACTCATTGGTAGCTTGAATCCCTGAATAGACCAATAGCAGGCTCTGAAATTGAGGCAATAATTAATAGCCTACCAACCAAAAAAAGTCCAGGACCAGATGGATTCACAGCTGAATTCTACCAGAGGTACAAGGAGGAGCTGGTACCATTCCTTCTGAAACTATTCCAATCAATAGAAAAAGAGGGAATCCTCCCTAACTCATTTTATGAGGCCAGCGTCATCCTGATACCAAAGCCTGGCAGAGACACAATAAAAAAAGAGAACTTTAGACCAATATCCCTGATGAACATCGATGCAAAAATCCTCAATAAAATACTGGCAAACCGGATTCAGCAGCACATCAAAAAGCTTATCCACCATGATCAAGTGGGCTTCATCCCTGGGATGCAAGGCTCGTTCAACATTCGCAAATCAATAAACGTAATCCAGCATATAAACAGAACCAAAGACAAGAACCACATGATTATCTCAATAGATGCAGAAAAGGCCTTGGACAAAATTCAACAGCCCTTCATGCTAAAAACGCTCAATAAATTCGGTATTGATGGAACGTACCTCAAAATAATAAGAGCTATTTATGACAAACCCACAGCCAATATCATACTGAATGGGCAAAAACTGGAAAAATTCCCTTTGAAAACTGGCACAAGACAGGGATGCCCTCTCTCACCATTCCTATTCAACATAGTGTTGGAAGTTCTGGCTAGGGCAATCAGGCAAGAGAAAGAAATAAAGGGTATCCAGTTAGGAAAAGAAGAAGTCAAATTGTCCCTGTTTGCAGATGACATGATTGTATATTTAGAAAACCCCATTGTCTCAGCCCAAAATCTCCTTAAGCTGATAAGCAACTTCAGCAAAGTCTCAGGATACAAAATTAATGTGCAAAAATCACAAGCATTCTTATATGCATGTTCAGCTTTTTAAGAAGCTGCCAAACTGTCTACTAAAGTGGTTTTTAAGTTTTTATTTCAACTTCTAGATACTGGGGGTACTTGTGCAGATTTGTTACATGGGAATATTGTGTGATACTGAGGTTTGGAGTACAGCTCCTGTCACCCAGGTAGTGAGCACAGAATCAAATGGGTTGTTTTTTAACCCACTCCTCCTTCACCCTCTCGTAGTCCACAGTGTCTATTGAACGTTTCCATATATGTCTATGTGTAATCAACGTTTAGCTCCCACCTATAAGTGAGAATACGCAGTATTTGGTTTTCTGTTACTTCATTAATTTGCTTAGGATAACAGCCTCCAGCTCCATCCATGTTTCTGCAAGGGACATAATTTCATTCTTTTTATGGCTGTAGAGTATTCCATGGTATATATGTACCACATTTTCTTCATCCAATTTCCCACTGATGGGCAACTGGATTGATTCCATGTCTTTGCTATTATGAATAGCACAGCAGTAAACATGTAACTGCATATACTTTTTTGGTAGAATGATTTATTAATTCTTATTTTTAGATTCTTTCTTTTTTTGTGTGTGTGGAGACGGAGTCTTGCTCTGTCACTCAGGCTGGAGTGCAGTGGTGTGATCTCAGCTCACTGCAAGCTCCGCCACCCAGGTTCACGTAATTCTCCCGTCTCAGCCTCCCGAGTAGCTGGGACTACAGTTGTGTGCCACCATGCCCAGTTAATTTTTTGTGTTTTGAGTACAGATGGAGTTACACCATGTTGGCTAGGCTGGTTTCAAACTCCTGACCTCAGGTGATCCACCCACCTTGGCCTTGCAAAGTGCTGGGACTACAGGCATGAGCCACCGCATCCAGCTATTTGTAGATGCTTTTGGATTTTCTACACATATAATCATATCATCTGTGAATAATTAAAGTTTTATTCCTTTACTGCCAATCCTGGCACCTGTCTTTGCTTTTTCTTGCCCTACTGCACTGATTAGTATGTATAATACAAAGATGACTAGAAGTTGTCAGAGCAGGCATCGCTGTCTTCTTTTCAATGTCAGAGGAAAAGTGTTTAACATTTTGCTATTAAGGGTAATATTGCTGTAAATTCCCTTTATCCCTAGTTTGCTACACTCTTTTTTTTTTAAATCATAGAGTGATGATTCATATCAATGGTCTTTTTCTAATCATATAATTTTTAATAAAATGAATTACATTTACTGACTTTTAAAAATGTTAAACCACCTTTGCATTCCTGGAATAAATTAAATTTGGTCAGGATGATTTATCTTTCTTATAGAGCACTGGACTTCATATTGACTAATACTTCAGATTACAGGAGCTAAATTCATGAGAGAGATTAGTCTGCAGGTTTCTCATAATATCCTATTCAGGTACTGATCTGATTAAAACAAATTGGGAAGTGCTTCCTCTTTTTCTGTTCTACCGAACTATGTAAGACTGGTGTTACTTTGTCCTGAATGTTTGGTAAAATTCACATAGCCCTGTAGGTTTATTTGTGGACAAGGTTAAATTACAGATGCAATATCTTTAAAAGTTATAGGAACATTTAGCTATTTCTTCTTGTGCCAATCAGTTTGGTAAAATGTGCTAAGAATTTATCTATTTCATCTACATTTTCAAATTTATTTTCATAAAATTGTTTGCAATACCCTGCTTTGGTCCATTAAGTGTTTGTATGATCTATAGTGATATCCCATTATCCATTCCAAAAACTGGTTATTTGTGCATTCTCTTTTACTCTATCATTCCTACCAAGGGGTCATCAATTTTATTCACCTTTTTATGGCACAATTCTTGGCTTTATTTATTCTACTCTATGTTTATATTCTAACTCA
This sequence comes from Rhinopithecus roxellana, assembly GCF_007565055.1. Lineage (NCBI taxonomy): Eukaryota > Metazoa > Chordata > Mammalia > Primates > Cercopithecidae > Rhinopithecus > Rhinopithecus roxellana. Next base: position 43,699,647 of record NC_044553.1, read on the forward strand.
CTCATTTCTGCTCTTATCTTTATTATTGCCTTCCTCCTACATTCTTTTTGTAATCATTCCAGAAGAGAATTTGCAGTTCGTTTTCTAATAATTCCAGATGGAGTCTTCCTTTCTAATATAGTTATTTCAGATTAAGACCTACCCTTGAGGAACAGCCTTAACTATATGCCAGAAGTTGGTTTCTTTTTTTTTTTTTTCAGCTCTATACCATTTTTTACCGTGTGAAAATATAGGTAACAAAAATTTGCCATCCTAGCCATTTTTAAATGTACAACTCAGTGGTGTTAATTACATTCATAGTGATCTGCAATCATCAACACTATTTCCAAAACTTTTTCATTCCCCTCAAAGCAAAATGCTGTGGCTCTTAAACAATAACTCCCCATTCTTCCCTCTCCCTAACCCCTGGTAATTCCTAATCAACCTTTTGTCTATTTGCCTATTCTAGGTATTTCACAGAAGTGGAATTATACAATACTTGTCCTTTTATGTCTGGCTTACTTAGCATAATGTTTTCAAGGTTCACTCATGTTTTAGCATGTATCAGTGCTTCATTTTTTTTTATAACTGAAGGATATTGTATAGTGTATATATGCTGCACTTTGTTTATCTACCTATCTGATAAGACATTCAGGTTGTTTCAACATTTTGGCTATTGTAAATAATGCTGCACCAAATGCTTGTATACAAGTATCCATTTAAGTCTCACTATTGAATTTTTTGTATATTTATACCTAGGATTGGAATTGCTGGCTCATATGGTAATCCTATGTTTAACTTTTTCCCATAGCACCTCCATCATTTTACATTTCTACCAGCAATTTCTGAGGGTTCCAATTTTTCCACTTTCTTGGCAATACCTATTATTTTCCACTACTTTTATTAAAATTGCCTATTAGATGTGAAACAGTTTCTGCTTGTGGTTTTGATTTACATTTCCCTAATGACAAATAATGTTGAGTATATTTTCATGTACTTATCATTCACTGAACATCTTCTTTAGAGAAACGTCTAAGTTCTTTGTCCATTTATGAACTGGGTTTTTAAAATTATTGAATTGTATGAGTTCTTTATATATTTCAGATATTAAATCCTTGTCAGAGATACAATTTGTCCTTCTGGCCTAAATGAGTTCTGAGTGAGGTAAAACAGGTGCCTTGTGTTAGGTTTTCAGGTAGCCCCAAGGTAGGTTAGAACAGATATGCCCAACAATTTGTGAATAAGATCCGCTCTGCTCCTCCTGAACCAGGGACCAAGGTCCTACACTGGGAACAAAGACTACCTGCTTCTGAGCTAGGAGAGAATGAGGAAAGGGCAAGTGAAGATACCACAAAACTTTCCTACCATTTTTAGGCTTTTTCTTGTTTCAGCATTCGCTTGATTGCAGTAAACCTTTGAATGCTGTCTGAAGTTCTTATAAAATTGGTTCGGAGAGTTTCTGCTTGTTTTCTGATGTTTCTGGTGGAGGGATGGGCTGGGAGCTGGGAGCTGCCTACTCTGCTATTTTGCTAATGTCAATCCAATCCTGCCACTTTCACTATGTGGTATTTTCATTATTATTCTGTTAAAAATACTTTCTAATTTCAAATTGGATTATAGACAGTCTCTGACTAATGATGGTTTGACTTTACAATGGTGAGAAAACCATATGCATTCACAGTAGTTTCCTCAATTTACGATGGGGATGCATCCCAATAAACCTGTCATAAATTGGAAATGTAGTTTATTGGGACATGAATCCATTGTACATCAAGGAGCAGCTGTACTTTTTGACCAAAGGGTAATGTAGAAGCACATTTTTAAATGCCTAAGCATATAAAGATTGCCTAGTTTTTTTTTTTTTTTTTTAATTGCTTACATCTAGTTTAATTCCACTACGGACAGAGAAAATACTGTGTATAAATTGATTCCTCTGAAAATCTGTTGCTATTTTTATTCTGATACAACATTTCATCAATTTTGGTAAATGGTTCAAATATGTTTACTATAACTACTAATATAATTGGGTTTCCATTTACAAGCTTGTATCTTCTTTCTACTTGTCCTCCCTGTCCTGTGTTCTCTCTTCTCTCCCTTTTGCTTCTGTGTTGGGGGTTCCAAGACCACCATCAGGTTAGATGATTCACTAGGAGGATACAGGACTCAGCATATAGTTATACTCAATGGCTATGATTTACTTTAAAGAAAGGATACACAGCAAAATTGGCAAAGGAAAAAGGCACATGGAGTGAAATCCAGAGAAAACTAGGTGGAAAAGGCCTCTACCTGTGGAAACACACAGGACATGCTTAATTCCCCAGCAATGAGTTGTGACGTGTGAAATGTCTGCCAGACAACATTAGAGCTCATCACAGACTCAGTGCCCAAGGTTCTAATTGGGGGTGGTAACTTAGGCACCCTCTACTTAAAATGTACCAGTATCTCAGACTCCCAGAAAGAAAATGGGTTTTCAGTATAATCCATATTGTTTTCACAGTTTAGGCACAGTGAGTTGCTCTTAGCAGTTAAGGTGGTAAGAAACTTCTCAAAAGCCCAGTTTCCAGACACCACCCAAGGACCAAACTTACAAGCAGGACTTTCTAAGATAGCAGCTTCAAGCCTGCTATGTTAACTCTTTTTTACATGACGTTTTTGGAATCATCAATTCCCATTATCACATTTTATTCTCTATTAGTCAGTTATATTTTCTTTTCCAAATTTTTATTACAGATATTACAGCATGTTTGTTTCCAGGAGAATAAATTTATCCATTATTATTTGACAATGCAAGATTCTTGACTTTAACTTCATTTACTTCCTATCTCATTTTTGTCATATTTTTAACTCATACATGTTTTAATTCCCAAAAGACATAATGTTTTATACATTCAAATTTCACCTAAATTTACTACACATGTACCTCTTGCAGTTCCAAAATTAAGCTTGGGATCATTTTTCTTCTTCTATCAATACCTAATGAAGAACTGCTAGTATTCCCTTTAATGCAGGACTACTGGTGATCAATCTTCTGTTATTTCTGAGAATAACATTATCAGAAAATGTTATTTTGTGCTCTTTTAATTCATCTCATCTATTTTATGAATTAACAGCTTGATTATCAGTCCAGAACATAATTGTACTGGTATTAGCAAGGTAATGATAATAGTATTAAGAAGGAAAAACTGTGTCTGTCTTTTCTTTGAAATGGTTTTTGCTGAACTTAAATATAAATGAGATACGAGGTACTTGCTTTTGCTTTCATAACAGTATGTGTTAACTGTGTAATAAATACATTTAATTAATTGGGCAATTAATTATAACTACTAATTGTTTAGTGCCATAATTTAAAACAGGATTCCTGAAACTAAACAGTAAGTTTCCCAACTCCAGTTAAAAACAGCAGCAAAGTTAAATTATCTTTTAAGTACTTTCTTGGAGTACAAAACCATGTGTTCCAAAATCAATTAACAGGAGTCTTATCATTTCTGAGCTCAAAGAAATATTTTCAAAATAAACTTCAAAGATTTTTTAAATGTGCCATGCATTTAAAAAATTAATTTCTTTTACATTAAAAAAGCTTAATCTTAATATAGGTGATTTTAAATAAATTAGGATACATTTTAAGCACCAGAGCATTTCCCTGAATTTAGACCTGCCAATTTGCACATTAATATACCAATTTGAAATATGGTCCATTTCTGCATGACAGTCAAAATTTTAGTATGGCTTTTGCACAAAATAAAAAACTCTTAGCAATTCTGACACTGCTGAGAGGAAGCATACTCTATGTGAAAGAGTACTCAACTGAATGAGTTGGTTTGAAAAAATTTTTCACAAGGTATACAATTCTGGGTGATTTGTAAATTTTTTTGTATATACTCAAGCACTTTTTTCCTTTTAGTTTTTGTGGGTACACAGTATATATTTGTATATATTTATGGGGTACATGAGATGTTTTGATGTAGGCATGCAATGCATAATAATCACATCATGGAAAATGAGGTATCAATCCCCTCAAGCATTTATCCTTTGTGTTACAAATAATCAAATTATACTCTTTCAGTTATTTTTAAATGTCCAGTGAAATTATTATTGACTCTAGTCACCCTGTTGTGCTATCAAATACTAGGTCTTATCTTACTCATTCATTCTATTTTTTTCATACCCAGGTAAATCTGCTATCTTTTAATTTCAACTGTTTCTATTCAGGATTAAGTCATACTTCTTACTGTTGTCTCTTTGGAGGTAATAATCTTTTTTGTTCTGGCTGCTTTTTTTATGATTTTCTATTACTGTTGGATTTTAAAAGTTTTGTTAGGATTATTGAAAGTATAGTTTTCATTACTTACAATTTTCTGAAAATTCCTGGCCAGCATCTCTTCAAATAATGCTTCTGTATTATCCTCTTTCACCTCTCTACCAAGACTAAAATTATATTAATACATCTGCTAGAATTTTGTACCATAGCCCATACCTCTTTTAAATTCTCATCTGTATTTTTCTGTCCTTTTGTCTCTCCATGCTTTATTCTGAATATTTTCCAGAACCTTTTCACAGATTATCCCTTAATCTATGTCTATCTAATAAAATCTAATTCTGTATTATTGAAGTAAAACACACACTAAAGTGCACAAATCTTAAGTGTACAGCTTGTAGAACGCTGTTGAACATACTGCCATATGCTTATTGGCCAAGCTCTGCTTCACTTAACTCTCAGCCATTTTTTGGAATCAGCAGAAACCTCTAGAGGAAATGCCACTACAAATGCCAAGCTCACATTCTGGTTTCCTTCCTTTCACAGATCTTAATTTTATGCTTTTCCTAGACGTTTTCTCAGGAGGAATACTTATCTGAATAACCTAATCTGCAATTGCTACAAGTGAAAAGCTCTTCTATTTAATTCTTGTTTTCAGTGAATTAGAGATAAGAAATATTTCATCTTCAGGTGATTAAAAAAACCATGAGTAACAGCTAATGATGACTGGAGAATTAGGGTCCAAAAACATAGTTTGAGACTAGAACAATATGCAGATTTTAGCAGTAATTCTAAATTTCTTTTCTAAGGATCAGTAATCTCTTAGAGAATCTGATTAGAGTTGTGGAGCCAGAAAAATACACATGGATACATTTGCCAAACATATTAATATAATTTAACAAGGTTCAAAAATCCCCGAAGCGCATCCATGGTTCCTGTAATATTCTGTAGACATCCTGCTCAATTAAGATAAAATGTAAAAACTATCAAAGTAAATTTCCAATATATTCAATTACATAAGTATATGATTAGCATTTACTTGGCCCTGAGTTTTGATTAACACTGTGACAAGGCTGTTCCTAAAAAGTAATTCGACCTTAGGCAGGATCAAGAAACATTCTAGAATAATGTCCTGTCATCTGGAGTAGCTGGCAGTCTTTCCTGGAGTATTATACAGAAGGGTGGGGGCCACTAAGGAACACTAATAATTTAAACTGTAATCAGAGAAGAAACCAGGATGATGAATAAACTTAAAGCCAGGTTATATAAGAAACAACTGAAGGAATAAGGGATAGTTAACTTACAGAAGAAAACACTTAGTGTGTTCAAATGTATGAAAGGACATCCTAAAGAAGATAGATGCATGAAGTTACAGAGAAATTAATTTTAAAACAATGGGGGGGGGAAGATTATTTAACATTAAACTTTTAAAAAGTTCCTACTGCAGTTACTAGAGGTACTGAAACACAGGCTCAAGTCCTTCCAGAAATACTGTAGGAAATGTATGTAGAGGTATAAAATTAAACTAGTTATTACCTAAGGTTTCTCTTAAGATTAGGAATTCATTTTTTATAAGAGGTCATTTTAAAATTTATGCGTAAAGGAAAGAGCAGGGGGACTGATATTTATTTTTCACTGTAAATATTCGTATTTCCATGAATACAACTTATTTTCTCAAATAAATATTTATAGAACTTAAAGCAATAAGTATTTCCAGGCAAAATATTAACTAAGTGAAAAGATATAAACAAAGAAATTTCACTTTCAGGTGCTAAGAATTATGTAAGAGTTTAAAGATAAAGACTAAATAAATGAAATTTAGAGAAACCAAGATACCTGTTTTCTCTTACTTGTTGCCTCATCTTTTCGTCCTTTAGACTTTCATGTTTTAGTTTTGCCAATTCCATAGCCAGTTTTTCTTCTTGTTTGAGCTGGAGTTCTTTCAATCTCTTGTTTTCTTCTGCCTGAACGAAAAATGTAACTTTGTTGTTTGTGCTCTAGAATCAGATTTTTTTCATCAAGGTTGAATTTGTTTTATAACAGAAAACTAAATTCCTTAAGGCCAACAATTGATGTTTTATTTTAAAATACAAAATGTTGTTTTAATAAATACTTTTTCAAAACATTTTATCATGGAAAATTTCAAGTATTGCCAATAGCAAGAAGAATATTAAAGTACACTCTCAGGTACCCACCACCCATGTTTTCAAAAACTGTCAACATTCTGCTAATCTTTTTTCTCTACCTTCCATTTCACTCTTTTTTCCCTTGTTCTTTTTCTGCTAGGGTGTTTTAAAACAATCCTAGACATCATGTCATTTACCATGTAAATAATTCAGTACAAATATCTACCTGATCAGAATTTTTTAAAACAATCATGTCGTCAACATGTCTAATTAACAATAATTCCTTGATGTCTAATACCATGTCCATATTCAAGCTTCCCCAGTTGTTTCAAGATACTTTTCTAGTTGGTTTGCTCAAATCAAAATCCAAACAAGATCCACATATTGCATCTAATTATTATTTTTCTTAAGTCTCTTATATATTCTGTAACAATCACCTCTCAACATACATTTTTCCCCCAAGCCACTGATTTATTATAGAAATTAGAACATACATCCTGTAGAATGTTCTACATTTTGCATTTGACTGATTGCTTTCCCAGGATATATCACTGAACTTATTTCTCTTTTATATTTCCTGTAAAATGGCAGAAAGATCTTGAGGCTTGATTAAATTCAGTATCTAATGAAAACACATGAAAAGACGTTCAGCATCATTAGCCATCAAGAAATGCAAATTAAAATTACAATGAGATATTAGTACGTACCTATTGGAATGGCTAAAACAAAAAACAGTGCCAACACCAGATGCTGGCAAGAAACTATTACTCATGTATTGCTGCGTGGGAATGTAAAATGGTACAGGCATTCTGAAAATCAGCTTGATAGTTTGATATAAAACTAACATGCAGCTGAGTGCTGTGGCTTACACCTGTAATCCCAGTACTTTGGGAGGCTAAGGCAGGAGGATCCTTAAGGCCAGGAGTTTGAGACCAGCCTGGGCAACATAGAGAGATGCCGTCTTTACAGAAAATTAGCCAGGTGTGGTGGCACAAATCTGTAGTTCTGGCTACATCAGGAGGTTGAGGTGGGAGGACCACCTGAGACCAGGAGTTCAAGGCTGCAGTAAGCCATGATCACACCACTGCACTCCAGCTGGGCAACAGAGCAAGATCCTGTCTCTTTAAAAAAAAAAAAGTCTCCATGCAATTATCATACAACTCAACAATTGTACCTCTTAACCATTTACCCCAGGGAAATGAAAACTTCTTATTTAAAAACCCGTATACAAATGTTTGCAGCAGATTTATTCATAATAGCCAATACTGAAAATACTCAAGACATCCTTCATCCTGTGAATGGTCAAACTGGTACATCCATACTATGGGATAGTACTCAGCAATAAAAAGAAATGAAGCAATAAAAAAGAATGCAAGCAAAACTTGGATGAATCTCCAGGAATTATGTTAAGTGAAAAAAGCTAATTCCAAAAGATTACATACAGTTTGATGCTATTTATGTAATATTCTTGGTACATGTTATTTTTTAATAATTGAAATATAATTCATATAGCATAAAATTCACCTTTTACAATTCACAATTCAGTGATTTTGTATATTCACAATATTGTGTGTCTATAACCACTATTTCGTTCCAGATCCTTAAAAAAAATAGACTTTGACTTTGAAGTTTTGGGTTCACAACAAAATTGAGCAGAAAGTACACAGAGTTCCCATATACTCCCTGTCCCCACACATGCTCAGCCTCCCCTACTGTCAACCTCCTCCATTAGACTGGTACATTTGTTACACTCAATAAAGCTGTATTTACATTACTTAAACCTGTGCATCATTATCACCCGAAGTCCATAGTTTACATTAAGGTTCATTCTTGGTGGTACACATTCTATGGGTTTTGGCAATGCATAATCATATGTATCTACCATAATAGTATTGTACACAATCATTTTACTACCCTAAAAATCCTCTGTGGTCTGTCTATTCAAACCTTCCTCACCTAAAATCCTAAAAACAACTTACATTTTTACTGTTTCCGTAGTTTTGCCTTTCCCAGAATGTCACATAGTTGGAATTATACATCACATAGTTGGAATTATACAGAATGGAGCCTTTTTGAACTGGCTTCTTTCACTTAGTAATGTGCATTTAAAGTTCCTCCACATCTTTTCATGGCTTCATAGCTCATTTCATTTTGGCACTGAATAATATTCCATTATCTGGATGTATCACAGTTTATCCATTATCTATTGAAGGACATCTTGGTTGCTTCTAAATTTTGACATTTATGAATAATTCTGCTACATATTATAAACATTTGTGCTATGGCAGCTATAAAGCTGCCATATGTTATAAATATTATATATTTTTATAAATGCCATAGATCTATATAGATGATTGTGTGTACACACTATATATAGCACATCCGTGTCTACATTTGTGTGTGGCATAAAATGTCAACACTCCAGAATGTTTACATCACCCCAAAAGAAACCTGTAACCTACTAGCAGTCACTCACTATTCCTCTCACCTTTTCCCCCAATCCCTGCCACCCACTAATCTATTTTTTGTCTCTATGGATTTGCATATTCTGGATATTTCATATAAATGAATTCACACAATATGTGGCCTTTTGTATCTGGTTTATTTCACTTAGCATAATGTTTTTAAGGTTCATACATGTTGTAGCATGTATCAGTAATTCTTTCCTTTTTATGGCTGTGTAATATTCCATTGTATAGATGTAACACATTTTGTTTATCCATTTATCAGCTGATTGGCATCTGGGTTGTTTCTACTTTTTGGGTGTTATGAATAATGCTGCTATAGACACTCATGTATGAGTTTTTATGTAGATATATGTCTTCAATTATCTCTCAGGAATATATTTAGAATCCAGCTACACCACACCTAGATTTCTGACTTGCAGAAACTGAGATAATAAATAGGTGTTGTTTTAAGCTGCTAAGTTTGTGATAATTTGTTACTTAGCAATTGAAAACTACTACAGCAACTAACGTGTACTCTTCAAAATTGTCACGGTCATGAAAGACAGGAAAAAGCGAAGAATTCTTACAAACTAGAGGAGACAAAGAATGGAGGAGAAACAATGACTGGCCAGGCACAGTGGCTCATGCCTGTAATCCCAGCACTTCGGGAGGCGGAGGAGGACAGATCATCTCAGGTTGGGAGTTGGAGACCAGCCTGACCAACATGGAGAAACCCCGTCTCTACTAAAAATACAGAATTAGCCGGGCGTGGTGGCGCATGCCTATAATCCCAGCTCCCTGGAAGGCTGAGGCAGGAGAATCACTTGAACCCAGGAGGCAGAGGTTGCAGTGAGCCAAGATTGTGCCATTGCACTCCAGCCCGGGCAACAAGAGCGAAACTCTGCCTCAAAAAAAAAAAAAAAAAAAAAAAAAAATATATATATATATATATATATATATACACACATATGTATATGTGTGTGTGTGTGTGTGTGTATGACTATAGTTTATTCAAGTGCAAAGCTTGAGGATAGTCACTCAGGAAACGCAAACTGCAAAATAATGGGTCATTGTTCCAACGTGGGGAAGTTAAGGTTTCACCTATATAGGCAGAGATAGAGAAGCTTAACAGGGTTGCAACATTTTCCATATAAGGTCAGTGTATATATTATAGCAATTTAATTAGTTGCATTCCAAGGAACATTCCATGAGAAAGGGTAATGATCTTGAGGGGTCTTATCTCTGGTGTCTTTCCTAATCATTTACAGAACAAGAATAAGGAGGATTTAATCTGTAATTGGAAAAGCAGAAGTTGTAGCAGCATGCTATGTGACTCAGGACATAGTCACATTCCTCTCAAGGCTAAAAACTAAGGAGACATGACAACTAAATGCAATCTGTGGTCCTCAACTAGCAAAAAAAGACATTAGTGGACAAACTGATGAAATCTGAATAAATCTCGTAGTTAACAGTATTCTATCAAAGCTAAATTCTCCATTTTGGTAACTTTTCTATGATTTTCATCTATGTAAGACGTTAAGAAGTAGTCACGTGAAGGGTATATGCAAATTCTCTACACTATTTTTGCAACTCTCCTATAAATCTAAACTTATCTCAAAATAAAAAGTTAAAAATATGCATATTTCCAAGATTGTTCACTGAAAAGACCTGGAAGCAATTATAACCCAAGAATTATGAGTAAACCAAGCACCCAAATTTTCTTGAAATATTATTTCCACTAAATGATAACAGGGCTTCCTGGCACAATGGCTGATTCCAGGTGTATGACAAAAAATATAAGAGATAAGCTTTGTATTTGTCAGCGTTCTCTAGAGGGAGTGATTATGAAGGCAGACAAGTTCTAAGATCTGCCAGGTGAGCTGGCAAGCTGAAGAACTAATGGTTTTGTTCTAATTTGAGTCCTAAAGCCTCAGAACCAGCAGGCTCAAGACCCAGAAAGAGCCAATGTTTTAGTTTGAATTCAATGACAAGAAAAAAAGCAAATGTCTCAGCTGAAAGGCAATTAGGCATGAAGAATTTTGTCTTATTCAAAGGAAGGTCAATCTTTTTGTTCTATTCAGGCCTTCAACTGATCAGATGAGGCCCACCTATATTAGGGAGGGCAATGTGCTTTATACTCAGTTTACAGATTTAAATGCTAATCTCATCCAAAACAAGCTACAGAAACACCCAGAATGATGTTTTATCAAATACCTAGAAACCCCAAGGCCCAGTCAAGTTGACACATAAAATTATCACAAGCCTAGAACATTTTGTTTTGACAGAAAGCAAGGAAGGTATCAAAGATTAAGGAAATATTGTCAAAAGGGCACAGAGGGCTGGGCACAGTGGCTGACACATGTAATCACAGCACTTTGGGAGGCCGAGGCAGGCAGATCACTTGAAGTCAGGAGTTCAAGACCAGCCTGGCCAACATGGTGAAATCCCATCTCTACTAAAAATACAAAAATTAGCCTAGCATGGTGGTGCAGGCCTGTAATCCCAGCTACTTGGGAGGCTGAGGGAGGAGAATCTCTTGAACGCAGAAGGCAGAGGTTGCAGTGAGCCAAGATGGTGCAGCTGCACTCTAGCCTGGGAGACAGATGAAGACTCTGTCTCAAAAAAAAAAAAAAAAAAAAAAAAAAAAAAGACAGAGGCAATATAAAAGGGCATCCATTGGCCAAGGATGAGATATTTGAGCATCAAAAATAATAATAAATGCAATTAAGTATATAAATATCTATTAGTCCATAAAGGTATTTTTAAAAAGAGACAAAATCAAAAACTAAATAAAACAAAATTTTAAAAACAATCACAACATAGGTAGACACCAATGGAAGAAAACAGGACACCAACTCCTTACTCTGAAAATTAACTGTTTCCTTTTTCAGTAAGAATAAGTAACCCTAGTCAATAATACAAGTTCTTTTTCTTTTTCTTTTCTTTTTTTTGCAGGGCAGGGGCAGGGGAACAGGGTCTCTGTCACCCAGGCTGGAGTGCAGTGGCAAGATCATAGCTCACTGCAGCCTTGAACTCCTGGGCTTAAGTGATCCTTCCATCTTGGCCTCCCAAAGTGCTAGAATTATAGGGGTGAGCAGTTGCGCTGGCCCGAGGTAACGTTCTTTACAGAGGAATTTCAGCTAATTAAATGTGAAAGGAGTAAAAGAATCAGAAAATCAGTTTTTGTAACCACTAATGAAAGAAAAAATTCTTTTGTGAAACCACAAATGAAAGTTTATGGGAACCTTTACAGTGGAAAAACGAGACTGTCTCCCTAAACGCACTGATCAATACTGGTATCACTAAAAGTGGAACAACCAGACCTCATGTGCTCCCTGTTGTGACACAATGACAAGGACAGCATCACCTATGGAGCATTCTCGCCAAAAAAGGTGGACCGCAATCTAATTGTGTCTTTATGGCTAGGTTCTATTTAGAGGAAATATACATTTAGGGAAATAAATAGGGAAATAAATTGAATGAACATGAGGAAGCAAACATGTATATTCAGAATGTGGGCTGCTGGATAAAACAACTGGCTTAGTTTAACAAGCTAAAAACATGAAGTCAAAAAAAAAAAAGGTGAAGGAGGGGCTGTTTTCAATTAAAAGGGACTTAAACAGACATAACCACCAAATACACTGTATGAACCTTGCTTGGATCTTGGTTAAAACAAACCAACTGTAAAAGCAGATTTTTGACACAACCACAGAAATGTGTTTATGGAATGGGCGAGATAATAGTATGGTACTCCATATAAGAAAACATCCATATTTTGTTAGATGTATTCTTAAGTATGTAGGAGAGTGTTGGTGTTGATACCTGGGATTTTCTTTCAGATTAAAGAAAAAATAATAAAAAGAATAGGAAAAATATCCAACCCCTAAGATCTGCTTTCGCAGAGTTAAAAAAAAAAAAATCGTATCTAAGCTTTTGAATTTGGAACACAGAAAGGGTGGATACCATTTTTTAAATTTGCTTTTGTTATTCTCCACAAAATCCTCCAAAATGTTTAACATACAGCAGGTACTCAAAAACTACTGACATATCAGAATACCTTTTATGTATTTATGAGAATTCACTTCTGTCATGTCTCCATTCTTATTAGTTTCCCTTTTCTACCACCTTAATCCCTTAAAATGTTGAGATATACGAAAGTGTTCATTTTCTACCATTTAATAATGTACACGTTAATTTCAGTAAATTTTTTAAAGGCACCCTTAAACTTTTGTTTTTAGAAATTTATGAAAGGCAACACAATTGTACTTACATGAACAAAACTTGTAGTAATGACTGAGTTCATATTTATGTTAAAAAAAAATCTGAGTGCTTATTCTGTATCAGGCATTATTCCAAATGCCTTGCATGTATTAATTCATTATTAAAACAATCCTAAGTAGGAGGTACTATTATTATTCCCCATTTTATAGAAAAAGCATAAAAAAGCAGGCCAGGAGTGGTGGCTCACCCCTATAATATCAGCACTTTGGGAGGCCGAGGCGGGCGGATCACGAGGTCAGGAGTTCCAGACCAGCCTGGTCAATTATGGTGAAACCCCATCTCTACTAAAAATTAAAAAATTAGCCAGGCGAGGTGGCAGGCGCTTGTAGTCCCAGCTACTCGGGAGGCTGAGGCAGAAGAATCGCTTGAACCCCGGAGGCGGAGGTTGCAGTGAGCCAAGATCGTGCCACTGCACTGCAACCTTGGTGACAGAGTGACACTCCGTCTCAAAAAAAAAAAAAAGTAAAAGCAACTTACTCAAGGGTCCGTAGCTAAGGTATAGCAGTAGTAGGATTCAAAGACAGGCCGGCTCCAGAAACCCAGCTCTTTCCGATTACACTGAGCTGAGGCACAATCCGGCATCCCTTACCTGCTGCTGCCGTTTATCTGCTCATTTCCAGCATTAGCAGCTCACTTTCATCATTTCCAAGGTGCAAAATGGAGAAAACAAAATGTAACAATGAATAGTAAAACTTACCTTTTGAATGGCCTCTTCCATATCCAACTCAAATTGTTCATTTTGTAATAATCTGAGAAACTGCTTGCGCTCAACACGGTTATCATTTTCATTCTGCACCATTCGATTCCTGATTTGACTGTTGATGTTTTTTAGCGCTTGGACATGTAATTTCTTGCAGTAGTTTTCATCTACTAATTTCTGATGCCTTTCACTACAGCTCATATTTCTCCTTTTGGAAGCCTACGATGGAAGAAAGAAAGATGCATATTTTGATATTCCAAAATCTAAAAAAAAAATGATATAAACCTTAGTAACAAAGGATACAAAGAGCCTGGCTTCATTCCTAAATTCAAAGGAGTATACCGAATAAAAAGTAAACGTGGTAGATAAATATGTTCACATATCGATCAAAGAGGTACTGCTATTATTTCCTATTTTATGGATGAAACATGAAAAGTAACTTTACCCAAGTTTCTGCAGCTAAAAAATAGCTGTACTAGGATTAATCGCACCCTACAGACCCACATCTTTACTACCACCCGGGAATTTCTCCTTCCCTCATTCCACCCACCACCACCACCACCACGACTACCACACAGGGCCATAAAGTGCTGTTCAGAAGCTGCTCAGGTTTTCCTAATATAAGTGTAACAGGTCAGCTCGCTGCTGCTATTTCTCCATTCGCTTTCTCCTACGCTTTTATTTCTACTTATTTCTTCAGAGGTTCTATTGGGCAGATTTAAAGATGTATTTAATACACTATCCGAAAAGAGCCAAAAAGGCTGGAAATCACCGCGAGCGTCCCTTCTAATAGCACCTGAGGCCTCCGAAAGCAAATACAAGTTCCCCAATTAATGCCCAGATTAAGCACTTAAAATCCTTTTTTAGAAGCAGATGAGCGCCAAACTAGACTTAAATCAACAAATAAACAAGTAGTTTCGAGTCCCCCAACTGGCTCACCATCTTGGCTGACGAAAAATACCCCCTCTCGTGGGACCGCGGCCACCACCTCCCACCGCAAACGCAGCAGCCAGCAGCCCCTAGGAGCTCACCTGGCTGCGTGCTCTCGGGTGTTTACGCGGCGTCCCGGCAACGGTGGAGCTGCGGGCCCTCAGCTCGACCAAGACTGAACCACGCAGAGCGTGGCCTCCCATTGGGCGCGGCAAGATCCAATCGGCATTGAGCTTCTTAGGAACTGGGCAGGAGGGCTACTTCTATAAGTCTAAACTAGAAAAGCGGGACGTTCAGATTGTGGCCTGACCCCAAGCACTTTGCAGTGGGCTAGGGGAACTCGATTTCCCTCCAGCGGCCGAACTCTGGTTTGAGTGGGTTTGGGAGCGAAGATCAGGCCTGTGAAAACTGTGCACAGAGAAATACACAAACTACTGCCCAATACCTGGAGCCTAAGGCAATTTCCACGCATGGAGCATCCTGCACACTAAGTGCCTAGTCAGCCAGGCTCTGCTAGGGACGATGACTGGTTTAATCCTCAGCTGTGGAAGTCCAGGTCGCTGTCGCCTTTGCTGAGTTGTGAGGCACTGAGGTAGCATGAGCTTCCAGCAGCCTTCGCTTCACTCCCTGCAGAAGCTGCTGGTAAATTTTGGGACTAAAATGTATGAGCCACATGAATCTTACTCTGCTATGTGGTCCAGGTAGTAAGAAAGAGCACGTTACATGATGGCAGGATGTTGATCTGGTTCATTTCATAGGCAGGTTAGACACTAAAGTCCATTTTAAATGGGAGAGTTTAAGAACGATAATGGATCAGAGAAATTAGATACTGATTTTAGAAATGATACATTCAGAGAAATCTTGTCAACACTAAAATATTTTTAAAAGGTGATTAGTGGTATAACTTTGTGTTATTCTAATTTGAAGTCCATCTTCTGTAGCAATATGTCTGCTTAAAGATTAATAACAAATAGGACTTCCAGTTTCAGTGCTGACGTGTAAAAGCTTGGAAGTTGTCACCCCCATCCTTACAACCAGAAAAAAACAACAAAAATCAACGACTTCTCTTGGCACCATCATACAACTGAGGTCGCTCCTCTGTCCTTTGGTCATTTATCACGTGGTTGCGTATCTATGTTGTCACTACTACTCCACTCATTGCCATCACTGTTTGAGAGGAATGGAGAGAAGGTGTAAACCTGCCCCCTGGGTGTTCTGTGTAAATTGATCTGGAATGGAGCAAAGCAGGCAGCCTGCTATAAATTTCTCTTAGCATATCCATCTCCGCAAGGGGTTGGGCCCTCCGCAAGGGGTTGGGCCTGACCCAGGAGTCAGGCATGGGTTCAGGGTTGAACAGGGTATAACACATTCAACAGAGTGTCAATAGAGTGTGGGTTTTAATTTGTTAATTCCTAATAGTGAACTAGTGACATTGCAAAGTATTTCAGCAAACATGTATGTTTTTTGTTTGCTTTTCGAATTGAGGACTTTTGTTTCTAAAGGGAACTTCAGTTATAATTCCTCATTTCCAGTATACCCTCGGATATGGTAGAAGGATTCATATAATTTAATAGGTAATCTGAGAAAAGGATTTTTGGCCAGAATATTGACCTAAATCCAAGACAAATTTAATCAATTGTAACAGCTGATTTTAACCTTTAAAAAAATTAGCCTAACAATTATTACATTTTTAATAGACTTTGCTCTTTTTTCGAAGCAGTTTTAGATTTACAGAAAAATTTACAGAATACAGAGAATTCCCCATCTCACCTCTCCTCCCCACCACACCCATACAATTTCCCCCTACTTTTAGCATTACACATTAGTGTAGTACATTTGTAACACTTGACGAACCAATATTAATATGATTAAGTTCATAATCTACATTAGCGTTCACTTTTTGTTTTGATAGGTCTATGAGGATTTGTTTTGTTTTCTGAGATGGAGTCTGACTCTGTCACCCAGTCTGGAGTGCAGTGACATGATCTCGGCTCACTGAAACCTCCGCCCTCCAGGTTCAAGTGATTCTCCTGCCTCAGCCTCCCAAGTAGCTGAGACTACAGGTGAATTTTTGTATTTTTAGTACAGACAGAGTTTTGCCAATTTAGCCAGGCTGGTCTTGAACTCCTGACCTCAAGTGATACGCCCACCTTGGCCTCCCAAAGTGCTGGGAATATAGGCATAAGCCACTGCTCCCAGGCGGGTTTTGAGAAATACATAATGTCATGTATCTGGCCAGGAGTGGTGGCTTGCACCTGTAATCCTAGTTACTTGGGAGACTGAGGCAAGAAGATTGCTTGAGGTCAGAAAATTGAGACATATTGTCATATATCTATCATTACAGTATCATACAGAATAGTTTTATTGCCTAAAAGGTCGCTGTGTTTTACCTATTCATTTCTCCCTCACTCCTTCCTCACAAACCCCTGGAAACCACTAATCTTTCTATTGTTTCTATGGATTTGCCTTTTCCAGAATGCCATATCATTGGAATCATACAGTATGTAGCCTTTTCAGACGGGCATCTTTCCCTGAGCAACACTCATTTAAAGGTTCCTGCAAATCTTTATGTGACTTGATAGCTCATTTATTTTTATCACTAAATAACATTCCATTGCATGTCATTATTAAAAAAACAATTATTACATTTAAATATTGTTTCTAGTACTAAATTATTACTATCATAAATGATACTTCATTGTTAAGGGAGGATTTATGCCTTCCCAACATTACAAGGAAGTCTTCTTGTTCATTTCCCTCTAGAAAATAGCTTTTCACCTACAGGTCTAGACTGAAAGGAGCTTTTCCTTATAATAAATGATGAATTATACTGATTAATGTCTCGCAATAGTTACAACATAACAGGGTTGAACTTAACAGAGTTACTGATCTGAAATAAAGCATGTTAATAGATGTGCACTGTTACATGTAACTATACAGTAAAAATTATTTGCGAAATGGTATTGCTTTATAAAATAAAGCAATTAGAACAAAACAATTTTTCTTTCGTTGAGAAAAATGCCCAAATCTAATCTAATTTGCTGCAGCTGGACACCACCTGCAGATGACTGTTGAAGTACTCTGAACATTACACACTTATCTTTTAAATATTGATAACGTCATTCTTCATTTCCGCGACATGAAATCCCAGAGGGAACAATTATGCTAATAAACCTTAATGATTCTTGCAAATAAATGATAAAACCAAATTGCTGCTGTTGATTTATATTAATGGATGCCTTTAGGATGAGATTTGCCAGTATGGTGCTGCCTCTTGAATCTCAATTCATCTTATTTAGCTGAAGAGGGTACATAGTTTGTTAAATGGATGAAGTGTTTAAAATATAATGTGCTTGTGCAGTTTTTGCACTTCATAATGTTCAAGTATTACCATCTTGCCTTGTGGCAAATCTGCATTTAATGGTTTCATTGTATATAACTTCCTTTAGTACTTTTTCTGTCTGTCATGTAGTTAGAAAGTGACTACTTTCTAGTTGATGCAGAATAGGCTAACTTCCATATGTTGAATTTGATTGTTTCATTAAGACAATAAAATCTGTTTCTGGATATTTTAGCCATCATAATCGGGGAATCATATGGACTGTGTGATGATGTGATCAAGTGTTAAATAATTGTTAGGGGTAAAGAGACACGATGAAATGGTTGGTGACCTCACTGAAACCAGGCTTAGTGGATGTCTTTTGTTCCTGTTCTCTCACTTTGACTTTTGCTCTTGCATCTATCTTCGCCATGTCTACAGGAATAGGAGATTGCTGACTTCATGAATTCTAGAATAACACTGAGAAAGAACTACAGAATTGTTATATCTTGATTTCCGGGGTTGAGAACACTACACAGAAAGAATGCTTATTCATGGTAGATATGAATAATAATTTACCTGGGTAATTTTATTTAGAAGCCACTTTTTGTAAATGAGTAGTAAAATAGAAGACTGGCATCTACATATTATGTATATAGGAACAGAATATAGAACTTGTGATGTCAAGTAACTTGTGATGTCATTAGGAATTTGTTATATGATGCATAGAGACTGTAATTTGGCTAGTGGTGAAGTAAAGATGACCATATTAAATTCATCGTGAAGAGTAGAGGAATCCCCTTCTGAATTATATAAGCTCTTGTTGGTAAAAAGAAAAATGTATGTATATACCTATATTTATATAGAGATATATACATGTGTAAACTACGTGTATATGGAGTTTTTTCATTTCTTAACTTTAAAAAGGTACCAAATTTGATGAAATTTGATATATTTATGGTGATTTTTCTAGTGAAAACTTAACCAGACCAAAAATTTAAAACAACTAACTGCATGATTTTATTTGTTGCAAAATTTTCTAATTTGGCAAAAAAAATAAAATAAAAAAATGGGTGATCTAAACATGCAGTATTAAGGGACTGGCTAATTAAATTGTGGCATATCAGCTATGTACCTAGAGAAGTGTGTCTGGAGGGCCAGAGGGGCCAGCCCAGAAGACGCAAACTATGGAAAGCCTGAGCAGCAGCATCTTGGGAAAGGAGGATAACTGGGCACTCAGAAGCTGGGCACTGACTCTAAGGTCCTAGGGAAAAAGAGGAACACAGCTGCCCTCCATGGGGAACAGCAGATAAAGAATGTGGTCACCAAGGAGGGAGAGCCAAAGAGGCTAAGCTTGCTGTGAGCACAGGAAGTAAGGCAGAGGCCCAGGGCTGTCTACATTGTCCTTGGACCCACCCTGTTTGGACTGTTGGACTGCTGATAGATGTCTGGGATGGAGGGAGAGAGGAAGAGAGACAGAGAAAGAGAAAGAGACACTGAATCAATGAACTGAAAGATGAAACAGATAAGAACAGTCCAGCAGTTCTGTAACAACCTTGCCTTGATAACAGATGACAAAGCGCATAAGGAAGTGTAGTGGAAAACACTTGATTCATGTTAGAAAACATTATCTGCTACCTTATCATTTATTGATTTATTGAGTGCCTTCTACATGTCAATCACTTCACATATAATTGTCTTTACTTACTTAGTAGAACAACCCCATTCACTTTATATATGAAGAAAACAAGATTCAAAGGAAAGAATTAACTGGGCAAGCTTGTAGAAAGGGGTAATAGTGGGACAGAGATTTGTACGAAGTCTGTCTCTCTAGCTCTTTTCATGAATCTAGCATTTTTGAAACTATGGATCACAAACAGTATTTAAAAAGAAACGGAATAGAATAGTTCAGAAAATATAGAGTGTATCAAACCTGACAATTTTTAGTTCTAGATAGATGATAGATTGACCTATCGATAGATAGAATGTATACATTGGATCACGATGTAAAATATGTATCTTACTAAGGGTGAAGGTCAAAAAGGTATGAAAATGAGTTAGACCATATTGCCTCTCTTTCTCAATCTTAGGAAGATGCTTCTTTGAATTATAGCAAATTTCACATTTTAAGAATTTTTCCCACAATGTCGAGGGCATCACTCCACTCCAAATAATTTTTTCAAAGAATCACTGAATCCGACATATTTGAAGTATTTTCAACAAGTTGTACGAATCCTTCCAATGATTAGAGAGCAGTAACCCAAAGTGATTCCTCGTTTACTCTTTCCTAGGCAAACCCAACTTTGTTTTATTAAAATTTGTATTACAATTAATTACTCTGACTATAATAAAAGACATCATGTTAACAATACCATAGATGATATAACAATTTATACATAAAGAAATGTGATGTGCTCATAGACTATTATACAATATATGTTCTACATAGTATTTATAGAACAATAATGACAATTACTAAATTTTATTGGGTATCCAGTACTTGCTGATTTGTGTCCAGATCAGTAATAACAATGATATTTTTTTAGAAGCAGAGACTTTCTAATTTGGAAGTATGGGGAATGCTAGAGAAAACTGATGCAGGCATGAAGGTAGCATCTGGAGAGAATGGAAACAATGGTTTCAATATTAATTTTATAAGCAGGTAGTGCCAAGGGATCCAATTAGATCAACAGGTACATGTGACGGGAATCAAGGAAACAGATCCTTCCATCTGACCCGTCCCACTGGAGATGGTGGGTAAACTTAATTAGTTTGCTTGGTCCTCTACTTGGTGATTTCTGTCCACATATCAATGAAGAGTTCAATATATAGAGTGAAAACCTACCCTATCATAGGTCTCTTGTTTTATAAGATATAGCTATGAGGATTACAGAATAACCAGAACAAGGTAATAGTGGCCTCTAAGGCAGCATCAGTCATAAAAGTAGCAAAAAAAGAAAGAAAATGGGAAGAGTAAAAGAGTGAATAGCACCCTAAGTGATGAGAGATGTTCTTGCTTCCTATTATATTTTTATGCTTCTTTGGCTATTTCTATACTAATGTATTCAGAGCAACAATTACCAACTGTGTACCTCTCCACCATATAATTCTGTTCCTTAGGGTTTTTCTTTCTTTCCTAGTGGATATATCTAAGAAATAGTCAAATAATGATTCACAAAACCTAATCCAGCCCCTTAGTTGTTTAGAATCTATTATAGTACCTGGCATCTAGTGACCTGAACTGAGCTGATAAATTTGATCAAATCTATGACATCATCAATGATATGCACCATTATTTTATTCATCAGTAAAGAAGAAAACAATCCTACTAATTAAATTGTAGCAAATCATCTATTTTAAGATATCCCAATTTCAGAAAGGTTAAAATGCAAAGAAAAAAAGTCTTAGACACATGCACACGTATGTTTATTGCGGCACTATTCACAATAGCAAAGACTTGGAATCAACCCAAATGTCCATCTGTGACAGACTGGATTAAGAAAATGTGGCACATATACACCATGGAATATTATGCAGCCATAAAAAAGGATGAGTTTGCGTCCTTTGTAGGGACATGGATGCAGCTGGAAACCATCATTCTTAGCAAACTATCACAAGAAGAGAAAAACAAACACCGCATGTTCTCACTCATAGGTGGGAACTGAACAATGAGATCACTTGGACTCGGGAAGGGGAACATCACACACTGGGGCCTATCATGGGGAGGGGGGAGGAGGGAGGGATTGCCTTGGGGAGTTATACATGATATAAATGATGAATTGATGGGTGCTGACGAGTTGATGGGTGCAGCACACCAACATGGCACAAGTATACATATGTAACAAACCTGCACGTTATGCACATGTACCCTAGAACTTAAAGTATAAAAAAAAAAAAAAAAAAAAAAAAAAAAAAGATACAAGAAAAAAAGACCTACCAAAAAAAAAAAGAAAAAAAGAAAAAAAGTCTTAGAATCTGTGAAAACACAGATTTTTTTTTTTTTCTCTCTGGAAGTAAATTTTACTATAATGTGTTTATCCTAATGCCATGCTATCATAAGAGAGCATAAATGAGGAACTGCAATAATGGTAACTACAATAACCAAAGAGAAACCATTGCTATTCAGTCCCCACCAGCAGAATAAGATCCTAATTCCTACTCAAGTTATATATATTTTTATCCCTCCTTGGCATCAACCAGGGCAATCGCTACACTCTGCATCAGTTAGAGTTCTCTGAGATGCAAATGCCGAGATGGAATTGGATGGTCAAGAGGTTTATTTGGGGAAAGTCCTAAGAAAGATAAAGAGGGAGGGGAAAAAGAGATAGACCATAATACAGATCTAACCCATAAAAGCAGAGAGGAAAAGAAAAAGGAGTCTTAAGCAGCAGCACAATTCTGAGAGAGTTTCTACGAGGCTAATGGGAAATCTCCAAGCAAAGACTTCCCATTAGATATGTCCCATGTTGCATCAAAAGCCCTGGTTCTCATATCCTGGCAATGGCCAGGAGTACTCAGGGGATAGCATCGTCTCGGCATGGACGCAGCAGCAAATCTGAGTGGTAGCATCTGGAGGTCTGTGGAAGAGCACTTTCTTTGCAGTAGGTTCCTTTAAGAACAATTTTGAGCAGGGCACTTCCACGACTGCCACACTGACATATGGCATGCTACCACACTTCCCACATTTATAGTGGCTCTCATTTCCTCTGATCGTTTCATACATCATAGTTGTTATTATTGCTGCCTCAGTGAGCTCTTCTCTAAAATTACTCTACATGCTAGATTTTCTGCCCACATCTTGGAATCAGACACATAGAATCCCTGAGGGATGGCATGGCCTGCAAGTATCACCTGGATTAGACATCACTCACATGGTCGAACTGCAATGCCTGTTTCCCAACCTCCCACTTAAGACAAAACACCCACTGCATCTCCTTCCCAGAGTTCACCGGCTAAGTATGCAAATTAGGACACAGTTCTTCCCCACTCCTCTTTTACAACTGTTACTGCATAAAGAATATGGAAATAGTTGGCCGGGCGCGGTGGCTCAAGCCTGTAATCCCAGCACTTTGGGAGGCCGAGACGGGTGGATCACGAGGTCAGGAGATGGAGACCATCCTGGCTAACACCGTGAAACCCCGTCTCTACTAAAAAATACAAAAAACTAGCCGGGCGAGGTGGCGGGCGCCTGTAGTCCCAGCTAACTCGGGAGGCTGAGGCAGGAGAATGGCGGGAACCCGGGAGGCGGAGCTTGCAGTGAGCTGAGATCCGGCCACTGCACTCCAGCCTGGGCCATAGAGCGAGACTCCGTCTCAAAAAAAAAAAAAAAAAAAAAAAAGAATATGGAAAAGATTTCAAAATTTTAAAACTGAGGCTTGAAAACCCTTACAAGAAAACATTCGTGAGATGAATGTCCAGGTATTTTATAAAAGGCTATAACAAAAGAACCATCTGTGTTCAAATAATATGTCATGATCAGAAACACAGAAACTCATACAAGCTTTAAGGATGCAATACTGAATCAATTTATAGGGTACGGTGGCAAGAATAGACAGTATCTTTGACCTTGAACAAGTCATTTAACCTCCCTGATGTCTATTTCCTCTTCTATAAAATGAAGAGGGTAGGGTAGAATATCCTTGAGGTCTCATCTAGCACTAACATTCTATGAAATAAAAGTCAACTTAGAGATTAATTGGGTTTCTGAGCCTCAAGCAATTAATTACACTGTCGCTGCCCTTTACCAGACCCATCACAGAAGAAAATTAGATTCAACAGACAGATTTTAATCTTCACCAACTCATGTTGATTTTAAGTCCAACATTATTTTTTAAGATTGCAAATTAATGCTTTCACAATAGGTTCAAAAGCTTTCAGGCCAAGAAATTTGACCTGATAGACACATTGTAATACTTAAACCATTCTTTTCTATTTACAAAAAGTTGTACTGACTTCCCCACCCCCGCCCCACGCCCCCCTAGTATTCAGAACCTCAGCAGGCACTCTGCTACAGTTTTATGAAATGACAGTGGTTTTATGAAGTTCTTCACCAATTTCTGAAATTCTCAAGGATATCTGTGATCAGGGACTTTAATTCTGCCCACATCTACTTATCTAATTCCATTATTGTTCTTTCTATTTTTCTTTGGCTTTCTGCCTGCCTTCCCTTCCCTTGCCTTTACCTATACTTGAGTCAACATTGAATTATTAATAGAAAAACATGTTGGTTTATTTTCTAGCAAAAAAAAAAATCAGTTTGGATTTCCAGTTAATAGAGAAGTATCTCAACATATCCTCCCTTTTGTGTGGGGGTGTTTTTCTTTTTTTGGGTTGGAGTTCTCGCCCAGGCTGGAGTGCAGTGGTGTGATCTAGGCTCACTGCAACCTCTACCTCCCAGGTCAAGTGATTCTCCTGCCTCAGCCTCCTGAGTTGCTGGGACTACAGGCACCTGCCACCATGTCCAGCTAATTTTTGTATTTTTTGGTAGAGATGGGGTTTCACCATGTTGGCCAGGCTGGTCACGAACTCCTTACCTCAAGTGATCTGCCTGCCTCGGCCTCCCAAAGTGCTGGGATTACAGGCATGAGCCACTGTGCCCAGCCCATATACTCCTTTTAATGCTTATGTATTTAAGCAGTACTGATATTTTCTATTTTTCTCTTAAATATTATAGCTCATATCTACTTTAGATTTAAAAATTAAATCTCACAACCTTTAGTTTATTGAACTTTGATTTCCAATATCCAGTTTCTACTTCTGTGTCATGTTTCTTTGCACCAATAATATCTCTGACATACAGAAAGACAGGAAGAATAATATAAACACACATGTATCCATAATCTGACACATGAAAAACTGTGGAACCTGGCTCTTTGCCATCAGTGCACCTCTTCCTGTCTCATTTCTTCCACCCAGAGATATCATTGTACTGTATTTAATAGTGTTAATCATTCTTGTGCATGTCTTTATACTTTATACTTTCAACTTGTAAGAGATATGTGATACTATTTTGCATGCTGTAATAAGATTGAGTCATATTTCTGCAAATCTCTTTAAATTAGACACCATGTTTATGAGAATATTCCACTGTAGTATATTTATATCTACTTTATCTTTGACAAGCTATGACTTATATTTCTACTTTCTCTGAAATGTCTATTAATGCACAGAAACTTTAAATTTAATATAGTCAAGTTTATCATTTTCTTTATTTTTTGTGCTTTTTGCCTTCAGTAATCATTTACTAATCTGAGATCATAAAGCTTTTCACAATACACCTTTAATTCACTTGGGATTTATTTTGGATAATGTGAGGTAGGTGTTATTATTCTTTTGTCCATAGGGATAACAAGTTGTCGCCGCACCACTATCTCTCCCTATTAATCTATAATGTACTGATTTCATACTGTTTTAATTATGATCTGTTTATGATAATATTTGCTACCTTGTAGAGCAAGGTCTTAATTTGTTCTTTGGAACATTTTTGGCTATTCTTTGACCTCTGTTCTTCTATATAAATTTTGATATTCCTTCTCAAGTTTCATGGAAAAAAACTGTTGAGAACTTTATTGGAATTTAATTGAATTTATGGATCAATTTTTAAAAAGCCAAACAATTTAAGTTCTATTCATGTACATGGTGCATCTTTGTTATGTCTTTTTAAAAATGTCTTTTAAGTTTTATAATTTTCTCTATAAAGATTTCATGCTTTTTTGTTAGATTTATTCCTAGGTATTTTAAATTATTTGTTGCTGTCATAAATAATATCTACATTATTTGGGGTCGAAACAGGAAACAGTACCCTCAAATTGAGTCATTTAAAAAGATGCAGACAAAGTTTAAGGAGATAAACAGGAATTGTACAGTACTCAGGAGCCAGTAACTTTGGGGAAATATTACTCCTCCTGAGCCTAAGGGAAAGGGGAGAAGGTACTTTTCTAGTGTTCTAAATGTTCTTTCTTCTTACAAGAGAAATTATCTTATTGGTAATCACATTGCCCTTGGAGTCATTGTCTCTACTGTATTATGACAATATTTTAGCATCAATCAACAAATGTGTCAAGTAGATACATGATACGATATCAGAGACCATGGAAATTTTACCAAAACACCATGGAGATGTGGTCCCAAGGCTAAGGTAGCATAGAGTTGAGTTTATGCAGATTTATAAATATAAAATGAAAAAAAAGATTTTAAAATATATTTGACTATTAGCATTCTTTTAAAAATCGTTTTCCTTTTGCCTCCACTCAGAACACCTATCTACTATTAACTGGCACATAGTGGGCATTCAATAAATACTTGTTGAATGAATAAATACGGAGCAAATTCTATTAGGAAAAGCAATATTATGTGTAAGAAACACTTCCCTAAAATATAAAAAAAAAAAAACAGTCATTTCTAACATAGAAATCTAATATACCCAAATAAAGCACCTAGAACATGGAAAGGAGGACTAGAAATGTATTAGGCTTCAGAAAGACCAATTCTGCCTGCCCAGTTAATTATAGCTTAGCAGAATAGGGACTTATGGCTACAAATCAAAATTTGAAAGTCTGTTTCAGGGTTTAACAAATAAGTAAAGTATTACTTATATAATTAATGCTCTCTTATGAGAAAAGCAGGTTATGAGTTTAGTGAGTTGACATTTTGTTCTGCTCAGCTGGGGAAGGCTTTCTGGTATAGAAAAGCCAATTCCTTAAGTGACTCCTATGTTCTATGATTGACAAAAATAGCTATCCCTGGACTTTTTTTTTTGAGATGGAGTCTCACTGTGTTGCCCAGGCTGGAATGCAGTGGTGCAATCTCGGTTCACTGCAACCTCTGCCTCCCGAATTCAAGTGATTCACCTGCTTCAGCCTCCGATTCACCTGCTTCAGCCTCCCAAGTAGCTGGGACTACAGGCGTGTGCCACCACACCAGGCTAATTTTTTGTATTTTCAGTAGAGACGGGGTTTTGTAGTGTTGGCCAGGATGGTATCAATCTCCTGAACTCATGATCCACCCACCTGAGCCTCCCAAAGTGCTGAGATTACAGGCATGAGCCACTGCGCCCAGCTGTATCCCTGGAATATTATTGACAGCAATAGCTGCTCCCAATTTAACATTTAATACTGCTTTTACTACCAGTAGGCTGTCTAATCCTGTGTCCACAGTTACATCTAACTTTAATAAGGGAATTATCTCATTGATTTCAACTCTGCATGAAAACTCTTCTTCTTTATTAGTATTTTGTTTACTTAATTTTATGCATTCAAAGTATTTTCGGCTTAACCAGACCTGGATGCTCTACTCTTTGCCCCAGAAATTGTCCAAGTGATCCTTATAGCTGTAAACTGAATCCTAGCAAATAATAATACCTAATATGTACTGGTTTTATTATGTACTATTAGCACTTCACATCTGTTATCTACTTTCACCCTTTTAACAACTCCAGGCGTAAGTACTATGAGTACTGCTATTTTAGAGGGGAAAAGAGAAAGACCCTGAGCAGCTAATCTTGGTTGCCTAAGATAATTCAGCTATGAAGTGATGAGGCCAGGATTTGAGAATCCACATGCTGCACCACTGAACCATGTTACCATCCAGGCAAACACTGACAGCCTCCTCAGGAATAAACTGAAGCTGTGAACAATCAGATAAACTCTTCTCTCACCATTCCCAGATGCTGGGAGTAGTGCAGTGAGAGGGAGTTGGGTATAAGAAATACCTGGTACCAACTACAAGCCCCCAAATTATAATTTCAGACTAGTAGAACATACCTAACAAGAATCTACGATTTGCCAAATGCTCGCTCAGACATACGCAGAATTTACTAATTATAACACCCTTGCCCTTTCATGGCCACATTTTTGCAGAAAGATGAAGGAGCTAAGGTATAATTTAGTTTTATTTCAGAGACTAAACTTGCCAAGGTGAAAAAACATACTAAAAAGAGGGTCCTTTTCCTAGTATCCACTGGGCAGGCCTGAGTAATAAAGGCCACAGCAATAAAGGCCACAGTCATGTGTCCTCGTGGCTTCACTTACATGACAAGAATCCACTTTTTCCTCATATGGGCTGCCTCAGTTTTATTTTCCACCTCTGAGCCACAGAACACATTAATTCTCAATTACGCTTACTCAGTGCTGCAGTCTGTAGTCCTTAACGTGGACAAAACTGTAACGGGAAGCACAAATCATTAGTTCTTCCAACACCATCCAACCTGAGGAGTTAATATGTTTTGTTTATTTTAAAGAAAAGTCCTGGGAATTGGATTCAAATGAATCTGTAGAATTAATGAGAGGCGAATCTTATCTTTCTTATGAAGCAGAATGACCACTGCAGATGGTTAAGACGCAATCCCAGGATCTGGTGCATAATGTAAATCCCTCATAGGATGTTAAATAACAACAATAATGTCAGTAACAACAAAACAACACTCTTATCTACATATGGTAACACCTATCAGAGATAGAAAAGTGAAAGTATTTTAGAAGTACAGGCCGGGTGCGGTGGCTCACACCTGTAATCCCGGCACTTTGAGAGTCCAAGGCAGGCAGATCATGAGGTCAGGAGATCGAGACCATCCTGGCTAACAGAGTAAAACCCCGTCTCTACTAAAAATACAAAAAAAATCAGCCGGGTGTGGTAGCACATGCCTATAGTCCCCCAGCTACTCGGGAGGCTGAGGCAGAAGAATTGTGTGAATCCGGGAGGCGGAGCTTGCAGTGAGCAGAGATCACACCACTGCACTCCAGCCTGGGTGACAAAGTGAGACTCTGCTCTAAAAAAGAAAAAAGGAAAGAAGTACAACATTAACAATAAAAAAGTCCTCTGCAGCAAAGCCAGCTCACTAGAGACTCTTAGTACATCATTTTATCCAACTGCCTCGCAATAGATACTCAGAATAATGTTATTAATAGCAACCAAAAAATGACATCAATTTGAAAACACTAGGTTTAATGGATGCTGTCTCCAGGTCTGAGGACTTATTTTCCTAGATTCTGGGAGTGCTGCCAGTAGACAGCCCTGAGCTGTCAGCCCTCTCCAGAAATTATCCTTGGTTGTAGACCACTCTCACCCAGTATCAGCTTGCATCCATGAACGCCTAGCCTTCTCACTGTGTGGGGAGTCAACCCTGAAGGGTCATCTAGCTTTACAGCTCCTGAGGGAATAGCTGAGGCCTTTGTTGAGACTGCAGTAAGCTCAGCTTTTCCTTCACTCCAGACCTGCCTCCTTCCCTTCCACAAATGTTGATCCTTTGAGCAGTCTCTGATATGGTTTGGCTATGCTCTCACCCCAATATCATCTTTAATTGTAGTTCCCAAAATCCCCACGTGTGGTGGGAGGGACCCTGTGGGAGGTAACTGAATCATGGGAGCAGTTTCCCCCATGCTATTCTCGTGATATTAAGTTCTCACGAGATCTGACGGTTTTATAAGGGGCTTTCCCCTTCTCCTTCCTGCTGCCATGTGAAAGAGTAACTAATACAGTAAGTTGGTACTGTAGACGGTGGTGTGCTTCTATGAAGACACCCAAAAATGTGGAAGTGACTTTGGAACTGGGTAGCAGGCAGAGGTGGGAAAAGTTTGGAGGGCTCAGAAGACAAGAAAATGTGGGAAAGTTTGGAACTTCCTAGTTGTTGAATGATTTTGACCAAAATGCTGATAGTGATATGGATAATGAAGTCCAGGCTGAGGAGGTCTCAGATGGAGATGAGGAACTTTTTGCAAACTGGAATAAAGGTGAGTCTTGCTATTCCAAGAGACTGGTGGCATTTTGTGCTTGCCCTAGAGATCTGTGGAACGTTGAACTTGAGAGAGATGATTTCAGGGTAACTGGCAGAAGAAATTTCTAAGTGGCAAAGTGTTTAAGAGGAAGCAGAGCAAAAAAGTTTGGAAAATTTGCAGCCTGACAATGCCATAGCAAAGAAAACCCCATTTTCTGAGGAGAAATTCAAGCCAGCTGCAGAAATTTGCATAAGTAACAAGGAGCTGAATGTTAATCACCAAGACAATGGGGAAAATGTCTCCAAGGCATGTCAGAGACCTTCACAGCAGCCCCCTGCATCACAGGCCTGAAGGCCTAGGAGGGAAAAATGGTTTCATGGGCTGGGTTCAGGCACCCCCAGCTCTATGCAGCCTTGGGACATAGTACTCCGCATCCCAGTGGATTCAGCTTCAGCTGGGGCTAAAAGGAGCCAATGTACAGCTCAGGCCATTGCTTCAGAGGGTGCAAGCCCCAAGCCTTAGAAGCTTACATGTGGTATTGGGCCTGCAGGTGTACAGAAGTCAAGAATTAAGGTTTAAGAACCTCCACCTAGATTTCAGAGGATGTATGGAAATGCCTGGATGTCCAGAAGTTTGCTGCAGCGGCATAGCCCTCATGGAAAACCTCTGCTAAGGCAGAGTGAGAGAGAAATGTGGAGTCAGAGTCCCCACACAGAGTCCCCACTGGGGCACTGCCTAGTGGTGCTGTGAGAAGAGGGCTTTTGATTTTACAGGCTCATGGATGGAAAGGACTTATCTTGTCTCAGATGAGACTTTGGACTTGGACTTTTTAGTTAATGTTGGAATGAGTTAAGACTTTGGGGGACTGTTAGAAGGGCATGATTGTGTTTTGAAATGTGAGGACATGAGATTCGGAAGGGGCCAGGGGTAGATTGACATGGTTTGGCTGTGTTCCCACGCAGATCTCATCTTGAATTGTAGTTCCCATAAACCCGATATGTCATGGGAGAGACCCAGTGGGAGATAATTGAATCATGGGGGCAGTTTCCCTCATGGTGTTCTCATGATAGTGAGTGAGTTCTTACGAGATCTGATGGTTTTATAAGGGGATTTTCTCCCTTTTGCTAGGCACTTCTCTTTCCCACTGCCATGCAAAGAAGGATGTGTTTACTTCCCCTTCCAGTATGATTGTAAGTTTCCTGAGGCCTCCCCAGCCATGTTGAACTGTGAGTCAATTAAACCTCTTTCCTTTATAAATTACTCAGTCACAGGTATTTCCTCATAGCAACGTGAGAATGGACTAATACAGTCCCTAATACGTATTCTGCATGCTAATATCCATCTCTAAGACTGTTTCTCAGGGAACCCAAGTTGCAATGCCAATGTAATCAAATTTTTTGTTTCTAATGTTATTAAAATGTATTGCTTTACGTTAAACATGTATACATTTTTAATAATCATTGAAAAATATGATATTGTTTGGATATGTTAAAATTACCTGCTACAGAACCACTTTCCTCTGGAAACAAGTAGGGCTGGTTGATTTGCTGTGATGGCAAAACAATCAGGAGCGTGAAGGGCATTTAAAGTAGGCTACAAAATTGTTAAGTCTCCATACTTGAGAAACTATACTGGGAATTGGGAAATGGCATTGGAGTTTACGTAGAGGGGAGAGGAATTAGGAGGTTGCTAGTCCCAGTGGGATCCACACAAAGTTTTTGTTGTTGTTGTTAAGGCCTCTAGCTATACAGCTTCTTGAAGGCTAGGACAGATTCCCACAAAGGGCTCTGTCAAAGGCATTACAGCATAGTGAAGATGACTTCGTGTAGCCATCATCTGCCTTCTCTCTGTTCTTAGTCCCCTCTGCTGTTGGTCTCTCAGAACATCTTTTCCCCCTAATATTTTATTAGCCAATAGAAGTATGCAGAGGATATTTGAATTTTAGAAGAGAATTCAAAAGAAGGTATAATCTTTCAACATATTAGCATGAATCTGAATTGCCAATGAGAGTTTCAGATACTATAACTAAGAGCAGGAATGGTAATTTAGGGGAGACAGTCTACCCAGTGTTGAGCCAGATAATCTTTCCAAACACCTTTAATAGAGCCTTTGATTAATTGTGCCTTGTGCTGTGATTACTCATCCACCCCACACTGACACCTTGGTCATACAGTTTGCCTCACTATCAGTTTGAACTTCAACTCTGAATTTGACAATTCATTCAATAAGTAATTACTGAGAACCTACCAGGTGCCAGAGATACAGCAGTAAACAATCAAGACAAGGTCCCTGACTTCTACTGGAGGAAGACAAATAAACAAACAGATAAAGAAATATCATTGTTGCAGATAGCAAGAAGGGCTAAGACAAGAATAAAGCAAGGTTAAGTTAGAGGACAACCAGGTGACCATTTTAGCTGTGACGAGTGAGGTCAATGAAGACCTTTCTGAACAGGTGACATGTGAACAGACACCTGAATGGTGAACATCAAGTCGTGAAGATTTAGGCAGAAGAGCATCCCAGGCAAAGGCTGTATTAGGAGCACAGCAAACAAAGGGGAGAATGACAGATGGATTGATGCAGTAGGCAGGGGTCAGATCAAATAATTTGGATTTTGTTCTAAATAATTACAGAAGTCACTGAAGGATTTTTTTGTAAAGAATGAGACATATGATGTGATCTAAATTTGCAGAGATCCCTCCAACTGCTGCTTGAGGAGAGGGCTGTAAGGGAATGACAGTGAAGTCAGTTGGAAAGGTAGAGTTACAGAGCGGGTGAGGTTGAGCATAGTGGTGGTAGAGGTTATGGGAAGTACTGGGTTCAGAATGGATTTTAGAAATAAAATCAACAGGACTTGGCAATGGATTAGGTGTAAAGAATGACAAAGAGATGACTCAAATATATCTCCCAGGTGTCCTTGCTGGCATAACTGAATGAATGATGGTACTATCGATTGGGATGGAGAACACCGGAGTAGACATGGAGGCCAGGGAAAAATAAAGAGTTGTGTTTGGACATGTTAAATTTGAGATGTCTACATCTCACTGAAGATCTTAAATAGGACACTTGTATATATAAATCTATAGTTCAGAAGAGAAGCTGGGGCTAGAAGTGTAGTTCTACACATCAACTGATAAGGATGCTTTTGAAACCCATGAGACTAGGCATATCAAGGAGATCAAAGGTATAAGAGATCAAGGACTGAGCCTTGAGGAACTTCAACATTTACAGAAGTGGTTTACAACACTCCATGCACATTGAAATTACTAGAATTTTTTTAAATGTTGAAACTCCACCCATCCTTCACAGATCTGATTGGACTGGTCTGGGGTTCAGTTTGAATATCAAGAAATTTTAAAACTCAGTGATTCTAATG
The DNA here is from genome assembly GCF_007565055.1 of Rhinopithecus roxellana. Lineage (NCBI taxonomy): Eukaryota > Metazoa > Chordata > Mammalia > Primates > Cercopithecidae > Rhinopithecus > Rhinopithecus roxellana. Next base: position 43,732,771 of record NC_044553.1, read on the forward strand.
CGCAGCTAAGGTGGAAACTACTGATTAAAAATTGTTAATAGCAGCTGTCTGACAGGCTGAGTGGGGAGAATCACCTAAGCCCAGGAGGTCAAGGCTACAGTAAGCTATGTTCATACCTTACACTCCAGCCTAAGTGACAGAGCAAGACTCCAACTCTTAAAAAAAAACCCAAATGTCCATCTGTGACAGACTGGATTAAGAAAATGTGGCACATATACACCATGGAATACTATGCAGCCATAAAAAAGGATGAGTTTGAGTCCTTTGTAGGGACATGGATGCAGCTGGAAACCATCATTCTTAGCAAACTATCACAAGAAGAGAAAACCAAACACCGCATGTTCTCACTCATAGGTGGGAACTGAAAAATGACATCACTTGGACTCGGGAAGGGGAACATCACACACTGGGGCCTATCATGGGGAGGGGGGAGGAGGGAGGGATTGCATTGGGGAGTTATACATGATATAAATGATGAATTGATGGGTGCTGACGAGTTGATGGGTGCAGCACACCAACATGGCATAAGTATACATATGTAACAAACCTGCACGTTATGCACATGTACCCTAGAACTTAAAGTATAATAAACAAATTAAAAAAAAAAATGGGAAGAGAAGGCTAAGCTGGAATTACTAGAATGAAAAGAGCCATAAGCAAGGTAGGAAGAAAACCAGGACAGTAGTACCCTGGAAATTAAGTGAAGAGACTGTTGCAAGTATGGAATGGTCAACTGTGACAAATGCTAAGGACACATTAAGTAAAATGAGAGAGAGAGGAGAGAAGGACATGAGGGTGTGGGTGACCCAAACGTGAAGTTTTTATAGGATGCAGGGATGAAGGCCTGCCCAGCACAGGCTAAAGGGAGTGGATATTGAGAAGGTGGGGATTGCTGCTGTGTGCTGTGTCCCTTCTACCCTGGGCCAGGGTCACCCAAATCCTAGGCTCACATCCAGCGTCTCTGGCCACTCCTTGTTCAGGGGCTTGGATGGCCAATGCCCCTCAAATAACACTATCTCAATTACTTATTCAAAAACCCAGTCAACATTTATTCCACAGCTCACTGAATACATACTCAGCACTTACATGTGCTAGTTATTGTTAGGTAGTGGGGATACAGTGCCAAGTAAGTTAGAGTTCTTGCTCTCATGAAATTGTCAGTTCACTGAGGAAGAGGGTCACAAATAATCACAACAAAATAGCAATATTGATTCTACTTCCCCAATGTTACTCTTCTTTCTACTCTCATTTCCACTCATCTAATTTAGGCAATGAAAATGAATAATAATGTCCTCAGCAGCCTTCCTGTATCCAGTCTCTCCCTTCTTGCCAATCTAGTTTAAACATTGCTGGCAAATTTCTCTTTCTAAAACACAGCCCTGTTCATGTCATCTGTTAATTGAGGAAGCATTCATTGAGCACCTACTAAGTACAAAAAGGAAATGCAAGGTCTTCCCTCCTATAATCTAGGGTCAATTTATGGTTCAGAAATCTCAATCATGTAATATCGATTAGAAGTAAACTTAGCATGGGAGGCTCAGGCAGGCGGATCACGAGGTCAGGAGATTGAGACCATCCTGGTTAACACAGTGAAACCCCGTCTCTACTAAAAATACAAAAAACTAGCCGGGCGAGGTGACGGGCGCCTGTAGTCTCAGCTACTCGGGAGGCTGAGGCATGAGAATGGCATAAACCCGGGAGGCAGAGCTTGCAGTGAGCTGAGATCACGCCACTGCACTCCAGCCTGGGTGACAGAGCGAGACTCCGTCTCAAAAAAAAAAAAAAAAAAAAAAAAAAAAGAAGTAAACTTAGCAGATGTCTAGTCCATACCTGAATCTCCTATATGAATCTCTTTATAAACGATAAATGGACAGCTGGATGGAGAATCCATTTTTTTAAAGGAGCCAAATACATATTCTAGAAGCTGGAATTTTTACAAGTTCTTCCTTCAGTCCCTCTTCCTGCTCAACAGAGTACAAGCTTCTGCATTGCCATTCAAGACCTTCTGTAGGCCAGGCATGGTGGTTCACGCCCATACTCTCAGTACTTTGAGAGGCCAAGGTAGGAGGATCACTTGAGCCCAAGAGTTTGAGACCAACCTGGACAACACAGTGAGATCTTGTCTCTACAATAAAATAACATAAAATAAAAATTAGCAGGGCATTGTGGCATGCTCCTGTGGTCCCAGCTACTTGGGAGGCTGTGGTTGGAGGGTTGCTTGAGCCCAGGAGTCAAGACTCCAGTGACTCACGATCATGCTACTGCACTGGAGCCTGGGTGACACAGCAAGACCCTGTCTCTTAAAAAACTGAAGTAAATGAGAAGCTGAGGCAGGAGAATCACTTGAACCCAGGAGTTTGAGAACAGCCTGGGCAACATGGTGACACTTCATCTCTACAATAGATATAAAAATTAGCCTGTCGTGGCGGTGTGCACCTGTAGCCCCTCAGGAGGCTGAGGTGGGAGGGTCACCTGAGCCTGGGGAGTTTGAGGCTGCAGTGAGCCATGATCACGCCACTGCACTCCAGCCTGGGCAACAGAGTGAGATCCTATCTTAAATAAAAATAAAATAAAAAATAAAAAGACCTTCTGTAGTTTGACCCTAAGGCACTCATGTCCTAGTTTCTGATATTCTCCCTTCACATTACCTTTCTTGGATGTGCTTTCACACCATCACACTTGCCCCTTATTCCATATAATCAAATCTTACACATCCTTCAAGGCCAAGGTCAAGGTCCACCATCTCCATAACACTATGCTGAGTCCCTTAGCTGACTCATTACCTCCCTCACCTGAGATCCCTCAGGCTTTACTTTTACGTTCCTTAGGGGTTTCTCTATTTGATGATCGGTGCACCTGTCCTTTTTTTCATGCCTCACTGAAAGGTCCGTGAGATCTGGGCTTATCTCCTGGATGTCTCTGTCTCCTCCATGGTACCCAGCAGAGTGACTTGGAAGTTTCACTTGACAGACACTTGTGGAATGAATAGAGCAGTGATTCTCTGGATCTGTTTCTCATTTTGTGAAAGGAGCAGCTTTCTTAACATACAAACGTTTCTACTAACTCTAATAATATAATTCCATTTAAGGTATTCGATAGTATTGCATGCCTGATACTGTGTTTTCCATTTCAAAGACACAATTGTGATTTTTTTGGGAGAAAGACAATACACAAGAAACAATTCACCTATAAACTGAATATTTTAAAATGCTAGTTGTTAGCAACAGAAAATAACGAAGTTGCTTATAGTGGGAGGAGATACATGTAGTCAAGAGTCACCAGAGCATTACAAGGAAGAGGTGCTAGCTGAACTAGGCTTTGAAATCCCCATACAGTTAAGTCCTGGACATTTTAAGCCTAGAACAAAGGCTAAGTCAGGGCCACTAGAGGGAGCCAAGGCTTGCAATCTGCAGAACATGCTTCGGCTGAGTTAGCCTTGAGTTCACATATTCTAAAACATTTGCTTAGCAGATTGAAAAGGATCATCTTTATCACACATTTGAATGCATCTAGAGGACCATTTCTAGAATGCAAGCTATATTGAGTTTATTTTCAGTTTTTAATAGTGTTAAACCTCTTTGGAGAAGATTAGTATTAAGAACTTAATGTCTGTGCATTTCATGCCATTTTTGCCAGTGACTATATATCCTGAGACTTATTGGTGAGCTAATCTAAGATATATAACAACCCCAATGGGGTTTCTAGGGATGGAGGTAGAGAAGGATCAGGTGGGATCCTGTTCTATTCCCCTCCCACCTAATCAGACTGACTGGGAGCTGGGCTGTCCTGGACCCACCAGTTCTCAGAGCTTGAGGCTCTCATACCATCAGGCCAGGGTCTAGAGGTTACTACCCATATTTTCAAATACCAAGCCTGTGGGACCAATTATGGCCACCCACCTCTAGCCTTTTCACTCGGTCCAAACCTACAGAAAGCCCTAAGCAAGTAGTGTTTTAAAGTACCTGGATATTCTGGGGCAGCAGTGTGAGTTCAGTCTGACCACCACCACCAGACCTGGCCCTCGTACTGGGTCTTGATGGATAGCTCAGGGTGAAGGAGCGAGGCTCCCATTTACAGTCAGGTGATAAGAGTAAGGAGTAGCTGGAAGGTGAGGGAAAGTAAATTGGCTAATATCCTGATTGACTACCCTGCCTCAAAGAGGGTGATACTAGACAAGGTGAAATTACATGAAATCACATATTTACTAAAGGATTAGCACTGGATCATATTTTCTTGCCATGTATAAATGTTTACTTGTACTAAAATTTGGGACACAGGAACTTAAGAAATAAAAAAAGGATATTGTGACTATAAAGCCATTGTGAATTATCCTGAGTATCCCTGAGAAGAACCCTCACGCTACGAGGAAGACACTCCAGGGGACCCTGGCATGGAGAGGTCTCCCATACCACCTACTACAAGTGCCACCAGATATACCAGCTGCTGCAGGGCCTGCAAGGTGAGAGTGGAGTACCTGAAAGGCCCCCTTTTCATTGAAAAGCCACTTCCAGAAAGCCTCTTAATGTGCTGTCATCCAGCTTCCAGCTAAGTTGAGGGCAGGAGACTGAAGACTCATATCTAGAAAGAAGATAGAAGAGCAAATTGTGGGGGCAGTCTTCCAAGTTGAGTTTGCAAAAAGCAGGGCATTATCCAGTACTCCTCTGTGACCCCATACTGCTGTCCTGGCATCCTCATGCTTTTCCTCTCCCTCTAAATCCTAAGGGAATAAGAAAAGGGAGATAAAAGCAAGCAAACAGAAAAAAAAGGATACTGTGTGGAGACTTGCTTTGGCCACCAGAGATGCCCAGTGAGGGTAAGCCAGATGAGCAGAATCAAGAACAAGGCTGGAGCTGCTACTCCTGGAGGTGGGGCAGGACAGAAAGAGTTCCAGGCAGCATCATGGAGAAGAAACAAGGGTGTCCTGATTTGTCTGGAACTTGCTGTGCAGGCTGGAGGGCTGTGGAAAGCCAACCCCAAGGAAGAGTGAGGGATTAAGAGGAGAGGTCTGAGCTGCAAAAGGCTAGGTAGCTTCTGTCTGTGCTGTCTGAGCTGCTCAACCACTGTGGCTTTTCTCAGAAATAGGCTCCACCTGGCTTCCCTCCAGATAAAAGTGCAAACTTTGGAGGCAGAGTGTGGGCTGAGCTGAGAGAGAAGTGGCCAGCACTCCTGGCCAGACTCCGGGAGCACAGTTTGAACCCTACATAAAACAGAGCAGGACTGCAGCAGGTAAACACACAGTCTAATGTGCTGCGGCAAGAGCAGGTGGGGTCAGTGCCCCATCTCTGCCTGACTCTGCCAAAGGAGAGTGGGACTGGAAACTTCCCTGCACTTGTGGGGTGTGGGTAAGAGGGGACAAGTGGAATTGAGAAACAAGAAGAGAGATAACTTACTTTCTGTGGGGGAGCTGGGGTTGGCCACATCAAGAGGAGCTCCAATTCTGACAGATCAAAGTGTTCTTCCAGTAAACCCTCTGGAGGCTCAGTGTTTTAGTCTGTTTTGTGCTGCTATAACATAACATACCCAAGAAGAGTGGCTAAAAACAGAAATGTATGTCTCATATTCCTAGAGGCTGGCAAGTCCAAGATCAAGGTGTTAGCATCTGACCAGGGCCTTCTTTCTGTGTCATAACATGGTAGAAGGACAGAGAGAAGGGAACCAAACTCATTTTTTTTTATAAGGAACATGCTCCTGCCATAACTGCATTAATTCATTCATGAGAGAAGAGCCCCCATGATCCAAACACCTCCCATTAGGCCTCATCACTTAACACCATTGCTTTGGGAATCAAACTTTCAACACATAAACCTTGGTGGGTCGGGGAGGGACATTCAAACGACAGCACTCAGCGTGAATTGTAGCCACAATCACAGTTGTCACATATGACTCTGTGGTCTGGTTTTGAATTGGACTTAAAGCTTGGTAAAAGCCAAAATGCATTCACACTTGGGTACTCTTCCCCAAACCCCACATATCAAATCTTTCAAGACTGGGTTCAGGAGCCACTGTCTCCATAAAACCATCTGAGTCTCTCAGCTGACCCACTACCTCCCTCACCTGAGATTCTACAGCCTTGTTTTCACCTTCCATATGGGTTTCCATCTTTGATAACTGGTGCACATGTACTCTTTCTCACACCTCACTGAAAGGTCTGTGAGGCTATGCTCATTTCTTGGGCTCTCTGTCTCCCCCACAGCACCCAGCACAGTGGCTTGGAAGTTTCACTAGATGCTTGTAGAACAAATAGAGCAGCAATTCTCTGGATCTATTTTCTATTGTATTAAAGGTAGAAGCTATATAAATGTTTCCCCAAAGTCATTTTTCTGATTCTCTAATTGAGATTAAATATTAAATACCTACCACATATCTGACCTTGCGTGTTTCTGATTTCAAAGAAATGAAAGACACAATTGTGATCTCATTGTGGTAACACAACATAGAAGGAACAATTAGACTATGAGACTAATATAATAAAAAGCTTAATTGTACCATATTGTAAGAGGAGATCAGAAGCAGGAAAGCTGCGTGTGGTCCAGGGAGGGAAGGGAGATCTGAAAGGGAGAGTAGTTGGTTACACTAAGCTTTGAAGATGGGTCGGATTTGCACAGGTTTGACAGCCCTACTGATGTTGCAGCCCTTGCCCTTGATGCCCTGCCCTGGGCCTGGAGCCTGGAGTGACCCATCTCCTTGAGCTGTCCTGGTTTTCTTGTCGTGGGTTATGCCTCCCAAGCAGAAATTGCAGTAGTTGTTGAGAAGGGACAACCATCAGAACACTTCTTGGATTTTTGTTCCTCATAAACTGAGAAAACTGGGCTGGGCTGACTGAGAGTCCTCCTTGACTTCACCCTCCTTCTCAGTTAAGTAGGAACAAGTTTCACTACAATGCTTTCCACTTGTCAAACACAGACCTTCCTTGCCCTGATCTACCAGGATGAAACCTTCCCACTTCTTATGGGGCCACCCACATTCTGAGGCTTTGCCCTTGCCATGACACTTGGGGTATCTTGTTCAGAGTTCCCATCATCCAGCTATTGGAAAAGTAATTACAGTACTCAGCTGGTGGCCATGGAAACTTAACTGTCCTCAGTTCAGAGATATAAGATTTCTCTAAGCCCCTCTACCTGAGAGATTAGACTTTCATTCTCCAGAGTCTGGTCGAGGTCTGGTTTAATAGGTGAGACAGAAAGCTATGGACCCTCAGGGGTAAGTTTGTGCTTACCCCTGTCAACATGAGACATAGTGAACCAGTCTGGGGTCCCAGTTTTGCCCTTTCATCCAGTTAAAACAGTTGCTCTGGAATAATGTGATCTGCGAGTCCAACAAACAGGCACACAGGCTGGCATTGTTAATATGGCATGCTTTATGGCTTCCCAAGAGAGATTTGCTATGTTTCCTACCATGGCCACCATTTGCCCTCCCCATATAAGTCTTTAGATCTTCAGTGCCTAGCCCAGAACTGGCATGCAAAGACATCCTATAAATGATGCCGAATCCTGAGGGAGACACTTGGCAGATGAATGACACTAGCTAATACAGCCTTTAAAGGCATGGTGTGACACAAAGATAAACATAAATATCCTCTATCTCATTTTACAACAGTTAACTTTGAAACCCCATCTTTTGGAAAAGCATTGTCTCCATGATGATGCCCACGTCAATGATTCTGCTTATCAAATTCTGTTGAGCCAGCGTGGAAGGAACAACTCTCTGTAATCTATTTACCTTAAGGAGCTCAGTCACGTGCCCAGCTTGCTGCCTGTTTATCAGGATGAAGGATGCTCTCTGGAGAGAGCAGACAGCAGGACAGGCCGGGCTCGGATGACAGTCTGCCCTGTGGAGATTGACTTTAATGAAGCACAGAATAAACAGGAAGATTAAGAGGGTGCAAAAATCAGTGACAAGTTCTAAGTTCACCTCTCTGTTGGAAATGAAATGTTCTCCGTACAGCTGAGAGCTGTCTCTGGGCTATAGATGAGGGTATCTGTTTTGTTGCCAATGACTCCATGCTATCCAAATCAGCCTCTAGGTGAGCGCAGACAAGTTTTCTCTTAATTTACAGATGTACTTCTGTGTATTTTATTTAAATCTACCCACAAGGAAATTTTATTTAGAATGAAGAAAAATATTGGATTTATTAAAGGGTTTGAGAAAATATTTTCTAGGCTAAGATGTTACCCTGACAAGCAAAGATTAAATGCTTTTAATATTGATCTTTTATACAGTCCTTCCACATTCCTTTGTGCTGAGAAATCATACTTTCTCAGCCATTCGAGACATGAAGGTGTAGTCAGTCCCGTAGGGGTAGCTCACATTATAAAAGAACTAAGTTCCTAAATTTAAATAAAAACAAAAACTAGTCTTCTTCACAACACAATGCTACTTGTCTAGGAACTTAATGGCATTTAGAAATTTCATTGTACATTGTTTCAGTTCCTTATTTCAAATATGATTTTCCATAAATATTTAAAAATCTAAGTTACAAAATAACCAGAGGGAATAATCCAGAATTCACACTCATCTTTTGGAGATGACAGTTTTGTTTAGAGGATCCAAATGAAAGTATTTTCTCACGTCATCGTTGTATCTTTTTCAAAAACATAGATATTACTAAGGTGACAGCAAAGTATTCATTTTATATATAGAGAGAGAGCATATTCTTTATTATTTAATCAAACTGTGAGAACAATGCATGTGTATCTGTGAATGTGAACATATTGAACGCTTAGGGAGCATCATGTAATCCTGTTGATAGTATTGTAGCATTTGTGCCAGTAGATGGCACTCTGATTCAGATTGATATTCTAAGCTCCCTGTTGTCCAGCGGTATCGTCTGTTCGGTAGTAATGGTAAGCAAACTATACTAATCTGCCGGCATGTACCCAAGTGAAAATGTGTAGTAACACAAAAGTAAATTAAAACAAGATTTGCAGATTATTTTAGGAAAGCTGACATGTACATGGGTCGAGTACACAGGCATAATCCAGTAATCAGAATGCCTGGATCCAAAGGGATTCGTTGAGAACTTCTCTACTGAAGGGGCTCATTAAGTAGGCCTCATGGAATGGAATGGAAGGAACATGTGGCAGCAAGAAACAGATATTCTAGGTAGAAGTGGCCTTTAGGAAGGTAACCAGAGAAGCAGGTATGAGGAATGTGAAATAGTTTGGGTTTCCTTGAGGAAGTCATCTGAGACAGGCTTAAAGTCAATATTTAAGCTTCATATCATGAGGAGAAAGTGAAGAGGGGGCAAGAGAAACACAAGCTTAGCAAAAATAAGCAAACAAGACATGTTCAGCCAAAGTTATGCCTGGTATCCAATTTTCACTTTTGATTATTTATCATAGTAAATAAAACTCAAAGCAGCCAACTAAGCCATCATTTTTAATTTGGGGTTGTACAGAAGTGTAGTGGTTACATTTATATTTTACATTATGTAATTCAGGAGATAATTCAACATCTCTTAGTCAAATGGAAACACTGAGTTTTTCACCTAAATGTAGAACTCTGAACCACATGTCTCCAGCACTTCCAAAAGCCATCCACTAGTCTTTAATTTTTGGTTACCTTAATAAGTAATTTCCTAACCTTCTGGCTGTCTCGTCTGTAAATTCCATGTATTGTTTATTTATTTCGCTTAAACTTACAATAACGAGAGGTCACAGGAAAAGACATGTATTTGTGATTAGGATTTCATTTGCAATTATTTTTAGATCATTTGAGGCAATGGAGGAGTCTTAATTGGTATTACACTTTCTAATGCAAATTCAAAGTTAAAGCAGGAAGGAGGTGTTTTAAATAATTCAGCAGCAACTGTACCAAATGAACAATTAGTTAAATCTCTTTAAGGTCTCAAGTACAGTAAACCATTAATGAAAACTATGTTGCTTAATCTACAGAAAGTGTTTTCTGTTTGCCATATGTTACCAGGACTATCATTAAAATAGTAATTTATTATAAAGATGAGGCTTTAAAATGCTGTGCTGAGGCCCTGGGTTCTGGAACCACTGGCTAGGTCAGCACTTTGTGGTTTTAAGCAGCGATGTGCCTTGGGTAAGAAAAAGAGAATGAGGTTCATTAATTCTTGAAATGCCTTAAACACAGAAATTCTGTACTTTTTTTTTGTTTTCTTTTTTTGAAGGGTGAAAACATCATTAAATAGGTTTAGTACCGTGATTGGTTAGTTCTCCTCAAGAATAATAACATCTCCCTTTGAATTTCCATGACTGTTCCAGACCAGCTGTCATTGGAACAGGGCTTTGAAGTTGGCTGAAGGCAGGGCTTTTATGCAACCCCCTTTCTGACCAACAGAACCATCTACAGATGACTAGGTGAAGCTAAGCGTGAAACCTGGTAGAAAAGAATAGAAGAAATGGAGCTTCCATGGTGTGGATCAAACCCGTGACCAAGTCGTGTGAGCCACTGCACTTGAGCACAGCCAGTCACCCTGAGTTTGTCAGTGCTGCTGTCGTTGTACTGCAGGTTTGCTGGCCCTGGTATTTTAAGATAGTCAGTTGGTCACATTCCTTAACTGTGAAAATGCATGTCCTGTTCAGGTAAGTTCATATGACTAGAGGGAGGTTAGGGTTGAATTAAGTGGGGTGAATGGTAAAAGAATAATAGGAAAGAGGGTCACATTATGGAAAATGTTGGACACCTAGGACTTGGGTCTCATAGAAACAGGTCTGAAGCTGAGGCCTTAAACACATTCTGACTTAGTCCCAGTAGTTTATTACATATTTGCCAAAGGAGTTGTAACTTAAAATTTTATTTCCAACCATAACCCACAAAAAGAATTGTATAGCCCCTAAAATATTCATGTTATTGCTGCTGCATGTTCATGCTAGAATTTGAGGTTTGCCTTCAGCTATACCTTAGCACAAAAGAAATCGTACTAAAAATAATTGGCATAAAGCCATCAACTTGCTCATTTGCTCTCTTTCACTATAAGATGATAAACAAATTAAATGATGTCTCATTTGGCTTTATACATTTGCATATTTAAATGTTTGGAAACTTCCCTGCTAAGGAAATTGGGCCTCATCAGACAGACTAGTAGTGGGTGAATACCTAAACATTTCAAATGTATTAATTCTTTCTGATTATTATCAGAAATTGTCATTGACTGTTAGACTATATCAATGGCATATTGATAAATGAAGCAGATTAACACAGCAGTATGCTATTGTGAATAAAAGTGATATATATGTTATATATTTATTTTCTAAATACATATAATGTGGTAATGCACACACACATAAAAACTAGTATGTCAGCTTTGGGGGACCGAGGTGGGAGGGTTACTTGAGGCCAGGAGTTCAAGATCAGCCTGGACAACATAGTGAGATACTGTCTCTACAAAAAAAAAAAAAAAAAAAACAAAAATTGGCTGGGATGGTGGTGCATGCCTGTAGTCCCAGCTTACTCAGGAAGCTGAGGTGGGAGGATCAATTTAGCCCAGGAGTTCAAGGCTGCAGTGAACTATTATTACCACTGTACTCCATCCTGGGCAACAGAGCAAAAGCCCGTTGCAAACAAAGCAAAAGCAAGTATGTCACCATCCCATGAGTACAACCCAAGTTGTATTAACATTTAATAGCCAAACTAGAATGGCCCTAAGTCCCTCTTCTGTTTATCTGGTTTTTTTAAAAAGTTCACATCCCAAAATATTTCTGAGAGCCCTAGGAATGCTCACATGCATTAAAAAAATATTAGTTACAAGCTCAACCACCCATTAATGTGTAGCCTTTATTTTACATTAGTTCACACAAAGCATAAACTATGAAAAAAAGGTGGTTCCAATTTAAATAGCCACTTCTGCCAACCAAAGCACAGAGCTTTCTCATTTTATCTAGGCAGTAGCAGTCTGGAGGTGATAACAAAGTATTCCCTCTCTTTGTGTTTCTCAATGTCTAAGATGTCCCAAAGTAAGGCATTTTGATGTCCTAGTGTTCCAGTTCACCAAAGGTACACACGTACGCACACACACTTGCACATTCACATATACATATACACATTACCTTTCTCCAGGCTATATACCACCCACAGAACCTAAATTGAAACCGCTTTCTTTAACTCATCATCCATTGTGAAGAAGCATTCAGCCAAGCCTCACTTACTTCCTTCTCCACTTCTACTCTTCTCACAACGACTGTAAATAAAACACACGCCTCTATAAAGGATACGTTCTCAGCATACTTCAAACTGGATACAGAAGGTTAAAAACAACAACAAAAATAACTCCTTCCACCTTCTTCCAGCCTTATGGCCAATCTCGATTCATTGACACTTACTCAACTCTGGATTAAGATATTTTAAGTCCAAATGGCCAACTTCTGTTCAGAAAAAAAAAAAAAAAAATCAAGAGGACTTCTGGTTTCAAATGTAGCATCAAAACAAACTAGTTTCACTCCATTTCCTTGTCTCCCCCAGAAAACCAAAATCAAATATACAGTGCCAAGATTATCACCAACAAAGTCCCAGAACTCAAATATGAGGATGAGACAGTTCCCAGGGCCACAAAGAAGTGAAAAATCTATGAGAAGATGGTAAGAGAATCAGGCTTCCATATCTATAGCACCTCTTATACTTCTCCCTGTCCCGCAGCACTAAGTGCCCACAAAAAATTTCTCCCTGATTCATGGTTTCTACACTGAAAAAAAAGTCAGATTGAGGTGAACAATCAGCTTCTCCACCATCTTGGGTTCTCAGGCAGGACACCTATCCTTGCCTCAACTCACAGGAAGCACTGAGTACCTGAAGGGAGAACTATCCCTCAGGACAGCCAGAGACAAAGGGGGAAGTGGGACTACCATTCTCAGCCCTGGAAACTTCTTTGTAACTCAACCAAAGGAGATGCCAAGTCAGAGAGGCTGTTCAGCAGTACCATGCTGTAGGAACTCCATTCCACAGGTCCTCTGTGCAAAAGTCAGCCTTCCCACACTACTAGGATGTCCCCTTTGGGACCTCCCTTATTTTAGATGGGTGGCACTCTGAATGTTTCCTAGAACCAAAGCAAACCTAGGCTTAAGGCTCGATCTAGTACTGAAAAAGAAGCAGCAACGCAGCAGGAACAAAAATTTAAAAACAAAACCAACAAGTAAATTACAAAGACTCTCTAAGCAAACATATCCAATAAAAAACAAAAAAGCCAGACAGAGAAGATGGCAATAAATAATTCTTCAATTGTAAGACACAGATATACATGCACAAGAAACAATGGCAAAATGGGAATCACAACCTCCTCAGATAGGCAAAGCAAGGAATGAGTGACTGACCCTAACAAGATGGCAATATGTGAACTCTGACCAAGAATTCAGAATAGCCATCTTAAGAAAATTGAGAAAAAAATCAAACTTAACCAAATAACATATAAAGGGGCTTCAATTCATCTGCCAACAGACTTCTCAATAGAAACCATACAAGCCAGTGAGAAGAAGCATGACATTTTTTAAACGCTGAAAGAAAAAATCTGCCATCCAAGAATATTGTATCCAGAAAAGCTATCCTTCAAATATGAAGAAGTGATAAAGTATTGCCCATACAAAAGCTGACAAAATTAACCAACACTAGATCTGTCTAACAAGAAATGCTAAAAGGAGTTCTTCAATCTGGAAGAAGAAGAAAAAAACACTAATGTGCAAACAGAAACTATGTGAAGGTATAAAACCCACTGGTAAAATTAAGTACATGAACTAACCCAGAAGACTCTAATACTGTAATTATGGTGTACAATCTCCTAACTCTAGTGTAATGTCTAAAAGACAAATCTATCAAAAACAATAATACCTACAGCAACCTGATAAGAGACAGACAAAATAAAAATATGTAAATCGATAGAACGTAAAGTCAAAATGGTCAGGGGAGAATAAAGTATAGAGGACATTTTTCATTATTTCTTTATTTGTTTATATTACTTTCTTCATGATCTAAGATAAGTTGGCATCTCTTTCAAATAACTTGTGATATCTATAAGATGTTTTTTGTAAGTCTCATGGAAATCACAAAGCAAGAACCTATTATCAATTTACTAAAAATAAAAAGCAACAAATTAAAATATACTACCATAGAAAATTACTTAACCACAAAGGAAAACAGTACGAAAAAAAGAAAAATAGGAGCTACAAAATAACCAGAAACAAACAACAAAGTGGCAGTAGTATGTCCTTATTTATCAATAATAACATTGAACATAAATGGACTCAGTTCTCCAATTAAAAGCCATACAATGGTTGAATGGATAAAGAAACAAGACCCACTATATGCTGCCCACAAAAAACTCACCTATAAGGAGACACATAGACTGAAAGTAAAGGGGTAGAAAAAGATGTTTCATGCAACTGAAAACTATAAAAGAGCAGGTGTGGCTATAATATCTATCAGATGAAATAAACTACAAATCATAGACTTGAAAGAGAGACAAATAAGGTCACTATAAAATGATAAAGGGGTCAATATAGCAAGAGGATATAACAATTATAAATATCTAGGCACTCAACACCAGAGCTCCCAGGTACATAAAGCAAACATTAATAGATCTAAAGGGAGAGATAGACTGCAATACAATAATAGTAGGGGACTTCAACACCCTCCTCTCAGTAATGAACAGATCATCTAGAGAGAAAATGAACAAAGAAACATCAGTTAGGCCTAACTGACAGTTTTAGAACATTTCCTCCAACTTCTACAGAATGCACAATATTTTCATCAGCATATGGAACACTTGCTAGACTAGATTATACCTTAGGGTACAAAACAAATCTTCAAAAGCATAGAAATTATAACAAGTATCTTTTCTGAACACAATGGAATAAAACTAGAAATCAATAACAAGAGGAACCTTGAATACACAGACACATGGAAATTAAACAATATGGTGCTGAACAACCATTGGGTCAATGAAGAAACTAAGAAGGAAATTGAAAAATTTCTTGAAATGAATGAAAATGGACATATAATATACCAAAATCTAAGTAAGATTAAGACTAAAAATACAGAGTATCAGTGAAACAAAAAGTTTGGATTTTTAAAGGCCAACAAACTCAATAAACCTTTACCTAGATTACCAAAGAAAAAAAGGGAGAAGACCCAAATCAATAAAATCAGAAGTGAAGGAGATATAACTGAGATCACAGAAATACAAATAATTGGAGATTATTCTGAACAACTACACACCAACAAATTTGAAACCCCAGAGGAAACAGATAAATCCTTGGACACATACAACCACCAAGATTAAATCAGGAAGAAGTATAAACCTTCAACAAACCAATAACAAGTAACAAGATCAAAGCCATAATAAAAAGTTCTCCATTAAAGAGAAGCCCAGAATCTAATGGCTTCACTGCTGAATTCTGTCAAACATGTAAAGAAGAATTAATACCGACCTACTGAAACTCCTTAAAAATCATTGAAGAGGGGATAACACTTCCAAACTCATTCTACAAGGCCACGTCACCTTGATACCAAAACCAGACAAACTGAGCACGGTAGCACATGCCTGCGGTCTCAACTATTTAGGAGGCTAAGGTGAGAGGATCTCTTGAGCCCAGGAGTTTGAGTGCATCCTAGGCAACACAGTGAAACCTATCTCTTAAAAAAAAAATCAATGAACTGGACAAAGTCACAATAGAAAAAGAAAACTACAGGCCGATTACACTGATGAACATAGATGCAAAAATTCTCAATGAAATACTAGCAAACTGAATTCAAGAACATGTTAAAAGATCATTAGCCATGATCAAGTGAGACTTCATCCCAGAGATGAAGGATGGTTCAACATATGCAAATCAATAAACATGATATATTACATTAACAAAACCACATGATCATTTCAATAGACGCTGAAAAAGCATTCAATAAAATTCAATTATGATAAAAACCCACACCAAATTGAGTATAGAAAGAACATACTTCAATATAATAAAAGTCATGCATGACAAACCAACAGCTAACATTGTACTGAATAGGGAAAAACTGAAAGTTTTTCCTCTAAGATAGGGAACAAGACAAAGATGCCCACTGTCAGCACTTTTGTTCAACATAATACTGGAAGTCTTGGAAAGAGCATTTAGTCTAAAGAAATAAAGGACATCCAAGTTTGAAAGAAAGAAGTTAAATTAGCCTTGTTAGCGAATGACGTAATCTTATACTTAGAAAAACCTAAAGACTCTACCAAGAAAACTGTTAGAACTGAAAAACAAATTCTGTAAGTTTGCAGGTTACAAAATCAACATACAAAAATCAATAGTACAATTGGAAAAGGAAATAAAAAAAGGAATCCCATTTACAATAGCTACAAAGAACATAAAACATCTAGAAAGCAATTTAACCAAAGAATTGAAAGATTTATGCAAGGGAAACTATAAAAAACTTTGATGCAAGAAATTGAAGAGGATACACAAAATATGGAATGATATTTCATGCTTATGAGATGGTAAAATTAATATTGTTAAAATGACAATTCTATCCAAAGCAATCTATAGATTCAATGCAATCGCTATTAAATACCAATGTCATTCTTCACAGTAGAAAAAGCATTCCTAAAATTTGTATGGAACCACAAAAGATACCAAATTAGCCAAAGCAATCCTAACCAAAAGAATAAACCTGAAGCATCACCCTACCTGACCTCAAACTACACTACAAAGCTATGGTAACCAAATCAGGGTGGTACTGGCACAAAGACAGATACACAGACCAATGTAATAAAAAAGAGAACCCAGATATAAAACTATGCATCTACAGCTAACCCAGTTTTGACAAAGGCACCAAGAACATACAGTGGGGTAGGGACAGTCTTTCAGTAAATAGTGCTGAGAAAACTAGAAGACCATATGTAGAAGAATGAAACTAGACCCCTACTTCTCATCATATATAAAAATTAAATAAAGGAGGAGTGGCCAAGATGGCTGACTAGAAGCAGCTAGTGTGTGACTCTCAGGAAGAGGAATGGAAGAGGTGAGTAAATACAGCACCTTCCACTGAAACATCCAGGTAATAAAAGTAATGGCAAAAACTGCAATTACTTTTGCACCAACCTAACACACGCATTGGGATTAATTAAGGAAACAAAACAAGTCGACCCATGGAGAACAGAGAAAAGCAAGGCAGGTTGACAGCCCACCTGGGAGTGACATGGAGCCAAGGGAACCTCCCTCAACCAAGGAAACAGTGAGTGAATGTGCAACCCCAGGAGCCCATGCTTCTCCAACAGGTCTTTGCAATCCCCAGGTCAGGAAATACACTTGTGAACCCACTCCACCAGGGCCCTCAGTCTGACACATAGAGCCATGTGGAGTCTTGACAGAGCAGCCACTCAGGCACATGCAGAGACCTGGGAGCCTTAGCTACTCCAGCCTTTTGGGCTTCCCAGCAAAAGTAGCTGCAGCTCCACAAAAGTGGGAGGTTAGTTCCCCACACATATCCCTAGGAAAGGGACTGAATCTAGGGGCTGAGCCGCAATGGTCTCTGGGCCCCACTTTCATAGCCCCTTACAGGATAAGACCCACTGGCTTGGAATTCCAGCCAGCCACCAGTAGCAGCATTGTGCCTCCCTGGGATGGAACTCCCAGGGATTGGCGGGGAGAGGTGGGCCACCATCCTTGCTGTTTGGGCAACTTAGCTGTTTTAGCCTTCAGGTTTTGGAGCGTCCAAGATGACCAGGGGCTGAAGCAGACCTCCAGCACAGCACAGCTGCTCTACAAAGATGTGGCCAGACTACTTTTTAAAGCAGGTCCCTTATCCTGTTCATCCTCACTGGGCATCTCCAGCCACATCCTACAGATGTGTTTGGGCCAGCCGTAAATCCATACCTCCCTGGGACAGAGCTCCTAGGGAGAGGGGCAGGCTTCCATTTTTTCTGTTTGCAGCCTTTACTAGTGATACCTCCAGGTACTGGAAAATCTGAGTCAACTAGGGACTGGAGTGGACCCCCAGCATACTGCAGCAGTCCTATGGAAAAGTGGTCAGTCTGTTACATGGGTGCCCATTCCCATATCTCCTCCCTGGCAAGGTCCTCCAGGCCTGGGCCTCCACCCACCCCACACCAGAGCTCTCAAGCCAGTAGCAACTCATCAACTCCCTGGACAGGGCCTCCAGGGGCAACTGAAAGCCTCTCTGTCACTGTCTCTGCAATAGAGCTGTCCTTGTCACCTTTGGACTAATGAAGGAGCAAAGATCCCAAGTACCTTATCCACACCTCCAGTGAGCTGCAGTCAACCCAAGGAGAGGAGGGAAGACTGTCTTTCACAGGTCCCACATACCTTCCACTGCTCATCACCACACAGGGAACCTGTGGCTTAGGCCCACAGCATAGATCCTCCATCCTGGGCTGATAGCATTGAGTGATTGCTGACTCACATCTCTCTCAAGTGGAGCCCCCAGGAGACAAGCAAAGTGGTGGGGCAGCAATCCAGCTAATGTGCAGCTCAGAGGGTTTACTGAAGGAACATCTGTAGCAGAGCATGGCCAGGGAAGGCCATCCCTCTAGGCTCAAGTTGCTCCCAGAAGAGACTTTAGCCCTAGGGGAACTGTCAGACCTGATCTCTGTCCATTTTCATGCTGCTGATAAAAACATACCCAAGACTGGATAATTTATAGGGAAAAAGAGGTTTAATGGACTAGGGAGGCCTCACAATCATGGTGGAAGGCAAAAGGTACATCTTACATGGCAGCAGGTAAGAGAAAAGAGAGCCAAGCAAAAGGGAAAACCTCTTATAAAACCATCAGATCTCATGAGACGTATTCACTACAATGAGAACAGTATGAGGGAAACCGACTCCATGATTCAATTGTCTCCCACAGGGTCCCTCCCACAACACATGGGAATTATGGGAGCTACAATTCAAGATGAGATTTGGGTGGGGACACAGCCAAGCCATATCAGCGGTTTTGCACATCAGATAGGGCTGGTCCAACTTGAGTACTCCTTGGGCTGCTGGCCTCTCCTGGGGCCCCAACCTGGTTACACTTACAGGGCAGTCTTCGGTGGCCTGGGGGCCCACACGATGGCTTCTGTGCAGGTGGACCATGCCTGACTGGTTGGAGAGCTCCAGTGAGGCAGCCACTATGGCTGCACACCAGTCCACATGTTCCCGCCTTGTACTGCAGCTTCCCCTGAGCCCACAGAAAATCCCCACATCACATTGTTGGCACATGTCTACAAGGGCAGGTTTTGCTTTACTTGTTCCACCAGCACAGAGGAGTGCAGTACGCCCCGCCAACCCCGCTGACCACCATTGCAGACAGATCCTTGGTGGGCACAGAGCCAGCAATCCCCACCCCTGCCAGTGCCTTGTCCTTGCCCTAATGCTATGCAGAGAACAGGGGATCCTCCCACACCTTGAGCAATCACTCCTGCCAGCAGGGCACAGAGAAGGCATCTAGACCTCTGCTGGCTAACACCCCATCCCAATCCAACACTACCTCCAGTACAACAGTGCACACAATATCCAGCAGAGGCCCCCTGCTGTCCACCAGCTACCTTGCCTCCACCACTGTGGTGAATATCCACAGGGAGGCAGGCAGCCCTACATCTGTTAGCAGTCTGCTGCAGCTGCCACACCTTGGTCCCCCAAGTACAGTAAACTCCAGACTTTGAGGAGCCAGAGAACAAAGTTGGGGCCCAGTATAAGATCCCAGAGATAGCGCACATAGTCCAAGAGTTGAGAGCTGAGCATTGGCTGCCTAGAATCCCCCAGAAACGAAACCAGTTGGCTGAATCTATCTTATACCACAACCAAATCCTGAAAATCATCAAATAGGATAAAAGAAAAGAAAAACCCATCCAAAGGTCAGCAACCTCAAAGACTGAAGGTAGATAAACCCACAAAGATGAGAAAGCATCAACAGCACAAGAATGCTGAAAACTCAAAATGCTAGAGTCCCTTTCCTCCAAATGACCACATCACCTCCCCCAGCAAGGGTTCAGAACCAAGCTGAGGCTGAGATGGCTGAAATGACAGAAGTAGAATTCAGAATATGGATAGGAATGAAGTTCATTGAACTACAGGAGTACATTGTAACCCAATGCAAAGAAGCTAAAAAATCATAAAATATTGCAGGAGCTGACAGACAAAATAGTCAGTATAAAGAATGTAACCAACCTGAGAGAGCTGAAAAACACCCTATAAGAATTTCATAATGCAAGCACAAATATTAATAACAGAATAGACCAAGCAGAGGAAAAAATCTCAGAGCATGAAGACTGCCTTTCTGAAATAAGGCAGGCAGACAAGAACAGACAAAAAAGAATGAAAAGGAATGAAGAAAACCTTGGAGAAATATGGGATTATGTAAAGAGACTGAATCTATGACTGATTAGTGTACCTGAAAGAGATGGGGAGAATGGAACCAACTTGGAAAATATATTTCAAGATATCACCCATGAGAACTTCTCCAACCTAACTAGAGAGGCCAATATTCAATTTAGGAAATGCAGATAACTCCAGTAAGATACTCCACAAGAAGGTCATCAGATTCTTCAAGGCCAAAATGAAAGAACAAATGTTAAAGGCAGCTAGAGAGAAAGGGCAGGTCACCAACAAAGGGACACGCTGAAACCCTACAAGCCAGAAGAGATTAGGGTGCCAATATTCCACATTCTTAAAGAAAAGAAATTCCAACCCAGAATTTCATATCTGGCTAAACTAAGCATCCTAAGTGAAGGAGAAATAAGATTCTTCTCAGACAAGCAAATGCTGAGGGAATTTGTTACCACCAGACATGCTTTACAAGACATGTGCTCAAGGAAGCATTAAATATGGAAAAGAAAGACTGTTACCAGCCACTACAAAAACACACTGAAGTACACAGACCAGTGACACTATAAAGCAACTACAAAAACATGTCTACAGAATAACCAGCTAACATCATGATGAAAAGAACAAATCCACACATCAATACTAACCTTAAATATAAATGGGCTAGATATCCCAATTAAAAGACACAGAGTGGCAAGCTGGATAAAGAACCAAGACCCATTGGTATGCTGTCTTCAGGTGACCCATCTCACATGCAAAGACACAGATAGGTTAAAATATAAAGGGATGAAGAAAAATCTATCAAGTAAATGGAAAACAGAAAAGAGCAGGGATTGTAAACCTAATTTCTGACAAAACAGACTTTAAACAAATAGATATTTTTTAAAAAGACAAAGGAGGACATTACATAATGGTAAAGAGTTCAATTCAACAAGAAGATCTAACTATCCAAAATATATATTCACCCAACACAGGAACAACTAGATTCATAAACCAAGTTCTTAGAGACCTCAAAGAGACTTAGAGTTTCAAACAATAATAGTGGGAGACTTTAACACCCCACTGACAATATTAGACAGAAAATTAACAAAGATATTCAGGACCTGAGCTGAGTACTGAGCCAATGGCCCTGATATCTACAAAACTCTCCACACAAAACAACAGAATATACATTCTCATTGCCACATAGCACATACTCTAAAGTTGATCACATAATTGAAAGTAAAACACTCCTCAGGAAATGCAAAAGAACCAAAATCGTAACAGTCTCTCAGACCACAGCACAATTAAATTAGAAATCAAGACTATAAAATTCATTCAAAACTATAGAATTACATGGAAATTGAATAACCTGCTCCTGAATGGTTTGGGGGGTAAGTAAAATTAAGGCAGAAATCCAGAAGTTCTTTGAAACTAATGAGAACAAAGATACAATATGCCAGAATCTCTGGAACGTAGCTAAGGCAGTGTTAAGATGGAAATTTATAGCACTAAATGTCCACATCAGAAAGTTAGAAAGATCTCAAGTTAACAACCTAACATTGCAACTAATAAGAACTAGAGAACCAAGAGCAAATGAATCCCAAAGGTATCAGAAGACAAGAAATAACCAAAACCAGAGCAGAAGTGAAGAAATTGGGACATTAAAAAAAAAACATTCAAAACACCAACAAATCCAGGAGCTGCTTTTTGGAAAAATTAATAAAATATACTTCTAGTTAGACTAATAAAGAAAAAAGAGAGAATATTAAAATAAACACAAGCAGAAACAACAAAGAGGATATTACCACTGACCCTACAGAAATACAAACAACCATCAGAGAATATTATGAATACCTCTATGCACACAAAATAGAAAGTCTAGAAGAAATAGATAAATTTCTGGACACATACACCCTCCCAAGACTGAATCAAGAAGAAATTGAATCCCTGAACAGACCAGTAATGAGCTCTGAAGTTGAGGCACTCATAAATAGCCTAGCAACAAAAAAAGCCCAGGACCAGATGGATTCACAGCTGAATTCTACCAGAGGTACAAAGAAGAGCTGGTACCATTCCTACTGAAATTATTCCAAAAATTGAGGAGGAGAGACTCTTCCCTAAATCATTCTATGAGGCCAGCATCATCCTGATAATGAAACCTGGCAGAGATACAACAACAAAAAAAGAAAAATTCAGGCCAACATTCTTGATGAACATAAATGCAAAAATCCACATCAAACTAGTGGCAAACTAAATCCAGCAGCACATCAAAAAGCTTATTCATCATTATCAATTAGGCTTTATCCCTGGGATGCAAGGTTGGTTCAACATATGTAAATCAATAAATTTGATTCATCACATTAATGGAATTAAAGACAAAAACCACATGATTATCTCAATAGATGCAGAAAACGCTTTTGATAAAATTCAACATTCCTTCATGTTAAAAACTCGCAATAAACTAAGTATTGAAGAAACATACCTCAAAATAATAAGAGCCATATATGACAAACCCACAGCCAACATTATACTGAATGGACAAAAGCTGGAAGCATTCCTCTTGAAAACTGGCCCAAGACAAGTATACCCTCTCTCACCACTCCTACTCAACATAGTACTTGAAGTCCTGGCCAGGGAAATCAGGCAAGAGAATAAGATAAATGGCACTCAAATAGAAAGAGAGGAAGTCAAACTATCCTTGTTTGTAGGCAACATGATCCTATATGTAGAAAACCCCATAGTCTCAGCCCAAAAGCTTCTTAAGCTGATTAACAACTTCATCAAAGTCTTAGGATACAAAGTCAATGTGCAAAAATCACTAGTATTCCTAAATACCAGCAACAGTCAAGCCAAGAGCCAAATCAGGAACAAACTCCCATTCACAACTGACACAAAAAGAATAAAATACCTAGGAATACAGCTAACTAAGGAAGTGAAAGATAGATCTCTACAATAAGAACTACAAACCACTGCTCAAAGAAATGAGAGATGACACAAACAAATGGAAAAACATTCCATGCTCATGGATAGGAACAATCATTATTGTGAACATGGCCATACTACCCAAAGTAATTTATAGATTCAATGCTATTCCTATTAAACTACCATTGGCATTCCTCACAGAACTAGAAAAACTTACTTTAAAATTCATATGGAACCAAAAAAGAGCCTGAATAGCCACGGCAATCCACAGCAAAAAGAACGAAGCTGGAGGCATCGCACTACCAACTTCAAACTATACTACAGGGCTACAGTAACCAAAACAGCATGGTACTGGTACAAAAACAGACATGTAGACCAATGAAACAGAATAGAGAACACAGAAATACCACACATTTACAACTATCTGATCTTTGACAAACCTGACAAAAACAAGCAATGGGGAAAATATTCCCTATTCAATCAGTGGTGCTGGGATAACTGGCTAGCCATATGCAGAAGATCAAAACTGGACCCCTTCCTTACACCATATACAAAAATTAACTTAAGATGAATTAAAGACTTAAATGTAAAACCCAAAACTAGGTATGCCTCTGGACACTTGATGGCCACCCCCTGGACCCTCCCTCAAGCACTGGTGTTTATGCCTGCCATTGGGTGACCTGTAGGTGGGTCTGTTCAGTCTGGTCCCACTCATCTTGGTCGCCCTCTGTGAGGCTGAGCAGAGAGCTCAGACCAGTGTGTACTTCACAGATTAGCCCACTGTCTGTAGCAACTGAGACCTTCTCCCAGTAAACAAGGATCAAATATATAGCCATCTGTGTTGACCACAGCCAGCTCTTACTAGCCATCTAGGTTGAACCACACAGTCCAGTATAAAACCAGCTCACAGAATTACACAGGGCTATAGAAGCAATGCCAAAAGACTCCACCCAACATTTTCTATAGTCATATCCCTTTGGATGGGGGAAGAAAATAACAAAGGAGAAAAACGGTAATAATATTGGAAAGAGAAGAAAGGAAAGGAAAGGAAAGGAAAGGAAAGGAAAGGAAAGGAAAGGAAACAGGAAAGAGGAAAGAAAGAGGAAAGAGGAAAAAGGAGAAAGGAGAGAAAGAGGAGAAAGGAGAAAAGAAAGGGGAAAGGAAAGGGAAGGGAAAAGGAAAAGGGAAGGGAAAGGAAAGGAAAAGGGAAAGGAGTCTATCCACATGAAAATAATCAAAAAACCTAGATATGCCAACATCTCCAGATGAGAAGGAACCAGCATAAGAATTCTGGCACCATGAAAAATCTGAACACTGTGACACTATTTGTTAATTTGAGATCTTTTTAGCTCTCCAGCAATGGTCACTAACCAAAATGGAAACTCAGAAATGACAGATAAAGAATTCACAGCATGGATTTCAAGTAAGCTCAATAAATTTCAAGACAAGTTTGAAAATCTACACAAAGAAACTTCTAAACAATCCAGGAAATGAAGAGAAAAATATCTTTAAAAAATCAGTCAGAGCTTCTGAACTTAAAAAATTCACATAAGGAATTTCTCAATACAATTGAAAACTTTATCAATAGACTAAACCAAGAAGAAATAATTTCAGAACTTGAAGGTCAATCTTTCAAACTAATCCATTCAGGAAAAAAAAGAAATTTAAAAAATAAACAAGTCTTTGAGAAATGTAGGATTATGTAAAGTGACAAAATCTACAAATTATTGGCATTCCTGACAAGGAGAAAATGTAAACAACCTGGAAAACATATTTGAGGGAATAATCCAAGAAAATTTCCCTAATCTTGCTAGAAGGGTAGACATCCAGGTACAAGAAATACATACAGTATCAGCAAGATACAATACAAAACAAACATCACATAGGCATAAAGTGACAAGACTGCCCCAAGTCAACACTAAGGAAAAAATCCTAAGGGCAGCTAGAGAAACAGGTCAGATCACCTACAAAGGGAGCCTCATCAGGGTAACAACAGACTTCTTAGTAGAAGAAACCTTACACAAGTCAGAAGAGATTGGGGGCCTATTCAGCATTCTTAAAGAAAGGAAATTGCAACCAAGAATTTTATATCCCATCAAACTAAGCTTCATAAGCGAAGGAGAAATAAAATTTTTTCCAGACTAGCAGCTACTAAGGTAAACTTTTACCACTAGACCATCCTAACAAGAGATCCTCAAGAAGGTTTTACACATGGAAACTGAAGAACTGTAACTGCTACCACAAAAACACACTTAAGTACATAGTCCACAAACTCTATAAAGCAACTATACAATAGATACTGCAAAGCAACCAGCTAACAACCTCACAATAGGATGAAAACCTCGCATAACAATACCAACCTTGAATGTAAATGGTCTAACTGCCCACCAGAAAGGCACAGAGTGGCAAGTTAAATAAAAAAAAAAAAAAAAGCAAGACCCAACCATCTTCTATATTCAAAAGACCCATCTTACACTTAATGATATCCATGGGCACAGAGGAAAGGATTGGAGAAAGATCTATCACACAAACAGAAAAAAAAAGAAAAAAAAAAGAACATGGTTTGCTATTCTTGTATCAGATAGACTTGAAATCTACAACAGTAAAAAAGGAAAACAAAACGCATTACATAATGAAAAAAGGTTCAATTCAACAAAAAGATTAAATTATCCTAAATATATATGCATTAAATATTGGAGTACTCAGATTTACAAAACAAGTACTTCTAGACCTATGAAAAACCTTAGATAGCCACACAATAATAGTGAGGGACTTCAACATCCCACTCAAAGTGTTAGATCATCAAGGCATAAAATTAACAAAGAAATTCTGGACTTAAATTCCATCAATTTGGCCAGCTGTACCTAATAGACATCTACAGACTACTTCAGCCATCAACCATAGAATATACATTCTTATCTGTACATGGAACATAATTTAAGATCAACCACATGCTTGGTCATAAACCAAATCTCAACAAATTTTTAAAAATTGAAATCATACCAATTTACCTTGGACCACAGTGGAATAAAAATAGAAATCAATACCAAGAAGATCTCTCAAAGGCCACACAATTACATGGAAATTAAACAACTTGCTTCTGCATGACTTTTGGGTAAATAACAACATTAAGGAAAAAATTCTTTTAAGTAAGTGAAAACAGAGACACAACATATTAAAATCTCTGGGATGCAGCAAAAGCAGTGTTAAGAGGAAAGCTTTTCACATTAAACACCTACATCAAGAAGTTAGATCTCAAATTAACAATCTAACATCACATCTAGAGGAACTAGAAAAACTGGAGCACACTAATCCCTAAAGCTAGCAGAAAATTTTTAAAAAAGCTAAAATCAGAGCAGAATTGAAGGATACTGATATCGAAAAATTCATCCAAAGAATTAACAAAACTAAGAGTTTGTCTTTTCAAAGAATAAACAAGATCAATAGAATGCTAGCTAGAGTAACAAAAAAGAGAGAAGATCCAAGTAAACACAATCAAAAACAACAAAGGTGACATTACAACCAAACCCACAGAAATACAAAAGATCCCAGGGACTATTATTAACACTTCTATGCACATAAACTAGAAAATCTAGAGGCAACAGAAACACACAACCTGCCAAGATTGAATCAGGAAGAAACTGAAACCCCAAACAGATCAATATAGAGTTCCAAAATTGAATCCATCATTTAAAAAAAAAAAAAAAAAAAAAAAAAAAACTACCAACCAAAAAAGCCCTGGGCCAGAGAGATTCATATCCAATTCTACCAGTTGTACAGAGAAGAGCTGGTATCAATTCTACTGAAACTATTTCAAAAAATCAAGAAGAAGAGACTCCTCCCTAACCTATTCTACAAAGCTAGCATCACTTTGATACCAAAATCTAGCAAAGACACAATGAATAAAGAAAACTACAGGCTAGTATCCCTAATGGACATAGATACAACCTATGTTGAGGAACCTAGTAGTCCTCAACAAAATATTAGCAAATCAAATCAAACAGCACATCAAAAAGGTAATTCACCATAATCAAGTAGGCTTTATTCCTGGGATGCAAGGTTGGTTCAACATACTCAAATCTGTAAATTTGATTCACCACATAAACAGAATTTAAAACAAAACTCATTATTTCTCAATAGATGCAGAGAAAGATTTTGCTAAAATTCCACATCTCTTAGTGACTAAGAACTTTCAACAAACTAAGCATTGAAGAACATGCCTCAAAAGAGTAAGAGCCATCTACGACAAACTCACATCCAACATCATACTGAATGGGCAAAAGCTGGAACCACCCTCCTTGAGAACAAGAACAAGACAAGGATGCCCAATCCCACTCCACTGCTCCTATTCAACACAGTCGTGGAAATCCTAGTCAGAGTAATCAAGCAAGAGAAAGAAATAAAATGCATGAAAACAGGAAAAGAAGAATTCAAATTATCTCTCTTCACTGATGATATGATTCTATACCTAGAAAACTCTAAAGACTGCCAAAAGTCTCCTAAACCTGACAAACAACTTCAGTAAAGTTGTGGGACTCAAAAGCAACGTACAAAAATCAGTAGCATTTCTATACACCAGTAACATTTAAATTGAGAGCCAAGTCAAGGACACAATCCCTTTTACAATAGCCATGCACACAAAAAATACCTAGGAATACATCTAACCAAGGAAGTGAAAGATCTCTACAAGAAGAATTACAAAACACTCCTGAAAGAAATCAGAAATGACTACAAACAAATGGAAAAACATTCTATGCTCATGAATTAGAACAATCAATATCATTAAAATGGCCATACTGTCCAAAACAATCTATAGATTTAACACTACTCCTATCAAACTACCAACATAATTTTTCATAGAATTATGAGAAACTATTCTAAAATTCACATGGCATCAAAAAGGAGCCCCAAAGCCAAAGCAATCCTAAGCAAAAAAAAAAAAAAAAAAAAAAAACAAAAAACAAAGCCAAAGGCATCATGTTATTTGATTTCAAACTATACTACAAGTCTACAGTAACCAAAACAGCATGGTGCTGGTACAAAAACAGACACACAGACCAATGGAACACAATAGAGAAATTAGAAATAAAGCTGCATTCCTATAACCATCTAAGCCATCTAAAGTAGGCAAAAATAAGCAATCTAAATAACCATCCAAACTCAGCAAAAATAAGCAATGGGGAAAGAATTCCCTATTTAATAAATGATGCTGGAATAACAGGCTAGCCATATGCAGAAGAATGAAACTAGACCCCTACCTTTCACCATATACAGAAATTAACTCAAGATGGATTAAAGATTTAAATCTATGACCTCAAACTATAAAAATCCTAGAAGAAAACCTAGGAAATAACCTTCTGGATATCAGCCTTGGCAAAGAATTTATGATTAAGTCCTCAAAACCAATTGCAACAAAACCAAAAATTGGCAAGTGGGACCTAATTAAACTAAAGAGCTTTTGCACAGCAAAGGAAACTATCAACAGACTAAACTGACAGTCTACAGAATGGCAGAAAATATTTGCAAACCATGCATCCAACCAAGGTCTATCCAGAATCTGTAAGGAATTTAAATGACTCAACAAGCCAAAACCAAATAATCCCATTAAAAAGTGTGTGAAGGACATGAACAGACACTTATCAAAAGAAGACATATATGGAGCCAACACACATATGAAAAAATGCTCAACATCACTAGTCATCAGAGAAATACAAATCAAAACCACAATGAGATACCATTTCACATCAGACAGAATGACTATTTGGAGGAAAAACAAATCTGGATCCCTACCTTACACCATACACAAAAGTGAACTTCGGATCAGTGAGTCCTAACTACACAAAAGAGTAAAATGATACAGCCAGTAGAAGAAAATGAAAAAGAGAGTCTGTTCACTAGGGAGTTAGAGGGAACATAAGCAAGAGCTAAAATGTTTGCATCATATGGTAAAGACAAAAAAATCTTATGGATCTGACTTTATCAAAGTTGAGTATTTCTGTTTGATGAAGAACACTATGGATAATATTACCAGGTGACACCCTGGGAAAAGATATATGCAATGATTAAAGAAGCCAAGGGGTTAATATCTAAATACACGAAGAATACCTGCAAATAAATAAGAAATAGAAAGGAAACACAGTAGAAAAATACGGACAAATGATAAATGAGAAATTCACATAAAAGGAAATTGGAACAGTTACCAAATCATTGAAGAGACATTCAATCACATTAGTGGAGAAGAATATATAGTAAAAATGAGATGCCACTTGACAAACATAAGTTTGTCAAAAACTACAAAGTTAGAAAATAAAATATGTTGGTGGTGATGAAAGGGTATGGTACTCTCATGTATTTTTAGTGGGAGTGTAAACTGGGCTAGCTATTCTCTAGAGAGCATTCTGCCAGCAATTGGGGAAAGCAATTCTTCATACAGCTCGTACCTGCAACCCCAGTTCTTGATTCCTGCACAGAGCCATAAAAGAATGTACAAGAAGATGTTGATTGTTACGATGTTTGTTCTAGAAGGCAGTGAACCTCTTGCTCAACTTTAGGGGAATAAATTAGAGAATGTGAACAGATTCTGTGGGCCATTAGACACGAATAGAAAGCAATAAATTAAATAGACATACAGCCACAGGATAGGCCATAAAACATACTGTTGAATGAAAAAAAATTACATTACAATATAATTAGTATGTTTTTAAAACACAAACACATACCAAACAAAAAGCACAGCATAAATTACAAGGATATATAAATATCTGAGGACATCTGCCAAGTCCATCAGAGTAGACACCTCTATGGGAAGCAAAGAATGGGTGTGGGGATCATGATTGAAGGAAAAACATGAAATGAAAATAAAATACAATGAAATAAATGAAAGCCTATGCACAGACTCCACGGCAACAGGGAGCCATGAGGGAGAAGTGTGTGTGTACGAATTCAGCTCCTGGCACCTGAGGGGAAGCAGAGCCATAGAAAGGGAGAAAGTGGAGTGCAGAGCACCATGTTGGCCCAAGACTAACCTCCATGCTTCATAGCACAAGAGTGTTAGGAATTCCACAGCCTCATCACCCATAAAATGAAACCCAAGATCCTTGGCATACGTTCAGAGTTTTCACCATCTGGCCCCTACTCTTAACAATATAGGAAAAATCCAACTTGTGTCAATCACCCTGCCACCTCCCCTCCTTTTTATTGAATTCTATCTCCACCACTCTATAAACACAGTAGCAGGCACAGTGTTGGAAGTGATGCATTCTTAGCACCTCTGACCTCTTGATTGTCCCTTAGTGGGCTCCTTCTGCCACAGCTGTCATCACCTTTGGGCCCTCTTGCTCTGCCATCTTCCCTCAGTCATGCGCTTTTATCCTCATCAAACTAAAATGGAATGTTCTGACGTGCATGTCCAGAGCTGGCTCATTCCTTAGATTAAGCAGGTATGAGTTGAGGAAATCTGATCTGTTGGAGCAGCTTCCTGCATTCAATGATCTCTCCAACTATCCTGCTTCCACAATTTATCTTCTCTCCATTACAGTCAGACAAGTCCCAGGTTACCCAAACCCTCATTGTAGAATTTAAAGACAGTGCCTTGCAGACACCAACACATTTATATTTGGCATCAGATTATAACATTAGCAATTCCATTACCAAGGCCAGGGATCCAATACTTTCTAATGAAGATTAAGGAAATGGCAGAAAGGAAGGGGAGGTTTAGAGGAGGTGCCCCTGGGCCAGGTATAGGCAGCAGGAGAGGGCACAAAGCATGAGAGAAAATGCTGAATGGGCAAAGGAAAGAGAATAGTCACAGGGTGGACCATGGAACCATTATCTGTTTCTCATGTTCATTTCCAGTTTTCCACAGTTCTTCAGCTCTTATAATGGGGTCTTACCTGGGCAGCCTTTGAGGGTGTAATTGTTTTTTTTCTCTCTGGTCTACTTCCTCAAGACATCTTTTACCTCTACACATGAGTTTTCATCATGAAGTTCACCCTTTTCCCCACCTCCACTATCTCCAGTAAACTCTCAATGTAAAGTTAAACTGATTGGGCTATGGGTCAGTTGCATTACATTTAAATAATCACAGAGAACATCAAAAACATCAGGAAACACAGTGCAGGTGTCTGCAGCTACCCTTTGATAAATCCATCAGCTGTGGCCATTCGAACTCTCTCATGGGAATTAGGAAACTAAAATGTATTTTTAAAAAAATCTACAGGCAATAACATTGAGTCTGCCTCTCCACAGAGAATAGCAATCAATGGAGTAAGACAGCAACAGTGAGTTTGATACTTAATCTAATTATTTTCTGCTATGGATTTGTTACGGGCAATGTAACAACTGGTACTAACTTTTAAATGGTTTGGAACTTGTTTTTTTTTTTTTTTTAACCTAATTTGATAATGCATTTCTCATTAAGTATTATTGAGAATGAAGAAAGAAGGAAGGGGTGGCGGGTTTCCTCTCTGTTTGTTGAAAAGGAGACAAATGGAGTACACTATTAAAAGGATTGAATTGTTTATACAAATCTGAAACCCACTCCCTTCTTGACATGAACCACAGGGTCTACACATCAGTCTAGTCAATTAAAATAGTACGTTCCATTAGTATGTTTGTGCTTTGCCAATGAAGAATTATGATTTTAAAAATATCAAGGCAATGTATGTGTTTCATATCACAAACTGTACTTATATCCAGTACCAGCCAACCTATTACTGATTTCTTCTGCTGGAGGTCACCGATAAGGAGTGAAGAAACACAAAGATAGTGAGGACTTCTCTAGGCACTGTCCAATTCAGTCCAACTTCAATTCAACTCACTAAGGACCCTTTACAGGTACACAGAATTTATGAAAGAGAGTTGTGACTATCCAGTAATGTCACTAAGTTAAAGATATTTTAAATTTCTGATAATAATGGCCATAGGTATCAAAGTCCTTTTTTTTTTTTTTTTTTTTAAGTATCCACTATTTATCAGGTTTTATTCTAGGCAGTTGTATTTAAAGTACATATTTTAATGCTAAGTTTTAAAATAAGAAACATGAGACTCAGAAAGAGTAAGGAACTAGTCCCACAATTTCATAGCAATTGAGGAACAAAGGAGAGACGGGAATGTGGTTTGGTAAAACCCTGAGATTAAGTTCTTCCCTTTGCTCCACACTTTATCTCTTTCAGAAGTGCCTTAGAGAGCAACCAGCATGTGTTTCTGACATCTTTGTGTAGGGAAACTTTGGGTTTTGAAAGTAATACTGGTTAGGGAACAGCCCAGAGTCATTTGGAGCCACCTCTGTTGAGTAAGTTGCATGATCAGTCCTGATTTGCATAAAAGATAAAGTATAACTGTTTAGAAAGAGGATGCTTTTCCAGTGTATCTTATATAGCTGCCTCATTTTGCTTTTCACTTGTAATAGGAGTACTACTTAGAAAAAATATTAATGTGCTTTTCTCATTTGCTTTCCTGAATACAAGACTTTCCCCCTAGTCCACTAGAAGCATTTGTGTAAGTTTAGTGGTGTCAGATGCCAAAAGGCATGTAGAGAAAGTGAGAGAGTTGATATGCAGCTTTTGATATTCAAAATAGATTTCTGTAGAACGGTATTAGTCCTAAAACCAGACTATTTTCTCAAAACAGGATTTTCAAAATTCCTTCATTTCCCCTTGAACATACTAAAAACTAAGAGTGCACATATGAATAACACAAATAGTTCTCTCATATCACAGAGAAGGCACTCAATATATATATTCCTTCCACATCTAGACCAAGAAGTTTATCATTCTGTGGTAAGAGTAAGAATATGGCAGAAAAAGAATAAAGGTCAGGAGTGGAAATCTGACCCTTCTGACACTAGGAGATAGAAAAAGGGAACAAGAAACAGTGGCCTCCAGAGTTTTTGTTTTTACTCTCTTCTTGGGGCAAAGCATTAGGACAGAATGGTTATGAAAACACTCAGGTAAACTGAGGCGTATACGCATGAAGCTGGGAGAAGTACATTGGAAAGACTGGAGCTTGCTTTTGTTCCCGTGTGAGCTGGTTCTGAGTTTGGGATTCTTGAAGGCTTAACCTGGCTTGGAGTGGATTCCTCCAGCTAGGGAGCCAGATGGACCTAGTTGGAGCCCTGCCTGGTAAGGATTCAGGGGCCGGGGTCTACAGGACTGAGAGCCAAGGGAAGTCGAGAAAGTCAAGGAGCATGTAGACAGGGAGTCGGCAAACTACAGCCCACGGGTCAGATCCAACCCAGTGGCCTATTTTTATAAAGAAACACTCATTTGTTTACATATTATCTTTGGCTGCATTTCAGCTGCAGAGTGGGGTAGTTGTAACAAAGACCATATGATCCACAAAGCCTAAAACATTTACTCTCTGTGGCCCTTTATGGAAAAAGTTTGCCAATCTCTGTACTACACCTTATGAAAGTCTACAGAACACGCTGCAAGGAGGCAGACAGGGAATAATGCCTTGGAAATCAGAGAAGCCTAAGGATACAGGCAAGTCAAAGGAGAGAAACTCCTTTCCTTAGGAGGTCACAAAACATAAGCTCGTGCCCACCCGCCAGAGCCGAGACACCATCCTGGAGAGAAGCTGGAGAAGGGACTAAAAAACTGAACTAGGAAGTTCAAGAGACTGGACATTTTTACCTTGTATTCTAAAGGGAAAGTTACATTATTTCATTGCATTGGCTTGAATATAGTCTCCAATGGAAGGGTTTATATTTATGAGGAAGTCCAAATCAGTCACAAGAAATTATATTTGCTCCGAACATCACACAATGTAAGTTTTATAACCCACCTACCAATTTATAGATTATGAGACCTGATAGAAATCTTAGAGATACTTTAAATTCTTCTATCATTGTACAGATAAGGAAACAGTGTTCCTGAAAGACCATGTTCCTGTAGATAGGTGGAAAATGAACTGAGACTAGAATCCAATCCCCCAATCCAATGGCTCCAAATACCCAGTATTCAGGAGGGATGTTTGCTGTTGTATCCTCAAGATACTGGTAGGAAAGAGCATCAAAGAAATGGAGAGAGTTTGATAAAGAAACTTCTTATAAAGGTATGGTGAAGGTTTTGGTATACCAGCAGGGAGAGGGCAGTACACCAGGACTAGTGACGTGGGGAGACCTTACCATCCAGGGACTGGGACAAGGGGAGGGGGCCATTCAGAGATAGACCAACAAGATGGAGAAAGGCAGCTAATTCAAGGTTCTCCCATAGGGAAAAACTCAGGGAAATACATGTCCTGACTTATTCATTCTCTTTCTATACTTTAATCTTCCTGTTAGTTTATTTCATGTTTCATCCATAACACATGGAAGCCCTACAGAGTAGTCTACAAAATTGAGCATCCCAAGACACAGAAGAGTGGAAATAGTATCTAGAGGGGAAAACAGAAAAAACTGAGCATCATCATATAAAATAATACCTGGAAGCATGCCTAGCGTAGAACAGGCACTCAAATCTTTTTAAAATGAATAAATGAATGGATGAATTTTACTGTCGATCAAGTCATTCTTATGAACTTTTGTGGGTTCCTTGCCAAGTACAATACTCATCCAACAGACCGTCAACCCCATAAGAAAAGTTCTAGAGAGTGATATCTCTTTCCTACAAATAGAATATGAGCTCCCTGGCTGTAAGTGTTATCAAAGATAGGCTTTGGATGTGTGATTTTATTAGATTTCTATTGCTGCATAACAAATCACCACAACCTTAGCAGCTTACAACAACACAAATTTATTATCTCACAGTTTCTATGGGTTAGGAATCCTGGCACAGGTTAGCTGGGTCCTCTGATCAATCTCACTGGACAGAAATCTGGGCATTGGCTGGGTCTGGGGTCTCATCTGGAGCTTAAGGTCTTCTTCCAGGCTCATTCGGGTTGCTGGCAGAGTTCATTTCCTTGCAGTTGTAGGACTGAGGTCCCTGATTCCTGCTGGTCGAGAAACAGCTGGGGTTGCCCTCAGCTCCTAGAGGCTGCCCTCAGGTCTCAGCTACGTGGTTCCCTCACAAGCCTTCTCACACTTCCACTCTCTAGGGCCCACCCACAAAATCTCCCTTTTGATTAACGAAAAGTCCATTGCTTAGTCACCTGGATGTGGGATATCCCATCATATTCACAGGTTCTGCCTGCACACAAGGGGAAGGATTATACAGGGCTTGCACACCAAAGGGTGGAATCTTCAGGGCCATTTTCGAATTCTGCCTACACAAGTGATACAAGTTCTCATGCCCTTCTAAATTCCCAGATTTTATTTACTTTTATTTTAAATAATTAATTTATTTATTTATTAGACAGAATCTCGCTCTGTCACCCAGGCTGGAGTGCAGTGGCGCATTCTCGGCTCACTGCAAGCTCCGCCTCCTGGGTTCAGCAATTCTCCTGCCTCAGCCTCCTAAGTAGCTGGGACTACAGGCGCCCACCAACATGCCCAGCTAATTTTTAATATATTTTTAGTAGAGACGGGGTTTCACCGTGTTAGCCAGGATGGTCTCGATCTCCTGACCTTGTGATCCGCCCGTCTCGGCCTCCCAAAGTGCTGGGATTACAGGCATGAGCCACCGCGCCCGTCCTAAATTCCCAGATTTTATTTAAAGTAAACAGTTTATTTACATCCTGACTCAGAACCCTTAAACTCTAGGGTTTTTAATTAAAAAAAAAAATCAGGAATATTTCCAGACCGCTTTGTCATTTCATAGATACATGGAGAGGAGGCTGAGCCATCACTGGCTGTGCTTACATTTTAGAACCATTTTTCTGTTGAGGGAATGTGGTGGATCTGCCGTCATTCATAAGATAGAAAAGAAGAGAAAATGATTCCTTTGAATTGTGGAAATATGATTATTTAAAACACCAACCGCCTTATACATTCTGATCACTTTTTTATAATTTAACCACATTTGCTTGACTTCGAAACTTCACAAGCATGGTAGCCAAAAGTCTATAATAATTTGTAGACAAAATCATGAAGAGCGAAACCAACTACTGGCCTTTTTGGTATAAAGCAATCAAACCAACATAGCAATAATAACCAAATAATATTTAAACTTAATATCCCTCAACAAAGCATATTTTATGCTTTCTTAAATGATGTATGTGAGACAGACGCAGTCATACAAATGGCCAAATGAAACTATTTTTAAAGATTTTGTTACTTAAAAATGAGGTAAAATTCCTATCTTAAAAATCAACATAGATCTCATACATGGTGAGGTCATATTGACTGCAGACATTTTTGGACCCTAAGGAGGAATTATTTTCCATAGACACTGTGCATATTTTCTTTGGATTTCATGAGAAAAGATTAGGTATTTCAACATGCACTTAAAGTTTTCTTTCAGAATCTTTGCTGTTGTACCGAGGCCCAGGGAAGAAAGCAGTGGGGAGCAGCAGGGTGGTTTCGGCTGTGTCCCCATTAAAGCTGCTGTTTTGGCCTGGACCAATTTCGTTACTGCAATGATCATATTTTGTGAAAAATCCATTAATGGATTCAGTTTGATCAGTGTATGATAAAGTGAGGGGAAGAAATTGCACAGATTATTTTATGAACTCCTCACTCTCCAGCCTTCTCTAATCTCTCACTAACCCCATGCCCTAAAGCATCAAGCATGGGAACTCAGGGGAGAGAAGAAAGAAGAAGAGGGCAGGGAAAAGACAATGACTGTGGGAAGAACTGTGGAAATTGTGCAGAAATGGTTTTTAACTCTTCAGAAATCGAATGAACATGAAGGTTTCATGTACAGAGCTAGAGTATTCACCTGATTCTACCTATTCTCATATCCTAAATACAATCATTTTTACCTAAGTCAAAAGGAGTTATCACCATTACATAATGCTGCTATTGACCACTGAAAATAGCTAATAGATTTAAGGAGGCATATGCCACAAAAGTAGATAACTTTTAGGAAAGAAATTCAGGGAACTTTCTTCTTACAGTAGACAATTTGCATTGAAAGTTTGAATTGTTCATTAAAAAATGATTCAAGTGACCATCTAACACTGAAGAGAGATCGAAATTTCATTACAGGACTTGGGGATTTTAATCTTACCTAGAATGTTTCCATGGAAGTAGGACAGGGAGGGCAGTTTCTTACATTCTCTGATATCCGTTTTCTCTGACTCATACCATCAAGACCAGCCTAGTTTTCAGTTGGGATTCCATTTGTTTACAATGTATAGAAACCCTTGTAGGTGGGTCAGCCAATGGGCTAATCTTTCCAGGGTCAACCAGTCCAGGACTAAAGCAACTACTCAAGGAAGCCATTAAGAACCCACATTCCCACTTACGTCCTTGGGATGTTACTTTCATCCTCACAGTCACAAGTAAAGCCACCATTTCCACCAGGCACCAGAAGTGGAAACCATGCCCCCAAAAGGTGTTAGCATAGCCACTCCACAAGGAAGAAAAAGAAAGAGAAAGGAGAAGAGCAGCGGCCAGTGCCAGCTTTATATGGCAAACAATAGGTTTCCTGGAGGCCTCCCCCAAGTTCATTTTCTCTTGCATCTCATTAGGCAGAACTGGATGATGTGGTTACCTCCAGCTATAAGAAAATGACTTTTAAAAAACTGGCACACGGCTGCCACCATCAAAATGGAGTTCTGTGAATATAAGACAGAGGTTGGCACACTTGTTCTATAAAAGACCAGATAGTAAATATATTAGGCCTGGCAGAACATACAGCATCTGTTGCAACTACTCAATTCTGCCCTTGTAGCATGAAAGCAGCCATAGGCAATACACGTGAGGCTGCATTCCAATTAAACTTTATTTATCAAAGCAGCCAGAAGGCTAGATTTAGCTTGTGGATTGCAGTTTGCCCACTCTGGATATGAGAGACAAGGAGAAGGGTACTAGGTAGGCAACTAGCAGGATCTCCCATCCCACTGGCCTGTTTTCAATCATCATTCTCTACCCTCCTTTCGCACTCTGCAGTGTAGTTCTTGAACACACAAAGAAACTACAAATCAGCAAACATGGCAATCCACGTTTGGAAGGAATCCAGCTTCTGGGCTGTCACAAGGCTTGGTTTCTAATCCCTTCCCGACATTGGTGTCTGTGATTCTGTGCAAAGTGAAGCACAGCTACTCTGGTATCATAGTCATGTCATTTACTCAAGTGCAGGAGGAACCCACAGTGCCAGAGTCTAGAAGTTACAAGGATAAGTGAAAAAATGGCTGTCAGAAGATGATGAATGGTTGCCTTCTGAAGTTTTGAATTGGATCTTACAAGACAAAACCGGACAAACCAAGGAAACTTGGTAATTTTCTCTGCTGCAGAGCAGCCACCTGGCAAATATCACATTGCAACCACCAACCCTTGGCAGAGGTTGGAACAGCAGCTATAATTATAAAGAGCAGGGAGGAGACTCTAAAAATCTCTTCTGAGTGGCAAAAAATTCTGAAAATCAAGATAATTACAACACTAGCTCATCCTGATTTGCTTGGCTATTTATAGATGAGAAGAAGCTGATGCACTGAGAGCTTTTTCTTTTTTCTTTTTCTTTTTTTTTTTCTTTTCTATTTGCATTAAATCCTGTGTGGCTCCTCTCTGAAATGTGTGCATATGCTGAGTCCATGTGAGATGCCACCACTGGCACTTGTCATAAGAATTAAATCCCTCTCAAGCTTGTTTACAGCTCAGCACTTGTCATACTGCTCCCTTGAGCTTCATGGCTGGTTGGGTTCTTTTTTTTCCCCAGCTCTGCAGAAGATTTAATTTCTTTTTTGTTTATGTGTGTACTTACCCTTGCAGGTGCAGGATAGAAAAAATTGCTGTGCCCAGATGTTTTGAAGCTGCACTAGCATACATACAGCTCAGATTAAATAGAAAAATTGCATAAGATAAAGCAGGCACTTCGAGTACAGTATTCTACAGGGTATTTGATAAACCTATCATGTTTTCTTGACAATAAGACTCTTTAATGTAACTTTAGAAACAGAGGAATGTTTTAAGGCATCACCAGCTCAACTCATTTGTAGATGATTTTACAATGAGATTTGTCATTTTTGAGCAGGGCCCATTACATTTACCCCATATTCAACTTAGAAAATATCTTCCCAGAACAGAACAGTCTGGGAATGGGGTGGAAACACCTATCAAGCTGTCTCAGCTCATTACTGGATTAGTTAGACCTCAGGGATCTGAGGCCAGATTTTGTCTTAGTTTTGGAACACAGCAAACATAACCCAAACACAAACAACCCTCTTGCTGCTCGTTGAGCTCTGTGCTAATATGCAAAAGCCCTGCCCGAGTCACAGATGGAAAATGCTTCTGCAGACCCTCAGTTTGGATTTTCATTTACCCAAGGCAATGGGTTAACCTGTTTTGCACACAGCAACTGTCAAATAAGATGAAGAGTTCAGCTCAGGAGAAGAGAACAATGCTCAAAATTCTCGACTCCCCTTCAACAGCCTCCAACAATTGTTTCCCAGTACTGCACGGAGGCAGCTCAGCACCTTTGGCAAACCCTGGATTGTGATGCTCGTTATGAAGGCCTATACAATATACCCAGTTCTGCTTTGTGACATAGTCCCTGTGAGGGCCTGGGGAGAATGTTACCATATTTAGCTTTCCCAGGAGGTGTAGAAGAGTTCCCAGCTGAGCTGCTTAAGATGTTGGTTTAAACCAAATCCTTCATCTCCCTTTGCTCATGAAACTAAACACCCAGAGTAGAACCGGGAAAAGAGTACCTTAGGCCTCGTTTTCTTTGTAGAGAGGAAAAGGTTCACACAAAAAAGAGAAAAAGAGAGGCTCTCACTTTTTAATTTGAGTGCCAGGCCTGGATCCCCAGTTGGCAAAGCCTTTTATAGTCAGTTCTTGTCCCAGAATTCTGCATCTGCAAGATCAGAGCTTATTAGTATCATCTCTTCCTCTTGCTCCCAATACTGCCCCTAGAGACTGTAAAAGTTTCAGACTATACACACGGAAAGGCACATGGCTCTTGCTTAACTATCATAGTACAGGGTTCTGCTTGCACTAAAAGACATATATTCCTCTAGCCATACCGATAATAGTAAACACTCACTTCATCCCCAAATCCTCTAGAACCTCAGTAGAACATGGAGAATATATTAGCAATCTATATCTCTTGTAATAGACCATATGTGAGTTACTATTTAGAGTAAGTAAAGAATACAGTCATATGCCACACGACAATGTTTTGGTCGATGCCAGACTGCATGTATGATGGTGGTCCCATGAGATTATAATGGAGCTGAAAAATTCCTATTGCCTAGTGATGTTGTAGCCATGGTAACTTCTTAGTGCAACACATTAATCACGTGTTTGTGGTGATGTGAGTGTAAACAAACCTACTGCACTGGCAGGTGAAAAAGAATAACACATACAATTATGTGGTGCAGACATAATACTTGATAAAAAATGACTGTTACTGGTTTGTGTATTTACTATGCTATACTTTTTAATTATTGTCTTAGAGTATACTCTTTCTGCTTATGAAAAAAAAGGAACTGCAAAACAGTCTCAGGCAGGTCCTTTGGCAGGTATTCCAGAAAAAGACATTATGATCATAGGAGATGACGGCTCCATGCATGTTAATGACCCTGAAGACTAAAAGATGTGGAGGTGGAAGACAGTAGAACTGATAATTCTGACCCTTTGTAGGCCTAAGATAATGTGTGTGTGTGTCTTCGTTTTTAACAAAAAAGTTTGGAAAGTGAAAAAAAACATTAAATAGAAAAAGCTGATAGAATAGGATATAAAGAAAGGAAATGTACATCTGTACAATGTGTTTGTATTTTAAGTATTACAAAATAATCAAAGAGTTAAAAAAGTTTCTAAAATAAAAACGTTACAGTATGTTAAGGTTAACTTACTATTAAAGAAAGAAAAAAATTAGTGTAGCTTCTATGTGTACAATGTTTATAAAGTCTACAGTAGTGTACAGTACAGTCCTAGACCTTCACATTCACTCATCACTCACTAATTCAGAGCAACCTCCAGTCCCACAACCTCCATTCATGGTAAATGCCTTATACAAGCATGCCATTTTTAATCTTTCATACTCTATTTTTACTGTACCTTTCCTATGTTTACAGATGTTTAGATAGACAAACATTTACCATTGTGTTACAATTGCCTACGGTATTCAGTACAGTAACATGCTGTACAGATTTGTAGCCTAGAAGCGATCAGCCATATCACATAGCCTAGGTGTGTAGGAGGCTATGCCATTACGTTTGCTTAATTACTGTACACTCTATGATGTTTGCGCAACAACAAAATCGCCTAGTGATGCATTTCTCAGAATGTATCCCCATTGTTAAGTGACACACGACTGTATTAGGGTTCAGGAGGCACCTTTGGTTTCATAGATCATGATGGTGATATTTATGTTTGTAGGCCATTGATCAATATTGACAACACAACTATCATAAAATGTAGAGCTCTATTTGTGTTTTCTCACTTTAGTGTGTTCAAAGCAGCCCATTACACACTAATTATTCTCAAAGTAGGAAGCCTATGGATTCTTCAAGATAGAGTGGGACATTGTGAATGAAATTTGTTGTTTTTTGGTAGGGTAATTTACTACATCTTTAATAGGGATTATTATAAATATTTGAAACATATTAACCTTGTACATTGAAGCCCCATTCAACCATCAGACTATGGGTGCTAGGACCATGGCCACACCAACCTGTAAGAAGGTAGAGCTTAGAGGTGGTCAGCTCCTCACTCTCAGTGACGAGTGAATCCAGATGATGACATCAGCAGACCAAATAGTATCTGCTCGCCTTTCTTCTCAAAATCTTCACAGCCACATATGCAAACATACAGGTACATACTTGCTAGATCTAAAAAATAGTTTATGTAAAATATTGAACACTTCTACTGAGAGTCAGATGTATTGTTTTGAGAAGTAGCACAGTGAAGCTACTATGTTTTTGTTTTTTTTTTTTAAATATGCTTATCAGATTCAGTTGAGCCTGGAGAAAAGGCAAGAGGAAGGGAGCCTCCCGCTGACAGACTCTGTTAGATCACAGAATAAAAGAAGCTAGAAAGAAGTCTGGAGACAAAGAGTGCTTTTTAGAGGGATGAAGCAGAAAGGGGACAATGGGACATTCTATATGTACTTTGCCTGCTTCAAAACTTTGTCTTAGAAATTCGGCTAGTAAACAACAGGTTAAAGCTAAGCTAGAGTCAACTACAGGCAACTCCACTGTCTCTGAACCCACAAGTTGGGA
The DNA here is from genome assembly GCF_007565055.1 of Rhinopithecus roxellana. NCBI lineage: Eukaryota > Metazoa > Chordata > Mammalia > Primates > Cercopithecidae > Rhinopithecus > Rhinopithecus roxellana. The sequence goes on from NC_044553.1 coordinate 43,775,133, forward strand.
CGGGCTAAAGCTTTTAAGATAATTGTTTGTTTCTTCTTTTCTATAAGGGTAGTCTGAATCTGCCTTTCCAGCACATCTCCTGCCACTCCAATCCTGACCTAATGCTGGCCCCTTTTCTTGAATACTCCATGCAATTCTGGGCCTTTGTGACTTAGCTCAGACTGTTTTCTCTCTTTAAAAACTCTTTGTGCCAGGCATGGTGGTTCATGCCTGTAATCCCAGCACTTTGAGAGGCCAAGGCGGGCGGATCACTTGAGTTCAGAAGTTTGAGACCAGCCTGGGCAACATGGCAAAGTCCCATCTCTACAAAAAAAATACAAAAAATTAGCAAGGTGCGGTGGTATATGTCCTTGTAGTCCCAGCTACTTGGGAGGCTGAGGTGGGAGAATCATCTGAGCCTGGGAAATCAAGGCCACAGTGAGCCATGATTGTGCCATTGCACTCCAATGTAGATGTTAGAGTGCGACCCTTTCTCCAAAATAAAAATTAAATTTAAAAAAAAAATCTCTTTGCCACCCTATTTGAAAACCCCTACACGTCTTTTACACCCAAGCTCAAAGACATTCTCTCCTGTGACATCTTTCTTGGGCAGATCAATCGGTTCCTCCATCATGTTTCCAGGATATGTTTTATACATTTATTGCCTTGTATTGGGATTGAGTGTTGCCTTCCCATTAAGATGAACTCCCAGAGAGGAGAGATGGCATTTAATCATCTATGAATCATCAATGTTTAGTCCACAGTAGGTGCTCCATATATGCTTAATTAACAAATGAATGAATGAATGAATGAATGAATGAAGCATTGCAATTCTTAAGGGAAGAAGCAGATGAGGACTTAGCAGGTGAGAAAGTTCCAAACAAAGTGCTAATGAATACTCCAGTCACTTTCTTACAGAGGTTCATCTTTCACTTCCAGGCATTTGATTCTCAACATTTCTGTCCTTTTCCAAATCAGAGCTGTAACCCAGGTAAGTATCAAAGTTAGAAAAACAATGGGAAAAACCCTGGATCCTGATAAATTTGAAGACTAACTTAAACTTCAGTCAAGTGACAACGTTGCCTGCTTAGGTTATTTCTTTATGCATTTAAAAGAGGTTTACCTCTCCAAACCCAGCTGTGGTTTGATCTCACACTTCCTTCACACTTGCTTCAACACCTGTTAACCACAACCCTGGGGTTGCTGGGCCTGGCTGCATCTTGCTTTCTGGCTGTTGCTACAATGGTGTAACCGCGGCTCTGCAGCTGCGATGTTGGCAGCCACTCCAGGGGCTGGGGCCTGGCCTCTGCCTTTGGGGAGCTTTAACAGTCACATAGGTCTTTGTGCAATAGATGCTCCCACAACCTTTTGCTCATCTGTCCTTGCAAAGCCCATCATATTTCATTGTAGTTAACTCCTGTGTATCTATTGCCTCACTGTGAGGAAAGGACCATGTCCTACTCATTTTTCTCTCACACTTACCAGTACTGGCACTGGCAGGAAAGAATGAAGACTGAATGACTAAGTTAATTAATGAAACATTCTCCTTAAAATTATTTGTTGGAACTTTAAATAAAACACTCACCATCCTACCAGTTATTACAACCCTCTGAAATGATACTCCTGATTCAGTGTAATTGGTTGCTTCCCCCGCTCCCTCCCTGACCCTGGAAGCAAATAATCTTTCTTGATTATCAACAGCTATTCTCTAATACAAAAATAGAAAAGGAAAACACGGACTTGGTATAAACCTACTGATGGCTTCCTCTCTGAGAGCTACCTTTGTACATCTCTAAATAATATTTAACAATATTTGATTTCTTCAACCTCTCAGATTAGTGTGCCTGAGACATTATGTGGACACTGTGCATACTGCTTATGTACCTGATTATATCTATTTCCATTAATGCCACGAATATAATGATGCTCCATTTAAAAAATATTACATGCAATTTTTTCATTTGGAGAATGGAATGCTTCTGGCTTTTTTGGGTCTTGAGAATTAAGTATCTCTTTGGAATCTTTAGGAAATTAGGTAAAACACGGAAAGTTTATCATGCATTTTAGCAATAAGGATGCCAAACAGATTATTCTCCACTAGAATGATCTATTTTGACTCACCCAAATTTAACTCTCTATTTCTGAGTCAGATCAGAGAGTGCTCACGGGCATGGTAAGGTGGGAAGTGAGGGCTTGGGCTTAAACCAGACTTAAGCCTGATGAGCAGCTTGACCACATTAGTAAACTCTTTTCTCTTCAAGTCTGTGAGCAGGGATAATATTACTGACTGCACAGGATTACTGTGAAAATTAAAAGACAACTTTGCATGCATAACATTCTTAGCTGTATTTTGTGAAACAGCATTCCCTTTACTGAAGTCAGTATCCTTCCTTTCCTCACTCCCTGGTCACCAACAATGCTTCTTTTCCCAACAGCGTGCACTGTGGTGTTGATACGCAGGTATTGCTTGTTATAGAATGGGGAAGTTAAGGTGTGTGCATTATACAGCTACACAGTTGAAGCAAATGTTAAGAACAATTCCCCGGTATTTTGATATAATGCACTCTGGGACCTTCTGGTTCTTCTCTAGTGGCAGTGCCTTTATTCAGTCCAGAGGCTTCTCTTAGCCTCAGTCTCTGAGATTACTACTTCACCCACACTCCTCTTCTCTTCAACCTCCAGACCTCAGGATCAGGGTCTTGTCTTTGCTTTGCTTCTCCACATTCTCGCCAGCTCAGCCAGCAGCCTCCCTGGGTTCTCCTCACAGGAAAATCTCCAGTTTTCCTAGTCCAGACTCCACTTCTCTGATGTGAGGCTGTCCCCAGGATCACACCCTGAGTGTCATTCTCCTCAGCTCTGCCCGAGCAAACACTCTTGTCCTCAGAATGTCAGGTTCTCCTTGATAGGGTATTTCTCAACCTTCTCCAACTGGGTCAGTTTACTTAATCCTTTTCTGACCTTTGGTTATCCTAAAGGCACATCTTAGCTTGTCACAGTCACTCTTGTTTACCGTTTTAATCCTCTTAGACTCACATGGAAAATCCCTGTCCTTGGCAGGAGTAATAGAGATGACCACAGACAAAGGCCCATTCACAGCTGAAGAACGCCCTTGCCTTTGGAAGTATTTCTTCTCTTCCTTTACAAAAGCGAAAGCACTTCAAGTGCACACTTTCCTTATATCCACTATTTCTACCTGTTTCCCTTCAACTAACATTTTGGGAGACAGAGGCTTTTTTTTTTTTTTTTTTTTTTTTTTTTTTTTTGAGACGAAGTCTTGCTCTGTTGGTCGCCCAGGCTGGAATGCAGTGGCGCGATCTCAGCTCACTGCAACCACTGCCTCGTGAGTTCAAGTGATTCTCCTGCCTCAGCCTCCCCAGTAGCTGGGACTACAGGGCCACCACGCCTGGCTAATTTTTGTATTTTTAGTAGAGACGGGTTTCACCGTGTTAGCCAGGATAGTCTCAATCTCCTGACTTCATGATCTGCCCACCTCGGCCTCTCAAGATGGAGGACTTTTAAATTTAAAATATTTATTTTTCCTCTTTTAAAAAATGATCAAAAATGTAAAAAATACAAAAAGAAAACATATTACCTAATCCCATAAACCAGACCTAAACATTGCTAATGATTTTGTTTCATATATCTTTCATATATCTATCTCTATCTATATCCATATCTATGGTGCAAAAATCTCCATACAAATTTGGTTTTAAAAATCTTTAAGCAACCCAAATTTTCCTGCTTATGTTCATTAAGTTTGGCACATGATCTCGTCATAATGATTTTTTAGTTTTCTTTAAATAATGTTATAATGTTCTTACAGTAGCTGATTAATACATCTCTTATTCTTAATCAAACTAGGATTATTTGACTAAATGGCTTTAATTTTGGTAAAAGTGCAACATCAATGCAGTAGGTTTATAATAAATGCAAATTCTACTATTAGAAAGCACTTAACAAGAGTCCATTCTTGCCATTCATAGTATTTATTTTTGAAGCATTTATACCTTAACTGACTCAGATTCATCAGGGATTCAGAAAGCAGCAAATTGTGTCCTTTTTTGTCTCTTCAAGTTCTCGTCTCTCTCTCATTGACAACCTACTGATGAGAACGGTGCACCTGAGCTAACTTCATTCTCTGATCCCCCTTTAACCCTGCATACTCGGGATTCCTCCCACACTTCTCTACCGGTCCTAGGCTCTTGTATGTAGTTAGAGACTCAGCTAATTCTAATGGGGACCTTCAAATAACACCTAGAGATCATATGGTAATCTGTAACGTTAGGGACCCAGGCTCCTTCTACTCATCATTTCATCCCTGTCCACATGATCTAAATGGCTCCTCACCATGTCCCTGTCCAGCAGCCTGAGGGAAAGGAAAGAGGAGGGCCTCCCATTCCTGTAATACAGCTGTCATTCATTTGTCCATAAGCTGTAATCATCAGATATATTGCTTCGTTGTTATTTTGAACAATGTATTATATCCATTAATATGAAAAATAAAATATTTTATGTTACTTACACTTCCTTCCTGATGCTCCCTTTTGCTTGTGTAGATCTAAGCAGATCCTATATCATTTTCCTCCTCTCTGAAGAACTTCTTGTAATGCTTCTTGCAAGGTAGGTCTACTGCAATTTTTTTTTTCTGAGAAAGTCTTTATTTTTCCTTCACTTTCGGAGGATAATTTCACTGGGTACAAAATTCTAGGTAGTTTTTTTTTCTTTCAATTTTTTAAATATTTCACCCCATGCTGTTCTTGCTTGCATGGTTTCTGAAGAGAAATCCAATGTCATTTTTATTTTTATTCCTCTATAGGTAAAGTGCTTTTCCCTCCTCTGGCTTCTTTCTAGATTTTCTCTTCCTCTTTAGTTTTCTGCAGTTTGATTATTATATGGAGGTGTGCTTTTTTGGTATTTACCCTGCTCAATGTTATCCTAGCTTTCTAGATCTGTGGTTTTGAAAATTTTGAAAAATTTTCATCATCGTTACTTCAAATATTTCTTCTGTTCCTTTCTCTTTCTTCTCCTTTTGGCAACTCTGTTACATATATTTACACCCTTTGTAATTGTCTTGTGGTTCTTGGGTATTCTGTTCCATTTAAAAAAAATTCTTTTTTCTTCTTGCTTTTTGGTTTAGAAAGATTTTATTGACATATCTTCAAGTTCAATGATTCTTTCCTCTACTGTATCTAGTCTACTGGCACTCTTCATTCCTGTTACAAGTGGTTTCTTTCCTAGCATTTGCTTTTATTCTTTCTTAGCATTTCCAGCTCTCTGCTTACATTATCCATCGATTCTTTCTTGTTGCTCACTTTTTCATTAGACCTTTTAGCACCTCAGCATATTAATCATGGTTATTTTTAATTTTCTGATAACTTCAAAATCTGCTGTATCTGAATTTGGTTTGCTTGTCTCTTTAGACTATGGGGTTTTTGTTTGTTTGTTTTTTGCCTTTAGCATGCTTTGTAATTTTTTGTTGAAAGTCAAACATACTGTATCAGGTAAATAGCACTGTGGTAAACAGACCTTTCATGTGAGGCTTTACGTTTATCTAATTCATATTTAGACTGTGTTTACTACTGCTGTTGCAGTAGGTGTGAAAGAATAAAATTTCCCCTAGTGTCCTTGTTTCTCTCTGTTGTCTTTGGGTTTCCCTAGAGACTCCTTCTCAAATAGTGTCTGAGTCTTATAGTTGTTTCAGTTGTAATCCTTTCTCCCACATCAAAGCCTTGAGGAGGCTAAAGTTGGGTATTTTCCTTCTCCAGAGTCATTTAGGGTCTAGCAAAACTCAAACCAGCTAGGCACTATTAAGATGGATCGCTTGAGAACAAGTCTTTGTTAAGGAGAACAGAATGCTCAGCATGTATTTCAAAGTGATTATTCCCCATCTTCATCTCCCCTACCAGAGCATGAGGAGATTTTTCTCTGTTCTTTACCCTGAAAACCTTATAGGACTCCTAGAGGTAAAACTGAGGATCCCTAAAGCTAAATCTCCAGGAGTTGTTCTCTCGAACTAGTCCAAGGCTCAATATCCAAAAGTTAGTCCATTATCCATAGTATTGTCTCCACTAGCAACTTCTGTTCCCAGTATGCTGTGATTCTCTGTATTTACCTGTCTCTGCCATTTTGGGGGCAGCAGTGTGCCCTGTGGCCTCAGTTACCTGAGGGATCTAAGAAGAGCTGTTGATTTTCAGTTTGTTCAGCTTTCTTATTGTGAGGATGGAAGTGATAACTTCCAAGTTCTTTACACATGTTAGACCAGAAACCAAAAGTCTTGAGCATTTTTCACATGCTTATTAATCATTTGCATATCTTCTTTAATAAAGTATCTATTAAGATCATTTGGTTATTTTTTGTGTTGTCTTTTTTTTTTTTTGAGACGGAGTCTTGCTCTGTCGCCCGGGCTGGAGTACAGTGGCCAGATCTCAGCTCACTGCCACCTCTGCCTCCCAGGTTCAAGTGATTCTCCTGCCTCAGCCTCCCGAAGTAGCTGTGACTACAGGCATGTGCCACCATGCCTGGCTAATTTTTTTTTTTTTTTTTTGTATTTGTAGTAGAGATGGAGTTTCACCATGTTGGCCAGGCTGGTCTCGAACGCCTGACCTCAGGGTATCCGCCCACCTCAGCCTCCCAAAGTTCTGGGATTACAGGCTTGAGCCACATGCCTGGTAAGATGTTTGTCTTATTGAACTGTAGGTTTTCTTTATATATTCTGAATATGTGTCAATTTTTAGATATATCATTTGCAAATATTTTTCCCAGCCTGTGGTTTTCTTACCACTTTTAAAAAGGAAACGTTTTTAATAGTAGTGAAGTCCAAGTTATTATTTTAAAAATGGATTGTGCTTTTAGTGTCATATCTAATGAATATTTGACTAACCTAAGTTTACAAAATTTTTTACCTATGTTTTCCTCTAGAAGTTTATAGTTGTAGTTTTACACCTAGGTCTATGTTTCATTTAGAGCTAATTTTTGTCTATTGTATGAGGCAAGGCCCTATGTTCTTTTAGATAAATTGATAGATATATACATAGATATAATTATTCCACCTCTATTTTTTTAAAAAAAGATTGTTCTTCCTCTACATTGAATTGTTTTGGAATCTTTGTCAAAAATCAACTTACCATATATATATGCATTTATTTCTGAATTCCGTTGTTTTTACATTAATTTATATATCTATCTTTATGCCAATGCCACACTGTGTTAATTTCTGGAATTTTATAGTACGTTTTGAAACCAGGTAGTGTAGTCCTCCAGTCTTTTTCTTTGGAATTCTTTTAAACTATTTTAGGTGTTTTTTAATCTAGATTTTAATCTAAATTTTAGGATATGTCGGTCAACATCTACAGAAAACCTACTGGGATTTTGATAAGAATTTTATAGATTTGATTATTTAATTTGGGGAGTACTATCATCTTAATATTAACTCTTTCAATCCACAAACACATATATCACTCTTTATTTAGATCTTTAATTTCTCTCAATAATGTTTTATAGTTTTTAGTATAAAGGTCTTATCCTTGTTTCATTAACTTTATTCCTAAGTATTTTATTCTTTTGAATACTACTACTGTGAAAGAAAATGTTTTATTAATTTTATTGTTGGATTGCTATATTAATCTTGTATCCTGTGACCTTTCTAACCTTACTTCTTAGTTCTTGTAAGTATTTTTGCTTTGCTTTGTTTTTAACTAGATTCCCTAGAGTTCTTGCAGGGTGGAAAGGAAGGAGAATCAGCATTTTCCCTGGGAGGAAGTCCCTATCTACCCCGTCAGCCTTACCAGCTCTAGCTTATCTTTTGCATATGTTGAAAAACATGTTAAAAACAGTTTGAATACAAATAATCTATCATACTCTCCTGTGATTTTGCAAGTGAGGAAACTAACTGATCCTCAAATCCCTGAGTAAATTTGATGTATAGTTTAAAATAAAGTGTAAAATTACAAAGGCAAAAAAAGGTATGACATGGATATACAAAAGAAGTGAATCAGTAAAATGGCACTCAGTCTTGCTCCTAATGAAACATTCTATTCTGTCATTATATTTATTCACAGATACAACCATTCAGCTTTATGCAAATTTCATAGAAGAAAAAATATGTAGATTTGTCATTTTTCTTATCTCTAATTGGAGCTGCATTTGAAAAGGTTAAAAGGCTGTATAATTACACTATTATTAAATGTCACATGGATCAGTATCACTCAGGTTAGGCCAAGTGGTGGTGTAACTCAAGTGTTAGTTATTTGCAAACCTGCTCATGGGTGGCCCCCAAGGTTATTTTTAGTGAGGTACCAGCTCTTTTCCTGACTTCATTGCTGTTAGTGTCAGCAAACCAGTGAACCTCTGCTATGTCCTTCCTGTTTATTCAGAGTGTAGTATTAGAATGTTCTTGCTCTTCATGTATGATTGTTTCTACCTTTGAGTTTATGTCTCATGTAACATTTTAATAATCCTTTTAATATGCATAGCTCATTTAAAATGTATAATAGCCAGCTTGTTATTAACTCTCTTTGGCAGAGATAAGTTAGCTGAATACTAACAAGCAGAGAAAGCAAGCCACCAGGACTCTCAATTATTAATAGGAGTTATACCCCGGGACTTTTTGACACTGGATACAGGTAGTGAAAGATCTTATTTTAAAATGGCACAAGACTGACAGCAAAAGTGCTCTGAAAAATCTCAAGCGAAATGATAGAAACAAGAACAGAGAATAATGTATATATTTTTAAAAGATTTAGAGAAGTCTGACACTTAATCATGGAAGAAAAACTAATAAAAATTTTTCACAGTAATTAGAAACCATTGCATTTTTGTCACTTACTTACCATATTTATATATTGTAGTTATTGTCTTTAATAGAATAAGAATAGCACAGAATTGTGACTTATTATAAAGTATAAGGTGATGGTCACTTTTTAAAATCTACATTTTTTATCGTCTGGTATCTCAGGAGAGTGTCAAGCAGTAGCTGAAAGGGAGAAATAGGGGTATTACTGTATGAGATACTAGAAATTTCGATATAGCATTAATATTTTGACTTAGGAAAAAGTTCGTAATTGTGTTTTTGTGTACTCACAAAATATACAACTATTGCCCTCCACTGTATCCTAAAACAGAAAACTTAGACTGCGAGTTCCAAATTAATTCTTATACATATATTGCTTATACAAAGGATCACAACATATCATAAATTACAAATGTAGCACATTTGGAATAGGAATATAACTAACATATTTTAAATTGTCTGTACAAAATAATTTCACTAGTCACTTTAGAACTTGAAAGTATTTTGGTGTAGATTTGGTGGCTCAATGGTCATAAAGAACATTTAAAATCTATTAAGATCATGTGTACTGTCAGGAGGCCAAGGTGGGCAGATCACGAGGTCAGGAGATCGAGACCATCCTGGCTAACACAGTGAAACTCCGTCTCTACTAAAAATACAAAAAATTAGATGGGCGTGGTGGTGGGCACCTGTAGTCCCAGCTACTCCGGAGGCTGAGGCAGGAGAATGGCGTGAACCCGGGAGGCAGAGCTTGCGGTGAGCTGAGATTTCACCACTGCACTCTAGCCTGGGTGACAGAGTGAGACTGTCTCAAAAAAAACAAACAAACAAAAAAAAAAAAAAAGTGCACTGATGCCTTCCTTTTCTTTTGATCGATTTCCCTACAGCAACAAAAGGCATTCAAGATAGTTACCTTGATCCCAAAGTTGTGAATACAATTTATTTATTTTTGGTGACAGCAGTATTTTTCTTATTAAAAAGCATGTTTGTAACGTGTCTATCACCTTTCTGTATCTGTCATGGGGAGAGGGGCACTGCCAAGCATCCTGCCTCAGAATGGGGCTGTCTCTGAAAAGCAGCATGCTTTGTGTCAGGAAGGTCAGGTATCTGGGATCAAATCTTGGCTCTGTTCTTTACTAACATGTGAAGTTTAACCTCCCCTCAACTTAGTTTCATTATCTGTTCACTAGGATAGCAACACCAACCTGGAATTGTTATCAGGGTTAAAATGACTGTATTTAAACATAAGACCCGTCTGGGCACGGTAGCTCACGCCTGTAATCCCAGCACTTTGGCTGAGGCGGGCGGATCACCTGAGGTTAGGAGTTCCAGACCAGCCTGGCCAACATGGTGAAACCCCATCTCTCCTAAAAATACAAAAATCAGCCTGGCATGGTGGTGGGTGCCTGTAATCCCAGCTGCTCTGGAGGCTGAGGCAGGAGAATCGCTTCAACACAGGAGGCGGAGGCTGCAGTGAGCCGAGATGGAACCACTGCACTCCAGCCTGGGTGATAGAATGAGACTCCATCTCAAAAAGTAAAATAAAATAAAAAACATAAAATCCAACTCCTAATAAGCACTAAATAATAAATGGTGGCTATGTGATAACAATGCTTCACTCACTACTATTTCAGGACCAGGACATAGTATCTTTGGTGGAAAGAGTGAGGAAATAATGAAAATCTTCTTTGGTTCTCTTCCTTGCCTGTTGTCCTCTATGTATCTCTCTACTGTGACCAGTAGTAGCAAGGGTTGGAGAAAGCTAAGGAATGTTGGGCAAAGCCACAGCCAGACTCTAGGACTACCTCAGTGTTGGTTTCAGGATTTCGGTGAAAAGGGCAACATGGGTCATTGAGTTAATATTAAAGCAAGCTCATCAGGGTTGTAAAGCAGACAAAGGTTGAATGAGAAACTTCAGTTTGCAGCGTAGATTATGCATTGGGCTACAGAGTCCTCTGTGTTGCATTTCTTAAGGAGTCTGAGAAAAGCAATATGTGACAAGATGGGCTATAGTTCCAGAATTCTAAACTTAGATGACCTTCATACCTATTAAATTAGTAAAGGCAATTAAAAAAATTTCTAAAACCATGTGTGTGGGGCAATGGGGATGTTGGTTGACTCACACACTGCTAGTGACATTGCAAATGAGTAATCTTTCAGGACAGCAAATTGAGGAAGATTTAGAGAAAAAAATCACAAAACAAATCGTATTGGTCAAGGCTTTCTGAAGTAAGTAAAAATTGCATTCCTCTGTAATTTTGAAGGACCCCAGAGTTGCTCACACCATTGAAGACTGAGCTGTTGGCCATCTAAGGCCTGAATCCTATATCTCAAGATCCAAGAGAAACAGAGGACTGGATCTTTCCCTCTCCAACATGGACACTGATTGGACAGGCTCAGGTTACATGCCCTTCCCCCAGCCCTCACAAACCACTCATTTCCCAGAGGAATACAGGACAATGAGGAACCCAGCCAGTGAAGGTGAACACTACAAATGACCACTCCCTGGACCACACTCCTCTTGGTGCATTTCCTGAAGAAAAGGGGATGGTGAACAAGAAGACAGGAAATGGGAAAACATCCTAGACAAAAGAAAATAGCCACTACAATCCAATATTTTCATCATGCTCTTTGTCGTGATAATAGTATTCCTGAGAATATATCCCAAGAAGTAAGTTGAAATGGGGGTAGGGGAGGGTTTGTATGATTACTGTGCCAACATATTATAGCTATGTACATTTGAACATTAAAAAAATTAACTGGAAATGCTCCAAATGCTCAAATGCTAAGGGATGGTTAAATATACTTTGGAAGTCTGCAATAATAAGCCAGTTTAACCCACTCAATTTTGTATTATTTTAAATGACAAGTCATATTGCACATATTCGTAGGTACATTGTGATGTTTCAATGATGCAATATATAGAGATCAGATTAGGGTAATTACCATATTTATATCTCAAACATTTATCACTTCTTTGTGTTGGAAATATTCAATATCCTCCTTCTAGGTATTTTAAACTACATATTATTGTGTGTTACGGTATCTTACAGTGGTACAGAACATCAGAATTTATTCCTCCTATGTAGCTGTAATTGAGAGTGTACTTTTGTTCAACAGTTACACAGTAGGAATATAAGGATGGATAAAACACGGACTCTGTCCTTAAGTGGTCACCATGTGGCATTAGTGATAACAGAAATGGATATTTTTGAGCACTCACCAGTTGATAGGCAATATGCCAAGTTGTTACATTCAATCATCTGAACAATATTCTGAGAGAAGCACTTTACTTATATCCATTTTATAGATTATAAAACTGATTTTAACTTCCCTAAAGTAACATGCTTAATAATCAATGAAAATGGGACTCCATCCCAGGCCTTCTAACTCTAAAGTTTCTAACTTCAAAGGTAACACTGTAATAGAGAGTTAAAACAAAATTCTGTAGAAATACCAAAGAGATAATTCTTTTTAACATTTTTTTAGTTATAATTTGACAAGCAATAAACTGCACATGTTTAAGGCATAGCATCTGATAAGCACTGAAATGCACCTGTGAAGCCATCTGATCATCTATGACTACAGATTAATGTGCATTTCTAGAATTTTATATTTGTCTGACTCAGATTAATTATATTAAGATCCAACCACAATGCTGCATGTATCAGAAGTTTGGTTTACTTTATTGCTGGGTTATATTCCATTGTTTGGATATACCACAATATATTTATCCATTCAGCTGCTGAAAGATTGTTTCCAGTTTTAGTCTATTACAAGTAAAACTGCTGTAACACCAAAAGCATAGGCAAAAAAAAAAGTAAAAATAGACAAATGGTACTACATCAAAATTTAAAACTTCTGTGCATCAAAGGACACAACAATGAAAAGACAGCCTACAGAATGGGAGAAAATATTTGCAAAGTATATATCCAATAAGGGATTAGTATCCAGAATATATAAAGAACTTCTGCAACCTAACAACAACACCAAAAACCCCAGTCAGTTAAAAAATGGACAATGGACTTGAGTAGACATTTCTCAAAGAAATATACAAATGGCCAACAAACACATAGAAAGACACTCAACATCATGAGTTATTAGAGAAATGTGAATCAAAATAAACTGATACCACCTCTCACCCAAAGGATGACTATTATCAAAAAAATAGAAAATAACAAGTGCTGGAGAGGATATGGAGAAATTGGAACCCTTGTGCCTTGTTGATGAGAATGTAAAACGGTGCGACTACAGTGGGAAACAATATGATGATTCCTCAGAAACTTAAAAAATAGAACTACCATATAATCTGGTAATCTTGTTTCTGGGTATATACCCTCCAATATTGAAAGAAGAGTCTCAAAAAGATATTTTCATACCTATGTTCATAGCACCATTATTTGCAATAGCCAAAAGGTGGAAGCAACTCAAGTATCCATCAACAGATGAACAAATAAAGTATCTTATACAAATACAATAGAATATTATTCAGCCTTAAAAAAGAGTAAAATTCTGACACTTGCTACAACATAGATAAACCTTGAGGACATTATGCTAAGTGAAATAAGTCAGTTAAAAAACAAAGAATAAGTATTCTATGATTCCACTTATGTGAAATATTTAGAGTAGTAGAATGGTGGTTACCAGGGGCTGGACAGAGGGATGAATGGGTACTTGCTGTTAGTGGGTATAATTTTTCAGTTTTGCAAGTGAAAAGTATTCTGGAGATTGGTTGTACAACAATGTGAATGAACTTACTACCGAACTGTATACTTTAAAGTGATTACGATGATAAATTTTATATGTATTTTAACACAATTTTTAAAAAAAGTCAGTATAGTGATTACCTTTGGAGAGGTAGGAAGGGGTTTTGATTAGGAAGGGGCACATCCATCTATTGTTATTTTATCCCTTTACTATAATTTTAATAGATTTGTGGGAGAAAGTAAGACAAAGGCATGAATTTAAACTGTTGCACAAGTTTTTGGGTTTTGATTTTGTTTTAGATAATACTACCCGGGTACCAATGTGGGAAGTATAGACTAAAATCAGAAAAATCTCATGGCAATAGATACCTGTAGGGAATGGTTATCATAGTCAAATTTGAACATACTCATGTGATTCGATCCCAGATAAGGAAAATAGGCAGAAAGATAAATCAACATCAGGTGATTCGGTCATATGGCCTTTAAGAATATTTGCAAATTAGCTTCAGTTACTTATAAAGGAAATCTTTCTCTCCCAGTACCTGTAGAACTGATGCAATACACTGACAGTCCAATCTGAAGAAGTCATTTTGGTATGCTCACTTTACTAGAATTTTAAGGATTTTTCCATTTATCTGGACTCACTGTACACCTCAGACTCACTTCCATCAAATATTGAAATTTCACTTGGATTATTTTCTTCCTTTCATTTGAGATCTGCCTCAGCCTCAGATTATCACATTGCATTATCAGAACTAGAGGTTTAGACAGATAAGTGAAGTCCAGTTACATTTTACAGGGGAAGAAGAAAAGTGGTATAGAAAACTAGTAGACACAGGGAACCAGCATCTACTGAATACATCTCTAAAGCTGTGCTATTGATTTTAAATAGGTTATGTCATTTAATATTTATGACAAGCCTATGAAGTATATATTATCACTTCCTATTAAATAAATTGATATACAGAGGCTCAGAGAGCTTTGATAACATTCCCAATGTTAACAAAGTCACATAGAATAAGGAAAAAGAATTCAGAACTCATGGGTTTGTTTGTTCTGAGATTGTTTTCTGTCTTGCCTGGAGTGTTGACTGAGTTTGTGAAACTTGATTGTAACCAGAACAAAGCCAGAAAGGCCCTTGACTGAGATAAGATCATATGCCCTTCTCATTTCTTCACATACCTTTTCCCAGTTGCTGTGGAAAAGATGTTTCCCTAAAGAGAGAATGCAACTACACTTTGCCAAGGGGAAAGAGGATTCATATTCCACAGTCTGGCTTTGGTTCCTATATTAATACTGCCAAAGGATAAACAAATTCAAATTCTGTATTGTGAAATTTGGGGTTGTAGAATAAAGTATCACAAATTCAATGATAATTATGTTTAGATGTTAAGATTATCCCTGCTGCCAAATGACAAAACAAAATAGTGATGATCATTGAATTTGCATCAATCCAGACTTTGTACTTACTTATTCATGAATCCTACACTGATTTTTACCCAACTCATAAAAGGTTTATAAGAGTACAAGAGGAAACACACTGAAAAGTTTTTAAATATTTAGTAAATGAATGGCAAGTTTTCAAATCATGGTAGAAAATTAAAGTCATCTTTTTAGTTCAATGCAACAAAACTGAATTAGAATTTTAAAGTAGTTTGTTGCTTAAAAGAGATAAAAACTCCTACTTTTGTGTTTAGAATCTGTCCCCTTGTATGGAGAGCTATGGAAAAAGTGAGTATGTTTCTAGATCTATGTAAAACAAACTTTTGCTGAAATACCACTTCCTCCAATTTATCTGTCTCAGTCTGACTTATTTAACCATTCTTTAATCTTGGATGTCTACTTACTGTGAGAAGCACCTGAACATTTAGAATACTGTTAATTCTTTGAAGAAAGTTCTGGGATTTAAATGCCATTCTTTCCAGTGCCCAGAGTAGTGGTTCTCAGCGTTGGCTGCAGGTAAGAACCAGTTATGATGGTTAATTTTATGTGTGAACTTGACGGGGCCACAAGGTGCCAAGATACTCTTAAGTTAAACCTTATTTCTGACATTGTCTGTAAGGGTGTTTCTGGATTAGAATAACATTTGTTCAGTGGACTGAGTAAACTAGATTGTCCTCCCTAATGTGGGTGAGCCTCATCCAATCCATTGAAGTCATAAATAGAATAAAAGGCTGAGTAAGAAAGAAATCTTTCTCGCTGCCTGTTTTCAAGCTGGGACACCAATCTTTGCCTCAGACTTTGGACTTGGACTGTTACTGAAACACCAGGGGTTTGGTCTAGGTCCTGCAGCTCACTGCACAGAAAGCCAATCATTGAGACAACAAGTATTGCCAAGGAAGAAGGCTTTAATCCAGTACTATAGCTAAAGACATGGGAGCTCAGTCTCAAATCCATCTCCCTGACCAACTAAAACCAGGGGTTTATATAGCAGGGAAGAAATGTAACAATATGTAAGAAAACAGGAACTAGGGAGGGGCAAGGAAGCAATCATGATGAATGAGGGGTCCAAAGTCTCATCGTCTGGAGGTGGTGATCTAGTTAATTTCAGTTCTTTGACACTTTTTTCTTTTCTTTTTTTTTTTTTTTTTTGAGAAGCCTGAAGGTCCTTTCCTGAGGAAGGAACTCGGATAAAACAAAAAGTTTCAAGCTTTAAGACCAGAAAAGTCAGTTTCTATGTTTATCCAAAAGAACAGTCTATGGGACTATTATGCCGGTTTCAGCACCTAGACTAAAAATTATACCATCAGCTTTCCTGGTTCTTGTTCCTTTGTACTTGGACGGGACTGAACTATATCATCAGCTCTTGGGTTTCCAGCTCATAGACTGTAGA
The DNA here is from genome assembly GCF_007565055.1 of Rhinopithecus roxellana. Lineage (NCBI taxonomy): Eukaryota > Metazoa > Chordata > Mammalia > Primates > Cercopithecidae > Rhinopithecus > Rhinopithecus roxellana. Next base: position 43,791,439 of record NC_044553.1, read on the forward strand.
TTGTTGCCTTCATAATCACATGAGCCAACTGCATATTTAAGATATATAATGTATATATAAATTGTATATTTTTTATTTTATACATGTGTATATATATATACCCACACATATATAAAACAAAACAAATAGAAGTATAATATATTGGTTTTGTTTTATATGTGTGTGTGTGTACATATATATAATACACTTACTCCTATTGGTTTTGTTTTACTAGATCTCTAGGACTTACTCATCTTGCATAAGTGATGCTTTGTACCCTTTGACCAATACTTCCCCATATTCCTCGTTCCCCATCCCCTATAAACCACCATTCTTCTCTGTTCCTGTGACTATTTTAGATTCCTCATGTAAGTGGGATCATGTAGTACTTGTTCTCTGTGTCTGGCTTATTTTATTTGGTATAATGTCCTCCATGTTCATCCATTTTGTTTCAAATGGCAGGATTTTACTCTTTTATAAAGCCCGAGTAATATTCCGTTGTATGTATAGTACCACTTTTTCTTTGTCCTTTATCCATCCATGGACATCTAGGTTGCTTTCATATTTTGGCTATTATGATAATGCTGGAATGAACATGGGATTGTGGATATTTATTCAAGATTCTGACTTCAATTTGGATATACACCCATAAGTGAGATTGCTGGATCAAATAGTAATTTTTTTAATTTTTGAGAAAACTATTGTTTTTCATAATGGCTACGAGTTTACATTCCCACCAACGGTGTACAATGGTTCCTTTTTCTCCACATTTTTACCAACATTTGTGATCTTTTGTTTCTTTGCTAACAGCCATCATAACAAATGTAAGGTGATATCTCATTGTGGTTTTGATTTGCATTTTCCTGATAATTAGTGATGTTGAGCACATTTTCATATATTTGGTAGCCACTTGTATATCTTCTTGGAGAAATGTCTGTTTAGTTCCTTGGCCCATTTTTATATTGGGTTATTTGTGGATTTTTTCCTTGCTATTGAGTTATAGAAATTCTATATATATTTTGGATATTAACCATTTATCAAATACATGATTTGCAAATATTTTCCCCCTTTTCATAGGCTGCCTTTTTCTTTTGTGGAATTTTTTTTTTCTTTGCTATGCAGAAGCTTTTTTGTTTGATGTAATCCTGCTTGTTTTTTTATTTTGTTGCCTGTGCTTTTTGTTGCCTGTGCTTTTGGTTGTTATATCCCTGAAATCATTACCAAAGCCAATATCAATAAGTTTTTTCCCTATGTTTTCTTCTAGGAATTTTACAGTTTCAGGTTTTACATTTAAGTCTTCAATCCATTATTAGTAAATTGTTCTGTATTGTGTAATATAAAGTTCCAATTTCATTCTTTTATATGTAGACATCTAGTTTTCTCAGCATCATTTATTGAAGAGACTGTCCTTTATCCATGTGTATTTTTGGCATCTTTGTGGGAGATCAATTGACTGTACATGTAAGGGTTTATTTCTGTTCTATTATGTTACAATGGCCTAAGACATGTGCATTTTAATGTCAGTACTATCTTGTTTTGAATACTATAGCTTTATAATGTATTGTGAAATCAGGAAGTGTGATGCCTCCAACTTTGTTCTCCTTGATCAAAATAGATTTGACTACTTAGGGATTACTGTGGTTCCATAGAATTTATGACTTTTTTTGTATTTTTATAAAAAATGTCATTGGGATTTTGATAGGGATTGCATTATATTGCTTTGAGTAGTATGAATATTTTAACAATATTAATTCCTCCAATCTATGAACAGGCGGTATCTTTTCATTTGTTTGCTTTAATGGTTTTCCTCAAGGTTTTATGGTTTTCAGTGTACAAGTCTTTCATCTCCATCAAAGTTTATTCCTAAATATTTGAGCTTATTAAATGGGATTGTTTTCTTAATCCTTTTCAGATCATTTGTTGTTCATATATAGAAATGCAACTAATTTTTTATGTTGATTTTGTATCCTGAAACTTTTACTAAATTCATTTATGATTTCTAACAGGTTTGGATTGAGTGGTTGGTATAATCTTAGACTTACTACATATAAAATCACGTCTTCCACAAATAGAGCATTAAACTTCTTCCTTTCCAATTTGGATGCATTTTATAAGTTTCTACTTCCTGATTGCTTTGGCTAGGACTTCTAGAACTATGTTGAATATAAGTGGCAAGAGTGGGCATCCTTGTCTTGTTCAGGATCTTAGACGAAAATGTTTTTAGTTTTTTACCAATGAGTATGATATTAGCTGTGGGATTTTTGTATATGGCCTTCTTTATTCAGGTAAGTTTCTTTCTGTATCTAATTTGTTGAAATTTTTTCTAACATGGAGTGTTGAATTTTGTCAAAAAAATTTTCTGTACCTTCTGAGATAATCATGTGATTTTGGTATATCACAATGTGGTATATCACAATGACTGATTCATATATGTTAACCATCCTTGCATTCTAGGAATAAATACCACTTAGTCATGCTGTATGATCCTTTCAAGGTACTGTTGAATTCAGTTTTCTAATATTTTGGGGGCTTTTGCATCTATGTTCATCAGGGATATTGGCCTGTGGTTTTTTTCTTGTGATGTCTTTGACTGGCTTTAGTATCACATTAATGCTGGCCTCATAAAATTAGTTTGGAAGTGTTTACTCTTCTATTTTTTGGAAGAGTTCACAAAGGATTGGTATGCATTCTTTAAGTATTTGGTAGAATTCAACTGTGAAGCCATCTGGTGCTGTGCTTGTTTTATTGGGGTGTTTTTGATTACTGATTAAATCTCTTTATTTGTTATTGGTCTGTTCTGGTTACTTATTTCTTCCTGATTGCGTTCTGGTAGGTATTTTGAAGTATTTATTCATAATTTTTTAAGTTGTCCAATTTAGTTCTCCTATAATTGTTCATAATAGTCCCTTAAATCTCTTACATTATCTTGTTTCTGTCACATCCAGAAATATCTTCTCTTTCATTTCTGATTTTGTTTTCAACTTTTCTTTTTTATTTGTTAGTCTAGCTAAGGGCTTATCAATATTTTTCTGTTCAAAATCAATTCTTAGTTTTGACAATTTTTGTATTATCTCTTCCCTATTATATTCATTTCTGCTCTAATCTTTATTATTTCCTGCCTTCTTTCCTTTGAACTTGATTTATTTTTTTCCTAGTTCCTTGAAGTAAAATATTAGGTTGTTTATTAGGGATCAACTTTCCTCTTAGTACTGCTTTTGTGTATCTCATAAGTTTGGGTGTGCTGTGTTTTTGTTTGCCTTTGCCTTGAGATATTACTAAATTTTCCTTTTGGTTTCTTCTTTGACCCAATGGTTGTTCAAAAATGTGTTGTTTAACTTGCATGAAGTGTGAATCTCCCACTTTCTTTTGTTATTGATTTCTAGTTTCAACCCATGGTGCTTAGAAAAAATACTTAGAATTATTTCTGTCTGCTTACATTAAGACTTATTTTGTGACATATTGTGATTTATCCTGAAGAATGTTCCATATGTACTTGAGAAGAATCTGTACTCTATTGTTGTTAGATAGAATGTTCTGTATGACTATTAAGAAGAGTTGGTCTTTAGTATTAAGCTGATATTTTCTTTATGATAATCTATCTGGATGCAATATCTGTTATTGAAAGTGAAGTTTTAATGTCTACACTATTATTGTACTACTGTCTATTTCCCTTTCCAGATCTGTCAGTATTTGCTTTATATATGTAGGTATTCTGATGTCAGACACCTATATTTGTTATATCTTCCTGTTGAATTCACCTTTTTATCATTATATAATCTCCTTCTTTTTCCCTTGTTACAGCTTTTGTCTGAAAGTCTCTTTTATCTTAAATAATTGTATCCATGCCTGCTCTCTTTTGGTTATCATTTGCATATGTGAAAGTTGCAAGATTAAAAATGGAGTTACTCATGTTTAAAATCCTGGCAAACGGAGCCAGAGAAGGCCTCAAAGGGAGGGTTCTTATGCACAAATCCCTGATAAGAACTTTTATAAAAGACTGCAAAAATCACAAACTTGCACAAAAGCCACTGCAACCATATACACACAAAAATTCTTTTACAAGGACATCTACCCAGCAACTGCCTGTCCAGTCTCAAACTAGTGTCACCCTTGTTATTGGTCCTTGTAGCCAAGAATAATTGATTCCAAAAACTTACATAATTTTGTCATTTAAAAACAAAACAAAACAAAACAAAAACCTTTGTCTTCCTTAACCTCCCTGAATATGTACACAGTCATTTTTGCATTGTTTAAATTCTCCATTTGATATTGGAACACATTCTTAAATAAATGTGGTTATGTTACACATCACTTTAATGTGCATTTCTTTATGTTTTTGTGCTAATGAGGTATTACTTTATTTTATATTTATTTTAGACTATAGAAATGATGTTAGACAAAAGCAAATTCTAGTGATTTTCTTATTCAAGTTCAAAATGTGTCGTAAAGCAGTGGAGATACCCACCAAATCAAAAGCACTGGGCCCAGGAACTCTTAGTGAACTGTACAGTGCAGGGGTGATTCAAGAACTTTTGCAAAGGAGACAAGAGCCTTAAAGATGAGGAGCATAGTGGCCAGCCATCGGAAGTTGACAAGTACCAATTGAGAGCAATCACCAAAGCTGATCCTCTTACAACTATACAAGAAGTTTGTCAGAGAAATCAGTGCTTACCATTTGATGATAATCAGGCATTAGAAGCAAATTGGAAAGGTGAAAAAGCTTAATAAGTGGATGCCTCATGAGCTGAGTGAAAATTTTTTAAAATTGTCATTTTGAAGTGTTGTCCTCTTGTATTCTATGCAACAACAATGAATCATTTCTTGATCAGACTGTGATGTGTATTTTATATGACAACTGATGACAATCAGTTCAGTGGTTGAACTGAGAAGAAGCTCCACATCATTTCCCAAAGCCAAACTTGCACCAAAAAAGGTCATGGTCACTGTTTGGTGGTCTCCTGCCAGTCTGATCAGCTTTCTTTCTTTCTTTTCCTTCTTTCCTTCTTTCCTTTTTTCCTTCCTTCCTTCTTTCTTTTTTTTTAGATGGAGTTTTGCTCTTGTTGCCTAGGTTGGAGTGCAAGGACATGATCTCAGCTCACGCCTCCACCTCCTGGATTCAAGCAGTTCTCCAGTCTCAGCCTCCTGAGTAGCTGAAATTACAGATGTATGCCACCACACCTGGCTAATTTTATATTTTTAGTGGAGATGGGATTTCACCATGTCGGTCTGCCTGGACTGGAACTCCTGACCTCAAATGATCCACCCACCATAGCCTCCCAAAGTGCTGGGATTATAGGCGTGAGCCACTGCACCTGGCCCATTACAACTTTCTGAGTCCCAGAGAAACTATTATATCTCAGAAATATACTCAGCAAATCGATGAGCTGTGCCAAAAACAGAAACATCAGCAGCCAGCATTGGTCAACAGAAAGGGCCCAATTCCTCTCCACAACAATGCCCGACTGCACATCACACAACCAATGCTTCAAAAGTTGAACAAATTGGACTATGACGTTTTACCTCATCTGCCATATTCACCCAACTCTCACCAACCAAATACCACTTCTTCATGCATCTTGACAACTTTTTCCAGAGACAATGCTTCCGCAACCAGCAGGAGGCAGAAAAAGCTTTCCAAGAGTTTGTCAAATCCTGAAGCATGGATTTTTATGCTATAGGAATAAACAAACTTATTTCTCATTGGCAAAAAAATGTATTGATTATAATGGTTCCTATTTTGATTAATAAAGATGTGATTGAGTCTAGTTATTATGATTTAAAATTCATGGTCCAAAACCGCAATTACTTTTGCACCAACCTGTATTTCCATTGCAATGCCTGTTCACAAATAAACATCATTTGCTTTTAGAAAGTTTCTCTCTGTCTGTTATATAGGTTGATCTAATTTAGTGTTCACTAAGCAGAAGAAAGCAACCTCATTACAGACAGATCAATGGCCCTTGGAATCAAGTGCAATACTAACTGAGCCCTTGGCATTCTCCACTTCTGTGAGTTACCTCTTTGGCCTTGGTGAATCTCTTGAATTCTTAGATTCTTTCCTCTGGTGGGTTCTTTTTTACTTTATTCAGGATCTGATTTGCTTATAAGCTTGCTGTAAAGAAAGAAACTTGTATTCCTCTTAGAACTATAAAATTGTTGGGGGGTCCATTCCAAGAGAGCTGAATAGGAACAGTTCCGGTCTGCAACTCCCACCATGATTGACACAGAAGACAGGTGATTTTGGCATTTTCAACTGAGGTACCTGGTTCATCTCAATGGGACTGGCTGGAGAGTAGGTACAGCCCATGGAGTGTGAGGTGAAGCAGGGTGGGGTGTTGCTTCACCCGGGAAGCACAAGGGGTTGGGGTATTTCCCTTTTCTAGCCAAGGAGAAGCCGTGACAGACTCTACCTGGAAAAACGAGACACTGCCACCCAAATACTGTACTTTTCCCACGATCTTAGCAACTGGCAGACCAGGAGATTCTCTCCCGTGCCTGGTTCAGTGGGTCCCATGCCCATGGAGCTTTGCTTACTGCTAGCGCAGCAGTCTGAGACTGACCTGCAAGGCTGAAGCCTGGCCAGGGGAGGGGTGTCTGCCATTGCTGAGGCTTGAGTAGGTAAACAAAGCAGCCAGGAAGCTTGAACTGGGCAGAGTCCACTGCAACTCAGCAACACCTACTGCCTCTATAGACTCCACTTCTGTGGGCAGGGCATAGCTGAACAAAAGGCAGCAGAAACTCCTGCAGACTTAAACATCCCTGTCTGACAGCTCTGAAGAGAGCAGTGGTTCTCCCAGCACAGTGATTTAGCTCTGAGAACGGACAGACTGCCTCCTCAAGTGGGTCCTTGACCCCTGTCTAGCCTAACTGAGAGACACCTCCCATTAGGGGCTGACAGACACCTCATACAGGTGGGTGCCCCTCTGGGATGAAGTTTCCAGAGGAAGGATCAGGTAGCAATATTTGCTGCTCTCCAATAATTGCTGTTCCGCAGTCTCCACTGGTGATAACTAGGCAAACAGGGTCTGGAGTGGACCTCCAGCAAACTCCAACAGACCTGCAGCTAAGGGACCTGACTGTTAGAAGGAAAACTAACAGACAGAAAGGAATAGCATCAACATTAACAAAAAGGACATCCACAACAAAACCCCATCTGTAGGTCACCAACATCAAGGACCAAAGGTAGATAAAATCACAAAGATGGGGAGAAACCAGAGCAGAAAAGCTGAAAATTCTAAAAACCAGAGTGCCTCTTCTTCCCCAATGGATCACAGCTCCTCACCAACAATGGAACAAAGCTGGATGGAGAATGACTTTGATGAGTCAACAGAAGTAGGCTTCAGAAGGTTGGCAAAAACAAACTTCTCCGAGCTAAAGAAGCATGTTCTAACCCATCACAAGGAAGCTAAAAACCTTGAAAAAAAAGTTAGACGAATGGCTAACTAGAATAAACAGTGTAGAGAAGACCTTAAAAGACCTGATAGAGCTGAAAATCATGGCACGAGAACTTCGTGACGCAGGCACAAGCTTCAATAGCAGATTCGATCAAGCAGAAGAAAGGATATCAGTGACTGAAGATCAAATTAATGAAATAAAGTGAGAAGATAAGTTTAGAGGAAAAAAAGAGTGAAAACAAACGAACAAAGCCTCCAAGAAATATGGGACTATGTGAAAAGACCAAATCTATGTTCGACTGGTGTACTTGAAAGTGATGGGGGGAATGGAACCAAGTTGGAAAACACTCCTTAGGATATTATCCAAGAGAATTTTCCCAACCTAGCAAGGCAGGCCAACATTCAAATTCAGGAAATACAGAGAACCCCACAAAGATACTCCTCGAGAAGAGCAACCCCAAGACACATAATTGTCAGTTTCACCAAGGTTGAAAGGAAGGAAAAAATGTTAAGGGCAGCCAGAGAGCAAGGTCGGGCTACCCACAAAGGGAAGTCCATCAGACTAACAGCAAATCTCTAGGCAGAAACCTTACAAGCCAGAAGAGAGTAAGGGGGCCAATATTCAACATTCTTAAAGAAAAGAATTTTCAACCCAGAATTTCATATCCAGCCAAACTAAGCTTCATAAGTGAAGGAGAAATAAAATCCTTTACAGACAAGCAAATGCCGAGAGATTTTGTCATAACCAGGCCTGCCCTACAATAGCTCCTGAAGGAAGCACTAAACATGGAAAGGAACAACTGGTACCAGCTACTTCAAAAACATGCCAAGTTGTAAAGACCACTGATGCTATGAAAAACCTGCATCAATTAACGGGCAAAATAACCAGCTAACATCATAATGACAGGATCAAATTAACACATAACAATATTAACCTTAAATGTAAATGGGCTAAATGCCCCAATTAAAAGACACAGACTGGCAAATTGAATAAAGAGTCAAGACCCATCACTGTGCTGTATTCAGGAGACCCAATTCACATGCAGAGACATACATAGTCTCAAAATAAAGAGATAGAGGAAGATCTACCAAGCAAATGGAAAGAAAAAAAAGCAGGGGCTGCAATACTGGTCTCTGATAAAGCAGACTTTAAACCAACAAAGATCAAAAGAGACAAAGAAGGCCATTACATAATGGTAAAGGGATCAATTCAACAACAAGAGCTAACTATCCTAAATATATATGCACCCAATACAGGAGCACCCAGATTCATAAAGCAAGTCCTTAGAGACCTACAAAGAGACTTAGACTCTCACACAATAATAATGGGAGACTTTAACACCTCACTGTCATTGTTAGACAGATCAATGAGACAGAAGATTAACAAGGATATCCAGGACTTGCACTCAACTCTGCACCAAGCAGACCTAATAGGCATCTACAGAACTCTCCACCCCAAATCAACAGAATATACATTCTTCTCAGCACCACATCACACTTATTCTAAAATTGGCCACATAATTGGAGATAAAGCACTCCTCAACAAATATAAAGGAACAGAAATCACAACAGACTGTCTCTCAGACCACAGCACAATCAAATTAGAACTCAGGATTAAGAAACTCATTCAAAACTACACAACTACATGGCAACTGAACAACCTGCTCCTGAGTGACTATTTGGTAAATAACGAAATGAAGGCAAAAATAAAGGTGTTCTTTGAAACCAATGAGAACGAAGACACAATGTACCAGAATCTCTGGGACACATTTAAAACAGTATGTAGTGGGAAATTTATAGCACTTAATGCCCACAAGAGAAAGCAGGAAAGATCTAAAATCAACGCCCTAACATCACAATTAAAAGAACTAGAGAAGCAAGAGCAAACAAATTCAAAAGCTAGCAGAAGGCAAGAAACAACTAAGATCAGAGCAGAACTGAAGGAGATACAGAAACAAAAAACCCTTCAAGAAATCATTGAATACAGGAACTGTTTTTTTTTAAAAGATCAACAAAATTGATAGACCGCTAGCAAGATTAATAAAGAAGAAAAGAGAGAAGAATCAAAGAGACACAGTAAAAAATGATTAAGGGGCTATCACCACCAATCCCACAGAAATACAAACCACCATCAGAGAATACTATAAATACCTCTATACAAATAAACTAGAAAATCTAGGAGAAATGGATAAATTCCTGGACACATGCACCCTCCCAAGACTAAACCAGCAAGAAGTTGAATCTCTGAATAGACCAGTAACAGGTTCTGAAATTGAGGCAATAATTAATAGCCTACCAACTAAAAAAATCCAGGACCAGACGGATTCACTGTCAAATTCTACCAGAGGTACAAAGAGGACCTGGTACCATTCGTTCTGAAACTATTCCCATCAACAGAAAAAGAGGGAATCCTCCCTAACTCATTTTATGAGACCAGCATCATCCTGATACCAAAGCCTGGCAGAGACACAACAAAAAAGAGAATTTTAGAATAATATTCCTGATGAACATAGATGTGAAAATCCTCAATAAAATACTGGCAAACCAAATCCAGCAGCACATCAAAAAGCTTATCCACCATGATCAAGTTGCCTTCATCCCTAGGATGAAAGGCTGGTTCAACATACACAAATCAATAAACGTAATCCATCATATAAACAGAACCAATGACAAAAAAACACATGATTATTTCAAAGATGCAGAAAAGGCCTTTGACAAAATTCAACAGCCCTTCATGCTAAAAACTCTCAATAAACTAGGTATTGATGGAACGTATCTCAAAAATAAGAGCTATTCATGACAAACCCACAGTCAATATTATACTGAATGGGCAAAAACTGGAAGCATTCCTTTTGAAAACTGGCACAAGACAAAGATGCCCTCTCTCACCACTCTTATTCAACATAGTGTTGGAAGTTCTGGCCAGGGCAATCAGGCAAGGGAAACAAATAAAGCGTATTCAATTAAGAAAAGTGGAAGTCAAACTCTCCCTGCTTGCAAATGACATGATTGTATATTCAGAAAATCCCACTATCTCAGCCCAAAATCTCCTTAAGCTGATAAGCAACTTCAGCAAAGTCTCAGGATACAAAATCAAGGTGCAAAAATCACAAGCATTCCAACACACCAATAACAGACAGCCAAATTATGAGTGAACTCCCATTTCACAATTGCTACAACGAGAATAAAATACCTAGGAATCCAACTTACAAAGGATGTGAAGGACCTCTTCAAAGAGAACTACAAACCATGTTCAAGAAAATAAGAGAGGACAAAAACAAATTGGAAAACATTTCATGCTCATGGATAAGAAGAATCAATATTCTGAAAACAGCCATACTGCCCAAGGTTATTTATAGATTCAATGCTATCCCCATGAAGCTACCACATACTTTCTTCATAGAATTAGAAAAAACTACTTTAAAGTTCATATAGAACTAAAAAAGAGACTGCATTGCCAAGACAATCCTTAGCAAGAAGAACAAAGCTGGAGGCATCACGCTACCTGACTTCAAACTATACTACAAGGCTACAGTAACCAAAACAGCATGGTACTGGACCAAAACAGAGATATAGACCAATGGAACAGAACAGAGGCCTCCGAAATAACACCATACACCTACAACCATCTGATCTTTGACAAACCTGACAAATACAAGCAATGGGAAAAAGATTCCCTATTTAATAAATGGTGCTGGCAAAACTGGCTAGCCATACACAGAAAGCTGGAACTGGATCCCTTCCTTACACCTTATACAAAAATTAATTCAAGATGGATTAAAAACTTAAATGTTAGACCTAAAACCATAAAAATCCTAGAAGAAAACCTAGGTAATACTGTTCAGGACATAGGCATGGGCAAGGACTTCATGACTAAAACACCAAAAGCAATTGCAACAAAAGCCTAAACAGACAAATGGGATCTAATATAACTAAAGAGCTTCTGCACAGCAAAAGAAACTACCATCAGAGTGAACAGGCAACCTACAGAATGGGAGAAAATTTTTGCAATCTACCCATCTGACAAAGGACTAATATCCAGAATCTACAAAGAACTTATATTTACAAGAAGAAAACAACCCCATCAAAAAGTGGGCAAAGCATACAAACAGACGCTTCTTGAATGAAGACATTCATGCAGCCAACAGACACATGAAAAAATGCTCATCATCACCAGTCATCAGAGAAATGCAAATCAAAACCACAAGGAGATACCATCTCATGCCAGTGAGAATGGTGATCATTAAAAAGTCAGGAAACAACAGATGCTGGAGAGGTTGTGGAGAAATAGGTATGCTTTTACACTGTTGGTAGGAGTGTAAATTAGTTCAACCACTCTGGAAGACAGCATGGCAATTTTTTAAGGATCTAGAACTAGAAATACCATTTGACCCAGCGATCCCATTACTGAGTATATACCCAAAGGATTATAAATCATGTTACTATAAAGACACATGTACACATATATTTATTGCAGCACTATTCACAATAACAAAGACTTGAAACCAAGCCAAATGTTCATCAATGATAGACTGGATTAAGAAAATGTGGCACATATACACCATTGAATACTATGCAGCCATAAAAAAGGATGAGTTCATGTCCTTTGCAGGGACATGGATGAAGCTGAAAACCATCATTCTCAGCAAACTATTACAAGGACAGAAAACCAAACACCACATGTTCTCACTCATAGGTGGGAATTGAACAATGAGAACACTTGGACACAGGGCGGGGAACATCACACACCAGGGCTTGTCAGCAGTCAGGAGCTGGGGAAGGGATAGCATTAGAAATACCTAATGTAAATGACGAGTTGATGGGTGCAGCAAACCAACATGTGTACCTATGTAACAAATCTGCACGTTGTGCACATGTACCCTAGAACTTAAAGTATAATAATAAAAAAAATTTTTTTTGTTTGTTTTTGGCAAACTCTTTCTCGTATAAAGCCATGTATCCTTCTAGTTAGTGTACTCTGGTTTCTACAGAATTTATCTTCTGTGTGTAAGGCATGCCTTTTCTGGTGAATTCACTTTTGATTCTTTCTAGATGTCTAATACTTTCTTTGTTCTGCATGCCTAGCTTAAAATTTTTGTGAGCACTGTTATTTTGGTTTGGTTATGCATGTTTATAAATAATTTGGCTTTTTAACTTTTTCCCCCGGCTTTCTTCTGATTATCTTTTGCAAGCAAAAATAACCATTCTAAATGGTGGGTGCAAGATGGCCAATTAAACATCATGAGGGCAGTGGTCACCATCTAAAACACTGGTCCAAACTCCTGACTTCCCTTTATGGGGTTTTCAGGATTGTCATTGCCCTCAAGAGATTAGTAGGAAATGGAATGGGCTTTTCCGGACTGAGCAGTGGCATCTGAAGTCTCCAAGGAGGAAGTCGCCTCTGTCTTCAATGACAGCAGGAATAAATCAGGAAACCGAGGAGGACCTACAGACCTTCTGAAGGAAGCAGATTGCTCCTGCAGGACCTGGGTGACGCCCCCAATACTGAGTGCCCAAATTGTGGAATTGGGAAAGGGAGATTGTCTGCTTCTAAACACACACCCCACTAAGGAAACTGAAGGTCTAGATTATGGGAGAAGATTTTCATCTTAGCTTGAGCTGAGTCAATTGAGAGAGCCAAGCATTATACAGGGGAAGAGGAAACAGCAGGAAAAGCCCTGTGAGCTCTCTGGGTACCCTAGCAAATTATTTCTGCCTGGTCTCACAGTTGTCCTTCATTAGGGTGGCCAGAGGCACTTGGAAAGGCCACAGGGAGAAGGAAATCTCCAGCTGAACTTTGCAACAATTTGAACTGATCGAGAAGTCTCCTGGCCAGAACTCGGGGGGAGGGGATGAATCCGGTGTGTAGACTTCACAGGCAGGGGAAGAAGGAAAGCCATACTTGTTTTCACAGCTGGGAGGCAGGTAGCCTGGGGCAAGTTCTCAGCCCTGCTTGCCCACTGCCTAGAAACAGACTCCGTGCTACTGGGGTTGTGGGGCACGGTGGGGGTGAAACCAGCCCTTTGGATTGCATAGCAGCTGGGTGAGGCCTGTGACTACTGGCTTTCCCCCACTTCCCTGGCAACCTGCATGACACAGGAGAGACAAACATAAACTTCCTAGGAACATAACGCCATTGACCTGGGAACCTCACCCCCAATCCCCACAGCAGCCACAGCAAGACCTGCCCAAGGAGAGTCTGAACTCAGACATGCCTAACCCTGCCCCGACCCAACGGCCTTCCCTACCTACCCTGGTAACTGAAGACAAAGGGCATATACTCCTGGGAGTTCTAGGGCCCCACCCACCACCTGTTCCTCTCCATACTACCACAGCGGATACTCTCTGGAAAGCACCACCTCCTTGCAGGAGGCCAACCAGCATTAAAATAGTGCATTAAACCAAAGCTAAGAACCCTCACAGAGATGATCTCACTTCCCTGCCACCTCCACCAAAACAGGTGCTGGTATCCATGGCTAAGAGAATCACAGATGGTTCACATCACAGAACTCTGTGCAGACATCCCCCAGTACCAGCCCAGAGCCTGGTAGACTTGCTGGGTAGCTAGATTCAGAAGAGAGATAACAATTACTACAGCTTGGCTCTCAGGATGCCACATCCATAGGAAAAGAGGGAGAATACTACATCAAGGGAACACCCTGTGGCACAAAAGATTCTGAACAACAGCCTTCAGCCCTAGATCTTCCCTCTGACACAGCCTACCCAAATGAGAAGGAACTAGAAAACCAACTCTAGTACTATGACAAAACAAGGTTCTTTAACACCCTCCAAAAATCATACTAGCTCACCAGCACTAGATCCAAACCAAGAAGAAATCCCTGATTTACCTGAAACAGAATTCAGGAGGTTAGTTATTAAGCGAATCAGGGAGGTACCAGAGAAAGGCGAAGTCCAATGTAAGGAAATTTTAAAAAATTGAGAAGTGAAGGGAAAAATATTCAGTGAAATAGCATAAATAAAAAACAATCAAAACTTCAGCAAACAGTGGACACACTTATAGCAATGCAAAATGCTCTGAAAAGTCTCAGTAATAGAATCAAACAAGTAGAAGAAAGAAATTCAGAGCTTGAAGACAAGGTCTTTGAATTAACCCAATCCAACAAAGACAAAGAAAAAAATAAGAAAATATGAAGAAAGTCTCCAAGAAGTCTGGGATTATATTAAATGACCAAACCTAAGAATAGTTGGCATTCCTGAGGAAGAATGGAAATCTAAAATTTTGGAAAACATATTTGGGGAAATAATTGAGGAAAACTTCACCAGCCTTGTTAGAGACCTAGACATCCAAATACAAGGAGCACAAAGAATCTGTGGGAAAGTTTTTGAAAAAAAGATCATAGCCTAGGCACACTGACATCAGTTTATCTATAGTTAAGATGAAGGAACGAATCTTAAGAACTGAAACAAAAGCACCAGGTAACCTATAAAGGAAGACCTATCTGATTAACAGCAGATTTCTCAGCAGAAACTCTACAAGCTAGAAAGGATTGGGGCCCTATCTTCAGCCTCCTCAAAACAATTATCAGCCAAGAATTTTGTATCCAGTTAAACTAAGCTTCATATATGAAGGAAAGATGGTCTTTTTCAGACAAACAAATGCTGAAAGAATTTACCACTACCAAGCCACCACTACAAGAACTGCTAAAAGGAATTCTAAATCTTGAAGCAAATCCTGGAAACACATCAAAACAGAACCTCTTTAAAGCATAAGTCTCACAGGACCTATAAAACAAAAATACAATTTAGAAAACAAAATCAAAAAACAAAAAACCAAGATACATAGGCAACAAACAGCATGATGAATGGAATGGTACCTCATATCTAAATACTAACATTGAATGTAAATGGCCTAAATGCTCCACTTAAAAGATACGGAATTGCAGAATGGATAAGAATTCACCAACTAACTATCTGCTGCCTTCAAGAGGCTCACCTAACACATAAGGACTCACATAAACTTAAGGTGCAAGGGTGGAAAAAGACATTTCATGCAAATGGACACCAAAAGTGAGCAGGAGTAGCTATTGTTATATCAGACCAAACGAACTTTAAAGCAGCAGCAGTTAAAAAGGACAAAGAGGAACACTGTATAATGATAAAAGGCCTTGTCCAACAGGAAAATATCACAATCCTAAACATATATGCACCTAATACTGGAGTTCCCAAATTTATAAAACAATTACTAATAGACCTAAGAAGAAATGAGATAGCAACACAATAATAGTAGGGGATGTCAGTACTCCACTGACAGCACTAGACAGGTTATCAAGACAGAAAGTCAACAAAGAAACAATGAATTTAAAGTATACCCTGGAACAAATGGACTTAACAGATATAAACAGAACATTCCATCCGACAACCACAGAATATACATTCTATTCAACAGCACATGGAACTTTATTCAAGATAGACCATATGATAGGCCACAAAATGAGCATCAATAAATTTAAGAAAATTGAAATTATATCAAGCACTCTCTCAGACCACAGTGGAATAAAACTGGAAATCAACTCCAAAAGGAACCTGCAAAACCATGGAAATACGTGGAAATTAAATAACCTGCTCCTAAATGATCATTGGGTCAAAAATGAAATTAAGATGGAATTTAAAAAATTCTTCCAACTTAACAACAATAGTGACACAACATATCAAAACCTCTGGGATACAGTAAAGGCAGTGCAAAGAAGAAACTTCATAAGCCTGAATGCCTACATCAAAAAGCCTGAAAGAGCACAAATAGACAATCCAAGGTCACACCTCAAGGAACTAGAGAAACAGGAACAAACCAAACCCAAACCCAGCAGAAGAAAGGAAATAACCAAGATGAGAGCAGAACTAAGTAACATTGAAACAAACAAAAAAATACAATGATAAATGAAACAAAATCCTGGTTCTTTGAAAAGATAAATAAAATTTACAGACCATTAGCAAGATTAACCAAGAAAAGAAGAGAGATAAATCAAAATAAGCTCGATAAGATACAAAACAGAAGATATTACAACTGACACCACAGAAATACAAAAGATGACTGAACACTACTCTTAACACCTTTATGGGCACAAACTAGATAAACTTAGAAGAGATGGATAAATTCCTGGAAAGATACAACCCTCTCAGGTTAAATCAGGAAGAATTAGATACTCTGAACAAACCAGTAACAAGCAGTGAGCCTGAAATAATTTTAAAATTACCAAAAAAAAAGTCTGGGAGTAGATGGATTAATAACAGAATTCTACCAGATGTTGAAAGAATTGGTACCAATTCTATTGATACTATTCCACAAGATAGAGAGGGAACCCTCCCTAAATCATTCTATGAAGCCAGTATCACCCTAACACCAAAACCAAGAAAGGACATAACCAAAAAAGGAAACTATGGACCAATATCGATAATGAACACAGATGGTAAAATCCTTAACAAAGATACTAGCTAACCAAATCCAACAGTACACCAAAAATAATCCACCATGATCAAGTGGGTGTCATACCAGGGATGCTGGGATGGTCTAACATACACAAGTCAATGAATGTAATACACCACATAAACAGAATTAAAAACAAAAATCACATGATCATCTCAATAGATGCAGAAAAAGCATTCAACAAAATCCAGCATCGCTTTATGATTAAAACTGTCAACAAAATCGGAAATACAAGGGACATACCTCAATGTAATAAAAGCCATCTATAACAAACCCACAGTCAACATAATACTGAATGGGGAAAAGCTGAAAGCATTCGCTCTGAGAACTGGAATGAGACAAGGATGCCCACTCTCACCGCTCCTCTTCAACATAGTACTGGAAGTCCTAGCCAGAGCAATCAGACAAGAGAAAGAAATAAAGGCATTCAAATCAGTAAAGAGGAAGTCAAGCGGTTGTTATTTGCTGATGATATGACTGTTTACCTAGAAAACCCTAAAGACTCCTCCAGAAAGCTCTTAGAACTGATACAAGAATTCAGCGAAGTTTCCAGATACAAAAATAATGTACACAAATCAGTAGCTCTCATATACACCAACAACAACCAAGCTGAGAATCAATCAAGAAATCAACCCCTTTTACAATAGCTGCAAAAAAAAAAAAAAAAAAAATTAAAATACTTAAGAATATACCTAACCAATGAGGTAAAAGACCTCTACAAGGAAAACTACAAAACACTGCTGAAATAAATCCTAGACAGCACAAACACATGGAAACACATCATATGCTCGTGGATGGGTAGTTTTTGTAGTTTTGCAAAAATGACCATACTGCAAAAAGCAATCTATAAATTCAATGCAATTCTTATCAAACCACCATCATTCTTCACAGAATCAGAAAAAAAAAATTCTAAAATTCATATGGAACCAAAAGAGCCTGCATAGCCAAAACCAGACTAAGCAAAAAGAACAAATCTGGAGGCATCACATTGCCTAATTTTAAACTATACTATAAGGCCATAGTCACCAAAACAACATGGTACTGGTATAAAAATAATCACATAGACCAATGGAACAGAATAGAGAACCCAGAAATAAACCCAAACACTTATAGCCAACTGATCTTCGACAAAGCAAACAAAAACAAAGTGGGAAAAGGACACCCTTTTCAACAAATGGTGCTGGGATAACTGGCTAGTTGGATAATTGGACAATCTCCACATGTAGGAGAATGAAACTGGATCCTTATGTCTCACCTTATATAAAAATCAACTCGAAGTGAACTAAAGACTTAAATCTAAGACCTGAAACTATAAAAATTCTAGAACATTGGAAAAACCCTTCTAGACATTGGCTTAGGCAAGCATTTCATGACCAAGAACCCAAAAGCAAGTGCGATAAAAACAAAGATAAATAGCAGGGAATTAAACTAAAGAGCTTTTGCAGAGCAAAAGGAACTTGGCAGAGTAAACAGACAACCCACATAGTGGGAGAAAATCTTCATAATCTGTACATCTGTCAGAGGACTAATATCCAGAATCTACAACAAACTCAAACAAATCAGTAAGAAAAAAAAAACAGTCTCATCAAAAAGTGGTTAAAGGACATGAATAGACAATTCTCAAAAGAAGATATACAGATGGCCAACAAACATGAAAAAATGCTCAGCATCACTAATGATCAGGGAAATGCAAATCCAAACCACAATGCAATACCACCTCACACCTGCAAGAATGGCCATAATTGAAAAATAAAAAAATAGTACATGTTGGCATGGGTGCAGTGAACAAGGAACACTTCACCACTGCTGGTGGGAATGTAAACTGGTAAAACCACTATGGAAAATAGTGTGGAGCCTCCTTAAAGAACTAAAAGTAGAACTGCCATTTGATCCAGCAATCCCACTACTGGCTATCTACCCAGAGGAAAAGAAGTCATTATACACAAAAGATACTTGCACATGCATGTTTATAGCAGCACAACTCACAAATGCAAAACTGTGGAATCAACCCAAATGCCCATCAATCTATGAGTGGGTAAAGAAACTGTGAGATATATATATATATATCTCACATATATATATCTCACACATATATATATGTGATATATCATAAAAAGGAATAAATTAATAGCATTCGCAGTGACCTGGATGAGAGTGGAGACTATAATTCTAAGTGAAGTAACTCGGGAATGGAAAACCAAACATTGTATGTTCTCACTCATAAGTGGGAGTTAAGCTATGAGGATGCAAAGGCATAAGAATGACACAATGGACTTTGGGGACTCAGAGGGAAAGGGTGTGAAGTGGGTGAGGGATAAAAGACTACACAAAGGGTGCAGTGTATACTGCTCAGGTGATGGGTGCACCAAAATCTCACAAATCACCACTAAAGAACTTACTCATGTAACCAAACACCACCTGTTCCACCAATAACCTATGGAAATAAAAAAAAATAAAAAATAAAATAAAGCAAACAGAACAAAAAGGAATGGAATGGGATCCCTGAAATTCTAAATCATGCCAAACCTCTAGGACCTCAAACAGCTATAAATTCAGGACTTATGGTCCAGCCTGGTATACATTTTAAATCAATGGACAGAAATTACACCAAGGATAATTTATGGCCATTAAAGGAGATCATTCAAACTCCCCAACCTTGTTTTTCTTATAACTAAATTAGAAACTGCAACCAACTGTAGAATTAACATGTAGAACCTTCTAAGTTCTGTGTCTATCTCTATTTTTATGTGCCTACTTTGAATCTGCTGACTTTTCTTTTGGTATTAAGATAAGCTCACCGCTTATGGAATTCCAGTTAAGATTCTTTTTAGGTTTAAAGGGCTTGATGTTTTATGGTGTCGGGGTTTGATCCAAAGGTTAAATACAACAGCTCCATGGTAACCAACAATCTAGATACTTTTTGGAAATATATATTTAGGTTTGTCTGGATGACAATCACTTAAGTTGATAGAAGAATTAATTGAAAGATTGACATTCTAACAGGAAATAAATAGATAAATGTTTATCAAAGTTAGGCTGTCAGATCAAATGGGTCAAAATCTTAAATTCAGAGCCATAATCTAAGATATCTCTGTCTGGCATGAGAATTTAATTGTCTGCTATGCATGAATCAGAAAAATCTGGGGAAAAAAAACTGCAAATAACTTTTCCTCCAGTACTTTCTTGCACAATTGACTAGTCAAGCAAACAAAACCAACAAACAAAAGACAAATTTGTTACTAAAATTCAAGACTACTTGGAGATTTTGTTTTTCTCACACAATTTGGATCATCCCAGCTAAAATGTAAACATTTAAAAAATGTAACCACTTAAACTCATTTGAAACTGAAAAATGGGGAGAGTAAAAAAAAATTTTTTTTAAACTGGTTTATCCAAAGTTTTGGCCCACAGCCTTCGTTAGACTACCTATCAGGGAAAATAAAATTTAGTCAGGTGAACCAGTCCCATTTTGTCAGAAATATAATTTAGATTCAACTGCCTTTTAAAACTCATGAGTTTATACTATGAATTAATATGTTTTACTGACTCGTAACTAATATTCTAAAATGAAAGGCAAAATCTATGTGTGTATATATATGTTTAGATATGTCTATATATATGCACATGTATTATGTTGTGTGTTGTGTCTACATGGTAGAATTTGGCATAGTTGACCAAAAATCCCTTAAGGAATTCCATTCAAACTGGCTTAGATAAGCGAGTACTCACACAAACTGTTAAAATATCTAATAATTAACCCAAATGCCTTTAGTTTATATGACGTAAGTAGGCCTTTAATAAGTAAGTTGGTTTTGAAATTCTTGGTAAAAAAAATAAAAATGTAATTCAAAATTGTTAGCATATTTTTTGCTTGGACTTACTAGTCAGTTTTATATTTGTCTTTGCTAGATGTTTTAAGGCATCAGGGTTTGATACAAAGGTTAAATACTACAAAACTGGCCTGAAAACAATGATCTTTGTGTATAATTACTTTAATAATTATTCTACAATAATTTATAATTACTGTAATAAATAAGAGTAATTTATTACTGTTGGTATAATGAAAACAGCTGTATCTTCTAATTTATTGGCAAAATACTCATGCAAATTTCTTACTTGGGTGAACACCTGATATTCACAGGCTGTAAAAATCATTAACAGAAAAATAATCTGAAATAATAGCTAACTTTGTCTAATATTTCAGTTTTCATAAGTAATCTAGGTATAATTGATAAAAATTAATTAGGTAAATGTAAATGAGATAAATGTTTATAAACAAACTTTTATATAATTTGAAATCTTAAAGTTATGTTATATTAAATTTATCAATACTCATTAAATATCTGGATAATTTCCCAAGAAGATAAAATAATGAAACATATATTGCTAAACATAAGATTTTACTTTGCTTCATAAATTTTATAGAAAGACTAAATATAGTTGGGCCTATCAATGTGCATAAAAATTACGTTATGGTAAAACATCTTTCTAAAAATTATAAAATGTTTCTTCTCTACAAAACACCAACATGCAACAGACAGTTAAAAATTTGTTGTTTCCTAGGTTATCACTAGAAATTAAGGTTACTAAGAGTTAAACATTCTAATTAACATATATAATTTTGCATACAAACTATACAGAAATGAACATATTTCTGATGAGAAAAATTATAAGGCATTAAAACAGTGTCATTTAAAAAATGTTTGTCAAATTCAGAGGCTAGTTGTTTCAAAAAGTAAAATTAAGGAAGGAAATACAAAGATAGAAAATAACCAGTAAGAAAGACAGAGAGAGAGATGTAAAGAAAGTTATCAAAACATCTCATGGATGCCATAAATATATATACCTACTGTGTATCCACAAACATTTTAAAAAACAATTTTTAAAAATTTAAGGGAATTTTTTTTATAATAAAGAACCTTGTGTGGTAAATTTTCTGTCCTAAAGTAAAATGCCTGGTTATTTAACAAAGAAGAAATAGGGAACAAAACGAATAGTCTAAGCATGTCATGGAAGGTTGGTGTAAGTCATGGAAAGTTTGTGAAGAATGAATTTATGAAAAACATTTGGGCTGGGTGCCGTGGCTCACACCTGTAATCCCAGCACTTTGGGAGGCTTAGGTGGGAGGATCACCTGAGGTCGGGAGTTTGATATTAGCCTGATCAACATGGATAAACCCCAGTCCTACTAAAAATACAAGAAAAATTAGCTGGGCGTGGTGGCACATGCCTGTAATCCCAGCTACTCGGGAGGCTGAGGCAGGAGAATTGATTGAACCCGGGAGGTGGAGGTTGTGGTGAGCCGAGATCACGCCATTGCACTCCAGCCTGAACAGCAAGAACAAAACTGCATCTCAAAAAAAAAAAAAAGAAAAAAAAGAAAGAAAAGAAAAACATTTGTGTGTGCTGGCCATAATTAGAAGGAAATTGTGAGTCTTTCTAAAGATTAATTTTGATTTATGTGTGCATGCTATACACAGTGATACAAAATTACAAATTTGGTCTTCTATGGTAGCACAAGGTTTTCCTGAGGTATTAATCTGCTCTTAGTAAAAAATTAGGAGAGATTTTGATTTTTAATTCTGAAATGTTTCTTTAAATTTTCAACCATCTTCTGAACTGCAGCTTTACATTTTTACAGCAATGTTTTGCACCAGTATCACTTGATTCTGTACTCTTGGCTTTTCCAGATATGTCTGAATTGTTTCACATACTCAGAAAATTTCCCATGCTTTTACAAGAATCATGTATTTCCATGCTCAAGGTATTAAGTTTCTGGTTTACCTTCCTCTGTGATTTGATATACACTCATAACCTTGGGCACACACGCTCCCTGTATCTGATTAAATTTAAGTGTCTTTTATTAGATTTGACTTCCGGGTTACCTAAATAGCTTCCCATAAGGAGAAACAATCACACTGAAAAATATTTTTGTTTACATTTTTGAAAACTGGCCAAAAAAAAAAAAGATTTCATGTTTTATCAGTAATTCCCTGGGTTTAAAACAAAAACTAGTTTGTTTTTATTACTTAGGAAACTGAGTTTTGAAAGGGTTAAGGCATTTTTTACATCCAAGTGACTTTTCTGTATTGCTTTTGAAGTCTTTTGATCACTCTGCTCAAATGAATGATTATAGTATCATAGTGATGACATGATTATGGGCCACAGTGACCTGTGATTCTGTTTTGATCAGCTGTTTTAAACCTTTCACATCTTTGATGAGCTGCCTTTGTAACAAAATTCTAAATTAAGTGTTTTCGACCTAGAATTAACCTAGGCCCCCGTGAGAGCCTCAATAGACAGATGTGTCATCTTGTAATAATTAGGCTTATTTGGTAAATTGTATGGGAAGCATTGTCAAATGATAAGTGATGCTAGATCTTCTTTCAGTTATATTTATAGGTATGTTATTTATACGAATGTTCCAAAATTATATAGAACTCTTAGAATTCTAATATGTCATTAGTCATAATTCTGCTTATGTTGTATGCCACAAAAATAACCAAATTTTATTGTCAACTGCTGATTAGAATAAACTTCCATCAGATTTTTAATCATGGCTATTCTAAATCTCTGTCATCCATAATTTTGAATCTTCTCTAAAAGCATTTGCAATAAGATTCATTGAAAAGACTCTAACAAGTATTCCTAAATACATTTTTCTAATAACTTTAAGATCAATGGACTAAATATAAATTTTCCAGAACTCTGATGAAAAAGTGGCAAATTTGTGAAACTACTAATCAATTCCAAGCCAAATGAAAATTAATTACATGAAATAAAATAACTGATTAAGACAATGTTTTAAGACTTTTATTTGAAAATTTTTTATTATTTACTTAACTATTTTGTTTTACAGATTTAAAGGAATGTTTTCTCTTAAATTATCTATAGTTTATAGTAATTTGGTAAAGTGTACTTTTATAAACAAAAGTGAAAACATTTACTTTTGCACTCTACTTGATCCCTCCAAAATTCAGAAAGTATTCATGAGTACTGTTATCTTTATGGAAGGATAATTGTTTGCACAAGTTCAGTAAGAATCTACTCTCTTTATAACAGGACACAATTGGAACAAATGGTTATATTTTCAAGGCTTTGGCTGGAATATATATTTGAGAATGTGCATAGAATGCCTAGCTCCAGGAGTTTTTAGCTTTACAGTGAGTAAAAATTGTCACTTCCTGGCAGGCCCAGGAACCTTAAGACTGTAGAAGAAATCTAAAGTCTGCCTTAGTTTGGCTTCCCAATCTTGAGAGATTTATAAATCTGAGATTTCTCTGCGGTCAACCACTATTCTTACTGCACTTATGTAAATGATCATACCAAAATGTGATAAAATTAAATATATTTTATAAATAATTTTCTACTGATTAGCTTTAATAAAAATTGGGATGACTATAGAGAGAAAAGTTCTATTTCTAAAGAAAAGCTGTAATACTCCATTTATTAGATTGTAGCCCTATGCATTATTTTCAAGTTTTTATTATCTACCTGTAGACCAGACTAGATCCTGAATTATTCTAGGTTTCTCCAATTCAACTCTTTTCTATAGGACCACTAAAAAATGGGAATTGCTCTGTTCCTGAAGCCCTATGAGCTGAACCTACGTGAATTTTAAGGGACAATTTTTTGCTTGATGTATGAGCCACACAGATAAGCTCCCCAAACCATTGCCATAACCAAAGACACTCAAGCTGCAAACCAGGATAATAAGTTGATGGCTTCATACTGTAAACAGCTTTTCCCAAGACATCAGAACAGGACTCTATATTATGCAACTCTTACCCTCTTAATGCCTACCTTTTGCACTCAGCAGGAAAACAGTGTAATTGAAATTTTCCAGACAGTACATTGCACTGGTAATTTGATAGAACCTGAACTGAGATCTCTTAGTCCCCTTAGTGGGTAACTTTAGCAACATTCCTAATGCAACTATTGCTCACTTTCTGCTCTAATTCAACCCAATTATGGACTACTAGATGGTAAAATTACTCTATATTATCTGTTGGTTAAATAAGAAAATGTATGTGCTATGGATACTACACGCTTTACCTGGATAAATTCCTCTAAGGAAATTGAGGTCCATATATACAAAATAAGAAAACAGGCCACATGGTTATATCAGATCCCACCTAGTTCCCTATGTATGGTCATTTCCTTTATTCAATTGGTTGCCTTTAAGCCTAGGTTCATGGCTAAAAACTACCAATACTTGTTCAATTTCTACAGATGTACAACTTCTAACACAATCATGCCGGCCCTGTACTTTGAGATGGTAGCAATGCCTATGGAACAGACAAAAATTGAGCTTAACAATGAACTCCATGTAATCTTAGCCTCAGAGTCACTTCCTCCAAACCTCCCTTGTTGTTTAAATATGGCTTAAAGAGCACTGACACTGACTCATAGTTGCCAACTACTACCTAAAACATGGGACCAGAACAAATTGGGACAAGTCTATCTTGGCATCAAGAGACAACCAAAACCTAACCACAGGATGATTAATCAGCAATGCTTTTAGTGAAAGATACTGATAAAAAGGAAGACTGGACATAGTAGCTCACATCTATAATCCCAGCTCCTCAGAAGGCTGAGGCAGGGGGATCACTTGAGCCCAGGAGTTTGAGACCAGCCTGGGCAACATAGCAGAATCCCATCTCAACAAAAAAGCAAAACAAATTAGCCAAGTCTAGTGGTGCCCATCTGCAGTCCTAGCTACTTAGGGAGCTGAAATGGAGGATCACTAGAGTTCATGAGTTTAAGGTTACAGTGAGTTATGATCACACCACTGTACTCCAACCTAGGTGACAGAGTGAGACCCTGTCTCCAAAGAAAAGGTGGGGGATTGGGGGGTACTCTGAAAAGTTGCCAGAATCAAAATGGAGATACTCATGTTAGAAACTCTGACAAGGATGGGCGTAGTGGCTCATGTCTGTAATCCCAGAACTTTGGGAGGCCAAGACAGGTGGATCACCTGAGGTCAGGAGTTTGAGACCAACTTGGCCAACAGGAAGAAACCCCATCTCTACTAAAAATACAAAAAATTAGCCAGGCATGGTGGCAGGCGCCTGTAATCCCAGCTACTCAGGAGGCTGAGGCAGAAGAATCACTCGAACCTGGGTGGTGGAGGTTGCAGTGAGTCAAGATTGCACCATTGCACTCCAGTCTGGGCAACAAGAGTGAAACTCTGTCTCAAAAACAAAAAAACAAAAAACAAAAGACAAACTTACAAAACAAAAACAAACAAACAAACAAACAAAAACAAAAAAAAAAAAAAAAAAAAACAAGAAAAAGAAACCTGACAAATGGAGCCAGGGAAGGCCATAAAAGGAGGGTTTTCATGCATAAATCCCTGATAATAGGAATTGGCATAAAGGACTATAAAAATTGCAGCCTTGCACAAAAGCCATCAAAATCTTATACAAAAAATACTCCTACAAGGACATCTGCCCAGTAACTGTTTGTCCAACATCAAACTGATACCACCCTTATTATTGATCCTCATAGCCAAAAATAATTGATTCAAAACTTATATAATCCTCATCATTTTTCCTTTAAAAACCTTTGTCTTCCTTAACCTCCTGAATATGCATATAGGTTACTGTGGCACACATATTTCCACAGCAATACCCATTCCCAAATAAATATCTTTTTTTTTGTTTTTGAGACGGAGTCTCATTCTGTGCCCAGACTGGAATGCAGTGGCGTGATATCAGCTCACTGCAAGCTCCACCTCCGGGGTTCACGACATTCTCCTGCCTCAGCCTCTGGAGTAGCTGGGTCTACAGGCACCCACCACTATGCCCGGCTGACTTTTTTTTGTATTTTTAGTAGAGACAGGGTTTCACCCTGTTAGCCAGGATGGTCTTGATCTCCCGACCTCACGATCCACCTGCCTCAGCCTCCCAAAGTACTGGGAATACAAGCGTGAGCCACCATGCCTGGCCAATAAATATCATTTTTAAAGAAAGTCTCTTTCTGCTATTTAGGTTGACACATGAAACAACTTTGTCCACCCCTTCACTTTCAGCCTATGCATGTCCTTAAAGCTAGAAAGAGTTTTTCCCACAGCATATGATTGGATCTTGTTTTTTAATCCATTCAGCCACTCTGTCTTCTGATTCAGTTTAGTCCATTTGCATTTAATGTAATTATTAAGAGGTAAGGATTTACTGCTGCCATTTTGTTATTTGTTTTCTGTTTTGTACTTCTTTTATTCCTCTCTTCCTCTCCTGTTGTCTTCCTTATAGATTTGATTTTTTTTTGGTAGTGGTATTCTTTGATTCTTTTATTGTTTACCATTTTTGTATGTACTATAGGTTTGTGGTTACTATACAGCTTGCATAAAACAACTTACAAGTTATAGCTGTCTGTTTTATGCTGATAATAACTTAACTTCAATTACATACAAAAATCTGACACGGTTCTTTCCCTTCCCTCAACCTTACATTATTGATGTCAGAATTTATTTTATTTTGTATTGTGTATCCATCAAAACATTTGTGGTTGTATTTATTCTTATTACTTTTGTCTTTTAATTTTAATAGTAGGATCAGAAATGACTAATGTGCTATTACATTATTATATTTTATGTATTTATCTATATATTTATCTTTAGCAGTGAGATGTATATTTTCATACCTATGCTGCTGCTGAGTACCTTTTCATTTCAACTTGAAGAACTATCTTTCTTTAGCACTTCTTATAAGGTAGTCTAGTGATGAAGAACTCCCTAAGTTTGTGTTTATCTGAGAAAGTTTTTCTCACTCCTTAATTTTGTTTTTTTTGAAATGGAGTCTTGCTCTGTCACCCAGGCTAGAGTGTAGTGGCGCGATCTCGGCTAAGTGCAATGCAACCTCCACCTCCCTGGTTCAAGCAATTCCCTTGCCTCAGCCTACTGAGTAGCCTGGATTACAGGTGCATGCCACCACGCCTGGCTAATTTTTTTTGTATTTTTAGTAGAGACGTGGTTTCATCATGTTGGCCAGATTGGTCTTGAACTCCTGACCTTGGGCAATCTGCCTGCCTTGGCCTCTAGCAAGGTGCTGGGATTACAGGTGTGAGCCACCGTGCCCTGCCACTCCTTCCTTTTTAAAGGATACTATTACTGGGTATAGTATTCTTGGTTGTAAGATTTTTTTTGTTGTTTTTTCTCCTCCAGCACTTTGAATATATCATCCCACTTTTTTTCTGTCCTGCAAGGTTTCTGCTGAGAAATCCTCCCACAGCCTTTTGCTGGGTTATATGTATGCAACGAGTCATCATTTTCTTTCTCTTGCTGCTTTCAAAATTATTTCTTTGTATTTTATGTTTGACAATTTAATTATATTGTTTGTCTGTGTAAATTCCTTTAGGTTCAACATATTTTGGGTCTTTTGGGTTTCATGAACCTGGATGTTCATTTTCTTTCACAAATTTGGGAAATTTTCAATAATTTTTTTTGGATAAAGGGTCTTACTCTTTTGGCCAGACTGGAGTACAGTGATGCAATCATGGGTCATTGCAGCCTTGCCCTCCTGGGATCAAGCAATCTGCCCACCTCAGCCTCCCAAGTAGCTGGGACTACAGATGTACACCATCACAACTGGCAAACTTCTAGTTGGTTTTTGTTTGTTAAGATGGGGTTTTGCCATGTTGCCATGAACTCCTGGGCTCAAGCAATCCACCTACCTTGGCCTCTCAAAGTGATGGGATTACAGGCGTTAGCCATCACATCTGGCCCTCAGCGACTATTTCTTTAAATAAGCTTACTTTCTCTTTATCTTCTCCTTTGGAAGCTCCCTTATGCATATATTGATTCCCTTGCTGGTGTCTCATAAGTCCCATAGGCTCTCTTTGCTGTTTTTTCATTCTTTTCCTTCTTGCTTTTCTGACTCAATTTCAAATGTCCTAGGCATAGTACAAGCTAACTATGGGAGGAATTTAGTTTATAGTTTAACCTATCTTCAAGTAATGGATTTTTCTGCTTGATCAGGTCTGATGTTAAATCTCTCTATCAAGTTTTTTAATTCAGTTGTCATATTCTTCAGCTCAAGAATTTCCATTTGGTTCTTTTTTATGGTTTCTATTTATTTGTTGAACTTCTAATTTTGTTTATGTATTATTTTCTTTATTTTGTTTAGTTGTCCATCTGTGTTCTCTTGTGGCTCAATTAACTACATTGAGATGATTATTTTGAGTTCTTTTTAAGGAAGTTAGTCAAACTCTATTTCTTTAGGGTCTGCTACTGGAAGTTTATTTTGTTCCTTCAGTGCCATTGTTTCCCTGATTCTTTATGATTCTTGCCTCATGTTGGTATCTGTGCATTTGAAAAAGCAGTGACTATATTGCATCTTTACAGACTGGCTTTGGCAGGGTAAGCCTTTCACTAGTCACCCTGATCAGAGATTCTAGATGGGCTGATTGGCAATGTCTGCTGTCAGGCCAACTGCCAGGGATTGTGGAAAGACAAGCAGGCACACTGCAAGGATTCATGAGCAGGTGGACCTGCTACTGCAGGCCACAGGTTAGCTGTTGAGATCCACAGGTTAGCTGTTGAGATCCATGTGCTAATTTTTGAGAGCCCCTGCTCCTTTACTTTGTTCTTAGATACTCCTAGGTGATCTAGCCATGCCTATTCTATCAGTGTTCTGGGTGAAGTGTGAAAGAAACAGGCTTCTGGCCGGGCGCGGTGGCTCAAGCCTGTAATCCCAGCACTTTGGGAGGCCGAGACGGGCGGATCACGAGGTCAGGAGATCAAGACCATCCTGGCTAACCCGGTGAAACCCCGTCTCTACTAAAAAATACAAAAAACTAGCCGGGCGAGGTGGCGGGCGCCTGTAGTCCCAGCTACTCGGGAGGCTGAGGCAGGAGAATGGCGTAAACCCGGGAGGCGGAGCTTGCAGTGAGCTGAGATCCGGCCACTGCACTCAGCCCGGGAGACAGAGCGAGACTCCGTCTCAAAAAAAAAAAAAAAAAAAAAAAAAAAAAAAAAAAAAAAAAAAAAAAAAAAGAAACAGGCTTCTTGGGTGGCATCCTAAAAGGCTGGGAAGGTTTAACACTCCCTTTACACTCTTTTATTCCCTACCGGAGAAAAGCAGGGCTGAGAAGATCTCTCATGCCAACTTGAGGGAGGATAACATGGGTAAAGTTAAGCCACTGTCCTCACTCTTTTTAATGTCTTCTCATTTCTGTGATCCACCAGGGTGCTGAAACCTATCACCTGGATGCATGAGCTCTTGAAAAGGTACTTTCACCATAGGTGGTTATTAAATCAGTGTTTCTATGAGGAGGCAGGGGCTGGGACCTACTATTCCGCCACCTTGCTCATATCATGCTCACAATTCTTTTCCTATTACATATAGCACATTTTGCTTATCCATTGATCTACTGATGGACACTTTGTTGCTTTCACATTTTAGCTATCGTGAATAATGCTGCTATGAACATGGGTGTATTAATATCTCTTCAAGATTTCAAGACTCTGCTTTTAATTCATTTGAGTACATACCTAGCTATAGGAATTGTTGGATATAATTTTATTTTTAGTTTTTTAAGGAACTACCACACTGTTTTCCACAAAAGGTGTACCATTCTGAAACCACTTTTATAAAAATGACAGTGAGAAAAATCTGACATAGAAAAGTTATGACAATGAAAAAAATCTGACCTAACTGATTTCATCTCGCTTTTAAACTCTAAGCTGCCCTTGTTCATTCCTAGGCATAGGACGAGCTAATTATGGGAGGAATTTATTTTATAGTTTAACTGAAACAGAGATGAAAACAGCCCTAAAACTAACAAATTAGCCACAAGATTAGGAATTATGACTCAGGAGTCATGCAGCCAGAGGCCACAAGATTCCTAACCTCCCCAGTTGCTCCTAGGATAACCTCATTATTATAAAACCTAAGACTGCTGCTCAAGATACTTTTCAGACCCTGCATTGTGATGGACAAGCTTGTGCCACCAAGACCAATAAACTGGTTCAACTAGTTTTGCAATTCCACCCAAGAACTAATGATAGCAGTAAGAACCCACTTCATCCCCGACCCAACCAAACAGTATTCTTTATCTCCTATGCCCCTTTTCACCAAACTACCCTTAAAAAACCCTGGTCTCTGAATTTTTGGAAAGACTGATTTGAGTTATAAACTCTGGTATTCTGCTTAACTTTCTCTGCATTTATTAAACTCTTTCTCTATCACAATTTCACTGTTTGTAAATTGGATCTAGCTGGGCAGGGGGCAAAAACAACCTGTTGGACCACTACAATTTTACATTCCCACCAACAGTGCACATATTTCAATTTCCCCAAATTCTCACCAATACTTGTTATTTTGTGGTTATGTTTTTAAATATTTTCTATGCTAATATGTGTGAGATAGTATCAGGTGATTTTGATTTGGACTTCCCCAATGATTAGTGATGTTGAGTTTTCATGTGCTTGTTGGACATTTGTATATTTTCTTTGGAGAAATGTCTATTCAAGTCCTTTGCTCATTTTGAACCAGGTCGTTTTTGTTGTTGTTGAGTTGTAGGAGTCCATTATATATTCTGGGTATTAATACTTTATTAGATATATGATTTTCAAGTATTTTCTCCCATTCTTGTTGCCTTTTTATTCTGTTGATACTATTGATGTAAGAAATGTTAAATTTTGATGTAGTCCAATTTACCTTTATATTTCCTTTTTTGCCTGTGCCTGTGGTATCACTGACTGACTGATTTTTGGTAAGGATGCCAAGAACATTTAATGCGAAAAGAATAGTGTCTCCAACAAATTATGCTGGGACAATAGGATATTGCATCAATGACATAAATATAAAATCTAAGACTTTTAAACTACTAGAAGAAAACATAACAATAAATATTCATGGTCTTGGATCTGGCAGTATATTCTTACAAATGACACTGAAAACACAAGCAAAAAAGAAAAAATAGGTAAGTTGGAATTTATTAAAATTAAAAGTTTTGTAAATCAAAGGACATTATCATAAAGTGAAAAAGCAGTCTACAAAGTGGGAGATAATATTGGCAAATGATACATCTGACAAGAGACTGGGATCCATGATATGTAAAAGTGCTTACAACTTAACAAAAAGGATAGACAATCCAACCTTTTAAATGGCAAAATTTTTAAAAAGATATTTATTTAAAGAAGATATAGAAATGATGAACAATAACATCAGAATATGTCCATCATTAGGAAAATGTGAATCAAAACCACAATGAGGTTCCACATCATGTCCTCTATGATGGCAATAAGAATAACAATAAGGAATATGACCAATGCTGATAAGGATATAGAGGAATTAGAAATCTTGCCCATTGCTGGTGGTAAAGTAAAATGGCCTGGTCACTGTGGAAAATAGTTCGGTGGTGGTTCCTCAAAAAGTCAAGTATAGAATCACCATACTACTCTACAATTTCAATAATAAGTGTATTTAACCCAGAGTATTTGAAACAGTAATCGAAAATGTAATTTAACAAGTACACTTACACTCTTGCTCATAGCAGCACTATTCACAACAGCCAAAAGGTGGAAACAACCCAAGTGTCCATCAACAAATAAGTAGATAAATATGGTACATAAACACAACAGAATATTATTCAGCCATAAAAAGGAGGAAGTACTGATACATGCTATAAAGTACCTGAATCTTGAGAATATTATGTAAAAGAAACTAGATACGAAACATGTCACAAACCAGGATTACACACACACACACAGAATATATATATATATATGAAATACATATAAAATCCCCAGGAAAGGCAGAGAAATATGGCCAAATAGAGCCCTCCAACAACTGAACAATTGTTCCACCGTGGGAACACTAAATTGAACAACTAACAATGCAAAAAAATGTTTTCATAGAAACCAAAAAATAAATAGAGAAGCAGAGAAAGATGGTGGAATAGAAAGCTTTACTGATTGTCCCTCCTGCAAGGACACCAAATTTAACATCTACACACAGGCACAAAAAAACCAAAACCAAAACCAAAACAAACAAACAAATAAAAAAACTTTATAAGAACCAAAAATCTGGTGAACACTCACAGTACCTGTTTTTAATTTCCTATCACCAAGAGGCACTGAAGAGGTAGAAAAAACAGTCTTGAATTGCTGACACCACCCACTCCCCACCCCCTTACAGTGGCAGTGGTGTGCTGTGTACAGCTTCTCTGGGTGCTGGGGAAGGGAGAACTCACCAACTGTGAGGCAATAAACTCAGTGCTGTACTGTTAGAGTAGAAAGAAAAATGTGACCAAACTCAGCTGATGCCTGCCCACATAGGGAACATTTAAACCAGCCCTAGCCAAGGAGGAATTGCTGATCCCAATGGTAAGAACTTGAGTTCCTGCTAACCTTGCCACCATGGGCAAAAATGCTATGGGTCTCTAAATAAACTTGAAAGGTAGTCTAAGCCATAAGGACTGCAACTCTCAGGCAAGTCCTAGTGCTGAACTGGGCCCAGAGACAGTGGACTTGGGGGGCATACAACCTACTGAAACACCAGCTGCAGCGGCTAAGAGAGTGCTGGCATCACCTCTTCCCTAACCCCAGGCTGCACAGTTCACGGCTCCAAAAGATATCCCTTCCTTCTGCTTGAAGAGAGGAGAGATAAGAGCAGGGAGAACTTTGTCTTGCATCTTAGATACCAGCTGAACCACAGTAGGATAGGGCACCGGTTAGAGTGGGTGAGGCCCTCATTCCAGGCCCTAGCTCCCAGATGACATTTCTAGACACACCCTGTGACAGAAGGGAACCCGTTGCTTTGAAGAGAAGGACCCAGTCCTAGCAGTATTAATCACCTACTAACTGAAGTGCCCTTCGGCCCTGAATAACCAGCAGAGATACCCAGGTACTATGTCAAAGTCCTTGGGTGAGCCTCTGAAACTTTCTGGCTTTAGGTACCAGCTTGGCCACAGGGACACAGAGCACCAAGCAAACCCCTGGGGTTCCCAGTTCTAGGACTTGACTCTTGTACAGCATCTCTGGTCCTTCCCTGGGCCAGAGGGGAGCCCATTGCCCTGAAGGGTGACTCCCAGGCCAAACAGCATTCACCACAATCTGACTAAAGAGTCCTTGAGCCTTAAGGAAACATCAGCAGTAGTCTAGCAGTACTCCCTGCAACCTGTGGTGGTGGTGGCCATGAAGTGAGGCTCCTCTACTGTTTTAGTCTGTTCTTGCTTGCTATAAAGAAATACCTGAGACTGGGTAATTTATAAAGAGAAGAGGTTTAATTGGCTTACAGTTCCACAGGCTCTACAGGAAACATGGCTGTGGAAGCCTCAGGACACTTTCCATTATGGCAGAAGGCAAAGGGGAAGCAGGCACATCTTACATGGCTGCAGCAGGAGGAAGAGAGTGAGGTGGGTGGTGCCACACTCTTTTAAACAACCAGATTTTGCAATAAGTCACTCACTATCACAAGAATAGCACCAAATGGGAAATCCACCCCCATGATCCAATCACCTCCCACCAGGACCCATCTCCAACATTGGGGATTACAATTTGGGATATGAGATTTGGGCAGGGACATAGACCCAAACCGTATCATCTGCTTTTGGAAATACCCTAACACTGCAATTGGCACAGTGAAGAATGCATCGGTGTCTTCAATTCATCTAGCAGTATGCTTCTTAGCGAAAACCTTACAGTTAAGAAGGAAGTGACATGACATATTGAAGTACTGAAGGAAAAAAAAACTTCCTACCTAGAAAATGTTCAGCAAAATTATCATTCAAACATGAAGAAGAAATAAAGACATTCCCAAACAAAAAAGAGCTGAGGGATTTTTGTCAACACCAGACGTGTTTTACAAGACATGATAAAAAGGAGTTCTTCAATCTGAAAAAAAAGAAAAAAGAAAAAAAAAAGAATGTTAATGAGCAACAAGAAATCACCTAAAGGTTAAAACTCACTGGTAATAGTAAATACACAGACAAATACCGAATACCCTAACACTGTAATTGCAGTTTGTAAATCACTTATCTTTAGTAGGAAAATGTAAAGAGAAATCTATCAAAAATAATAACTACAGCAACTTTTTAAGAGATAGACAATATAAAAAGACATAGAGACAACAAAAAGACAAAAAACGAAAGAACTGAAGTTAAAGTGAAAAGTTTTTTAGTTTTCTTTTTGTTTGTATTTTGTGTTTTCTTTCCAATCAGAGTTATCAGTTTAAAATAATTGGTTAAAGATGTTATTTGCAAGCCTCATAATAATGACAAAACAAAAACTTAGATACACAAAAAATTAAAAGAAATTAAAACATATTACCAGAGAAAATCACTTTTACACAAAGGAAGACAGGAAGGAAGGAAGGGAGGACCAACAAAACAACCATAAATCATGTAGCAAAATGGCAAGAGTAAGTCCTTAACTACCAACAACATTGAATAAATGTAAATGAACAAAATTCTCCAATCAAAGGACACAGAGTGGCTGAATGAATTTAAAAACAAGACCCAACCATATGCTGCCTATAAGAAACTTGCTTCACCTATAAAGATACATATAGGCGGAAAATAAATTAGTGCAAAGAGGTATTCCATGCAAATGGAAGTAAAAAAGACCAGGAGTAGCTATACTTATATCAGATAAAATAAACTAAAATTAAAGAGGTAAAAAGAGACAAAGAAAGTCACCATATAAAGGGGTCAATTCAACAAGAAGCTATAACAATTATAAATATATACGCACCCAACACTAGAGCACCCAGATATACAAAGTAAATATTGCAGTAAAAAAAAAAGACACCCAATACGACAATAGTAGGAGACTTCAACATCTCACTTTAAGTATTGCACAGATCATCTAGACAAAAAATCAACAAAGAAACATCAGATATAACCTGCACTTTAGACCAAATGGACCTAAGAGAAATTTGCAGAACCTTTCACCCAACTGCTGCAGAATACAAATTCTTTTCAAACATGAAACATTTTCAAGTATAGACCACATGTTAGGCCATAAAAAGTCTCAAAAAACTCAAAATAAGTGAAATTATATCAAATATATTTTCTAATCACAATGGAATACAACTAGAAACCATTAACAAAAGGAACTTTAAACACTATACAAACACATGGAAATTGAACAATATGCTTATAAATGACCATTGGGTCAATGAATAAATTAAGAAAGAAGACGTAAAAGTGTGTGAAACAAATGAGAATGGAAAAACAACATACCAAAACCTACGGGATACAGCAAAAGTAGTACTGAGGGAAGTTTATAACAACAAATGCCTACATCAAAAAAGTAGAAAAACTTCAAAAACCTAACAATGCAGCTTAAAGAACTAGAAAACAAGAGGAAACCAAACCCTACATTAATAGAAGGAAATAAATAATAAAGATCAAAGCAAAAACAATACAATTGAGACAGAAAGTCAGTAAAACACAAAGTTGTGTGTTTTTTTTTTGGAAAGATAAACAAAATTGACAAACCTTTAACCAAACTAAGAAAAAAAAAAAGGTGAGATGATCCAAATAAATGAAATCAGATTTGAAAAAGGAGACATGACAACTGGATACCACAGAAGTTCAAAGGATTAGTAAAGTCTATTTTGAGCAACTATATGCCAATAAATTGGAAAACCCAGAAGAAATGGATACACTTCTAAACACATACAATCTATAAAGACTGAACCATGAAGAAATCCAAAACCTGAATAGGCCAATAATAAATAACAAGATAGAAGACATAATAAAAAAAAAATCCTATGAAAGAAAAGCCCAGGACCTGATAGCTTCACTGCTTAATTATACAAACCATCTAAAGAGGAATTAATAACAATTCTACCCAAATTCTTTAAAAAAATAAAAAACCAAAAAGGAAGGAATGTTTCCAAGTTCATTCTATGAGGCAAGCATCACCCTGACACTAAAGCCAGACAAAGAAAACTGTAGGCCAGTATCACTGATCAATGTAGTTGCAAAAATACTCAACAAAATACCAGCAAACCAAATTTAACAACACATTAAAACAATCATTCAGTGTAATCAATGAGATTCATTCCAGAAATGCGAGGATAGTTTAAAATAGACAAATCAGTAACTGTAATACATCACATCAAAAGAATAAAGGACAAAGCCCATATAATCATTTCAATACATTCCAAAAAAGCCTTTGATAAAATTTAACATTACTTCATGATAAAAACAACCTGAGTAGAGAAGTAACATACCTCAGCATGATAAAGCCATATACTAAAAATCCACAGCTAGTATACTAAAAAAGGAAAAACTGAAAGCCTTTCCTCTAAGATCTGGAACAAGACAAGGATGCCTACTTTCACCACTTTTATTCAACATAGTACTAGAAGCCCTCGCCAAACCAATCAATCAGAGAAAGAAATAAAGGGCATGTAAATTGTAAAGGAAGATGACAAATGAGCCCTGTTTGCAGATGACATCTTAGAAAAGCTTAAAGTCTCCACCAAAAAACAAAACAAAACAAAACAAAACAAACAAACAAAAAAACCAAATCTGTTAGAACTGATAAATTCAGTAAAGTTGCAGTATGCAAAAATCAACTTAGAAATATCATTAGCATTTCTATTTGCCAGCAGCAAACAATCTGAAAAAGCAACCAAGAAAGTGATCCCGTTTACAATAACTACAAAAAAGTAAAATACCCAGGAATAAACTTAAAGAAATGAAAGACCTCTACAATTAAAACTATGAAACATTGCTGAAAGACATTGAAGAAGACACTGAAAAAAATTGAAAGATAATCCATGTTCATGGGTTGAAAGAAACAGTATTGGTTTAAATGTCCAAACTGCCCAAAGCGATTTACATATTCAGTGAAATCTCTATCAAAATACCAATGTCATTCTTCACAGAAATAGAAAAAAAATCCTACAATTTATATGGAACCACCAAAGACCCCAAGTAGCCAAAGCAATCCTGATAGAAAAGAACAAAGCTGGAAGCATCGCACTACCTTTTCTCAAATATGCTAGAGACAACCAAGGTAAAAAAGGACAAATGGGATCACATCAAGCTAACAAGCTTCTGGGCAACAAAGATAATAATCAACAAAGTAAAGAGACAACCTACAGAGTGGGAGAAAATATTTGCAAACTACCCGTCTGACAAGGGAATATATAAGGAGCTCAAACAACTCAACAGCAAAAACTCCCAAATAATATGATTAAAATGGGTAAAAGGTTTGACATTTCTCAAAAGACATAAATGGCCAATAAGTTTATGAAAAAATGCTCAGCATCACTAATCAGAGAAATGTAAATCAAAATCACAAGGAGATACCATCTCACCATAGTTAAAATGGCTTTTATCAAAAACACAGGGAATAATCAATGCTAACGAGGAGGATGTGGAAAAAGGGTAACACCTGTACATCGTTGGTGGGAAGGTAAATCAGTAAAGCCACTGTAGAAAGCTGTATGAAGCTTCCTCAGAAAACTGAAAATAGAACTATCAGATGATCTGGCAATTCCACTACTGAGTGTATATCCAAAAGAAAGGAAATCAATAAATCAAATAGATATCTGCACTCCCATGATTATTGCAGTGCTATTCGCAATAGCCAAAATATGGAATCAACCTAAGTGCCTACCAGTGGATGAATACATAAAGAAAATGTAGTATATATACACAATGGAATATTATCCAGCCTTAAAGTAAAATGAAATCCTGTCATTTGCAGCAACATAGATGGAACTGAAGGTCATTATGTTCAGTGTAATAAGCCAAGCACAGAAACACAAATAACGCATGTTTTCCTTCATATGTCAGAGCTAAAAAAGTAGTTGTCATGAAGATAGAGAGTAGATTGGTTACCAGAGGCCAGGAAGGTGTTGGGGAATGAAAAGAGGTTGAATAATGGGTACAAACATACAGTGTGATGGAGGAAATAAGACCTAATAAGACCTACTGTTGATAGATCAGTAGGGTGACTATACTAGGGATGGTTAATGGGTCCAAAAATACAGTTAGACAGAAGGAATAAGATTTGTAGGGCAACTATAAAAACAATAATTTATTGTGTATTTCAAAATAACTAAAAGTGGAATTGGAATGTTACTAACCAAAAGAAATAAATGCTTGAGGTGTTGGATAATCCAATTATCCTGACTTGATCATTACACATTATATGTCTATATCAAGAAATCATATGTCCCCCATAAATATATACAACTATTATATATTTAGAATTAAAAATAAGTGTTTATAATAAAATATCCAGAATAGGTAAATCTGTAGGGACAGAATGCATATTGGTGGTTTGCAGAAACCAGGGCGAGTGGACAGTGCAGAAAAACTGCTTGATTGGTAAGAGGGTTTTACTTTGGAGTATTGGAGATGCCATAGAGGAGGCAGTTGAACAACATGTGAATAGAATCAATTTCACTGAATTCTTCACTTGAAAATAATTAATTTTATGTAATTTCACCTCAATGATTTTTTTTTTAAAGAATATTCCACATGGCTCATGGAATTGGCAGGGAGGCTGAAGAACCAGGCATGGAAAACTGACAGGAAAAAGGGGAGTTTAGCCAGTCAGAATTACACAGAATTCATGCTACAGAATCAGTCTGGAGAGACACTGCTGCTCTGAGACTGAGGACACATTCCACAGATTGCAGAGAAGCATTCCCTATCCAATTGCAGATGGTGGCACAGGCAGTGTTACTCCCTGGAAGAAGAATGCTGTCCCACTGTCAAAAATTTAATTTTCACTGTATCTGCTTCTTGGGTTTATTATCTCAGACTCCTTAGCAGGCACATCTGACTAGCTGACTCTAATTCAATTGCCAATATCCTAGCTCAAAGGGGGTTGGGAAGGTAAAGCATTTGACTTTTTCTGCTCATATAGTGAGAGGTTTAACCGCTTCACAGGGCAAAAAAATTCCTTAACAAAGAAATGGTTCAGATTTTGAAGAGGCTTTTCTCCAAATGGTAAAGGTCTCCTGTATATTTGACCTTTTTTTTAGGAGGTTCCAGCTAATGAAATAAAAAAACTAAAATACTCAATATAAATATTGAAAAAGGGGAAATTATCTCCATTTGCAGATGACATGCTTGGAAAACTCAGTGAAGAACTCCAAGAACTACTGACAAAATGTATCAAAATGGCTGAATACTAGATTAATATACAAATACCAATAGGTTTTATAACTCATTAGAAATGGATATTGGAAAAACTTCCATTACCATAGGATTAAAAAGTAGTAAATAACTAAGAAAACATATAACAAAATGTTAGGACTATAATTCTAAAATCTTATCTAAGGACATAAAACAAATCTTGAACAAACAGACATACGATATCTATCATTAATGGGAACAGTTAACATAATTTTATGTTTGCATTTAACTAATTTCATTCAATTGGTTTTAGATTCCTTGTCATAATCAAGTTATCATATTTTTAGCCACTGTTTGTTTTATCTATCAGTGAGAGTCTTAATATATATGACATGTCTTCCCTAATAGGTAAGCAAAATTCTTCTCAGTGTAGACTTTGGTTTCAACCGCCTGTGAAAGAACATTCATCTTGGACCTCAGCATTAGATGTTTTTGAGTTAACATACCTAAGGCTTACTTTCTTCATCCGTAAATGATTACAATAGTTTTTCCAAACAAAATTGAGAGATAAGGCATACAAAATTATTAGTATAGTTCTTGGTACATAATAAATAAGTTGTGAATATTATACGGGTCTTCTGTCTTCCAGTATCTGACAAAATAGTTTTCTTTGGAATCCTCCAAAACAAACAATAATTTGTTTATTGAATGACTAAATGAATTAAATATTAGGTAAAAAATAGTAACATAGTATGAAGTAAAGACAGTGGGATAAGTTCCAAAATTGCCCTGTGTGAAGAACTTTTTTTTTAATTAATTAATTTTTTTTGGAGATGGAGTTTAGCTCTTGTTGCCCAGGCTGGAGTGCAATGGCGCGATCTCAGCTCACTGCAACCTCCATCTCCCAGGTTCAAGTGATTCTCCTGCTTCAGTCTGCCGAGTAGCTAGGATTACAAGTATGCACCATCACCGCCACACCCAGCTAATTTTTGTATTTTTAGTAGAGATGGGGCTTCACCATGTTGGTCAGGCCATTCTCAAACTCGTGACCTCAGATGATCCCACCTCAGCCTCTGAAATGCTATGATTACAGGCGAGAGGCACAGTGCTGGCCAAGTTTTAAAAGCTCTTTTTAAAATGAAGGATTGGGTTACATGAGAAAAATTGTTATGACTAATACTCTAGTCATCAGATGATTATTTCAGCAATTATATATAAAAGCCATAGGATCATTTGATTGAGGCACATTAACATCTGTCTGCTGGATT
This sequence comes from Rhinopithecus roxellana, assembly GCF_007565055.1. Taxonomy (NCBI): domain Eukaryota; kingdom Metazoa; phylum Chordata; class Mammalia; order Primates; family Cercopithecidae; genus Rhinopithecus; species Rhinopithecus roxellana. The sequence continues at coordinate 43,832,576 of NC_044553.1, forward strand.
CTATTACTGAATTTGAAATACTAACTTAAAAAATTTATATTCATAGTTTTTATTGACCTAAACTGGCCACATTTAAACTGCTAATGGTTCCTATTTTTATGAGAAAAAGGACGGAAAAACATCTCACTGTGAAAGGTGTCATCCTCCAGGAGTTTCATCAAATTGTTTTGCCCACTAGCTACAATAAAGCTAATGCATTTACTAATATAAAATAGCACACTGGTTTTGTTGAGGTTTATTTACTATTCTAATGATTATTTCAGTGGAGCCAGGGCTTTAAATGACAGCCACATGGATAATTGCTTTGTAATGTGTTTTCTTTTCAGTTTAATCAGGTTTAATTTTGTATCTAATAGAACTAGTGCCTTTAAAATGTTGTGGCTGGTATAATATGAATGAAAAACAAATAATTTATTTGTAAAATGTTTGAACATCTTAGTTCTAGTACCATCTACTGTGTTCTTTTCAAAGTACTGCTTAATAGCAATAAGAACAAGTCATTGTTCATTTGATAAATTAAGTTTCATATTTGAGAATTTGTATTCTAGATTTATTATAAATTCTACCAACTAGGAAAGGTAAGATTGTTAGCTCTCTTTTCTGTAAACCTTGAGCTTTGTGACTGCTATCCTTTTGAAATGGAACTTGATACCTACAAGGGCCACTTACTGAAACTTTTGCTGTCACAGATTTGTCAATTTAAATCTAAAGCACTGTGTATTAGGCTGTTTTCATTGCTGTAAAGGAATACCTGAGAGGGGGTAATTTATAAAGAAAAGTTTATTTCGACTCATGATTCTGTAGGCTGTACAGGAAGTGTGGTGCTGGTGGCTGCTTCTGTTGAAGGCCTCAGGAAGCTTACAATCATGCTGGAAGGTAAAGTGTGTCACATGACCAGAAAGAATAAGAAAGAGAAGAGGGAGGTCTTAGATTCTTTTAAACAGCCAGATTCCATGTGAACTAACAGAGTAAGAACACACTCATTACTATGGGGAGGACATCAAGCCATTCATGAGGAAACTTTCCACATGACCTAAACACCTCCCACTAGGGCCCACCTTTAACATTGGGGATCAGAATTCAGCATGATATTTGGAGGGGACAAACATCCAAACTATATCACACTGTCACTTGATTCTTTATTCTCTTCATGGTATATTTTGATAACTAGATCTTAATTATAATATAGTAAAATTTATCAATTTTCTGTTATGGTTAATACTTTTTATATTCTGTTCAAGAAACTTTTCTATATTTCAAAGTCATAAAGACATTTTTATATTCTCTGTCAAAGTTTTATTATTTAGTTTTTCACACTTAGATTTTTTTTTTTTTTTTTTTTTTTTTTTTTTTTTTTTTTTTTTTGAGGCGGAGTCTTGCTCTGTCGCCCGGACTGGAGTGCAGTGGCCGGATCTCAGCTCACTGCAAGCTCCGCCTCCTGGGTTTACGCCATTCTCCTGCCTCAGCCTCCCGAGTAGCTGGGACTACAGGCGCCCGCCACCTCGCCCGGCTAGTTTTTGTATTTTTAGTAGAGACGGGGTTTCACCGTATTAGCCAGGATGGTCTCGATCTCCTGACCTTGTGATCCGCCCGTCTCGGCCTCCCAAAGTGCTGGGATTACAGGCTTGAGCCACCGCGCCCGGCCCCTTTCACACTTAGATTTATAACCCACCCTGAATTGTTTTCATGATGATGTGAGGTAGGGTAAAGTTTATGTTTTTTTCATCTGAATGGAATTGTTTACCCTGTAAACTGCAGTACCACCTTTTCCTAAATTAAGGTTCATCTATCTATGCATGTTTTTGGTCTGGGCTTCCTATTCTAATTTAATGGTCTGTTTAATAATTCAGCAAGCCTTTTTTATAAAGGCTTTTTTATGGGTCAGGAGGTGTGATAGTGGCCAGATGTGGTGGCTCACACCTATAATCCCACACTTTGGGAGGCTGAGTGGGAGGATCACTTGAGGCCAGGAGTTCGAGACCAGCCTGGGCAACAAAATGAGACCCTCCAACTCCCAATCTCTACAAAACATAGAAACAATTGCATGTGCCTGTAGTCCCAGCTAGTCAGGAGGCTGAGGTGAGAAGGACCACTTAAGCACAATATTTCAAGGCTGCAATGAGTTATGACCGCTCCAATAGACTGAAGTCTCAGTGACAGACAGAGACCCTGACTCTTAAATAAAAAGTCGTGATAGTAAATATTTTGGACTCTGTGGGCCAAGAGGCAAAATTGAAGATACTGTATAGATTTTTACATAACGAGGGAAAACAAATTTCCACAAATTTTTAATTGATGAAAATCATAATAAAACTTGAGTACAAATTTTTGTTATAGTGGTCTACTAGTGAGAAGAACTGAAATTTTTTTTAATGGTAGGGATAATATTTTTGCTAAATTGGGATTCATAGTTAGTGTTCTCTATCATAAAAATCATTTGCAAATGTTTATATGTTAATGCTAATTTGTAATGAATGTTTATGTATTTCATCATTAAAAATATCTTTTTATACACAGTAACTACTATAAAATACTAATATTGAGCCACTCATATGACTTTTATTGAACATATTCATCAAGTGGAAGGCATTTATAGAATCTCATTTTAGCATGTCATTACATTGCAGGTTAATCACTTTCTAGTTAAAGGGCTAGGTGGAAGCTCCTCAATTTCACTGTTAAATTAATTTTAAAATATGGAAATTCCCTTTGCACTTGCATCAAAGTCCCAAAAACTCTACTAGAAAGGTAGTTTGAGCTTGGAAAATATGTCCACTGCAAACTGCATAGTATTGAAGATCTTGTTTCTTGTTTTAATTTTTGCTTGTTTTAAACAGCCAGATTCCATGTGAACTAACAGAGTAAGAACACACTCATTACTATGGGGAGGGCATCAAGCCATTCATGAGGAAACTTCCCGCATGACCCAAACACCTCCCACTAGGACCCACCTTTAACATTGGGGATCAGAATTCAGCATGATATTTGGAAGGGACAAACATCCAAACTATATCACACTGTCACTTGACTCTTTATTCTCTTCTAGCATGGGAAGTATATAAAGCTACTTGTCATTTTTTATGATTCAAAAATTTATTGTCAAAATGACTTTAATTCAGTATGTTTCACATCTAAGCATTGTTTTGCTTTGTAGTTTTGGGTTGAATTTATTAAACAGCTATCAACTTTGCTGCAAAAGGTAATTTGTAAAGCCATTCAGTGTTTGATATACTGGTTGAGGTGGTTCTTATTGTTCAGAAAAATTGCAATCTCAGCCTTGAGCTCACAAAATCACAGTAAAACTTTACCACTGCTAAGCCATAAAACTACTGTTTCATGGGGAAAATCTAAGTATTCAAGTTATACTTCAGACAAAAATTCTTTGAAGTAATGAAGTCCACAAGAGCAAATGAAGTTCATTGTTGTTCTACTGCTTCAATATCACATGAGAGATTCAAATATTTTCCTCAAAATACCTACTGATGAGTAATACAATGAAAAACCAAGGTTTTAATCAACTTACACTTTTACAACCTTTGTAAATTTGTCAACCAAAGACTTTGCCTGCTCCAGATATTTTTACCATCATCAATTATAACACATCTTGGTAGATTCCACTTCAGATTTTACTGAATTAGTGTTTTCCCAACTTCTCTGAAAATATATCTCACCTGCAGTTTCTCTATATAAAGAGTCTAATATTTATTTCACTTCAAATTTGACATTGTCTCTATGAATAAACACTTGATCAGTATCAATATGATCTGTGGACTCATCCAGTCAAGGAAAACAACTTGAAATCATTTGCCTTATTCTTTAGTTGGTTACCGATGTTTCTTCTCTTCAAGTAACTCTTCTCACCATAAGCCTAATAGTGTTAAATAATTTTCTCTAGACACATTTTTTTCTCTCTTGCAATCAAACAATCTAATTAACCTACCAATGGTAAATGGCTTTCTTCATGTGACTAACAAATGAACCATTTGGAAACTCACTTTGGTTGCAGTCTCCTTCACTGTTTCTTGGTAAATAATTTATGTTATAATAAAATGTTCGGTTTTTAATTTTTCTGACCATTGTATTCCTGAGAGTTGGGAATATCACAAGTGTTTAGTCTGGCAAGCGGATGTACGCTATATTTTTATAGCATAGCTCTAATGTTATTCCATGATAAATACAATACCTTGCCATCTAATTTGACAACAAAATAATCCACACTTCACTGCATCTTTAAAACATGACATTTAGAGTCTACTATTCCTTTTCTTTGTTTTGGCATGATTTGTAAGACTAGTAAAAAAAAATATTGTGGTATGGTGGTACACACTTGAAATTCTGTCCAATTATAACTATATCACTGTGACTTATAGTGTACTAAGCAGCAGTGTGAATAAGAGTGACACATATGATTTCTGTTGCAACTACTCAACTCTACCATTGTAGTGTAAAAGCAGCCATAGGCATTATGTGAGCAAATAAGCATAGTTGTATTCTAATAAATTTGTATTCATCACTGAAACTTAAATTTTATATAAGTTTCAGGCATCATAAGATATGCTGTTTCTTCCAAACCATTAAAAAATGTAAAAACTCCTCTTAGCTTGCAGGCTGTACAAAAACAGGCAGCAGATAGATTTGACCCATGGGACACAGTTTCCCATCTCCTAAAAAAGATAATCATGCAGAATAATATTTATCAAAATCTGTTTTGAGGAGCTCTACTCTTGAGAAATCTCTCTCAAAAATAAAAAGTCAAATAACCTTATAGAAAGCCATATGCTATACATCCCAGTTGTAGATTCATGCTGAGAAATTCTGAAATACAGAAACTCACCTATTGTTGCCTAATCCAGATGTAATGATATTTATTTATTTTCCAGGTAATTCTTATTTATACAGAATTTCTGTTTGCATGCCTTAGAACCAAGGTGTGGTATATACTTCAAGAAATGTTGACATGGTTCAGTATACTTACTTAGCATATTAGTGAAGTGAAGTAACAAAGTTCTGAGAATATAAAACTTTTAATTTTTCTAGAAAAGCACTGTCTATAAATTGGCCTAATAACAACAACCAAAACCAAGTTTTAAACCCATGCTGCTTCATCTTCCTCATCCTGAAAGCATTTTTGGCATTTAGGATAAGATCAAGTACTAGAAACAGTGTGTTTAACTACTACAGAAATTTAATTGTTGGTTGAATCCAGAAATTCATAGGTCTTTATCTTTTTATTTATTGATGCTGTAATCTGGAAGTACTTTTAGAAGCCTTGCATTTAGTCTGACAATAATGTTTTAGTAGGTAAAGGTTCCCACCATCTGTCCTAGGAAAGGACTGATTGTTTTCTGCTAGTGGCATCAGGTAGCCTCCAGAATTAGGTTTTAAATTCATCCTAATCTGTCAGTAACAACTTGACATCAGTAACCATGCTTCTGAAAGCCAGAACATTCATCATCAAGCTGCTACTTTCAGCCTATCCTATTGCCTTTCTCAAGTTAAGTCATTCATTCAGCCCTTCCTTGAATGTCTATTATGTGTTATGATGTTCTAGGTCAATAGTTGTCCTAGTTTTAACCCTTAAAGTCTCAACATTGGGAAGCCTGGGTCCTAACCTCAGCAATTCCTCTGTCTAGACTATAGCCTGAGCACTGGGTTTATTTTTATAAAGCTTGACTGTTTCTTACATGCAAAAATTAAAACCAGGGTCTTGAGGAGATATTTGTACACTCATGTTCATAGAAGCATTATTCACAATAGCTAAAATATGGAAACAACCCAAGTGTCCATTGACAGATAAATAGGTATACAAAATGGAGTATTATTCAGCTTTGAAAAGGAAGTAAATTCTGACATATCCTACAACATGAATAAACCTTGAGGACATTATGCTAAGTGAAATAGCCCAGTCACAAAAAAGACAAATACTACATCATTCCACTTGTATGAGGTATTAGAATAGTCAAAATTAAAGAGGTAGAAAGCAGAATTGTGATTGCCAGGGGATAGGGAAAGTGGGCAATGTACAGTTATTACTTAATGAGTATAGAGTCTCAGTTTTACTCGATGCAAGAATTCTGGAGATGAATGGTAGCAACTGTCACATAACAATATGAATGTACTTAATACCACTGAACTGTACCCTGAAAATGGTTAAGAGTAAATTTTATGTTACATATATTTAGCAACAAAAAAATGAAAAAAAAATCTGCCATACATACATGGTTTATTTCTGGATTTTCAATTCTGTTCCATTTATCTATATGTCAGTCCTTGTGCCAGCACCACACTGTTTTGATTACTGTAGCTTTGTAGTAAGTTTTGAAATCAAGAAGTGTGTGCCCTCCAACTTTATTATTCTGTTTTGGCTATTTGGGGCCCCTTACAATTCTATAAAAGTTTGAAGATTGACTTTTCCATTCCTGAAAAAAGAAAGGCTATTGGAGTTTTGATATGGATAACATTGAATCTGTAGATTGCTTTGGATATTGCCATCTTAAAAATAGTAAAGTCTTCTAATCCATGAACTCAGTATGTCTTACCATTTAATTAGTTCCTCTTTAATTTCTATCAGCATTTTTTTGAAGTTTTCAGTGTACAAGTCTTTCACCTCTTGGTTAAATTTATTCCCAGGTATTTTATTCTCGGATGCTATTGTAAGTAGATTGTTTGTTGTATTAGTCTGTTTTCACATTCCTATAAAGAACTACCTGAGACTGGGTAATATATCAAGAAAAGAGGTTTAATTGACTCACAGTTTCATAGACTGTACAGAAGCTTGGCTTGGGAGGCCTCAGGAAACTTACAATCATGGTAGAAGGGGAAGGGAAAGGAGGAACATCCTACATGGCTGGTACAGGAGGAAGAGCATGAGCAGATGGAGGTGCTACACACTTTTAAATAATCAGATCTCATGAGAACTCTATCATAAGACAACACTAGGGGAATATTAAACCATTAGAAACCATCCCCATGATTCAATCACCTCCCAGCAGGCCCCATCTCCAACATTTGGCATCACAATTCAATATGAGATTTGGGTGGGCACACAGAGCCAAACCATATCAATTATTTTCTTAGTTTCCTTTTTGGGTTATTCATTGGTGGTATACAGAAACTCAACTGATTTTTGCCATGTTGATGTTGTATCTTACAGATTACTGAATTTATTAGCTCCCGTAGCTTTCTTGTGGATTATTTGGGATTTTCTACATGTAAGATCATATCATCTGTGAATAGTTTTACTTTTTCCTTTTTAATCTGGATGCCATTTTATCTTTCACCTGTCTATCTATCTACCTACCTACCTACCTACCTACCTACCTACCTACCTACCTGCCTACCTACCTATCTGTTTTGGCTAAAACTTCCAATACAATGTCAAATAGCTGTGGTGAAAACAGGCATGTTTGTCTTGTCCCTGATCTTGGGGAAAAGGCTTTTAGTCTTGCACCATTGAGTATGATTTCTGCTAAGAATTTTTTATAATTGCCCTTTCTCATGTTGAAGAAGTTCCCTTTCTTTCCTAGTTTTCTGAGTTTTTGTTTCTGTTTTTTTGTTAGATGGAGTCTCACTCTGTTGCCCAGGCTAGAGTGCAGTGGTGTGATCACTGCTCACTGCAAGCTCCGCCTGCTAGGTTTACGCCATTCTCCTGCCTCAGTCTCCCAAGTAGCTGGGACGACAGGTGCCCACCACCACGTCTGGCTAATTTTTTGTATTTTTTAGTAGTGACGGGGTTTCATTGTGTTAGCCAGGATGGTCTTGATCTCCTGACCTCGTGATCTGCCTGCCTCGTCCTCCCAAAGTGAGTTTTCTCAGTTTTTATCATGAAAAGGTGTTGAATTTTGTCAAGTATTTTTTTCTGTATCAATTGAAATGAACATGTGGTATCTTTACATTCCATTAATGTGGTATATTACATTGATTTTCTCATGTCAAAACACCCTTGGATTCCTGGGATAAATCCTATTTGGTCATGGTATATAATCTTTTAATATGTTGTTGGATTTGACTTGCTAGTATTTTGTTGAGAATTTTTACATCTATATTACTTAGGGATATTGCTCTGTAACTTTCTTTTCTTGTGAGGTCTTTATCTGATTTTGATATCAGGGTAATGCTGGCATCAAAAATAAGTTAGGAAGTGTTCTCATCTATTTTTTTTAAAAATTGAGGATTGGTGTTAACTCTTCTTTAAATGTTTGGTATAGTTCACTGATGAAGACATCTGACCCTGGAATTATCTTCATTGGGAAGTTTTTGATTAACGTTTCACTCTCTTTACTTGTTATAGCTCTATTCAGATTTTCTATTTCTTCTTGAGTCAGTTTTGGTAATTCGTTTCTAGAAATTTGTCCATGTCATCAAGGTTATCTTTTTTTGGTCATACAATTGTTTAGAGTATTCTCTTATAATCCTTTTTACTTCTGAAAGGTCAATAGTTGTGTCCCCACTTTCATTTCCTATTTAGGTATTTGTGTCTTCTTATAATACTTGATTAGTAAGTTATTTTTCTTAAGCTAGCCAGAGCAGCTTTTCTGCATCCTGAAAATAAGAAGTCAGGGTAGCATAGAAGGCATTCTTGACTTGCTCTTGGTTTGGTGGAATTATAAAGTTTGCTTCTACCTGAAATTTTACTTAGATTCAATTTCTATGGACAGTTTTAAACAACATGTTGGCTTGGCAGTGAGAGTGCTTACATGTCAAATTTGTTAGGTTTGTTTATTTGTTTTATGCATAGTCTCCCTTACTATTGATGTTAATTATAAAATTATTTTAGGAGTTGCAGTTCTGGGTAAGATGGAGTAAACACACTCCACTTTGACTCTCCCACTGAATGTGGCTATAAAATCTGGACAGAATGCATATAACAATGTGGAAGGGCTGTGAATACAAGATAATAGTATGAAGACCGAAGAACAACAACATTTTAAGTGAAGTAGACCTAACTGGTAGTGAATAGACCCTTTTCACCCCCTTTAGTATTTCCCAGTGTGGATTTAAGCAATGACTAAATTGCTAGAGAAAGCTTCCAGAGAAGCCTTCTACTTCCACTCAGGATCAAAGAAGAAGGTAGAGATCTCCCGGTAGCTACAGGAGCACCAAAATTCTGAGAGGGAGAGGGTTACTTTCCAGTCAGAGGAGCTATACTCTCAAGAGAGTGAGGTGAACACCATTGCTTTTTAAATTCTAACTTCCCTCCACTTGTACCTGGATATGAGTTCAGACATGGGAAATGTAGGGCAGGGTGGGGGTAAATAAAGCCACAGTATTACAGATGGAAGATCAAAAAAGAGGCTTAGGGGACTGGAAGTTACTGGGGAAAGTACTTAAAGGGAGGATCTTTGGGAAATCACCAGATAATGTTGTTTATGAATTTCTCGTATCACTTCTGAGGGATACATGTGTGGTTCTGATCATAAACAACATACCAAAGACTGAACTAAACTAAGAGATAAACCACATGCCAGGTTTCAGAATGGCCACTGAGTAGCATATATGTGTGACAGATTTGAATAAAACTGAAGGCTTTGACAATGAAACTGACATTGAAACTACAACCCACAGAAGCTGGTTGGAACTTACAGCCAGAACCCAATAAAGTCAATTGCCTACTAAAACAAATATATCAATACTCTCCATAGGATTTAAATAAACCTAGAGTCCCTTAACATACCATTTGAAATTTCCAGGATACAATCCAAAATTATGTATATGAAGAACTAGGCAAATCTGAGCTCACGTGAGAAAAAGATGATCAACATACACCAATGCTGATTTGACACAGATGTTGGAATTATCTGACCAAAATGCTAAAGCAGCTACTATTAGTATAAAAGTGCTCCAGGAAGTAAGGACATACACTCTTAAATTGAATAAAAAGATATAAAGTCTCAGCAAAGAAACTGAAGACATAAAGAACCAAATGAAAAATTTGGAACTGAAAAAAATATATAATCGCTAATTTTTTAAAAAATCTCACTAGATAGTCTTAAAAGCAGAATGGAGATGACAAAAAAAAAAAAAAAAGAGAGAGAGAGAGAATCAGTGAATTCAAAGATAGGTTAATTGAAATTACCCGATCTGAAAACAGAGAAAATATTTCTTAAAGTACAGAACATAAGGAGCCTGTGGGACAGTACCAAAGATCTAATGTTTGTTTTATCAGAGACTGACAGAGACGAGAAAGGAATAATGGCTAATATCATTTTGCATCCACTAGAATGGCTACTCCCAGAATTCCTGAAATTAGCATGTGTTTGCAAGGATGTGGAGGAATTGGAACCTATAGATTCCTAATTGGGGAAAAGTTAGGCTGGCTGGACCAAGGCAAAGCAAAAAGAGAAAGCAGATAAGCTTTAAGTCTGCCTTTCTTCATGGTCTAGGACACATAGCCCTCCCAGGTCCAACTATCACCAGACACCTGCAAGTTAGCTCAGTGCAACATTAGCATTATCAGTATGGCCTGTAGCACTCTTCAGCATAAGAACCAATCTATGAAATCCCCAGCAAGCCTTGTTTCCTCGCAGTCAACCATTCTTCTGCTGATTCCACCCATAGCTCCCTGGCAACATACTTTTATACTTTCTTTAACCAATCTGCCTTTCTTTACTTACAACTGTCTTGGTAAATCCTTTTACCTCCATGCCACCAACCCAGATAGTCATTGCTCACCCAAGACAGAACCCTTGTACATTGCTGGTGGGAATGTAAAATGGTGCAGCCAATATGGGAAGTTTGGCAGTCTTCAAAATGTTAAATATAGAATTACCGTATGACTCAACAATTCCACTGCTAAGTATATATCCCAAAGAATGGAAAACTGGGACTCAAACAGATACTTGTACACAAATATTCCTGGCAGCATTATTCCCAATAGCCAACGGTGGAAACAACTAAAGTGTCCATCAAAAGATGGACAAGCAGAATGCACAAAGTTTGATATATATGTACAATGGAATATCACTCAACCACAAAAAGAATGAATTCTCATACATGCTACAACATGAAATTGAAAAATTTGTGCTAAGTAATTCAGACATGAGGACAAACACATATTATATGATTCCACTTATATAAGGTATCTAGAATACACAAAGTCATAAAGACAGAAAGGATTAATAGAATTGAAATTACCAGGTACTAGGGGCAGGGGGAATGGGGAGTTATTGCTTAACAGAGAGTTTCTGTTTGGGATGATGAAAAATTTCTCAAAATAGTGGTGATGATTATATAACATTGTTTATATACTAAATGCCACTGAATTATACACTAAAAATGTCAAAGTGGTAAATATTTTTTTCTGTATACTTTACCACAATAATAAAGGGGGAGGATAAATAATGGCAAAAAAAAAAAAAAAAAAAAAAACCCTTCCATATTTTACAAAAGATATAAATCTACAGATTCAAGAATTTCAGTGAATCTCAAACAGGAAAAATCCCAAACAAATCCACAACCAAACACTATGAGAATTGATTATACGAATTGGAGTTATCACGCCCAATTAAATTAGAGTCAAGAGACCACGGGAAGAAAAGAAAAGCACTTAGGGCACAAGTGCCTGCCCAGGGATTGTCTCCTAAGCCAACTGCCAAAATGACCTGCTACAACCTTAAGACTATTTTTACCTAGTAGCTGCTAAGATGAACTGCCATGACTTTAAGTCTAGTTTCACCTACCCATCATTACTCACCAATCAGAGCTTATGAGCCCCCAAAAACTTTCCTAATGCCCATGAGTTTTCTTACAAAACAATACATAACATTTCTCTAATAAAATCCCCAACCTTTTCTTTGCTTTTTGAAGATACCAAAGACCACTCAGGTCTGTATATATGCCCTGAACTGTAATTATGTTTTTTCCAAATAAAACCTTTTCTTTGGAGATTCATCTCTATCATTTTATTTGACTTTGACAACACCATAATCAAATTGCTGAAAACTAAAGACAAAGAAAAAAATTTGAAGGTAGCAAAGAAAAACAATGCTTTATTATAGAAACGAACATTGACTCACATGACTACTGATTTCTCATCAGAAACCAGAGAGACTCAAATGAAATGGCACATTTTTTAAAGTGCAGAAACAAATAAAAAAATCTGTCCACCTAAAATTCTATAGACTATTAAAATTATTTAAGAATTAAGATGAAATAAAGACATCACTAGAAAAAGGACAACTAAGATAATTTGTTGTCATCAGATCTGCTCTAAAATAATTATAAAGAAAGGCCTTCAGCCAAAAGGAAATAATACCTGAAGGAAACTTGACATATTATGCATAAAGGACGAGCAACGAAAATGGCGGCTACCTAAGTAACTATAATAGACTATTCTCCTCTTGAGTTCTTTAAAATATATTTGATGACTGAAAGCAAAATTCGTAACATTATCTAATGGGGTTTTAATGAATATAAATGTAATATGTATGACAATTATAACAAAGCATGCATGATAAAAGAACATATGTGGATGAGGCTTCTACATTCCACTTGAAGTAAAATATTGATTCTAAGTAAAAAGTGAACATGCAAATTGTGCAGCTACTCTGGAAAACAGCTTGCTGGTTTCTTGTTAGTTAAACGTACACTTACCATTTGACCCAGCAACCCTACTCCTGGATATTTACAACAGAAATTAAGACGTATGGTCACACAAAAATATGTACATGAATGTTTATACCAACTCTATTCATAATCAAACAGGAAACAACTCATATGTCCTTTAATGGTGAATGAATAAACATATTTATAGAATGGATTACTACTCAGTAATAAAAAGGAATGAACTATTGATACATGCAACAACTTGTACGAATCTCATAGACCTTATGCTGAATCAAAGTCTCAAAGTGTTACATAATGTGTCATTCTTTCAGAGGCATTCAAACCAGGGTGACTCCATCTTGAGTGAGGGCTGGGAAACTGAGGCTGGGAATAGCTGGGCTGCATTCCCAGAAAGTATGGTATTCCTAACCTCTAGATATTTATGGTTAAGGGAACAGATTGATAATGTTTACTAAACAGATCCAGACTTGGGAGTGTCCTGATATCCCAATATCTTGAGAAAAGAAGCATTCCTAGTTTTGCTTTAATGGTAATATCAATTATTGTAAAATACAGTAATTAAGAAAATTAACCCTTTGTCACAAACCCTTGTAGCTGAGCACATCTCCCTATGATTTTTTTTTATCCTGTATATAAACAAATATCATACCTAGGGCGGACGCGTTCCTCCTCTTACTTTCAGGAGTGCCCTACTCTGTCTAAGGAGTAGCTGTACTTTAACCACTTTACTTTCTTAATAAACTTGCTTTTGCCTTGCACTGCAGATTCGCCCTGAATTCTTTCTTGCATGAGATCCAAGAACCCTCCCTTGGGGTCTGGATCGGGATGCCTTTCCTGTAACAATATCATTTATGGGATACTCTCAAAAAGAAAAACTATCAGTGGTTGAAATATAGCAAAAACTGAAGACCTGAAAAGAGAAATGAATTCAGAGTGGAAGATTTTAACTCACGGTATCCAGTAATTGATAAAACAAGTAGTCAAACAAAATCAGTTAGGATATAAAAGTTTTGAATAACAAAATTAAGAAAATTGACCTACCAGACATATGTAGAATATTGTACCCAACAACTGCAGAATATATATTTGTTTGAAGTGCACATAAAACGTTTACCAAAACTTGCCATATACTCAGCCATAAAGACAATCTTAATATATGTCAAAGGCTAAAATTATGGAAAGCATATTCTCTGATTTATTTCTACACACCCATTAGAATGGACAAAATTAAAGAGACTGACCATACCAAGTGTTAGTGACAATTTGGAAACAACTGGAACTCTCATACAATGCTGATGAAAATATAACAAAAAGCCCCTTGGAAAACAATTTAGCAGTTTCCTAAAGAATTAAAAGCATACTTACCATGCCACCCAGTCATCCTATTCCTACTTACCAAAGATAATTCAGAGCTTATGTCCGTACACAGACTTGTATGCAATGTTCAAAGCAGCTCATAATAGCTAAAAATCAGAAATAGTTTGTATTTGTTTTCTGTGCTGCATGACAAATTCCTACAAATTTAGTGGCTTAAAATAGGTATTTCATTTAAATTTATTTTTGAATAGATAATTGGGTAACAGTTCAAACTACGGGTGCATTGGCTGGGCGCCGTGGCTCATGCCTGTAATCCCAACACTTTGGGAGGCTGTGGCGGGCGGATCACCTGAGGTTAGGACTTTGAGAACAGCCTGGGCAACATGGTAAAACACTGTCTCTACTAAAAATACAAAAATTAGATGGGCGTGGTGGCAGTCTCCTGTAATCCCAGCTACTCGGGAGGTTGAGGCAGCAGAATCATTTAAACCTGGGAGGCAGAGGCTGCAGTGAGCCAAGATCACACCACTGCACTCCAGCCTGGGCAACACTGCAAGACTCCATCTCAAAAAACAAAACAAACAAACAAACAAAAAATACATTGCACTTTAGATATATTGGGTAGGAGGAAGGAAAGTGAGAAATGAAAAACATCTATTAAGTCATTCTTTACATCTATGTATGCATCACTTAACTGGCTGTGATAGGTATGTATCTAATGCTAGTCAAGAGTCCAGGCTTTTGGGAGTCAGAGTACCTATTTGGTTACACTTAACTAATTTCTTATTCACTGTGTATCTCAATTTTCTCATTTATAAACAGAGATACTAATAGTTTCTACTTCAAAAGGCTTTCGGGAAGATTGCAGCAAAAAATCAATGTAAAGTACTTTTAGCTTGGTGCCTGCCATATGGCAAATGGTTAGTAAATGTTAGCTATACAAAATATTCACCTTAAACTCATTTTTAGAAAATAAGAATAATTCAAAAGGAACTAAGCATCCAAATGGAGCAGCTAGAAAAAGAACAACAAAATAAACCAAGAAAAATGTGTGAAGGGGACAATTTAGGTCAAGAGTGCTGTAAATTCAACACTCTGAACTCTCCTCCTGCTCTACAAATGTGAATTATAGATTCAATTAACAAGAAAAAGACAGATTCATGTATGCTCAGATACAAAATAAGCATTTATTTGGGTCAGAAACAGAAGGCAGCAACGTAGTAAGGTGGGGCTAAAGCTGCAGCCCTGCAGATGTCTAGGTCCAGGAAGCAGCTAGGGGCCACTGGGAGTTTTTACTCCTTTGATGTAACAAAAGCACTATGTATGTGGCATGGAACCATGGTACAGCTGGGATCTCTGTGTGAAAACAGTTGTGATCACTGCCTGAGGTTACTGCTTATGTAAACCTGTATAACTTCATGGTTGGGAGTGGCATAAGAGAAAACTGCACAGAAATCTGAGCAAAGCTACATATTGCCTCAGATGCTGAGCCAGCTGCCACTTTGAGGCAGGAGTTTCTAGCCACTGAGGCATAATTTTGGAGTAGAGTCCTAGACAACTAGAGGGGAGAAACCACAGAACTGCTAGACAGGGAAGGGGGAGCACAGAAAGAGGCAAAGGAAAAAAAAATACCACTTAAAATGAATCTGCAGATGAAAACGCCAAACCACCCAATAAAAATTATTAAGTAGAGCCAGGAAAAAAAATTCACTGAAAATAACCACAAATATTTTAAAGTTTTCTTAAATAGGTCTTTAATCTGGAAAGAGAGAAAAAAAAAACACTCTGGAGAAAAACGAATTGAAGGCAGAACCCAGAGAGATGACCTCTTCCTTGAGAACGTTTGCTGAACTGGATGAACGTGAGCATGGGTTTTCACAGCCTTGTCAACAGAAGATGGAAAATACAATTTATATCTACGAAGAGAACTTCACACAATGCTGAAACCACAAGGATCTACCCTTTAGTATAAGGGTGAATTAGAAATACTTACACATTTCCCCAACTGAGGCAGGAGACTAGGGTCTGAAGGCAGGGAACTGAAGGTCATTTCGTGCTGAATCGAGGAAAAACACCAAGATTTGGGGGCACGAATCTGAGGTCAATTTATGCTAATTTTCTAAGAAAGAAAACACCTGGGTCTGGAGGCAAGGACTCTAAGGCCATTCAGGCCAACTTCCTAAAGCTAAACCAAAGGAAAAATTCCATCTCCCTACAACCACCTGAGTAGCAAAGGATCAAAGGCTACTGTCCCTGCCACCCTCCCCTTCCTCCATGTCTCAGATGGAAAGGGAGAGTGCTTTGGATTGGCCTTGGGGCCAAGCAGGGACCATCCCTTCATCTGCACGGGGCACCCATTCCACTCAGCCTTTAGCCACAAACCAAATCCTTCATACAGATAACGGGTAACAGTAGAAACCTCAACGGGAGTACTTAAAACCCGGAAAACTTTGTAACGAGCCCGTGAGCCGCTTGTTTGAGCCCACTCCCACCTTGTGGAGTGCTTTCTCTAATAAATTCCTGCTTTCAATGCTTAATTCCTGTGTTTCATTCTTTTGTTACTTTGTTCGTGGGTTTTGTCTAATTCTTTGTTCAAAATGCCAATAACCTGGACAACTTAAACTCAAGGCCCTCCTTCTGCTAACACAACCATTAGGACTGTAAGAAAAATTATATGTCTCCAACTTTAGCACGCTGGAGATAGGAAGGATTTCTCCTGATAATCTGTATTCACAATCTAGTCTTTGAGCAGGTTTGCAGCCTAATTTTATATTATTTTGGCAGTCTCCAAAACCTCAAATAATAAATGTAGAGTGGTAGTGGATTAATAGTACCTCCAGATCTTCAGATGCTCGACACAATCTAATTCTCTTTGGAGGAAACTTTCTTTATTCCAGGCTGCTAAGAATTACCATGTGAGGACAATTAAGACATTAGGACAGAATATAAATCACCAAACATTAAGGAAATAAGATCCCACAGGTTAGAACAAACAGAAACCACAGATAGCAGAATCAGACCTGAGAAACGTTTAGACATTGGAATATTCAGACATAAAATAATTTTGCTTAATATGCTTTAGTAAATAAAAGATAAGCATGAAAATGAGTAAATTACAAGTAGAGTTGAAGGAAAAAAAGAGAATGTCTACAATAAAAAATGTAATAACTGAAAATTTTAAAATTTTATGGATACAGTTAACAGCAGATTCAATACAAAGAGAACATATTAAAACTATTAAGTTATGCAGAATATATCCCAGAGTTAATATGAAAAAAATGTTAAGAGTCATAGGGGATACAGTAAAAAAGTCTAAAATGAACTTTATCAGTTTTAAAAAGAAAGAGTGGAGTAGAAGCAATATTTGAATAGATAGTGGCTGGGAATGTTCCAAAAAGTCACCATTTCACAGATTCAAAAGCTTTAATAAATCAAACAGAATAATAAACAGAAATCCATACCTAAACATATCATTATGCATCTACAGAACACAGAAGACCAAAAGATCTTAAATGTAGCCTGAGAGAAAGAAGCACAATTAGATGGACAGTTCTCTTCTTAGCAATTGATATAGAAGTGAGAAGAAAATAAATGGCAGTTCAATATGCTGAAAGAAAATTACTGTTCAATCCACAATTCTATACACAGAAAATTTCTTTCCACAGTGAGGACTTAAAGACATTTTCAAACAAGCAAAGGCTGAAAATCTGCAATCTGAAAACTCCCACTGAAGAACATTATAAAGGGATGTACTTCGGGGGGAGAATCAATCCAGATAGAAGAAATGAAATTTAAGAGGTAGGGAACAAGAAAATGGTAAATATTATGGTAAATCTGAGAGAACCTGACTGTGATATGCTAATTTTCCTCATGGGAAATTCTTTAAGTCTTGAAATGAAGGCAGGTTCCTCTAAAGAGAATTAGTTTTGTCAAGCATTTGGGGGCACTCTTCATCAAGTAGTTAAAACAAAACAAAGGATTAAAGCACAATTGTGGGGGGGTGCCCAAGATGGCCAAATAGGAACACCTCCAGCCTACAGCTCCCAGCATGAGTGACACAGAAGACAGGTGATTTCTGCATTTTCAACGAGGTACCGGGTTCATCTCACTGGAGCATGTCAGACAGTCAATGCTGGTCCGTGGGTGCAGCCCGATGAGCAAGAGCTGAAGCAGGTCGAGGCATCGCCTCACCTGGGAAGCTCAAGGGGAAAGGGAATTCCTTTTCCTAGCCAAGGGAATTTTAGACACACAACACCTGGAAAATCGGGGAACTCCCACCCTAAAACTGCGCTTTACCAAGGGTCTTAGCAAACAGGACACCAGGAGATTATATAATCTGGGCCAGACTATATAACCTGGCCCAGAGAGTCCCACGCCCACGGAGCCTCCCTCATTGCTAGCACAGCAGTCTGAGATCTAATTGCAAGGTGGCAGCCAGGCTGGGGGAGGGGCACCCACCATTGCTGAGGCTTAAGTAGGTAAACAAAGCTGACGGGAAGCTCGAATTGGGTGGAGCCCACTGCAGCTCAAGGAGGCCTGCCTGCCTCTGTAGACTCCACCTCTAGGGACAGGGCATAGCTAAACAAAAAGCAGCAGAAACCTCTGCAGATGTAAAAGTCCCTGTCTGACAGCTTTGAAGAGAGCAGTGGTTCTCCCAACAGGGAGGTTGAGATCTGAGAACGGACAGACTGCCTGCTCAAGTGGGTCCCTGACCCCTGAGTAGCCTAACTGGGAGACATCCCCCACTAGGTGCAGACCAACACCTCACACCTCACGTGGCTGGGTACACCCCTGAGACGAAGCTTCCAGAGCAAGAATCAGACAGCAACACTCGCTATTCAGCAATATTCTGTCTTCTACAGCCTCCGCTGCTGATACCCAGGCAAACAGGGTCTGGAGTGAACCTCAAGCAAACTCCAACAGACCTGCAGCTGAGGGTCCTGACTATTAGAAGGAAAACTAACAAACAGAAAGGACACCCACACCAAAACCCCATCAGTATGTCACCATCATCAAAGAGCAAAGGCAGGTAAAACCACAAAGATGGGGAAAAAGCAGTGCAGAAAAGCTGGAAATTCAAAAAATCAGAGTGCGTCTCACCTTCCAAAGAAATGCAGCTCATTGCCAGCAACAGAACAAAGCTGGATGGAGAATGACTTTGATGAGTTGAGAGACGAAGGCTTCAGTCCATCAAACTTCTCAGAGCTAAAGGAGAAACTACATAACCAGCGCAAAGAAACTAAAAACCTTGAAAAAAGAATGGATGAATGGATAACTAGAATGATCAATGCAGAGAAGACCTTAAAAGAACTGATAGAGATGAAAACCATGACACGAGAACTACATGACAAATGCACAAGCTTCAGTAACCGACTCAATCAGCTGGAAGAAACAGTATCAGTGATTGAAGATCAAATGAATGAAATGAAGTGAGAAGAGAAGTGTAGAGAAAAAAGACTAAAAAGAAATGAACAAAGCCTCCAAGAAATATGGGATTATCTGGAAAGACCAAATCTATGTCTGATTGGTGTGCCTGAAAGTGACGGGGAAAATGGAACCAAGTTGGAAAACACTCTGCAGGATATCATCCAGGAGAACTTCCCCAACCTAGTAAGGCAGGCCAACGTTCAAATTCAGGAAATACAGAGAACCCCACAAAGATACTCCTCGAGAAGAGCAACCCCAAGACACATAATTGTCAGTTTCACCAAGGTTGAAAGGAAGGAAAAAATGTTAAGGGCAGCCAGAGAGCAAGGTCGGGCTACCCACAAAGGGAAGTCCATCAGACTAACAGCAAATCTCTAGGCAGAAACCTTACAAGCCAGAAGAGAGTAAGGGGGCCAATATTCAACATTCTTAAAGAAAAGAATTTTCAACCCAGAATTTCATATCCAGCCAAACTAAGCTTCATAAGTGAAGGAGAAATAAAATCCTTTACAGACAAGCAAATGCCGAGAGATTTTGTCATAACCAGGCCTGCCCTACAATAGCTCCTGAAGGAAGCACTAAACATGGAAAGGAACAACTGGTACCAGCTACTTCAAAAACATGCCAAGTTGTAAAGACCACTGATGCTATGAAAAACCTGCATCAATTAACGGGCAAAATAACCAGCTAACATCATAATGACAGGATCAAATTAACACATAACAATATTAACCTTAAATGTAAATGGGCTAAATGCCCCAATTAAAAGACACAGACTGGCAAACTGAATAAAGAGTCAAGACCCATCACTGTGCTGTATTCAGGAGACCCAATTCACATGCAGAGACATACATAGTCTCAAAATAAAGAGATAGAGGAAGATCTACCAAGCAAATGGAAAGAAAAAAAAGCAGGGGCTGCAATACTGGTCTCTGATAAAGCAGACTTTAAACCAACAAAGATCAAAAGAGACAAAGAAGGCCATTACATAATGGTAAAGGGATCAATTCAACAACAAGAGCTAACTATCCTAAATATATATGCACCCAATACAGGAGCACCCAGATTCATAAAGCAAGTCCTTAGAGACCTACAAAGAGACTTAGACTCTCACACAATAATAATGGGAGACTTTAACACCCCACCATCAACATTAGACAGATCAACGAGACAGAAAGTTAACAAGGATATCCAGGAATTGAACTCAACTCTGCACCAAGTGGACTGAATAGACATCTATAGAACTCTCCACCCCAAATCAACAGAATATACATTCTTCTCAGCACCACATAGCACTTATTCAAAAATTGACCACATAGTTGGAAGTAAAGCACTCCTCAGCAAATGTAAAAGAACAGCAATTATAACAAACTGTCTCTCAGATCACAGTGCAATCAAACTAGAACTCAGGACTAAGAAACCCAATCAAAACCACTCAACTACATGGAAATTGAACAACCTGCTCCTGAATGACTACTGGGTACATAATGAAATGAAGGCAGAAATAAACATGTTCTTTGAAAACAACAAGAACAAAGATACAACATACCAAAATCTCTGGGACACATTTAAAGCAGTGTGTAGAGGGAAATTTATAGCACTAAATGCCCACAAGAGAAAGCAGGAAAGATCTAAAATTGACACCCTAACATCACAATTAAAAGAACTAGAGAAGCAAGAGCAAACACATTCAAAAGCTAGCAGAAGGCAAGAAATAACTAACATGAGAGCAGAACTGAAGGAGATAGAGACACAAAAAACCCTCCAAAAAATCAATGAATCCAGGAGCTGGTTTTTTGAAAAGATCAACAAAATTGATAGACTGCTAGCAAGATTAATAAAGAAGAAAAGAGAGAAGAATCAAATAGATACAATAAAAAATGATAAAGGAGATATCACCACTGACCCCACAGAAATACAAACTACCATCAGAGAATACTATAAACACCTCTATGCAAATAAACTAGAAAAGCCAGAAGAAATGGATAATTTCCTGGACACTTACACTCTCCCAAGACTAAACCAGGAAGAAGTTGAATCCCTGAATAGATCAATAGCAGGCTCTGAAATTGAGGCAATAATTAATAGCCTACCAATCAAAAAAACTCCAGGACCAGACAGATTCACAGCCAAATTCTACTAGAGGTACAAGGAGGAGCTAGTACTATTCCTTCTGAAACTATTCCAATCAATAGAAAAAGAGGGAATCCTCCCTAACTCATTTCATGAGGCCGACATCATCCTGATACCAAAGCCTGGCAGAAACACAACAAAAAAAGAGAATTTTAGACCAATATCCCTGATGAACATCGATGAAAAAATCCTCAATAAATTGCTGGCAAACCGAATCTAGCAGCACATCAAAAAACTTATCCACCATGATCAAGTGGGCTTCATCCTGGGATGCAAGGCTGGTTCAACATATGCAAATCAATAAACATAATCCAGCATATAAACAGAACCAAAGACAAAAACCACATGATTATCTCAATAGATGCAGAAAAGGCCTTGGACAAAATTCAACAGCCCTTCATGCTAAAAACTCTCCATAAATTCAGTATTGATGGAATGTATCTCAAAATAATAAGAGCTATTTATGACAAACCCACAGCCAATATCATACTGAATGGGCAAAAACTGGAAGCATTCCCTTTGAAAACTGGCACAAGACAGGGATGTCCTCTCTCACCATTCCTATTCAACATAGTGTTGGAAGTTCTGGCTAGGGCAATCAGGGTAGAGAAAGAAATAAAGGGTATTCAGTTAGGAAAAGAAGAAGTCAAATTGTCTCTGTTTGCAGATGACATGATTGTATATTTAGAAAACCCCATTGTCTCAGCCCAAACTCTCCTTAAGCTGATAAGCAACTTCAGCAAAGTCTCAGGATACAAAATCAATGTGCAAAAATCACAAGCATTCTTATACACCAGTAACAGACAAACAGAGAGCCAAATCATGAATGAACTCCCATTCACAATAGCTTCAAAGAGAATAAAATACCTAGGAATCCAACTTACAAGGGATGTAAAGGACCTCTTCAAGGAGAACTACAAACCACTGCTCAGTGAAATAAAAGAGGACACAAACAAATGGAAGAACATACTATGCTCATGGATAGGAAGAATCAATATTGTGAAAATGGTCATACTGCCCAAGGTAATTTATAGATTCAATGCCATCCCCATTAAGCTACCAATGACTTTCTTCACAGAATTGGAAAAAACTGCTTTAAAGTTCATATGGAACCAAAAAAGACCCCATATTGCCAAGACAGTCCTAAGCCAAAAGAACACAGCTGGAGGCATCACGCTACCTGACTTCAAACTATACTACAAGGCTACAGTAACCTAAACAGCATGGTACTGGTACCAAAACAGAGATATAGACCAATGGAACAGAACAGAGCCCTCAGAAATAATACCACACATCTATAGCCATCTGATCTTTGACAAACCTGACAAAAACAAGAAATGGGGAAAGGATTCCCTATTTAATAAATGGTGCTGGGAAAATTGGCTAGCCATAAGTAGAAAGCTGAAACTGGATCCTTTCCTTACTCCTTATATGAAAATTAATTCAAGATGGATTAGAGACTTAAATGTTAGACCTAAAACGATAAAAACCCTAGAAGAAAACCTAGGCAATACCATTCAGGACATAGGCACGGGCAAGGACTTCATGGCTAAAACACCAAAAGCAATGACAACAAAAGCCAAATTTGACAAATGGGATCTAATTAAACTAAAGAACTTCTGCACAGCAAAAGAAACTACCATCAGAGTGAACAGGCGACCTACAGAACGGGAGAAAATTTTTGCATTCTACTCATCTGACAAAGGGCTTATATCCAGAACCTACAAATAACTCAAACAAATTTACAAGAAAAAAACAAACAACCCCATCAAAAAGTGGGCAAAGGGTATGAACAGACACTTCTCAAAAGAAGACATTCGTACAGCCAACAGATGCATGAAAAAATGCTCATCATCACTCACCATCAGAGAAATGCAAATCAAAACCACAATGAGACACCATCTCACACCAGTTAGAATGGCAATCATTAAAAAGTCAGGAAATGACAGGTGCTGGAGAGGATGTGGAGAAATAGGAACACTTTTACACTGTTGGTGGGATTGTAAACTAGTTCAACCATTGTGGAAGACAGTGTGGTGATTCCTTAGGGATCTAGAACTAGAAATACCATTTGACCCAGCCATCCCATTACTGGGTATATACCCAAAGGATTATAAATCATGCTGCTATAAAGACATATGCACATGTGTATTTTTGCAGCACTATTCACGATAGCAAAGACTTGGAATCAACCCAAATGTCCATCAGTGACAGACTGGATTAAGAAATGTGGCACATATACACCATGGAATACTATGCAGCCATAAAAAAGGATGAGTTCGTGTCCTTTGTGGGGACATGGATGCAGCTGGAAACCATCATTCTCAGCAAACTTTCACAAGAACAGAAAACCAAACACCACATGTTCTCACTCATAGGTGGGAATTGAACAATGAGATCACTTGGACACAGGAAGGGGAACATCACACACTAGGGCCTATTGTGGGGAGGTGGGAGGGGAGGGATAGCATTAGGAGATATACCTAATGTAAATGACGAGTTAATGGGTGCAGCACACAAACATGGCACATGTATACATATGTAACAAACCTGCACGTTGTGCACATGTACCCTAGAACTTAAAGTATAATAATGAAAAAAAAAAAAAGCACAATTGTAGGACAGTTGTAGGGGCTCAACAAACATTTACTGAATGAATGAATGAGTAAATAGATGGATATCATGATTAACTCACTTGTTCCTAGCAAAGGCTAAAAACTGGCTGCTTGCCAGCCATTTCTGGTTTGTAAATTTGTTTGGCCAGCAACATATTCACCAAGACAAAGGCAAAACAAAACAGGATATTTTATACCAAGTACTGGGCTTACATTCCTGGTTGTCAATGGTGGACTTAAACTGACTCACGGCTGCCACCTTAGAAGGGGTGTCTACTCCTCCATGGGACATTGGAATTGAAGTGTTTATACCTCCTTGTTTGGGATGAGGTTGAAAATAATTGATTAACTTTAGACATTAATAAGTTAAGGATACATGGTATAATTTTCTGAAGAGACAAACTGAAGCTGTTAGAAGTTTTTACTTCTCTTATTTAATAGGGGAGAAAGCACCCCACATGTGACAAGGAGTAGATAACAGTAGCAACCACTACTGAGTAAAGCCATCATGAAATATTCTCTTTCTTAGGCCTAAAAGAGGCTTATAACTGGTGAACTGTTAACATACTTTTGTTTTGCTCACACATTTCTGAACAACACTTAAAAATCAAAAGATGTAATATCCCATTCAGAGCCTGCATTTTTGACGGGCAGTCTTGGGCTAGAACTGAGTAGCAGAGGCCACCTTTTAGAAAGGAGTATATGGTCTCAAGTGGAATTTAAGTATTTTTGGGTTCCTGTTTGGGAAAAGGGTAAATATGATTAACTATAGACTTTAATAAATTTAGGATACATGGTATAAATTCCTGGAGAGTACCCACTAAAAGATTAAAATAAAATTTTAAGTAACACTATAAAGTACAGATGCTTCTGGACTTATGATGGGGTTGGGTCATAACAGACCCATTGAAACGTAAAAATATCATAATTTGAAAATGCATTTAATATACGTAACCTACCAAACATCATAGCTTAGCCTCGCCTACTTTAAACATGCTCAAAATGCTTATATTAGCCTAGAGTTGGGAAAAATCATCTAACATTTGTTTTATAATGAAGTGTTAAATATCTCATGTAATTTATTGAATACTGTATTGAAAATGAAAAACAGTATGGTTGTATGGGTACTCACAGGTACGGTTTCTGCTGGATGTGTATTATTTTTGCACCATTGTAAAGTTGAAAAACACTAAATCAAACATCGTAAGTCAAGGACTGTCTGTATATAACTCCAAAACTAGTAGAATATTAAAATAAGATGAGAAAAGTGATACTTCAAAAGAAAGCAAAAAAATAAAGTAAAAATAAAAATAGAATGCAGAAGAAACAGAATGTTCACAATTTATCATTACCATAAACATAGTGGACTAAGTGCTGTAATTAAAAGACAAAGATTATCTGATTGTATTTTTAAAATGTATGTATATACTACAGAAAAGTTGAAAGTATAGTAGTGGAAAATATATATCATGCAAATACTAACCAAAGAAAGCTTGTATGACTGTTTCAAACAAAATAAATGTTCTGCATTGTCACTATTAATAAGGCTTAATTCACCAGAAAAATTACTTGTCTGCATATAATATTATCTCAAATTAAAACAAAAATTCATGAAATCACAGCTACAAATGGACAAATCTACCACCACAGTGAGGGATTTTAAAACATTTCTCTCAGTAACTGATAGATCAAGGAGAGAAAGAAAAATCTGTAAGGCCATGGAAAACTTAAATACAGGTAAATAATTCGTTCTTAGATATATACCTTCTGTCCACAGGGCTTCTTTTGGCATTTCTTGTAGTGCAGGTCTGTGATGAAAAATTCTGAAAAAGTATTTGACTTTGTTTAATTTAAAAAAAAGTTTTTTTAAGAGGCAAGATATTGCTATGTTGCCCAGCCTGGAGTGCAGTGGCTCTCCACAGACATGATCATAGCTCTTTACAGCTTCGAACTGATTGCTTTAAGCAATCATCCCACCTCAGCCTCCCGAGTAACTGCACCTTTGTTTTTGAAAGACATTTTTGCTGGGAATACAGTTCTAGGTTAACATTTTTTTTCTCTCAGTACTTTTAAGGAAATCTGAAGACATCCTTATCTTTTTTCCTCAAAATGTACATGTCTTTTTTTATCTGATTGCTTTTAAAATTTTATTACTTGTTTTGAGCAATTTATGTTGCCTTTGTGTAGTTATCTTCATGTGTCTTGTGCTTGGGGTTCACTGAGCTTCTTGGATCTGTGAGTTGATCGTTTTCAGGTTTGGAAAATATTATAACTCTTGAAGGTGTCCAATAGTTCACTGATGCTTTTTCCTTTTTTAAATAAATTTTTTAACTCCTTTTTTCCTCTCTGTTTCATCTTGGATAATTTCTATTTCTATGTCTTCAAATTCACTGATCTTTTCTTCTGCTATGTCTAATCTGCCATTAATCTAATCAACATAATTTTTATCCCAGAAATTTTAGCTCTTATCCCTGAAAGTTCAATTTGGTTCTTTTAAAAATAACTTCTTAACCTTTTTTTTTTTTTTTGAGACAGGGTCTTACTCTACAAGCCAGGCTGGAATGCAGCGGTACAATCATGGCTCACTGCAACCTTGGCCTCTCAGGCTCAAGCAATCCTCCCACCTCAGCCTCCCAAATAGCTGAGACCACAGGGGCATACTACCAAGCCATGCTTTTTTTTTTTTTTTTTTTTGGAGAGATGGGGTCTCACCATGTTGCCCAGGCTGGTCTTGAACTCCTGGGCTCAAGTGATCTTCCCTCACTGGCTTCCCAAAGTGCTGGAATTACAGGTGTGAGCCACTGTGCCAGGTCACTTTTTGACTTTTGGAAGATACAGCAGTTACATTAATTATTCTAATGTACCCCCTACTATTTCTGATATCTGTTCATTCTGACTAGTGATTTTCCTCATTATGGTCATGTTTTCCTGCATTTGTGTAGGCCTGCTAATCTTTGATTGGATGTCAGATACGGTTAATTTTACCTTTGTGGATATTCAATATTTTTGTATTTCTGTATACCTTGAGTTTTATTCTGGGACACCATATACTTAGAAATTACTTGACCTTTGCAGGTTTGTTTTTATCCTTTGTTTGTTGGGTACAGGGCAGTACTCAGTCTAGGGTTAATTATTCCCATACTACTGAGGCAAACCTTCTTGAGTTCTCCACCCATGCCCCATAAATTATAAGGTTTTTCATTCTGGCTAGTGGGAATGCACTGTTTCTGGTCCTGTTTAAACTGCCAAGCATTGTTCCTCCTACACCTCTGATTGTTCTTTTCCCAGCCTTTGGTAGTTTCCTGACACACAACATAGTGCTCTGCTGAATACTGCAAATCTCTCCATGCAGCTCTCTTCTCTCTGTAACTTGGTCCTAAGAACTCTCAGGGCCCTCAGTTCTTCCTCCTCAACTCAAGGTCTCTCTTGACTTTGCCTCAGTTCCTATTTCCTGTGCTATGACTCGGAAACTCAAAGCAGTAAGCTGAGGTAATCATAGAACTCACTTCACTTGTTTTCTGTCTCTCATGGATCACTGTCCTTCAATCCTGATGTTACTAACTTTAACACCATTGTTTCAGGTTGCTTTTTGTTTCAGGTGGGAGGGTAAATCCAGTCCTTACTACTCCAAATTGGCGAGAAGTGAAAGTCCTAAAACTATTTTTTTAAATTATGCAATAAGATAATTTTTGAAAAATCTCTACAGGGACTAATACGGTAAAATTACTATGCCAGAGGACAGCTTGCATTAGTAAAAGATAGGAGCTGCTGAGATAGATCAAAAACGTTAGAAAATCTGAGATGGATCCTTAGGCACCGGCATGAAAAATTTTAGAATGAAAGAAATAAATTTTTGTTGGCTTTAGTCATTGAGATTTGGGGGATTATTACAATGTCATTCTAACCTATCCTGACTGATAGATTTAATCTGCTATCAATCTAAGGCTCAATTCACCAGAAAACAATAAGGTTCAATTCACCAGAAAAAATAAACTAAACTTGTCTGCATATAATATAATCTCAGAACAAAAGTTCTTGAAAACACAGCTATAAACATTTGAATCTGTTGACAAAGTTCTCATTCATTCTAAAAGTTCAGTGATTTTTCTGTTCATTATAGTAACTCAGATAACAGAGCAACCAACTCAGACATCATCAGCAAACAAATCAGAGGAGAGACAAAAATCTAGAGGGTCTCAAATCAGTAATTTAATGCTTCAGTTTAGAAGTGACATGTCATATTTGCCCACAGTTCACAATCCAAAACCAGACAGATGGTCCCACTCAACCATGAGGAAAGTGTAATCCTGCTGTGTCTGGTTCTCTAGGGAGAACCACTATTATATGGCAGATAGCCCTATGACTCACAGCCAAAACATTCTCTATTCTGAAGAGAGATAACTCCAAAGTCCCATTGCCATCAAATGGCATCAAAAGCGGCATCGAAAGTCCTATTGGCATCAGTGGCATCAAACTCAAAGTCCACTATCTCCTTCTAGTCTCTAAATCAGTAGATGGTGTGCCCTAGTCTCCTCTTGATCTGTTAATCAATGAACTAAAAAGTTGTCCATCCCCTACACATACAAGATTGAAAAAGAGATAGAAAAACTGTAATAAACACTTCTATTCAGAAAGGGAAAGATGGGAGACATAAAATCAGTTGGTGGGCCAAAGCAATTCTCTGCTACGATTTCCTCTACAATGGGGGTGCACAAATTCCTGATTCAAGCCTGATTCTGTTCCTCAGGAGGTAATCCCCAATGTATTCGTGTCCAAGGCTCTTGATCCTATCATCTAGGAGGTCCCATCTCTTAGTTTTATCCTTCTTGGCCACATTTGAGGCAGATATTAAGGAATATGTCCTGTTTGGAGCCCAAGGAGCTTTCTCACTCTGCTGCTTCCTATAGAAAGTTGGGGGCCCACGGGTCTCAAACAGTCATAAACTTTTAATCCAGGCCCATGGTTCCTTTAAGAGTACAATTCTCTCAAATATTTTGTTTTTTGTTTATATGATTCAAGTCAGCAGTGAGCCCAGAGGCAACTACAATTTTTAAAGATAGGTCTCCCCCAGCTGCTCCCCACACTTAACTGGAATACCTTGAGACCATCAGGTATTGGTGGAAGTCTGACACATTAGTACCTGCTTCCTAAGCCATTTTGTCTAATTGAAAAGACATATTGGTCATTAGTATTTCCCAATTCCTGACATACTAATATTTGGGATGTGAGAAGGAGGAATCAAAATTTCTGAAAATTATCAGGAATTCCTAAATTATACAGAATCATCATTCTGCAGTTTTCATAACATTATACTTAACGTATTTTTTAATAATTGTGAGTGACCTTAATAAATATGGAATCATTTTTCTGTAGTAGTTATATTGTTTCAGAAATTTTTTGCTCAAAAATTAAAATGTGGTTTATTACTATGAGCCAATATACTGTGACAAGATAATATATTTTAATATCATTATTTCTACCTGATCTATTGACAACAGAAATGAAGGAAACAGCAACATAAATGTGAAATAAAAAGTCATTTTAAAAACTGGAAGACTACAAATACTTGTCTAAAAGTTATTCAAAAAAGAAAAATTTAAAGCACATAAGGCATTAATTGCCCTACCCAATCGTCTTTATCTTTATTTGGTTACAAATGTTTCAGATATAAAAATTTCTTTTATTTGGCAGTGATATTAGTCCAGTTCAAAAACCATGACTGGCCTCTTACTTTTTGTAATGATGAAAGTATTTTGTCTGCCCTGATTTTGGTCTTGCTGTTGAAACTGATACTGCTTTTGCTAATTTATAGTTTAGATCGATTTCTGATTTCTTTTTAAAATGTTCTATAACATTCATGTCCTCTTTTCTTTGCATTTCTTGTTAAACTATTTGCAAAGAACAGTAGACTTTGGCAAATACTTAAACACTGGAAGTGCCAACAAATTGATTTGGTAGTATTTGAAATATGTAACATTTGGATCTCTTGGCAAGGTTAAAGCATTACACAGAAGCACAGTCAAAATTGCCAGTTTAAGGGCTTATTTTGCTCCTATGTTGTGCTATTTCTTGGAACACCATTGATAGGATTTGTATAAAGTATACTATCTACATAAACCCATGGATATTTATTACATTTACAAGAATGACTAACCCTCAGCAGCAGATGAGGCAAGAACACATACTTACAATATGGCAATGGCAATCACTGAGTGATTCGATTGTGACCACTTTCCTTCTAAGTGCTCCTGTTCTGGTTCCGGGAAATGTTGACCTTACCCTTGAATTCCACATGTCAGCATTCCCTGCTCTTGCTTTTGGGCGTGACTTCAATGAAGTCCTTCAAAAGATAATGGCTCTAAGTTGATTATTAAGTTTTAATTCTAAGAGGAGAGTTACAATACTTTTCTCTGTCTCAACAATTTCTTGACTGACTTGTCTTGAAATTCAGAAAATATATAAATTTCCCAAAATATGCTGTTAGGAGTTCCCATATAGAAACACTATGGGACCTCTCTTTAATTTAGTTAAAAGTTTTAACAATTACTGTAATGGCCATATTCTTTATTTAATCAAATTTTGTTGCTTAAAGGCCTTTTTTTAATGGTTGGTGGTAAGAAGTTGTTGCCTCTCCAGCCTTGCATATACCTGAATTTCTAGAGTTCCTGTGTTCTCTTTTGTTCTCATTTGCAATCCTACCTTCTCTTATTTCTCAGCTGAGTTAATTTCTTTCTTAAAATACATTGTCAGGCCAGGTGGGATTGCTCACACCTGCAATCCCAGCACTTTGGGAGGCCAAGGTGGGTGGATCACCTGAGGTCAGGAGTTTGAGACCAGTCTGGCCAACATGGTGAAACCCCATCTCTACTAAAAATACAAAAAAAGCCAAAAAAAAAAAAAAAAAATTAGCTGGGTGTGGTGATGGATACCTGTAATCCCAGCTACTCAGGAAGCCGGGGCAGGAGAATCACTTGAACCCAGGAGGCAGAGGTTGCAGTGAGCCGAGATCACACTACTGCACTCCAGCCTGAGTGACAGAGCGAGACTCCAACCAAAAAAAAAAAAAAAAAAAAAAGAAAAAAAAAACTTGTCAAATGCAGCTAATAGCTAATACAGTAATCAAAACATGCTGTTAACATTCTGTTATCCGAAGTCTTCTTCTGATAGACATACAAGTTTATTAAGAATATTATTTGTATTCCAAGTATTACAGGAAATAGTTTACCAAATCTTTCACATCAGAATTTGTATCACCTCATGTAGCCACACCATCTGTCACCTAAGCCACTGTAATAGTTAAGTTGGATTTTATTTTTCTCATGGTAGCACTACACTTCCAGGATTCATGACTGTATTGATCAAGATAGGCCAGGTTATGTTGCAGAAACAAAAATTCCCTAACTATAGAGGCTTAAAACAAAAATACTCATTCTCTCTTACACGCCCATCTGAATAAACAGGGAGGCTCTGTTCATAGTAGTCCCTCAGTAACCCAGCCTGATGGAGCAGTCACCATCTCAAATATGACAAGGCACCACGACAAAGGAAAAAAAATTCTGAAGAGTTTCACATCAACAATTATATGCTCCAAACCGGAAGCCACTTTCACTCACAATGCACTGGCCAGGAACTAGTTACACGGCCACACACACTAGAAATATCTGGTGAATTGTAGGAATGAAAATCACATTAGGTTTTTAAAAATTAATAAATAAAACTGACTTTGAAGAGTTGAAGAAAAAAAATCTAGATGAAAACATCAAGTCTTGGAAGTTTATGCCAGGACAAGAAGCTTTCCGCTAATATTGTGGTAAGAGAATTTTCAATTTTTACCTTACAAACTTAAGTATTGTTTTACTATTTTTCTATAAAGATTATGCTAATATAATAATGGATATTTTGGCCGGGCATGGTGGCTCACGCCTGTAATCCTAACACTTTGGAAGTCCAAGGCAGGTGGATTACCTGAGGTCAGGAGTTCAGGACCAGCCTGGTCAACATGGTGAAACACCATCTCATACAAAAATTAGCCAGGCATGGTGGCAGGCGCCTGTAATCCCAGCTACTCAGGAGGCTGAGGCAGGAGAATTGCTTGAACCCAGGAGGTGGAGGTTGCAGTGAGCCGAGATCGTGCCATTGCACTCCAGCCTGGGCGACAAGAGTGAAACTCTGTCTCAAAAAAAAAAAAAAAAAAAAAAAAAAAAAAAAAAGGCCGGGCATGGTGGCTCACGCCTGTAATCCTAGCACTTTGGGAGGCCAAGGCGGGTGGACTGCCAGAGCTCAGGAGTTCGAGACCAGCCTGGGCAACACAGTGAAACCCCATCTCTACTAAGATACAAAAAATTAGCGAGTCCTGGCAGCTTGCGCCTGTAGTCCCAGCTACTCAGGAGGCTGAGGCAGGAGAATTGCTAGAACCCGGGAAGTGGAAGTTGCAGTGAGCTGAGATCATGCCACTGAATTCTAGCCTGGGTGACACAGAGAGTCTCTTAATTTAAAAACTGAAAAATCTTCAAAAAATTGCAAACTTGTTATTCTAGAACAGGTAATAGTAAGAAATGTGGACCAAATTTATAAACTAAGTTCCACTGTAATGTTTACAATAACAAAAATTAAAGAATGGTTATAAAAGTATGATATGGACTATATGAAAATATAAAGTAAGGCTGGCAAACTTTTCCTTAAAGGGCCAGATTGTACATAACTTAGGCTTGTGAGCCCTATGGTCTCTGTCTCATATAACTGTGCTGTTGTAGTGCAAAAGTAACAACAGACAACATGTAATTAAATAGTACGGCTGTTCTAATATTTTGATTATAAAAATAGGTAGTCAACTGTGGGTCATAGTCTGCTAACCCCTAACACAGAGAATTAAAATGTTTTCAAGGAAGTGGAGGCCAGGCATGGTGGCTCACGCCTGTAATCCCAGCACTTTGGGAGGCCAAGGCAGGTGGATCACTTGAGATCAGGAGTTCAAAACTAGCCTGGCCAACATGGTGAAACCCCCATCTCTACCAAAAACAGAAAAATTAGCTGGATGTGGTGGCAGGCACTTGTAATCCCAGCTACTTGGGAGGCTGAGACACGAGAATTGCTTGAACCTGAGGGGCAGAGGTTGCAGTGAGCTGAGATTGCACCACTAACACCCCAGCCTGGGCAACAGAGTGAGACTCCATCTCAAGAAAAAAAAAATGTCTTTAAGGTACCGGATAAAGATGAAATACTTTAAAAGTTTAAAACTGGTCTAGCGCGGTGGCTCACGCCTGTAATCCCAGCACTTTGGAAGCTGACGCAGGTGGATCACCGGAGGTCAGGACTTCGAGACCAGCCTGACTAACATAGAGAAACCCCGTCTCTACTAAAACTACAAAATTAGCCGGGCGTGGTGGCACATGCCTGTAATCCCAGCTACTCGGGAGGCTGAGGCAGGAGAATTGCTTGAACCCGGGAGGCGGAGGTTGCGGTGAGCCGAGATGGCGCCACTGCACTCCAGCCTGGACAACAAGAGCAAAAACTCCATCTGAAAAAAAAAGTTTAAAATCATACTTTATACTTCTCCAAATCTCCACAAACAGCATGCCTTACTTTAATATTCAGGGGAGAAAAGTCATTTTAAAAAAGGTGTTGGAGTGGATCAGCAATACAGTCAATTTTTCTATTCTGTTTTTGGTTAAGTCTAATGATCCTAGATGTACCTGGGACATTTTCCAGAAACCAAAATCCAAGGTAACTTCTGTGATCAACTGTCTTTCAAGTCATTAACTTCTGCAGCTACAGCTTCCCTTAAAGTGTGGCCCAACAATCTTCATAATAATGGCACACTGTGCCATCAATGAAGTCCAAATTATGTGGAAAATATTTGTTAAAAATGAAGGCAATTTTATAGGACTTTTAACAAGCAATTAAAAGCTCTCTAGAGCTAACTATAAAAAGCAATTTCACCCAACATATCTCATTTCTTAAAGATGTTACAGTTGTTGCTACAGATGTGTTTAGTTCCTCACAAATGATCTGAGTGTATCTTTTAATTTGAAGCTTTTAAGTTGAAAATTAAATATTGTCATGGCTTTCAAAAATCTATTTATTCATTTTGTCTACATTGATCTGCAGATGTGCCTCAGTCAAAAAAATAGTTATGCATCGCTTAATGATAGGGATCTATTCTGAGAAGTGCATTGTTAGGCGGTTTCAGCATTGTGCGAACATCATGGAGTGGTCTTACACAAACCTAGATGGTACTGCCTACTATACACCTAGGCTATATGGCATAGTCTATTACTCCTAGCTTGCAAACCTGGGCAGCATGTTACTGTACTAAATACCGTAAGCAAGTGTAACACGATGGTGTTTGTGTATCTAAAACATAGAAAATGTACAGTAAAAATATAGTATAAAGATAAAAAATTGTACGCCTATGAGTACTTACTATCAATGGAGCTTGCAGGTCTGGAAGTTGCTCTGGATGAGTGAGTGAACGGTGGCTGTGAAGGCCTAGGACATTACTGTACACTACTGTAGACTTTATCAATACTGTACACTTGGGCTAAAATTAAAAATGTTTCTTCAATAACAAACCCTAGCATACAATAACTTTTTTACTTTATATATTTAAAATTTTTTTACTTGACTCCTGACACAGGGTGTTGCTCTGTCCTTCAGGCTGGAGTACAGTGGCTCAATTACAGCTCACTGCAGCCTTGAACTCTTAGGCTCAAGTGATCATCCCACCTCAGCCTCCTGGGTAGCTGGGACTACAGGCAACTGCTACCATGCCTAACTAACTTTTTTTTTTTTTTTTGAGATGGAGTCTTGCTCTGTCGCCCAGGCTGGAGTGC
Organism: Rhinopithecus roxellana; assembly: GCF_007565055.1. Classification (NCBI taxonomy): domain Eukaryota; kingdom Metazoa; phylum Chordata; class Mammalia; order Primates; family Cercopithecidae; genus Rhinopithecus; species Rhinopithecus roxellana. The sequence goes on from NC_044553.1 coordinate 43,867,464, forward strand.
AATGGCATGATCTCGGCTCACTGCAAGCTCTGCCTCCCGGGTTCACACCATTCTCCTGCCTCAGCCTCCTGTGTAGCTGGGACTACAGGCGCCCACCACCATACCCGGCTAATGTTTTGTATTTTTTTTTTTTTTTTTTTTTTTTTTTGAGGCGGAGTCTCGCTCTGTCGCCCGGACTGGAGTGCAGTGGCCCGATCTCAGCTCACTGCAAGCTCCGCCTCCCGGGTTTGCGCCATTCTCCCGCCTCAGCCTCCCGAGTAGCTGGGACTACAGGCGCCCGCCACCTCGCCCGGCTAGTTTTTGTATTTTTAGTAGAGACGGGGTTTCACTGTGTTAGCCAGGATGGTCTCGATCTCCTGACCTCGTGATCCGCCCGTCTCGGCCTCCCAAAGTGCTGGGATTACAGGCTTGAGCCACCGCGCCCGGCCATGTTTTGTATTTTTAGTAGAGACAGGGTTTCACCATGTTAGCCAGGTTGGTCTCGATCTCCTAACCTCGTGATCCACCCGTCTCGGCCTCCCAAAGACTAGTTTTTTTATTATTTATTTTTTTGCAGAGGCACAGTTTCACCACGTTTTCCTGGCTAGTCTCAAACTCCTGGGCTTAAGCGATCTGCCCATCTCGGCCTCCCAAAGTGCTAGGACCACGGGCATGAGCCGCTGTGCCTGGCCTTTTACTTGACTCTTTTGTATTAATGTTTTGCTAACAACACAAACATTTTACAGCTCTACAAAAATTCTTTCTTTATATCCTATTCTATAACTTTTTTTTACTATTAAACAGTTTTTTTTGTTTGTTTTTACTTTTTAAACTTTTTTGTTAAAAACTAAGACACACACACACATTAGCCTAGGCCTATGTGGGGTCAGCATCATCAAGATGTCACCAGGCAAAAGTATTTTTTCAGCTTCATTATAATCTTATTGGACCACCATCATCCATGGGGTACGTCATTATGTGGCACATAACTGTACTTAAAAGATAATTGTTTTTCCTTTTAAGTTTAGAAATAGGTAAATCAAGTGTTTCGCTTCTTAGCTGAGTAAACAAGTCTTAGTGTTATAATACTCTAGTAAAAATAAAACACTTGCAATCCTCTTCTAGTGCACACAAACTTCCTATTTCATTATAGTACAAAGAGTAGTCTTGTAGTAACAAGTGCATATGTGAATATGGTATTCAGATTTTCAATATAAATTAACAGTGCATCCTATAAAATAAAGCTTCTTGATATTATTAAACTGCACTTATAATCCAGCATAATCCTATTGTTTTAACAGGGAACTATAACATACTAAGGCATCTTGATGGTTCTTAGGCAAACAGTCACTAAAGTGCATCACTGGCTTTCATATTTCTATCAAAGGAGTTTAAGCACTACAAAGCAGGGGTAGGCAAACTATAGTCCATGGGCCAAATCCAGTCAATATCCTATTTTTGTAAATAAAGTTTTACTGGAACACAGTTTCATAATTTACATATCATCTACACTGGCTTTCATGATACAAGGCAGAGTTGGGTAATTGTACTACATGGCCCACAATTATTTACTGTCTGGCCCTGTAGAGGAAGTTTCCTAATCACTGCTCTAAAGCACTGCTACCAAAGGTTTGGTGTGCATACCTGGATTGGTTGTTCCTGATTGGAGATAAGGAGATTGAGAGAGAATGTAAACCAGCTATGGTTCCAAGTACAATTCTTAATTCAACTATTTTTTTTTTCATTGCCAGGCTTTCTCAATGAAGCACTTACAGTCCAGTATAGGTTCTTTTCTCATAGTATATAGGTACAAACAGTTCATTGACCTGCTACTTTGAATACCACTACTCGAAAGGTAGATGGGGGCCGGAGTAGCAAAGCTCCAAAGGGATTATGGACTTATTTTGAGCACTTAGAGGCTTATTTTGGCATAGTGCTCTAGAGTTTTGTAGTATAATGTGATAATGTGGCAACACACTGAATGAGACTCACCAAGTGTTCCTTATAGAGACAGGCCTTTTCCCTGCACTCGGCTCTTCTAAGATTCATATTTTCCAAAAATCTTCCATGATACAGAATTACATTTTAACACGGTGAAGGATGACAGCTAATGGCTCCCTCTCTCCCTATCTTTTCTTGGGAGCAGGAAAGATAAAAATATTAGCTCTCCTCCTCAAAATACTCAAAATAATTCATAATATATTTTGCCTATTTAGCCTCTTTAAATTGTTGAGCAGATAAAAAAGTATAATATTAAATTCTATTTATCTGGAAGTAAAAGAATTTATAAAGCAAATCTATTCTCATAAATATTAGCAATATTGTCCCCTGTACTTTAAGTCCTAATTTAAAATAATGTATCAGCAGTTAAAGAACATAGAATGGAATCCTCACCGCTAACACTGATATTAAATTTCTTGAACAAGTATATAATTTCTAAAGGCACCAAAGGTAATCTGAATCAAGCAGTGATTGGAAAAATAGAATTATTTGGGGACAGATTTTTATTGCAAATATTTAGTCAAAAACTACTATATACAGCAGAGTTTTTAATCGCCATTTAAAACATTGAACATTCAGTGAAACAAAATTTAAGAATCCAAAGCACATTTTAAGAAGTAAAAATGAAGCATTTTAAATAAAAGTTTATTAGTACTTCAAAGCAAACTACTGTTCTTCATATTATTCATTTCTATATCTATTATATTCTAGATGATAAAAAAAACTGAGAAATCAATGTAGCAGCCATCTTATAGATAAATTAGGCTAAATCTCCAAAGCCAGTTTTTTACATCACTGTTTTAGGTCCCATTTGAAGTTTTTATTTTACAATTACAGAAAAGTCACTTAAACATGGCTGAATACATGCCAGGATATGTTTTCAGTTTACTATTTTACAATATCTACATTATACCATACTTTGGTTTGGCTTCCAGACCATTTTTATGGGCCTATTTCTAAAGAAGATCATTAAAACAATATTAAAAGCATAATAGCTACAGGAGTTTCAAAATGGGTGTCTACTTTACATTAATACAACTAATACATCAAAGAATTTCTACACAGCTTACACACTGACAAAAAGCACAAATATAAATTTATATCTTAATAATTCCACTTTCACTGAAAGTTTAATTAAGGTAAGCTTACAGCCTAGCAGGCTAACACTTGTATGGAGGTACAAAGATTCAAATATTCTGTTTACATGCGTCTGACAGACTGGAATGTTATATTAAATCCAAAATTAAGTTTATGTTCATCCAAATTCTCATTAGGTCAATTTAGTACTCTAAGCATGCTCCATTTGCCAGCATCATCCTAAAAAATAAAGCCTTCATTAACAATGCCAATCAGCCATTATTTTAAATCAGTTACTCCCAAAAAGTACATGGTTTCCAAATCTCTTCCTCTCAGTTCACTGAAAAGGATATATAGGTAATAACGATTTTTAGCTTAGGACTGATGGAAGTTTGAAAGGCTTTATAAATATAACTAATATCATCAATTCATGTCAGCAACCAAATCCCATTTCCTTGAAAACCATTAAACGAGACCTTTCCACTGCAATTGTAACTATCGTTAAAATCTTGTTCATGTTTTTAATAACTTCTTGGGAATCCCTACTAATCATGCTATTATTGGCGAATTGATTTGATAACATAGGTTGAACATACAGGTAAAGTGTATGTGTGACCTCCCTTATATATTTCCATTTCTGAACCTACAAAAGCACCACTGAGCTCACCTGATAGCACTGTTCCAAATGCCCTTATCGTTGGTACACTGAAACTTAAAATGACTAATTTCAACTTCTTTCTTTTTCATCTGCCAGGTCTACTGTTGCCTCTGTTGTGCTGGGGTTATTTCCTCCAGGAATGTCATCTGTTTGATCAGACACTACTTCATCAGTCTTGGCTGAAGGATCACCACTACCTTTCTGAAGAATCTCTGTGGCTTCATACTCAAGTACCTCTGAAGGAGTCAGAGGTTCCAAATGAATACTGCCTTGCTCACTAACATCAGAACTAACAGATTCAGGTTCATCTCTTTTTCTCAAAAACTGATCAATGCTAACATTATCTGATGTTAACCGCAAATCCTTAATATTCTTTGAAGAAAATCTGGCTTCACTGGAGTTGTGATCTTTAATCTGAGCAGATAAGATTATGTTTTCTGAACTTTGGCGCATCTTCAACTCCATTTCCTGACAAACATGTTGTATTTGTTTTTTCTTTTCCACTTTATCTGCACCAATATTTGAATCACAACTGAAGATGCTTTTTGAGCCAGTTTCCTGGTCTGCAAGACAGGTTTCATTTTCCTTATCCGAAACTGTTAGGCTTTCTTCACTTTTTGTTGTTGATGAGCCTTCAAAAGAATTTGCATTACATCCATTTTTTTCTTCTGAAGAAGCAGCTTTATCCTGTTTACTGAAAAATAAAGTAATTTATTAAGTATTTCTTCATAAAGCAATGTTTTTGAACACTATCAAAATAAAGACATGCTCTAAAAAATAAAAAGTCAAGGTACATTTGCCCATCAAAAAGGAAAACAAGTCCAAGTTCCACATCCTTGCTACGCCAGTATAATTTAGCAGGAGGCCATTTTCTTAGGCAAGATTCTGAGAAACTCTGGAGTCACATACTAAAAGATGTCTATCAACTAGTCCTACTTCTGGCTGTCATTATTTTCATCTGTTCATATCTCTTGCCTGTTTCTAGTTTAAATTTAAGTATTTTTATTAACTTGCAAAAGTACCTAAAATAAAAAAATACACTTGGAAAAAATCTATATTTTTGTATGTTTTTTTTTTTTTTTTTTTTTTTTTTTGAGACAGGGTCTTGTTCTGTCACCCAGACTGGAACACAGTGGTGCAAATGTCTCACTGCAGCTTTGACCTCCTGGACTCAAGCGATCCTCCCACCTCAGGCTCCCAAGTAGCTAGGAATATAGGCGCACACCACCAAGCCCGGCTAATTTTTTTATTTTTCAAAGAGACAAGGTCTTGCCATGTTACCCAGGCTGGTCTCCTAGGCTCAAGCAATCCTCTTGCCTTGGCTCCCAAAGTGCTGGGATTACAGGTGTAAGCCACCATGTCCAGCCTCCTTTATGATTTAAATAGCCTCTTATGTTTAGGATGTTTTTCCATACATAAAATCAGATAATCATTCAAACATATTTCTCTAATTTTTAATAGCCTAATTTTAAAAACATAAACACATGCCTGAAAAACTGTATGTAAATATATAACATATATACACATCTAAGTGTGTGAACATGTTTGTACACATATATATTTATATGTGTGTGCTTCTGTATGTTTCTTCTGGCCCTGATGTGTTAACAGAAACTATCTAGCGAATCATAAAATACGAAAAACAAGATTTCTAAGAAGATCACCAATCCATTATCTAGATCTAAGGATGCTTATTTTAGAAAAATAAATTTAATGATTACATATGCCTTATTTCTTACATTTAATCAATCTGACATTTAGACGTATTCCCAATGAATTGCACAAATATCCTAGCAACATTTCCAAAAGGCAATTTATTATTTACTAAATTGTTATTTATATAAGGCTATTTCTCTGCTATTTGTTTTGTTCTACTGATTTGTCTTTAGACTATTCCTAAATCAACAGCACCCAGTTTTAACAATTACTGATTAACAATATACTTTAGAACTAAACAAATCACCTACATTCTACAACTCTTCCCCATAAATTTCATACTTTAAAAATGTAAAAGATATTTATCAAGGAAGCTCATTAAAACAATGTTTAAAACAGTGAATATTAAAAATCTATTTTTTTTTTTTTTTTTGAGACACAGTCTCACTGTGTCGCCCAGGGTGGAGTGCAGTGGCATGATCTCGGCTCACTGCAACCTCTGCCTCCTGGGTTCAAGTGATTCTCCTGCCTCGGTCTCCCAAGTAGCTGGGATTACAGGCGCATGCCACCAAGCCCGGCTAATTTTTGTATTTTTAGTAGAGATGGGGTTTCACCATGTTGATCAGGCTGGTCTCGAACTCCTGACCTTGTGATCCACCCGCCTCGGCCTCCCAAAGTGCTGGGATTACAGGCATGAGCCACGGTGCCCAGCCAAAAACCTAATATGTTATCCAACAAGAAAGGAATGATTAAATACATTATGGTATTACTAAGTAGAAACATATAAATCTTTTTTTAAGTTTGTCAGTTTCCAAAACAAATCTCATAAATGTTTATTAAATTCATAATTTAATTTATAAAATAGTCTATCATGCAGTTAATATATTATTTTTTATCATGGTAAAATTTTGCTTTTCTTGATTTGGATCCTCCCCATTTCTCTCTCTATATATAGATATAGATATTTTTAAGGCTAGTCAAGTGAAGCGGTGGGAGTGGAAAAAGAACAAAGAACTCTGCAACTGGCTGTGATCAATCAGTTGTATCCTTTTTGTTACATTATGATTGGGCAAGTTTGTCCACTATATTTTGTAATCATATGTTAGTGGTAGATTAGAAAGATTCTGATTTTTACACCAGGCTACTTTAATCAGTATTCTCATTAATTTCAATCATTCTTAACTCATTTTTTGGATCTTAACTGGCTAACTACATATAGAAAAATTATTTTTTTCCTCATTTCAAATTTGTATAAATCTTATTTTTGTTCAGATCATAATGGACTAACTACAATTTACAGAAAATGTTAAATAATACAGAGATGACTAGTCCACATTTTCTAACTCTTTAGTTGATTTTTTGTTAACATACCCCTGAGAAATTACAAAAAATGCCAGGTGAGGGAAAGGGCGAGATAACTTTACTAATGAAGTACAAGAAACACCTCCATAGGAACTTAATCAGTAATTTGCTTTTAGGGACAAAAGATTAATCTCAACAGACTAACAGGCAACCTACTGTAAAATATATAGCATACAGATATAAATGGGTGAAATTACTTAAAAGACAAAATAAAATTACCCTTCTTTGGAATAAAGTTCTAACTGGAATGTTCAGATTCTCTTCTGCTAAAATACTGTGAAACATCTTGTGTTCTTTAACATTCTACCAAAGTATGAAAATTTTAAAAGCCAATCCCTGAATTTTGAAACTATTGAAATCCTACCACATAAGTAGTCTTACAGTTTTTTGAAAATACTTTAAAAAATCTTAAGATTATCTATTTGCAATAACTGTTCCTGTCCAGTCACATGTAGCATCTTGTAAATGTTTTCATTTAATAGGGGCAAAGAAAATCTGCCAACATTTTACTTGCTAGTAAGTAGTTTTTCAAAAATTTAACAACATAAAATATACTCTATATGTTTAAAAGATTTAAAAATGAAGGATATAGAGAATATTTTTGTTGGATTAAAGTTTTTAAGTTTTATTTTAATTAAGAGCCATTATAGAAAATAGCACTATATACAAAAATTTAAATAGTCCTTTGCCAGTTAACTGTGAAATAATGCAGCTCAAGTGTTATTTCATATACTTGAATTTTAAGAAACTCATTTTTTCCTTATATTTACCTTTCAGAATTTGATGTTTCTGTTTCTCTTTCAGCCATGTTAGGTCTTGCAATTTCCTGAAATAATTAATAATACTTTTCTTTTATATTCACAGTTAATCTTAAAGAAAACTATTTTTATTACGTTAAACTTTCTGGATAAAAGAAACTTAAGTGTGTAACTTAATATAACACAGAAATAGAAAAATAATTTATTAAATATAAAATATAATTAGAATAATTATCATAATTATATGCGGTTTTAAAAATGTTTTTAAACTTATAAAAGTTTCAGTGTACCAAAAGTTTCTGATTCAAGGTAAAAAAGCAGTTACCCACCCATGTCAATATCTGCTTTTCTTAACCTCTATTTCAAATGTGGGTCATAATTACAATTCTAGTAAAACACAACTTGAATTTGAATAACAAGATGCCTCCATAGTATTTTATATAAATATATTAAGCACAGAGATTTAGATAAAACATTTTTGAATTTATGATTTCATAGTGAGTCACGGTAACCCTTTCACTGTCAAACCAAAAATATGAAACAGTCCACTAAGGAAGAAATATTCTACTTATTTCAAATGTTTTACAGGGAAGAAAGAAGAGTAAAACCTCAGTAAGCCATAGGCCAACCTAACAGCTTGTAACAATTACCAGCTATGCAGTACATATGATGCATGAAGCAGTGTATTAAGAACTTTACATTCACTATCTCATTTAATCTACGTATTAGATTTTATAAACACTATTTTTATACATGAGAAATAAGACTGAGTGGGAACCCAACGTAATACCACAATAACTGGTAAAGAACCAAGGCAATACCACAGTAAGTAGTAAAGATTCAAATCTACATCTACCTCTTAACCACTATGGTAGATCAACTCAAGCCTATAAAATTGATAATGGTGTATTTACCACACACACTCATCTACTCACCCTCTCAAAACCCTGCTAAAATGAGGGCAAAGAAATAAAATATTTTTACTCATAAAGATGAAGGAAACATCAAAGTATACTAACTGCTAAACAGATTTCACCAACTTTTTAGAAATAGGAAAGTCACTGGAAGAGTGGGTACTGATTTAGCAGTATGGAGGAAGTTACAATGAATGTCTGCAGTAGAGGAGTGCAAGGAGAAGAGAATCAATTTGCCCAGAGAACCAAAAATATCTGGTATTTGCAGATGGTCAGTATACTATTTAGTACACAAAAAGTAAAAACAAAGCATTGCTGGGAAATCTAAATGCTCCTTCCCTGAAGCTTACAGAACAGGTACCTATACCTTCCCTTACCAAACAGGCTAAAAGTTAGCATCCTTCTTAACTTCCTTCCTTCCCTTTTTTTTTTTTTTTTTTTTTTTTTTGACAGAGTCTTGCTTGCCACCCAGGCTGGAGTGCAGTGGTGCGATCTTAGCTCACTGCAACCTCCACCTCCAAAGTTCAAGCGATTCTCCTGTCTCAGCCCCTCCAGTAGCTGGGATTACAGGCACCCACCACCATGCCTGGCTAATTTTTGTATTTTTAGTAGGCATGGAGTTTCACCATGTTGGCCAGACTGGTCCCCAACTCCTGACCTCAGGTGATCCACCCACCTCGGCCTCCCAAAGTGCTGGGATTACAGGCATATTCCACCATGCCCAGCTAATTTTTTTATTTTTAGTAGAGATGGGGTTTCACCATGTTGGTCAGGCTGGTTGTGAACTCCTGACCTCAAATGATCCGCCCACCTTGGCCTCCTAAAGTGCTGGGATTACAGGAGTCAGCCACCATGCCAGGCCTAAAAGTTAACTTTCTGAACTGGAGACAGTCTAGACTTATGAACACCAGGAACAGCAAAAGGCAGGCATGAGATACTGAGAAAACACAAAGATTTCGTAGAAGTCCACATACTTAACAATCCCTCTCCCTGCCTGGCTTCCAGAATGCCAACAGCCAGGGAACTCACTCCCCAACCTAGCACCCTCAGCTAGAAGCTAGATTTCTCTCTGGAGAAGATGATCAACCCCAAATAAAAAATTTTGCAGAATGATTTTTTTTTTTTTAAGAGACAGGGTCTCACTCTATCACCGAGGCTGGAATGTAGTGGCATGATCATAGCTCAACTGCAACCTTGAACTCCTGAGTTCAAGCAATCCTCCCACCTCAGTCTCCTAAGTAGCTAGGACTACACAGTATGTGCTCACTATGACTGGTTAGTTAAAAAAAATTTTTTTAATAGAGATGAAGTCTCCAGTGTTGCCCAGGCTAGTCTCAAACTCCTAGCCTCAAGGGATCCTCCTGCATCAGCTACCCAAAGTGTTGGGATTACAGGCATGAGCCACCACACCTGGCGTCTCCATAATGATTTTGAGACCATCCTCCTCAACAAAGAATCAGTCAGCTCAGCACCTAATTTTCCCACACTGAAGTCTACGTAATTCTCATGCAGATTGTGCACACTGTACAGAGCACAAATCCAGAAGGCAACATACTGTAATTCATATCATCCATTCCCAAAGTATGATATATGAACACCTGGGGATTCCAAGCCACTTTCAGGAGGCATGTGAAGTCACAACTTTGGCATCAAAACAGTGGTGTGTAAAAATGGTGGCAAATTAATATAAATCAAGACAGGAGCACCAAACCCAACCTGTACTAGTAGTCATTGCATTCTTCACCACCATACACATAGTATTCTTCACACCACACCGACACAAATTTTAAAAAGTAATAATTTTACTAAATCTCAATCTTTGAGCTCATATGTTTTTAATATTTTGTGTGACAAAATGCAAAGTACACATAAGATACAACTGTTGCCTACTGAAAATATTTGGGTCTGTGATTGAGTCGTGAGTTGTACTTACCCACTTTTTTTCATAGAACACCATTTTTATTTTAAAGAATGACTGTCAAATTATGAATATTTAGACTTGAGTTTCAGTGGACTTTTTCTTTTTGAAAAATCAACAAGTGAGCCTGTCGCATCAAGGAAAACAACTGACAGCATTCGTTTCCAGTAACAAAATCAAGCAAAAACTCCTACCTACCACTGATTAGATTAATGCTAATATTTACTGTGAGTGCTTGATATTATATAATGAAATATTTCAACATTTGGAAGATCTAGGGCACTTAGTGAGCCAATATGTTCCAAATGACCAATGCATGATATTACAAAATTAGGCATGGATAAAAGATCCATTCAAATTGTAAAACAGACAAACAGATTTTGATGTAACAAAGTAAAAAAGGTCAGTGATACGGAATTAGATTCCACAGTGTAACAAGCAAGAAAACTTCCACTTGTCTACTTTTGGTATAGTATCAAAGGAAAATAATCTCAATTATTGGAAAATATTATTGAAGTACTGGGTGAGGCCGGGTATTCCTCATACATTTCAACCAAAATAATGTATCACAACAGATTGGATTCAGAAACATGAGAATGCAATTTTTTTGTACAAAGCTTGACATTAAAGAAACATGCAAAAGTGTAAAATAAAGCCATTCTTTCTCACTAAATTTCTGTTGTTTTGGAAAATAGTTATTTTTCAGAAAAAATATTATGTATGTTGACATATATTTATTATTTTTATTTTTGACAATAGTTTAAAAATACTATTATTTCAATTTCTAATATGGTAAACATTAGTAATTTTTGAGACTACAAAGGATATACGTAAATAATATCTGCAGGAGTTCTGCAGTCTTCAACCTGAATGCCTATGCAAGACAGCCCTGTCCCCATTCAAACACTTATGGTTTTCAATGATTATTTTAGCCTCATTCTTTAATTATGTAGGGGCGGGCAAGGATCACCACATAACAAAAGATATACCTTAACATGAAAAACACCAAAATAAAAAGGAATAAAGAAAGGGGCTTGGAGACATCAGATACATTGCTGGGAACAAAAGAAAAAAGTGTATATAAAATATTTAATATCCCCAAAGAGGTATATGTTATTATATCCATTAAATAATAACAAAACTGTAAAAAAGAGAACTAAAGAACAAATAAAAAATTGCAGAGCTCTTCAAAATTACAAATATGGCAACTAAAATAAGTAATTAAGTTTAGAAAATTATTTAAAAGATTCAAACAAAAAAACAAAAAGATGAAAGGCCATAAAGAAAATAACATATAATTAAAGGAGTTAAAAAAAAAAAAAGGAGTTGATGCAAGAGGCTCAATATCAGAATAATAGGAGTTTCTTAAAAAAAAAGAGAGAACATAGAAAATAAAAGTGAGCATTTACCAAAGAAATAAAACAAGAAAACTTCTCCCAAACAGAATCTCCAAACTCCAAAGGTTTGTCAGATGCCTAATGTAATGAATGAAGAAAGGATGGGTGAACATAGCATGCAATTTCAAAACAGCAGTGACAGAGATAATCACTAAAGTTTCCAAAAAGAAAAAAAGTAACCTCAATACCAAGAAACTGGAGCAAGACATGCATTAGACTTAATAAAAATACTGGACATAAGAAGATAGTAAAAACAACATTTTAAAAACTGCGTGGGAATTGTTTTTATGTACTTCAGCCAAACTATCATTCATATAAATATATTTTTAGATATTTTTGGACTGAAAAAAGATGCCCACCTTCTGAGGAAGCTAGTAGAGGACACAATTCATCAAAATGATGAGTAAGCCAAGAAATGAGGAATAATTCATGGTTCAGCAAACAGGACATCCAACACAATAGAGTGGCAAAGGATAATCTTGACGTAACAAAACTAAGCACAGGCTTAGAGAGCAACTAGTTTAAGTTGAGGTGGGGAGTCTGAGAGGAGATCTTCAGACCCCTTCACTCCCCAACCATTTTTTTTTTATGTGTGTGAATACTGGAAAAACTATTTCCAAATATTAGAGAGAGAAATTGCAACATTAGAAAAAAATACAGCATTAGATACACAGAAAACTAAACAAACGAGTAAAAGATATATATTTTTAACTCCAGAAAAATAAAATAAGGTATAGAAAAGGAAAAGAAATCATGGGGTACTTTCTGGCTCAGCATAACAGTCTCAAAAATTCTGATGTAACTATTTAGCAGTCAGTGCTATACCAAGCCATATTGGAGCCTGAGTCAAAAGAAAAAATGAATTCCCCTATAAGTTTTGCTTTGTGTGCGGTGTGTTTTTGTTTTGTTTTTTGTTTTTAGCAACAGGGTCTCACTTTGTTTCCCAGGCTGGTCTCTAATTCCTAGACTTAAGCAATCCTCCCACCTGTCTCCAAAGTGATGGGATTACAGGTGTGTGCCATTATGTCCAGCCTGTTTTTGTGTACTTAAAAAAATTGTTTTCTAGAATGTTAGTCAAAAAATATAGAAAAATTTAAAAGTGGGAGAACTAAACTCACATTAGCTTAAATTTAAAATTTTTATTTATGCCAAAAACAGTATTATTTTATTCTCCTGGCTAATGGAAGCAAATGCATCAATAGTACATTTTCAAATCTAACTCTTTTCTTATTTTGTTTTCAAATGAGCAAACTGTCATGTACAACAATTTCTCTTGAACAAGTGACAATCATTAAAAAATGTTATATTAACCTCAGTTTACAGTAAGCTTCACTTGCAGGATTCCACTGTGGCTGGAACTGTTTAAAATTTTTGAATACCATTTCCAAATCTCTTTAAGATTGCACTAAGCAAAATGTGTTAAGAAGGTTTAGAAGACCCAAACACAAACTTGATTGCATGTTGCTGATATCAAATGCTGCTTTAAATTATTTCACATAGAGTTTCTATAGAATTTAAATTGTCAGAATATTTAAGTGCAAACTTAGTGGCTTGGTTTTGTAAATCAGATGTATTTATACAAAACAACTTTTCTACAGCTTAGAAATTCAAAATCTGAAAACATTTCACTGAATTTTTTATATCTCTATATAAAATACGAAATTAGGGCATTTATAATCTTCATTTCTATTTAATAAGCACTGCCCTCATAATTATCAATACTCTTCACCCAGTGATTCACGCACTTCTCATTTTACTTTTTTCATTTATTTTCAAATTTGAGAAGAATATGCATTATCTCTTGCTCAGGTTTTATGTTCATCAAATACGCTTTCAAAATTACTTTCAATTGTAAGCAAAGAGATAGGATTTTTATTAAGTGTGTAGCTTTATATAGTCATGTTTACTGACTGTAAAGCCTTAGCTTCTTCCACTTGGCTCAAAATATCCATACAGAAAATCTGCATAACAATCTGTAATCTATTTGTACCAATATGCTTTCAATTTCAGCATAATGTATTTTGTCATTTGATATTATATCTTTTAATATTTGATAATCATCTTTGTGTGCAAAGTGTCTCAACTGCATTTATCTTGATGTCCATAAGGTAACTATATGTGATTTTAATGTCGTTTTTAGACCAGACAAGAATATCCCGTGTGCTCACCGAATCCCCCTGCCCCTAAAATATATATCCTTTGTACAATACTAAAAAAGTTGATCATATTTAAATTCACAGAATATAGCATTTTTTCCTGTTAAATTATGATGAGTTAAACAAGGAACAAATTTGGCATAATTATTTTGGGGGCAAACATTGGCTTGTATACCCCTGTATACACCTGAAACATTTGCTCCATTATATCCCTGGCCAGAATTTTTAATGTAAATGTGATAAATAGAAATGAAGACTACATAAAGAAATGAAGAGCACAGGAAATGGTAAAAATAAAGGTAAATATAAAACTAATTTTAAAGTTTTTAATTGCCCTAAAAAAAACTGTCTAAAGTAAAAACTGTAACACTGCATTCTGTGTATTTACAACATGCTTAAAAGTAAAATAAACAGTAAGAATAGAAAAAACACACAAATTGTCAATATCAGGAATGAGGGGATATCACTGCAGATTCCAAAGATTACAAAGACAATAAGGGATACTATAAGCAATTTTCTCATTATACAAATACATAAGATTATAGAGTTCAACATATTAGGTAAAACGAACCAATTCCTCAAAAAAAACTACCAAAACTCCCTCAAGAAGAAATAGATTAAAAAAGAAAACCATTGCATCTGTTAAAGAAATATGTAGTTAAAAAATTTTTAAACAAAAAACTTTCTATGGTACAAAAGAAAGCTGCTTGGAAGAAGGCTGATACTTCTGCCTGGATTTCACTTATATTATGCACCATTCAAGACAAAGTATTCAAAAGATAAATGCCAAATCTACCTCACTTCATTACACTCAAAAAGAGGCAGTCATTAAGTAATAACAACATAAATTGACATCAAGAAAGCAAGTAGTTGAGCAAAACTATTTCTACACTCATCTATTAGACTGTCTGGTAAATAGCATTTATATGATAATTCTAAGTTTTGCACTCAGAGTACTTGTTCAAGATAGCTAAAACATATTTAACACACATTCAAAATATTTCCATTTTAAAAATTAGTTTAACCTTTTGACAGTTAAAAATTATCCCAGAAAATTAAACCTGGAAAGATTAATTTTTCCAGTGTGCCAAATGACTGAGGTTTTATTGATTTGGGGATTTTTAATTCATAAATGTATCTCCATTACTCATTAGTTGAACTAAATAACAGGCAAGTGAAATAAAAGATGTCTTTGTCAAAACAAGAATACCTTAAAATTTTGCTTAGGGCTAGATATTTTTATATGTAATGAAAAATTTTAAATCTCAATTTTTTTCTTCCTTACAACATCCCAAATATTGTTGATGTATGCATGCTGAAATTGAAAAAAATTTTTATATCATACCAATAATACTTTCAATGTATAAACCTTTAAGGTATAAAGTAAAACAAACTTTACCTTAGACACAGGTTCTTGTTCCTTTGTGGGAGCTTCTTTTTTTAATCTTGAAAACAAGATAAGCATTGAATATTTTATTTTATACGTACGATGGTAAAATATAAAACAGTTCTTTCTCTGCCAGCCTAAAATAATTAAAATGTAGATCGAAACTAATGTACATTTTATACTTTAATAGTAAATTGACCTCTGTAAATGTCTTAAGGTAAAAGTTAAATGTATGAGACTAAATAGTAGATTCGATAAATGTGCTAAATCAATAAAGACATATATTTCCTTGTTCTCTGAAAACAAGGGCACTTAAGAAATGTTCTCTTTGCTAAGTACAATTTAAAATAAAAGACATACATATTAGTAAAACAGTTTCAAAACAAGAATTACTCTTTAAAAATTAAAAGCAGGTTATATGCTTTGTAAGTAATATGCATCAGTATTTATGATTACAGGACTTAAAAAGTGAAAAAAGATAAATATTTTATCTATTGTGAAATTCAACATGATAATGCCACTTAAATATATATTATAGTTAACTTACTCCAGAGGCAGTAAAATCACACAAATAATTAGAATTTTGAGGAATATATTCTCTTTAAAATTTCCATAAGCACTGCTCAAATATTAAAACTTATTGATTTCAAAAAATATTAATTATAACTTATTAAAACATTAACAAAGGTATATGCCATCCAGAAAATCTTGTAAAATAATCAAGTTAATCTAGGAGCTAGCTTATCCAAAGGATCTTTGTTTCAGAACCTGCAGAAATGACTAAATATTATTTGTGGTATTATATATTAAACTCAACTTTAATCTGTGTAAGTAGGGTACCTACCTGATGTGAAATGTCATTAATCAAGACTTAAGTGATACATAATTTTATGAAGGCTTAATAGCTATACCTAAGGAATAATATATTTAACATAAGCAACAACTATATTATCTTAAATTTCATTGACAAAAAAAAAGATATCTAATAGGATAGAAATGTCAGCCATCCTAAAAGCTACCCTTATGGCTAATCCATGAAATAGACTTGGCAAAACCCTCCTTCTTTATCCATCCTTTGAGGGCACATTTTTTAAAATTAGGGCTATAAATGTTAATATTTTGCTAAATATTAATAATTAACTGTATGAAATTACTTATCTATATCTTAGTTATTAGGCAAAACTGCTACTTAAAATAGATTATATCTTTTGTAAAACCACTATATTGGCAGTGCACTACAATAATTTACAACCAACTTGTCAAGCCAACTGAAATGAATAAAACTTGCACAAAAAATTGACAAAAGACACAAATGTCAATCATTTTTGGGGCTAAAGATTTTGTAATTGTCTCAAGTATTTAATTGTGCACAATACTTATAAAGATGAGATCACATCAAGTATACAGTATAACTTCACTGGTTTAAGGAAGTATAAAGGAAAATAAGTTTTAAGAATAAAATTAGTTATAAAGTAGTAAGAAAACGTGAAACATTAGTCTAAAAAAGCAAAAAGTATGAAAAAGCAAATTAATGAAGTTTTGAAATAAATGTGTATATTACAACTCATTTTTATTTCTAAGCATTTAGTCATTTTACATTCAGTTTGAAAAACAAATTGGTCATAGAACAGTTTAAATATTTCATGAAACATTTTTCTCCCTCAGCTTATCGCTGTAAATGTTATCAAAGTAAGACCTTTTATATTCTTATAAAAGAAATATTACCATGCTAATCATTTTAGCATATGCCTATTATAATAAATTAATTGTATGAGGCTATTAAAATGAGCCCCATTAAGTATGTTCATTATTGCTGGCATTTCAACAGAGGAAACACAGTCCTCTTGCTATCCCTGCGATGGGGGTTGGTGACAAAGGTTTTTATTACTCTTTATTGTACTGGCAAGAAACTGGTAGGTGAGAACACAGTAAGTTATTGAAATAACTTGCATTAAGAGGCCTATGATTTCAATCTTGTTTTGTGCCTTTTACCTTATTAGTACTCTCTTTAAGGAACAGAATCGTAATAACTAGTGAACACCTTTAGAAAAATAAATCTTAAAAATATTTAGAAAAACACACAGTAAATTTTAAATTATAAAATGCATCACTAAAATGCACACTAAAATTTTGAACTATAAAAGTATACTTTAAGATTAATAAATTTTAATACAACTACTAACACATCATTAATACTTTTAGAAAAGAAAAATTGTCTTACCTATAATTCTTATTTACTAAAGATACCTGCTGAAATAGTCATTATTTTAGACATTCAATTACTTTGGTAGAAGACAGTGAAATTTGCTAAGCTCAAAGTTCTGAGCTAATGACCCACCATTAGGTAATTATACTTTTCACATGTGAATGTTACAGTAATTTTTAATAGAAAAATATAGTGTAGTATTTATAGCAAACACTATTTAAAATTTAAATGCAAAGAGAACAGAAGGACTGACTGGTGATCAATTTCAACATCATTAGTGATCAAGATTGCAAGTAAATAATTTTTCCCCTCTATGAAAACCTGCTGAAATAGATCTTTCTGATATATTTCTACAGGACAAGCTTTTTCCTCTAAAGACTAAAATGGCCCTATTTGCATTTTTCTGCAGGTCTTAGGACCAATCCATACAAAATTTTTGTTTTGTTTTGTTTTGGAGACGGAGTTTTGTTCTTGTTGCCCAGGTTGGAATGCAATGGCATGATCTTGGCTCACTGCAACCTCCACGTTCCAGGTTCAAGCGATTCTCCCGTCTCAGCCTCCCAAGAAGCTGGGATTACAGGAGCATGCCACCATGCCTGGCTAATTTTTGTATTTTTAGCAGACAGAGGGTTTCATCATATTGGTCAGGCTGGTCTCAAACTCCTGACCTCAGGTGATCCGCCCACCTCAGCTGTCCAAAGTGCTGGGATTACACACATGAGCCACTGCGCCCAGCCAATCCATACAAAATTTAACATTCTGGCTCACTTATAGTAGTATGTTCCTTTGAAGTTTCATTCACACCATAAACATACCATGGGGTGAGAGGAAGAACTGTAAGGGGGAAAATATTCAGATTCATTTCAGCTAGGCCACATTCTTTCTTTCTGATGACACTTAAAAGCCAAAAATTTCAATGCTAATGTTAGAAATGTAATCTTTAAGAATATTTGTAAGCATACTAAAAAAGTTGAAAAGAGGCTGTAAAGCAACCAGTAGTAAAGTCAGCTAGTAATCATGACCTTCCACTTAGCCCAGGCATGGTGGTACATGCCTGTAATCCCAATGCTTTGGGAGGCCAAAATGGGAGGACCACTTGAGACCAGGAGTTTGAGACCAACCTGGGCAACATAGTGAGACCTCATCTCTACCAAAAAAAAAAAAAAATTAAAAATTAGCCAGGCGTGGTTGTACATACCTGAGTCCCATCTCAGTCTCAGGAGGCTGAGGCAGGAGAATTGCTTGAGCCCAGGACTTTGAGGCTGCAGTGAGCCATGACTGCACACTGCACACCAACCCCCTGGCTTGAGCAAAACAGCAAGACCCTGTCTCAAAAAAACAAAAACAAAAACAAACAAACAAACAAAAAAAACAAAAAGCAGCAAAATGAAATAAAAAGATTATTCACTGAGACATTCAAGGACTAAATTTAATATAGTAATCATCAGACTAAGAAATAACAGTAAAACATCTACTCTACCATTTCTGATCATTTGTTCTGAGAATTATCAATACATTTATATTTGGAAAGGATGCCTAAGCAAAACATTTATCAGGTTGTACATATTTCGGTATTGTACTAAGTGTTCCAGTCCAAAGTTAAAAAGACTGTCTCTCTTCTCAAGGAGTTCACTGTCAAGAAAACAAAACAAAGCAAATGTTTACATTATGAAGTTTTGGAAGAGACATCTTTGTTCAGAGAATTAAGCCACTATGAAAGGGAAAGAGGCAAGGAAGCAGTGAAGATACTACAGTGAACTTGGATTTGCAAAAAGAGCAGGAGTTCGCAAAGCAGAGTAAGGAGATCCAAGGCAGAGAAAAAGCAAAGAAGTAAGAAACAGGCAAAGAAAGTATGAAAAAGCAAAGATGACAGATGACAATATGAGAATTGGTGGTCTCATATCACTGAAATGTCAGGCACAAAGCAAAGTAGTCAAAGATGAAGCCTCTTCAGGGAAGGTCTTGATTGCCATGCTAAAGTGTTCATGCTAAGAACTTTAATGCTAATAGGAAAGTATGACCAAATTTGTGCATCAGAAGGACAAAGGTCTGTATTGGTAGAAGACAAACTGAGAGTCCAGTTAAGAGACAGTTAATGACTTTCTCAGTTAAAACAGTAACAGTGTCAATGGAGAAAAGGTTGGTTTAAGGAGATGAGAACAAGTTAAAACCAAAAGAATGTAAGTATACACTGGATAAAGGTAAATGTGGAGAACAAATATGACCCCCTCAAATGCCTGCCCTGGATGGTAAGAGATTATTCATGATACGGAATTCAGAGGAGGGAGAAAGCATTCTTTGAGGGAAAAATAAATTCAATTTTGGACATACTGGAATTTTGGTGCTTATAGAACATTCATATGGAAATATTTACCACTCAGACCTGCCTCTTGTGTATCTCATCCTTGTACACAATTCCAACCACAACTTCTATTTATTTGTTTATTTTTTGAGACAAGGTCTCACTCTGTTGCCCAAGCTGGAGTGCAGTGGTACGATCACGGCTCACTGTAACCTTCACATCCCAGGTTCCAGTGATCCTCTCATCTCCATCTCCGGAGTAACTGGGTTTACAGTCACACTTGGCTAATTTTTTATACTTTCTTGTACAGATGGGGTTTCACCATGTTGCCCAGGCTGGTCTCAAACTCTTGAGCACAAGTGATCCACCTGTCTTGGCCTCCCAAAGTGCTGGAATTACAGGTGTGAGCTACCACACCTGGCCACCAACCATCACTTCTCTTATCACTTCAAAACCAACATCCAGAGAATGACTCCTCCATTTTTAATACAATTTATTATTTTTCAAACAGTTGACAATTCAGTTCAGACTTGAGTCCTAAGAGATTATATAATTCAACTGCCCCCATCTTGCAGATGAGAAAATCTGAGGCCTAAAAAAGCTAAAGTTATAAAGCCATTAAGCAATAGAATGAGGATTAAATGTGTGGGTTCTACTTCAAGTTTCCATTGCACTGCCTCAAGCCCATTCCTCTCCTGTGCATCAGGCTCCCTTATGATCATGCCAGGAAAACTGAAAACCTTAACTGATCTCTCTGCCTCTGTATGTTTTCCACTCTAAAACATACTGAGTATCACTGCCAAATTAATCCTACTAAAAGACCAATTTATACCATTCTTTGCTCAAATGTTATATTGCCCAAACATCATTAGGGGAGTATTTCTGTGAAGTTTGAGCAACAGAACATAGGATTGGGACAGTAAACTGGTAGGCTAGATTACTGTCCCAATCCTATGATTGTGTCAGTTGCTGCCTACCCTTCTGCAGAAAGAGGGCCTTAACACTGAATCTTAGTCCTATCCAGTTTCTTGGCCAGTCACAAACAAGGCAGGATTTACACCTGAAACTACAAGCAGAAGCAGAGAATAGAGGATACTACTGAGTAGTTTAGTCTCTGAAGACAGCCTGACAGAATTTAAATTGAGGCTCTCCACTTAACAGGGATGTGTGACCTTGGGCAAATTATTTAACATATCTGTATCTCAGTTGTCTCATCCATAAAATCAGACAGTAACAGCTCATATCTCACAAATATGTGAGAATTAAATGAGTAAATAAATGCAAAAAACTTAGAAGAGTGTCTGCCACACTGTATGTGCTCAGGAAATGTTAGCTGTTATTGTCATGGGCATGGGTAGAGTATCAAATCAATCTTCTAGCTCAGAATCTGCTTGAGAGTATACAACAAATTTAGTATACCATCTAAGTATCTCTACTCCCATGTTTCCACCTCATCCTCACCCCAATAGACATTAATTTTGATTGCTGGTCTATTCTCCTTAGGACTAATTCTATCTTTTCTCATATGAAATGATCTACTAATCTTAGAACACCAGGGTATGATTTGGCCATCTAAAGCTATTATAACAAAGATAGAGCAGAAAAATCATTTTGGATAGATGAAAGAAAGAACTAGGTAAAGACAGAGAGACAAGAAATAAAAAAGACCAAAATAATCACGTGTAAAAATGTGAAGAAAAAAATAAGACCATCAATGTAGGCAGAAGATTTTAATGACAGTCTAGGACTCTATTTTATTATTTTGGTTTGTTGGTAATATTGAATTATACCCTGGATATTTAATTTATAATCTAAAAGCACCAACCCTCAGGAACCAGAGACTGAAAAAAATGGTAGTAACCTCAGAATCACTGGTAGAGATTGGCACAGTTTGTCCTAAATGAAAGACTACACTAAAGTTTCATTTACTTTTCCATCTCACGGGGTCTCAAATTCTCCTTGCTTATCAGATATCAAAGGCAGAAGTCCAAACTGCCAGAAACCACCACATCTTGATGCACAGGTCCTACCTACCAATTTGCAATTGCATACCAGGAAGTCTACTTTGAAAAGGAAGAACTATTTCACAGTTCCTAAACATCTGGTTTGAGATATTAATGTCCATGGTAGGATAAGAGAATCGAGGGGCTACAATCCCAGTCCCATTTCAAAAGTTTAAAGGAAACAAGGCCAAAATGAACTCAATAGATCAGTTTGCTTTTTTAAAAAAATCTTGCTAAATAAATGAATTGAAGACTCCTGATAATTTTGAACACATAAGAACTACAGAGTTATAATTTAGGATTATGACCAGAGCCAATAATTCCTCCATGTAAGTTCAAAATTTCACAGGAAAATAATGGAATGAACCCTTATATATCTTCAGTGGTCACAGATTCAATGACAGTAAGTATCTCTTAACAGAAATAATATTTTAAAATAGAAGATTTATAGAAAAAGGCTGTCATTCTGTTCCTAAGAGTTTACTTACTGCTTACATTTATGAAAGATAATTAATGACTTACTGGTTTGAGAGTGGCAGAATAAAGTGATATTTCACCTTGAGAATAGGTCCAGATTCTCTCCTGATACAGCATTTCACAAAAAATCCCATAATGCAATATATACATGATATTAATGGTTTAACTGATTACAAAATCAGTTGACTGTAGGCCCTGTAAAAAATGTGGATTCAGTGTCTACATTTCTAATTCCCTTATTCTGTAATTATTTTGGTACTATAAACCATGTTTTATTCATGTTTCCATTTCTAACACCTGACACAGAATCTTGCACACATAAAAAGTAGGATATCAATGTTCAGTGACAACGAATATATGGGAGGGTTATCTATATCCCACTGTAAATGAGCCATGTAGTTGCTACTGGTGCTAAGTATAAAGTTCATTAAATTAGGGGGATTTAATAAAGTAAAATACACATATTAACATCTGTAAAACACATTTTACATATTTCTAAGATCTTCAAAACAAAGATATTTTCAACCCCATTTCACAGAAAAAGAAACTGAAGTAACTTTATCTTAAATAAAGTTAGTGAGGCAGCTGGGTCCTTTAACTCTAATATTTTGGCGGTCAATGTCTTTCCTATTGTACTTTGCTTAGAACAAACATGGATGTCACTCAGAGAACTAAATCAACTTTTAAAATCTCTTCAAATTGTGGCTTTTAGGATATTTGATTCAACAATAAAATAGGCAACTAGTTAAGTAGCCTAGTTTAGCAAGCTTGAGTTATTATGTATTTACCACAGATTCTTACACTCTCCAGATCTGTTAGAGGAAATTATCATTCTATTCTCAACTTTTTGTCAAGAAAAATAAACTTATAAAACTCAAACCTTTACTTCTATTTTGTTATAATTCATCCATCCAGGTAGATATGCGAGAAAACAGAGAAGGGGAGAAATGGAAGTAAGGGAGAAACAGAAAAGAACAATTTAATGACTGAGTTTGACTTTGCCTGTTTCATGTCTTCACTCAAATGTCATCTCTCAGTGAGGCCTCACTAAAATAAAAATGGCAGCCTTCCAACTCCCACCCCATACTCCTTTATCCCCCTTCTCTGATTCATATTTGTCCATAGTATTGATCACCATCTAACATATTATATGTTTTATTTACTTTTTATTGTCTTTCACAAGGATAGTGTAAGTTCCATAAGAGCAGAGATTACAGTCTATATTTCTAGCACCTAGGACACTGCCAGGCACAAAGCAGATGCTCAATAAATATTTGCTGAATATATGACATCCAAAGAAGCAAAGTGTTTTGCCAAAATGTGACAAAAATAGGGCAAGAATCTGAGCCTCTGTAGTTTAATAATTATTTTTCTAAGAATGGTGATGGATTCAAACTGAACCAATCACATATTTTATTCAACAGTAACCAAAAAGCACATACGCATGAAATGGCTATCTGACCAGATGAATAAACCAGAATAACATGATGGTAAGGAGGGATTAGACTCAAGCTAAAACTCATTAGCACCGAACTGAAAATTCAACTAGTTGCTTACAATAAGCAAATTCTGTACTGACTGCCAAGTGATTTATTTGAACCAAATTTTTAAAAAATGATTTTATTGGTGACAGAACTTTAAGAGTTCATACTTTAAGAAAATGAAGTTGATATATACTATAAAAAACAAAATTTTATGTAAGACCACAAAGCAGTACAGTCATTCCCTGGTATTGGTAGGGGATTGGTTACAGAAACTGCCCTTCCCCCCCCCCCCCCAGGTCCCTGTACCTCCCCAAACCTCCACCAGGAATAACAAAATCCTCAGATGCTCAGGTCACTTATACAATGTAAATGCTATGTAAATAGCTCTTAAACTGTATTTTTTGTTTGTATTTTTTATTGTTGTATTGTTATTTGTTATGGTTTTTCCCCCAAAATACTTTCAATCCATGGTTGGCTAAATCTATAGACATAAAACTCAAGGATATGAAGGATTGACTGTACTCCTAAATTACTATATTAAGAATGTGGCTTATCCTATTTTTGACCTATGACCAAGGTAAGGTGAATATCTGTAAATGAACTAATGTTAAAAATGGAAAAAGTTATTGTTTCTGGATAAACTTTTAAAAACTGGGTAGAGAGAGTAGATAACCAAAATTCTTAGAGAAAAATAAGGAAGAAAAAAAAAACTAGTATATCACTAAGTCCACTACTAAGAAACAAACCACTTGTGGAGATTTTGGAAAACCTTTCACTTAAAATATAAATTAGTTTGGAAACTCAGAACTATTAGATTAAACTCTTTTGATAATTGCAAGAAACACATCATATAATAAGTGGTCATCTAAACTGGCTTTAACTGGTCATCTAAACTGGCCTGCCTATCCTTATGGCTATTAAGATCACAAAAGGCATTTTGCTAGTCTTTAAAATTTAAGAAATTAGTATAGTAACCTTTCCATTCTGCTGCAAGAAAAAAAATGCAAGGTATACTAAGTAGATATAGCACTGTCTGCAGCCAAGTAACAAGGCTTCCATATAACAATTAGAGCAATGTTCCTATTTATAGGATAAAATCTACACCCTTTATTCATCAGCAAATAATTCCTGAGGCACTTAAACAATATAATTTTTATTAAAAGAATAATAGTATCAAAAGTGTTCAGATCTATATTCAATGTAACTAAAATAAACACATGACAAATTTAAAATATATAAAGGAAAGAAATACATGCATTACTGGTTACCATATGTATGTTTTTTAACATGTTACCTTTATCCAAAGGAGCTACATTAATGGCTAAGTAGATATTACATCCTAGACCCACAAATATGTAACTTTAAAACTGGCTCTTAAGGTCTACAAGTAGTACTGCCAATTCTTTACACCTAAGAACTCACAATAAAGGTAATATTAATAATAATCCCAATAGGACAGAGTATCTAATAATGTCTATGGGCTGAGTAACAGCCAAATTTAAAATCTACAAATAGGCAGCTATACAAAATCTGTAGAGAATTCTAAGAAATCTCTTGGAGTTCTTAAAACAAACACTGAACAAATTTTAAATAATGTAATATAAAAATAGACATCATAAAATAGACATTGATAAATTTGAGAACATAAAACCAAGCTATTAAAATTAAATTAATTTTTAAAAAATCAAAATGCAAGAATTGGTATTGTTAAACAAATTACAGAATTAATACTGGTTAATAGATTTTATATGTCAGTAAAAATAACTGCAATTTTGGAACATAATTGTGGAGACCTGTTGTTCCAAGGATATGAAAGTAGCCATGGTTTCTTAACAACTAGAGCTTTTATATTCCTTGGACTGCATTCATGCTACAGAAAGATTTAAAGGCAGCAGCCAAAATGACTAAACTTCAACTTGGATGCTGAAGCAGTGATTTGATGGGCTTTTCTTGGTCATAATCGACTCATAAGCTTAAGATCATAAGCCAAAGCCCCCAGTGGGAAGTATGCTCAATTTGGTGGGCCTTAAAGCCATCTCTGGCCAAACAGCATCAGCCTTATGGGAGGCCAGCCATGTAGAAAGGGAGTCACCCCAAGATCTGATTTCTTGAGGCCACAACCTAAGAGCAGGTCCCACAGTCAAATTATTCACATTCCTTGGAAAGAGAGAACAGGCATCAGTTGTGTCCATCGAAGGGGGACACTGTCCAGGTATACCCTGGACATTTTTTGAAATCTCTGGGCTGCTTCTGCATCTGAAAAATAAGAAAAACAGCACAATGACAGACAACGAATGAGGAAAAAGACAATTATCTGGCCTAAAACTTAAGACGTATAAGAAATTAAGAAAGCAGACAAATAGACAAAAAGACAAACAGCCATATAATTTGGAATCTATTATTCTGAAGGCAAGTACAGCAGAGAAAAACAAAAATTATTGTAAGCAAAGAAAAGGCCATAGCAACAAATGTTATTTTTAGACAGCGCAAACTGGAGAAAAAAATATGTTAAGATATGTCAACCTGACACAAAGATAAGGTGGAATAAGAATCTAGTCCCCTTTGAAAGCTGAAAAGAGCTGAATAATGAGAGCTAGTGTCATGAACTTGGCTGCTCAACTGCCTTTGTGTAAGAAAACATCTCAGAACTTTGAACTTAGGAAATTCCAACTTGTCTTGCACCAGGTCACGAGCTCCATAGAGCAGGAACCTATTTCAACAAGCAGCTTTAAAAAAAAAAAAAAAAAACAAAATACTTTAATACTTTTCATTCGTATTAATGATACATTTAAAAATGCAGTAGTGCTAAAATCCATCAAAGTAAAATGCACTGAATAAAAAATAAACTTACTCAGAAAGGTGCTCAGAAGTTGGGATACAAACAGAAACTGAAATTAGAAGAAAAGTTTTACATTTACAACAGCATATGAAATATGATGAGTGAGAATAATGATTTAGTAAAGAGACCATATTGTGGATGACCAAAAATACTGGAATAAAAATCAAAAATCCAAAGAAGCACGGTTAAATATGACGTACCTTTCTGCATTACAACTTGGCAAGTATGAGTTGTATGTTGACTTAAGTGTGTAGCCATATTATCTAAGCCAGAAACATCACTTAGGAAATCACAATTAAGGCACACTCCAGTAATGCCCCTAAAAAAAAGAAAATAGCATTAAAAAAAGATTTTTATTTTTTACGAAAATTCATCTACAAGTTCGATGATTATTTTTCCATAATTTGCTTTTTGTGTCATACGTAATTATAACTTCCCATTTTTGTTATATAAATTTGATATAAACTGAAATTATTCTCTGGAAAATGACACAGCCATGTCCAAATTATGCTACCATTTATTTACAGGAAGTATTTATTTTATACTTTTACCTGTCATACCAATTGTTAAAAGTTAGGAGTCAGAAGACCTAGAGTCAGTCTTGGCTCCACAACCAACTTGTGTAACTTACGCAAGTCACACTCTATTTGTCCTCCCACTCATCTGCAAAGTGAAGATAGCATATTCATTCACTTGATATTTACTGGAGCTATTTTTATAATACTGTACTACTAGGTATTGTGAATATAATGGTGAACAAAAAAAATAGTACTGTCTATGCTCAAATGGAGCTTACTTAGAAGCTGGTGTTTTATTTAGTTGGAGATAAAATCAGAAGAAAAATGGGAAGGCTTTAAAAACAGATCATGTTATAGCCACCATCGACTGTATATTATGTGTCAAGAGTTTTCCCATGTATTATTTCATCTCATTCTCGCTACAACCATCAAGGTTGGTATTATTCTTATTTAACACTGAACTAGCTAAAGTAGTTAATAAAATACTAAAGTCCGCAAACTTGAGTTCCTCATCATCTCAGCACTGTGAACTAGGGAGTCTCGCTCTGTCACCCAGGCTGGAGTGCAGTGGTGTGATCTCAGCTCACTGCAATCTCTACCTCCTGGGTTCAAGCGATTCTCTTGCCTCAGCCCCCTGAGTAGCTGGGACCATAGGCGCATGCTACCACACCCGGTTAATTTTAGTATTTTTAGTAGAGACAGGGTTTCATCATGTTGGTCAGGCTGGTCTCGAACTTCTGACCTTGTAATCGGCCCTCCTCGGCCTCCCAAAGTGCTGGGATTACAGGCATGAGCCACCACGCCTGGCCTGAGTGCTGTAGTTCTTAAATGAAATGTGTAATTATTATAAATTTTTAAAGAAGTTAGGAAACAAGTCCCTAGTTATCAATACTTTATTTTTGGGTACAGGAATAGCTTTTGTCCTCACTGGATCTAACTGTTTAGCATTTGCTATTTGAAGTATTTGAATATACTTGACATAAAGTACATTAAGATTCTAATTTAAAATGCATTTAGACTTGTGTGATTTTCAGCTGAAAGGTGTTTTAAAATATTAAGCCTGTAAAATACTTCAGAGAACTTAGCCACTATATATTTAATTTCTTATAAGAGTTAAGCACTTGGGAGTTTGTTACACCAAGCATTTGAAGTGCTATTTAAAAGAAAATCAATTATGTTAAATGTATAAATGATGTTAAGTTGCCTAAAGTAATTTAAATTATAAACAGAACTCTTGAAAAAAATTTAGTCTATTGAACTAGAATGCCCCCGTGCCTCTTCTACCAGTAGAAACAATATCCATCCTTTAAAGCCAAGTAGGCCTAATACCTATCCAGATCACTACAAGAACTGTAATCTTTTTCCTCTCTGAAATAACTCTCATTGCACTTATTAAAATTCATAGTTATTTATGTTCAGACCTTAATTCCCACCCAATAAACTCTACTGTACATTCCCTGAAGGTTGGTTCCAACACTGCTTTATCACTGTTACCTTTACAGGACTTGCTACTTTATGTGCAAGATAGATACACAAAAAATAGTTACAGTATGAATAGTCCATTTCAATAAGAGTAATTACATTAATTAGTATCATATAGAATTATAAATATGCTAAGCTCCGTTCACAGAAATTGAACAGTTTTCAATTTGAGACTACCCAAGTTAAGTGAAAAAACATCCCAGATCTTTAAAATCACATAGTCCATTGAGAAACTAAACACACAACTGAGCTTGACAATAATGAGGTAAAAATTTAATTAAACTCTCATTCTTAGCATGCAATAATACCATATTCACTCTTCTAACTGTTTTTAGTAAAGGTAACATCTAATGTACCTTAATTATTTCCCCAGATTCAGTAAATATTTTAAAAGTAGTACTAATATATTTTAAAAATTGAATGAAATGTTCTCTCCCTGTGAGCTACTAGTTTAACATCACAGATGGGACCTATTTTCCACATACGTCATTTTTCATATATACATTAATTTATTCAAGAAATATTTACTAAGTGCCTACTATGTGCCAGGCATAGACAAAAAAACCAAACCACACACAATGTAGTGAGAGAACACAGGCAATAAGCAAGTAAAATAAAAGTATGTTAGATGATCTAGACAAAAGTAAAACATAAAAAGGAGATAGGGAATGCTGGGATAAAGCAAAGGGAAGAGGATACAGTTGTAAATTTTGTAGTCAAGGAAAGACTCACTCAATCAATGTAGAGGCCTAAAGGAGACAAAAGAGCTAACCATACAGTATCTGGAGAAAAGCAAACTAGGCATAGGAAATAATAAATGCAAAGGTCCTGAGACATATCATCCCCTCTTCTACATTTTCCACTAATCCAAAGCATCAAAATAAGATTGGCTAAACTTATCTCTACAGATCAGCTTGGTGGAACAAAGACACTGACAATTCAAGGAGCAATGGCAACATAAAATGAACAAAGAAAGTTCAAGAAATCACAAGTATATGAAACAATAGTGCTCAGTGGATTCTAAGTGTGTGGTATAAC
Source organism: Rhinopithecus roxellana (assembly GCF_007565055.1). NCBI lineage: Eukaryota > Metazoa > Chordata > Mammalia > Primates > Cercopithecidae > Rhinopithecus > Rhinopithecus roxellana. The sequence continues at coordinate 43,897,076 of NC_044553.1, forward strand.
CAAAGATAACTATCAATGCCTTTAGAAAATTTTATCAACAGTTCTTTCTGTATAGTAATAAAATTGTATAATTCTCTTTATTTTCAAAAGGAAATATAAGAATTATAAAAATCATATACTGATTTCAAGAATTCCAGTGGTTAAAGGAAATTTACTTCAAAACTAAAGAAGTGTTCATTCCTTTACTAGATAGCTTAGCTATCTTTTAAATATTCAAATATTGTTGGAAAGTCTTATTTTTGTTCTCATTTTACAATGCAAATGCATCAAGGTTTCCTCTGGACACCACCTTTCCACTGAAATAAATTCAGCAAGAGAACAATGGCTAATCACACTTCTGGTCTAAGAATACAATGAACACCACTCTCTAATGTCCAGTAGCAATCATTTATATTTTCAAATTAGGCACCTAACATCAGGTTTAAAAAAAGTTATAGCAAACCACAATGAGATACCACTTTATACCCATTAGGGTGACTATAATCAAAAAGAGATAATAAAAAGTGTTGGCAAAGATGTGGAGAAACTGGAACCCTCAAACACTGCTGGTGGGATTGTAAAACAGTGGAGCGGCCGGGCGCGGTGGCTCAAGCCTGTAATCCCAGCACTTTGGGAGGCCGAGACGGGCGGATCACGAGGTCAGGAGATCGAGACCATCCTGGCTAACACGGTGAAACCCCGTCTCTACTAAAAATACAAAAACTAGCCGGGCGAGGTGGTGGGTGCCTGTAGTCCCAGCTACTCGGGAGGCTGAGGCAGGAGAATGGCGTAAACCCGGGAGGCGGAGCTTGCAGTGAGCTGAGATCCAGCCACTGCACTCCAGTCCGGGCGACAGAGCGAGACTCCGCCTCAAAAAAAAAAAAAAAAAAAAAAAAAAAAAAAAAAAAAAAAAAAAAAAAAACAGTGGAGCTACTTTGGAAAACAGTCTGGTAGTTCCTCAAAGGCTCAGCATGGAGTTATCAATAATCCAGCAATTCCAATTGTAAGTATATACTAAAGAGAAATAAAAATACATGTCCATACAAAAACATGCACACATATGTTCACAGTAGTATTATTCATAAGGCCTCAAAATGAAGGCAATCTAAATCAATAAACTATGATATATCTTCACAATGGAATATTATGCAGCAATTTTTAACAACGAAATACTGATACATGCTACAACACAGATGAATCTTGAAAACATTATGCTAAATGAAAGAAGCCAGTCACAGAGGCCCATATCATGTATCATTTTTTATATGAAATGCCCAGAATGGGCAAATATTACACAGACAGAAAGTAGACTAGTTGTTGTTTAGGGATGGGGACAGCCAGAGAGGAATGACCACTAATAGGTACAGGGTTTTAGTACTAAAACTAACTGGTGATTGCTGCAGAACTCTGTGAATATACTAAAACCTATAAACACATAAATTGTATGATATGCTAATTCTACCTCAATAAAGCTGTTGTGTTAAAAAAATTTAAGTCATTACAATTTTTCAACAGAAAGAGTAAAAAAAGATCAACTAGTTACCTGAGATTTTCTGAATGCTTCTTAAAAATACAAAATCTTTTGCTTGGACGGTTACTATGAAAGCTGGAGAAACAAAAGAGATTGTAAGAATTTTATTATACAGTAAGTCTTAATTTATAACTATGTTTCAACTCCATACTTAAGTTTCTAGTTTTTAATAAAAGATTATAATGTAAATAATAACATGGAAGCCAGTTACTTCCATTTAATTCAATATTTTACCTTATATTCCATCTTACCTATTATATTCTAATGACACTATTTTCCTAGGCATATTCTTAGATGGTTAGCACTGTACCTTACCATCATATTAAAAAAGGAAATACTGAGAATTAAGAAAATGTGAAGAGTATCAAACTAAATATGTAAAGAGCATCAAATTAAATATTTTGATTTACTAAGAGTTGAAAACAATTCTAAATTTTTGTTAATAACACGTGTGCTATAATATGAACAGTTATCAATAATAATTCTTTTTTATTACTCTCCAATCTTAACATATTTGTATAGGGGGAAGGAGGTAGGATCCAAATGATCTGGGAAGTAAACAGAACTTGAGCTAAATGCCACTGCTTACCATCTGTAAATTCAAACATTTACAGTGTTCCTTGTAATTACTAGTAGACTTTTTTTCTTCTTCTTTTGAGAGATGGATCTCACTATGTTGCCCAGCTGGAATCAAACTCCTGGGCTCAAGTGATCCTTCTGCCTCAGTCTCCTGCGTAGCTGAAACTACAGAGGCAGGCCACTGAGCCTGGCTTTCTAGTACAGGGTTATTTTTTTAAAATAAAAAAAAAAAAAGAGGAACTCATGAGTTAAAATAATGTTTCCTCTCAGCACAGAAAAGAAAACTAACCAAATTTTGTAGTCCATGATAATAGCTTCTATATACCCTTTTAATTCCAGTAAGGAAAGTTTCCTGTACTAGAAAGCCAGTATTAGACCAACAGCACAAACATCACCTCACAGCTTACAGCTGTCCCTCCTCATTGCCATTACCCATGTTTCACTTTCCGTGGCTTCTGTTACCCACGTACAGCACAGTAAGATATTTTAAGAGAGACAGACTACATTCATATAACTTTTATTACAGTATATTGTTACTATAATTATTATATTATTGTTGCTAATTATGTTACTGTGTGTAATTTATAAAGAAGCCTTTATTATATGTATGTATGCATAGGAAAAAAAGTACAGTACACATAGAGCTTAATACTATCCACAGTTTCAGGCATTCACTGGGGGTCTTGGAATATATACCCCAGCAGATAAGGGGGACTACTGTATTTCAAAATGTAGTCTTCCCAGTGTGGCGATTCCTTAAGGATCTAGAACTAGAAATACTATTTGACCCAGCCATCCCATTACTGGGTATATACCCAAAGGATTATAAATCATGGTGCTATAAAGACACATGCACACGTATGTTTATTGCAGCACTATTCACAATAACAAAGACTTGGAACCAACCCAAATGTCCATCAATGACAGACTGGATTAAGAAAATGTGGCACATATACACCATGGAATGCTATGCAACCATAAAACAGAATGAGTTCGTGTTCTTTGTAGGGACATGGATGTAGCTGAAAATACACACATATATATATATATATATTTTCCTACCCATCTATCTGCAGCTTTCCTTCATGCAATCACAGACTGTATGTGTCACTAGCTGTAATCCCCAGAAAATATCCTCAGATTTCTAATAGTCATTTCTTTAACCTAGGAGTAATTACTATTAGAGTTTACAAATTTAAGATGGTATCACAAAAACAAAGTTTTGTTAGAAGAGTACATTGGGAAGTTGGGAAGCTCCGAAATTATATGCAAAAACTTGTATACACAACTATATTTCCTCAGAGAAATAAGTCTAAGATTTTGTTTGATTACTAAAACACGTGAACCAAAATAAGTTATTTTTAAATGAGATTTAAAAGCTCTTTATTCTTTCTCTTCCAACAAGCAGACTGTTTTTGGTTTATTTATCTATTAAATGTAAGAGGAGAGAAAATATTACAGTATAAGGTCTTTTGATAGCCTCTACATCTGTCTACAACTTATACCAGATCATAATGTTGATAATTATAAATCTTTAGTTCCTGAATTCTGTTTTAGAGTTTCTCATTTATAAAAAGGGATTTCTGCCATCTATTTGATTTATCTGTATTTATTTCTGTACTTACAGTTTTGTGTATCATAGGAAGGGAAAAGTGAATTCATAGCTCACAAATAAAAAGAAAAAAAAATACTACTCTTCTTCCTATTAGCTCTCCATAAAAGTAACAGCAATACAGAAATAAATCTAAGAAACGTTTTTTATTACAATATAGTAAAAATATAATGTTAAAACCTAATATTTAAAAATCCCTTACCTGGTTAGCTGACAGTATATAATTATCAAAATTCATTAAGCAATTCTCTAAAAATAGTTGAATTGTATTGTGTATAAATTATACCTCAAGAAAACTGAGGTCAAAAACCTCCTTTAACTGTATTTTCTTCATAATCTTGATTACATATAAATAAAAACTTTACTTTCTAAGAAACATAAAAGGAACAATTTCTTTAACAATTTTAAGACACTGGACTAGAGACTGATGATACAATAACAAAGGCAAGCAGCCTGCCCTAGAGCTTATGGTTGGTTGCGGAGAGTGTTTGAGGGAGAGAGGGGCCAGCAGAGAATGAATGCCCAATAAATATTTGCTAAATCAATGAATACATATTCATAAATAATTAACACAAGATAAAAATCAATGGTGACACATACAGAGTTTGTGGTTGCATGAAGGAAAGCTGCAGACAAATGAGGTAGAAGCCAGCTAACAATTAGGAGTTCACTGCAGTTAGAAGGTTCTTACTGCTTCACTTCCCAGCAAAGCAAAGAGTAACTGAAGATACAGAAGAATTTTCAAGAGAATAAAAGGAGTTGAAGGAGTTGAAAAGTAGTTAGAAATTTGATATGGAAAGGTATTATATTTTCCAGAAAATCTGAACTTCATTCTACCAATGTTAGGAAAGGACTTTAGGCCAAAGAATGACCTGCCCAGATTTGCCTACAGTAAAAGAAAGGAGGAACTGGAAAAAAGAGGGAAAACTGTAGGCAGAAGACCAGTTATGATGTTATCATAATAGTCTAACTAGTCCTACCATTATCATTTAGTGTCAATACATTTATGTAAAATTTATAATGAAGTAGATCTTTTTAAAATTCAGTACTCTGTCTTACCTACTGCATAAGAAACAGATTTTTATACCAGCTTTCTTTTTCCTTGGAAATTTAAAAAATCATCCCTCAAAGCCTAAGTGAAATTTACAGAAAATCTTCCCTTACTTCTTGTTTAAAGATTTCATCTTTACCTCCTCTGTACTTTCATAGTCGTTTATCACATTAAGCTAGGTAAATTTATTTCCCCTTCTAAATTGTGAAAATTACAATCAAGGACTCCCCCAATCCTAATAATGACAACTTAGAAATTAATAGCTGTCATTACTTGAACATCTCCTAAGTGCAAATTGTTATTAAGCACTTTAATACAGTTTTTCTAATAATCACAGTAACTTTCTTTTCAAGAAACGCAATCTGAGAGTCAGATTAAGTAACTTGTTCGAAGTTCCACACATACACAGTGAAGCTTGGATTCAAATCCAGACTTGTTTGATTCTTCACCCCCAGCTTGCCATACTTCTTAGCAAATTTTATCAAATACCTTCCTAGTAGGTACATAATGAAATACACGAACCTGGTTGAAATAAAACTCTGCTACAAAAAAGAGATACTACTTATGTATGTTAACTTAATTCTCTTTTATGTAAAAAAAATGCTTCTTATACATCATTTTGAGGAATAATAGCAGTATTATAGAGTAATTTCTGTGTATTTTTTCAGATAATTTCTATTACTACCTAAAAGCTATAAGCAAATAAGGTACAATAATTTAAACAACTGAACCTAAAAAATGCTGCTTAAAAAAATTAAAAATGACACATTTAATGATGCTTTTCTTTGAAAGGATCTTACTCCAACAATACTTCAACTGCTTCAAGATTTTTGAACACCTTCTTTTGAGATTTTATTTAGGACCTTTTATAATTAAAACAAATGATGACTATCATCTGCAGTTTGTAATGTGCTAGGTGATATAATACAAAGATCCCCTTCTTTTCAAGAAGATAATGCAAACATAAATAAATACAATAAAAGGCAAAATAGGGCCAGGCACAGTGGCTCACGCCTGTAATCCAAAACTTTGGGAGGCCGAGGCAGGTGGATCACCTGGGTAAGAGATGACAGAGCAAGACTCTGTCTCTTAAAAAAAGAAAAAGGCAAAATAGATGAATAGTATACAATTATTCAAAGAAAGTAATGGTTGTCTTGATCAGACACTTGAAAAAAGAAGGTAAACTGAGAGGAAAGAACAGGGCATTCTGGGAACTAACAAGGAATACAGAAAAGTCACTGTAGAAAACAAACATGCGGCCTGGCGCAGCGGCGGAAGAGGGGTGGGGAATCCCATCTCTACAAAAAAAAACAAAAAAATTATCTGGGCATGGTAGTGCATGCCTGTAAGTCCCAGCTACTTGAGATGCTGAGGTAGGAGGATCACCTGAGCCCAGAAGGTTGAGGCTGCAGTGAACTGTGATGGAGCCACTGCACTCCAGCCCGGGTTGGAATGAGACCCTTTCTCAAAAAAAAAAAAAAGGAAAAAGAAAGAAAATTAATCTGGTGAAGATTAACCAACTTACAGGGATGGATTGGGGCAGGTATGAGACCAGAGGGAAAAAGACCAATTGAGAGGCTACAGAGTTAGTACGGGATAGGAATTAAAGGTTCTCATGCTTTGGAGAAAATTAGGCTTCTGTATATATAAACCTCAAGGTTCTAACAAGAATCAACAATGCAGAGAAGAGTCTGCCATTCAGTGGGATGCACCTAATGCAATGAGGGAAGCAAGGGTACCACTAAAGTTGAGAAAAAGATAAAAAGACCTACCAAACCCTAAGAGTGGCAAAGGAAGCTTTTAGTTCCATATGACACTAACAGCTGTGTGTGATGACAATGAACAAAAATTTCTTGTACACTGCAAAATAATTAGAAGAGTATATTGTGAATGTTCCCATCACAAAGAAATGATGGGCATGGTGGCACACACCTATATAGCTACTCAGGAGGGTAACGCAGGAGGATCACTTGAGCCCAGGAGTTTGAGGGTGCAGTGAGCTTTGACTGCACCACCTAGCACTCTGGGGTGACAGAGTGAGACCCCATCTCAAAAAAAATAAAAAGAAGAAATGAAGAAATAATAAATATTGGAAGTGATGGTTATTCTGGGTTTATTACATATTGTATGCTTGTAACAAAATATCATGTGTACTCCACAAGTATGAGCTAGTCTCTATAAAAATTTTTAAATTAATTAATTTCACATGGCTGTCAGGAAAATTAAACAAATTAAGTTTTAAAAAGTGAGTGACACCAATGTCAAATACTCTAAAGAAGTCACAGAGGAGTAAGAATGTAAAACAGTGAGTAAATATGGTGATATGTTCATAACAGATAATCTTTAAAAGGGGAATGTTAGCTGGTAGGTGGGGGCAATACTCACAGGGTAAATGAATCACAATAAAGTTGGTAGCAAATACTTTTTACAAGTGTTAATAGTAAAAAGGAAGACAAGAAATGAGGAAAATAAGCAGTTGGGACAAATTGTCCTCTTCCAAAAAATTTTTTAAATACCTGAAAATGTTTGTAAACAGAAGGACCCATATAGAGAAAAAGAGATGAAGATCCAATTTAACTGAATATGGTCGGTGAACTGGGGGAGAAAGGACAGTTAATGGGGAAGTGGGACATGTTAGATTTTTAAGATTAATATCTGATTGAAGGTAACAGGACAAATATGTGGGGTTGAAAGAGTTAATTTTAGGAAAAATAAAAAGGATGACCTACAACTGACTAATTAATAGGCCAGGTTAACAACTGAAAAACTAAAATAAAATCTTTAGGGTACTGAAGAAGGATTAAACAAATGTTGAAGGTAAAAATAAAGAGGTCTTTTAAAAGAAAAAATAAGACCTAATCAGAATTAAAGTTTTTGAAATCAGAGTTGATTAAATCAAGGACCGTTTGATAGTCTAGAAGTGAGCACAGAGAAAGTTCAAAAGGGAAGAGGTTCAAATCTTACCTTGGCCTTTATGCCAAGTGAGCAGGACTAAAAATGTAAAAGATTCTAGGACAAAAAGCCGCAATCAGAACAGATGGTCCTGACAGTGGGGTTGACACAAAATTAGATGGGTGCTACTAGGCTGCAAAAAGGAGTCAAAGCCCTGAACATCATGGGGTAATGGAAATCCAAAAGGAACGCACAGTTTATAGGAAGAGATTTAAATGGTACTGTAGTTTCAAGAAAAAAAAAAAAAAGACAGTATATGAACTTAAAAGTTGATGTGAAATTCTGGCACTAAAGCAGCAAGATACCATGAGGTCAGGCCAATCATCAAGATGTGGAAAAACTGAGAGAAGTGCGGAAGCCACCAAGAACGGTAGGAGAATCCTCGAAAGCAGTAGTTGATAATGACCAGCAAGTAACAGAGAAGTCATGTGTAATCTGCAAGAAAGTCACTTGCAATACATTGATCCTGATTTTAAAAAAAAATTGAGGCCAGGCGCGGTGGCTCAAGCCTGTAATCCCAGCACTTTGGGAGGCCGAGACGGGCGGATCACGAGGTCAGGAGTCCCGAGACCATCCTGGCTAACACGGTGAAACCCCGTCTCTACTAAAAAAAAAAAAAATACAAAAAGCTAGCCGGGTGAGGTGGCTGGTGCCTGTAGTCCCAGCTGCTCGGGAGGCTGAGGCAGGAGAATGGCATAAACCCGGGAGGCGGAGCTTGCAGTGAGCTGAGATCCAGCCACTGCACTCCAGCCCGGGCGACAGAGCGAGACTCCGTCTCAAAAAAAAAAAAAAAGAAAAAAAAATTGAACAAACTTACTTTGAATAAGCAAACTCTCAGATTTATATCGAAACAATTTTTGCCTACTTAAAAAAAAATACAAACCCATTCTGAAGGAATAAAGTATTCCCCCAGTGAGATCTAAATGAAAGTAATGCAGACTCTGAAGGCTTTTCCTAACATAGTGTAAATGGTAAGTACTCAAATAATCTAAGTTGAATGAATTAATGAAAAAGAATTCCAAAAGTGGCATCATGACTGGAACAGTGCCTCATTTTCACTGAATGGATGCAAGTATAGATGGCCTGACAGACGGATAAAAAGACAGTTGGAATACAGAAAGAGAAACAGACTCCACTGAAAATCTTAAAGTCTCTCAAAGTGACTGCTTTAAAGAGGATGATACTCATGATTTTACAAATATTCATCTAGTAAATATATTTAAAAATTTCAAATTCTGTTGGAAAATAAACACCAATAGGGCAATAAAAACTTCCATGGAAAAACTAATTCCCAGCCGGGTGCAATGGCTCATGCCTGCAATCCCAGCACTTTGGGAGGCCAAGGCGGGCAGATTACTTGAGGTCAGGAGCTTGAGACCAGCCTAGCCAACATGGTGAAACCCTGTCTCTACTAAAAATCCAAAAATTAGCCAGGCATGGTGGCACACACCTGTTGTCCCAGCTGCTCAGGAGGCTGAGACAGGAGAATTGCTTGAACCCAGGAGGCGGAGGTTTCAGTGAGCTGAGATGATGCCACCGCATTCCAGCCTGGGCAACAGAGCGAGACTCCATCTCAAAAAAGTGAAAAAGAAAAACTATTTCTCTAACAAACCTATTCCAATTTCATTATCTTAATTTTTCTTACAATTTTAGTACCATAATTTCTAGTTACTATGCTGAGAAATAGGACCAGGCAACATCCTAAAAGTTCCTTATTGTTAGATCCTTTCAGCTCCTTGAAGAGGAGCTTCTAATAGGCTCCTTGGCTTCTAACAGGATAACTGTGTTTTCAAAACAGAAACTTGCTGAACTATAATTTTCATTGGTAATTTACACATTTAATTCATCTTACCTCATCATATGATTTACATAGGCTTTGCTACAGCTAGTGTTGTATCTGCAAAAACTACAGTGGACGTACGTAGGAAAGTGGTTTGCAAAATCTTTTATTTCGGAACAACACTCAATGCACTTGTGAATGCCCCGACGATACCTTAGGGAGACATAAAAAAATGATAAAAATATATTTTAAAACAAAAATAATAAGGAAGAGCCTTATTAATGTTCTGTTAACTAAAGTACAAGTTTTTATACTTAAGTTTAAATTATATTGTATATCAGGAATAAAAGATTACCTTAAATTCCTCAATGCTGTATTGACTTTACTTTTTTTATTGCTACTAGCCAATGTGCTTTGTTTCTTTTGCATATTAGAGATTTTTGGTTTGTATTTAGATTTACTTCCATTAGGCTTACTTGTATTAGGTTTACTTGCGTTGGATTTGATTGTATTAGGTTTACTTGTATTAAATTTTGCAGGATTTTTAGCAGTTATATTTTTAGTCCTTGGAGGTGAGAGCTGAAGGGTAGAAGCACTTGCACTAATGGAAGGTGTAGGTGAAGCTCCTGATTGCAGAGGTCCAACTGAAGCTCGAATAGTAACCTACAAAAATAAAGAGAAGATTTGCTTTAAAAGATTAATCATTACATTAATATTAAAATATCACGGTACCAAAAATAGTTAAAAATCAAGAATTTTGAAAAAAGCACATATAAACTATAATCAGGTAAGTCTCCCATTTATTCTAGATGTTCAAACCATTAAATGATATTAAACTTGATATTAAGTTGTAATATTACATTTTGTATTGCTATCAGTTATATGTTAACACAGTTATCAGTGAATAATTAGGAGTTAATACAAATTATATGAATATACAAAGAGCACATTCCATAGCTATTTTTATGCCCTGACTTAACTTTAAGAAATTCACATAGAGCTCAAAATTTAAATCTCAAGCCTGAAAAATAATTCTAGAAAGGCCTAAATTACCCTTTAACAACTATAAAAGAAACAGATCTACAGTAAATGTGATCTCCTCTTTCCAGGGGCTCAGTGCCCAAGATTTATGCTTATAAATGTTACAGGAGGAGTTATATCAATTTATTATACTGCGTAGAGGGCTAAATAATATTTAGAATTTTCTTAAAGTAAACTAATACAAAGTTCATCATTTAGTATTCAGAATGAGAAAATGTTTAATTTTATCTGTTGGTTGACAATGAAAAACACAGTGCCTACCAACATTCTGGTTAATCATTTGACTATACCCTCCTGTATTTGAGGAACAGTCAATAAGGAAGTCCTATGACATACATGTGCTTGGGTAACATATAATAGCACTGGACCAGGAATCAAAAGGCCTTCCTAGCCATGTGACCTTGAACAAGGAACTTATCCTCTCTATGCTTCTTCACATCTATAACATGGGGTAATACCTGCCTTATTAACCTCAGTGGATTATGGTATGAATTAGACAATAAAATGTATGAAAAAGTACACTGAAAGTCTAATTCTAAGGTGCTATAAAAACATTTAGTATCATTATCATTAATATTATTATTATTATTAAGGGAAAAAATGAGAGAGGACTGCACTGCTTACATTAGTGTTCTGCATGTCTAGTCCCAACATGGAATGAATGGATTGCAGGGAAGGATGCTGGATAGCTTCTCTTGCTATCATGTCTTCAGAGCATGGCTTTATATTGTTTTAGTTAATTCAAATAACAGACATACCCACATTCAAAGGTAAGTACCCAAAGCCAAAAATAAATGTTTTGGGGATTATTCACTTTGGATTATCCATGCCTCTGTTTCCCTCCACTGGAGCAAATATTCAAGAGCTGACTGTATATAAAGAAGTCAGAGAAAACAGATGTATATAAGGCAAAAAGGGAAAAGTAAATTACAATCATCAGTATGCAGTCAGACATGTGTTTGCTCACTTAAAACACAATGCTATCCAGCAGAACTTGCTTCTCAGAGTAAACTCAGTAATAACAACTACAACAAACATCTGAGAACCTATGGCACTCTAGGCACTATACCAGATGCTGGGGACACAAAGATAAATAAAACATGATTCCTGATCTCAAGCATCTTATAGTTTAGCAACTAAAGTCAACATATACACTTTCAACTGAAAGCTCAAAAAAAGCCTATAAAATATTGAAACAACCCACTGACCCAAGAAAAGTTAATTGAGTTGTACTTTTTAGAAAGGACTACTACTCTAACCCAACAGCTATCACTGAACTGAAAACAATGGTTAGAAGTTTTTCCTTCTACGCATAAAATTAAACCCTAAAATTAAAGTCTGAGCAAAAATCTGAAGTCATTTAAAAATATATTCAATAGATAAAGATGGGCAAGAGTTAATTTCCATTATCATACAAAATGTTAAAATACAATATATTTTAACTCACTTTTGTTCCAGGAGGCAATCCTTCCAGTTGTTTAGGTTTTATAAATGTTCGATGGTGTTGAGTCTTATGATCCATTTTCTCCTTGCATGTCAAAAACTGCAGTCTGCATTTTGTACAACGATGTATTCCTTTTTTCTGTTTAGAAAAGAAAACAGAAAAAGGGGGAAAAATAATTTCAACAACTACAAATCCTGTGTCCTGAAACTGATCTGGCTTAATTTTAATGATACCTAAATAATGTAAAAACTTGCAGTTTAACATCTCCTATCATAAATAATATCAAAATGCCTCATTTTTTAAAAGTTATTACATTAGTATTTGGGTTCCAAAAGTGTTTCCTACTATGTAGGAACTGTACATGAAAGTTCTATCAACAGGTTCTAATAAAACTTCTATTAAGTGTGGTGAGAAATCTCAATTATAAACTTGAAGTAAACACATGATACTGTGAAAATGAGATGTACTACGTTTTTATCCTAGAAAAAGTAAATTATTTCTAGTTTTTGCTATTTCTAGTTGGTTGACAAGTTGGTAAAATAAATTAAACTCTCTAAAACCAAATAAATCTAACCAGACATTTCAAAGAAGTTTATAGAAATGGTTATATAAACCAATGCTATCCAATAATATCTCCTATGATAAAGAAATATTCTAGAGCTGTACTGTCAAACACAGTAGCCACTAGCCACATGTGGTTATTGAGCACCTGAAATGTAGCTACTGTGACTAAGGAAGTACATTTTTAATACTATTTAATTTTAATTAATTTAAATCTAAAAAGCCGTATGTGGCTAGTAGCTACTACATTAGACAATGTGGATGAAGAGGCATAAAACAGAACAACTGAACTTACTGATTGAGAACCCCTTGACTGAATCCCTCCTCAAACCCAGTCCTGTCATTATTCTACAGATGGGAAATGGGACCCGAAAAAATTCTAAGGCATTTCCCCATAGCTAGTTAGTGACATTACCAGACCCCTGATCCAGTGTTCCTTCTATTACAGATTATCAACTGCAACTTTTACCCTCATTAATACATTTTATATATTATATATATATTATACATATATATATAGGATATAGAGAAACCACTCCTTTGTAGTTATATGTAGTTTTACATATATACACACATATATACACACACACATAATTATACAACATATAATTATAAAGTAATGCCTTCTCTAAAGCTGTATCTCTGCCAGATACATCACCATGTCCATTAAATACAACTAATTGTTTGTTTATTTATTTATTTATTTAACTTTTAAACTCAGGGAACATGTGCAGGATGTACAGGTTTGTTACACAGGTTTGATAACACAGGTAAACGTGTAACCTGGAGGCTTTTTGTATAGATTATTTCACCATCCAGGTATTCATTAGTTATTTTTCCTGATTCTCTCTCTCCTCCCACCCTCTGCCCTCTGGTAGGCCAAAGTATGTGTTGTTCCCCTCTACGTGTCTTGTGTTCTCATCATTTAGCTCCCACTTATAAATGAGAAAACGTGGTATTTGTTTTTCTGTTCCTGCATTAGTTTGCTAAGGATAATGGCCTCCAGCTCCATCCATGTCCCTGCAAAGGACATGATCTCATTCCTTTTTATGGCTGCACAGTAGTCCATGGTGTATATGTACCACATTTTTTCATCCAGTCCACCATTGATGGGCATATAGATTGATTGCATGTCATTGCTATTGTGAATAGTGCTAAAAAGAACATATGTGTGCATGTGTCTTAACAGAACGATTTACATTCTTTTGGGTATATGTGCAGCAATGGGATTGCTGGGTGGAATGGTATTTCTGTCTCTAGGTCTTCAAGGAATCACCACACTGTCTTCCACAATGGTTAATTTACACTCCCAGCAACAGTATAAAAGCACTCCTTTTCTCCACAACCTTGCCAGCATCTATTATGTTTTGATCTTTTAACGATAGCCATTCTGACAGGTGTGAGATGGTATCTCACTGTGGTTTTGATTTGCATTCCTCTAATGATCAGTGATGTTGAGTTTTCTTTTCATATCATTGTTGACCACATGTATGTCTTCTTTTGAGAGTGTCTGTTCATATCCTTTGCCCACTTTCTAATGGGGTTGGTTTCTTGTAAATCTGTTTAAGTTCCTTATAGATGCTAGATATTAGACCTTTGTCAGATGCATAGTTTGCAAAAATGTTCTCCCATTCTGTAAGTTGTCTACTTACTTTTGCTGTGCACAAGCTCTTTAATTAGATCCCATTTGTCAATTTTTGCTTTTGTTGCAATTGCTTTTGGCTTTTGTTGCAATTGCTTTGCCCATGTCTATGTCCTGAATGGTATTGCCTAGGTTTCTTCTAGGGTTTTTAGAGTTTTAGGTTTTACATTTAAGTCTTTAATCCATCTTGGGTTAATTTTGGCATATGATGTAAGGAAGGGGTCCAGTTTCAATATTCTGCCTATGGCCAGCCAGTTTTCCAAGGACCATTTATTGAATAGGGAATCATTGCTTGTGTTTGTCAGGTTTGTTGAAGATCAGATGGTTGCAGGTGTGTGGTTTCATTTCTGGGTTCACTATTCTATTCCACTGTTCTATGGGTCTGTTATTGTATCAGTACCAAGCTGTTTTGGTTACTATAGCCCTGTAGTATAGCTTGAAATCAGGTAGCGTGATGCCTCCAGCTTTGTTCTTTTTGCTTAGGATTGCCTTGGCTATTCGGGCTCTTTTTGGTTCCGTATGAATTTTGAAATGGTTTTTCCTAGTTCTGTGAAGCATATCCATGGTAGTTTAATGGGAATAGCACTGAATCTATAAATTACTTTGGGCAGTATGGCCATTTTCATGATATTGATTCTTCCTATCCATGAGCATGGAATGTTTTTCCATTTGTTTGTGTCATCTCTGATTTCTTTGAGCAGTGATTTGTATGATAATTGTCATGGCAGGGATCATTCCCTTTCCTTGTTAACTGTATTCCTAGGTATTTCATTCTTTTTCTGGCAATTGTGAATGGGAGTTCATTCATGATTTGGCTCTTGGCTTGCCTGTTATTGGTATATAGAAGCGCTAGTGATTTTTGCACATTGATTTTGTATCTTGGGACTTTGCTGAAGTTGCTTATCAGCTTAAGAAGCTTTTGGGCTGAGATGATGGGGTTTTCCAGATATAGAATCATGTCATCAGCAAACAAAGATAGTTTGACTTCCTCTCTTCCTATTTGAATATGCATTATTTCTCTCTTGCCTGACTGCCCTGGTCAGAACTTCCAATACTATGTTGAATAGGAGTGGTGAGAGAAGGGGCATCCTTGTCTTGTGCTGGTTTTCAAGGGGAATGCTTCCAGCTTTTGCCCATTCAGTATGCTATGGGCTGTGAATTTGTTACATATGGCTTTTATTGTTTTGAGGTATGTTCCTTCAATACCTAGTTTATTGAGAGTTTTTAACATGAAGAGATACTGAATTTTATCGAAAGCCTTTTCTGCATCTATTGAGATAGTCATGCGGTTTTTGTCTTTAGTTCTGTTTGTGACGAGTCACATTTATTGATTTGCATATGTTGAACCAACCTTCCATCCTAGGGATAAAACCTACTTGATCATGGTGGATAAACTTTTTCATGTGCTGCTGGATTCAGTTTGCCAGTATTTTGGTGAAGATTTTTGCATCAAGGTTCATCAAGGATATTGGCCTGAAGTTTTGTGTGTGTGGTTTTTTTTTGTTTTTTGTTTTTTGTTTTTTTTTTTGCACAACCAATTATTTATAAAAATCAAATGAAGTAATATATAGGGAAATACCTAGCACAGTTACTGGCATACAGCAAGCACTTCATAAATGAAAGTTCTTCATAAAATTCAAAGCAATATATAAATATGTGTTACAATTCTACTAATAGCTGCATCTTAAGACTTTTTTTTTTTTTTTTTTTTTTTTTTTTTTAACACAAGGTTTCACTCTGTCAGCCAGGCTGGAATGCAGTGGTGCAGTCTTGACTCACTACAGCCTCGACCTCCTGGGCTCTTAAGACTATTTGACAAGTGTGATACACCGGATTACATTATAGGTACACGCAATTTAAACAAATTCGCTTATATGTGCTCTAGGAAGAAGAGAAAGACCAAGAAACAGCAAAACAATAGAGCAGGTAAAAAGTTCACTAGAGTTGCGTTCCCAGAAATCTTTTCTCTTATCTATAACCACTCAATAGGTTACATCATCCAGTTTCATGGTTTTTAAATACCATCTATCCAACTGCCTACTTAACATTACTGCTTGATGTCTAATATGCTTCCCAAATCAACCTGAACCAAATTGAACTCAAGATTTCCTTCCTATATCCCTGTCCCCTTCCTCCAAAAAAATCTGTTCCTTATTCAGTCTTCCCCATATCTCAGTATATTAAAACTCCATTCTTGCAACTGCTCAAGACAAAAAATTTAATCTCTTTCTCTTACATCCATTGTCAAACACATTAGTAAAACCTGTCAGCTCTACCTTCAAAACCATTCATAATCTTTCCACTTCTCATTACCTCATTCAACCATTGCTACCATACTGGCCCAAGCCACTTACCTGGACTGCTGTAAAAACTTTCTGTCTTCTCCCCCTAATATCCTTTCTTCCTTACGGACTTTTCTCTCCATAGCTGCCAGTAATAAAAACATGGCACATCTTTTACATGCTTAAAAATGTCTAGTGGCTTTCCAAAGTCTTGGCTGTGGCTTACAAAGCTCCACATGAATTGGCCTGTATTCTATTGCTATAACCTCATCTCCTATTATTCTTCCTCCTATTAATTTACTCTACTCCAGCCACACTGGCCTCCTTGCTATTCTTTGAGCATCCTAGGTATATACTCACTTCAACCCTATATAATGTTACCTTTCCCAGGTAATTCACATGGCTTACTCCTTTATATCCTTCAGAGAGGGCCATGTTTGAACAGCGTTTATACAACACCCTTTTTTGGCCACTCCTCTACTACTACCACCTCCCCAATCTTTAGCACTCTTCATCTTCCACATTTTCCTCCCACAGTACTTATTGCCAGCATATACATTCTAACACACACATACACAAATGCATTATCTTTCTCTACTATAATGTAAATTCCAGAGGGCACAAACTTGCTTTTGTTCACTGCTATATGATACCTTAAGCAGCCTCTGGCACATACGAAGGCACTCAGTAAATATTTCTTAAATGAATAGTGAGGCAGAAAGAAAGAGACTAACAGAGAAAATGCATGAGTAGCATGTACAATTTAGTTCAAAATATCTGCCTTTTCATTCAGTAAATATTTGTCCAGAGTCCTGAGGTAGAATACATTAATCTACTAGTCCCTCAGTTGGACTCATGTCTTTACAACTCTTTTATGCATGCAAGCATTTCAATGCACTAAGGGTGATGAAGATAGAGTACTTTTTTTATAACACTACGTTCAACAAAAGAAACAGTGATCTATTCCAAGCATTAAGAAATAAATATCTGTATTAAATTCTTTTATAAGTACACTATATTGTTTGGGAGACTTGAGAGATTTATAGGTAATTCTTTTTTTTTTTTTTTTTTTTTTTTTGAGACGGAGTCTCGCTCTGTCGCCCAGGCTGGAGTGCAGTGGCCGGATCTCAGCTCACTGCAAGCTCCGCCTCCCGGGTTTACGACATTCTCCTGCCTCAGCCTCCCGAGTAGCTGGGACTATAGGCGCCCGCCACCACGCCCGGCTACTTTTTTGTATTTTTTAGTAGAGACGGGGTTTCACTGTGTTAGCCAGGATGGTCTCGATCTCCTGACCTCATGTCTTACCATATGTAATTCCTACCTTTAGACCTAATGCCAATGTGAAATCCAACTCTGGTAGAGCAGTAAAAGCTTGGATGCTGAAGTCAAATTTTGACTCTGGCTTTATTAGACAATGTGACATTACGCAAGTGACTTTCTCTAAACCTCTGTCTCCTCACCTATAAAACTGAAATAATAATATACATCTAGTGGTTGAGAGGATTAAACAAGAAAATGCATGTAAAGTACCAGCTGCTGCCATAAGGTAAGTAACTAGTGTATGTTAACTGCTTGTTTTATTAAAGCTCTAATGAGAGTATTTAACACATCTGGAATTGCTATCAATATTTCTTAAAAGTCAAACAAACTGGGTTATTAACTCTAAAATCACTAAAGATGTAGTAAGATAATCTTTAAAAAAAAGTTACAACTGAGTTCTTCAAAGACAATAAAATGAGGCATGGAGTCAACTACTCTGATCGTCTAATACTTTCGTAATAATGTCATCTCAACTACAAGTTTATAATCCCACTCAGCTATGGTTTTCCAGTCTTGTAAATAATTACACAAATTGTAAATACCTTCAAGGGTGCCCAATGACCGTTCTTATTAATAGACTGCCCCCTCTTTACTGCTGGCTATCTACCTCCCAGGCACTCCAAACAAAAAAGAAAATTGGCAGCCATGGCAAGTTAAAACATACAACTCAGGGCATGACAACTTGCTTATAAATCTCACAGCCCACATAGTGGGTCCTCAAATCTCTACCATAGTTATTATTCTTCCCACATCTCTATTTCACTCTATAGTTTGGCAAAGCACCTGGGAAATATCATGTTTAAAAGCCCCACTATGAACTAGAGCTACTGTTTTATACTTCATTCTCCCTTTCAAAATTAAAGTCCAAAGATGAAATACAGGGTATCAAGAATAGTGTTTCCCAAACTCTGTTCATCAAAAAATATTAATAGATACTACGAAAAAAAGAAGTCAATGGTCAAATAAGTTTGGGGAATGACACATACTATATCCTTTCTTGGAGATTTACAATGTCCACTGGCATATTAAAAGCTTTGAGAAGTCCTGTTTTAAAAAACAAACAAAACTGCTTGATTTCAGAAATCCAGGCATTTAATAAATTTATTGACCAGTGACCATTTGGGGGAAAATATCTATTAACACCTGATGGAATACTGTTGGAGAAACCCTAGAAAAGATCTTGCCAGAAACTCTCAAGGATGTGTGGCATCCAAATACAGATGATCCCAAATTGATCTGGAAATTCTACTTTCATGATCTTCTCCAACTAAAAACAGCAAGTCAATTTCATGATTAACTAACAACTGAAAATGACAGCAAAGTGAGCACCAATGCTGAATAAATTGGCATGTCAATTTTATCAATAATAAGAGAATGCATTGAGCTTTCTAGTGAGTTGGCAAAATTTGATTACATGATCAGATTCAGTAAATCCATTGGCTTCTAATTTTGGCAAAGGCACTGTTGTTCTTTCAAGCACTCAAGAACAAGACTAGTGCTGCATCAAAATTTTTAGCCCAAATAAAAGATGGTTTAATTGCTTCAGGAAAAGAGCCAATAAGCATAATATCAGAATTCAAGGGACGGGTACAAGCACTAATATTGAGTTCCAAAATTATATAGCAAAACTGGTGGAAGCCATCCAGGGAACAAGTGGTAATCTAAATATGGTTCTCTGCCAGAGTTCATACATTGATCAATAAGTGTCATTACTATTCCCATGGTCACACAACTATAAAAGACAACTCCAGGTCAATGACAACATGTCTTCTCATAATGATAAGAGGTTAGCAAGTGGAAGAGCAAAAGGAAAAATAAGATTATAAATCCTCAATCTTTTCTTCCTCAGTTCAAACTCATTTTTCCCCTTGTCCTGATAACTCCCTTCAAAATCATTCTCATATCTACCTTTAGACCCTGAAATATTCAATCTTTTGGATATTCCACTCACTTTTTCTATTTTCTCTCAATCCTAGGCTTCCTATTCCTAGCTATCTTTCTGAATTTTCATAATTTATGACCCACACCATCACCAGAAAGGAAGGAAGGAAAAGAAGTGGAAGTTTCACAAGCAATTCAACATGAAGTGTAAATTAACAGTGTCATTTGGAACAACTCTGCTTCTCTTAAAGAACAAATCTAAAGATTCTCCAAGTCATAATCAGTTTTTTCACTAAGACAACATAAACAAATAAGAACTGGTAAATCTCACCTGATGCTTCATATAATGATGCATATATGGTGTTGCAATTTTAATAACTTTGAGGCAAAACGGGCATAGCAAGTTCTTCGTGTTTTCATGGGATGTTCTAAAATGAGTTTCTACATCACAAAATGATGATGATCTATAATTGCAAACCTAAAAACAGAAAGAAGGCTTAGTTTAACTTGAAAATTTGTAACTGATATGCAATTACAAAGTAACAACGATGGATAATTTGTCAGGAGAACATTATATACTACTAATCTAGCTCTGATGCCTTTGCAACCAAGAATCTCACTCAGGCAACACCAAAAGACCATCTTTGAGACATTAAACGTAGCTTTCAAAGTTAAGGGATACATCTCAAAACACAACTAGATCTCCTTCTCTTTATCAGATCTTTTTATCTGTCACCTTCTGTCTTGACTTGAAGTTTCAAGCTTTGGCACCTCTTGACCTATAAAATGTTTTTCTGCTACATGAAACAGCATTCTCCTTTGGATTGTTAATGGCCTCCAGGTTTATGGCAATGGCAATTTATCTTTTCCTTGCTTTCTTCTTCCTTCAAATTCTTCTTCTTTGGAAAAATACTTCTGCCAAAGCATTTGGTAGGGTTCTTTGTATCTAACAGCACTTTGTATTTCCCTTGTATGCCTCCATTCTTCCCTATATAGCACAGTAAGCCCATATGTTTGTTTTTCTACATACAACAGGGCTCATCCTTGTCCAGTATAGAGATAAGCAAACCAAAGCCTGTGGACCAAACCCAGCTTGCTGCCTACCCCTCATACAATGCATAAGTTATGCCAAGTTATGCATAAGTTTGCTGACCGCTGGTCTAATAGGCTTAAATTTTATAACCGAAACAACAAACAAACCAAACATGTAAGAAAACAATAAAATGTATATGTACCTGGCAGACATATGGCATTTCACCAGGTTTATGATTGTCCTTCATATGTTGCAAAAGAACATGTTCTGTTTCAAATGACAATTCACAGATTTTACAAATAGCTAAATGTGGGAGAAAAACAGTATTACAATATTTAAGATACTAATATAAAAATTAATTTTATACATCTATACCAACAACAATAACAGTAGCAGTAGGGACAGTTGTGAACAGTTAAATAGCTTGTTAACTATGTGCAAAGAATAGTTCTAAGCACTCACATCACCTCACCTACATTAACTCAACTCCTATTAACAACCCTATAAAGAAGGTATTTCTATTATCTGCATTAGTCAAATATTAAGTAACTTGGCTAAAATCTTGTAGCTATATTAAGAGGCAGATCTGGGATTTAAAACCAAGCTATCTTGCTCCAACATCTGTAATTTTCTTTTTTTTTTTTTGCAGACAGTGTCTTGCTCTGTCACTCAGGCTGGAGTGCAATGGCGCAATCTCAGCTCACTGCAACCTCCGTTTTCCAGGTTCAAGTGAGTCTCCTGCCTCAGCTTCCCAAGTAGCTGGGATTACAGGCATGCACCACCATGCCTGGCTCATTTTTGTATTTTTCGTAGAGACGGGGTTTTTGCCATGTTGGCTAGGCTGGTCTCGAACTCCTGGCCTCAAGTCATCTGCCCACATTGGCCTCCCAGAGTGCTGGGATTACAGGCATGAGCCACTGCACCCGGCCTGTGATTTTTAGCTACAACTGTAGTTCCCTTTCCTATTAAAGTTTAAATGAAGAGCACTTATTTCATATTTTAAAACTATGATACTAGGCTCCTAATTTAGTCCCCAGCATATAATGCATAGGTTATGTCAAGGCAATTACCATACTGAATCATTTGTAAGCGGCACTTTAATATTAGTAACTAATTTTATTTAAAAGTTTATCACAGTTAAAACTTGGGCTTTCAATTTTGCCCTCAAATTCCAAAGTCTATTTCTTATTCTCATTTTTCCAACAGACTTCTTAAGGTTTTCTCACAATTTATATTATTGAAATCAATAATATGGAATATTTAAATGTTTTGGTAACTTACTAGAAAATTCATGGGGGGTATGTGTACTTTCAATGTGGCACTGCAACTGAAATGGTGTGGGAAACTGACGGTAGCAGTGCTGGCAGGTGGTATGGTTTTCCCAGCTCTCACTGCTCTGCTTCTCAAGTTCCAAATGGTGTTTCATGTGGTTCATAAACCTATAAATGGTTGTCAACAGGTGCAAAACTTGAGATTTAAAAACAAAAAGGATATCTCACAAACAATAATCTGAACCTAAATCTTAAAAATATAGATGTTATTACTCAAACTCTCAAAAGTCTTAAAGTTGTCTAGGAAAGTATGTACTTTTAAATAATCACTTTCTTTAAGTGGCTAAGTAAACATCTTTTTAATCTTTGCTTTAAAATAATTCATTCATGTAATTAATCTGAAAGATCACCAATTTGATATAACTGTTAATCATTTCAGATTATTTTTAAAATTGTTTTAGATAAAAGAGCAGGCTCCTGATCCATATTTGAAATCCTATTTACATTTTAAAATAAAATACTAAAAGAAAGGAAACCCTATCACCAAAGGCAGCTACAGAGTCAGGAGGAAATCTTTTAAGATGAAAATATGCAACAGATTCCAGCTGCTTAAATGACAAATTACTGGTATTTTTACTTGTATCTTGGTTTCTAAATACATGTAATAGCAGTTTTAATGCCTACAATTACAAGAACCTTTTGTTTTATTTAATGATACTGGTTTACTGTTAGCACAGATTGTTCATCTTAACTTGCAGACAGTGCCCTTTGTAGGCAACATACATTTTTCAGTTTTACATACCGCTACTTCAGCTTCCTTAAAAGGCTTCTTACGAGCAAGAACTACGACCTTCAATGGCAGAAGGTGCAATACAAATGGCAATATATTTAAAAGAGCTTACTAAAGCTTTTTGCTGAATTTGAGAGTAAAGTTATTCAATAAAAACAATAATTTTTAGACTAGGTTAACTGTTAACAATTATTCACTTTGAATCCCTAAAAGAAATTATCTTGAAACTAAGTGATAATGTCATCAATTTGGATAGCAATCATCATGAAGGTTATAATATATACCCCTTTTCACAAATTTACAGCACTACTTCTCTTTAGAATGGGCTATGGTACAACTTGAAATATCTTTTCCTCCTTTGGTTTTAAAAACAGCTCTACAAATGCTTACAGAAAATCCTGGTATTGGTTAAATGTTTACATATAGAGTAAAGATAATGAGCCATTAAACTTTCAGCTCACAGCTTTTGGCGCTTAAAGTCTAGTAACATAAAATGTTCCCTTAACCAATTCGCTTTGTCCCAATTATATGAGTTCCCATCAGGAGCTCATACTTCTCAAACCAACAGAAATGAGGGAAACAGCAAGACCTCTTGCAAGGACGTTCACAGAACAAGATAAATCTAAATATTTTTATTGACACTCAATATAGGAAAGAAACACCATACCACAATATGTTGACATGGCAGAGAATAGAAATGAAATGTTGACCTATCAATTTCTCATCATTCTCTATAAATATCAAGTTGCCTTCCCAGTGTTTACTGTTAAAGTAAAATATTATATAACACATTTAACTTCTTTGTTCATGAGGTGTTTACCATTAAGGTTACATTTAATAAAAGATCGGTATTTTTTAAAATACTCAATTCCTGGATATTATCAGATATAATCTTCTCAAAATCTGTAAATATTATGAAAATCTAGATATATGTAGCTAGTCTTCATGAACAATAACCAAAAAAATGAATTTTTCATTTTCTTTTTGAGACTGTCCTGGGCTGTTGCCCAGGCTGGAGTGCAGAGGCACAATTACAGCTCACTGCAGCCTCAACCTCCCAGATTCAAGCGATCCTCCCACCTCAGTGCCCCCCAAGTAGCTGGGACTACAGGTGCGTGTCACCACGCACAGCAAACTTTTGTATTTTTTGTAGAGATGAGGTTTCACTGTGTTCCCCAGGCTGGTCTCGAACTCCTTTGCTAAAGCGATCGTCCTGCCTCAGCGTCCCAAAGTGCTGGGATTACAGGCATGAACCACCATGCCCAGCCTCATTTTCATGTTTGATATTAAATGGGCTAATCTTAAAGGAAAGGTCAAAAAAATACTGCTGAAATAACTTATAACCTCATATTTCAGTACAAGAAATTAAGTCAGTGAACCACATTGCTCTGCATTTTACCATATTTGCTAACATGATTTCCTGATGTTGGCATGACATCAGAAATAGGTGGTAGAGTTCTACTGCAACACTGTTTCAGTGTTTTATCTCAAAATACACTTTCCCTTTTGTGAAACTACTGCAACCATTAGCTATTGATGGTCCTTAAAACTTGATAAAAGGAGGTAAATAAGAAAACTCATATAAAATAAGTGAAAAAACTTTGAAAATTATAAAGCACTATCATAAAGAAACCACTAATAACTGTTATAGGTGTATATCACAGTGTATTTCAGGATTTTAATATATGCTTCTTTTTGGACCCAAGGACTCACAGGAAAACAAATAAATGCTGAACTCAGAAGTAACTACAGGTGCTTTGAAATGCTAATTACAGATGACAGTTAACAAGAACACAAAAGGCATGCATATATGTATATGCTTGCACACACATGCACAAACATATTGCAGATCACTTTGAAATGCACCAAAAAAAATCAGATAGTTCTAAGAAGGATGAAGAGATACATAATAAAGCAAATACAATAAAATGTTACTGGTAGAATCAAGGTGGTTAAGTGTACAAGGGTCCAATGTGAAATTTTCAAAACTTTGCTTAATATTTGAAAATTTTTATAGTAAAGTGATAGAAAAACCCTTATCTAATATAAATATCAGATATTTAATGTTAACTGTTAACAATTATTCACTTTGAATATCAGGCTACATAATCAACAAATAATATCATTCAATTTCTTATTACTTTTCTCTTCTTACTAATTTATACAGAATAGTTTCAAAGATTACAACTGAACGATTAAGAAGTGCAAATTTCCAATATTTAAAGCATTTATATATTCCACTGGGAATTAAATCTCTAATTTCTAAAGGTGTTAAATTTTAAAATCAAAACAGACATGTTTCCTATAACTGATACATCTCCAAAACAGATAACTTTTCCTGCAAGATGAATGTTCTAAAAATTGTAAATGTAAATTGAAAAATTTGAGCATTACATAAGATTAGTATGGAGGAGCTCAACCTGAACAAACATAAAGTGGTCCTTCTTGTAATGTGAAGAAATATAAAATTAAAAGGCAACCAGAAAATAAAAAATGTTTAATAAAAATTCAAAGAGCACTACTAAAACAGAAAAAAGAAGTTCATTTTTCTTAAGTTAAAATAAACTGTCCTTTCTTCAGCTATGTCAAAGAAACACAACTAACTGGATCCAAGAGTCAAACTCCACAACACAAGAAAGAACAGAAGCTTTTCAACAAGAGAATCTGCCTCTATTCTCAGTAAAAAGTGTTAAAATCGCTTACCTAGAATGGCATAGAAAACACAAGATAAAAGTGTAACATTTTTATTTGCAGCATTTCAATTTTCAATAGAAATAAAAACAAGTATTTACATACCTAATGTTATTTTTTAGAATTTTCAAGCAACTGAAGCATTTAAAGGTTGTATGAGTCTTCTGTTCTTCCTGGACATCTCCTTCATGTTTTCCATAATAAAAGTCATTAACTAACATGATCAATTTTCCTTTCTCTGAATCAATAGTTGTGTTTTTATTTACTGTACTTGAAAATTCTGTTTTAGTCAGTCCCAAAAAGTTATTTATCATGTCTGGACAACAATACTGAAAGAGAAAAAAGATATATAAGCCTTACTTATTCTTTAAAAAAAAACATACACCAAAAGGTGATTGTGTGTTTACACCTAAGGCCATATCATTAAAACTATGCTTGTAACATATCTAGAAAAATAGTCACCAAAAATTTGTGGTGCATATACATAGTCTAAAAATTCAAATAATAAACACCTATTATCTTAATATAAGAATTCAAAAATATTTGAGAACCCTAAAACCAAGACATGGCTGTAGCTCTAACAGTTTTACCCTTGCAATTTGCTTTTTTAGATGTAAATATTTAATAATAATTTGTTCCTTAACCAAAAATCATTCATCTCACGTCCATGTCAAGATGTATAGAAATGTTTATATGCCTTGATGTATATATTTAATTATCAAGTGATATACAAAATTTCACAAAGCCTGATTGGGGAAAAATTATAATATACAAAAATTATATAATATAGAATAGTCTCCCTAATTAGAAATTTCATAAAGCCTGGTTGGGGAAAAATTATACAAAAATTACATAATATAGAATAGTCTCACTAATTAGAAATGTGGATAATCTTCTCTCTCAAATGTAAAATTATCAAATTACATTGTAAAGTTAGTCTATGAACATTAAAGATTACCCTAAAATACCTAAAAATTATGATACCCATAATAGATGATAAATTACTTGCTGTTTTCTATTTTTTTTAACAGAAAAGTAGGATAGGATCAGATTTTTAAAATGAACGTATAAACTTTGTTCACAGAGTACCTTTTAAACATTTATTATCTCTGTAAAAGAGCTGAATAATAAACCATTGATAACCAAAAATGGACAACAACGTGTAGTGAATTAGGGTGAAGGATTTAGTCATTGAGAACAGCAAAGTGCCCTTTGCTTATCCAAAAAACAAATAAGCACCTTAAGAGATGAGAACCAAAGTTAGATTTAAGGTTTTATAGGAGGATAGAGTAAGCTACGGAGGGGCATAGCTGAGCTATGGTACAATATCAACTGGTCATCTTTTATTCAGCCCTAGTACCTTTTAGTTTTATTAATATATCTTCACTGCAACTCCTCATTTATCCCTTATTTTTGTGGGTTAAACATTCTGCAAATATTAAATATGTACTTTAATGCTGTATACTATAGTTTGACAAATACCAGACACCATCTATGTATCATTCTTATCTTTACTCCTCCCAGTACACAGACCATGTTCTGTTGCTTTGTTAGTGCCCTAAAAATTTAGGTGCGTTTTTTAGACCAAACGAGGTGATATCCTATTTTTATAGTTAAATAGGCCTTCTCATGTGAATATCCAACATCAGCCAACATTTTTCCCTTTTCCTCCTGAGAGTCATCTAAAAACCACACAAGCAAATTCCACAAATTGGTTTATCATTGAAACTAAGGGTCAGATAAAATCCACAGACTCCATAATATATGAAAGCACTATTCAAAGCAGCCAACATCAGGCAGATGGCATTTAGCTAGAAGTAAACCAGAGAGGTAAAGGGGACCCGGTGGTAACAGATCTTAAAGAGTCAGCAAAAATATACATCTTAAAGGCGAAACACATATTCTGAATCACAAGGGTATATCCTTTGTTTGCAAAAACAGGTGCAGAAGCTGAAGCGAGAAGGATGGCAGGAGAAGTACCCCAGACCTGATTCAGTACAGAGAAGCAGAAAGGCAGTGCTACATAAAGAACCAGACACACAAGTCAAAATGGCAGGAAGCCTTCTGCCCAGCAAAAGGCTGTTTAAACCAGTTAGCAAGCTGTGAGACTATCCTGGCAACCTATGCTTTCTCCTAAAAGGAGCTTGTATAACAACAGCTGGCTCAAGAAAATCCAACTTGTTAAACACGATAGGCACTCACATCTAAACAAAAATACCATACAATAAAAGAAGGCAAATAACAGAAAAATGTAAAATTCTAACAAAAACATCAGAAATATGCTGCCATGGAGCAGATGCAGATGAAAACAGTAGCCACAAATTTTAAAAACATAATGAAGCAATTGTCTCTATTTGGAAGACCACAAAGCAAGAAAAGATGCCAAGACAACAAGACATTTAGAAGGAAAAAAAAGAGTGGCAAAATCAAGGGTGAAAGTATAGGAAAAAAACAAAATCAGAGACATGAAGACAAATTAGGAAGGAATACACTGGTGAGCAGACATTTCAAATAAAATAAAGGAAACATATTAGTAAGAGAAAAGTCCATTTAAAAAAATTAAGGATTAGAAAAAAATGACATATGCCAGGGAAAGAAGATAAAATAAATTCATATTGGAGATGAAATTGTATGGAATAAATATTTAAAAATACAATTCAAATAAACTGTGCTAAATCCAAATATACAGGTTGAAAGAACAAGGAGTATGCCAGAGAGGACTCACCCAAAATTCCCAACACCAAGTTATATCATTATAAAATTATCCGTCTTCAAAACAAAAACAATGTAGACAACCAAAAGGCTATAGACAGCCAAACAAAAAGATCAAACCACTTATAAAAGGCAAAATAATTCAGTTTGTCCCAGATTCCTCAACAGCAACATTGAATACTAGAAAATGGGAGCTACACCAACAAAATCCTGATAGTGGGATTCGATTTACTTTATATTAGATCAAACTATCTTTCCAGAATGGACTATAGTGAAATTGCTTTGAACATGAACGACCTCAAAGAAAGATGTTTTCAGACTCCTCCTAAATGAAATTACTACAGAATGAACTTTAGCTAAACAGAAAACCAAATAAACCATGACAAAAACACTGATGATGAACACTGGATATATTTACATTAGAAAAAGATGAAAACAAGTACGACATAAGGTCCAAAAAAACCCACAAATGTAATGTCCTGTGCCCTGACAATGGAAAAATAATACAATGAATAAAAATTGGGAGAGGATAAAAGCACAAAGAGTACGAGCTCAAAAGTTCATAGATTGCCTCACATATAGTAGTAGTTCATAAAGGAATATCAGTTAGAGCCACCAAATAAAACTAATATAGGTATAGGCATTTTAACAGCAAAGGCAAACAAATGCTTAGACAATACTGACTAATATCAAGTAGCAAAAAAGAAGGGAAAGATGAGTGGGTTGAAAACAGGAAGTTTCATGCTACTTTAATCCTTCCTCATAGAAAAGAACAGTAGAGAACTGCTAAAAGAATAGAAGACTAGTGGAGTTATACATTAAAATTAGAAAAGTAACCAGGAGAACAAAACCACAACTCTCTTAGAAACCCAAGCTAACCACACATAAAGCAACCACATTGTCAAAGTCTTTTTAAAAAAAGAGAAAGGAAGAATTAATGAAAAATATTAACAGAACTAAGACCAAAAAACTATCATTTTGGTAAATCTAAATCCACTATTAAAAGAAGAGATTTTCATATAGGATCACAAAAGAAAAGTCAACTTTGCTCAAAGCAAAAGGCACACCTAAAACAAAGTAATTCAGACAAGTTGAAAATAAAAGAATAAACAAAGAATATACCAGGCAAATGGAAACCATACAGGGGTTGTGACTCTAATATCAAAGTAGAATTTGGGCTAAAAGGCACTAACCATTAAAACCAAGAAAAGGATATTTTATTAAAATGCTAAAGGATACATTCAAAACACAGTTTATTTTATTTTATTTTATTTTATTTTATTTATTTTATTTTTAAGACAGAGTCTCACTCTGTCGCCCAGGCTGGAGCACAGTGGTGCCATCTCAGCTTACTGCAACCTCTGCCTCCCAGGTTCAAGCGATTCTCCCACCTCAGCCTCCCAAGTAGCTGGGACTACAGGCACGTGTCAACATGCCTGGCTAATTTTTTGTATTTTTAGAAGAGATGGGGTTTCACCATGTTGGCCAGGCTGGTCTCAAACTCCTGATCTCAGGTGATCCGCCAGCCTCAGGGCCTCCCAAAGTGCTGGGATTACAGGTGTGAGCCATGACTCCCGGCCTCACAATACAGTTATAAAAGCTAGATTCTTCTATATCATAAACAGCATCAACAACTTTGAAACAAAATTGCAATGTATGAACGAAAATACTGGTAGTGAAAGATGTGGATTGAAACGTGGTGTTTGTCAATCCAGGACAGACCAAGTGGACTAAATGGAAGCGAAGACACAGAAATATAAATATAATTAATAAGCTATATTTGGCTGATAAATATCAAATTCCATACCCCAAGGGAGAAATAATATACCTACTTTCAAGCTTCCATGTAATATTGAATACCCCCTATACTTTACAAAAAAAAGTATTTGTGGGAGCTTGGGCTTTACCATTAAAGAAACTGAGTTTTGAAAGCTAGTTATGTCAGTTAATTGGTTATACAACAATGAAAAAAAAATCTCAAAGAATTTTCTAAGGATTAATGAAATAATGTATTTAAAGCTTAGTACTGTGTCTGACACATGGTCTCAGATAAATACATTTTTATTATTGTAGAATATTTGATATTTTAAATATTTTTCCATTGAAAGAAAACATTATTTACATGCTAGTCTGCAAAAAATCATTCACAAATAATCTAAAAATCACATTCTTTTCAAAATGAAAGTTATTATAACATTAAAACTTTAGTTGATACATAAAAATATATAAACTAGAAAGTAAAAAATTCCCACAGATTCAAACTTTCCCTTCCCAGATTTGGAGACCATTCTTTCAAGATTTCCTTATGATACAAACACATATACTGTTCATATTATCTTCAACTTAGTTCAGTTGTAAGAAATACAGTTTCTTAGAATGATAGAGATACTTTCCTTATTTAAAATGTCATATTGTTCTATTATATTAATATGAAAATTCTATGAAGTTCTGGTTGTTTCTACTATAAGTAATTACAACCATGAAGTAACACATAAAAGCCACATTTTGGAGAATGTTGCCATTCTATCCAGGTGCAGAGGTATATATAACATGCTACAATTTCTGTACAAAATAGAAAATAAGAACATTCAGGTTTACTTGTACATCTAGAAAGAAAACCAGAGAGGATTCAAAACAAACTAATAAAAAATTATTTTCTTTGAGTCATACTAGGAACCAGGTAAAAAAGACACAGAGGTAAGATTCTTCACATATGTATCTTTGTAGGCTTTTTAGTTTTGAATCATTTGACTGTATTGCTACCTACTTAAAAAATTAAAGAGATGAAGAACGTAGTCTTTTTTTTCTTCATTTATAATGCAAAACATAAAAAAAAACATCAGAAATCTCATCCAAACATTACACAGAAGAGGCAAATTGAAAGTATTTCTACAGGATAATTCTCCTATAAGACCAAAGCATAATGTGCAGTTATCCAGGGCCATACTCTGAGAGTAAGGACAGACCAAATATGGTTGTGTACATGAATAAGAAGACTGTATTTACAATTTTCTAAGTTCCCTTTTTTCTACTTTTTTTGTAAAATGTTGAATTTCAATAAAATGAGTCAATCTCTGAAACAGCAAAAACTTTTCCTAAGTTACTTCTGTGCCATTGCACCCCTCTCCTTCTTTCTTTTCCTTATATAATCTACAATGCCTTTTTTCTGATCTCTTTTCTCCCTTCCTGTCATTTATATTGGGCACTCAAGGGGGAGTACAGACCATCTCTACACAAACACAGGATACTATAATATCTACTAAAATACTTTGTTACCTAAATGTCATACTTCATTAGTACTTTGGACATTTCTTAAAACCTAAATTCAAGGGCTTCTTATACCAATACAAAGCTCAAATTAATTTATACAATTATATGAACTATATTCTGGACTGACTTAAAACAATTATTTCATATGAAATGCTCCAACATTTGGAGTTTATACCTGAATATTAAAAATTAAAATATAAAACTCAGATTTTCATTGTGACATGTACATGTTAACATGGACACAAAAATAAGGTAACAGAATTTTTAAGTTATATGCAAAAGTATACATGTAATAAAATGCCTGTTTTATAAGAAGTTTGAAGAGTATGACCAGATAAATAAAATAATCTGATTAATACGTTATTTTTATTTAAAATTAAAATACAATAAGCATACATTATAATATATACAAATTTAAGTTTTAAAATTTGAGGATTTAGAAGGAATTTGAGAATCTATATAATCATTACGAATGTAAATTGTTACTTAAATGGATATACCAATAAGATTATTTCTGGACAAATCATTAATTACTATAATCATCAGTATTTTTAGAAATGTGCAAACTTTTTACAAATTAAATTTTGAAAGAGTTTTACCTTCATGTGATTTTTCAAAGGATCCAAAAGATTGAAATGAATGTTGCACTTTGGACAGGCTCTTGGAAAAGGTGTTCCATTTTTAGATTGATTTGATGAGGTATTTGCACCTAAAATAAATTCAGAACTTTTATGACTCAAATTTCATCATTTTTTCACCTTAAATAACCACTAATAATACTTTTTAAATTTATAGCCACTTCTAAAATGTATGTATAAATACTGTAACTTCTTTTTACATACTAGATTTCATATTTACCTTTTGCTAGCATAGCCTGGGAAGATGTCACTGAAGGAGATTTAACTGAAGGTAATATAGTTGAGGAATTTCCTCCAGAAACACTTTCACTGGGCTTAGGCTTCTTTGGATTAGCATTATTTACTTCAGAAGTAGAAGGACGTTTTGATAAAAATGAACTTTCATTCATACCTACAATAATTTAAACAGTGAGAAATATATTTTTAAAAATTAGAATTTTATTTACATATGAGTAAAAATACTTTGGAGCTAAATTAAAGGTAATATAATTGAATTATCATATCATGACAATAATGATAAAACTTGATATGATCCCAACTCAAGGGCTCAAGGGTGTAAAGAAATTGCACATATATTTTCATGGACTATATACATTTAAATAATTTAAAAAAGAATCCCTCTATAAAAGAAAATTCTAAATATGACTTCAAATAAAAAATATAAATAGCTATCATAAAGGGAGCCAGACCAATACTCCAAGCCAAAAAAAAAGTATACTATGAATAAGTTCTGACAAATGAATTATCTTTAGACGCTTAAGTGCATTGAGTACATTAGAGTTTGTAAAAAAAACAAACAACAATTACCTGTTTCAAAAATTTAGAGATGCTCTTAAGATGCCTTTTTTTATTTAACAACTTAAAATGTCTAATGGAAATTTAGTTCTTTCCTACCTAACAAACTGAAGAGTGGTAAGAGTGGTCTACTCATGGCTTTGAGTGGTATTACTCATTTATCGCTATGTACAAAGTGGAAATAAGTAATCTTGAATGATAATACTTCATTCATTTATATGAAAGGACACATAATGGAAGTAGTAAGTATAATGATTTTCACACTACGTTCCCCAGAAATTAATGGGTGCGTTTTAGAGAATATATTGAGCATGTCTAACAGAGAAACTCTTTTTTGTTTTATTTATTTAAATTTTGTTTATATAAGGATCTCATTCCTAAAAACACTTTCCCATTTGAAAACCAATTTGTTAAGGCTAAACGATTTTAGGTTTATTTAATGCATTCGCAAGAGAAATGAGGATATCCAGGCTATAATAAGGCTCAGAAAAGTCTTATTTTGAAAATAACACACAACTGTACTTTGTAAAAGAGATCCTAAAACTGTACATCAAATTTTAGTCCTCCCAACTATACATTAAAAGTAGAAATGGTAAGGTAACTATATTAGAAATATTCCAGGTTTTTAAGTCAGACAAGATAAGTTCAAATCCACACCTTGTCACTCTCTAGTTATGTATTTTTAGCTTAATTTCTCGAAGCCTCAGTTTCCTTTTTTATAAAATAAGTTATAATACTCTATTTTACAGAGCTGCTTTAAGGACCAAATAAGATAATGTACTTAAAGCACCCAACAAAACATTTGGTACACAGAAAGCACTCAGTAATGAATTACAGCTATTATCATTACTAACAAAATATTTTATATTTAACTTACCTTAAAGGGGAAAAATATAATAGATTCACTTGTCAGCTTTTTAATAAGGGCAAACATTACAGCAAAATAAGAGTACTATACTACTTGGCTTCTCTGTTTCATCCTTTTCAGATAACATAAAAATGATTTTTTTCCATCTTCAAAATACTCGATTACTGATAGATATACTGTAGGTACATGGGAAAGATTCTGTATAATCACATTCACATTCTTGTGAGATGTTTAACTGAAAAACCAACGAATGCCAGAATTCTGAATTAAGCATCTGATTATACAGCAGGCTAGACAGTAGAAACAGACTGCTTTAAGAATTTTTAAAACAAGAAATCTCAAGATTAAATAAAATCACTCTGTATTTGTTTTAAATTTTGATGCTTTAACTTATTTCTCTGTTGTGTTTGGCTTGTGTTGCTCCCTACCCGCAACAGCTCTCTCTCTGCTGGTAAAAATCCTATTCTCATTCAAGATTTAGCTCAAATCCAGTCTTCTCCAAACTCCCATAATCTCCCTAGATGGTAGTCTGTTAATCATGTTACTGAACATGTGGCACATACTATTCATAATTATCATTCAGAATAACTGTGTTGTCAAGTCTTTTAAAGCTTATAATGTATTCTCACATTTCACTTGGATTTGGGCATTAAAAAATCCCTAAGTAGAGCAAGAATTAAAATTACATGTCCAAATGAATGGTTCCAGATGTGAAGAATGAATGCATTCTACAAGAAAAATTAAAATCTCCCTTTTAACAATTTGTGAAAACCAAAGTGGTTAGGTACCTTAACAGAGACTACAAAAATCTTAAGAATAGAGGATCAAATCGTCCTACTTACTGCTCAGGCTAAAGTCCCACTCGCTGAAGTAGAACACTTACAGGAAGAATAGGAGTTATTATTTCTCTTTATTACCAAGAAGTTTCAAGAATTTAGACTTTTTCTATGAATAAAGTCTATATGCTTTATGAAACCAGACTTAAGACAACTTTTTTTCTCCCTGTTTCCTTTGGTTCTTACCTATTTCACAAACCAGATTGTTACTAAATATGTAAGTGACACCCAGAGAGGTGAATATCAAATCAAGGATTATCAAAATGGAAATAGAGTTTAAGTGTATAATACATTTAGTATTACCATTAAAAAGAAACTGGGAGAGGGTTTGGTCAATTCTCCGCACTGATTTGTTAGTAAATCTAAAAATTCCAAAAAATCACGTATACGTCTGTTTAGTCAAATATTTGAATAGATACAAACTGCGAATATACAAAGAGTAACCACCTTGATTACAGGGAATTTTCAATTAGATAAAATTCTTTTATAGTACACTAATTTATTTTAGATTAATGAAGAACTTTGTTATAGTATACAAGCAAAAACTTTCAATGTTCCTCAACAGGGAAAGTTCATTAATCCTTCAACGTACATTTAATGAGTACTTACTATGTGCAAATCACTATTTATTTATTGTTGGCAGTTTATAACAGCACTTTATAATCATATTGAACTATCACGCTGAAATAATTAGAACAGAAAGACACTAATTAAGAAATCAACTATAACCATATATTTTTCACACTAGTGTCCATAGAAACTAATTAATACTTTTTTAAACAGAGTATTTAGGCTACCTGAGAAGTTCTCTAACTCACAGATTATTTTAGTGTATCTCAGCTATGGTTAGCTCCAAGTGAGAATGAGTTCAAAGTTGGTTGGCTTACTTAATAGGAAGAAATAAAATATTCTGTCATTAAATAGGATTTTACAGAAAATTACCCAAGAAAGGTATTCAAGAACTACTAGTGATGTTCCACCTTACAATATATGAAAAACTTCACACAAGGGTAGGGGCTTCAAAACAGAAAGTCAGTCTCATATGCATATTTATCAAGTTTCTTTTTATAATCTTTATGAAAAAAATACTAAAACCAACCTGCCATAGAAAGTGTTGGTCCCCCTTGGTAATGTGATAATCCTGTATCCTGGGTCAAGTCAAATAGTAACTCTGATGACTTATTAGACACAATTCGTGATGAGTTTGTTATATAACCCTGTTAAATAGTTCAAAGGAAAAATAATACATTTATTCAACAGTTATAATTATTTTAATATAATTATATATTATGTAATTTTACATAATTATGTAAGAATTTTATTTCATAGACATTTACAAAAGTAAACTTAATTGTATGCCCAATATTCTAAGGAAATCCTTTGATGACTCAATTATTAATAAGTTAAAAACACAAAGATAATTGCTACTTTGCCAAAATTATCATCTACTGAAACTGAAAGCAAGCTATTACTTAGAGCTGGTTTACTGCTGACTAGAAAACTAAAATGGGGGGCATATTCTTAGTCCAACTTCTTCAAGGTAAAAGAAACATAAATCAACTTATATGTCAATAAGATTGATACACTTTAGATGACTTCTAAAGATGTAGTATCCTCATTAAAGGGCAAATAATAGAACTTAGCAAAATCTTTGGGCATAAGCAAGGAGAAAAATAAAAACCATATTTACATGACCAAAGAAATTAAAAGCTTCTATGCCTCTAAAAACCTCACAACTGAGATATCAGGGCAAACAAACAGAATCAATCTGCAGTATTATGCATCAGTGTTAAGGATGAATAAATCACATAATATGAATTTTGAAATCATCTTTATTGGAGAAATGTATAAGCTATGCATCAGAAGGAGAAAAAATGGGCCCCACACCCTTTCCATCATCCCATAGAAAGCCATGCTAGGCCAGGAATCTTCCGTCTCATCAGGCAAATATGAAAGCAAACAGGTCAGTAGAGTGAACAAATAAGAATGCCAGGCAGACAGGGTTTAGAACAGAAGTTGTTTATAGGAATAACTGGGGCCAGCTGTCCTGCCCCTAGAGGCCTTGGGACTCAAAGGAAGTTTTAGCCCTTCCATCAGGAGAAAGGGTGGTCCAAACTAAAAGGAAGATCTTAGGAAGAGAGGAGTGAAAAGTATGAGATGAATGATAATGTGGTCAAGTATAAAGCAGTATAAAGTTATAACATATATGAGCATACATATATAGTGTACATAATTATGAAAAATATGGTCAATATAATTTAGGGACATACACTCCAATATTA
This sequence comes from Rhinopithecus roxellana, assembly GCF_007565055.1. Taxonomy (NCBI): domain Eukaryota; kingdom Metazoa; phylum Chordata; class Mammalia; order Primates; family Cercopithecidae; genus Rhinopithecus; species Rhinopithecus roxellana. The sequence continues at coordinate 43,933,917 of NC_044553.1, forward strand.
TTATACATTAAATATAATGATACATACACACACACACACACACACACAAAATATACTCCAATACTATTAATACATTTAAAAGATACTCATTGTGGACAGTAAGCTCTCAGAGTGACTTTTGGACCATTCTACATGTCATAATATATAACAAGCAAAAGTTTCAAGATTAACAATAATTAAAAATTAAAGGAAAAAAGACTATCACTTTAGGAAAAATATGGGCAAAGGCCATAAACTGAGAGAATTCAGACGTCAAATACTAATGAACAACACATACGAAATACCTTTTTTCCAAATTGCTAGCCAAAGAAATGCAAATAAAAACAATAGCAATATTTAACTAATGAATTGGCATGTTACCATAATATCTACTACAAAATAAATTAATTAGCCACTACTCTTAAAAGTGTCAAGGTCATGGAAGACAAGGAAAGAATGAATAACTAGAAAATATAAGGAGATTAAAAAGAAATAACTGCAAGGTGGGATCCTGAACAGGATACTGGGCAGGAAAAAAAACATTAATGGGAAAACTGATGAAATTCCAGTAAGGTCTATAGTTGGGTTAATGTTAATTACCCAGTTGTGATAAGATGTTAACATAAAGAGAAACATAAAGAGAAAAGAGGTATACGGGAACTGTTTGTACTATTTTTTCTGTGTCTAATATTAGTTTGAATTAAAAAGTAATAATATTCATTATTGGCAAAGTAGAGCTTATATTTTACATTAATTTTTCTGCATAAAAGCTTTGGCAGTAGCTATTGAAGGCTTTAAAAGGTTCACTTCCTTTTTGTGTGTTGGTGTGTGAAACGGAGTTTCACTTTTGTTGCCCAGGCTGGAGTGCAATAGACTGATCTCCGCTCGCTGCAACCTCTGCCTCCTGGGTTCAAGTGATTCTCCTGTCTCAGCCTCCTGAGTAGCTGAGACTACAGGAGCATGCCACCACACCTGGCTAATTTTCGTATTTTTAGTAGACATGGGGTTTCATCATATTGGTCAGGCTGGTCTTGAACTTCTGACCTCAGTGATCCACCTGCCTTGGCCTCCCAAAGTGCTGGGATTACAGGTGTGAGCCACTGTGCCCAGCCGGTTCACCCCCTTTTATGTAATTATTCCATTTTTAAGAATTTATGGTAATGAAATAAAAATGTTTAAGGGAAAATTAGTTACAACAGCAAAGCAATTATAACCTGTATGTCTAACAATGGAGAAATGATTAAACTGATAAACTATTGCGCAAAAATTAACTTTTTTGTGTGTGTGACGGAGTCTCACTAAGTTGCCAGGCTGGAGTGCAGTGATGTGACCTCGGCTCACTGCAACCTCCACCTCCTGGGTTCAAGCAATTCCCCTGCCTCAGTCTCCCGAGTAGCTGGGACTACTTAACTTTAACTGCACAGTAGAATCACACTTGAAGAGTTTTTAAGAAGCTATCATTTCTGGGTTCCACCCAGACCAACTGGCAAAACCTCTCATTTTTAAAAAGAATCCAAGTATAGGAACCATCAACTGAGGTGCTTTCATTTAAAAACTATGGTGGACACCACCATGCCCACCTAATTTTTGTATTTTTAGTAGAGACAGGGTTTCACCATGTTGGCCAGGATGGTCTCTATCCCTTGACCTTGTGATCTGCCCACCTCAGCCTCCCACAGTGCTGGGATTACAGGTGCAAGGCACCGCACCCGGCCAAATTAACATTTTTTAAGGAAATGTTCCAAGTAGAATGTTCAGTGAAAAAACAGAAATATGTATTTGCATATACTATAGGGTCCTGATATACTCTTCTCACTTTTCTAAACTCTGTCCCCAAATACATATTATTTCATAAGAGAAACATAAAGGTTTTATTATAAATTAAGGAATATTTAAGTTTGAAGAATTTCGCTTTGTTACTAACTTTTCTATTGACACGGGTTTGTTAAGAAGTTATGGAAACAAGCTATTGATGTTACTCAAACTAATCCTAGAATTTGAGGCCTAATAGGCAGATGTAGGCATTTGGGCCTCAACATGTGGTATTTTTTTTTTAATCAATAATGCCCTATGATTTAACAGTAATAAAACATATACTTCAAAGTAAACATTTTCTCAAAATATTTGTGAAAAAATTGAAAAGTTACTTCTGAGTTTCAAGTTATTCACCTTTCAAACTGAAATAATAATCACAATTGTTTTAAATGTACTTGCTCTTCATGGTACATGTATCATATTAAGCAGCTATCACAACAATGCTAATAAAGACCTAATATTCTTCCCCATTTTATAAATAGGTAAACTAAGGTTAGGTGTGGTCTAATAAGGCTCCCAGTACAGCCCCACTTGTTGCTGATGGAGCTGGAAATAGAATCCATGTCTGACTGATTACAGAGCCCAAGCACTTAAGCTATATTACATTGACTTTCTAGGTGGTAATAACATATCCCATCCCTGCCAACCTGAAAGCGATGTTCAGATACGACATTCCATGAAAAAGTAAACACACACACACACAAAATATGACATAAAAAAACTACTAATTATAATTTATTAAAATAACTTCCAAAATTCAGAGAAAAGTCCCTTAAACAGGATTCTCAATTCATTCCAGAATACTCCTCTGTCATTCTTAACTTTAACTGCACAGTAGAATCACACTTGAAGAGTTTTTAAGAAGCTATCATTTCTGGGTTCCACCCAGACCAACTGGCAAAACCTCTCATTTTTAAGAAGAATCCAAGTATAGGAACCATCAACTGAGGTGCTTTCATTTAAAAACTATGCCCAAAACACTCTGAGTCAGAAAAGAATCTAATTCCTAATTCCTTTAACACCAAATGTACAAACTCTTGCTTTTATTTTTTTTTCCCCTCCCTCGGTCAAATGTTGGAAAGATTTTTACCTAACAAACTATTAAACAATGTTTTCTTTCTCTATTTTTTTTTCCTCAATAATGCCAAATAGCTTATAATAAGCATGAAAGAAACCACTGAGTTAATTTAACTTGATTCCAACTAACAGCAAAGAATTTTTACATTCTGGGTAGCTTTCCAGCTACCTTCAGGAACACCTTTTTTTCCTTTTCTTTTCTTTTTTTTTTTTTTTTTTTTTTTTTTGAGATGGAGTCTCACTCTGTCACCCAGGCTGGAGTGCAGTGGCATGATCTCAGCTCACTGCAACCTCTGCCTCCCAGGTTCAAGTGATTCTCCTGCCTCAGTCTCCCAAGTAGCTGGGATTACAGGCACCCACCACCACGCCCAGCTATCTTTTGTATTTTTAGTAGAGACATAAGAGTTCTGCCCTGTTGTCCAGGCTGGTCTTGAACACCTGACCTCAGGTGATCCACCCACCTTGGCCTCCCAAAGTGCTGGGACTATAGGCATGAGCCACTGCGCCCAGCCACCTGTTACATTTTTAAAAACATTAGAAATAGCCCGTGGAACCCTGGATGATTCAAGACAGAGACTCAGCAGTCTCCCTTATCATTCTTATTATTTAAAGAATATACATTTTTAGGAAAATTCACCACTATTTTTCTGAGACAGTGGTGCCCTAACTCTTTGGCTTCAGAACCATTTTATGCACTTTAAAATTGTTGAACCCAAAAAGATTTTGTTTACATTGGTTACATCTATCAGTATTTTCCATATTAGAAATTAAAACAGAGAATATTTTATAACATTTATTTATTCATTTCAAAATAACAAACTCATTACAGATTAACATAAATAACATTTTAATGAAAAATGACTTGCAAACACAAAAAAAATGACTTGCAAACACAAAAAAAAATGTGAAAAGTGGCATTGTTTCACATCTTTGCAAAGCTCTTAAATATCTAGCTTAATCAAAAATTGTTTTAGCTTCTTATCTGCTTCTGCCTTCAATCTACTAGGACATGTTGTTTTGGTTGAAGAATATTATTAAAATCTGCCTCATAGGAATATATAACTGGAAAAGGGAGTGTTTTAACAGGGTTTTAATTAACTGTGGATATACTACTTTGATACTATACCAAAACTGAACAGTTGGTACTTAAAGGTTTGTTGCAGTGTGAAATCTGAAACCGTATCCCAGAACACCTGTTCCATTAAAATCATTGGTCTATCTTGGCTTTTAAATGGATGTTTCACCCATGCATACTTTTGTAATATATATGCTAGTTATGTGGAAAATACTGGTTTCACTGAATTATACAGGTCTTTCAAATGGTGACATAGTTCATTACACAATATTTTTTAAATCATTATTTATGAACACCACCACCCATCAGAAAACTCTTGAAGTATTCAAAAGTTGCCAAGATCACGGTGGCAAATGAGTTTTCCAAAATTCTAATTTTTGCTTGAAAGTTCAAATTTTACCATTGGCAAGAAATATTACTATCAATTGTTTTTGCTGAAGTGAAAGGTTTGAGGAAATGTTTGCCAAACAATCAAGATTGAGTAAGTGTGTGGCAGATAGACTCTAAATTGGCCTCCATGTAAATGTCATTACTCATAAACCCCAGGTCCTGGTACTCATGTTCTGTATAATTCCCTCCCTTTGAGTGTGTGCAGGACCTCTGACTTGCTTTTAACCAATAGAATACAACAAAGGTGACAGGATATATATGATTTTTGTGTACATGATTATGTTTCCTAAGACTGTAAGGGCATCTTGCTAAGGACTCACTCTCACCTGCTAGCTTTGAGGAAGCAAGCAGTCTTACTGGGAAAACCTACCTGCCAAGGAGCCAGCCAAAAGCCAACAAGATACTGAGATTCTCAGTCCAACAATCCTTAAGGAACTGAATGCTACCAAAAACCATGTGAACTTGGAAGCAAATATTTCCCCAATAGAATTTCAGATGAAACTGCAACTTCAGGGACCACATCTTGAATGCAGCCTTGTGAGATCCTTAAGCAGAAAACCCACCTAAGCCATGACCTGATTCCTGACCCACAGAAATTGTGAGACCATGAGATAAAGAGTATATGTTGTTTTAAGCTGTGTAAGCTTGTGGTAATATTGATACACAGAAACAAATATCTAATACACCATGGTATGTCAGTCATTCTTTCATGTAAAAATGGTGTTCTATTAACAACAACAACAACAAAAATCAGGTAGTTTACCTCACAATTCAATCACACAAGTGCTTTTCCTCAAGACAACTATCATACTTCAGACACAGAGGTACTTTACGCATACTACCCATATCATCACACAGAATATTTTTTAAAACACATATTCAAGTGTAGAGAGTTAACAAAACTAATAACATTTTAATACTTCATCAGGGAAATTGGGTATAACTGAGTAATACTCAGCTGAGTAATATAGTTTACTGTGAGTGCATGGCAGGTGACTAATACAGAAACTACACTTTGGTGGCACTACCTTCATTCACACTAAGGCACCAGCAGCTTACCCACCATTACTTCAGCATCACCAGTGCAAATAACAACACAGTGGAAAAGGAAAACAGTCGTTGATTATAATGACAACACTGTTGACTCTCAAATCTTTGAAAGGGTCTTGGGGAACCCCAGGGGATTGCAAAATACAGTCTGAGAACTGTTCGACTAAGGCAATTCTTTCATGACTAAAAAAGTGTACATTTATATACAACATATACGTATGTATGTGTGCATATACACATAAACTATGGGTTAGGCTGGATTGAAATCCCAGATCCATCAACTGCCAACTTTGGGATTTTGAATAAATCTTTCAACCTCTATGAGCCTCAGTTTCCTCAACTAAAAAATGAGGATAATTATAGTGCCTACTTCACAGGGATGTTTAAGAACTAAATGAAGTGAATTTACCTATGGCATTTAGCACAAAGCCTTATATATATTAACAGCTCAATTAATGTTAACTATTACCATTTTCTATTACTTTTTGTAACAAAAAAAGTGGGAATATGTTGTAATAGGAAAAAACATTTTTTTTTTTAACTAACTGAACTATAAAGGAATGCTTTCAGAGTAAAAAGCTATGATGGTCTCTTGACTGTTTTCCCAATTAAGAATACCTGGTCCAGTTTGCAATCTTAAATATTTGTCATTATGCAATATTTATTACTGATCATAACTTTATTCACATTTTGATAGCATAGTTTTCACTACTGTACCTATTTAGGCATACTGCCTGTTATTGATAGGTTGGGTAGTTAGCTCCTTCAGTTATTACTTGGGGTACTGCTAGAGCTACCAAAAATATGGTGACATTTTCTGATGCTAACTATGCTTCTACTGGATGACTACTTATGACAGTCCAGAATTTTAACTGGGTATTGTTGATATTGATAAATAACATCCAATGGATTCCTGAGCTGGCTGTATAGTTTTAGAAACACTTACAGGTTTAGAAAAAGGCTGAACAATAACAGAACTATCTGAAGATCTAGACTCAGGATGAAAATTTATTGGTGAGGCAGGCACTGGATTTGATGTTGGATTCGTGTAGTGTTGACTTGTAGGCTTGAATGCAGCAGTAATACCTGTATTTTAAAGTAACACAATATATTGAAATTATTTGTACATAATCAATTTTGTCAAAATACTTCACTTTAAAATTAAAATAGTACAATAATACTGTACCTCGACTGAGTGCACCATTCTTTAGTCCCCTTGAATATGAGCTGGGGTTAACTCTGTTCAAAATATCTATAAAAGATTATATTTATTTATTTTAAAATTCATTGTTTGAATGAAATACATATTAAGATAATAGAAATCATCAATTGAAAACATTTAAACAGATTTATGCAAAGAGTATATAACTAATCACTGATTTAAGAATATAGTTCATTTTAAACACATACATCTTTATCCACTAAAGAAGCTAAAGAAACAAGATAAGTAGGCTTTCTTTTATAGACTAAGAACAATCTTTCTCATTGTAACTCAAAATTCAAAAGCCAGAAGTAAGGGAGTGACAAATCTGACTACATGTGACTCAAAACATTGTGCTTGCAAAGAAACATCACGTAGTTAATAAAAATTTTCCAAAAATATATTTATATACAACCTATAATTTAAATGTATATCTTTCTTTGCATGATGACAGGGCTGTACATACAGTCAGGTTCCTATGATTCAAAATCAAATCCTTGCCCAACCTCTACACTGCATTCACTCCTCTAAAAGTCTTGAAGTTTCATTACAGAAAATCTCATTGGATTATCTACTATTAGTTTTGAGTTAAAAAAGAAAAACTATCAGAGATTGCAGACTAAAGTGAACCAACAGTTTATCGTAGCATTTTATTAGTTAAGAGGTTTCAAAACCACCACTACACCAGAAGTCAAGCTGAGCCTGCCATGACTTTGAGGATCAATTTAAAGTTCCTCATTCTTGCATGCATATAAACTCTGTAACTTCCAGCTTATCAAATTGTGGTTTGGAAGCATGAAGATTTGCCTAAAATTGCTGGTTAGAAAAAGGTAAAAAGCACTTAAAAAAAAAAAAAAAAAAAAAAACCCACCAAATCTCATAAAAATTTCTTTTATCTTCCTCACAGTAGAAAGGAACCAGATCCCATTAAGTAATTCTATAAAATAATGGTTCACACAGAAATATGGTTGTCTTCTGATAAGGTCAATGCAGTGCTCTGTAATTAAACACTACAGATATCTTATTACAGAAAGTTCTACTCAAAGAACTTGAAACTGTTTTCACTCAGAAATTCAGGATTAAATATTTACTCAAACCATGAAAGAACTATTGCTGTCGTACTTTTTAGTGGGTGTAGTCTATGGATCACAAGTTTTTGACCTCCTTTCTTGCAGTTTTATACAAACATTTAACTCATGTTCCATATGTTAATTTTATGGCTTACATATAAAATAACAATAAAACCATTGAAATTATTCACCTTAACATTGTAGAAAAGAAATTCTATTGGGGTCAATCCCCTTCTTGATGGAATTATTTTAAAACTAATGTACAATGTTCTACTTGAATACCATGAAGAGTCATCTACAATCAGTATAAATTCAACTTGAATCTTAACTGTCATGTTTTCAGTAAGAGTTTGAATAATTTTGCAATATAATATTTCAATATAAAACAATAATCAAGAGAATATTATGTTCCACATATTACCAACAATGCCATCATGCCTAATTCATTTTATAATCCAAGTGGCACTCCGCTTAGCACTCCATGAGAGATGACCAACGTGTCACAGGAAATGGTACTGAAAATCCAATTGGTGTAATTACTCTCTCTCTAATAAAACTGAATAAAGGTGCCAATCCGAGTTTAGAGGTAAGCGAAGCAAGAACTAGGCTTTCAGAAAATTTTAGTCTCTTAATCACACTTTGAAGCACTACCATGGTAAGTAAACACACACACACTAGTAAACTGGGTACATAACATTCTTTGGTAAATTCTCCTGGCTTCAAACAAACAAGTAAATGAAATGCAAAAGGATCTATTTTCTCTTTCTCCCTGAAATTTGCATGTTATTTCTCTACACTGTCATACATTTTTGAGTGGACATTTTAACAAATGTCACAGTATCTGCACATTAATATTATAACAATGTCAAGACCAATTCTCTAATTCAAAGCTAATAAGCCACAAAGGTACCAAGTTGTTCTGCCCAAAAGCCTTAAGGATTTAAATGTACTAAACGCTACATCATCCAAGTAGAGTGGCTACAGACAGCACCGTTCTCTTTCATGAATATAAAAAGGAGTTACTGGAAGATGGGTATAGTCAGAAGCTGCAGCTTCTATTGGTACACAGGCCAGAGACTGTGCAATCATTCATCACCTATACATTTTGTGGCCATGTATAGATGACACTGCAGTGAGGACTGGATGTGAGAAGTCCCATTTGAGACTAACAAAAACTCACTTAGTATATTCTGAAACTTTAAGCAAAGCATTCCAAATGTTTTATTTTCTCTTCTCCTGGGTTTGAAAAAAAAGAAAAAGAATAAACAGATAAATATGTTACTTAAGGCCAGGTTCGGTGACTCACACCTATAATCTTAGCACTCTGGGAGGATGAGGCAGGTGGATCACTTGAGCTCAGGAGTTCGAGAGCAGCCTGGGCAGCATGATGAGACCCTGTCTCTACAAAAAATACAAAAATTAGCCAGGCATGGTAACACATGCCTGTAGTCCCAGCTACTTGGGAAGCTGAAGTGGGAGGATTGCTTGAGCCAAGGAGGTTGAGGCTACAGTGAGCCATGATTGCGCCACTGCACTCTAGTCTAGCGATAGAGACCCTGTCTTTAATTAATTAATCAATTAATTAACTCCATTAAAAATTATGATTTCTAATCTCAGAAGACCTCCAGGGTCACCAGCTAATCTCAGTCCATTTCTCTTTCCTGACATTTGATATTTAACCTCTTACCTCCTTCCTCAAGTCCCCAAACACATCGCCATCCTGATTCTCAAGTTCTTACTGGCCTCCCACCCAATCTCTCATACCTAACTCTTTACAGTGGAACATGAACACCAAGTACCTATTAAACAGTTCACAAGTTTTTCTATTAGAAATAATACCTTATAAAGCTTGGTTTCACTAAAAGTAAATGCTTACTTGAAATTGCTGGTTTTGAACTTGATATCTCCCCAACAAAGATTGGCTCATCATCGTCGTCATCCTCAACTTCTTTTACTTTCTTCTGCCATGGTTCCAGCTCCTCTTCTTCACATTCCATAAACAGTTCTGCCATTTTTGAATTACCTAATTTTCAAAAGAAGAGAAGTAAACCTCATTTTTGAAAATAAAAATAAAAACATTTCTGTAATACATAGCATTAAATTTAAGATGTACTTTAATAATCCTAATAGCAATTTCTGAATTGGTATTTGTAGTCAGTATGTGGTAACAACAGTGAGAAATGCAGAGCTTACTCTCTAAAATATTAAATAGTAAAATTTAGATAAACAGACCATTGATGACAGTAGTTATTTACAGTAGACAGAAAATCTGGAACAGTCAAATTCAGTGAAAGTGAGTTTCAGTCATATACATAGAATAGGATTATCTCTACAAAAAGGATTATACCCCCTGTCTTTTTAAAAACGTATTCACAAAAGGCAGATAAACTAAGAATAAGGGGCAACAGGTGGGAGATAAACGGGATAAACTAAAGCAGATTCAAGAATGCCAGGCAGGATGGGAGAGGTGGCTCCCACCTGTAATCCCAGCACTTTGGGAAGCCAAGGCAGACAGATTGCTTGAGGTCAGGAGTTCGAGACCAGCCTGGCCAACATGGTGAAACCTCCATCTCTACTAAAAACAGAAAAATTAGCCAGGCGTGGTGGCCTGAGTCTGTAATCCCAGCTACTTGGGAGGCTGAGTCAGGAGAATCGCTTGAACCTAGGAGGTGGAGGTTACAGTGAGCTGAGATCATGCCACTGAATTCCAGCCAGGGTGACAGAGTGAGAGTATGTCTTAAAAAATAAATAAATAAATAAATAAATAAATAATAATAATAATAATGCCAGGAATAGAACACAGCAGGGAAGAGATGCTAGAATAGAATATGGAAAACGAATTAGGCTTATTCAATTAAGGGCAAAGTAGATATTTCTCACAGGAAGAAAGTCACAAATCATTTTCTAGTCAAATGTTACAGTGTAGTCCACCTACCAAAAAAAAGGCCTTCCCATTTTCCTAAATGCCATCAATATCATGAACCTTTTTTTCTCTAAACTGTACTATTTTACTAATTATACAGAGTTCTTCAAATCTAATAATTAAAAATATTAATTTTCATTGGCAAGTCATAAGTTAGTATTTGTGTTTTTTAAATACTTGAAACACCAGCCTTATTGTGTGTTTCAGAGCTATTATTTACACCACTTCTTCTTCCTAGAATATCCTTCCTTCTCAACTCTAGTCTATATCACTCCAGTCTACAGCAAAGACAGCAGAGACTTGATATCAAATTGAGTAATTCAAATCTGTATTCCACTGTTTATAATCATATGACTCTAGAGAAGTTACTTGAACCTATTTTCCTCATCTATAATAGAAGTATGATATCTACCTAATAGAAGTATCACACAGATTCAAGAAAATGCCACATAAAGCACCTAACATCAAGTGAATATTCAACAAAATATTAATTCCCTGGCCCTCCTAACTCTTGGTTCAATTATAACTCCCCTTATAAACCATCAGATTTTACTTTCCTTCAAAATCTGAACCCAGTCTCTACTAAAAATACAAAAATTAGCCGGGAAAAAAAAAAAAAAAAAAAAAAAAAAAAAAAAAAATCTGAACTACATTGATAATCAATATCATGCAGTTCAAGATTTAACATATATGATCTCAAACTGCTATTTTTTCATGTGTGTTAATTTTATATGTCCAAGGTCATATAGGAATACATTCCCCCCTACACATTAGAGGGGCAGTAGGCATACAGCATATAATAATATATGGACTAGGTAAAGTCAGAAAATGCATAATTTTAAATAATTACGGAGACTTGTTGTATAGTAATAACAAAAGTATCATTTACATCCAGTTGTTACATGTATAGGCTGAACTGTGTTTTCTCAAAATTCATATGTTTAAGTGCTAACCCTCACACCATAGAATGTGACTATATTTGGAGACTGGGTCCTCAGAATTAATTAAATTAAAATAAGGTTAGTAGGGTGGGCCCTAATCTAGTATGACTGGTGTCCTTAATAGAAGAGGAGATTAGGACACAGACACAAGCAGGAAAGGAGATCACATGAAGGTATAAGAAGAAGATGGAGGACACACACAGTGGCTCACACCTATAATCACAACACTTTGGGAGGCCGAGGCAGGTGGATCACCTGAGGTCAGGAGTTCAATACCAGCATGGCCAACACGGTGAAACCCAGTCTCGACTAAAATTACAAAAAAACTTAGCCAGGATTGGTGGCGAGCACCTGCAGTCCCAGCTATTCAGGAGGCTGAGGCAGGAGAATCACTTGAGCCCAGGAGGAGGAGATTGCAATAAGCCAAGATTGCGCCAGTGTACTCCAGCCTTAGTGACAGAGTGAGAATCCGTCTCAAAAAAAAAAAGGAGAAGACGGCCATCTACAAGTCAAGAAGAGAGGCCTCAAACCCCTCCCATATGGCCCTCAGAAGAAATCAATCCTATCAACACCTTAATCTTGGACTTCTAGACTCAAGAATTATCAGAAAAATTTCCATTGTGTAAGTCACCCAGTCTGTGGTACTTTGTTACAGCAGCCCTAGCAAACTCATATAATATACAAAGGTCTTCCTTGTTCTTTTTAACAGGGCACTGCCATTGTTAATATACCCAGGACATATTTTTGAGAAAAAAATATTTTAAGGCATAATAGCTTTATAATTTTTTTAGAAATAATTTACTTTTTCTCTATGTACAGAAGAAACATGTAAGATTATATGTACCAAATTGGTAAAAGTAGTTTCTTCTGATAATGGGGGAAAACACCTCTATTTTACTCACTTTTTTATTTATATTACTTGTTTTTATGTGAACATTTGTTACTTTAACAATTTTAAACATTTTTAAATGTCTCCCAACTTTCATCCTTTCTCCTGAAGTAAAGTGATACGAAAGTCACATATACTAGTATTAGTCATGGCAGCAACACTTACTTTTTGGTTGAAAAAGGTTGTCGCCCATCAAGCTGCAGAGATGACTTTCTGTAAATTGTCACCTAAGTACTGACACATGATATCAGTCAATTTTATGAGTCACTTTAAGTAACACCAAATATTGAAACATGAAACTTGGGATTCACAAATTATTGGACGTAACTTTAATCTCTAAACTCACCATGTGACTCCAGACAAGGCAGCAAGTTATTTCTGTTTTCCTTCCTATAAAATAAAGATACCAACTATTAGGGTGGACTTCATTAAATTAAGACGTATACATATTTAATCTTTTCTCCTATACAGAGATCAATTATGTTTGATATATTTGATAAACACATATAGTTCATTTTACATAACTGGTTCATTCCCGAATAAACCCAAATGTAATAAATAAATGATTATTATACTCGGCACTTAATACTTGAAGAAATGTGATGATTCATAAATTACAAATAATTTTTTAAAGTATTATTTAGTAAAAATGAGTAATCACCTTACAATGTATTGTTATTGGAAATCGAACTTTTCAAATGCTGAGTGACATTAATCTTTAACTGTTATCTTTTCTTTGTATTTCAGAAATACATGTAATTATTTCTGTAAGAAAACACAATTTTAAACAAATTTTAGTTTATATCTTTCTGGCTTTTTATCAACTGAAAGGGAACAGAAAATTCACTGGAAATATTTCATCATAGATTAATTCATTCAAAAAAATAACTACTCATGGCCTTCTGTATGCAAGGTAATGTGCTAAGGTCAGTGGAAAACAAAAATGAGTAAGTCACATTCCTAGACTTCAGAAGTTTACAATCTAGTATGTCAATAATTTATTTGGCTTTAAAAATGCTGTTAGAATACACATTTTTTTGGGAAAAAAAATATTTGAATTGCTTTATTCAAACTGAGAATCTGTTTTTTGAATTTCCATGCACACGCAATAGCATAAATTTTACAAAATAAATAAGCTTTTATAAAACTGAGTTATAAAGCAAAAAATGTCAAAAATTAATGGAAATCTAAAACACTGGAATACACAACTAATTCAACCTTCACTTTCCTCTTTATCCTTAGGCTGACAAAAGCAAGCTTTCCTACTTTTCAGTTTCCACATTACGTAAACTGAAATAGCACAAAGGAAAAAATTATTACTTTAATTCCAGAAGCTATTGTTATTAATTCAGTTATTCAGAGTTACTATCACAAGAGACTCTAGTGATTCTTGTGTTTAACTTAATATCCCCTAGCTCTAAAGTTGTACTATTAAAAATCTCTTTAACTCAATTTTTGAATAGCTGTAGCTTGTCCCACTTTCAACAGTATAATGCTTATTTCAGATAAATACATGATAATTCCTGCTTCACATTAAGGACTTACCAATACCAGGAACAGAATATTTTTAAGATTCACAATTACATATCCTATGGACCCATATATAATGTTTTTAAGTGACCACATAAGTATCTACTGGCTTCAGAATTTTGTTGGTAAAGCACCGAATTCTATGAAACATTAAATCTGCTGCCAGAGAAGTGGTATATCCAACAAAGATATGCAACGGGAATGTCAAAGGCATCAGCTCAGAGTTGGCTCTTTAAGATAGCCAGAAAAGGTTAGGCGTGGCAGCTCACGCCTGTAATCCCAACACTTTGGGAGGCCGAGGTGGGCGCATCACCTGAAGCAGGAGTTCGAGACCAACCTGGCCAACACAGAGTCACACCCCGTCTCTATGAAAAAATACAAAAATTAGCTGGGCATGGTGGCACACGCCTGTAGTCCCAGCTACTTGGGAAGCTGAGGCAGGAGAATCACTTGAACTCAGGAGGCAGAGATTGCAGTGAGCTGAGACTGCACCACTGTACTCCAGCCTGATAGAGAGAGCAAGACTATGACTCTCAAAAAAATAAAATAAAATAAAATAAAATACCCAGGGAAAAAAAAAAAAAGAGGACTCTCAACTTCAACTACTAACTCAGGTACAGATTACATGCCCATATTTAATATACTGTTTGTATGGGGGGAAAATGAATTCCAAGTAACTGACTTAAAATAAAATCCATTCATTTATGGATACTGTCCACATAAATAATTATAATTCCTATTTTATAAATTTTTGGTTTCAGTTTTTATCTAAAATTAAACTATATCTTTTTCTATAAAAAAATTAGAAATCAATGGAAATGTGGGTCTAAGTATTTTCACTATCTGAAATTTTCACTTTCATCCATTGATAGATACCACCTGATGTAATGTTGCTGTATTAAATAATATTAATACTGTATGTGATCTAGTACAGAGCACATACTACGGACACAGGTGTGCTATATACTAGACATAGTCCTCTTTACTCTCTGATAAGAAAAAAATTAAGCAATTTCACAAACTACAACTGCAGTGTATGAATATTTACAAAAAGAATACCACACTACAAATCAGGAGAATCAAGTCATAGTACCAGCAAGGCCACAACTTTCTGCCAAGTCATCTTCAATTCTAGCTCTCAGGCTATATTATAGTTCAACTGAAAAGATTCTGGCTTAATTCAGCTCAAAATCTATTGTATACTTTAAACATTCAGTAACCATGAAGAGTAAAACATGGTGAAGAATGAATGCCAAATTCAAATTCTGACTCAATCACTTATTACCCATATGATGTTGGACAAGTTAGTTAACCTAGTGCCTTGTTTACTGCTTTTTATATATACATTTACCATTTACATATACATATAAAATAAAAATAGACTTACGTCATTGGATTATAGTGAAGATTAAATGAGATAATACATATAAAACACATCTCAGTGCCTGGCACACAGAAACCACTCTATAAGGTTTAACTATTTTTAACTCTGGGATAAATCCCATTTTAAAGAACTCTAGGCTGGGCACGGTGGCTCACGCCTGTAATTCCAGCACTTTGGGAGGCCGAGGCAGGCGGATCACTTGAGGTCAGGAGTTCAAGAACAGCCTGGCCAACATGGTGAAACCCGGTCTCTACTAAAAATTAAAACATTAGCCGGGCATGGTGGAGCGTGCCTGTAATCCAAGCTACTTGGGAGGCTGAAGCAGAAGAATGGCTTTAACCAGGAGGCAGAGGTTGCAGCAGTGAGCTGAGATTGCGCCACTGCACTCCAGTCTGGGCAACAGAGCAAGACTCAGTCTCAAAAAAAAAAAAAAAAAAAGAACTGATCCCAATTCCATTATACTGGAATTTATGTGCTATCAGCTAAGCATTTCTTAAACTAATTAAAATATATAAAAAAGGCATTTCTAAACTAATTAAAATATACACCAAAAAACATTTTACCCTCATATAAACACACTGTTAAATTATATACTGCTAATCTAACAGAATAAGTATCCCATTCAAAAGTACCAACATATAAAAACTAACATTTAGATAAGGTATCTTTATATGATTTCTATTAAAAAACATTCAGGCTGGGCATAGTGGCTCATGCCTATAATCCCAGCACTTCGGGAGGCCTAGGTGGGAGGATGGCTTGAGCTCAGGAGTTCAAGACCAGCCTGGGCAACAAGACAAAACCCCATCTCCACAAAAAATACACGAAAATTACCGGGAGTGGTGGCACATGCCCACAGTCCTAGCTACAAGAGGTCAAGGCAGCAGTAGGCCGAGATTGGGCCACTGCACTCCAGCCTGGGTGACAGAGTGAGACTCTCACTCCAAAAAAAAAGAAAGAAAAGAAAAGAAAAGAAAAAGCACTCATTCTACATGTATCTTAGTATTTTATTTTCTAAAAAATAAATAAATAAACAAATAGCTGGTAATTAAAACACAAAAGAGATTATGAGGAACATGGTGAATGGTTAGCTTTTTTTTCTGAGATGGAGTCTTGCTCTGTTGATCAGGCTGGAGTGCAGTGGCACCATCTCAGCTCACTGCAACCTCAGCCTCCCAGGTTCAAGTGATTCTCCTGCCTCGGCCTCCCGAGTAGCTACAACTGTAGGCGCGCACCACCACGCCCGAATAATTTTGTATTTTTGGTACATTCGGGGTTTCACCATGTTGGCCAGGCTGGTCTCAAACTCCTGAACTCAAGTGATCTGCTCGCCTTGGCCTCCCAAAGTGCTGGCATTACAGGTGTGAGCCACCATGCCCGGCGGAATGGTTAACTTCTACAGCCTCCCCAATCCCATAAATTCAAGATATATAATCAATGAAATAATCCAAAAAATCATATTATAAAGTTAATCTTTCTTTTTGTCTCCCCATTGTAAAAATATTTTAATTGGGGATTATATTACTAACCAAGAAGTTGGCAACACCAAAAAAAAACAAGATATGATCAACTTAACAAAAAAAGGTACAAAAAAGAAAACCATTTCAAATAGCAAAAATTTATAAGCAAAATAAGTATTGCAGATAAAAATGAACTTCAACTAACTCATAAAGTTAGCTCAAGATATTGTTCTATCTATAAAAAAACTAACAATTTACTTATATACTTAAAATGAGTTTTTCGGTGGAATCATTTAGATGACACTGGCTTATTGGTTCAGTAAAGTTTGATCTTTCATTTTTTACTCTCAGGAATTTTCCAAGAAATCAGGCATTTAAGTCATTCTACTTAAATCAGCTTTTGTTTATATTTTATTTCATTTTATAAGCAATTCTTTAGTCTTTCTGTCACCAATGGCACACTGAAATGGAGGACTATCATTTTTGAATTCTAATCTCAAATGAATAGAACTTAAAGGATACAAAGTGAATTCTTAACTATGAATAACAATCTAATATTTCAAACCCTGATTTTGTGATCCCTCAAGCACTTCCAACTATCTCAAAGTATTTGAAAATTAATTTTTATTTAATGTTCATCACCTTACAATCATATGAAATCTTTTGAGTAAAAACAGCAATTTTTAAAACTACTGTTGTATATCCCCTTACTATCCATCGCCTGTTGATTCCATTATGGAAAATTGGAAATTACTGTAACAGGATTAGAAAAGCAGTGAATGATGGTATCTACTTTGGCACAATCTGTGTGATAGAAAATGTAAATCATAAGCGATAATACAATCAAAGGAGAGACCTATGATTAAAATGATTTTATAAAATTTAGGGATTTAGCTATGAGATTTTATAAAGAAATTAACTTTTATATTTTTTATTTACAACCTTTAAGCAGATTAAATGTAAATCAATACTTCCTTTTGTGCCTCAAGCATTTCTTACAAATGCTTTAGTGTTAGAAAACTAAGTATCTTTTTCAGAATCAGTCCAGTTGTTACTGTTAAAAACCAGTCTTACTCTTGAAAAGGGCACATTCGGACCACACAAACTTCATTATTAAAAACACCTGATCAGCAGCTAAAACACTGCAGACAAAACACTGGATGATTATAGAATCTTAAGAGACTTCAGAAGATAAATCTCACCCAATTTCTGAAAGATTCCAATTTTTATGAAGAATATTATCTCCTGATAATAAGCACTCTAAGGAAGAAAAGATCTTTAAAAGGGGAATATATGGATACACCATAGTTTTTATTTTTAAAACAAACCAAAAATATCAAAAGTTATTTTTAAAAGATTACATATTTGAGAATCTTAACAATGAACAGGCAAAGAGAAGGGAAAAAGTTGGAATTCAGTCTTGAAAGAAGTGGCCTTCAAGGCGATCAGGACTAGAACAGGGAAAATCCAGGTCCTGGAAGAGGCTGCTCTTTCCAAGAAAGAAAACAAAGCAATGAGGCCAGCTTTCCCTGCCCATCTCCTAACTTACACAAAAAACTTCGTTCTCTGAAGGTAACTTATCAAATAATTAGCACTGTAATTCTCTGAAATTATGATAAATCTAGATGGAGTCCTTAAAGCCAAAACAATTCTCCAAGTTAGTGAGCTCAATCAGACTTTGAAAGGACAATAAAATACTTAATAATATTAACGATTAAGAATGTGAAAAATAATATATTTAATTGTTTTCTTTCTAATGCAAGGTGCAAATCGCAACACTTTTTTCACAGGACATGAAAAGGACCCTATCTCAAAAAGCTACCTATTAGGGGGATTATGATGAATACATAAATATCTTATAAAAGAGGATATGGTTGCTATAATTACAAAAACTAAAAGTGGTACAGCAGAGGTTCTTGATAAGGTGTTGGGGGCACCACAGAAACAAAAAAGTTAGCAAAATTTTGTGAATACTCAATTTCTGGAAAGGTAAGTCCATGCATCAAATTCTCATAACAGCCTATGAACCAAAAAGTTAAGAGTTTCCAAGTTAGGAGTTTGAATAAAAGCAATCACACTAGCCAGGGGTTAGGAAATACCCTATCATGGAAGAAACATATACATTAATCCTTAACGTAAAAATATTTTCACTAGCACTGTTTTTAAAAAAATAAAACCTGTTTACTGAAAATAGTTCAAACATACAGAAGTATACAGAGTACAAAGAAAGAATCTATTCCCTCTCCTGCCCTATTCCCAATCCCACTCAGTAGTTTGGTGTGTGTGATGCAACAGATAATAGTGATTGAAGATAGAGTTGTGGTTAAGGGGTAAAAAGGGTATTCCAATGCCTTGAATGACTTAACTAAGGGCAGTATTTACAGCAATAATTAGAAAAAAGCCTATCCTGTGTGCAGATTAAATTTATACATGAGTAGAGAGTGTAATACATGTAAACAAGCAGAATGAGGCTTTACCCAGTCTGTCCCTGGATCGAAAAACAAATGAAGGAATATGTTAAATAAATAAATAAATGGAATGAAGTTTTAAAAGATCTCAATAAGAGAACGAATGGTAGTAACAGTTTTGTATTTGCCCCCCTCCAAAAAAATTAACAAAAATACAAATTGAAGATGTACTGCTGAAGATGTACCAGACAATCTATAAGACAGAAGGTCATTTATTCCAAAAGTATACAATTGGCCCTCCCTATCCGTGGTTCCACATCCACAGATTCAACCAACCATGGACTGAAATATTCAGAAACAAAACCAATAAACAGTAACAACAGAATAAAAAATGCAAATATATAACAATTATTTACATAGTATTTACTTTGTATTAGGTATCATAAGTAATCTAGAGATGATTTAAAGTATATGAGAGTGTGTGTATAGGTTATATCCAAGTACTACACCATGTAGATTTAAAGTATATGAGAGTGTGTGTATAGGTTATATCCAAGTACTACACCATGTTATATAAGGGACTTGAGCATCCTCAAATTCTGCTATCCACTGGGGTCCTGGAACCAATCCCTCATGAATACTAAGGGACAGCTGTACTGATTAAACACGTACTGTGTGTCGGCTAGGAATACAACAACGAACAAAAATTAATACATAGTTACTGCATTCATGAAACCTGTAGTCTACAGATAGGGACAAACACTCATACAAAGGGATGTAAAATGACAATGGTAAGTGCTATGAAGGTTATGAATCTGGAATTATGGCCAGTATAATCAAAATTGGTTTTGCCAAAAAAAGAAAAAAAGTGATGATTAAGTTGTTATTTGAAGAAAGGGTTGGAGTTAACTAGGCAAACAGGAAAAGGAAGGGAGGATTCCATGAAGAAGGAACTGCATGTGCAAAAGATCTATGGCAGAAGAAAGGCCAGCAAATATGAAAAGCTGCAAAGAAACCACTGTGACAAAAAAAAAAAAAAAAAAAAAGCAAGGAGTTACATGGGAAGAGATAAGACAACAGAGATAGACAAGAGTTAAGAGTTAAACAATGAAGCACCTATGGACTGTGTTAAGAAATTCTGTCCTTATCCTAAGAACAATGAAAAACCATTGAGGGATTTTAAGTGAGGACTGATATCAGATTTGTGACACAGTGTCAAAATAACAGAATTTGAGAATTAAATCAGAGAGAAGGTCATTTTACCCTATTCTATACTAATCAACACCCCCACTTGAAATACTACATATTGGTCATGATTCTTTCAACTATAAGTAACAAAAACCCAACTCAAACTGGCTTATGCAAAAGGATACTTATTGGCTCATTTGTAGAAATAACTACACATAATTCAAACAATATCATGTGAATCTGGTTTCTTTCTCCATTCCTGGGCTTCCTCTGTATTGATTCTATCCTCATAATCTCCATTGAGGATGACTGTAACAGCTCCAGTCTAACACTCTTCAATACTGAAATCCAGGACAATGACAAGAGACCCAGCTATTATTGGAGTTGGTTCGCTTGGCTAAAATTACATGCCCTTCCCTAAGCCAATCACTAAGGGAATGCTAAGGCATTGTGATAGGTTTGGGCTTACATCACATGCTCTCCCTGGTGCCAGAGGGAGAGTCTTATCAAAAAGCACAAGAATAAAGATTGGAGGAAAGAATGGTTTTCCAAAGGAAAACCAAGTAAGGGTAAATAGATGCTGGGTGGCAAAAATAACAGATGTCCACTACAAGGAATTCAGAACTAGAGCTTTGTCTAGGTCAAGTTGAAAGGACTAAAGTCCTAAAAAACATGAGACTATAGGGTGGGAGAAGTAAAAGCTATTTACGGAAATTTTAAAGTTTGTCATGAGAAAGAAGGAAAGAAGGTGACTGGATCTTTGTGTGGCTCAAGTAACAATCACAACAGTAATATTTACTTGTTTTGAGCAAACTAGAGAATTGCTAGTATTGAGCTTTAACATTACTTCATTCCTTACATTCTACTATGTTACCATCACTATAAATTATACACTATAATGATAAATATATAATTATAAAATAATTGTAATTAGTATACAATTATTAACATTAGCTAACATTAAATGCATATATTATTTCATCTAATCCTCAAAAACTCCTACGAGGTAGACACTATCATCATCCCCTGTTTACAGCTGTGGAAATTTAGTTATACAGGGTTTAAGTACCTCGCCCACAGTAACAAAACTTAGTAAAGGAGCAAGGATTCAAACCCAGGCACTTCTAAGGCTGAATATTTCAGATATGACACTATTTGCCTCCACCAGGAATATTGGAATATTTGGAATACCAAATTACAGGGAGGTAAACTTCATCTCAATATAAGAACAAAACAATTAGCAGTTAAAACATCAAAAACTAAGACGAACTCTAGGTGAGAAAGCTCACCAAAGAAAAATATGAAAAATTTAAGCATTATGTGATTGAAAACGTTCACTTTCAAGACCCCTTCCAGAACCCTTCCAACCCTAACACCGTAAATATTTCCATCTAGTAGAGGTATGTAAATTTCTGCCTAGACTGAAAGATATGGAAGATTTTTTATTATTTCACTAAAAAAAATTATTCTAATTAGATATGTTGAATTACGAAACTTCATTTTTGAATTGGCAATAAAATATTTGGTAATCAACCTGCTACATCCAAATATTTTCTAGGACCTTGGAAGTACAATATAACGAATGAAGCAGTTAGGTTGAAGCTCAACACTGAGAATAAAAGTCTCGAGTTTATTCAAAACAAGTAAATTCTTTAAAAAAAAGTAACATCCAATAATCTTAAATTAATTTCATTTTAATAAAGATGTTTGATGGCTTAAATCAAAACTCTCAATGAAATCACCTGCTTCACAGACACAGATTCAGATCAAACATCTCAAATATTATAGCATCATGATAACTCAACCTTTTACAATTTTAACATTTTTGTAAACGCAAAGTTCTTTTAATATACTATTAATACATAGAAAGGCTGTGCTTTAACAGACTACTTAAATCTACAAATGAATCTAAATCAGTACGGTTATTAAAAGCTTTGATATGAACGAAAACTTTTTCACATAGGGTACAGGGAATCTCTTCATCACTTCCTCTTCACCCAACTATAACCTCCTGCAAACCTGATCCAGGTTGCAAACCACCTGCTCTAGTTACTGCTACCCACTTTGTCAGTCAAAACTGAGCTGAGCACAGCAGGGCAGCTATAGCATTATCTACTCCACAGTACTTTACTAAAAGCAAGTATCCACATGAAGATCCCAAAAACCCTCCCAATAGCCAGATCAAATTACCTTTTCTTCATTTGCATTTTCCTTGTTTATCTCGCAGCATTTTAACCCCATTTCTTGAAATATCATGCTCAGTAATTTTCTATACACCAACAGTCCTGTGTACTCACCTACTCCTTTCTAACTCTTCACAGATTCTCCAGATGACTTTCTCCTTAAATAATGTAAAAACAGGTTTTCCACAAAGTTTAGACCTCAGTCCTACATAAACTGTTCCCCAGAGCAGATCTAATAAATCCCATAGACTCAGCTATCAATTCTCAACAGCAGCCTATATGATCAGAAAATAATCACCTCTGCTATAGTTTGAATGTTTGTCTCTCAAACCTCATGTTGAAATTTGATCTCCAATGTTGCAGGTAGGGTAATGAGACGTGTCTGGATGGAAGAGACAAATCCCTCATGAATGGCTTGGTGCTGTCCTCACGGTAATGAGTGAGTTCTCAGTCTATTAGTTCCCACAAGAAATGGTTGTTTGAAAAAAAAAAAAAAAAAAAAAAAAAAAAGCCTGAGTAACCTCCCTCCTCTCTTTCTCTCACTTCTTCTCTCTCACCTTATAAATTGCTACCCACACAGCTTCCCCTTTGTTTTTCCATGAGTGGATGCAGCCTGAGGCCCTCACCAGAAGCCAAGCAGATGCTGGTACCACGCTACTTGTACAGCTTGCAGAACCATGAGCCAAATAAACCTTTTTTCTTTATAAAATGCCCAACCTCAGGGATTTATTTATTTATAAGAACACAGACGGAGAAAGATAACCTGACATCTCATCTAAGTCATAGTCCTTCCTCTTTTACTACTGAAAACTGCTATCTACATATTTAAACACACCTCAAATTCAGTACATGCACACCTTGGAGACATTGAGGGCTCTGTCCCAGACCACCACCACCACAATAAAGTGAATATTGCAATAAAGCAAGTCACACGCATTGTTTGGTTTCTCAGTGAATATAAAAGTTAGGTTTACAACTATAGTATAGTCTAAATGTGCAATAGCATTGTCTCTAAAAAACAACATATATACCTTAATAAAAACTACTTTATTGCTAAAAAAAGATAAAGCTCATTTGAGCCTTCAGTGAGTCATAATCTTTTTGCTGAAGGCCCTGCCTCCATGTTGATGGCTGCTGACTAATCAGGGTATTGGTTGGCTGAAGGTTGGGGTAGCTGTGGCAATATCTTAAAATAGAAATTATTTCTACAGCATTATTCATAAAAGCCAAAAAAAGCAGAAACAACCCAAATGTTCAACTAATAAATAAAATGTGGTATATCAATACAATGTAGCATTATTTAGCATTTTTTTAAAATGAAGCACTGATACATGCTACAATATGAGGCCTTGAAAATAAAAGAAGTCAGTCACACATTGCTTGATTCTATTTATATCTAATATCCAGAATAATGGGTAACAGGTTTCCTTTTGAGGAGCTGAAAATATTATGGAATTAGATAGTGTTGATAGTTGTACAACACTATCAATGTACTAAATGCCACTGAATTGTACATTTTTAAATGGTGAAATGATGTTATATGACTCTTACCTTAAATTATAAAAGTTAGTTTTACTTTTGCATTTCCCTTTTTCTACTAATGACACTGCCATCCTTCTGATCTTGAATCCCTGGAGGTTTTTTTTCAATATCTCCCTCTTTTAATTATATCTAGTCAATTCCCCAGTCCTATAGACTTCCTTCAAAATATTTCCCACATCACCCTTGCCTCTCCATCCACTCAATACTTAGCCAGGCCCATAGAACCTCACACCTAAAGTGAA
This sequence comes from Rhinopithecus roxellana, assembly GCF_007565055.1. Taxonomy (NCBI): domain Eukaryota; kingdom Metazoa; phylum Chordata; class Mammalia; order Primates; family Cercopithecidae; genus Rhinopithecus; species Rhinopithecus roxellana. The sequence continues at coordinate 43,958,264 of NC_044553.1, forward strand.
ACAGATTTACTTTATAAGATTCACTTTATACAGTTGGTCCTTAGCTTATGATGGGGTAATGTACTGATTAAACCCATCGTAAGGTGAAAATATCATAAGTTGAAAATGCATTCAATACACCTAAAATACCGAACATCACAGCTTAGTCTAACTTACCTTAAACGTGCTCAGAACCCTTACATTAGCCTGCGGTTGGGCAAAATCATCTGACAACATAGTATACTGTATGTTATCAGTTGTTTACCCTCATGATCATGTGGGTGACTGGTAGCTGCAGCTTGCTGTTGCTGCCTAGTATCACAATATGGTATCATACCACATATCACTGGCCCGGAAAAAGATCAAAATTCAAAACTTGAAGTACAGTTTCTACTAAATGTATACCACTGTCACACCATCATAAAGTCAAAAAACCTTAAGTTGAACCATCTTAAGGTGGGGACTGTCTGTACTTGGTCTCTCCGCATCCAGATTTTTGCTTTCATCTCTTCAATAAAGAGCCCCCAAATTAACAATTTACTAAAATAATGCTTTCATTCTGTCATTTACCAATTCCAAATTCTTTAATAACTTCCCATCAACCTATGCAGAGCTGGGTTAGGTTATCCTACTGCTAAAAGCTTCCAGGTGCAGTGACGCGCAGACTAGGTCAAACGCTTTAGGAGCCAGCACTTTTAACAGTTGTTGTCACTGCCAGCCTGTAAGGCTAGCCTGCACTGTCTAGCCCAAATAGAAGAGAACATGTAATTCTGAGATAAAAAGGCTGAGGGTGAAGTGAGGGAAAACCAAGGCACCATATCTTATAAAATGAATACACGGTATCTGGCACCCAGTATTATTCCAATCAATAAAATGAACTTTTTCTAAGACTTGATTTCTTCATCTGTAAAGGATGGATGATGATAACACCACCTTTTCCAAAGAAGTATTTGTTCTGATGATGGAATATGGTAACTGTGAGCATACTTTATAATCTCTTAAACACTACAAAAAAAGAAATCAAAGAATAGAAAGACATCTCTTGCGTATAACTTCTCAAATGAACAGACACTACAATGTAGTGTCACCAAAGTAGTGCCAGTTTTCTTATTTACCTTTTTCTATTCAATAAACTTGTCAGATCAATTTTTTTTTTTCTCATGGAATGTAAGAAAGTTATTTCCGTGTTGCATTTTGGTTATGAGGGCCTTTCTAGCAGCAGTCAGCAATCCTGTATAGCTGAGAGTCAGACAATCTTAAACCTTGAGTAGGAAAAGCAGAGCAAGTAAAAAAACAAAGCAAGAGATACAACAGAGATTAGGATTATACCTAAAACCCCCAGACCTCTCCCAAGCCCCTCCAGGCTTAGCTTAGACTTGCCAAGGGTAACCCACAAAATAAGGAACGCACAGGAGTGAAGCCTAGAAGCAAGGGGCAAATTAGTTCATAGACTAATCATCTTTGCTTTGGTGACTAGCCCTAGTCAAAATGCATATCAACTGAACGGCATTCAGTTAATAATGTTAAAAAAAAAAAAATCCCAAACCTGACCAAAAAAAGGTGTGTGGTTAACTAACCCTTACGGATGGAATCTTTGCCTGGGAGTCCACAAACCCCAAACCTGAGAAATTTTTTTCAATATGCATTCATTTACTTAAAGATGATAACAATGAAAGCATTACATATTAATATATTTTTACAAAAAAATAAGTGTATTTCTCAAAACAAAAAATTTGGAGAAGAGTGGTATTGTTTTACATTTTTGCTACATTTTTGCATACCTCATTAATATGTCTTAATAAAGACAGCTGGATTCTCTTACAACCTTCTGCATTCAACCAGTTGCACTACACTCTTCCATTGAAGTGAAGAAAATACAGCTTCACAAGAAAAGTATGTGGTAAAGGGAGGAACTGGTAGAATCCTTCAAAGTGTCTCAAGCCCAAGACCACATTTAGAGAACTACTGTACTAGAGAAACACAAGTCAAAGCCCCTTTTAAAAAAGAAAGCTAAATTACTATACTGGCTGGTCAAAAATGTGTAAGTTACATAACAATCCAAAAAGTAAAGCAGGAATTTTAAACTGTTGGGGAATATTCAGGTGATTAAAAAAAAAAAAAAAACACTAAGAAAAAGTATTTATTGAACATTAATTACATGTAAGGCATTGTATTTACAAACACAAAGAAGCAAAGCATACATCATCCCAAAAATCACTTTGTCTTCATCCTGTTATACAAAACCAGAAAAACAGGAATGTTTGCAAAGAAAATGACTGAAATGAAATACACTTTTGGTGTAATCCATTTAACCAAAAAGTCTAAATACAACACCTGATATGCCAGGGTTCCAATTAATAATTTTTTATTATGAAAGGACTCTGAAGGTAAAGCTTGGAAGAAAGGTTAAAAAAAAAAAAAAGCTGGTAACAACAAAAAAACTTTAGAAAGAAACCTCAAGGAATAACTTTCTAGGTACTGCCTGTATTCATTAGAGATGTATTAAAGTACAACAGGCTAACAAAATCTATTATGGAAGTAGAAGAGGCAGGTAGGTTTAATGTGTGTATTGGAGAGGGGTGGAACTCTAACTGTCCAAATTAACCATTGAAGTTCAGTGTACTATCAGAGTCCAAGGGAAACTATTTTAGCTTATTTTCTTTCTTCAGCAGTTACTACTTAGAAAGACTGACATTTTATTATTCACATTGTTTCCTAGAGATCTTTAAAAAAAAGAGGGGAAAATTTACTTACTACTTTTAAATAAATTAAAACTCTCTATATCTTATAATTCTTACGTGGGTCTATAACAGAATCCTTTTATCAGTTTAAAATACGCTATGGGACGTTAGTGACTTTATTTTTCCTACATCTTGAAATATTTTGCTAACTCCATCATTCTAGGTATTATTTCACCATTGTTCATCAATTAATCCCAACTACGCTAAAAAAGTAAGAAAATGGGACTGCCTAAAAGAATAATAGTGAAATAAGTCATCACTAATGCATTAGCCTTCATTTTTCTCATTTATTTTCGAGTTTTCTTATAATTTTGCAAAAATATTGCATCAACTTTCAAAGATGTATGGAAAACTGAAGACATTTTTGTAGTCTATGTCAGGGAGGGAAAACAATTCCTCTATCACCTTTGGTTCAGTACCTCAGGGCCTGTGAATTAAACTATGAAAAGATAGATTCACAAGAGAAGAAGCATACAATTTTTATTAGTATTTACATGCACAGGAGTTCACAGAAAAGAAGTGAAACTCAAACAAGTAGTTAGACGTAGGGGCTTTTATACTATTTTAACTCCCCCAAAAAAGGGAACTTGGAATTTCAGGGACAATAAACCATGGGAAAGTGGCTAGAAAAAGATGGGAGAACTAATGGAAGATAATGGTTATTTCAGTAAAGTTTGTTTATACAAACTCATCTCTACCTTGACTCTCCATCTCAAGGGAAAAGAGTTGCTCTTCCCTCCCCGTTCTAAGAAGGAAACTGGCTGGGCGTGGTGGCTCATGCCTGTAATCCCAGCACTTTGGGAGGCCGAGGTGGGCAGATCACCTGAGGTCAGGAGTTTGAGACCAGCCTGGCCAACATGGCAAAATCCCCTCTACTAAAGATACAAAATTAGCCAGGCATGGTGGTGCACGCCTGTAGTTCCAGCTACTCGGGAGGCTGAGGCAGGAGAATCACTTGAACCCGGGAGGTGGAGGTTGCAGTGAGCCAAGATCATGCCATTGCACTCCAGCCTGGACAACAAGAGCAAGACACTGTCTCAAAAAAAAAAAGAAAGAAAGAAAGAAAAAAGATAGAAATTAATGCCCTGCTACTACCTGGCAAATAAGGGGAGGGCACAGAACTCTTCATGCATCTATTGATTCTCACTTCCCTTCAACTCAAAATAATCCTTATGCTTAATTAAGTGGCATATTCTGATCCCCTTCATCTGTTTTTAGTTTTCACTGAATACAGTTAAGAACTCAGACTTCATTTTCTGACCAAAATGGAAGAGAAGAAAATTAACAGAGGAAGGCACTTCACAACTATTAGATGAACCAGAAGATTAACACAAAGATGGATAGCACACTTTAGACTCTTAATGATGGTAGTGAAAATGAGTTTGTAAGGGAAATCTCAGACTGAGTCCTCAGATGAGTTATTCTAGACAAATTCTCTCAAACTTAATCGATGAGAGAACAACGTATTTCTAAAAACAAAAAGGAAATACGGCATTCTCATTCAGCAGGAAGAACTTCATCACACACTATTTTTACATTAAGAATATGGACCATGCTGTTCTGCTCAAAGAAAACGTGACAGTCTTTGATCCCTTACAAGTGTGTGCTAAAATTTTACTTAATACAATTTTGTTTTTAAGAGACAGGGTCTCACTCTGTCACCCAGGCTGGAATGCAGTGGCACAATCGCAGCTCACTGCAGCCCAGACCTTCCAGGCTCAAGTGATCCTCCCACCTTAGCCTCCCAAGTATCTGGGACCACAGGCATACGCCACTACACCCAGCTAAGTTTTTATTTTTTGTAGAGACAAGATCTCCTTATGTTGCCCTGGCTAGTCTTAAACTCCTAGGCTCAAGTAATCCCGCCTTGGCCTCCCAAAGTGCTGGGATTATTGGCATAAGTCACCACACCCAGCCTTGATACAACGCTTAAGTGCACAGGTATTGAATGCAGGTGTATGCAAAGGTGACTGGAAGGAAACAGAAAATGTAGACATTTTAAAAAATTCATTGGATTGATCATTCTAATTCGTTATTTATAAATCTGAAATTGAAAATATCTTGCAATTGTGGAGCAAAGAAGATAGATGTACTGTCTTCAACAAAATTATGAACTATCAAAGGTTTCAAAAACTCTTCCAGTATCGCATTTTGATGATGTACATGCAAAAAGACAACCCAGAAGGAATGACAAGCAAGAACCTATTAGGGAAGCATTTGAAATTTACAATCAGTATTCATAAGACAAATAGTTCCAGGGTCATGTATGAAAGTTGCTAAGTACAGACAGTCTCCAACATGAGATGGTTCAACTTAAAACAATTTTTCAACTTTATCATGGTGTCAAAGTGCATTCATTACTTCAAGTACTCATACAACCATTCTGTTTTTCCCTTTCAGTACAGTACTCAATAAATTACATGAGATATTCAACACTTTATTATTATAAGTTTTGAGTTAGATGATGTTGCCAAACTGTAGACTAATGTAAATGTTCTGTGCATATTTGAGGTAGGCTAAACCAAGGTATGATGTTCAGTATGTTAGGTGCATTAAATGCATTTTCAACTCATGATACTTTCAACTAATGATGGGTTTATCAAGGATGTAACCTATTGTAATTCAAGGAGCATCTATAATTAATTCCATTCAGATGATGTTGCCCATTTCAGGTAGAAATACCTTCAAAGGTGAAAAACATGAAAAATCTGAGCAACAGGTGACAATGAAATATGATAAGCTTGGACAATGTAGATCTACACAGAGATTTGGAAAAGGCATGAGAGTAGAATCCAGATTGATATATAAGAAATGACAGAAAAATTTCAAAACTCTGTCAGATATATAACTTGTGACAAATTTTTTACAAATTTAGACTTGGCTGAATATCATACAGCATCAAACTCTCCTTGTTGGTACTCTTAGGAAGAACAGCATTGAACTTCTATGAATTTTCACAAATGGAAAAGCAAAAGAAGTCAATTGCACAAAATCTGGATTTTGAATATACTTCACGATTCTTATTGTCCTAAGGAAAACTATACCTACCCAGAATTCTCAGCTCAATTCATCTCAACCATCAATGAATTTTAAATCCTTACATAAATTAACCTGAAGTGATCTGTATTACAAAAAGACTACAGGAGTGATACATTCAAAAAGTGGGCCAGAAACAATACTTGGAAGAGAATGACTTGAAGATGGCTTATGACTGGTATTAGTTCAGAGTATATTTTCATTGTATGGGAAAAGCTTCAGTTACAAAACTGTAAGTTACCAAGAAGAAATTCCTCATGCAACTAGGAAAATAACTTGCAGAAACTAGGAAGGGAATGTTGTCTTATCCTTTAATCAGAATGATTTTTGCACATATCTGAAAATGGGAAGAAAGGAGGATGTTCTTTGTATAGATACAAAAACTCAAAGAGGAAAAAAATGGGTGTTATTAAATAATAAGAATGTTTATATAAAGCGTTCAAATGTGATGTATATTTGTTGTAGGGGTGTTATGTAATTAAATGCATGAAATAGATATTTTGTTTTTTATTTTTCTAAGTATATACAAAGAGATTTGCTGTATTTAAATTCTTATTAAAAGCTCCAATAAGTTGTTTTACATTATATTTTTACTCCTATAATACATAACAACTTAAAATGCAAAAACGTAACAGTCCCTTTTGACCCAGATGATAGTGATAATTGTATACTTTTCCTCCTATACTGAGGGTTAAGAGAATCCTTAAAATTGCCTTGGAGAAATGAATTAAAATTCTAAACATACAATTTTTGATACAAGGCACTAAGTAAATCAAGTCATTATTTAAATCACTATTTAAAGAAACCTGACTGAAAATTCAAACAGTTTTTAATTGTTCTCTAAAGCAAGAAAAAAACTATTCGGGATTCATATATTTAATTAGTGAATATATCAAAAACATTCCTCATCTTCCAAAACTTGCTTTTGGAATAACAAAATATGTTGTCAATAGAAATTTCCAATTTCCTGTCACCTAAAACTACAGTTGACTTTTCATTTGTGAAAATTGCTATTTCAGTGAGCCAATGCTGATTACTAAAACACTGGAATGAAAAAGGACTGGATTAGTAGCCTAACTGGACAGATGTTCCAGTTGAAGCACTTGCAATCCTTCAACATCAAACTACTTCAGAACTTTTCTATTTACCATAGCTTACTACTGCTAAAATGGTCCTAGGCAAACTTTCAAAGAAGCAAAGTATTTCTGACATCTACTTTCTGCCTCCTCTCTCCTAGTCTCCCTAGGCTCTGATGCCGACACAGTAGCATTCCAAGTTCCCTAAAGTAGATAGGTTAGCATTTCCTCCAGAATTGTCTCCACTCCTCCTTCTTCCTAACTTCCAAACCCATACCTAAAGGACTGCTCCCAACTGTGTTTATCAGATTACTGCAGGTAAATTTTTACCCTAATGCCAAAATATCACACCACAAATTACTTGCTAATTGCAGAAGGAAATGCTTACAATGGAAAGATAGCCTGTCAAATTTAGGATTATTAATAAGACAAGCCTACTTTATGTGCCTTTGGATGCTGTATGCAATGAAGTATACTGCATGACTTACAAAGTACTCCTGTCAAAAAAAAATATTAAACCTGAATATATTCAAGCCTTTAGACCCAATTCCAAGTTTACAGAAAACAGGATAGAGGGAACAAATTTAAACACTATGAGGAGGAACTATCACTAAAACATGGAATATGGGTTATTCTATAAGACTACAGACCTGGTCTCTTCAAAAGATCAATGTCACCCAGTGCTGTGGCTCACATCTGTAATCCCAGCACTTTGGGAGGCAGGGGCAGGTGGATCACTTGAACCCAGGAGTTTGAGACCAGCCTAGGCAACACTGCAAAACCCCATCTCTACAAAAAATACAAAAATTAGCTGGGTGTGGTGGTGTGCTCCTGGGTTCCCAGCCACTGAGGAGGCTGAGGTGGGAGGATGGCTTGAGCCCAGGAAGAAGGTCAAGGATGCAGCGAGCCAAGACTGCTCCACAGCACTCCATCCTGGTACACAGAGCAAGTACCTATCTCAAACAAACAAACAAACAAACAAAAACGACTGAAAAGGAATTTCGAAGAAATGGGGGGAAATGTGAATATCTACTACACCACGTTAGATTGTAAGGAATATTCTTCACTTTCTTAAGTGTGACTGTGGTACTGTTACACAGAAAAATGGCCTTGATCTCTTACGAAATACATACTGACACACATACAGCATTTAGGGCTGAACTGTCATATCCGTAACGCACTTTGAAATGTTCGGAAAACAGAACGTGAGGTAAGTGGAAAATGCAAATATGGCAAAAAGGTAGCATTAAAACTAGGTGGTAGGTATGGTGTTCAAATGGGCTATTTAACTTTTCAATATTTTTGAAAAAAATAACAAGTTGCAAAGTTAATAAATTAATTCGAAAATAAAAATATAAAAGCCAGGCTAGATGATGCACACCTGTAATCCCAGCTACGGAGGCTAAAGTGAGAGGTCAGCTTGAGCCCAGGAGTCTGAGACCAGCCTGGGCAACATAACACCCGCATTTCAAAAGTAAAACATAAAAATATCAACGAAAGGGCAATTAGTAGTATTTCTTAAAATCTTTAGGTGAGCCTCCTTGCCTGTTCTCATCTACTTCGTTCCCACAAAAATGGTATATACTAGCGTTGAGCACTGGAGAAGGAGTCAGAAGACCTGCGGTTCTATTAATATAATTGGTCTTGGCTCTTCCTACTTAGTGACCTCATTAAAGTCCTCTCCCTGAGGCTGTTTCCTTGCCTGCAAAATGATTCCCGCAACCCAGACCACTTTAAAAGGGTTTGCTAAGAGATACAAATCAGGGGTTATCAAAGAAAGAAACTAAAGCAAGACACAATTACAACGGTATTTGTAGTGATGTTAAAACATCAGAGGCACACAGCCCTAACAATGGTATAAGCAAACCAGTGCCTTCCCTGGTTAAGTTTCTGCGTGGAGACAGCTGGAGTTGGCACAGTAGTCCCCCAAAGCAGGACACCTTACAGATGCTAAGAGGCAGCTTTTGTGCTTTAAAACTCTCCTTCCAGCGTTCCATTTTACGTTTCGTGGCACTAAAAAAGACAAATTCTGTCCAAACCTGAAAACAATACAGCCAAATATTTAAGATGACAGATTTTTTTTTTTTTTTAACTAACGAATCTTCGCAAACAAAGACCTTTGACCAAAGGTCTCCCGTGCTTGCAGAAGCGGGTTCACCTTGACGTTTTTCCTCTCCAGCAGATTTCTCCTTAAAAGCGTTAAAACTTGAGATAAGTTGGGAGGAACTCCTTCCATCGCTGGAGCAGGCTAAAACCTCAGAGTGAGATCATTCTTTCCGTCTCAGTAAGTGAACCTTGCAAAGCTCAGAAAATTGTCTCTCCAACTCCACGTTTCTCCTCAGGGCCCTTCTTCTGTAGACAATAACGGGAATTCTATGGCAGAGCAGGGGAGGTCCCTTTGACAAAAATGAGGGTGCAAACGTGGAACGACCGGTCATCTGGGCAAAACGAGGGGCCCTGTGCCTGCAAATCCCGAACCCCCTTTTGGTCTCCTTTCCTACGACTGAAGAGACACGGGGTGGGCTGTGTTGTGAGAAGCATGGGTCTTGGCCAAACATCGGCACAAAATGTACCAAAGGGAGTTGCCTCCAGAGAGAAAAGCCAAAACCAGGCTGGGGACAAACAAGCGCACAGGCCTGGGAGGGGAGGTAGCGGATGAGCAGAAGGCGGCGGCCCGCGCGGCCCAGGCCTGCAGCAGCCGAGGCGGCTGCCGCGTAGCGCCGGGATCCCTCCTCCCCCGCCTGGGCCGACGCAAGATGGCGGTCCGGCCGCCGCCGCCGCGCAGCCGGTCTCCTCCCCCGCGCCCTGGGCGCTCCCGACGACCCGCGCCGGCCTCAAGACCCCCAGTCCAGCGCCCCCGGAGTGAGGCGGCGCAGGCCGCGCGGGAGGGCCTCTGCCTGCTGCAGCGCAGGGAGGGCGGGGGCGGGGGGCGCTTACCGTGAGCGGAGCGGATCGGCCTGACTGGAGCCCTGAGGAGGAGGAGAAAGAGGAGGAGGAAAAGGAGGAGCACGAAAAACTACACTGCGGCGACGGCGGCGGCTCCCATTGCGGAGCTGGCAGCCGAGCCGTGGAAAGGGGGGGGCTCTCGTGCAGCCGGCGCGCTGCCTCATGGGTAGGCTCCGGGTCAGCCTCCCCGTGTCCGAGCTCCCTGTCTTCTTGCCGACGCGGGAGGCGGGCACCGGCATGTGCGCCGCGTCGCGGGCCCTCGAAGACCCACGCGCCCCGCCACGCGCCGGTCGGGGGCGAGGGCGAGGGCCAGGGCCTTTTCCCCATGTGGGTACGAACTGCTCGGTGGTGTGGCCGCGCGGCAGCCCCAAAATCCGGACTCTCGGAATTTGCAGGCGAGGAGCCGTGCGTTCCGGGCCCTCAGCGTGTGTAACGACCCCCCCAGTACGTTGACTTGGAAAGTGAAAAGGTCACGGGATAGAACCGCCGTTGGAAAGAATCGCGGAGGCTGCGGGGCGAAGACTAAACCAGAAGAGAAAAAGGAATCGTCCGTTTCTTTTCATAATTGGCTGATTTTACCAAGTCTGTTTTTAAATGTGTGGTTTTGCTTGCGTCCCCTGTCGAAGTCAAATACGAAGAGACGAATCTCTACATTTAGCGTTTCATTTGGGACACAGGAATTGCAAGTTCAGGTTATTACAAATACAGGGTGGTCTTCAGTATGTGAGAAGAACAAAGAGGAGTTAGGGGGTTTTATTTAAAAAAAAAAAAAAGTTATCTATTGTTTTTCCAGAAAGTTCATTGACATTTATAAAGTTTTGGGCAGCTGGTTAGTTCTGATTGGTGAGTGAAGGGGGTTGGTAAAACTTGCCCTACAGCTGCAGCAGGTTCTTTCAGCAGCTAAAACCTGAAGATAAAACTTGTTTCAGGTTACAGCAGGTGGTTTCAGCAGCCAGGCTTGCAGAGAATTCCATTCTTGGAGCAATGTTATGTGCCCTGAGGGCTTCCCCCACCACTGGCTTCTCTACTCTTAGTTGGCTATGACAAGAGTGACCCAATTCGAATGATTAACTTTCACACTCTTAATTCCTAATTCTGCCATCTGGGTATTAACCTGTAATAGCATTTTCAAAAGTTATGGCAACGAGAAGTATAAGAATTTACAAGAAGAACACTTGCCAAGATAACTGCTTGCATAAATACTTGCTAAAGGTTGTACTCTGATCTGTAAGGAAAGTTTCCTAAACTGATTGTCTTCTCAAGAGCAATGGCATTACTGGTGCAGCTTATGAGTGACCAAGACTTGAAATCTTGCCTGGTAGGATCCTTAACAGACACCCTGTTCAATCACTGAATCTTGCTAATTCGTCTTCCTATTTGAATTCAGTTTCTTCTCTCTCATCCAGCTTTCCCTAGCTTTCCTCAAGTGTTTATCATTATTGTAGTCTCCATATTGATTACTGCCCCGAAATTAATCTTCCCCAAAGGCCACCTAGATCACTCCTACAGATCTTGTGTACTTGGAGGTAACCATGACCCATCCTTCTCCCAAATGGGCCTGGGATCATCTACCCAGCTTTCCCTTTCCTGCTGGCCCGGAAAATAAACTTTACAGGAAAAGACAGAAAATAGTCAAAACAGCAAACATGGAAAGTTTAAAAATTCCAATATCTTGGAATATTCTTAAGATGTCGTTTTTCAAATACAGTCCCTACAGGTCAGCAAAGCATGCTACAGTGTCAGGCAAAATTACAACGAATTTAAAGATCTCACTTGGCTTTATTGCAATTCTAGATTCAGGCACCACTTCATTCCATAAAACAGAATAGGTGTTCCCTTGAATGGAGCAGATGTGGTTGGCTTTATAGACAGAAAAAGGGCTGAAGAAGGAAGAAACAACAACAAACAAGTTGGTCATTTCAAAGTTACTTTCCTTGTAAGGTGGGGCAGTGAAACAGAATAATAGAAAACTGATTGGTTAATATCAGGTTACTATTGTAAGAACAGCAGCAGCCGGGTGTGGTGGTGTGTACCTGTAGTCCCAGCTACTGAGGAGGCTGAGGCAGGAGGATTCCTTCAGTTCAGGAGTTCGAGGTTGCAATGAGCCATGATCCTGCCACTGCAGTCCAGCCTGAGCAACAGATCAAGACTCTGTCTCAAAAACAAACAAAAAAGAGTTAAAACAGGGAACTTCGTTATCATGGGGATTGAAGGTTTAAACTGGCCTGTTTGGGAAATTAGGCTGTTACCTCTCTCCTGATTTCTCAGAAGGCCACAAAGCAACTCAGTTTCAGTTTTGTGAGCATGGGTAACTCCATGTTGATATTTAGTCTAGTCTGTTGGGGCTTAGTGCAGGAGTTTGGTCCAAAACAATGGCATCCTCATAAAAAGGAATGAAATAATGGCAGTCGCAGCAACCTGGGAATTGGAGACCATTGTTCTAAGTGAAGTAACTCAGGAATGGAAAACCAAACGTTGTATGTTCTCATAAGTGGGAACTAAGTTGTAGGGATGCAAAGTCATAGTAATGGTACAGTGGACTTTGGGGACTCCACGGAGAGCGTGGGAGGAGAGTGAGGCATGAAAGACTATACATTGGGTAGAGTGTATACTGCTCGGGTGATGGGTGCGCCATAATCTCAGAAATCACCACTAAAGAACATATTCATGTAACTAGACATCACCTGTTCCCCAAAAACCTATGAAAATAAAAAGTAAAAATAAAAAATAAAACAAAATGATGGCATCCTATTATTTTTATTTATAACAGGATGAAAGAGAAGACTGCACTCTGTATTCTAGAGTCTAGTCCTCACTTTGTAGAGACAAAAGCTCAATATTGCCAGTCTCCAGAACTAATTTGAATCCTGGGGGATGATTCATACCAACCAAACTTTCCGAGACTGATGTGTGAACAAAAATTCAATTGTTTTTTGTTGTTGTTCATGAAAAACACAACTGCCATGGAGACCAGAAAGCTGGTTAACATTTTCATTCAAAGGAACATTTACATGAGAAGCCAAATTACAAAAGATGACTCGTGAGTATAGAATCAGCACACAGGAAGTTATTTGGATGATTCTGACATCGTACTTCAAACTTCTGACATCACACGCCCTTGGCCTCTAGAACACCTTTCTTTTGGTTCTCCTGACTTACTGTCTGAACCTTCCCATCGTTTTTTACGAGCTTCTCTGACTTATGTTCTCAGCCTATTTTACATGTTACACACTTGCTATAGATATCCTCACAGTACTCATTCTCCTTAAGTGAGATTGTACTCCACATCCTTACCTGAATTACTGCAATGAATATGGGTGATCTCCCAGCTTTCATTCCACAAGTATTTTGTGTTCATCTATGCAATTTGGACAGACATAATACACCCCATAACAGGTCCAAGAATTGTGCAGCTGGCCAAAAGTTATCAGAGTTACCCTCACCCTTTGAACTAGTTTTTGTTTCAGAGGCCAATCAGAGGGAAGCCTAGGATTTTTGTTTTATAGCAAAGAACAGAGAAGTTCTTTTTATTCTCTGAATGGTATAGCATTCAAATGTAAATACTGGAAGAGCTACATTCTCTCTCTCTCTCTCTTTTTTTTCCTTTGCTACTAAGTAGAGCCAACTGAAAATAAAGCCAACACGTGGAGGAGGAATGGTTGGGAGAATCAATCATAGGGAAAGGAAGCCAATCCCTGAGAGAATCATAAATCTTCAAATAAAACATCACTGGAACCCACACTACCTCTAGACTTCCCTGGTTTATGAGCCAATAAATTCCCTTTGTTGTTTAAGCTGAAGGGATCCAGAATAAGCCATTGTGGCATAAAAATTATTTTGAGCTGAATATGTTTAAGTTCCTGAAATCCCTTATCTACCTAAAAGCAGAGCCTTTCAAAAGAACTCAAAAGAACTCAATTGTTATAAATTCCCTCAGGGAGCAACCAAGGAAGATTGAGTCACCATCAGAGACTGTGAGAATTGTCACCACATCTAAACAGATATTGTCAAAAAACTATGATATCTTCCATCTATTCTCCAAAGGGCCCATTTATCTTTCCCGAAAGTCGTTTCCATAAGTGCCCTTTCGGCTCCTTCCCCTTCTAAGAGGTCATTTGTTTTCCCATAAGTGCTTTTCTCCCCCTCCCCTTCAGGGAAGTATCAGTCTATAAGCCCCAAATTCTAACCAGCTGCTGGAGTCTCACTTCTTTGTGATCTCCCTTACATATATGTGATTAAAATCTGTCTTCTCTTGTCCTTTGTCAGTTTAATTCACAGGCCCCCAATTATAGAACCTCAAAAGGTAGAAGGAAAAGTTTTTCCTCCCCAACAAAGCCAATTTGAGTTGAATTTTCTGTTACCTGCAACTGAAATCATCGTTAAGTGTGACAGAGATAATGATACATATTCACCATCTTATTTTCCTCTTTGCACCCAGGAAACCTATGTTTCCCAGCTATCTTACCTTTATATTGGGCTGTGTGACTAATTCTGGACAGTGGAATGTAAACAGAAGCAGTGACCCTCCCATGTAAGCCTGACCTTAAAACTTCCAGTAATTTATAGTTCCTGTTTGTTTTTCACACACCAGTCAGCCAGATACAGAAAACTCTGAGAAGCTAGGGGATGGCAGAAACATTAAATAGAAGGACTCTGGGTTTCTTGATAATTGCATCAACACACTTATCCTCATTGGACTGATTGGAGCAAAAAATAAATCTTTATTGGGTTATGACCCTGAGATTTGAGGGTGGTTTGTTGCAATAGCTAAAATCACTAACTCTGATTAACAATAGCGATGGCCTACAATAACAAAAAACTAAAATGTGTGTCATTAGCACGGTAATCAGGTGGGAATTGAGGAAATAGATGTAGGAGGGTGGACAGCTGAAGATTCACATTAGGCGGTGGCTAAACTCTTGCTTACAATATCTCACAAGGCAGATTAGTATCTACATAACTTGTAGAGCTAAGGGAGGAGTTCAGAAAGCAATATTAATGGTAGATGTTGGTGATTTTTTATATTTTTAGCAAGATGTTATCAGAAGGAGATTAGCATAGAACAGAATTAACCAGTTTATTGTTGGGGACAAAGGAAATTTTTCACATCTGAAGGTTTGAGTCTGCTGAAATTACCAACAATAGAGAGAATAACAGGAGAAAAGGCATACAAAGGTATTAACATGATACTGTGCACAGGAGTCATACAAAACATAAGACTCAAAGAAGGGCCAGACAGTTGACACTCAAGTACTCTCTTCATAGGGGAGAAGAAAATAGAGGACGTAAGCAATTTTGAGGGGTAGCAAATGATTTTCAGAAGACATGAATGAGCTCAAAGAACAGACAATGGCCTGGAACAAAGTTCCTCTGAGCTCTGGGGGAGGTGGCAAAAAGTTGAAGGAAGGTGAGGGGCAATAGAACACCGATAGAATAGGTGTTCCCATGAACAGCAGATGTGGTTGGCTTTATAGACAGAAAAAGGGCTGAAGAAAGAAGAAACAACAAAAAGCAAGTTGGTCACTTCAAAGTTACTTTCCTTGTAAGGTGGGGCAGTGAGACAGAATAATAGAAAGAAAACTGATTGGTTAATATCAGGTTACTCCAGGTTACTATTATAAGAACAACAGCAGCCAGGTGTGGTGGTGTGTACCTGTAGTCCCAGCTACTGAGGAGGCTGAGGCAGGAGGATTCCTTCAGTCCAGGAGTTCAAGGCTGCAGTGGGCCATGATCCTGCCACTACATTCCAGCTTGAGGAACAGAAATGAACAAAGATGGTCTTCTCATGCAGGTAAAGTCTCCCAGGTAATCTCAGTTGCCCTGAGAAGAATAGAGGAACAGTCTGTCTGGGCATGATGATGACTTTTAGTCTTTTCTCTTCTCCTTATGGTTAATCTTGGCTGGTTATTTGATGAGATTCCTAGGGAGGAGTCTTTAGAACAGTTGCATCTCTTTTGAAAAAACTTTTCTTCTGTAAGATAAGGGAACTTCCAGGGAGAGCCTCTCCCTGGGTTTGGGGGTTGGGGGGACAGAAGAATGTTAGAAAGTCCTTTGTTCTGGGGCAACTTCTAAGCCTTTCCAATTTTCTTTAATTCAGAAGTGCTCAGCACACTCCAAAGCACCATACTTTGAGGTGTTGTTCTCTGAGGCCTAACATTACGAACAGAAATGAAAGGGAATAGAGAGAGTCCACCATTGGGGGACTTTGCAGGGTTGGAAAACACTACTTCTACATTCCAAACAGAGATGTGACTTTAAAAGGCTTTGAGCAAGGAAGCACCAGTAGAATTTGAAAAAGTGACTTGCACTTAGGAAAAGATCAGATTACACATGTTTCAGATAGCACCCATTATTTCAGATAGCCTCAAAGTAATGGCCATTAAATTGAAAACAAGAAAAATTTTGTCAAATAAGCAGAAAAATAAGGCAGCTTTTAGAACTATGTCTGCAGAATAAATACTGTTGATGCTTCAGTATTTACAGGTAGGTGATATTTATCTACCTTTTTTGAGTATTCCCATTACCTGAAGTTTCACTGTGCTTCTATTTTCAACAGCTGGGATCTGCAACTCTTTTTCATAGGACTGTCCTTAGGCTTTTGGAACTACTTTGCATTCTTTCACAAGGACTAGAAGTCCCTGGGAAATTATATCCCTCAAGTGCAGCTCTTAACCAATGACTGATAAATGCAGGAGTATGGAAACTTTAGCTCCCCCTGTGTTGGGTAGGAAAAACTTAAGACACATAACTTACACTCTAGAATTTCCCTGTAGGATCAAGCCGAATATACCCTCTCTAGGGTTTTACCTACAGCTGTATCCTTGACTTGTGGGCAAGTTAAACTACTATTTATTCCAGTTCCACAGCCACCCTTCTTGCTTTGTGATGTTGGGAGCTAGGACTCTACAAAACAACTTTGTGCTTTTCCAGTTGCTGTTAGGCTCTGCCAATAGGAGGAACTAAAGAGAGACTGGAAGACTGGAGGAGGAAGAAGGGCTTTGCTCCTTCCTGTTTGCCTGTTTTTTCTTTATCTTCCTGTCATCATGAATCCAGCAACTTTTCGTCACTCCAGCAGTGACAATTCAATCCTGTAACAGAGGCTCCCAGCACCATATATTGAATAGGGTGTCTTTTCCTTCGTGTGTACTTTTGTTGACTTTGTCAAAGGTCAATTGGTGGTAGGTATGTGGCTTTATTTCTGGGCTCTCTATACTGTTCCATTGATCTATGTGTCTGTTTTTATAGTAGTACCATGTTGTTTTGGTTACTGTAACCTCATAGTATATTTTGACATCAGATAATGTATGCCTCCAGCCTTGCTCTTTTTGTTTGGCATTGCTTTGGCTCTTTGGGCTTTTTTTTTTTTTTTTTTTTTTTTTAATTCCATAAGATGTTTTTTTTCTTGAGACAGAGTCTCAAGGGGAGTGCAGTGGCACAATCACAGCTCACGGCAACCTAACCTCCAGGACTCAAGTGATCCTCCCACCTCAGCTTCCCAAGTAGCTGAACTACAGACACATGCCACCACACCCTGCTAAGTTTTCTTAAATTCTTTGTAGAGGTGGGGTCTTGCTATGTTGCCCAGGCTGTTCTCAAACTCCTGGGATCAAGCAATGTGCACTTCCACCTCCCAAACTGTTGGGATTATAGGCGTGAGCCACCATGCCTGGCATTGGTTCTACAAGAATTTGAAGATTGTTTTTTCTAATTCTGTGAAAAATGACATTGGTAATTTGATGGGAATTGCACTGAATTCATAGATTGCTTTAGGTAGTATGGTCATTTTAGTGATACTGTTTCTTCCAATCCATGGGTTGTTTCTCTATTTGTGTCATATACAATTTCCTTCATCAGTGTTTTATAATTCTTCTTGTGGAGATATTTCACCTCCTTGGTTAAATGTATTCCTAGGTATCTTTTTTTTTTTTTTTCTTTTGCAGCTATTGTAAATGGAATTGAGTTCTTGATCCGATTCTCAACTTGACTGTTATTGGTGTATAGAAATGCTACTGATTTTCATATGTTGATTTTGTATCTTGAAACTTTACTGAAGTCATTTATCAAATCTAGCAGTCTTTTGGAGGAGTCTTTAGGAGTTTCTAAATATAAGGTCATGTTATCAGCAAACAGAGATAATTTGACTTTCTCTTTTCCAATTCAGATGCCTTTTATCTCTTTCTCTTGCCTGATTGGACTAGCTAGTATTTTCAGTACTATATTGAATAGGAGTGGTGAAAGTGGGCATCCTTGTGTGTTCCAGTTCTTAAGAGGAATGCTTTTAACTTTTCAGGACAATGTTGGCTGTGGGTTTTCATATGTGGCTTTTATTATTTTGAGATATGTTCCCTCTATGCTCACAACATTACAACATTTTTATTGTCTTTTACAAAAGTAATGGTCTGCAGCAGATTGGATTATTTTTTAATTGGTCCTTTCCTACAGATAGTTTGAGAAGCTCCTTTTTTTTTTTTTTTTTTTTTTTTTTGAGATGTTGTTTCGCTGTTGTCACCGAGGCTGGAGTGCCATGGTGCAGTCTTGGCTCACTGCAACCTCTGCCTCCCGGGTTCAAGCAATTCTCCTGCCTCAGCCTCCCAAGTACCTGGGATTACAGGTGTGCACCACCACACCTGGCTAACTTTTGTATTTTTAGTAGAGATGGGGGTTTCACCATGTTTGCTAGGCTGGTCTCAAACTCCTGATCTCAGGTGATCCACCCGGTTTGGTCTCCCAAAGTGCTGGGATTACAGGCATGAGCCACTGCACCCAGCTGGGGAAGCTCCATTCTAACATTACCTCTAGCCTGGTCCCTAAAACTTAACATTCTCCCAGGCTTTTTTGGTTCTTGGGTCAGTCAGAGGCAGAGGATCAACCAGAGTATTTTGAGCTCTAGAAGACATGGGAGCTACTGCAAAGAAGTAACCTGGGGTTTCTGAATGGTTGATGGAACAGAAATATCTCCCCCACCAAAATCAGAGGATTACTCTGAACCATGAGGTGCGTAGAAAATAAACCTTATTATCTTAAGCCACCAAGAATTTTTGGTAATGTGTTTTAGTAGCTAGTGTTAGTTATCCAAATACAATGTCATTGAATTTTCCTGTGATACTGACTTTTATATATATGCCCATGATTTCTGAATTTATACCTTCAAAGCACATCCCTCTCCAAAGCATCAGAGCCATATATCGTATTACAAACTTGAAAGCTCCTTTTAACTGTCCTACATGACCTAAAAGCTCAACATTTCTAGAACTAATTATACTTCTTTCTCTTTTTCTTTCTCTATTCCATTTTGTTGAATCATATCACCACTTCTTCAGTTATCCAACTCCGAAAACTGAGAGTAAACCTCATCTTCTCTTTCTCCAACCCACTATAACCAATTGACCCTGTACCATGTTCTGAAGATTCTACCTTCTCTGTATTTCCCCAGCATTTACTTTATTCTCAATTCCTGGTTATTCTACCCTATCTCACTTGAGTTACTACAAAAATATTTTATTGTATACTCTTGCAATTAATTCCTTCCAGTGTCGCAGAAACAACTTTTCAGAACGCAAATCTAAGTATGTAATATCCATACTTTAGATATACATTAACTGTTTTCATAGTCCTTGAGATAAACTTCATACATAAAATGACATAGACGGTGTGTTAGACACTATGGATTGACTACTTTAATCTCTCTCCATTCTCCTAATCAGAGATGATGGAAATCTAAACAAAACAAAACAAAACACAAATAAACAAAAAAACCCTATAAGTGCCACCGGAGCTCGAGATGTAGTAGATTCTGCCAATTTGATGCACTACCACCAGATTTGGAAGATAAAAATGAGGTAGAGGTGATATTCTGTTGTTGTTGATACTGGCAAGCAAAGTTATGAAGATGCTGGCGTTAAGAGACAATTACAGTAGTTAAACTTGGAGTCCTGATATCTATTCACCAGTTTCATGGATGTGAGAGGCAACTGATGCAGCCGCAATGGCAACAGCAGCAGCAGCTTCCTGAACCCTAGATCTCAGCTATGAAATTATAGCAGCCCCTTGATTTCTATTCTTCCAGTTTTTCTGCCAATGTTATACTTCCCTGAATTAAATACCTTTCTATATGAAATACCGATTTTCTCTTTCTCCTACATTATAACCTGACCAATTAACATTACATAACACACAAGGCTTGGCCGGGCGCCATGGCTCATGTCTGTAATCCTAACACTTTGGGAGGCTGAGGCGGGCGGATCACCTGAGGTCAAGAGTTCAAGACCAGCCTGGGCAACATGGTGAAACCTCGTCTCTACTAAAATTACAAAAATTAGCCAGGCATGGTGGCGGGCACCTGTAATCCCAGCTACTCAGGAGGCTGACACAGGATAATCACTTGAACCCAGGAGGCAGAGGTTTCAGTGAGCCGAGATTGCACCATTGCACTTCAGCCTGGGCCACAGAGCAAAAACTCCATCTCAAACAAAAACAAACAAACAAAAAATCGAGGCTTTCATGATGTATCTCCTATTTCTTTCACCAACAATCTCATGACACTCTTCCATGACTGCTCCACACACATCCATCCGCATACATTGTACTTAAGCTGTACTAAACTATTGCACATCCACAAGTGTGCCATTTTCTCATGACTCTTTCCATTTCAAAGGCCATTGTTACCCTTTTTCAACTCTCCAGCTCCTGTTTATTCTTTAAGATTCAACTTGAACCTAATCTACCCTAGGAAGACTTTCCTGATGCCTCTGCCTCCATCTGTGTGCTTGTAATGGAAATTCCTCATTCTTATTTCTTGCTACACAGCATCTGAGTCCCCTACCTATGTATGAGATGTTGCCATTATGAGATGAGGCTCCTCCTCCTTAAAAACTGAAAAGGCCACATGCTTGCTTTCCCACATCCCTTGTAATCAGAGCATGTGCATGTGATCTAGGATCTGCCAATCACATACATATGTCCCAGATTTTGAATTAGAAGCTAATGGCATGAAAAAGAGCATCTTTTTGCAGAACTCTGACAATGTATAGCAACAAAAAAGGCAGCTAAAATCAATTTTTAGAGGCAATAGTGTCAGCAGTTCTAGCAACAGTATTGTATTAGTGGTGTGGGCAGTTATAGTGAGAGTGTCTGTGCTACTGGCAATAAGAGTGGTGTCCTCTCCAGCCTAGTTTTGTGTGATTTTGGAAGTTGTACCTGGTTGCATAGTCTCTGGGACTGGTTTTTAGACCTTTCAAGAGACTTTATGTACTAATCAATAGCTCCTTAATAAATACCTTTTCTGCTTAAATACTCCAGAGTCTGTTTCTACTGGTTATAATCAAGAACTTTGAGTTATATAATCCTCTATTTTTTTCCAATTGCACTGTGTATGTGTGAGTTTGGATTATTGTTCAGCAAATATTTGCTCCTGTAGACTCCAATTATAGTTTCTTTCCTATCCTATTGACATTAGTCTTGGTTATATGTTTTGGGTTTTGGCCAATGGGATGTCAGCATCTGTAATTCAAAGGTTTGACACATGCTGTGTGCTTGAGCTTGCCCTCCTGTTCCAGTTATGTGAAGAGTATTTCCCAGGTTGCTGCTGAGTATTCAGCCTAGTCCCTGAGTGAGACACATGGAACAGACCACATACCCCAGGCAACTTCTGGTCCAAAGACCAGGAGCATATGAAGCTGACCTAAACCCAACCTGTATCCGAGAGCCCAAAACCCAGGGGTTGGAGTCTTACCTATCTAGCCCACAGACCTAGAGAATACAACTGCTATTTTAAATCACTGCATTCGTATGCAGTATTGTGTCCATAGCTGACTAATACAGCATGTAATTATTATTAATAGTTACAGTCATAGTCAGCCTATAATATAATTATTGGTTTTCTGGTCTGTTGCTCTCTACTAGACTGTAAGTTTGTTGTGAGTGGAGACTGTGTCTTATTGGTCTTTACATTTTCAATGCTTATCACAAAACCTACACCAAGCCTCTGTGAATGTTTGACAAATGCATAAACACATAAAGAAAGAAATGGCAAGCATTCTTTGCATTTTTTGGTCTATTGCACCACTACAGGAGCCGTGCAGAACAGTATGTCTTTATTAAAATATTTCTTCTGCCAAAGTATGGTGAAATTGATTAGATTGAGCTGGATTGAATTATAGCATAGCAATACATTCATCTTTTCCTGAGACTATTCTCTTTTTATCTTGTTTGAAGTTTTGGGCACTCCTCACTCAGGGAGAAACACAGGACCAGCTCCTAATAAATATGCTCAATGAATTTCATTTTAACTTTCTTTCCAGAATTCCTTAGTTACTGATTTACACACAGACCCTTCTACTTCTTTATAGGTAGTTGGTTACTTCTATTATGTATGGATTCTACTAGTTTCACTCTCAAATATTAGATTAATTTCTTTGCTATCAATTTGGGTTTATCTTGTAGTATATCATTATTGCTTTCATGTACCAAATGCCTAACCCATAGCTGAGACACAATAAAAGTTTGTTAAATGAATTTGGCATTTGTTATATTAATAGTCTCCTGAGTAATTAAAATTTTGATGCAATCATTTTGACTAGGATACATTTTGGTACAGACTAAAATAGAAACTCTAATACATTTTTTTTTCTTATTTTGACACATTGTGCAAAATGACTGTTTTCAGCCCATTCCTGAGACTCCTGCAATTACTGACATCCTCAGCTGGGGTGAAGATCAGAAATGTGATGAGGCTCAGGAATGAACTGAGTATAAGGAATGAGGTATAAACAATAAAAATGAATTTATATTTTGTCATAACCATGGCCATTTTGATGAGTCTGTAACTACAGCAAAGTGACCATGTCAAAAACAGAATTGAAAGCTATGCATACATCCTGTCTCCCTAAGTTTAAGCCCTAAAGCAGTAGTAGTAGGGTACTGGACCATAAATAGATATGTTGTCTATAATGCAGAAAGCAAATCAATTTCTTGGAAAAGCAAAACTGCTTGAATTAAAACCAGAAAATAATTTCTCTATTTGGTCATCGTAGGCAAGATTCTATGTATGGTATGTCTTAATCCAGAGGTAGATTTTCTTGTATCCAGAAAAATGAATGAATTGCAAAACCTTCCAATGGCCCTCCTTAGTGTTTCTTTCAACTGAGCTTTTAAAATACAGTGAACAGCTCTGAATTTGAGATTAACTCTCCTGAGAAATACCTAGAAAACATCTATTAATTGTCACTAATTAAGTACAGAGCCTTATGTTTTAATAATCAGCAGAGCTGGGGGGGTAGCATTGACATTTTCTGGCGAATATTAAAACATGAAAAAAGCTGCATGGATAGAAAGTCAGTCCACCTGGTACTTGGAGTTGTGCCAAAGAAATAAAGTACTAGGAGTAAGGATGAGATTGTCTTCAGAAAGTAATTTGTGTCCCCTCTGAATTACAGACAAATGAGTTGCTGATGTTTCAGAGTTCCACACCATAAAAGATGGCAGCAATAATTTTAGTATGGAAAATGTTAAATACCACCACCACCCTTTAATAATAAAATTTGTATACTAAAATGTCTATAGAGCATCAAGATGTTAATTTCTTATTATAGAATGGCCCACCTGAAACTTGCCTGCTTTTTGAACTTAATATTGGCCCAAGATGGCTACAGTTGCAATTTATCAGGTATGAAAGTGGAATTTTAAATGACATATTAAATAAGCAACACATAAATTAAGCTTCTAACTTGCAGATGATGAGTGGAGTAGTGTTTTTAAAATGGAATAGCCTGTGTTGCAAACATTTGAGGTCTATAGTGAGATGGCCAAGTTATCTGAAATGAATTCCTTCATTAGTTCTGGAACATCCCTAGACATTATTTCTCTCCTTCCTCTCCCTTTATAACTCTGATTTAAAAATGTTAGATTCCCCCAGTCTCCTCCATGTCTTCTAACTTTTCTTCTATATGTCCTTTTTTGTCTATCTATGCTGCATTCTGCATAATTTCTTAATATATATGTCTTCTAAGATGCTGTTATATTTATCCACTGATTTTTTTTTTTTTTAAGAGACAGAGTCTCACTCTGTTGCCCAGACTGGACTCAAGCTCTAGGGCTCAGGCAATCCTCCCACCTCAGCCTCCCAAGTAGCTGAGATTACTGGCACACACCACCAAGCTCAGCCTGTCCACTGATTTTTTAATTCTTTGATTTTTTATATTTATTTCTATACAATACCATTGGTTCTATTCAAATATGATCACTTTTTAGAGTACTTTGATGTTTTAAATTGTAAATAGACTCTGATAATTCATATATCTGCTAAATTTTGTATCTATATTTTTTCTCATGAGACCTCTTCTGTTTGTGTGTGTATGCGCATGTGCACATGTGTGTTTTACTGTGCACTGATTATTGTCCCTAAAATATTATGTAAAGGAATTCTTTGAGGCCTAGGATGAAGGTTACCTTCTTTCAGTGAGAATTTTCCTCTACCAGTCAGAACCACATTATCCAACTTCATGGTTTCGTGTTCCCTGACTATCCAAACCCAGCTCTATAATTCTTGGTGGGGCACAACTTTTCAGGGAGGAGTTCTCTCCTTTTCTTTTTACATCTGTTCTTCTCAGTGTTAAGGCAACATTCCCTTCTACCCCTGGGAGTATGGGAGGGTAGCATAACTAAATATCTGAGATTGGGTAATTTATAAAGGATAGAAATGTCTTTCTTTTCTTTTCTTTTCTTCTTTTCTTTTCTTTTCTTTTCTTTTCTCTTCTCTTCTCTTCTCTTCTCTTCTCTTCTCTTCTCTTCTCTTCTCTTCTCTTCTCTTTTCTTTTCTTTTCTTTTCTTTTCTTTTCTTTCTTCTTTTTGAGACAGAGTCTCACTCTGTCACCCAGGCTGGAGTGCGGTGGTGTGATCTCGGCTCACTGCAACTTCCACCTCCTGGGTTCAAGCGAGTCTCCTGCCTCAGCCTCCCAAGTAGTTGGGACTACAGGCTCACACCACCATGCCCAGCTAATTTTTGTATTTTTAGTAGAGACAGGGTTTCACCATGTTGGTCAGGCTGGTCTTGAACTCCTGACCTCATGATCTGCCCTCCTCAGCCTCCCAAAGTGCTGGGATTACAGGCATGAGCCACCGCACCCTGCCAGAAATGTATTTCTTAGTTTTGGAGACTGGGAAGTCCAAGATTGAGGGACTGTATCTGGTGAGGGCCTTTTTGCTGGTTGGGACTCTTTGCAGAGTCCTCAGGCAGTATAGGTCATCACATGGTAAAGGGGTTTATGACAGGTGGCCCTACTGGCTTTTTTAAATAACAGATCTACTCTGGTGATAACTAACTCATTCCCAAGATAACTCATTAATTTATTAATCTATTAACCTATTAACTCATTAATCCATGAATGGACTAATCCAGTCATGAGGGCTCTGCCTATTAAAGGCCAACTTCTTAAAAGTGTTTCCTTGAGGATTAAGTTTCAACATGAGTTGAAATCATAGCAGTATATTTCAGATTTTCTTTCACTCTGAGGGTGACACCCCTTTGGGGTGCTAGCTCAGTTACGGAGGGGTCATCTTGTAGGATCCCCTCCTTGGATAGGCCCTGCGTACATCTGCTAAAACCAAGGTTCAAATCTGTCCAGATCAACAAGTTCCCTCAGAGAAAAGGCATCTTCAGTACATTCATGCTCAGCTTATTTCTCCAGATTCCAGTGTTTTCTTAGATTTTGGCCCGTAATTCCTTACTACCTTGACAGTTCTACAATGCTTCTGAGAAAAAAAATTAGTATTTTTTCCAACGTTTTTAGTTTTTTCAGCAGGAGGATTCAGAATAGAAATAAAATACATAACTTTAAAATGAAGAGAGGAGATAAAAGGGAATGAAGAAAAATTGATCACAGAAGGCAAAAAAACACAAACTAAAAGCATGGTAAATAAAAAACATAAATTAAAATAGAAATTAATCCAAGTTGCACAATGATACATTCAGTATGATACCATTTGTATAAAATTTTTAAAACATAAAATAAAATCCCATAGACTGTATCAAAATATTCATGATAATGCACATACCAACTTCAGTAGAAATGCTAGTTCAACAGAAAGGAAAGGATGAAAGGGAGAAAATGGAAAACTTTATTGTATGCATTTTGTTTATCTAAAAAGATAGAGTGAGGCTGGGTGTGGTGGCTCAGGCCTGTAATCCCAACATTTTGGGAGGCCGAGGCAGGTGGATCACTTGAGCTCATGAGTTCGAAACCAGCCTGGGCAACATGGCAAAACCCTATCTCTACCAAAAATACAAAAAATTAGCCAGGCATGGTGGCATGTGCGTGTAGTCCCAGCTACTCAGGAGGCTGAGGTGGGAGGATTGCTTAAGCCTGGGAGATGGAGGCTGCAGCAAGCAGTGATCATCCCACTGCACTCCAGCCTGGGTGACAGAGTGAGACCCCATCTTGGAAAAAAAAAGAAAGAGAGAGAGAGTGAGTGAGCTGAAGCAAATATGGCAAAATGCTAATGTCTATAAATACTGGTAGTGGGTGCATATGTGTCTGTTACATTGTTGTTTGTATTTTTCAGTATGTTTGAAATGTTTCCTAATTTAAAACATGTTAAATAAAACTTAATTCAGTGTCTTAAAAGTTTAAAGGAGAAAGTCATATGATCATCTTAGTAGATGCCAAAATTATTTGATAAAATTCAACATCCATCCCTAAGGAAATTGGGAAGCAACCTTAGTAAAATAGCAATCGAATGAATGTTCTGTATAATTTTTATTGGCTCTGGAGAAATGCTAAGAGAGCACTAGGAGATTCAGACTTCAACTTTTCCATTTTAAACAAACTTGTGAAAACAAAGTTGTGAAACTCTTGGCAAATATAATAGTTCAAGAGAAGGAGCAGAATGGCTAAGTTACATGCAGGTCCAGGACTAGGGTGAAACCAGAGAAGCACCTAGGATGCAATTTAAAGAAGACAGTCTCGGCCGGGCACGGTGGCTCAAGCCTGTAATCCCAGCACTTTGGGAGGCCGAGACGGGCTGATCACGAGGTCAGGAGATCGAGACCATCCTGGCTAACACGGTGAAACCCTGTCTCTACTAAAAATACAAAAAACTAGCAGGGCGAGGTGGCGGGCGCCTGTAGTCCCAGCTACTCGGGAGGCTGAGGCAG